>NC_092414.1:133564667-134834071 GCF_040894005.1 Engystomops pustulosus
CAACTGTAAAAGTATACAGAGATAAATATACTGCTGTAAAAATGCCACCTAAAGAAGTATATATTATTGTTTTATATGAGATATGATAACCTTGTATATGTTTAATTCAGTTAAATTGTTAAACAGGAATATGCAGAAAAAATAGATTGGCGTATGGCAATCTGATGGAGATAATGGTGGATAGGAATAAGGGAGTGTCAAGATGATAATTTCACTTACTAGCTCAGGTGTGTGGCAGTGGAATACCTCTATGAGTAGTCTGTTATTCCACATGGAGCGGTCTACCACACTACTCTGGCGTCCCGGAAGTGAGGAGTATGTCTCCGTGTATAGTGATCCTTGCATCTGCATATTGGACTCAATGGGGGACATGTATCACTTGTATTGCTTTCTTTTTCTTTTTTTTTGTGTGACTTTTTGCAGTTTGAGACTTTTCAGGTGCAGAATCAAGCAGCAAACCAAAGTTAACTGCCTCAAGGTTTAAATGCTGTGTGCCGTATTTATCTTTGTAGCCCAGATGTTTGTGCAACTTTGGGGCTCTGAAATTGTCCCATTCTTGCGCCTAATAAGTCCCAAAACAGAGCAATGCTAGACCCAGACTTACATTTGGTAAACTAATATTTGGAACTAAAAAGTTGCACACCACAAAAGTTGCAAAAGGTATGACTAAACAGGCAACTCATCACATGTATCACAAATGGAAAAAACTTAAGATACATTGCAATGATTAACCCCTTAATGACCACCGCAATGGCTTTTTACGGCGGTCATTAAGGGTACTTCTTCTGACACGTACGCCTTTCTACGGCGGCGCGTCAGAAGAAGATTTCGGGACACCGGGTCTCGCTGGTGCCGGTGTCGGGCTGTGATATCACAGCCCAGACCCGGCACTAACACCCGGGATCGGTAAAACTCCGATCCCGGGTGTTTAACCCTTTACATGCCGCGGTCAAGCATGACCGCGGCGTGCAAGTGTGTCCCCCGTGCATCGGACCCCCCCGGTGAGCTTACCGGGGGATCCGATCCCTCCTGCCTCAGCTCCGTGTTCCGACGAGTGACCCGGGGCGGCTCCTCTCCTCTCGGCTCCTCTCTGTGCCGGGTTCCGCCTCCTGGCAGGACCCGGCTGTGTGTAACTGAGCATGCTCAGCATGCTCAGTTACTTACACTATACACTGCAATACAAGTGTATTGCAGTGTAAAGGCTTGAATAAGCGATCGGATGATCGCTTATTCAAGCCAAGAAGTAGAAAATGTAAAAAAAGTTAAAAAAAAAAAATGTAATCTTTTTATAATATAATTAAATAAATAAAATAAAAGTCCCATAATCTCCCCAGTTACACATAAAATGCAAATAAAGTAAATAAAACACAAAAACACATACATATTTGGTATCACCGCGTCCGTATTAATCTGTACAATAAATCTAAATCAATATTGAACCCGATCGGTGAACTACGTATAAAAAAAACTCGAAAAACTTCCCATAATATTCAATTTTCCATCAAACACCATCACAAAAAATGTTCTAAAAAGTGATCAAAAAAAGTTACGTTCCCTAATATGATACGACTGAAAAGAACAACTGTTTTCGCAAAAAATAAGCCCTCAACCAGATCTGACAACAGAAAAATACAGTTATGGCCCTGAAAAGTTGTCAATAGTAAAAACAATGCGATTTTCTCCAATATTGGTTTTGCTCAGGAAAATTGAGCAAAAATAAGAAAAACTATATAAATGAGGTATCACCGCAATCGTAGTGAACCAGAGAATAAAGATAAAATATTATTTTTACATTACGGTGAGCGGGGGGAAAAAAATGCTAACAATCCAAAATAAAAATTGATGATTTTGTTTGTGTCCCCCTTGAAATAGTTAATAAAATCTCATGAATAAGCTTTAGACTCCCAAAATAAATTATCTATACATTGTATCTCATCCCGTGCATAATAAGCCCTCATATGTTCGCATTACCAAAAAAAATAAAAATGTATAGGCCGTACAATGTGACAATACAAATCTGCTGTGAATGGCGCCTCCATTCATTCTATACTCGGCTGTGCGCCCTTACAGCAGTTTACCACCACATATGGGGTATCAGTAAACTCGGGAGGAATTGGGCATCAAGCGCTGCAGTGCGTTTCATCATTTAATTTATTATGAAAATGTCAGTTTTGGCCTAAATGAATGTATTTTCCAAAAAAATTCTATAGTTTCTAAATCGCAGGTCCATATTTTTTAACCCATGTGAAACACTTAAAGGGTTAATAGACTTAATAGAAGTTGTTTCACATATGTTGAGGGGTGAACTTTCTATAGTGGGGTCATTTATGGGGTTTTACTATTATTTAGGCCTTTCAAAGTCACTTGAAAGCTGAGTTGTCCCTCAAAATGTGAGTTTTGGCAATTTTCATGAAAATAAGAAAAATCGCACCTAAAGTTCTGCACCTCATAACATCCTAGAAAAATGACCGGAAGCATAAAATATCATCCCAACATAAAGCAGACATTCCGTAAATGTTAATTATCAAACTTTTTGGGTAGTTTTACATCTTGTCTGGAAACCAGAACATTTCAAACTTGGAAAATGAAGAATTTTTACAAACTTTTGCCAAATTTTCACTTTTTTTCAGAACGAAACGCAAAACTTATCACTTAAATTTTATAACTAACATGAAGTACAATGTGTCACGAGAAAACATTCTCAAAATCACCCGGATATGTTAAAGTGTTCCGAAGTTATAACCAATTATCGTGAGACATGTCAGATTTGAAAAATCGAGTCTGGTCATTGAGCTAAAAAACTAGTGTCGGTGATAAGGGGTTAAGTAGGTCAACTTCAGGAAACTCGAAAAAGTTGCAGCCAAAGAAACTATGATACATGTGCCCTAATGTGAATATATTATTCTGCAATTGACCAGAAATATTACATCCACTACACTCAAACTCAGTGGCTACATATCAAGTATTGGCTAACAGAAAGTACACAGATACTGCACATATTCCCATTAAGTCCAATACTCAGGTTTCATAGTTTCATAGTTTATACGGTTGAAAAAAGACACTTGTCCATCAAGTTCAACCAAGGAAGGGAAGGGATTGGATGAGGAAGGGATTTAGGGGAAACAATTCTATATAACATAACCAGCAATGTTATTTAGGTGTAAAAAGGCATCTAGACCCTTCTTAAAGCTCTCTGCTGTCCCTGCTGTGACCAGCGCCTGAGGCAGGCTATTCCACAGAGTGACAGTTCTCATAGTAAAAAAGCCCTGTCGCCTCCGGTGATTAAACCTTGTTTTCTCCAGACGGAGACAGTGCCCCCTCGTCTTTTGATTTGATCTAATCTGAAACAACTTACCACCATATTTTTTGTATGGACCATTCATATATTTAAATAAATTAATCATGTCCCCTCGTAGTCGTCTCTTTTCCAGACTAAATAAATCTAGTTGTTTTAATCTTTCCTCATAACTAAGACCCTCCATACCCCTTATCATTTTTGTGGCTCTACGTTGAACCCTCTCCAGCTCCAGGGCATCCTTTTTATGGACCGGTGCCCAGAACTGGACAGCATATTCCAGGTGAGGCCGAACCAGTGCCTTGTACAGGGGTAATATTACATCCCTATCACGAGAGTCCATACCACTTTTGATACACGACAAGATCCTACTAGCTTTAGAGGCAGCTGATTGACATTGCATGCTGTTATTCAATTTATGATCTACTAGTACCCCCAGGTCCTTCTCAACAAGGGACTCTCCCAGATTTACTCCCCCAAGGACATATTTTGCCTTTGGATTATTGGCCCCCAGGTGCATAACCTTACATTTATCCACATTAAACCTCATTTGCCAAGTGGATGACCAAACATTCAGTTTGTCCAAGTCACCCTGCAGCCTATGAACATCCTCCATAGACTGTATTACACTACACAGTTTGGTGTCATCTGCAAAAATAGACACAGTGCTATTAATTCCTACCTCTATATCATTAATAAATATATTAAATAGTAGTGGGCCAAGCACAGAACCCTGAGGTACACCACTCATAACTGGTGACCATTCCGAGTAGGAATCATTGACCACAACTCTCTGGATACGATCCTTCAGCCAGTTTTCAATCCAATTGCAAGTGATTTCTGCCAAACCAATAGCCCTAATTTTACCCATCAGGCGTCTATGAGGAACAGTGTCAAATGCCTTTGCAAAGTCCAAGAACACAATATCCACAGCTGCTCCTCCATCCAGGCATCTGCTCACCTCTTCATAGAAGCAGATAAGGTTAGTTTGACAACTTCTATTCTTAGTAAACCCATGCTGGCTATCACTTATTATTCTATTTGATGTCACATACTCCAGTATGTAGTCTTTTACTAACCCTTCCAATACTTTCCCCACAATGGAAGTTAAGCTTACAGGTCTGTAATTGCCTGGCGAAGTTCTAGAGCCCTTTTTATATATTGGCACCACATTTGCCTTGCGCCAGTCACTTGGCACCACACCAGACATTACGGAATCCCTGAAGGTGCAAGAATCGCTGTCCACACAGATGCACTCCTCAATCCCAGATGGTGGATTAGTGTGGAGGTGGAACAACAGACTACTCTACACGTGCAGGGCCGGATTAAAGGAGGGGCTCCTGGGGCTCAAGCTCCAGGGCCCCCACCATTTTCACTTTTTAAGGGGCCCCCACCAGTTTCCGAGAGTCAGCGGCTCAGCTCAGCCCGTGGCCGCCCGCATCGCACATATGGGTCCAGAATGTCAGCTGTGTCAGTGAGACACAGCTGCCATTGCTGGGGGAGATCGCCGATGCACTGTTTTGGCAGCATTAGGTTGTGATGGGACGCCGGCTGCGAGTGATGACGTCACGCTGTTGGCATCCGATCACTACATGCTGCTGCCAAAACAGTGCATCGGCGATCTCCCCTAGCAATGGCAGCTGTGTCTTCAGTGGCTGGCGGCTGCCCGAAGAGCGAGGAAGAGCCTTCAGGGTCGTGGGATCACTGGAAGGGAAGGTGAGGTAAGTATGAAGTTTATTATTTTGTGGCCATTTTCTACAGGGGACTGGTGGCTAAATTCTACAGGGGGGTGGTGGCTGTATACTACAGGAAGCTGCTGGCTGTATTCTACAGGGGGCTGCAGGCTATATACTACAGGGTCTGGCAGGCTATATGCTGCAGGGGGCTGACTGTCTGTATACTACAGGGGGCTGACTGTCTGTATACTACAGGGGGCTGGCAGGCTATATACTACAGGGGGCTGACAGGCTATATACTACAGGGGCTGGCTATATACTAAAGGGGGCTGGCCGGCTATATACTACAGGGGGCTAGCAGGCTATATACTACAGGGGGCTGGCTATATACTACAGGGGGCTGGCAGGCTATATACTACAGGGGGCTGGCAGGCTACATACTACAGGGGGTGGGCAGGCTATATACTTCCACAAACATTGTTGGAAGGGCCCCCACCAGTTTGCGCCCAGAGGCCCCACCACCCTTAATCTGGCCCTGTACACGTGTATCATTTGTTTTCCTTTGCGACTTTTTAAAGTTGGCAGAAGTCGGGATAATTTAGCAGTACTACCGTATGTATCTTTCTAAATTTGCCATTTGTGATGCTTGTCTTTTTTTTTCCTTTGTGCATGATTTATGTTTTTTTTTTTCAAGCGGTCAGTTGTACTTTGTTTTGCACCTAAAAAGTGCACCTAAAAATGTTGCAAAACAAAGTAAACATCTGTCTTGGAAAGATATATTTAGGAACACACAGACACAACCACCAGCTAACTTCTTGGCATTGTCGCAAAAATGCACCTAAAACTAAAAAAAAACCTGCAAAAAGAAGAAAAAACAACCGATTGCAATAAAGCTACATGTCCCCCGTAGAGGTTTTCAGCTGCCGCACAGCAGAGCAAGTAAGTGACATTATCCTCATCAAACTGCTGTATCCACCATCAGATTACCATGCACTGATCTCATTACACAGCATATTCCCTGTGGAACGATTCAACATATAAAAGTTTATCTCATGCAATGTATTACTTATATCAGAACGGTCTTATACATTGTGCCAAAGATCTACATCAACTCTCCAACCGTAATATAGACTTTTTTTTAGGTGGTATTTATACTGCTGTATATTAATAGTTTACATCTTTATTGTAATATATTACATTCCAGGAAAATGTTCTTTTATATTCTTAACTCTGTTAGTATTGAAGATTTATTTTTGTATGTAATGCAATATTTTATTGTGCATTTATTGAATATTTTATTGTGATTACACTTGACACTTGCTGTGTTGTATCTAATGAGCATGAGAACAAATCTGTGCCAATACACTATTTTTTCTGAAAATCCCCAGAAGGTATGAGAGCAGGGGTGACCTTTTCCCTGCATCACACAATTATGTTTTTCTTATTTTGTAAATAAACACAAAAAGAGTAGAAAAATGAAAACAATAGAACTCAGCTGATTGTTATAACAATGCACAACGGAATAGGGATGTCATCTGTGACACATAGTGAGCTAAATAAAAATACTTAAAATAAGCCTCAAAATTGTAAAGTTTCCCCATTTCCCCCACAAGCAAAGTTTTTTCATCATATGGCAGAAACACCAGGACAGATAAGCGGAGGTCTGGCTGTACGCGGTGTACGGGATGTGGGTGCTCACCAGGCGGCGCTCTCCCCCCGGTGCTCGGTGTCTCCGGTGTTTTGCTTATTACTCGCCTCTTCTTTCTATTCGCATCGTAGCACTGTTACCCTGGTTACGAAGAAAACACAGCGTGCAACGGTTGCCGTAGCGATGTGTGAGCCCGCCCCATCACGTGCTGGCTGTGAGTCGCGTCCATTAGGCGGGAGCTGTGACAGTGCGCGCAGTAGTGTCTGCTGGAGGGAGTCGGGTCATATGCAGACCGAGGACATAGGAGCAGCACTGTAGTGCAATGTGCTCCCGGTCACACGAGGCTGTTGATTGAAGTAATGAGAGAAAATCGGGTTCATACATTTGATTACAGGTTGGCAAAGAGCGCACGGGCTTCACAATATAACGCCCTGTGAGAGTGATATGGGGCACAGATCACCCTATATCTCATCACTGTCTGTGGCCATAATAAACATGGTTTTGATCAAGTTTAGGGTGATGGCACACGTGGTGGAGTTTTGAACCCGTTTTTGGTCTGTTTTTGACAGGTTTTACCAATTATCTTAATAAAAACTGGTCAAAAACAGATGCGTTTTTTGTTGGACTGCTTAAAATGGAACGCAAATGGGTTCAAAACCCTTAGGCTACATTCACACACATGTATGGGGGACGTATATACGGCCGATATACGTCCCCCATACACTTCTTTGGGCTGACGGCATCGTATGGGAGCGGTACCGCTCCGTAGCCTGGGAAAAGATAGGACAAGTCCTATCTTTTCCCGTATTACGGCGCTGTTGCCCATACTTTCCTATGGAGAGGGGCGGGGGTGAGCGGCGCTCAACTCCTCCTCTCTCTGCGCTTCCGTGTGCCTGCCGTTCCACGGTGCGGCGGGCACACGGCAGTGTGCATGTAGCCTTAGGGTGATGCCACGCATGGCATTTTGAAACCGTTTTTGGTCCGTTTTTAAGCAGTCCGATAAAAAAACGCATGCGTTAAAAAAATGCATCCGTTTTTTTACAAATGCATGACGTGGAGGCCTGTGAAGGCAGTGGCCAGGGATCACAGTGGAGACAGGGATAATGAACATAAACCCACAGGGGGAGATTTATCGTACGCCGCTGCTCCTGTGGCCTTGCCCCTCCCCTTGTTGTGCCGGATACATCAAGAGGCTGCCGCCTGGCAAAGCTACACCTAATCTGACCTGGCCCAGCTTTATGTGAAAACTCCACTCCATCAGCGGCCACTCATGTCATGGAGATAGTGGCATAGTCGCTATTGTAACCGCAAATTATTGCACTGCGCAGGAATTTGCGATTACTTTACTGCTTCTACGGCCCTGTAGAAGCAATGTCCCCTATGGTCTCTTTATTCAGACAATCTAAAGCAGCAGTAAATAACAGGCCGGGGTAGGGGGTTCCTTGAAGCAGGCAGTGGTTGGATCTGTACTGTAGTCTGACAGTCTCATCCCTGTTCCCGTAGCTTTGGGCTGGATAGTAGCTTAGGCAACAATCTGGTGCAATTTCTGTGAAGTGTAGCACACAGAGTGAGACATTTCCCTTCAGCTGTTGCAGTGAGTTTTAAAACGCATTTGTTAGCCGCCATGTCTGACTTCTTCCTCAGGGTGCCTTCAAACTATCAGTTTTTCACATACAGTTTTTGATGTAAACCAGGAGTGGAGTTAAAGAGGAGGAGGAGCTTCTCTCAATGATATGTTGTCACCTGTTATAATCCACACCTGCTTTTAGCTTCAAAAGCTGAATGTGTGAACGCACCCTCAGGGAGAGGGGTGTTCCTCTGAAGGGTGACTTTCTGATGCAGACAAGTGGAAAGCTCTGACATTGACTCCCATCTCCAGACAGAAGCTCAGAGTAAAGATTAAGCAGAAAGACCCAGAAATCCTGCCAGAGGGAATAAATATATAGACTTTCACTCTAGGGGTATATCTAAAGGCACCACCAATGACTGGCCTCCGGCTGCAGGGAAGAATAATTTAATGTGCAAAAAAGTTTTATTGAGCTATGTGCTCACTCACGTGGGCCTTAGAAGGTGAAGGTAAGAAATCCTCTGTATAGTCCTGGTGCTCGTGTCTTGTAAAGGGCTCGTCGGAGAGCCACAAATTATCCAAGAGAAAAGTAGAATATGGCTGGCACCCAAAAATTCGCAAAAAAATCTTCTTTTATTTCATATCCATTAAAAAAGAGATGTCACATTGTACATCCTGGAGGACCTATGCGTTTAGAACGTAAGCATTTAGTTCTTATTCACGGTCCAAGGCAGTGATTTTCAACCTTTTTTGAGCTACGGCACACTTTTTATACTTAGAAAATCCTGGGGCACACCACCAACCAAAATAGCACAAAATGACACTAAAACAGTCATATTATACATATAGTTAATAATATAGATTTTAAATTTATTTTACTCAGTGTGAAACCAGGGCCTGTTTCGATAAACACAAAAGGGATATCCTGGCAGGAATGGTGGAAAGACACACACGAAGCTCTTCCTCAACAGTTCTCAGTTTCTCCTTTTTTAGTATATGGTGCTGATTATTATGTGGCTCATATACTGCAAAATAAAGGGGTACAATGAGAAGTACAATGGCCATGAGGCCAGAGTACAAGTGCCAGCTCATATACTCAGCATATGAGCTGGTACTTGTAGTACTCCAGCCTCATGACTATAGTATTTCTCATTTTACATTTCTCATTGTTATATGCAGTATACTGCTGGAGTACTACAAGTACCAGCTCATATGCTGAGTATTCTGCCAACAGTTCATATACTCAGGCGAAAGCTCATGTAGTCAGCATTATTGGTGGGCATTACCTTGGCGGTGGGCAAATGCAAGAGTCTCTCCGCTCTCAGGATGATGCTCCGGCCTCGGTGAAGTCATTTGTCGCGCGAGGGTCAAAGCTTGCGCATGTGTTATTGTACACGTCTCCTACATTGTAAGAAGCCGTGGCTGCGCATTGCCGGGAAACAAAACACAGGGGCACCATAGTTTGGGGAACTTTCCCCGTGGCACACCCGACCATGTGTCGCGGCACACTGGTTGAAAATCACTGGTCTAAGGAGATGATACAATACTCTGTTTTAAAAAGACAAATACCAGGTGTAAGGAGAGCTAAGTAATGAGCACATGTGCAGAGTTACGGGAATCCCGTTCTAACGCAGGTAAAACAATATAATGCATTACAGCAGAAGAAATCATTATGCACATAGATATTATAGAGCAGCTGAAGATTACAGCAAGGAGAGAAAAGATATGAAAGCATTTTGATTAGTACAAATACATAGTGTCCGTTTTATGGTTAAGTCCTTTAGGCATGCCCGTTCCCAGTTGTAGGATCCATAGCATTTCTCGGTTCCAGAGCTTCTGGGTCCTATCCCCTTCTCTTCTTGGAGCGGTAACTCTTTCGATTCCAGTGACTGCAAGGGTCGTAAGATCTCCTGCTTGTGCATTGACAAAATGTCTCGAAAGACTAGATATATTTTTATCGATCTGTTTAGTTCCATCAGTAATATGTTCTGAGATTTTCTTTTTTAGAGGTCGAATTGTGCTGCCCACATCTTACAGGTTACACATTCCGCCAAATACACCGCAAATTTGGTATTGCGATTGATGAAGGTTTTAATGTTCCATATTTTAACGGTCTCCATACTGGTAAAATTAGTGGTATTGCGCATATGGCAGCAGTTGTTGCACCTATTGCCCCCACATTTGTAGGAGCCTTTGGTGCTGAGCCACGTATGATGGACTTTATTTTTCTCTGAGATATACACTCACCGGCCACTTTATTAGGTACACCTGTCCAACTGCTCGTTAACACTTAATTTCTAATCAGCCAATCACATGGCGGCAACTCAGTGCATTTAGGCATGTAGACATGGTCAAGACAATCTCCTGCAGTTCAAACCGAGCATCAGTATGGGGAAGAAAGGTGATTTGATGCCTTTGAACGTGGCATGGTTGTTGGTGCCAGAAGGGCTGGTCTGAGTATTTCAGAAACTGCTGATCTACTGGGATTTTCACGCACAACCATCTCTAGGGTTTACAGAGAATGGTCCGAAAAAGAGAAAACATCCAGTGAGCGGCAGTTCTGTGGGCGGAAATGCCTTGTTGATGCCAGAGGAGAATGGGCAGACTGGTTCGAGCTGATAGAAAGGCAACAGTGACTCAAATCGCCACCCGTTACAACCAAGGTAGGCAGAAGAGCATCTCTGAACGCACAGTACGTCGAAATTTAAGGCAGATGGGCTACAGCAGCAGAAGACCACACCGGGTGCCACTCCTTTCAGTTAAGAACAGGAAACTGAGGCTACAATTTGCACAAGCTCATCGAAATTGGACAGTAGAAGATTGGAAAAACGTTGCCTGGTCTGATGAGTCTCGATTTCTGCTGCGACATTCGGATGGTAGGGTCAGAATTTGGTGTCAACAACATGAAAGCATGGATCCATCCTGCCTTGTATCAACGGTTCAGGCTGGTGGTGGTGGTGGTGTCATGGTGTGGGGAATATTTTCTTGGCACTCTTTGGGCCCCTTGGTACCAATTGAGCATCGTTGCAACGCCACAGACTACCTGAGTATTGTTGCTGACCATGTCCATCCCTTTATGACCACAATGTACCCAACATCTGATGGCTACTTTCAGCAGGATAATGCGCCATGTCATAAAGCTGGAATCATCTCAG
This sequence comes from Engystomops pustulosus, assembly GCF_040894005.1. NCBI lineage: Eukaryota > Metazoa > Chordata > Amphibia > Anura > Leptodactylidae > Engystomops > Engystomops pustulosus. The sequence continues at coordinate 133,576,009 of NC_092414.1, forward strand.
ACTGGTTTCTTGAACATGACAATGAGTTCACTGTACTCAAATGGCTTCCACAGTCACCAGATCTCAATCCAATAGAGCATCTTTGGGATGTGGTGGAACGGGAGATTCGCAACATGGATGTGCAGCCGACAAATCTGCGGCAACTGTGTGATGCCATCATGTCAATATGGACCAAAATCTCTGAGGAATGCTTCCAGCACCTTGTTGAATCTATGCCACGAAGAATTGAGGCAGTTCTGAAGGCAAAAGGGGGTCCAACCCGTTACTAGCATGGTGTACCTAATAAAGTGGCCGGTGAGTGTACATCGATGGAGATACCAGATTGCCAAGAATAATGTAATGCAACAATTGTGAACAATAGAACATTAACCCTTCTAACATAGGTATATAACACATCAGCTGTAGTACTACAGAAAGTCACTAGGTGGTATCATATGTTAAGGAATGCATCCATTGGCAATAGGTAAAATGAATCCTGTAACTTCGCTCAGTCCCCTTTCACACTTGCGTTTTTCCTGTGCGTGTTCTGCATGTGCTTTTGACATGCAGAACTTGCATTGTAATCAACAGGCTTTTTCAGGCTCGCCTTTTTTTTTTTTTTTCACGCACACACCAAATTGCATTGAAAACGCACTTGAAAAACTAAGACACTGAACAAACCGACTTAACGGATTTAACTCTGATGAAAAATGTCAGTTTTTGACTCACCAAACCCTGCTCGCACCCTAATCAAACTCTGACATGCTCTGCAACGCAAGTGTGAAAGTGGCTTTAGGGTTGGGCAGTCATCTTGGATGAGATGGTGGAGCTGAGTTTCTGTCTGTCTCTGCTGTGTGGCCGTAGCCCCGCCCCCTGCACGGAGCTCAGAGACACTCACTGATTCACAGCCCGTCAGCACATGGTGAGTAGAGACAGAGGCTGCAAACTACAAGCTACAAGAAGATAAGTGATCCAGGGGAAGGGGGAGTGAGATGTAGCAGGGCTGTGTCTCATGATCTGTGAGATGTAGTAGAGGTGTGTGTGCAATAGGCATCTCATCATCTCTGATCTGTCTCATCTCTGTCTATGTGTTAGTACAATGAAAAGTGCATATCCACCTAGTACCCTGATAAAGTAGCCACATTGTCACCCCACAGAACTAGATGGATAATACAGTAATGTGTCTGCTTAGAGAGGCCCCACCTACACCCTGGGATCTTATACAGAGTAGTGAAGGGAGAGATGGGAGCTAAAAAAGTAAATTGTAAAGTAAGGGGATAAAATTATCTTTATTGTAGGGATTGATATGTGAGAATTTTCTTTTGTGAGAAAACCCCTTTAAAATCTGGTTTCAAGGTACATGTACCATACCTACAGCACATGTGCAGCAAAGACAGGTGTACTACACAGTGAGTTGCAGACCAAGGTCGATCACTCTTTTGGGGTATACGATTACCGCACTAACCACTAGCGCTGTTGCTACTATTTAGTGGGTAAGCAGAGACTCCTTATATCACATAAAAAAGACTGACAACATGAGAAATATGTTAAAAGTACACACAAAAATCAAGACAAAGGTGATAGTACATACCTAAGGTTATGTGCACGTAATGCGCATCCAAAAGATAAAAATAGAAAACCCACCTTACAATTTGTTTTGCAATTTCTCCCGAGTACAGAGACCCCCCACATGTGGCCGTTACTTGTTTTATGGGCGCACAGCAAGGCGCAGAAGGGAAGGAGGGACCTGCAGCTGCCAGGATTTTAGTTTCCTCATTGGTCCCTTTTGTAGGCTATGAAATGTTTGTTTTTTTATTATTGGGGCCATGTGAAGGCATTTTTTTTGCGGGATGAGATGCTTTTTCCAGTGTTATCATTTTGGGGTTGGTATCCCCTATTGTTGAAAACTCACAACTTTTTTTGAGGGCAGGAGTAAAAAATAATCAATTCTGTACTGGATTTTTTCCTTTTTTTTTCCGTGTTCACCGTTTAGCCTAATAATCAAGTTATCTTTATTCTGTGGGTTGATACCAGACATGAATATTTTTTCTTACGTTTTACTAAATTTGCCAACTAAAACCCTAATGTGGGGGAAAATCTATCATTTTTGCATTGCCGTCTTCCAAGTGGCATAACATTGTTACTTTTTTGGCTACGGAGCTGGTTGATGGCTTGTTTTTTTTGCGGGAAATGTTGTACTTTTCAAAAAAACATATGTACTCCAGAATGATACTGTTGCACACTTTATTGCATTTTTTTGTGGGATTCAATAGGTAAAAATAATAATTTTTGGCAGGTTTTTAACAGGTTTTTTTTTACGGCGTTCATTGTGCGATTCAATAATTATTTATTTTATTCTATGGGTTGTTAGGGACGCGGTGATACTATATATATGGGGTTTGTGTTACGATTTAGACTTTTTTTTAGCGTTATATGTCTCTTTATATGTTATGGGGCTTATGGGCCTTTTTAGCGATTTATTACTTCATTTTTTTATTGGAATTTTTTTTTTTTAACTTTTTTTACTACTTCCACCAAGGGACATGAACAAGCAATCATCTGACATGCATAGGCTGACACTGTGCCTGAAAGATGACGTCACATGACGTTCAGGCACTGCCTTCAGGCATCTCTGGGGTCCCGATTAGTTATAGCCGGCACTCAGTGTTTCCCGCTGGCGGTTCGGCTCAGATCTTGAGCTGAACTGGCATCGGCTCAGCGTCTGATATATCGGACACTGAGTGCTAAGTCACCGCGCTCAGCGTCTGATATATATCGGAAACTCCCTCATTATATCGGTAACGAGCACCACGCATTTTGCATGGAAATAATGTAGTAACCTGCAATGAGCACCACATTTTCCATTGTTTACATCCAAAATATCCAGTGCTGGTTAATGATCTATTGCGTTTCAGTGGAATGCATTTAAAAATACAACTAGAATGCAATGTGTAAAGGCAGCCTTAAAATCTGCTAAAAAAACTCCCAACTAAGGACACTTTTACTCTGGTGTTTTCACAATTCTGTTTCCAACTGTTGGAATCTTGATCTGTTGTCTGTGAAAACATTTTTAGAACATGTCCTATTTTTTTTCACGCTTGCGGATCATGGAAGACAGACAAAAAATAAACATTTAAAAATCTGTACCGTGTATTGGTTTCTGTTGAGTTTTTAAAACCTCAGAGTGAAGAGCAGTTACTGTGTGATGTCGGCAATCTTGACTTGGTGGTTTTTCAGGTTATGCATGAAGGTTCGGGACAGTAAGGCTGGGGACAATAACTACAAATTTCACACCAGGAATGTAAAGCATTGTTTTTAATTTAATTTTTATTTTGTTACAAAATCTTCAATTACAGGTAAAATAGAGAGAGAGTGCAGAAGTCTCTTAGAGCCAGTGAAACACTGTTTGGTGAGGTAACATGTAAGCCCTGAGGGTCTTTACTGATTTTATCTTGAAACAATCCCTGATTGATCTCCATAGTAGATTTATCGGCATAAGGGAGAAGGCAGTCTTTGGGTGAATATTCTTCTACATTTACTAGCAAGCAAACAAGTTAGTAGACCTTTCAGTCATATCTGATAAGTGATGCAATATGCCAACTTCTTTCTTCCTTATTTCAGCCCCCCTTTTCTGTACTTTACAGACATCTGATTATTTAAGAACCCAATACAGTGACTTAAAGGGAACCTTTTACCAGTAATCTATTCAATAAACCCCAAATCATACTGTATCATAAGATTGTAAAAGTGTCTGAATTATTTTTTTCTGTTGATCCTCTGTGTCTTTTATTTCCTTGGTTTTCTTCTAGATATCCAGTCAAGGAGGCGGGAGAGCTCTTGGAAACAGTAAAGCTCCCCTGCCTCCCCAAGTCTGCTCTGACTCATTAACCCGCATTACTTCTATCCAGCTTGAAATTCCTGTGCATGATTTGGTTTACGTGTCCCCAGCTGTCTCCATCGCTGCACCATGCACGCACCAGAAATGTGCACAGCGCCGATGTGAGTGAGAGATAGCTGGCCATGCACTGGCGTCTGCGTGGTCTACGTCTATGGAGCTGGTTGGGGGCCTTAAAATTACAGTACATCACATTTTAGCAACTTGGATTTCTAGAGATGATTACTGGTTGCGCTTCTTGTGAATTGAGGTTTTGGGTAATTGTTTTCAATCCAAACATTTTATCAAGGAAGGGACTGTATGGGGTTAGTACATTTATTAGGAGCATTGAAGCAGGTCTTCCCAGTGAATTGGATTGGAGAAAACCTCCCTTTCTAGCCACAGCTCATAAGTGTAATGGAAATCTTCTGGGAGTTCAAGATTTTGTCCCACAACACTCTGCAAACAGTTATCTACCGGGGCAAACTCCCAGTTGGGATTCTTCTTGTATCTTCGACTGTTGAAGCTCTCAATGTTTCCCCTCAAGATGCACTCCTCAGCCTGGAAGTCCCAAGGTCTAGCATCTATATCTATGGAATAAAGAGAGCAATTGTTGGCAAATGTAATAAATTATGGGTTATGAGGTCCCTTCTTATGTTAGGTGCTAAGGGAAAGTTACCTTTGCACTATAAGATAACATAATTTGCACCTGGTCCATAGACTAACTGATCCCACCCCCTCGTGATTCCCTTTATCCCCTTATTCTCCCTTATCAAAAGAAATTTTAATTGGTTTCCTGTGTCCCTTAACCCCTTAAGGACGGAGGGTTTTCCGGCTCATTTCTCGCTCTCCAACTTCAAAAATCCATAACTTTTTCATTTTTCCGTGTACAGACCTGTGTGAGGGCTTATTTTGTGCGTAACAAATTTTACTTTCCCGTAATGTTATTTATTTTAACATGCCGTGTACTGCGAAGCTGAAAAAAAATTCCAAATGTGGAAAAATTGAAAAAAAACCGCACGTGCGTCACGTTCTTGTGGGCTCAGTTTTTACGACTTTCACTCTTCGCTCCAAATAACACGCCTACTTTATTCTTTGGTTCGGTGCGATCGCGGTGATACCAAATTTATATAGGTTTTATTGTGTTTTAATACATTTTCAAAAATTAAACGAATGTGTACAAAAAAGAAAAAAAAATTTTTGCCATCTTCTGACGCTAATAACTTTTTCATACTTTGGCGCACGGAAATGTGTGAGGGGTCATTTTTTGCGAAATGAGGCGACGTTTTCATTGCTACCATTTTGAGGTCTGTGCGACATTTTGATCATTTTTTATTTCATTTTTTATGTTATGTAAAAAGGTGTAAAAGTCGCATTTCGGACATTTGGGCGCCATTTCCCGCCTCGGAGGTCACCGCCGGCCGTAACCGTTTTTATATTTTGATAGATCGGGCATTTTGGGACGCGGCGATACCTAATATGTCTGTGATTTTTACTGTTTGTTATGTTTTATATCCGTTCTAGGGAAAGGGGGGTGATTTGAACTTTTAATATTTTATTAATTTTTTTTATTTTTTAAACTTTTTTTTTTCTTTTTTTTTTCACTATTTTTTAGACCATCTAGGGTACAATAACCCTAGATGATCAGATCGCTCCTACCATATACTGCAATACTACAGTATTGCAATATATGGCGTTTTTGCAGGTCTTACATTACAATGAGCCACTGGCTCATTGTAACGAACCTGCATAAACCATGTAGCCTCGTGTCAAGAGAAGACCCGAGGCTACCATGGTAACCGATCGGCGCCCCCCGATGACGTTCGGGGGCGTGGCGATCGAAAAAAAGATGGCGGCGCCCGCGCGCCGCCGTCTTTTAAACGCCGCCCGCGACTTTGCGGGCGGCGTTTAGAGGGTTAATAGCCGCGATCGGTGCAAGCACCGACCGCGGTTATTAGCGGTGGGGGTTTTGTGCAAAATGCAAAAACCCCCACCTCTGTATGAAGAGGACTCAGCCCGTGAGCCCTCTTCATACTTCCCTTATACCTCTGCGCCGTAGAGCTACGGCGCAGAGCGTTAAGGAGTTAAATAGAATTTCCAATTGACCCAGACGTCATGGCTCCAGTCTGTGTCACGTGTCTTAAACAGTCACAAATCCAATATTTCAATTTCCGGTCAACAAATCTGTGATCAGCATGCTCTCATAGTCCTGGGATGTTGAGCACCAAGGATTGCAGAGTTGGGGAGCCAAGCAAATGGGCCAAAATTCATAATGGCGGTTGATATTGTTGGATTTGTTAATTCATGCAGGGAAATGTGGTGGGCATGTCTTCTTCTCAGGAGATCCTTAGGGAGATATTACCTAATTTATGTCATATCTTCTCCCAACTTTCCACCTTAATTCAGGAGTAGCCACACCCCTCAGACATGACCAAGGGGGTGGATTAGGTGGTTAAAGTAACGTGCCACAAGGTACCCCTGAGGAAGCCGCATGAACGTGGTGATACACATGGGGATTCCTTTCTCCTCACGGCATATGGACTTTGGTAATATCATTATTATTTTTATATATATTTTTCATTTCATACTATAATCGCGATTTGTTGGCATGTGGCCAGAGCCTTTAGCATTTTATCTGCACTTATTCATAGGCAGTAGTAAGAAGAGTACACGGAGTGTACAGTGTTACCGAGAGGCACATGGTGATGTGCAAGTTTTTATGTGGTTTTAATGCATACCAATAAATATTTGGTTCTTATTTACATGTTTATGATTGAGCATGGTTTATGAATAACACTGGCCTTGTTGTTCTTTTTTTAGTAAGTTTGTGGAGCTGTTTGAGGATCTCTATGCCAATCCAATTAGTAAGAGTTCTGTTTTTTCTTTATTTTATCCCTTTTTATTTTACGGTTTGCTTTTATGTAGGTCTGTTATTTCTCCATTTTTGAAACTATTAAGAATTTTGTAACTATTTTTCATATTGAATAGTCATTTAATACGTTTTTCCTTGTGCTCTATACGTTCCCATAACTCTGGAGAGGTGAATTACCGCTAAGCCTTGTTACCTTGTGTGTGTCTGTGTGCTAGGTAGTAGCTATAGACATTGTGGGTGCAGGTGAACTGTACGGCACCTAGAAAAGTGTGTATCTGGGTGTATGTGTGCGGTCCTGGTGTAGTCGTCTCGTGAGCGTCGAGTAATGGCAGCAGTGAGTAGTGCAACTGTATCGGGGTGAAGAGTAGTTCTGTGCAGTAGCGTTCCATCGGCATGTAAGCGGTAAGGGGTTAAAGAGTGTGGTTGTGCGCACCCTGGGATGTGTTTAGTGTCTGGGATTCGGATCCGTTTGATTTCCCGGACTCGAGAATTGACTTGACTGGGTGTGCTGTGTGCTAGGGGAGTAGTAATTAGGATGCCATTTTGTGTAGGTGGGTGGAGCTTAAGAGATAATTTGCGTAGTTCCCAGGCGTAGGTGCATCCTGTGTTAGAACTCTGGTGTGGTGGGTTTGTGACAGTAAGCTTTCCAACGGTATTTGCTCAGCCTCATAAGGACAATGTGTCAACTATATTTCCTTCAGGGAACAGGATATACTGTCACCTGATTAACAAACCTTGTATTTTTAACTGATGCCCTGAAAGCATTGCAGGTGAAACTTCACATCATGCAGATTATAGATGTGAAAGTCTGTGATATTTACTTACCATTGCCATAGGCCCAGTCATCGTTCATTCTGTGGCGCACCATTTGGTAGATGGCAGACATAGTCTTCATGTTGCTCTTCCTCCACTGTCTTCCAAGATATTTAGTCTGAAGCTTTAAAAGCTTTAGCACATATAACTGCATCGTTGCCTGCTTGACTTTCAGGGCACGTTTTAGAATGGGGGCAGATTTAAACACCACTAACATCTGAGAACAGAATAAGACACATGGCAATAAGTGGGAAAACAGTACCTGGAGTCTTTTATATAAATGAACAGTTTCATTGTAAGTACAATCCACTTATAGGTTCACCCATACTGTACTTTAGCCGTCTGTCAGGACAATCTCAAATATCTCGTTATGTGAGCCCACCAGCCAGGGCCGGCTTAAGGTGTGGACACAGGGGGCCTGCGCCCAGGGGCCCCCACCATCCTACTCCTACATCTAGCAAGCTCCACTGTACAGGAGACAGATAACACTTGAGAGGGAGGCATGGGGAGGAGAATGTATGGCTGTAGCAAATTCCCGCTCTGTATGTAAGCAGAGCAGGAGACTGAGTACAGCAGAGATGAGGAAGAGAATCATCACCTGCCAGGGAAAAAAGAAGTGACCTCAGGTAACACAACATCTGGCGAGGAATTGGCTAGAGATAAGTATCCTCCCTCCTCCAAGTGTTTGCCTTGCGTCTAACATCCTGCCTTAAAGGGGTTGGACACTATTACATAAGTTGATAAGTGATTCAGCACTCCTGCTACTTACATATGTGCTGACTACAGACTCTGATTCTCTGACCATGCTTGTTTGTATACATGTCTGAACTCTGCAGAATAGGAGGGACTGCAGCAGGAGAGTGTGAGTCATCCTCCTTTCTCTTCTCCCAGTGTGTCAGCGAGACTGACCGAGAGAAAGAGGCACAGTGGGTGAGGACATGAGGACGGACTAGGGCAGTCAGAAACAAGAAGTTGTGTATATATGCAGAGGGCAGCATGGTGAGAACAGAGAAAGCCCCAAGCTCCTAAAGAAGGCCAAGACATATATTATATATATGACATGTCTAATGGAACAGAATTGAAAAGTGGCCAACCCCTCAAGCCACTTAGTGTCCTATGTGTAGGAGTTGTCTATTAAATGTGAAGCTATAACACACCTGCAGACCCTTACTACCTCTGCATCTCTCCTATATACTGCCCCTCCCACTGCAAGTCTGTATAATGAGGTTTTGCAAAAACCTGCTTTTTACCAGGATTCATCTTATTCAGGGTCCAAACTAGAGAAACCTGGAGCTGGACCTGGAATTCTTTTACATGTTGCGATTTTTATTCACCATCACTTAGTGGATACTACTGGCGGTCTACATTTACTTTTTTTTATTATTTTAAGTACATTTTGAGGGCGTCTTTACCAGTTTTATCGCCCAGGGGCGTACAGCAGGCAACAGGGAACATTACCATATGCATGGCAAGAATGCCAAACACATGGCCATGATCATTTACACACCAGTGTTGGAATAAAAGAAATGTAACCATGGCTATATTTCCCATTTTAAAAACTACACCCCTGAAGGAATTACTATACCCCAAATAGAAAATTGAACCAATGCTGCATTAACTATCCACAGAAAAAAAGAACATATAAGCTGTGAAAGGTACATTGGGTACACCAAATCCTGCACTTGTTTGCTACCATCTCTAGGGTGGAACGGAGGCATTTTGGGTGATTCAATCTTTGTGCCTTTTCTGGGGTGTACCCTTCCCAAGTTTTGCTCTAAACCTGATTTTGAGGGTTTTGCCATTGGTAAAGGTGGTGTGATCATTTTTACATTAATGTGCTCACATATGGCAATTTTTTCGCAGGATGAGAGAAATTGTATAATTTTTCATCCAAATATAATTTAGCCAAAACTGAAAACCCGTCAAAATCAAGAATGCTAAACCAGGGACAATTACTCATATATCCAAGCACCGTGACTGTGGTAATTTATATTTCTAATCCATGGCCTCCTTCCTTCTACCGTGTTTCTCCAAAAATAAGACAATGGGGCTTATTTACTAAGGGTCACGGATCACACTTTAGTCAGACTGTTCACGGTTTTCAGGATTAGCGCACCTGTGACTGCTTTCATGCGACAGAAATCGGGGGGGGGGGGGGAGGGGGTGCCGTTGGATGAACCGACTGATTCGGACTGAGTGTGGGATTTAACTTTTAAATTGTGTTGCAAGACAATGCACTAACATGCGCCAGAAAGAAGATGGTGAACTCCGGCGGACCTGAGCGGGGAATATTATGCTGGATGCACACGATCTTAGTGAATCGTGGCACAGTGCATTATCGTTGGACAATGTACTTTCTTGAACTCCGCAGGATCAAGTAAGAAAATGTGCCCCAGTGTCTTATATTAATTAGATTTTATTTTCAAGGGGTGTCTTATTCTTTCAGGAACAAAAATTTACGTTTATTGTTGAACAAAAAAAAAAAAAAATCTCAACATTTATAATATCCTCTAGTCATGTCATCACATCAGTATAACCATCTGAATTCCATCAAGATAGTCTAGTGACTCCATTTCCATGTACATTTTTTATTTAAAGGGGTATTCCAGGAATCAGCAGAATTCATATACAAATGAGTCAGTAAAATATAAGCTTATATGTAATTAGTTGTTATTTAAAATTTTGCTTTCATTAGCAGAAAAATGCTGCTAACATAGACTGTAATGCCACTATGTTTGGCTGTAGTAACATCATTACTATGGTGACAGCAGTACAGTCTGTTAGATCCTGACTGGGAGCAGAACATAAGAGAGAGGAGGAGTTACTGCGAACTAAAGGATAACTCCTCATACTTGAGTTTTGTTATATTCATTTATTTATAGAATCAGGGGTTTTTGTATCATATTCCAGGAATACCCCTTTTAAGGACTATTAGGTCAACAACTTCTCTAACATCCTTAGAATTCACCAAACTCAGAATTTCATACTAAATTTCTTGTGACTACATTTATTTTGGAATCACTGGCCCTAATCGCTCATATTTAGCAACAGCACTTTCCTTCAATGAGAACTTCTTGTTCAGGTGGCTGCTCATAGCGCATTTGCAACGCAACAGTCCGTGATTTTATCCCATTATTTTTTTTTCACCCATGTCACAACATCTTGCAATGTCTAAACGATCTACTAATACTAATGTATTGTGTGGAGGGAGCTGTAGCAATGACTACCGCTATTCTTCATAGAAGGCCTTATATTTCTAAGTTTCAAAAAATTGCACTAAGACTTAATTTTGGGTTGTTACCAGGGCTCCTCCATGCTGCAGATTCACAAGCTGTTAGACGGTTTCGCCCTCCACTCTGCTCCCTCATGTAACTTCACTGCAGCACAGGAAATGCTCCTGTACAGTGTAACAGCCTAGTATCTACAGCACAGAGGAGCTCAAGTAACAACCCCAGGAACTCTTCATGCTATTTAGCAGAGTTGAAAATTCATTTAGAACAAAGCAGGCCATGGATAAAAAAAAATCTAAAAAGATTACCACAGTCACTGTGTCTGGATCCAAGTGTCCTTGCTTTATCCTTATTAAAGATTTCCTTTAATAACAAGAAAAACTTCAGCCCCTTTTTGGGAGGCATAAAGTGCTTGTAAACCAAGCACACTGACATACTGGTTTGTGCCCCCTCTGGCAGGATCCGCTCTTTTAGCTTCATATGCCCTTATTTTTTTTACAAAAACAAGGCTTTAAAATATATGCAAATGAGACTTAACGGCTCCATTAACATCTATGGAGCCTGGAGCCCCTAAGGCTCATTTGCATAATTTTGAATGCCTTTTTTGTAAAAATAAGGACATAAAAAACTAAAAGAACAGCACATCCTGCGAGATACAGCAAAGACCAGCATGTACGTGTGCTGTATTTAAAATCCTTGATCTTAATGGTAGATTTCCTTTAATTTGTTATATATATATATATATATATATACACAAACAAAACATTTTCTTAAAAACTATGTGGTTACCCACTCACCATGGTGCGGGAGTGCTTCCATTTAGTGAGCTTGTTTAGGATCCTCAGCAAATTTATGCAGGAAAATAAATTTCTCCAGCAGAACTGATTGTTGTCTCCTGATTCCTGAAAGGGAAAAGATAGCACACGTAGCAGCTAGTGATCACGTGTCCTTGTCACTTTACAGTAACAACTTTCTTCTTTAGAACAAGCAGTCATTTTGTTTCCTGGTAACTAATAACTTTTTTTCTGTATCCATTTAACATATGTAGTGATTTGCATTTACAGTCAACACATTTTTTCATGCGACATATGCTCTACAACTTCTTCAATATACACTCAGGGCCACTTTATTAGGTACACCATGCTAGTAACGGGTTGGACCCCCTTTTGCCTTCAGAACTGCCTCAATTCTTCGTGGCATAGATTCAACAAGGTGCTGGAAGCATTCCTCAGAGATTTTGGTCCATATTGACATGATGGCATCACACAGTTGCCGCAGATTTGTCGGCTGCACATCCATGATGCGAATCTCCCGTTCCACCACATCCCAAAGATGCTCTATTGGATTGAGATCTGGTGACTGTGGAGGCCATTTGAGTACAGTGAACTCATTGTCATGTTCAAGAAACCAGTCTGAGATGATTCCAGCTTTATGACATGGCGCATTATCCTGCTGAAAGTAGCCATCAGATGTTGGGTACATTGTGGTCATAAAGGGATGGACATGGTCAGCAACAATACTCAGGTAGGCTGTGGCGTTGCAACGATGCTCAATTGGTACCAAGGGGCCCAAAGAGTGCCAAGAAAATATTCCCCACACCATGACACCACCACCACCAACCTGAACCGTTGATACAAGGCAGGATGGATCCATGCTTTCATGTTGTTGACGCCAAATTCTGACCCTACCATCCGAATGTCGCAGCAGAAATCGAGACTCATCAGACCAGGCAACGTTTTTCCAATCTTCTACTGTCCAATTTCGGTGATCTTGTGCAAATTGTAGCCTCAGTTTCCTGTTCTTAGCTGAAAGGAGTGGCACCCGGTGTGGTCTTCTGCTGCTGTAGCCCATCTGCCTCAAAGTTCGACGTACTGTGCGTTCAGAGATGCTCTTCTGCCTACCTTGGTTGTATCGGGTGGCGATTTGAGTCACTGTTGCCTTTCTATCAGCTCGAACCAGTCTGCCCATTCTCCTCTGACCTCTGGCATCAACAAGGCATTTCCGCCCACAGTACTGCCGCTCACTGGATGTTTTTTCTTTTTCGGACCATTCTCTGTAAACCCTAGAGATGGTTGTGCGTGAAAATCCCAGTAGATCAGCAGTTTCTGAAATACTCAGACCAGCCCTTCTGGCACCAACAACCATGCCACGTTCAAAGGCACTCAAATCCCCTTTCTTCCCCATACTGATGCTCGGTTTGAACTGCAGGAGATTGTCTTGACCATGTCTAAATGCCTAAATGCACTGAGTTGCCGCCATGTGATTGGCTGAAATTAAGTGTTAACGAGCAGTTGGACAGGTGTACCTAATAAAGTGGGCGGTGAGTGTATAGTAAGGCTTTTCAACATTACTAAATCATAACAACAAATAGCAATATTGCACAGAACTAGTGATTTATTATGACCTATAGCAATTGAACATTGTTATATCTCATTGAATAACAAATGATTTGCAATTCATTTATTTTTAAGATTATTTATTGTACTACCACCAATTGGCCACAAGGAGGTAGCAGATAACCATTGTATCTGTGAAATAAAAAAACACTACTATTCCGCACTAGAATGATACATGATACCTGACCACACACGTTACCTAGACCAGCGATCGGGAACCTTTTTGGCCGAGAGAGCCATGGATGCCACATACAGTATTTTAAAGTGTAATTCTGTGGGAGCCATACAATTGGAATATGCCGCACAGTAGATAGGTAGCCACAGAACATGCCCCCTAACAAATAGGTACCCACTGCACATGTCCCCCAGTAGCTAGCTCCTTGTCACTCCATTATTGCTTACGCAAAGGCGTCTGGGTCATAGAGAGGAATGAATGCTGGCATCGGGTGTCCACTACTCTCTATGACCCAGGTGCGTCTCCTAAGCAATGATGCTGGCAGCAACGACACCTGGATCACACGTATAGTGTTCATAGCCGTGTGTGCCTTGTACGCACACCACTCCGCCATTTATTAGATTTGTCTGCGCGTCAGAGGCATTCATCAAAAGAGCCACATCTGGCTCCCGAGCCATAGGTTCTCTACCCCTGACCTGGACCCCAATATGAACTATGTTACCATGTTTTGCCTGAAAATTACTAAAGTCTTTTTTCACTGAATCAGATCACTTGTTAAGTATAAGCTGCGGCCACTATGGACAGCCAGTCCTTTGACTGACTGCCATATAACATTACAGTCTCCCTACATCAGTAATAATCTTCAGGTACATGGTTTGCCACCAGCAATGCAAAGATAATGCACAGTAACCCCCTGTATGATGCCTTTGTACATAAACCATGCAAACCCTTTTTTTTTTATTAGTATACAAGCCTTCATAAAGCTGCTTTACACACAAAGTGAGGAGAAAGCACTAAAGACAATCTTAGTACATATAATAAATATGGCTGTGAAGGAAAAGCTGTTGCTCTCTACAGATTTCTTACCAGGCTTTCAGCCGTTAGTTCAGGCAACTCGTGGACAACACACGATGGAAAGTCCAGAAGACAAATACTAGGAAAATGAAGGGGGATATACTAGAATTAACAGACAATCTGGGATTTATACACTACTAAACCTATGACAGCTTTAATTAAAGATTTACAAAAAAATAACAGTGTATGTACTAGTGAATGAAGAACCTCCTAACGTGCAGTGCATGGTGTCTCTAGGTAGTCAATTCCTTTGTGCACCAAGACAAATCTCTAAAAACCTACTTAAAGCATGGGGAAAGATATGTGTGTATCTGATGATGCTACACATATAATATAGGGCTGGAATAAGAAGTGAAAGGTGGAGAGATGGCTATTTTAGATTTAGGCATAAAGCCATATATGGGTTTAATATACCCCCACATCCTAATGCTCCTCATCTCCTAACCACTTGTCCAAAATGCCAAAGTCCAGCTACTAATCTTTTCGATGGCATGTGGACGTGTCCGAAAATAAAACAATTCTAGCAACAGTTGGTAACTCAGATTAAGGATAAATTAAAAATGAATCTACCTATGGAACCCCGGTTACTCCTACTACATTGCAATATGCTAATAGACTTCACACTACCTGGGGTTTTGCATGTACAGTATATACTGTATACTGGCAGCCTAGCGAGCCATTCTGGCAAAGTGGCTACAACCTCAATGCCCCCAAATTAGTGAAGTAATGCAACTGATAAAAAATATATGCAACTGGAGAAAGTGGAGGTAGAAAACCAGAAAGCAAAGATGACTAAAAAATTTTTTGATAAGTGGGGAGGTTATTTGGCTAGTATGTGCTCAGATGAAAAGTTTATAGTGCAACCCTTTATGAACACCATTTGGTATGTACGAGCTGACATAGCAGGTACATGGGTAGGCTCAAAGTGACTTGAAGAAAATATGAGAAGTCTAAGTGTAGTTCTTACAGGGAAGGAAATTTTTGAGACCAAAAAGGAACCAACATTGGCTAGTGACACCTAATTAAGTAGGAAAAAATAAATGACACGCCTGTGATAAGGGGAGGGGGGGGAAATGATTTTTTTTTTTTGGTATACAGGCGGTCCCCTACTTAAGAACACTCAACTTACATACGACCCCTAGTTACAAACGGACCACTGGATATTGGTAATTTATTGTACTTTAGTCCTAGGCTACAATAATCAGCTGTAAGAGTTATCACAGGTGTCTGTAATGAAGCTTTACTGTTAATCCTGATTCTTATGACAACCCAACATTTTTAAAATCCAATTGTCACAGAGACCAAAAAAGTTCTGGCTGGGATTACAATGATAAAATATACAGTTCCGACTTACATACAAACTCAACTTAAGAACAAACTTACAGACCCTATCTTGTATGTAAACCGGGGACTGCCTGTATTTATATGTTTTTTTTTGTTGCTAACAATAAAGGTGTCACCTCTAGCGGGCTCCTGCACCATCCTCTTCTCCTGCAAAGTTTTAACATGTTGGAATAAAGAATTGTTTTACTACTACAGCGGTGAGTGCCAGCACCATTTCTTTTCTGGACAAATTGCATTTTTCATGAAATCGTGGAGGTTTGTGAGCTAGAGCACCTCCTTATACTTTTCTTCCAGGATTCTTATTGTCCCATTTCGGTTTTCCCATATGTCTCCGTACAAATTGTGTGCCCCTCATGTTCTTCTGTTTTCCATAGTATTTTTTACTAGCAATGCTACTTCATATAACTTGATGACTTGCATGTAATTATAAAAACATATATTTGCTTAAATATAAGAACTATAGCTCACATGTATGAGTAGGTGATACATAACTGTCATAAATCTGATGTTTTTGATATGATGGAAAAAAAAAAAAAAATCTCAGGTACAAATGGTTTCCTGACAAATCCACTTCAAAACTAAAGACTGTCCATGTTTTATCGCATGGACGTTTTCTTGGAGTCATTTTCTGTGTGACTTTCAGTTTTACATTTAGAGGTCTTCTTGTTTGCTTAGATGCAATTCTGCTATTTTTGGAATAAGGCTTCTTCCTGGTAACCCTTCCAAACAAGCCATACTTGTACTGCTATGAACTTGTACATTCCACAAGCAGACTGAGCCCTGTACAGTCCGAGTTGTACCTCTTGGGTTTCTTCTGAATTTTTTACATGGTCTGTCCTTGGGGAAATTCGCTAGGCCCTCTGCTACTGGTAAGACTGTCAGCTGTCTTGAATGTTTTCAGCTTGTGAATAAGTAGAATGCTAAGCTTCAAATGGTTTGGAAATTGCCTTGTAATACTCCATAAAAAAAGAAAGAATTCCCTCTTTGAACTCTTTGGTTGTACATATTCGGACATAATAAATATGAAAATCTTCTGCTTTTACAAGGGTGTATGTTTTTTCCCCCCATCAAACAGAATCAAATATATATGAACAGCTACAATGGGTGCTTCGTGTCATAGAAATAATAATACATAATTTCTTTATATAGCGCACACAGATTACGCAGCGCTACACAGAGATTGCCGAATCTATCTCGGTCTTCATGGGGCTCACAATCTAATTAACCTACCAGTTTTTTGAATTGCGGGAGGAAACCGGAGGACTGCATATTGAGGGTATTAGTTCCTGCTCAGTTATACGTTGTGCAAATTTGTGAACATTTTCAGGTAAAATTTAGAAAAACTGTAATCATAAATTGCAGGATTATTGGTGGAACCATATTGGAGAAATGACTGCCAAAACAGAGGACACGGAACAGAGAAGCCCCTGGCAGTCATAGAAGATCACCATGTCATTTATCTGCAGAGACTCTTGGAGACCAGTCTTTAGGAAATTCCTTTTCACACAAAATATTATATATACATATAACATCATCTACCAATAATAGCGGTTTCTGAGCTCCTTTAAAAATAACATCTGTCTTGTTGTATACTATTGCACAGCGGGCCACAATGGTTAACTGCCTGACTTGTCACAGTGAACAGACAATCAGGAGGTAAATAGTAATGAGGTGGATCCTCTTATATCCTCTAGTCCCCTGGTTTGTTCTTTACTGCTATCCATCTGTAATAGGATGAGACGCTTCTCTGGACTCCAGGTTATGGCAGCGGTTCTATAGTAATTGTGTATATGGTAGAAGCTCCTGTCCACCACATATACAGTGTCCAGCACTAGGCTGATTATTTGGCGATATTTTGGAAAATTACCATTTCAGGAAATGGTCATTCCAGATCACATGCCGGCATTAAGGATTCACCTACCAGGTGTACGATTAGCAAATGCTAGTAAGTAGTTTGTGCTACCTCCAGAAGTTCTCTGATGACTCTGATGGCTATAGTAGGCCTCATTACTGGTGAGAAGGACAGGGAGTACAAAGAATCAATCCAGGAATTTGTGAATTGGTGCCAGCAAAACCACCTTAGGATAAATGCTAGGAAGACCAAAGAGCTGGTGGTGGACTTCCAAAACCGCAGTCCTCCTTCTCAACCAGTGGTCATCCATGGGACGGACATTGAGGCAGTGAAGTCCTATAAGTACTTGGGTGTCCTCCTCAACAATAATCTAGAATGGGCAGAGAACATAAATGCACTTCACAGAAAGGGTCGGAGCAGACTAAACCTGCTGAGGAGGTTGAGGGCATTTGGAGTGCATGGTGCACTTCTTAAGACCTTCAACTATGTAGTGGCATCAGTCATCTTCTTTAGTGTAGTCTCTTGGGGAAGCAGCAAATCGGCTAAGGAGAGGAGCAAACTGGACAAACTGATTAGGAAAACCAGCTCTGTCCTGGGGGTCCTCTTTACACAGTGCAGGTGGTAGCCTAGAGGAGGATACTGTCCATGTTGATATCTATTCTGGAGAATGCATGACACTATGGTGGCATTGGGGAGCACCTTCAGTGACCGACTGCTTCACCCAAAGTGTGAGAGGAAGTGTTATCGGAAGTCATTCTTCCCCGCTGTGATCAGGCTGTTCAACAAACAACGCCCAAACGGAAGTAACCTGTGCTCAGCACCTAACCAGTGGTGCAGGTCCCAACCACAGATTGAATACCTACTACCGATCATTACTTTTTTTTTTTTTTGTTCTGTCATTGTTTGTACTGCACTCTCCGTAATTTCTCTGCTGCTGTAACGTTGGGAATTTCCCCACTTTGGGACCAATAAAGGATTATCTTATGTATAAGAATGACGTGTTACCAGCAAATGCAAACTTTTTGAAGATGAATCATTTGTTTTATCCTCATAGAGTAATTAGGCAAAGATCATAAATAACTTTCCGAGAATTGTCCATATACAACCATTGTCCTGCTCATCGACCCACACAGAAGGGCCCTTAAAATTCAGTGGTTTTGGATACAATCAACAGTTTTCCTTACAACAGGCCTGACGTTACAATGGAAGTCTTGGAACGAATGACTATCACAGAACACTATAAATAAACACAAGTAATGATAATGTGTGAAGAATTATGTAATAATCCATTAAACTGAATGTAGTATCCCATATGTCATTCCCGCTGCCCCTCATAACTCATATAAGTGAATCGGTTGAGTCTATGAGTAAATAAAATCTAAGTAATACGCAGCTCCCACCTGTTCTTGGCACAAATGTAGGACATAATGTTCTGGTTGAAGAATTTCAGTATCAGAGGGATGCAGTTCGCGAACACCAGGTGCTGGGAGACGTACTCAAACTGAAAAATAAAAGCACAATAGACACACAAACTACATAGCAGCTAATTCATGTGCACCGTCACTTCTTCCATTCTAATAGAGATGTAGGAAGCCCTACACAAATGTTTAGGGAAGTAGGATGTTAACAAAGGATGCCAAGGAGCTCTTCACTACACACAGCATGACCCTTGTAATACCAAGTGTCTTGGTGGCGTATGCACACTACATTACTGTACAATAAGGGGGTAACATCGCTCACCTGGTAAATGTGGTTTAGCTTGAAGTGTTTCAACAGCAACAGTAACAAGGCAGACACACTCTTTACAATGATCTCTTTGTGACGATTCACATCAATTCCCAGCTTCATGCTTTGCAGTACAGTGACCCTGAATTCACAATACAATGGTTGGGTGTAAACAGGATTGGTAGAATTTTACTTTTTATTATAACTAGCACTACATTGTGCCTAACTTTCCAAAATTACTCCATGTTAGGGCCAGTTCACATCTCCATCAGGTCTTCAGTTATCTTGAGAAAAAGCCAGAACACATGGAACAAGTGCAAGTCTTTCCATTATCTACACAGAGGTTAGATAGAATGGAAATGCATCTTTTCTGTGCGGTCGACCACTCCTGGTTTGGCCGGTTTATTGACAGTGTAACAGATGGTGAAGCTAGAACATGGAGGGGTAAGACGCTGGTTACGCTGATAACGCAGATCTGATTGATGGAGATTGAAGCTGTAGGATCCTCACCAGTGTTTAGATAGAAGATGATCCCTTTCTATCTAATGAATAGAGTAATAGCAGCTTTGGTTATACTCTGTGGTTGGTCATATATTGTGAAGCACAGTTACATGGACAGTGAAGGGAGCATCGCCCTCGTTGTGATTACTATGTTATCACTTATCCTGTGCATAGGGAATATCTTGACACTACCCCTTTAAAAAAAATATGCCCCTATTTGGACCTTACAGCCACGTATAGATGTACGGCACATTTATGGTAACTAGAGACGGCTGGTAGGGGGAATGTATGGCCCTGAGCACTGCAGTGTATACTGCCTCTCTCTGCAATGCACTCCATAAGGTATTTTATTATTTGTGACTAAGAAAGTTAGAATTAAATTAAGATAATATCAAAAATGGACAAACCCTTTAGTCATCTGCCAACAGCAACATCATGTGCCATGTAGGAGTGTACGTTTCTAAATCTGCAAATATAGATATCTACTCACGGCATTTCCTCAGGGAGGATATCGGCTAGAATATTAATGGAATCAGTCTTGGCTTTAGATGTAGGGGCAGCTGCCAGGAGTATCTTCAGGAGGGCAATCTGCCAAAGTATAGAATATTTAGTGACATACATTACATAAATACATACTATGTATACGGTTCTATCATGGAGCATGTGCCTTTATTCACACAGGACATTTCACATCCGCTACTTTTTCATTTGGGAAAAGGAAAACTTGAGGTCTGCATTCTGCTAACAGTGCCCCTCCCCCATAGCCCAAGAAGTGTAATGGGTATATGGTAGGGAGATACCATACATGGCATATTGAAATTAAGCAGAATATAAGTATTGTCCTGAATATAAGAACTGTCCTATTAAAACTGACATAAAGGGAACCTGTCATCAGGATTTCACATTTTCACCTAATGACAGATTCCCAAAGCCTTTAAAATCTTATTGGGAAATGGTATTAAACAGTTTACATTACTGGTGCCACTCACTTTTAAAAGTATAATAATAATAACCTGGCTCTCTGCCGGACAATTGGATCGAGTCACAGCGGTGTCTATGCAAGGCTGCAATCTGTGTGTAATCATCATATCCTCTCTGCTAGGTTCTCTCCCCTCCCTCATGCAGACTGGAGGTGACCCAATGCTCCAAGCAAAGCTCAGCAGAGATAATGATGATGATGACAGAAGGACTCTGATGCCCCAGTGACCCGATGCAGTTTGCTGGCTTTTAAAAGTGAGTGAAACCAGTAATGTTAATTATAAAAGCAGGTTGGGAAGTAGAATAGTAGAATTAAATAGGCTCTGGGAACCTGTCCATAAGTGAAAATGTGAAATCCTGATGATAGGTTCCCTTTAAAATGAATTGATAACATGTATGAAGTCAGCGTGTGTTGTGCGTTTTATTATTCTTCTCGGTCATACTGCACATTACAGTAAAGTGTTTAAAAACCACACAATGATATAACATATGATTATCAATTTAATGGGGGGGGGGGGGGGAGTAAACATCCCACAGAGCGCCTGTTAATTGATTTTCTGAATATTCATTTCCTAAAAATCAATAGACTCTGTTCTGGTTTCCTTATGTAACAATTATTATTGTAACTTTCATGCAGTTTTGTTGAGACCCTATGAAAAAACTACATATGTGGCCAGTGAGGGGCTGTAGAAAAAAATTTAAAAAAGTACTTACCTCCGTGGTCCCTCCCGATGTCTCTCGGCTGTTCACAGCGTAAACTAACAGGGGAATGAGGACGGAGAGATGGCAGCAAGTACAACTTTATTTTTTCAAGCTATCTCCCCCCACCAGCCACATATGTACTTTTCATAGAGTCTCGGACAACCCTTTTAATACATCTTCATAGTTGTTACTGGTTTTCCTTTATAAATTCTCTTCATAGAAAATTAAGTGCTATTGTTGGGACAAACACTATGGGGCACATTTACTAAGGGTCCGTCGGACACATTTCCGTCGGGTTTCCCGAATATTTCTGATTTGCACCGGGTTTTTTGTTGCACGCGAGCGGATTGCGGATTTCATGCAACACAAATCGGGAGGGTGGCCGTCGCAAGCCATGCACTTACATGCACCCGGAAGAAGAAGGTGAACTCCGGCGGACCTGAGCGGGGAAGCGACACATGCAGGAAATTGGACGCACAATCTTAGTGAATCACGGCAGCTCCAAATCCCCGTCGGACATTCCAGATCGGTCACGTCAACGGGGCGGGTTAGTAAATGTGCCCCCATCTCTTAATCCACAGTGTAGGGGATATGTGTCTTTATGCTGTGGTTTGAGCACTGGTAACTCCTAAGCAGCACTGAATGCCCTATCCTATGTGAATGAAGTGGTGGGGTACCCGCATCTTCACCACTTCAATATTTTCAGAAAAACCCCTTATTAGATCATAGGGAAGATGCCCGCGTTTGGTCTTCAACATACGGACCTGAACTCCCAGCATCATAATCCTCTATGATGCTAGGAGTCCCTGCATCCACATATTCAGAAAAGTCATTCTACTGGGATTTTTGCCGATTAGGACACTGGGAATTCTGCTCCCTGCACAGCATTTGGTTGTGGAAATAGGGCCTATTTTTTTACACAGGTATATATGCTAATAGTGTATAATAAAAAGCAAAATACACCCTTAAGAATCAGGGTCAAAAGAACATATGTTAAAGCACATCATAAATGTGTGAAGTAGCAGGTACACACAATGACAGCGATTTCCTTATGTACTTCAATTACATGAATACATCTTACCATGTACTGAGGTATGTTGTACAACATGGCCTTGTACAGACATTCAGCTGCAGTCTCCTCTACATCTTCTTCTCCCTACACACGTAAAGCAATAGTCTTTACAGTAAGCTGGACACCATCAAATTTGTGTAGTATCTTATTTGGTAAAAGAGCAGTGGGTGGATGCACACTGGTATGTCCCACTGTAGGAGACTGTGTGCATACAAGCAGCAGTGCATCCATTTTGATCAGATTTGGGGTGGATCTCCTTAAAACCCAACCCAATAAGCACTGTGTGACAATTACCGTATTTTTCAGACTGTAAGGTGCACCAGATTATAAGGCGCTCCTGATTAGAAGGATGAATGACCAGCAGGTGGCAGACCTGTGCACAGTTCAAGGCAGCTGTTGTCTGTCAGTATGGTTCATATAGAACCGTTCTTTGATTTTCTGAGAAAATCAAAGAATTTTTTTGTGCGCCTTATAGTCCGAAAAATACGGGTATGTACAATTATTACAGTTTATATATGTGCATTTACATTAATCATTTTGGTAACCTTTGCCCTTACCAGTGACATAGGACATTTTTCCAATTCTTCTTCCTTTTTTATCTGGATGTCCGCAACTGAAACATACTTATGCTGCAGAAATAAATGTGCATGTTTTCACACATGATAGCAGAAATCTATACGAAAATGAGGGTTAGTCAAGTTCCTAATTAAAAAAAAAAAAAGGGAAATACCCTTCACACACTCTGCTTTTTACATCTGAGACAATAACTTGTGACTATATTCTTACATGTTGTAGACAGAAAAATACAATGGAGACATTTATGTTAAAGTGTTATTTGTGGTAAATACCACTTAATACAACAAGCCCCTCGCCAAAACTTTTCTTTAAAGGTAACCTGTCACCACACTAATTCCCCACTCCCCCAGGCCCAGAAACAGTACCTTCTTCTTTAATATGCATGTCTCCTGGATCTCTTTTTAGCATATTTATAGGTTGCAGCACGAATGAAAAATCATCTTTTATAATTTTTTATGATGTAAACATGCAGTCGCGCAACCCCCGCCTCCTCTGCAGTCGCGCAACCCCCGCCTCCTCTGCAGTCGCGCAACCCCCGCCTCCTCTGCAGTCGCGCAACCCCCGCCTCCTCTGCAGTCGCGCAACCCCCGCCTCCTGCTGTGAGTCTGCTCTGCCCACTCCATGCATCTGGTGTCCCAGCCCTGCCTAGATCTAGAAGGCAGGGCTGAGCCTAATGCATGAAGTGAGCAGAGCAAACTGACCTGCCTAACTGCATCATACAAAAGAATAAAAGATGATTTTTTATTCATGCTACAAACTAGAAATATGCCAAAAACACCTCTAGGGGTCGTACATATTACAGAATAAGATACTGTTTGTGGGCTTGGAGGGGGGTTAGTGTGGTGACAGATTACCTTTAAAGCTGTGGCAGAGCAGTTAGCAATAGTTTACTGCAGGATAGGCCAGGGAATGCGATTGTCTAGGGATTCAGCCCCCAGATGCACAGCTGGTTCCTGGATGCAGGAAGCAATGTTACTGCTCCCTGTGTCCTCTTGTTTAACCCAGATAGTGCTGTCGCCTAAGTAATGACGTCATCATTGCTGCCTGGGTCATAGAGAAAACATCTGTAACATCATGCTGCCAGCATCCTGGAAGAGAAGAACAGGGGAGCGAGGAGGAGGCTTCAGGGAGTACAGGTAGGCTATTATGCAGGTTATTTTTTTATGCTGTACTGCATATGTAATGGCAGCATGTGCTGGCCTGAGCCCTCTTTATACTGGGAACATGTGCTGGCCTGGGCTACCTATATACACTGATGACATGTGCTGGCCTGGGCTACCTATATACTGGGAACATGTGCTGGCCTGGGCTACCTATATACTGGGGACATGTGCTGGCCTGGGCTACCTTTATACTGGGAACATGTGCTGGCCTGGGCTACCTATATACTGGGGACATGTGCTGGCATGGGCTACCTTTATACTGGGGACATGTGCTGGCCTGGGCTACCTTTATACTGAGGGTACTATGCTATTTAAATTA
Organism: Engystomops pustulosus; assembly: GCF_040894005.1. NCBI lineage: Eukaryota > Metazoa > Chordata > Amphibia > Anura > Leptodactylidae > Engystomops > Engystomops pustulosus. The sequence continues at coordinate 133,600,435 of NC_092414.1, forward strand.
ATTAGGAGGTTCTGGTGTTAAATATAATGGGGCGGAAACTATATGGTAGTATATATTATAAAATATTGAGGGATCACTGTGTATTATCTGTAGAAGCAGTGGGCACATATTTGTCATTTGAGATGCACACAGATGTTATCTAGGGAAAGTCACCAGGGTAGCAAATTCTGGAGTGATAAGTCATAGCTGTGAGAAGTTGCAATGATGTTCTCTACCTGATGAAGAAAGAAACTATGAGGAGTTTGCCAGGAATAAGATCGGGATGGACCAGGCCATTTGTGCAGTACGTTTAATGCTGGTATATATTTATGTAAATTTCATTTTGTATTGCCCTGGTTGGCACTTTGAAATAAATAAGTGGGTTTTGGTTGTAATTCAGGCACAAAAGGTTCGCCTTTACTGCCATAGTGGAAGGCAATTCTAGGCTCTGATCTCATGTCAGGAAGCAGAAGTTCAGGGCCATACATTCTAACCTCAGACTTTATATGCCTCCATGGTAAATATTTCTGAGAGCAGTAGGAATACAGACAGACAGTCTGTATTAATACAGGATATTATACAGGATAATACAGGATATTACAGGATATATGATCAGGAAAGACTACATGTGACTTGAACTGCAATAATATCACCAAATAACTGTCTAAGTTTTGTACACAGTCATAATTATACAGATAAGTGATTGTTTTACCTGCTTTAAGGTTTTTACACTCTCGTGGATAGGACGTGGTAGTCCCACCAATGTGTCAATGTCACTGATCAAGAAGCAGGTAGAAGAGAAAAAGGTTACTTACATACATGAAGCAAAAGCAAATAAAATAGATGTATCCTACTGTATCTCTAGGTTTTATTTTAATATTATACAATTTCTCTATTCTTATATGGCATAACAACTAGTTAGCCCTATCCATGTATATTAATTATTGTAAATAAGAGTACATCTCTTACATCACTTGCCTCTTTTCTGCCAAGAACTTGACCTTAGATTCCCATGCTAGTGAGGTGATCAAACTTTTATAGCATATCTAAAATAGTAGACAAAGTACAACTTATTTATACCAATACGCACTGTCCTAGAGTGAACCCAATGAACTTGTTCCGACTCATCTCCAGGAAATCTTCAATGTCTTTCTGTCTGAAGGAAAACAGAAAGACACAATATGCTGTATAATAAATCTATAAATAAGATGCCACTTATATGTAAGGTTTTTTTTAGTACATAATAACCTTAGCCCTTTCAAGATGCAGCACTGTATGAGAACTTGTTAAACAATGGGTTAAATATGGCATGACCCAGCTTCTTTTTCTAAAATTGTCTAGAATTAAGATTTCGTGAGTTAACTTTACAGTAGATCATCAATATTGGATTGGTGGAGGCCCAACATATTCACTAATGGGATGCAGTGCTGCTGAAAGGCTGAAAGGCTGAACAAGATCCAATTACTTGACACAGTTATCACACAGCGATTTTCAAGGCTATTACAGACGTGGAATGTCTTTCTTCAGAAAATGGGTTGTCTTGTTTAGGCAGCCCTTTAAATGTTTTAATCCTAACTGTAAAAGAATGGAAAGTCTCCATGTAAATGGCAGCTTCATCCAGCTCTTTCCAATCTGTTTTATATAGCAGCCCTTACATTTCAATGATGAGCATGTAAATCCACACTATTTATTCGTAGACCTTCCCTACCCTGTTAAAGAAGCTGATAAAAATTGGGCTGGTATGTGTGAGAAAACCCTTCAAATCCACGGACACATTATTTTCTGCGTGACACAATTATACAGTAGTTGCCATACCTTACTTTAGGTGCCCAAGGCAAGCCCTTAGGAAAGTACACCCTTTCCATATTACTCCTCAGGGCAGACAAAGGCTGTGACATAAGATCCCTTTCCTGAATATCAGACTCTGTGTCCATCATGTTTTCTGAATCCTCTGTCTCTTCCTCTTCAGCTCCAGTACACTCTTCACTCTTAAAAGGATCCTTTTCATTGTATAAATCAAGGCTGTCCTGCATATAGAAAATAATGAAGCAGGCAGGACAGATATTAATAACAGAAAGCCTTAGCCACTTTGAGTCATCTCGTTGATTTATAAAACCGACACAGTAACTCTAGGAGAGAAATGCAGAGAAGATAAAGTTTTACTCCAAGGAATTGTCCAGCATTAGTAAAACATGGCTGCTTTCTCCTAGAAACAACACCACATCTGTCCATGAATTGGGCAGGGTATTGCATCTTTGCTGAGATGCCAAATACAAACCATGGACTCTTGTGCTATTTTTGTGATCCTGGCGGTTCATTTTAACAACCTGAACAAAGCCATACCTTGCGGCTGCGTCGCCCACGTTTCTGCGGTTCCCCTAGTTCAATGCCATACGATGGCGGAGCTGTAGCTTTCATGTTCTTCACCACCTGAATGCAGTCTTCAGATAATGGAGGAAGCCCCACTTCTGCTCTCTTCTGCTCCTTAGCACTCTGTAGCTCTGAGAATCCTCCTAGTGTGAACTGATACATACATTTAATTAGAATGTACATTAAAACCATGCAGTGTGTCAAAGAATAAGTGACGGTAGGAACATACCAGTAGAACTTTCCAAAGCAAGAGAAGGACCTTTTTCATAGGAAAATGAGGAGAGTGACCGCTGCAGAACTTGGTTACCATTGTAAAAAGGAGATGAGCAAATGGTTCTTCACCATTACATGGGAAAGCTTGAATATATAAACACAGACCCCATCAGAAAAACTATAGGATAAATATAATCCAATGTGATCTACCAATAATTCTAATGGTACAATTTTAATACACAAAAAAGAAACCTGCACAGCTCAATATCTCCAAATATTATCTATAATGTAAACAGGCCCAAACACTAAAGCAACTATTGATCCATTAGAAGAAAGACAAAAGGAAGTGTGTATAAAAGGCCAAAAACTATATACAAAAAAATGTTTATTTCATTGCAAAGTACCAAACAAGACACAGTTTAAAAACATCTAAAAAGTACACCAGTACATGTTATGAAGACCACTGTATCAGACCCTGATAAGTCGATATATCACATTGCATAAATAAAACAAACCTAGTAATTATTGCCAAATGCCCCATAAATCAAAAACGGGTGCACAGAGAAGTATTTAAAAGTCACCACACATAAATGTATGTAATACATGGAAATGATGGCAGAACCTCCAGGAATCTGACACTCCGTATCTATGTATAGTTACCAAACAATGGTTGTTAACGAGGCACAGTCAGGCTAAATATATGAAAGGCAATGTGTAGGAATGCCCCATGCGTTCCGTCGCAAGCAGCAACTTCCTCAGGGGTCCTTTTTAGATGTTTTTAAACTGTGTCTTCTTTGGTACTTTGCAATGACATAAACATTTTTTGTATATAGTTTTTGGCCTTTATACATACTTCCTTTTGTCTTTCTTCTAATGGTACAATTGTGATATTTAATTTATGATGGAAATCAGCTGTCTCTCAGGTACTCACCAAGTTCTGAGCGGAAAGTCTCCCTCTGGGTTTTCCATTCTGTGTCATCTTCTGGTAACTGCTGCCTTATGTTCTCCACCAGGAGATACATAACACTTAAAAACACCCTAAAAGAAGAAATAGAGAATAACAAAACAGCCTTCAATAAATGCTGAAAAAAGAAGCATTCTCATTTAACCCCTTAACGCTGAAGCCACTTTTCACCTTCCTGACACGGACCATTTTTTAAAATCTGACATGTGTCTATTTAAGTGGTTATAAATTTGGAACGCTTTAACATATCCAGTTGATTTTGAGATTGTACTTCATGCTGGTTGAGAAATTTAATAAATATATTTAGTATTTATTTATGAAATAAATGGAAATTTGGCAAAAATTTTGAAAAAAACAATGTTTTCCAAATTCAAAATTTTCTACTTTTTGGAAAGTTGGTCATATCACTAAAATAACTTGATAACTAACATTTTCCATATGTCTGCTTTAACTTGGCATCATTTTTCAAACATCTTTTCCTTTATTTTGGATGTTAGGAGGCTTATAACTTTAGGTGCAATTTTTCAGATTTTCACGAAAATCATCAAAACCTACTTTTGGAGGGTCAATTTAGTTAGAAGTGACTTTATAAGGCCCACATGACAGAAAACCCCCACAAATGACACCATTTTAGAAACTACACCCCTCAAAATATTCAAAACAACCTTTGGGAATTTTGTTAACCCTTTGAGCGTTTCATGAGCGTGAAAGATAAATGAAAGTGAAATTAGAGAAATGTAATTTTATCTTACTATAGATTCATTGAACACTAAAATTTGCACCTTCACAATGGGTTAAAAAGGAAAATGCATTTTACAATGTTGAGGGCAATTCCTCTTGAGTATGCCAATACCCATTTTGTCACTGTACCCTGCTGTACGGACACAGGGGGGCACTTGGAATGGAAAGAGCGTTGTTTAGTTTTTGCAGGGCAAATATGGCTGAAAAAGTTTACATGTGTCAGGATGCATTTGGAGAGCCATAGTGGTACCAAAACAGAGGAAAGCCCCAACATGAGACACCATTTTGGAAAGTACACCCCTTGGAGAGTTTAGCAACGTGTAATTTGTGTATTTGCCCCAACAGGTGTTTGATTCAATTAGGCCCCAAAAGGGAAAAAAGGTTAAAATTTTCTCAAAAAAGTCACTTTTACCCCAAATTTTTGTAAGCCACAAGGGATAAAAGATAAAACAACCCCATAAATGTGTAAAACTATTTCTCCTAAGCACAGAACTGCACCACTTTTGCATATAAAGTGTTGTATGGGTGCACAGTAGGGCTCCGAAGGGAAAGAGGGGCTTTGGCCTTTTAGAAGCCAGATTTGACAATCATCCTTTACATGTGTCAGGATGCATTTGGAGAGCCCTAGTGGTACCAAAACAGAGGGGAACCCCAACAAGTGTCACCATTTTGGAAAGTGCACCCTTTGGAGAATTTAGCAAGGTGTAATATGTGTATTTTCCCCTACAGGTGTTTGCTTCAATTAGGTCCCTAAAAGGAAAAAGGTGAACATTTTCCCAAAAAAGTCACTTTTACGGCTAATTTTTGTATCCCATAAGGCATTAAAGATGAAACAACCCCAAAAAATGTGTACTAGCATTTCTCCCGAGTATAAAATTGCCCCACACATGCAAATAAAATGTTGTATGGGTACGCAGTGAAGCTCAGAAGGGAAAGAGGGGCGTTGGCCTTTTAGAAGCCAAATTTGACAGACATCCTTTACATGTGTCAGGATGCATTTAGAGAGCCGTAGTGGTACCAAAACAGAGCGGAACCCCAACAAGTATCACCATTTTGGAAAGTACACCCCTTAGAGAATTTAGCAAGGTGTAATATGTGTATTTGTCCATAAAGGTTTTTGATTTAATTAGGGCTTAAATAGATAAAAGGTGAACATTTTCTTATAAAGGTAATTTTACTCCTAATTTTATATAGCCACAAGGGATAAAAAAATGTAATAACCCCTCAAAATGTGTAAACCTATTTCTCTCGAGTGTAGAAGTACCCCACATGTGTATATAAAATGTTGTATGGGCGCACAGTAAAAGGAAAGGGGGATGTTTGCCTTTTAGAAGCCAAATTTGACAGAAATGTTTGACATGCATTTGGAGAACCCTAGCGGTATAAAACAGATAAGAATCCGAAAAGTGACCCTAATCTTTGAATGCACACCCCTTAGAGAATTTTGCAATGTGTAATATATGTATTTGCCCCTACAGGTGAATGATCCAATTAGGCACTAAACATTAAAAAGGTGAAAATTTTCCTATAAATGTCACTTTACCCCTAATTTATGTAAGCCACAAGGGATAATATATTAAATAACCCCAAAAAAGGTGTAAACCTATTTCTCCCGAGTGTAGAAGTACCCCACATGTGCATATAAAATGCTTTATGGGCGCACAGTAGAGGAAAAGAGGAATGTTTGTCTTTTAGAGGCCAAATTTTACAGAAATCCTTCACATGTGTCAGGATACATTTGGAGAGCCGTAGTGGTACCAAAACAGAGGAAAACCCGAAAAGTGACCCCAATTGTTGAATGTACACCCCTTGGGGAATATAGCAAGGTGTAATATGTGGTGTAGGGTAATACACGTGGTGAAATGAGCATTTTGAACATATAGGTGGTTTCCAAATATGATGTGCAATGGAGTCCAAGATGGAAATTTCAATTATTTCTGGAAAGTTCAGTGCCCGTTATGTGGCGCCCCTTATGAAATAATGGAGGGGTATAGGGAGCAACGGGACATAACAGTTGTTACAATTATTCATTTTACCGAAATTAATTCACAATAGGTTGGGCGTGAATTGTGAATGTCTAGTGTATAAGGAGGTAGAATATATCAAGGGACCAACTAAACTTTTGTCACTCTGGAGTTGTCGCAGGTCTCTTAGTAGTATGTAGTGTCCATCCTAACTTCTCTTTTGGAACAGACTCTTTATTGAGTCCTACCATTAGAAGCAGCAGAATTCACCGGGAAAATGCTGTCCTGGCAAAACACAGGAACATCTAAACCAGAGGTACAGGGGCTCCGTCCTTCTTGTCCCAATATTAGTTTCCTAATATCTTCCTCTTGAAAACAGAGAAATGATACGGCAGGACCTGCACATTGGAACAGCTGGTAAGAGTTGTACAGCGTAATCTGTACAATGTGCACGGCCAGCGCTTTTGTACCAAATCTTCGTTTTAGTAGGGAAATTATCGCCAAGTGTTGCTTTTATTCACCCTAGCGATGCCCATTGTGACGAATATTGCTGCTTTTGGCTGGACCAAATCGACCAGCAAATAGCGGCAAACATGGACAGAGGGGGGCAACAAAACCCCTCTGGACCGCAAGGCAAAATTGGTGGCTGTCAGGAACAGCCGCCACCCTGCCCCGATCACCGTGTCTACAGACATGGTGACCGGTATTACTGACGTCATAAGTAAATTCGCTGCTATCGGCTCGTCTGAATTGATGAGCCAGTAGCAGCGATAATAAACTGGGGGTGTGTGGGGGGGATGTAACCCTTCTGGTCCATGGGGCAGGATGGATGGCTGTCAGGAACAACCGCCGTCTTACCCCAATCAGTGAACAGCGCCGTCTTACCCTGACCGGTGTTGGAAAGTCACTACCCGCCGCACCGTTCTATAACAACGCTCGTTGGGAATAGGCTATACAATCTTTATTTATTTTTTAAGCAATTTAGACAAATAAGGGCTTATTTTTTGCGAGACGAGATGCACTGTAAAAAAAAAACGTAATTTTAGTGGGTTTTTAGCTTATTGAAGAAATTTTATTAACTTTTTACGTGTGGAGGAAAATAAAATCATCAATTCTTGTTTTGGATTTTTAGCATTTTTTTGGGGGGTTGTTCACTGTAGCATAACAATAATATATTATCTTTATTCTACGGATCACTACGATTACGGCGATACCTCATTTATATAGTTTTATTTTTATTTGTCCAATTTTATTGAAGGAAAACTAGAATAGAAAAAATTGCATTTGTTTTAGTATTTCCATTTTTATAGTGGCATAATTATAGTATTTTTTGGTTTACGGAGCTGGTTGTAAGCTTATTTTTTGCGTGACAAGTTGCTCTTTTTATTGGTATCATTTTGGTGCTTGTAACTTTTTCGGATCACTTTTTAGAACATTTTTTGTAAAGCAATTTGATAAAAAGTTTTAATTTTTGGCAAGTTTTTGGTTTTTTTTTTACCACGTTCACCGAGCGGGTCCAATTATGATTAGGATTTATTGTACAGATTGTTACGGACGCGGCGATACCAAATAAGTGGGGTTTTTTCGTGATTTAGTGTTTTTTATACTTTATTACTTGTGTAAAGGGAAATGTGGTGTTTGGGGGGACTTTCACTTTCTTTTATTATTTATTTTTACTGTAAAAAACCTTTATTTATTTATTTTTCCTTTTCTTACAGTTACTGACATCTAAGCTTGAACAAGTGATCTTCTGATCACTTGTTCAAACTTTTTTACAGGTTACACAGTGCAATACAGATGTATTGCACTGTGTAATGTAAGACACTGAGCATGCTGCGCATGCCCAGTGTCTTACAGCCGGGTCCTGCCAGAAGGCACGGACCCGGCACCGAGAGGAGGATCGCGCAGCCCCGGGCACCGGCAGTCCCGGGGCTGCGATCGGAGGAGCGGACCCCCCCGGTAAGCGCCGCGGGGGGGTCCGATTCAGCTTCAAATAACTTTAAATGCCTCTAACACACCGCGGTCAGCGCGACCGCGGCGTGTTAGGGGTTAACACCTGCGATCGGAGAAATCTCCGATCGCGGGTGTTAGAGGCGGGTGTCAGCTATAACATATAGCCGACACCCGCAGCTTCTGGCCCCGGCTCCGTTCAGGAGCCGGGGCCAGAAGCTTGACGTAATAGTACTGCATTTTGCGGGAACGCACCTCCCGCGATGCAGTACTATTACGTCAAATGTCGGGAAGGGGTTAAGGTTTCTTACATTTGCTTTTACGGTTTCTTTGATCATTTTTTTTAACAATTTGCACACACACATCGTAGGGCTCGTCTGACTGAATAAGGAAAGGGCAGGAATGAGAAGCCTGCATTTCACCACATTATATACAAGCCATAGAATTCAATAACACAAACCTACCGGAAAATCCCTTTTTTTTTTTCTCAAAATACATGTATTTAAACAGAACGTGTTTAAAAGTATACATAGCTGTAATCTGTATTACCTGAGCTCAGTGCTGTCAGCTAATGAAAGAGCCGGTTTTCTCAAAGCCTTGCTGCAGGCCTGGCTGTTCCTGGAAACAAAAAAAATATTATATTGTGATAATGAGAGTTTGGATCCTTAAGCAAAAGCAGAAAAATAAGATACTAGAAAATAAGATACTAGAAAATAAGATACTAGAGAAAAAGCAACGTTGCCTAAACATTTGCTTCTGAACAGCATACTGCAGCTGGCCATGTAGCGTAAAGCCGGAATGATAGTCGTCAGGAAAATTAAGTGCACCCTCTTTGAATTCCATGAGGGGAGTTTATCAAGCAAGTTTTTTGGCTTCCAATAAATGAAAAAGTCATAATTCACCTCCATGCCATAATGAGGCCCAATGCATTTACTTTAGCGATACTATAGGTTCCTAATGCAGGTTACAGCAGACAGGACCAATTAATCAGTCCAGAACTTCTTAATATGTCTGGAACAACAAGCACCGGCAAGGAGGTTGGGATGGGATATCAAGACTTGCACACGCTCTGGATAAATTCCCCCTACGGCTTTATAGCACCTTTTTTGAGGATGTCAAAGATACTTTCACAATGCATTGCCAAAGACTCATTGGTGATCAAAATACAATAGGATATGCGATCAAAATATATTTCTAAAGTAGTCATGTAACTAAATCAATGCTTAATATGTCAACAGTAAAACTAAATAGCATAAATAGTCTACCGATCAAGTCAGTAGCTTTCTCACGGGATCGGTAACGTCATTAAAATTGGCTACTTTATATCTCAGTTTGTGATCAGTAATCGTGAGCCAAACTCAGTAGTGGTTGAACACATAAACAGGTAGAAATCTTTTCATTGTACCTTGAAGGAGTGTTTAATATTTATGGCACACAAGATATGTCATAACTACAAGATAGATGAAGCTCCAGAACCTTAACAACGGGATCAAAGTGGTTAAATTATCAGACAATTACAGAAATTAAATATCACACATAGACATACGCAATCTCCATGTTCAGCAATTCCAGGAAAACAGCAAATGTTCCCGTCTGATACAGAAGGAAACAGTTATAGCGGGACCAGCGTAGAACATCTGATTCAGTTTCACACTCCCCGAACACACCTGGTCCAGAAACAAATGATAGAAGTCAAATGATAGAAGAAATCCTGATTAAAGATGCCCTGAATGAAGCATGAGTTTTAATGCACTAATTTTCATAATGTGGCATAAATCAATAGTACAACTGGAAATATGAAACTTTGTAATTTAATCCTCATTCCCTCTGATAATGTGACTTTCACTCTAAAATTTCTAAGAGGTGCTAGTGTCTGACCACCAGCTTAGAGAGAATTGAAATCAAACCTATAGATAGGAAAGTAGAATTCAAGTTCCTACCATTCCTGTTCTGCTAGACGGATGAATCAAAGTAGTTTAAAACAGGAACATCCTTTGCTGCTTGTTGCCCATAGTAAAATCCCAAGATTTTGTCATGTGGAAAATTCCGAATCCAATAGGCGCGATTTTTATGTACGTTACAGATTTTTCTATTAAGTGTTTTATGAACTTATTTTGGGCAGATTTTCTGAATATGTTTTTTTTTTTACCCGTTTGATGTAACATAATAATTTCAAGCAAAATTTGGCATCAAATCCACATCATGGTGCATATTTCATGCAAAGTTTTTGCTCCCCCATAGACATCAAGGTAACAAAAAACCGTATGTAAAAAAAGGACGCACAAGAAAAGTAACATTTTTTCCCCACAATGAGCAACAATTAACGCACAGAAAAGAAACACACTGGGGCAGATTTATCAAGCTGTCTGAAACGCTGTCCGAATATTTCTAGTTGCCCATGGCAACCAATCACAGCTTCCCTTTAAAATATTCATGAGCACTGGTAAAATGAAAGCTGAGCTGTGATTGGTTGCCATGGGCAACTAGAAATATTCTGACTTTCAGACAGCTTGATAAATCTGCCCCATTGTCTATATTACTTTTTCCAAACACATTCATGTTGAATTACATAGCAGAATCAGCATAAAAAATAGACATACTACACATAAAATTTTAATCCATTACACTGCTACTTTATTATACTGGAGATTTTCAGCACCAAAATCTGTTGCATGTCCAGGGAACCTTAAAGAACTGATGTTTAGTATGGAGTGCTAAGTAACAGAGACAAGTAAGGAACTACTCACCACAGGAAGTAGAAGCAACTTCAAGTGCTCACCTTGTGCCAAGTACAGAATGGCTCTGGCAGCAGAGAGTCTCTTCTCCCTGACCACCACCTCCAATTCATCAAGGAGGCGCATGACATGAGTTCTGTGCTGTGCAGGATCCAAAGTTATCCATCTGACCTCCCCTCCTGGAAGAAGGATTTGGATTGAATCAGATCTAATGAGCCACCATGTCCACCTAGATCAGGGGTGAGCATTTAATTTTCCCATGAAGTCACATGAGAAATGAGAATGGTTTTAGAGGGCCAGACTAATACTGTACACTTGACTCGGTTCTATCCAATGCCTATATACTGTATTCACTGATTGACTGACACACTCTATTGCTTTGTTCCTCCATGGCACCTCACACACCCGACTTACAGAAGACCCCTAGTTATAAACGGACCGCTGTACTTTTGCCTTAGGCTACAGTAAACAGCTACAACAGTTATCAAAGGTGTCTGCAATCAAGCTTCATTGTTAATCCTGGTTCTTATGAGAATTCAACATTTTTAAAGTTCAATTGTCTCAGAGACCAAAAAACATTGGCTGGGGCTACAATTATAAAATATACAGTTCAGACTTACAAACAAATTAAACTTGAGAAAAAAACATAACCTATCTTGTACGTAACCCGGGAACTGCCTGTATAACCTTTGACTACATTTAAAAAACTGTAACCTCACCCCTCTTCCCAGCCATTTCCTAACATTCTGAATGAAAATATGGAGAACAGTAATTGAATAATTAATGACAGGGAGGGGAGATCAAATTTTTCAATGAGCTCACACGGGCCAATCACAGATAGTTAGAGGGCCGGATGTGGCCCGTGGACCTTACACTACCCAGGTTTGATCTAGATCATGGGTGCACAGTCTTTATCAGTTCAAAGGTCAGAGCAGACGTATAATAGCGGAAACCGACAGAGCAGACGTATAATAGCGGAAACCCCCAGAGCAGACGTATAATAGCGGAAACCCCCAGAGCAGACGTATAATAGCGGAAACCCCCAGAGCAGACGTATAATAGCGGAAACCCCCAGAGCAGACGTATAATAGCGGAAACCCCCAGAGCAGACGTATAATAGCGGAAACCCCCAGAGCAGACGTATAATAGCGGAAACCCCCAGAGCAGACGTATAATAGCGGAAACCCCCAGAGCAGACGTATAATAGCGGAAACCCCCAGAGCAGACGTATAATAGCGGAAACCCCCAGAGCAGACGTATAATAGCGGAAACCCCCAGAGCACACGTATAATAGCGGAAACCCCCAGAGCAGACGTATAATAGCGGAAACCCCCAGAGCAGACGTATAATAGCGGAAACCCCCAGAGCAGACGTATAATAGCGGAAACCCCCAGAGCAGACGTATAATAGCGGAACCCCCCAGAGCAGACGTATAATAGCGGAACCCCCCAGAGCAGACGTATAATAGCGGAACCCCCCAGAGCAGACGTATAATAGCGGAACCCCCCAGAGCAGACGTATAATAGCGGAACCCCCCAGAGCAGACGTATAATAGCGGAACCCCCAGAGCAGACGTATAATAGCGGAACCCCCAGAGCAGACGTATGATAGTGGAGGCCCTCAGAGTAGAGGTATAATACCACAGCCCTTTAACCCCTTAAGGGCGTAGTCAGTTTGTACGTTAATGTTCAGCCCCCCCCCCCTTTTTTTTTTAAATATGACCAATGTCTCTTCCTGTGGTTATAACTTTTCAGATTTTGAGATTGTAGTTTATGTTAGTAGATCAGTTTTTTGGGGGGTAAAAATTCAATAATTTAGGGAAAAAGATAAAAAGTCAAAACTTTTGCCATTTGTCTTTTCATAATTATTTTTTTTTTATGGATGTGAGAAGAAGGTTTATAGTTTTAGTAGCAAGAGATTTGAAAAAAAACTACATTTTTGGTGACCTCAGTTTGGAAGTGCCCTATAAAGGCTTATTTACTATAAAACCCCACAAGCAACACAATTTTTTGAACAAAACATCTCAAACTATTCAAATCAACATTTGGGGATATGTTAACCCTTTAATTCTTTCAAGAATCAAACAAAAATAAAGTGAAAATTTTTCATTTCAATTTTTGTATTAGAATATTCTTATTTAGCCATAAAATGTACATATTCAGAAGGTATTAGAGGTAAATATACATCCCAAAATTTTTGGCCTGCATCTTCCGAGTACGTCAATACCTGAAATGTGGATGTCAACTGCTGTTTGGCCGCACAGCGGTGTCCAGAACGTAGTTAGTGCTATTGGATTTTTGGCAGGCCAATTTGGCTACAAATGTTTATGGTGCCACAGCGTGCTTGAAAAGCCCCTAAAGTACCAGTACAACAGAAACTCCCCCAAAATAACACAATTTTGGAAAATACACTACTCAATGAATTTATATAGGGCTGTGGTGAGCATTTTAACCCCCAACATGATGGCCATAATCTAATATACATAGTCCTGCTTTTTCGGGCATCTTTCACAATGGTAAATGGTGTCCTTCCGAATGCCTTTTTTTTGGAGCACACCCAGCATCTTTTTTGTGTCCTTCCATTCTTGGCAGATTGGGGAACTTCTCCTAGAAAGTGCTGCCCTGGTACAAAATCTGTGGCCTCGTTTCCAGAAGTGCTGGCACTCCCCCCTTCCTGGTCTCCAAAAAGAAAATACTTAATCACCACCTCTTGAAAATCCAGGAAATTCCCCTCATCCACATCGATACAACAGGCAAAAATTATACAGTGCTATTTGAATGATGTGCACAGCCAGGTTCTTGTACCACACCCTTGCCTTCCGCATGGCGTTGTATGGCTGAAGAACCCAGGTCCGTCAAGTCAAACCCTCCCATGTAATTATTATAGTCCAATATGCAGTTGGGTTTGGGGGTTTCTGTTCTGGTACCTCGTACTGGGACAGGGGTGCTGTTGTGCCCATGTATTGTTGTTAATACAAGGACCTCTTGCTTATCTTTGTATTAACACAAAATACAGAGTTGTTGCATAGTGCCAGTTTTTTGCAGCTTCAAAGTTTTTGCTCAAGCAGCAACTTAGGGAGATTTCTGTGTAGAGTGCCGCAAGCCGCAGTATTTCTGGAAGCGAGACACTTGGACAATTTCTACACCAACACTGAACTATTCAAGTAGTGGTAATAGCCCTGGCCCATTTCGCAGTAACACCCAGGAAGGAGGGGGGCATTCTGGGGGCACTATAGTGGAGTCCTTCCCTTCATACACTCTGGACTCACACAAGCTGTGTGAAAGTACATCAAGGTGTACTTACATCTTCACACCATACCGTGCCCTCATATTGGGCAGGTACTGGTGGAATTGAAGTAACCCTTTCAACTGTACCAGGGACTTGTCTATGGCCACATGTTTTGCGGGGGTATATGCCTAGGCAAACTTGGCACTAAAATGGTCTAATATGGGCCTGACCTTAAACAAATGATTATAACTGGCGTCATCACTGGGTCAGCACTGTGTGTTGTCAGGATAATACAAAAACACAACTTCGCCATGCGCACCATTGGGGTATGATATAGAATGTCTGTGCTCCAGTAGTCCCTGAATAATTACTTATTTACTAGCCCCATACGTAGTATTATGCCCCATAACTTCTGCAGTGACAGTGGTTCACTGGTGGGGTTGTGCATAAATTAAAGTAGGGTTTGGGGCAATATATTGTGTTGCCTAGAGATTTGTCTGAAATACAATTAAATTTAATCGCTCCTCATCAAAAAAATATTTTTAAAAGTCCACAGTTCTGAGTGTCAAATTTCATTCCAGGTTGGCCCCGTAATGTCTGGAACCCAAGGAGCATAATTATATGGGGCTACCCATGTGGGGTCACAGCCATTTCTCCCGCAGATGTCCCAGACATTTCTCCAGTGTAAACCCTACAGCGCCTTCTCGTAGGTTCTTCAAGGTCATTGGAAGAAGTGGAGAAGGAGAGGTAAAAGGGGACATCATCCCCACAAGCTGAGGTCAGCGGGAGGTTCTCCTTCTTCAGTCACCCAAGTGTCATGGCAGTATCACCAGGTCATGTGACATGGTGATACGCAATCTACACAGTACGCTTGCACCGTACTAGTACAGAGCTGAGCGCTAACTGCGGGAGTCTTACAAAGGTGTTAACACTAGATGTAATAATAATAATAAAAAACAAATTCTCTCTCTAAAGGCTTCTCTTCCCTTTCCTGCTGCACTGCTAAGGGTTCTGATGGTGGTTCTACCTGCCGGTATAACGACCCAGGGCAGTGCATCTCCTAGAGCCAGAGAGCAGCCGAGCTGTGAGTTCACAACAGCTTGCTTACATGTACTCACCCCTTGGGTCCCCTCTTGCTCTGGGCCCGGCCTCCCTGAATCCTGACGACTGCAAAATGCAGCCTGTGTCAGAAGCCAGGGCAGAGCAGGAGTGCAGACCTACTTTCTGGCCTCCTGCACCAATGAGTGCCGCCATCATTGATTCACTGGTCTCTGTGAGCAGCAGTGCACGTGCTCCATGTGGCTTGCGGGTTGTGCAACCCTGATCTAGATGAATGGTAAATACAACTGTTCAGAAAGCGCTCAGAGCCACGTCTACATTATCAAACATTACCTTGAAGTCTAAACCTTTCTTCAAAACACCTGCGGTTAAGAATCAGATCTGGCTCCTCCGTGTAGCTGTACAGTTCTACAATGACAATAAGATCGGAATGTAAACTTTTAACCAAATTTTGAACATTTTGATGAATAAACAAAACACACACACACAAGAAAATATGGTTTTACTTGTCTATTTAGCTTTAATTATATGTATGATGATTCTGGACCGTATACAACGGACCTATGAGTCGTTGGCATGTGAGGTCTGCTCAGTTGCTGATGAAAGTAGAAAAGACTGCCCAAGCTACAAACTCGGACTGGAATAGCAATGTCTACGGACCGACAAACCCCCTGAACGGCCCCATGCCAATTAAACACTGGAGGGAAAGCTTGACCAAAACTCCCTACACTTCTATGGGACTGCCAAAAGATCTGGTTTGTAGCCTGATACCCAACAATTGCTATGTATTTACCTGATAGCTCTGCCGACAAGTGGTCAGAATCATTGTACTCAAACTCCAGACTTGGGCAGTCTAGGGAGCCCTGCAGACAAGGAAAAAAAAAAAAAAAAAAAACAGGTAAACAGGCTAAATCCCTTTTTCTAATGATATTAAATGGAGTTTTCTGCTTATGAAGTAATGGAGGTTGCAAGAGTCTCCTGGAGTGACTGTCCATTCTTCCTCTCCAGTGAGTTGCCAATAATGGAATCACATTCCTGGTTGCTGGGTATTAGCTGTGGCGAACGTGATGTAATTGATGGAAGAAAGGGAGCAGAAGCACCAGGGAACCTGTGAACCCTCCATAATGAGTATTGCATTTTCTTCTATGTCCTCCAAACACTGCCCTTTCAGGGGTATTCCTCAAAGGCAGAAAACCCCATATGGAAAGGGTAGAAAACAATCCCAAAATAAGAAAGGAAACACCCAGGTTGTAGTCTTAGATCAGGGTTATCTATAGAAACATTAATGCACACTATACACACATAAAAATACTATTATATCTTCTGTTTCCCTACTTGCAGATTGTTTTAAAACTGAAGCAGAAAGTAGCATCATTAGGTCATTTGTTATAATATGATGACCCAACATCGTGTGACCATGAGACTGGGAGGGAGTTATTCATGTAAGAGGCCTGGTAACAGGCACATGCCATGTTCTTTTTGCGCGTGTCATTGTTTGCAGCCCGTAGGACATTGGAAGATGAGCCTACACTCACCCCGCCGAAGTCCATTAAAAATGTCTTCTTGGAACATTCACAGGGTAAAATAACCATGCAAAATAAAAGTCTAATGGGCCCTGAATTTGCTGCCGTTTTTGCGACTGGCTCACGCTACAAAAAGTACTGTCATGTGCATGAGTCCTAAATCGAGCTGCACTCTCTGAAGAGAGCACTCAATTTATTTTTGCACAATAAATTATTATTACTAGCACTTGTAAAGGAAATTTACCCTACGGGATCTGAAGAGAAGAATGTGTAACTTTTAATTTATGTATACAAATACTACTTCATGGTTTGTTATTTCTTAACCCAATGTTGTTAACAGGATAGAATGACAGAATAGGGTGTGCAACAGACAGCAGTAAAAAAAAGCTAAAAATAGAGTCACCAGCTGGTCAATATCAATCTATATACACTGGCATGAAAGAATAGAGACACTGGAGGACCTGGTAAATGCGTATACTGTGTAACACTTAATTTCCTCTGTAGTAGCACATCATGTTGCTTTAAGGTTCCTCATGAGAGTACTTGGGATGCCAGTAATAGATATTCTGTAGAGGATGGTCCTAGATAGTTTTGTATAGAGCTGCAGCGTCTCCTGGACTACAACTTGTGATTGGAATGGTTGATATATACAAACGTGAAAGTTAAAGGGGTATTCTCATTTGGGCATTCACATTAATTAATCTGCCATATATATATAAACATTTCTTCAATTAGATGTTATAAAAGAAAATGTTCCTGTGTGAAAATAATTTCTCATAAATGTAGTCTTATGGTCCCTTAGAAACAAGACTGTGTCCTTGGATACGGCCACCTCTGCCTCTGGGGTGATTGCACAAAGAAACAAAAAGTTTCTGAATATTAAATGTCCGGGAGTTACTGTATGTTACGCAGCCGTCCTGTGGTAATGATCGCTGAATCCATGTGGTCAGGCAGGACTCAAAAGCGCATGTCTGGCCACTGCTGCCAAAATGTGAGGTGGTCGTATCCGAGGAAGCCATCTCGTTTTTAAGGGATAACATGGCTGCTTTTATGAGAAATTATCTTCACACCGGAACATTTTTTTTACTAACATCCAACTGAAGAAATGTTTACATATGGCAAATTAATTAGATGAAATGTGAATGCCCAAATTGGAATACCCCTTTAAATAGAAATTCTGTGTTTATTAGAGTGCTATGGTGGACAAAACAAACCTTCCCTTCCAGGGTCGGCTGCAGGTTTCAGTAGGCCCCTTTGCAGTGAACTCACGTTCCGGCATTAACAATTTAGAAACTAAAAGCAGTCCCCTGTTCCCTAAATAGTTTATCATACCAAACAGCCCTGTCTTGTTAATTTTATGTAAGTCCCACCCCTCACACCCCATGGATTGATTAGTTACAGCACCCCTCACCCCCCCCCCCCCCCCCATGTACAGCCTTATGTGGGACCCCCAGCAGCTCTGGGCCCGGGCACTTGCCGAGGTATGCCCATTGCTGTCACCAGCCCTGTTCCCTTCATCAGGTCCAAAAGACTAAAATGATGTGTTAACAGAATAAATAACCAGCAGGACTAATAAATATACACACACACGTGAAGTTATAGAATTGTACACAAAAAAATAATATATTTTTGTGAATAAAATAATAAAATTCATGCATGGGAATACATGCAATTAAGGAAATTCATATATGGACATACATAAATTAGGTTGAACATGTAGAACATATTTAAAACATTAAACATGTTCAGGGGAAGAGGACATGAGGAGATCCGATGGCTTCAGGTATGCACTGCACATGGCAGGAAGAGGCAAGAATCGCATGCATCTGGACACCTCTGCTCTACAGCTCCTCTGAATCAGCACTGACATAGTTGAGCAACCACATGACAGTCAGTGTAAGTTCACCAACTACCACCAATGTTAATAAAGTTGTGAAAAATATATATATATATATATATATATATATATATATATATATACCTTCATAGTGGATAAAGCATATACTAAGTGCTTTGGTGATATCCCCCTTCTGGCTCATTAGGAAATTATTGAATAACCAATAATAATCTTTATTTATATAGCACGATCATATTCTGTAGCAAATCATAGTGAACATATACAAATAAAATAAGACATTACAGAGTGAAAACAAAGTGATATGAAACAATAGGAGTGATGGCCCTGCTCGCAAGAGCTTACAGTTTATTGCTTTTGGCAAAGGGAATCAGGGTACTGAGAGGAACACGTCACTAACAAGATTACCTTTAAACACAGCACATCCCCTCCCTCTTGAATAACTACTGTGGTATTCAAACAGAAGCCTGTTACAGCAGTGACTCATAGCAGAAGGAAGGGGCTGTGCAGCAGTACAGTGAAGAGATCTCAGACACCAGTAAGTGCTCCAAGTTTGATAGATATATATATATATATATATATATATATTACAATCTTGTAATATAAAATGCATTTTTCACAGTCCTGCTGCTACATACAAGGTTATAGTTCAGTGTTGCTACTTAACATGGCTGTAGTTTTATATAGTCAGAACTGATTCTCTTTAAAGAGGACCTGTCACCCAGTTTTGGGACTCTAAACCAACTACAGGTCCGAATGGACCTGTGGTTTAGGGTCCCAAATCTGCCTTTATAAGCTCTCGGCGTGGAGGGCAATAATAAAAATAAACATATATACTTACAACGGGGGATGAAGCAGGGAGACGACCCTGGCTTTATTGCGCATGCTCTGTACCGACGGCACATGCACAGTAAAGCCGGGGTAGTACACACAGTATGTATGGCGCATGGGCAATGCCAACTTCATTGGAGCACTGCAACAGCAGTCACACTCACTGCTAGGCAAGTGCAAATGTCTTTTTATACAGTGATTTGGGACACTAAACCATAGGACCTGTGGTTGGTTTAGTGACCCAGGTCAGCCTGACAGGTTCCCTCTAAACTTACTGTGCAAATTCACCCTTTAACAAATATTTTAGTGTTGTGTGAATAAGGCCTGACATAAATGAAAGGACACTGGGTGACTGCACTATACTAGGGGTTAACCTACCACTACAGAAATCACTAAGAATGGTGGTTGTGGTGCAGTTCTCAATTTTAAAGGTGAAAGGTAAATTTCACATTTAAAATAAAAAAAAAAAAAAAGACACTGCACCAAAAGTCACAGAAAGTTTTTCAAACTCAGGGGAGTTCCCACACAGTGACATTCCATGAGTTTCTAAGGAAATCGACCACAGCACATACAGTGAGATCGGAGGAGCTGATAGGGTCACAGCATGGAGAAGCTTCTGCACTTTGACCCTATGGCACACCTGCCTGCTACTCCGGCACTACAAGTCCCAGAACCCCCTCCCTTATCACAGCATGACCCCGCCTCCAGCCACCTCTTCCTCGTGTTACTGATAGGCACACATTGTCTCCGTGCCCCCCTGTAGTTTGTTAAATAGGGGTCCCGTCGTCTCTCCTCACCTCGGGCTCCCTCCTCCTGCCCTTGCAGCTCCCCTCCATGCCGACTCTGCAGCTGTCACTCACAGCTCCGTGACACACACGTGCTGGATAGTGGCGGTGACCGGCACCGCCCCCTGCTCTGCCCGCTGCCCCATTGGCTAGAGTGAGGGGGTGGGAAGGAAAAACTTGTTTTTCTTCTCAGTGATTGGATAGAAGTTATACGCAGGCGGAGTCACCAGACAGGATGAGTGGGCAGTGTTGTTATCCGGACACCTGAGTGGGTAGGGGGTGTGGAGCTCAGCGGGGCCGAGGGTGCAGGTCTCACACACATACTGTAGCAGTGCGGCCTGTGCCCGCTGAATATCCTATAACGCCCTTCAGTCACCCGGAGCTCCATGCGGTATTCACCTGTGAGTGACTGCATAGACCTGTATGCACCACCCAGGGCCGGATTAAGGTTGGTGGGGGCCCATGGGCGCAAAATGTGGTGGAGGCCCCCACTGAGTGCAGCGTGCATACACGTCCTCCTGCTCACTATCCACTATCCCCGCAGTAACACCGCTACGTACAGCCGCCTCATCCCCAGTAACACCGCTACATACAGCCACCTCGCCCCCAGTAACACCGCTACATACAGCCGCCTCGCCCCCAGTAACACAGCTACATACAGCCGCCTCGCCCCCAGTAACACAGCTACATACAGCCGCCTCGCCCCCAGTAACACAGCTACATACAGCCGCCTCGCCCCCAGTAACACAGCTACATACAGCCGCCTCGCCCCCAGTAACACAGCTACATACAGCCGCCTCGCCCCCAGTAACACAGCTACATACAGCCGCCTCGCCCCCAGTAACACAGCTACATACAGCCGCCTCGCCCCCAGTAACACAGCTACATACAGCCGCCTCGCCCCCAGTAACACAGCTACATACAGCCGCCTCGCCCCCAGTAACACAGCTACATACAGCCGCCTCGCCCCCAGTAACACAGCTACATACAGCCGCCTCGCCCCCAGTAACACAGCTACATACAGCCGCCTCGCCCCCAGTAACACAGCTACATACAGCCGCCTCGCCCCCAGTAACACAGCTACATACAGCCGCCTCGCCCCCAGTAACACAGCTACATACAGCCGCCTCGCCCCCAGTAACACAGCTACATACAGCCGCCTCGCCCCCAGTAACACAGCTACATACAGCCGCCTCGCCCCCAGTAACACAGCTACATACAGCCGCCTCGCCCCCAGTAACACAGCTACATACAGCCGCCTCGCCCCCAGTAACACAGCTACATACAGCCGCCTCGCCCCCAGTAACACAGCTACATACAGCCGCCTCGCCCCCAGTAACACAGCTACATACAGCCGCCTCGCCCCCAGTAACACAGCTACATACAGCCGCCTCGCCCCCAGTAACACAGCTACATACAGCCGCCTCGCCCCCAGTGACACAGCTACATACAGCCGCCTCGCCCCCAGTGACACAGCTACATACAGCCGCCTCGCCCCCAGTGACACAGCTACATACAGCCGCCTCGCCCCCAGTGACACAGCTACATACAGCCGCCTCGCCCCCAGTGACACAGCTACATACAGCCGCCTCGCCCCCAGTGACACAGCTACATACAGCCGCCTCGCCCCCAGTGACACAGCTACATACAGCCGCCTCATCACCAGTGACACAGCTACATACAGCCGCCTCGCCCCCAGTGACACAGCTACATACAGCCGCCTCGCCCCCAGTAACACAGCTACATACAGCCGCCTCGCCCCCATTAACACAGCTACATACAGCCGCCTCGCCCCCATTAACACAGCTACATACAGCCGCCTCGCCCCCAGTAACACAGCTACATACAGCCGCCTCGCCCCCATTAACACAGCTACATACAGCCGCCTCGCCCCCAGTAACACAGCTACATACAGCCGCCTCGCCCCCAGTAACACAGCTACATACAGCCGCCTCGCCCCCATTAACACAGCTACATACAGCCGCCTCGCCCCCAGTGACACAGCTACATACAGCCGCCTCGCCCCCAGTGACACAGCTACATACAGCCGCCTCGCCCCCAGTGACACAGCTACATACAGCCGCCTCGCCCCCAGTGACACAGCTACATACAGCCGCCTCGCCCCCAGTGACACAGCTACATACAGCCGCCTCGCCCCCAGTGACACAGCTACATACAGCCGCCTCGCCCCCAGTGACAAAGCTACATACAGCCGCCTCGCCCCCAGTGACACAGCTACATACAGCCGCCTCGCCCCCAGTGACACAGCTACATACAGCCGCCTCGCCCCCAGTGACACAGCTACATACAGCCGCCTCGCCCCCAGTGACACAGCTACATACAGCCGCCTCGCCCCCAGTGACACAGCTACATACAGCCGCCTCGCCCCCAGTGACACAGCTACATACAGCCGCCTCGCCCCCAGTGACACAGCTACATACAGCCGCCTCGCCCCCAGTGACACAGCTACATACAGCCGCCTCATCACCAGTGACACAGCTACATACAGCCGCCTCGCCCCCAGTGACACAGCTACATACAGCCGCCTCGCCCCCAGTAACACAGCTACATACAGCCGCCTCGCCCCCATTAACACAGCTACATACAGCCGCCTCGCCCCCAGTAACACAGCTACATACAGCCGCCTCGCCCCCATTAACACAGCTACATACAGCCGCCTCGCCCCCAGTAACACAGCTACATACAGCCGCCTCGCCCCCAGTAACACAGCTACATACAGCCGCCTCGCCCCCATTAACACAGCTACATACAGCCGCCTCGCCCCCAGTGACACAGCTACATACAGCCGCCTCGCCCCCAGTGACACAGCTACATACAGCCGCCTCGCCCCCAGTGACACAGCTACATACAGCCGCCTCGCCCCCAGTGACACAGCTACATACAGCCGCCTCGCCCCCAGTGACACAGCTACATACAGCCGCCTCGCCCCCAGTGACACAGCTACATACAGCCGCCTCGCCCCCAGTGACACAGCTACATACAGCCGCCTCGCCCCCAGTGACAAAGCTACATACAGCCGCCTCGCCCCCAGTGACACAGCTACATACAGCCGCCTCGCCCCCAGTGACACAGCTACATACAGCCGCCTCGCCCCCAGTGACACAGCTACATACAGCCGCCTCGCCCCCAGTGACACAGCTACATACAGCCGCCTCGCCCCCAGTGACACAGCTACATACAGCCGCCTCGCCCCCAGTGACACAGCTACATACAGCCGCCTCGCCCCCAGTGACACAGCTACATACACCCGCCTCGCCCCCAGTGACACAGCTACATACAGCCGCCTCGCCCCCAGTGACACAGCTACATACAGCCGCCTCGCCCCCAGTGACACAGCTACATACAGCCGCCTCGCCCCCAGTGACACAGCTACATACAGCCGCCTCGCCCCCAGTGACACAGCTACATACAGCCGCCTCGCCCCCAGTGACACAGCTACATACAGCCGCCTCGCCCCCAGTGACACAGCTACACACAGCCGCCTCGCCCCCAGTGACACAGCTACACACAGCCGCCTCGCCCCCAGTGACACAGCTACACACAGCCGCCTCGCCCCCAGTGACACAGCTACACACAGCCGCCTCGCCCCCAGTGACACAGCTACACACAGCCGCCTCGCCCCCAGTGACACAGCTACACACAGCCGCCTCGCCCCCAGTGACACAGCTACACACAGCCGCCTCGCCCCCAGTGACACAGCTACACACAGCCGCCTCGCCCCCAGTGACACAGCTACACACAGCCGCCTCGCCCCCAGTGACACAGCTACACACAGCCGCCTCGCCCCCAGTGACACAGCTACACACAGCCGCCTCGCCCCCAGTGACACAGCTACACACAGCCGCCTCGCCCCCAGTGACACAGCTACAAACAGCCGCCTCGCCCCCAGTGACACAGCTACACACAGCCGCCTCGCCCCCAGTGACACAGCTACACACAGCCGCCTCGCCCCCAGTGACACAGCTACACACAGCCGCCTCGCCCCCAGTGACACAGCTACACACAGCCGCCTCGCCCCCAGTGACACAGCTACACACAGCCGCCTCGCCCCCAGTGACACAGCTACACACAGCCGCCTCGCCCCCAGTGACACAGCTACATACACCCGCCTCGCCCCCAGTGACACAGCTACATACACCCGCCTCGCCCCCAGTGACACAGCTACATACACCAGCCTCGCCCCCAGTGACACAGCTACATACACCCGCCTCGCCCCCAGTGACACAGCTACATACACCCGCCTCGCCCCCAGTGACACAGCTACATACACCCGCCTCGCCCCCAGTGACACAGCTACATACACCCGCCTCGCCCCCAGTGACACAGCTACATACAGCCGCCTCGCCCCCAGTAACACAGCTACATACAGCCGCCTCGCCCCCAGTGACACAGCTACATACAGCCGCCTCGCCCCCAGTAACACAGCTACATACAGCCGCCTCGCCCCCAGTAACACAGCTACATACACCCGCCTCGCCCCCAGTAACACAGCTACATACACCCGCCTCGCCCCCAGTAACACAGCTACATACAGCCGCCTCGCCCCCAGTAACACAGCTACATACACCCGCCTCGCCCCCAGTAACACAGCTACATACAGCCGCCTCGCCCCCAGTAACACAGCTACATACAGCCGCCTCGCCCCCAGTAACACAGCTACATACACCCGCCTCGCCCCCAGTAACACAGCTACATACACCCGCCTCGCCCCCAGTAACACAGCTACATACAGCCGCCTCGCCCCCAGTAACACAGCTACATACACCCGCCTCGCCCCCAGTAACACAGCTACATACACCCGCCTCGCCCCCAGTAACACAGCTACATACAGCCGCCTCGCCCCCAGTAACACAGCTACATACACCCGCCTCGCCCCCAGTAACACAGCTGCATACACCCGCCTCGCCCCCAGTAACACAGCTACATACACCCGCCTCGCCTCCAGTAACACAGTTACATACAGCCGCCTCGCCCCCAGTAACACAGCTACATACACCCGCCTCATCACCAGTAACACAGCTACATACAGCCGCCTCACCCCAGTAACACTGCTACATACAGCCGCCTCATCCACCAGTAACACAGCTACATACACCCGCCTCGCCCCCAGTAACACAGCTACATACACCCGCCTCGCCCCCAGTAACACAGCTACATACACCCGCCTCGCCCCAAGTAACACAGCTACATACACCCACCTCGCCTCCAGTAACACAGCTACATACACCCGCCTCGCCCCCAGTAACACAGCTACATACACCCGCCTCGCCCCCAGTAACACAGCTACATACAGCCGCCTCGCCCCCAGTAACACAGCTACATACAGCCGCCTCGCCCCCAGTGACACAGCTACATACAGCCGCCTCGCCCCCAGTGACACAGCTACATACAGCCGCCTCGCCCCCAGTGACACAGCTACATACAGCCGCCTCGCCCCCAGTGACACAGCTACATACAGCCGCCTCGCCCCCAGTGACACAGCTACATACAGCCGCCTCGCCCCCAGTGACACAGCTACATACAGCCGCCTCGCCCCCAGTAACACAGCTACATACAGCCGCCTCGCCCCCAGTAACACAGCTACATACACCCGCCCAGGGCCGGTTCTAGACAAAGTGGGGCCCTGGGGAAAACTAAAAGTGGGGCCCCAAAATAAAACTATTTTATGACCAGTCACAATCAGCAAGAGGCTCCCTTTAGTATGATAAAACATACTGTAATGTTGGAGAATTTTACAGGAGATAGATCATAGGAAGATTGATGGGCAGCATGGTGGCTCAGTGGTTAGCACTACAGCCTTGCAGCGCTGGTCAACATCTGCAAAGATTTTGTATGTTCTCTCTGTGTCTGCGTGGGTTTACTCCGGGTCCTCCGGTTACTCCAAAAAATGACTGGTAGGTTGATTAAACTGTGAGGCCCATTGGGGAGAGGGACCGATATTTTCTGAAAGCAGACACTTGCCCCATTTTCAAAATTGCATTAAACAGTTTATAGACATAGGCGCAATTTTGATTCAAACTGAAACATTTTATAAAAAATACTTAAAATTTGACTGATGGCAAAAAATTTGATCCAAACATAAAATATTTACCTTCACAACTCCTAAATGTAATAGATGGACATATGTAGAGTTCACAAATTTCCCATATTGATACGTTCACATAAATAAATCCACATAATATCATTAACACTGTAATAACTAGATATCTGCTTTTCAGCTAGAAATTTTTAGACAGTCACAACCTGCAAAATATAGCAATAAAACAGAATAAAAAGTAAAGGCACCATAAAACCTATAGAATTTTGGAAGCAGACAACCAGGCGATGCATTTGGCAATTAACATTCAAAATTTCCTCTAAAATATGTACAAATCCAGAATACTTATATAAAGAAAACATACTTTCCTAAAACAACAAGATGTGAGGAGATCATACAGACCCCACATGTGTATATTCACCAAAATATGCAGCAAAGGGAACTGCAGAAAATTCACACAGATCTATCATTGTATGCTCCTTACACAATGGTAACCCAAATAAATAACTATATATCAATAAACCTCTCTAATGAGATAATAAGTCACATTTAGATGTCGCCATTGTATTAGCCGCACAATAACAGAACCCTCCGCGCTTCATAAGCATGAGAGAGAATGTCATAACATAGGTGGAAATAATGGAGGATGGTGGGAAATAAAAACTTTATTCCAGAACATGTGAGTGTTTTTGGTGTTACATATAACTTTATGGACATGTTCTGGTCGCGGTGTAGTCACATTAGGAGAAGAGGATCAAATGTTCATCGTATCAGTCAATTTTCCCCCCCCAAAAAAACTATCACAAAATAAAAGGGAATAAGAGAGAAAGTGTGTTCTTAGATAGTTCTGCACAGAGAAGGGTTAATAACATGAATATTAGTTGATATTATCCCTTCTCAGAATGAAGTAACATATAAAGTGAATATTTCCATTATCTGTGAGGTGCAGCAGCTCCTGTGTGCAGCAAATGCCTCCTGCAGCCTGATGGCTAAGAATCTGGATTGGGGGGGTTAATTTCAGGGGGCTGTATCTCTGGCTCTGTGACACATAGAACCTTACTTCTTTTTTCCTATGAAAGAAGAGAGTCTCCTCTTTTATATGAATCTAAACATGTGTTTCTAAGTTTTAGGAAAACGGAGATAATAACTGTTAAACGGCCGCCGGGAGTGATTTTTATATATAAAATGGCACCTGATATTCTCACTTTAAACCTGAATATCTCTGGATCCAGGGCACCTAGAAACAAAATTCAAGATTCATTTGAAAGAAGAGATTCTCCACTTTCAGGGGGCCCTGGGCAATTGCCACCTTTGCCTACCCATAGTGCCTGCCCTGCACCCGCCTCGCCCCCAGTAACACAGCTACATACAGCCGCCTCGCCCCCAGTAACACAGCTACATACACCCGCCTCACCCCAGTAACACCGCTACATACAGCCGTCTCATCCCCAGTAACACAGCTACATACAGCCGCCTCGCCCCCAGTAACACAGCTACATACAGCCGCCTCACCCCAGTAACACTGCTACATACAGCCGCCTCATCCACCAGTAACACCGCTACATACAGCCGTCTCATCACCAGTAACACAGCTACATACAGCCGCCTCATCACCAGTAACACTGCTACATACAGCTGTCTCATCACCAGTAACACTGCTACATACAGCCGCCTCATCACCAGTAACACTGCTACATACAGCTGTCTCATCACCAGTAACACTGCTACATACACCCGCCTCATCACCAGTAACACAGCTACATAAAGCCGCCTCACCCCAGTAACACCGCTACATACAGCCGCCTCGCCCCCAGTAACACAGCTACATACAGCCGCCTCGCCCCCAGTAACACAGCTACATACAGCCGCCTCGCCCCCAGTAACACAGCTACATACAGCCGCCTCGCCCCCAGTAACACAGCTACATACAGCCGCCTCGCCCCCAGTAACACAGCTACATACACCCGCCTCGCCCCCAGTAACACAGCTACATACAGCCGCCTCGCCCCCAGTAACACAGCTACATACAGCCGCCTCGCCCCCAGTAACACAGCTACATACAGCCGCCTCGCCCCCAGTAACACAGCTACATACACCCGCCTCGCCCCCAGTAACACAGCTACATACAGCCGCCTCGCCCCCAGTAACACAGCTACATACACCCGCCTCGCCCCCAGTAACACAGCTACATACAGCCGCCTCGCCCCCAGTAACACAGCTACATACAGCCGCCTCGCCCCCAGTAACACAGCTACATACAGCCGCCTCGCCCCCAGTAACACAGCTACATACAGCCGCCTCGCCCCCAGTAACACAGCTACATACAGCCGCCTCGCCCCCAGTAACACAGCTACATACAGCCGCCTCGCCCCCAGTAACACAGCTACATACAGCCGCCTCCCCCAGTAACACTGCTACATACAGCCGCCTCATCCACCAGTAACACAGCTACATACAGCCGCCTCATCCACCAGTAACACAGCTACATACACCCGCCTCGCCCCCAGTAACACAGCTACATACACCCGCCTCGCCCCCAGTAACACAGCTACAGACACCCGCCTCGCCCCCAGTAACACAGCTACATACACCCGCCTCGCCCCCAGTAACACAGCTACATACACCCGCCTCGCCCCCAGTAACACAGCTACATACACCCGCCTCGCCCCCAGTAACACAGCTACATACACCCGCCTCGCCCCCAGTAACACAGCTACATACACCCGCCTCGCCCCCAGTAACACAGCTACATACAGCCGCCTCGCCCCCAGTAACACAGCTACATACACCCGCCTCGCCCCCAGTAACACAGCTACATACAGCCGCCTCGCCCCCAGTAACACAGCTACATACAGACGCCTCGC
Source organism: Engystomops pustulosus (assembly GCF_040894005.1). Classification (NCBI taxonomy): domain Eukaryota; kingdom Metazoa; phylum Chordata; class Amphibia; order Anura; family Leptodactylidae; genus Engystomops; species Engystomops pustulosus. Next base: position 133,629,554 of record NC_092414.1, read on the forward strand.
CCCCAGTAACACAGCTACATACACCCGCCTCGCTTCCAGTAACACAGCTACATACAGCCGCCTCGCCCCCAGTAACACAGCTACATACAGCCGCCTCGCCCCCAGTAACACAGCTACATACACCCGCCTCGCCCCCAGTAACACAGCTACATACACCCGCCTCGCCCCCAGTAACACAGCTACATACACCCGCCTCGCCCCCAGTAACACAGTTACATACAGCCGCCTCGCCCCCAGTAACACAGCTACATACACCCGCCTCATCACCAGTAACACAGCTACATACAGCCGCCTCACCCCAGTAACACTGCTACATACAGCCGCCTCATCCACCAGTAACACAGCTACATACACCCGCCTCGCCCCCAGTAACACAGCTACATACACCCGCCTCGCCCCCAGTAACACAGCTACATACACCCGCCTCGCCCCCAGTAACACAGCTACATACACCCGCCTCGCCCCCAGTAACACAGCTACATACACCCGCCTCGCCCCCAGTAACACAGCTACATACACCCGCCTCGCCCCCAGTAACACAGCTACATACAGCCGCCTCGCCCCCAGTAACACAGCTACATACACCCGCCCAGGGCCGGTTCTAGACAAAGTGGGGCCCTGGGCAAAACTAAAAGTGGGGCCCCAAAATAAAACTATTTTATGACCAGTCACAATCAGCAAGAGGCTCCCTTTAGTATGACAAAACATACTGTAATGTTGGAGAATTTTACAGGAGATAGATCATAGGAAGATTGATGGGCAGCATGGTGGCTCAGTGGTTAGCACTACAGCCTTGCAGCGCTGGTCAACATCTGCAAAGATTTTGTATGTTCTCTCTGTGTCTGCGTGGGTTTACTCCGGGTCCTCCGGTTACTCCAAAAAATGACTGGTAGGTTGATTAAACTGTGAGGCCCATTGGGGAGAGGGACCGATATTTTCTGAAAGCAGACACTTGCCCCATTTTCAAAATTGCATTAAACAGTTTATAGACATAGGCGCAATTTTGATTCAAACTGAAACATTTTATAAAAAATACTTAAAATTTGACTGATGGCAAAAAATTTGATCCAAACATAAAATATTTACCTTCACAACTCCTAAATGTAATAGATGGACATATGTAGAGTTCACAAATTTCCCATATTGATACGTTCACATAAATAAATCCACATAATATCATTAACACTGTAATAACTAGATATCTGCTTTTCAGCTAGAAATTTTTAGACAGTCACAACCTGCAAAATATAGCAATAAAACAGAATAAAAAGTAAAGGCACCATAAAACCTATAGAATTTTGGAAGCAGACAACCAGGCGATGCATTTGGCAATTAACATTCAAAATTTCCTCTAAAATATGTACAAATCCAGAATACTTATATAAAGAAAACATACTTTCCTAAAACAACAAGATGTGAGGAGATCATACAGACCCCACATGTGTATATTCACCAAAATATGCAGCAAAGGGAACTGCAGAAAATTCACACAGATCTATCATTGTATGCTCCTTACACAATGGTAACCCAAATAAATAACTATATATCAATAAACCTCTCTAATGAGATAATAAGTCACATTTAGATGTCGCCATTGTATTAGCCGCACAATAACAGAACCCTCCGCGCTTCATAAGCATGAGAGAGAATGTCATAACATAGGTGGAAATAATGGAGGATGGTGGGAAATAAAAACTTTATTCCAGAACATGTGAGTGTTTTTGGTGTTACATATAACTTTATGGACATGTTCTGGTCGCGGTGTAGTCACATTAGGAGAAGAGGATCAAATGTTCATCGTATCAGTCAATTTTCCCCCCCCAAAAAAACTATCACAAAATAAAAGGGAATAAGAGAGAAAGTGTGTTCTTAGATAGTTCTGCACAGAGAAGGGTTAATAACATGAATATTAGTTGATATTATTAGAGATGAGCGAACACTAAAATGCTCGGGTACTCGTTATTCGAGACGAACTTTTCCCGATGCTCGAGTGCTCGTCTCGAATAACGAACCCCATTGAAGTCAATGGGAGACTCGAGCATTTTTCAAGGGGACCAAGGCTCTGCACAGGGAAGCTTGGCCAAACACCTGGGAACCTCAGAAAAGGATGGAAACACCACGGAAATGGACAGGAAACAGCAGGGGCAGCATGCATGGATGCCTCTGAGGCTGCCTAATCGCACCATTATGCCAAAATTATGGGCAACAGCATGGCCATGACAGAGTGACAGAATGAAGCTAGATAGCATCTAAAACATCCAATAATTGACCCTGACACTATAGGGGACGGCATGCAGAGGCAGCGGCAGCAGGCTAGAGAGTGTCATGGCGACATACCCTAAATGGACTCAGGCTTCAAACCAATGGGTGGCAGAGAGGAACCAAAGGAGGTGAGCAAGAAGCGCTCAAATAATATCGGTACATGATAAAAGTTTGCCAGTATATTTTGTGGATTACACAGCAGGGTGGCGACAAAGTTAACATGGAAGCCATGAAAACAACCCAAAATTCTGCCTGACACAGCTCGTTTGATAAGGGGACCATGTATGGAGGCAGTGAACTAGTAGTAGATTAAAGGTGCTGCAGTTAAAACTATGTTAGTTGGATCTTGGCATGGAGCTGGCGCTCCGCTGCCAGGCGAGCTTTCGCCAATCCAAGCCCCTGTCTATAGGCTACTCCCCAAACAGCACTTCTAAGAACCTTTTGTATAAGATCAAGTGTAGTAGCGTTCTTATAAGTTTAGGATATGGCGGGTGAGGGGAATGTAAACAGATGCGCAAGAAGCGCTGAAATAATATCCCTAAATGGTAAAAGTTTGCAAGTATATTTTGTGGATTACACAGCAGGGTGGCGACAAAGTTAACAACTTTGATGTGGAATGCCCTGTAATAGCTCTTGGGCGGTGTGCCTTTTATCGCCTAGGCTCAGCAGTTTCAGCACCGCCTGCTGTCGCTTAGCGACGGCACTGCTGCTGTGCCTAGAGCTACCGACTGATGGCGCCATGCCCACGGATGGTAATTCGGAGGAGGAGGAGGTGGAGGAGGGGTGGGAGGAGGTATAGTAGGCCTTTGAGACCTGGACCGAGGTAGGCCCCGCAATTCTCTGCGTCGGCAGTATATGACCAGCCCCAGGGTCAGACTCGGTCCCAGCCTGCACCAAGTTAAGTGTAGTAGCGTTCTTATAAGTTTGGGATATGGCGGGTGAGGGGAATGTAAACAGATGCGCAAGAAGCGCATGATGCGCATGGAGCTGGCGTTCCGCTGCCAGGCGAGCTTTCGCCAATCCAAGCCCCTGTCTCTAGGCTACTCCCCAAACAGCACTTCTAAGAACCTTTTGTATAAGATCAAGTGTAGTAGCGTTCTTATAAGTTTAGGATATGCCGGGTGAGGGGAATGTAAACAGATGCGCAAGAAGCGCTGAAATAATATCCCTAAATGGTAAAAGTTTGCCAGTATATTTTGTGGATAACACAGCAGGGTGGCGACAAAGTTAACAACTTTGATGTGGAATCCATGAAAACAACCCAAATTTCTGCCTGACACACCTCGTTTGATAAAGGGACGATGTATGGAGGCAGCTATATGGACGACTTTTGGAGGTAGCAATGGAGACAACGTGTGGAGGCTGCTATGGAGACAATTTAATTTGGATAGTGCCTGTATGTGGCAGTCCCAAACATTTTTCAAACCAGAGGAGCAGGTAGGTGGCCCTCCAGTAAAATGGGATAGATTGAGTGCCTGTATGTGGCAGTCCCAAAAATGTTTCAAACCAGAGGAGCAGGTAGGTGGCCCTCCAGTAAAATGGAATAGATTGAGTGCCTGTATGTGGCAGTCCCAAAAATTCTTCAAACCAGAGGAGCAGGTAGGTGGCCCTCCAGTAAAATGGAATAGATTGAGTGCCTGTATGTGGCAGTCCCAAAAATTGTTCAAACCAGAGGAGCAGGTAGGTGGCCCTGCAGTAAAATGGAATAGATTGAGTGCCTGTATGTGGCAGTCCCAAAAATTGTTCAAACCAGAGGAGCAGGTAGGTGGCCCTGCAGTAAAATGGAATAGATTGAGTGCCTGTATGTGGCAGTCCCAAAAATGTTTCAAACCAGAGGAGCAGGTAGGTGGCCCTCCAGTAAAATGGAATAGATTGAGTGCCTGTATGTGGCAGTCCCAAAAATTGTTCAAACCAGAGGAGCAGGTAGGTGGCCCTGCAGTAAAATGGAATAGATTGAGTGCCTGTATGTGGCAGTCCCAAAAATGTTTCAAACCAGAGGAGCAGGTAGGTGGCCCTCCAGTAAAATGGAATAGATTGAGTGCCTGTATGTGGCAGTCCCAAAAATTTTTTAAAACAGAGGACCGGGTAGGTGGCCCTCCAGAAAAATGGAATAGATTGAGTGCCTGTATGTGGCACTCACAAAAATTGTTTCAAACAGAGGACCGGGCTGTTCTGGCCTCAACAGTGCTCTACCACGAGTCCCAGTAACTTCAGACATGAACCTAGGGAGTGTAGCTCTGCGGCGTTCCCCTGCTCCCTCATCAGCAGGTGGTGTCTCACCCCGCCCAGGACCACGGCCTCTGACCCCTGCAGTAGTTGGACGCCCACGTCCCCGCCCTCGTCCTCTACCCCTAGCCCTCGGGTTAAACATTTTTAAAATGAGAGTTATAACTTTTTTTTTTTTTTTACTTCTTTTTGTTTTTTTTTGTGTTTTTTTGTGTTTTTTTTTTTTTTTGTGTTTTTTGTTTTTTTTTGAGTTTTTAAAACCAAACAATCCTATCCTATTGCTATGGCTATTTTCTAGCCAAGTATCAAAGGAAGCACACTACTATGCCAGATGAGATGACACTGAGTTAGTGCCTAATAGAAATCCAACCCCTACTGAATTTTCCCACTTCGGCCTTTGCTATGGATATGTGCGCCACTAAGCGCAGAATACAGCGGTCGCAAGTCTCACTACAAATTGCTCAGAATTGGCAAGTACATGCACTGCAGAAACTACAGCCACCAGCAGATCAACCAGAAATCAAATATATAGAACGCTACTGTAGGCTTCAAGAAGCTGTTTGTATTCTCCTATGGCTATTTTCTAGCCAAGTATCAAAGGAAGCACACTACTATGCCAGATGAGATGACACTGAGTTATTGCCTAATAGAAATCCAACCCCTACTGAATTTTGCCACTTCGGCCTTTGCTATGGATATGTGCGCCACTAAGCGCAGAACACAGCGGTCGCAAGTCTCACTACAAATTGCTCAGAATTGGCAAGTACATGCACTGCAGAAACTACAGCCACCAGCAGATCAACCAGAAATCAAATATATAGAACGCTACTGTAGGCTTCAAGAAGCTGTTTGTATTCTCCTATGGCTATTTTCTAGCCAAGTATCAAAGGAAGCACACTACTATGCCAGATGAGATGACACTGAGTTATTGCCTAATAGAAATCCAACCCCTACTGAATTTTCCCACTTCGGTCTTTGCTATGGATATGTGTGCCACTAAGAGCTAAACACAACGGTAGCAAGTCCCCCTGCTAATTCCTCACAAAATGGTAAAAGATGCAAATTAAAATAAAAAAAGTAGAACGTTATTGTAGCCCTAAGAAGGGCTGTTGGGTTCTTTGAGAATCACTCCTGTTTAACAGTAAGCTAATAGAACACCCTAACGCTTTCCCTGACCAGCAGCAGCTCTCTCCCTAGCGGCATCCAGACAGAGAATGATGCGAGCAGCGCGGGCTGTCTATTCCAGGGTCACCTGATCAGGCCAGCCAACCACTGCTATCGACGTGTAAGGGTACCACGTCATGCTGGGTGGAGTGCAGAGTCTCCTGGCTTGTGATTGGCTCTGTTTCTGGCCGCCAAAAAGCAAAATGGCGGGAGCTGCCATTTTCTCGAGCGGGCGAAGTATTCGTCCGAGTAACGAGCAGTTTCGAGTACCCTAATGCTCGACCGAGCATCAAGCTCGGACGAGCATGTTCGCTCATCTCTAGATATTATCCCTTCTCAGAATGAAGTAACATATAAAGTGAATATTTCCATTATCTGTGAGGTGCAGCAGCTCCTGTGTGCAGCAAATGCCTCCTGCAGCCTGATGGCTAAGAATCTGGATTGGGGGGTTAATTTCAGGGGGCTGTATCTCTGGCTCTGTGACACATAGAACCTTACTTCTTTTTTCCTATGAAAGAAGAGAGTCTCCTCTTTTATATGAATCTAAACATGTGTTTCTAAGTTTTAGGAAAACGGAGATAATAACTGTTAAACGGCCGCCGGGAGTGATTTTTATATATAAAATGGCACCTGATATTCTCACTTTAAACCTGAATATCTCTGGATCCAGGGCACCTAGAAACAAAATTCAAGATTCATTTGAAAGAAGAGATTCTCCACTTTCAGGGGGCCCTGGGCAATTGCCACCTTTGCCTACCCATAGTGCCTGCCCTGCACCCGCCTCGCCCCCAGTAACACAGCTACATACAGCCGCCTCGCCCCCAGTAACACAGCTACATACACCCGCCTCACCCCAGTAACACCGCTACATACAGCCGTCTCATCCCCAGTAACACAGCTACATACAGCCGCCTCGCCCCCAGTAACACAGCTACATACAGCCGCCTCACCCCAGTAACACCGCTACATACAGCCGTCTCATCACCAGTAACACAGCTACATACAGCCGCCTCATCCACCAGTAACACCGCTACATACAGCCGTCTCATCACCAGTAACACAGCTACATACAGCCGCCTCATCACCAGTAACACTGCTACATACAGCTGTCTCATCACCAGTAACACTGCTACATACAGCCGCCTCATCACCAGTAACACTGCTACATACAGCCGCCTCGCCCCCAGTAACACAGCTACATACACCCGCCTCATCACCAGTAACACAGCTACATAAAGCCGCCTCACCCCAGTAACACCGCTACATACAGCCGCCTCGCCCCCAGTAACACAGCTACATACAGCCGCCTCGCCCCCAGTAACACAGCTACATACAGCCGCCTCGCCCCCAGTAACACAGCTACATACAGCCGCCTCGCCCCCAGTAACACAGCTACATACACCCGCCTCGCCCCCAGTAACACAGCTACATACAGCCGCCTCGCCCCCAGTAACACAGCTACATACAGCCGCCTCGCCCCCAGTAACACAGCTACATACAGCCGCCTCGCCCCCAGTAACACAGCTACATACACCCGCCTCGCCCCCAGTAACACAGCTACATACAGCCGCCTCGCCCCCAGTAACACAGCTACATACACCCGCCTCGCCCCCAGTAACACAGCTACATACAGCCGCCTCGCCCCCAGTAACACAGCTACATACAGCCGCCTCGCCCCCAGTAACACAGCTACATACAGCCGCCTCGCCCCCAGTAACACAGCTACATACAGCCGCCTCGCCCCCAGTAACACAGCTACATACAGCCGCCTCGCCCCCAGTAACACAGCTACATACAGCCGCCTCGCCCCCAGTAACACAGCTACATACAGCCGCCTCCCCCAGTAACACTGCTACATACAGCCGCCTCATCCACCAGTAACACAGCTACATACAGCCGCCTCATCCACCAGTAACACAGCTACATACACCCGCCTCGCCCCCAGTAACACAGCTACATACACCCGCCTCGCCCCCAGTAACACAGCTACAGACACCCGCCTCGCCCCCAGTAACACAGCTACATACACCCGCCTCGCCCCCAGTAACACAGCTACATACACCCGCCTCGCCCCCAGTAACACAGCTACATACACCCGCCTCGCCCCCAGTAACACAGCTACATACAGCCGCCTCGCCCCCAGTAACACAGCTACATACACCCGCCTCGCCCCCAGTAACACAGCTACATACAGCCGCCTCGCCCCCAGTAACACAGCTACATACAGCCGCCTCGCCCCCAGTAACACAGCTACATACAGCCGCCTCGCCCCCAGTAACACAGCTACATACAGCCGCCTCGCCCCCAGTAACACAGCTACATACAGCCGCCTCGCCCCCAGTAACACAGCTACATACAGCCGCCTCGCCCCCAGTAACACAGCTACATACAGCCGCCTCCCCCAGTAACACTGCTACATACAGCCGCCTCATCCACCAGTAACACAGCTACATACAGCCGCCTCATCCACCAGTAACACAGCTACATACACCCGCCTCGCCCCCAGTAACACAGCTACATACACCCGCCTCGCCCCCAGTAACACAGCTACAGACACCCGCCTCGCCCCCAGTAACACAGCTACATACACCCGCCTCGCCCCCAGTAACACAGCTACATACACCCGCCTCGCCCCCAGTAACACAGCTACATACACCCGCCTCGCCCCCAGTAACACAGCTACATACACCCGCCTCGGCCCCAGTAACACAGCTACATACACCCGCCTCGCCCCCAGTAATACAGCTACATAGAGCCGCCTCGCCCCCAGTAACACAGCTACATACACCCGCCTCGCCCCCAGTAACACAGCTACATACACACGCCTCGCCCCCAGTAACACAGCTACATACAGCCGCCTCGCCCCCAGTAACACAGCTACATACAGACGCCTCGCCCCCAGTAACACAGCTACATACACCCGCCTCGCTTCCAGTAACACAGCTACATACAGCCGCCTCGCCCCCAGTAACACAGCTACATACAGCCGCCTCGCCCCCAGTAACACAGCTACATACACCCGCCTCGCCCCCAGTAACACAGCTACATACACCCGCCTCGCCCCCAGTAACACAGCTACATACACCCACCTCGCCCCCAGTAACACAGTTACATACAGCCGCCTCGCCCCCAGTAACACAGCTACATACACCCGCCTCATCACCAGTAACACAGCTACATACAGCCGCCTCACCCCAGTAACACTGCTACATACAGCCGCCTCATCCACCAGTAACACAGCTACATACACCCGCCTCGCCCCCAGTAACACAGCTACATACACCCGCCTCGCCCCCAGTAACACAGCTACATACACCCGCCTCGCCCCCAGTAACACAGCTACATACACCCGCCTCGCCCCCAGTAACACAGCTACATACACCCGCCTCGCCCCCAGTAACACAGCTACATACACCCGCCTCGCCCCCAGTAACACAGCTACATACAGCCGCCTCGCCCCCAGTAACACAGCTACATACACCCGCCCAGGGCCGGTTCTAGACAAAGTGGGGCCCTGGGCAAAACTAAAAGTGGGGCCCTGGGCAAAACTAAAAGTGGGGCCCCAAAATAAAACTATTTTATGACCAGTCACAATCAGCAAGAGGCTCCCTTTAGTATGATAAAACATACTGTAATGTTGGAGAATTTTACAGGAGATAGATCATAGGAAGATTGATGGGCAGCATGGTGGCTCAGTGGTTAGCACTACAGCCTTGCAGCGCTGGTCAACATCTGCAAAGATTTTGTATGTTCTCTCTGTGTCTGCGTGGGTTTACTCCGGGTCCTCCGGTTACTCCAAAAAATGACTGGTAGGTTGATTAAACTGTGAGGCCCATTGGGGAGAGGGACCGATATTTTCTGAAAGCAGACACTTGCCCCATTTTCAAAATTGCATTAAACAGTTTATAGACATAGGCGCAATTTTGATTCAAACTGAAACATTTTATAAAAAATACTTAAAATTTGACTGATGGCAAAAAATTTGATCCAAACATAAAATATTTACCTTCACAACTCCTAAATGTAATAGATGGACATATGTAGAGTTCACAAATTTCCCATATTGATACGTTCACATAAATAAATCCACATAATATCATTAACACTGTAATAACTAGATATCTGCTTTTCAGCTAGAAATTTTTAGACAGTCACAACCTGCAAAATATAGCAATAAAACAGAATAAAAAGTAAAGGCACCATAAAACCTATAGAATTTTGGAAGCAGACAACCAGGCGATGCATTTGGCAATTAACATTCAAAATTTCCTCTAAAATATGTACAAATCCAGAATACTTATATAAAGAAAACATACTTTCCTAAAACAGTAAGATGTGAGGAGATCATACAGACCCCACATGCCACATGTATATTCACCAAAATATGCAGCAAAGGGAACTGCAGAAAATTCACACAGATCTATCATTGTATGCTCCTTACACAATGGTAACCCAAATAAATAACTATATATCAATAAACCTCTCTAATGAGATAATAAGTCACATTTAGATGTCGCCATTGTATTAGCCGCACAATAACAGATCCCTCCGCGCTTCATAAGCATGAGAGAGAATGTCATAACATAGGTGGAAATAATGGAGGATGGTGGGAAATAAAAACTTTATTCCAGAACATGTGAGTGTTTTTGGTGTTACATATAACTTTATGGACATGTTCTGGTCGCGGTGTAGTCACATTAGGAGAAGAGGATCAAATGTTCATCGTATCAGTCAATTTTCCCCCCCCAAAAAAACTATCACAAAATAAAAGGGAATAAGAGAGAAAGTGTGTTCTTAGATAGTTCTGCACAGAGAAGGGTTAATAACATGAATATTAGTTGATATTATCCCTTCTCAGAATGAAGTAACATATAAAGTGAATATTTCCATTATCTGTGAGGTGCAGCAGCTCCTGTGTGCAGCAAATGCCTCCTGCAGCCTGATGGCTAAGAATCTGGATTGGGGGGGTTAATTTCAGGGGGCTGTATCTCTGGCTCTGTGACACATAGAACCTTACTTCTTTTTTCCTATGAAAGAAGAGAGTCTCCTCTTTTATATGAATCTAAACATGTGTTTCTAAGTTTTAGGAAAACGGAGATAATAACTGTTAAACGGCCGCCGGGAGTGATTTTTATATATAAAATGGCACCTGATATTCTCAATTTAAACCTGAATATCTCTGGATCCATAGCACCTAGAAACACAATTCAAGATTCATTTGAAAGAAGAGATTCTCCACTTTCAGGGGGCCCTGGGCAATTGCCACCTTTGCCTACCCATAGTGCCGGCCCTGCACCCGCCTCGCCCCCAGTAACACAGCTACATACAGCCGCCTCGCCCCCGGTAACACAGCTACATACAGCCGCCTCGCCCCCAGTAACACAGCTACATACAGCCGCCTCGCCCCCAGTGACACAGCTACATACAGCCACCTCGCCCCCAGTGACACAGCTACATACAGCCGCCTCGCCCCCAGTAACACAGCTACATACAGCCGCCTCGCCCCCAGTAACACAGCTACATACAGCCGCCTCGCCCCCAGTAACACAGCTACATACAGCCGCCTCGCCCCCAGTAACACAGCTACATACAGCCGCCTCGCCCCCATTAACACAGCTACATACAGCCGCCTCGCCCCCAGTAACACAGCTACATACAGCCGCCTCGCCCCCAGTAACACAGCTACATACAGCCGCCTCGCCCCCATTAACACAGCTGCATACAGCCGCCTCGCCCCCAGTGACACAGCTACATACAGCCGCCTCGCCCCCAGTGACACAGCTACATACAGCCGCCTCGCCCCCAGTGACACAGCTACATACAGCCGCCTCGCCCCCAGTGACACAGCTACATACAGCCGCCTCGCCCCCAGTGACACAGCTACATACAGTCGCCTCGCCCCCAGTGACACAGCTACATACAGCCGCCTCGCCCCCAGTGACACAGCTACATACAGCCGCCTCGCCCCCAGTGACACAGCTACATACAGCCGCCTCGCCCCCAGTGACACAGCTACATACAGCCGCCTCGCCCCCAGTGACACAGCTACATACAGCCGCCTCGCCCCCAGTGACAAAGCTACATACAGCCGCCTCGCCCCCAGTGACACAGCTACATACAGCCGCCTCGCCCCCAGTGACACAGCTACATACAGCCGCCTCGCCCCCAGTGACACAGCTACATACAGCCGCCTCGCCCCCAGTGACACAGCTACATACAGCCGCCTCGCCTTCAGTGACACAGCTACATACAGCCGCCTCGCCCCCAGTGACACAGCTACATACAGCCGCCTCGCCCCCAGTGACACAGCTACATACAGCCGCCTCGCCCCCAGTGACACAGCTACATACAGCCGCCTCGCCCCCAGTGACACAGCTACATACAGCCGCCTCGCCCCCAGTGACACAGCTACATACAGCCGCCTCGCCCCCAGTGACACAGCTACATACAGCCGCCTCGCCCCCAGTGACACAGCTACATACAGCCGCCTCGCCCCCAGTGACACAGCTACATACAGCCGCCTCGCCCCCAGTGACACAGCTACATACAGCCGCCTCGCCCCCAGTGACACAGCTACATACAGCCGCCTCGCCCCCAGTGACACAGCTACATACAGCCGCCTCGCCCCCAGTGACACAGCTACATACAGCCGCCTCGCCCCCAGTGACACAGCTACATACAGCCGCCTCGCCCCCAGTGACACAGCTACATACAGCCGCCTCGCCCCCAGTGACACAGCTACATACAGCCGCCTCGCCCCCAGTGACACAGCTACATACAGCCGCCTCGCCCCCAGTGACACAGCTACATACAGCCGCCTCGCCCCCAGTGACACAGCTACATACAGCCGCCTCGCCCCCAGTGACACAGCTACATACAGCCGCCTCGCCCCCAGTGACACAACTACATACAGCCGCCTCGCCCCCAGTGACACAGCTACATACAGCCGCCTCGCCCCCAGTGACACAGCTACATACAGCCGCCTCGCCCCCAGTGACACAGCTACATACAGCCGCCTCGCCCCCAGTGACACAGCTACATACAGCCGCCTCGCCCCCATTAACACAGCTACATACAGCCGCCTCGCCCCCAGTAACACAGCTACATACAGCCGCCTCGCCCCCAGTAACACAGCTACATACAGCCGCCTCGCCCCCAGTAACACAGCTACATACACCCGCCTCGCCCCAAGTAACACAGCTACATACACCCGCCTCGCCTCCAGTAACACAGCTACATACACCCGCCTCGCCCCCAGTAACACAGCTACATACAGCCGCCTCGCCCCCAGTAACACAGCTACATACAGCCGCCTCGCCCCCAGTGACACAGCTACATACAGCCGCCTCGCCCCCAGTGACACAGCTACAAACAGCCGCCTCGCCCCCAGTGACACAGCTACATAAAGCCGCCTCGCCCCCAGTGACACAGCTACATACAGCCGCCTCGCCCCCAGTGACACAGCTACATACAGCCGCCTCGCCCCCAGTGACACAGCTACATACACCCGCCTCGCCCCCAGTAACACAGCTACATACAGCCGCCTCGCCCCCAGTAACACAGCTACATACACCCGCCCAGGGCCGGTTCTAGACAAAGTGGGGCCCTGGGCAAAACTAAAAGTGGGGCCCCAAAATAAAACTATTTTATGACCAGTCACAATCAGCAAGAGGCTCCCTTTAGTATGACAAAACATACTGTAATGTTGGAGAATTTTACAGGAGATAGATCATAGGAAGATTGATGGGCAGCATGGTGGCTCAGTGGTTAGCACTACAGCCTTGCAGCGCTGGTCAACATCTGCAAAGATTTTGTATGTTCTCTCTGTGTCTGCGTGGGTTTACTCCGGGTCCTCCGGTTACTCCAAAAAATGACTGGTAGGTTGATTAAACTGTGAGGCCCATTGGGGAGAGAGACCGATATTTTCTGAAAGCAGACACTTGCCCCATTTTCAAAATTGCATTAAACAGTTTATAGACATAGGCGCAATTTTGATTCAAACTGAAACATTTTATAAAAAATACTTAAAATTTGACTGATGGCAAAAAATTTGATCCAAACATAAAATATTTACCTTCACAACTCCTAAATGTAATAGATGGACATATGTAGAGTTCACAAATTTCCCATATTGATACGTTCACATAAATAAATCCACATAATATCATTAACACTGTAATAACTAGATATCTGCTTTTCAGCTAGAAATTTTTAGACAGTCACAACCTGCAAAATATAGCAATAAAACAGAATAAAAAGTAAAGGCACCATAAAACCTATAGAATTTTGGAAGCAGACAACCAGGCGATGCATTTGGCAATTAACATTCAAAATTTCCTCTAAAATATGTACAAATCCAGAATACTTATATAAAGAAAACATACTTTCCTAAAACAACAAGATGTGAGGAGATCATACAGACCCCACATGTGTATATTCACCAAAATATGCAGCAAAGGGAACTGCAGAAAATTCACACAGATCTATCATTGTATGCTCCTTACACAATGGTAACCCAAATAAATAACTATATATCAATAAACCTCTCTAATGAGATAATAAGTCACATTTAGATGTCGCCATTGTATTAGCCGCACAATAACAGAACCCTCCGCGCTTCATAAGCATGAGAGAGAATGTCATAACATAGGTGGAAATAATGGAGGATGGTGGGAAATAAAAACTTTATTCCAGAACATGTGAGTGTTTTTGGTGTTACATATAACTTTATGGACATGTTCTGGTCGCGGTGTAGTCACATTAGGAGAAGAGGATCAAATGTTCATCGTATCAGTCAATTTTCCCCCCCAAAAAAAACTATCACAAAATAAAAGGGAATAAGAGAGAAAGTGTGTTCTTAGATAGTTCTGCACAGAGAAGGGTTAATAACATGAATATTAGTTGATATTATCCCTTCTCAGAATGAAGTAACATATAAAGTGAATATTTCCATTATCTGTGAGGTGCAGCAGCTCCTGTGTGCAGCAAATGCCTCCTGCAGCCTGATGGCTAAGAATCTGGATTGGGGGGGGGTTAATTTCAGGGGGCTGTATCTCTGGCTCTGTGACACATAGAACCTTACTTCTTTTTTCCTATGAAAGAAGAGAGTCTCCTCTTTTATATGAATCTAAACATGTGTTTCTAAGTTTTAGGAAAACGGAGATAATAACTGTTAAACGGCCGCCGGGAGTGATTGTTATATATAAAATGGCACCTGATATTCTCACTTTAAACCTGAATATCTCTGGATCCAGGGCACCTAGAAACAAAATTCAAGATTCATTTGAAAGAAGAGATTCTCCACTTTCAGGGGGCCCTGGGCAATTGCCACCTTTGCCTACCCATAGTGCCGGCCCTGCACCCGCCTCGCCCCCAGTAACACAGCTACATACAGCCGCCTCGCCCCCAGTAACACAGCTACATACACCCGCCTAATCACCAGTAACACAGCTACATACAGCCGCCTCACCCCAGTAACACCGCTACATACAGCCGTCTCATCCCCAGTAACACAGCTACATACAGCCGCCTCGCCCCCAGTAACACAGCTACATACAGCCGCCTCGCCCCCAGTAACACAGCTACATACAGCCGCCTCGCCCCCAGTAACACAGCTACATACAGCCGCCTCGCCCCCAGTAACACAGCTACATACAGCCGCCTCGCCCCCAGTAACACAGCTACATACAGCCGCCTCGCCCCCAGTAACACAGCTACTTACAGCCGCCTCGCCCCCAGTAACACAGCTACATACAGCCGCCTCGCCCCCAGTAACACTGCTACATACACCCGCCTCATCACCAGTAACACTGCTACATACAGCCGCCTCATCACCAGTAACAAAGCTACATACAGCCGCCTCATCACCAGTAACACAGCTACATACAGCCGCCTCATCACCAGTAACACAGCTACATACAGCCGCCTCATCACCAGTAACACAGCTACATACAGCCGCCTCATCCCCAGTAACACAGCTACATACAGCCGCCTCATCCCCAGTAACACAGCTACATACAGCCGCCTCACCCCAGTAACACCGCTACATACAGCCGCCTCATCCACCAGTAACACCGCTACATACAGCCGCCTCAGCACCAGTTACACAGCTACATACAGCCGCCTCATCACCAGTAACACTGCTACATACAGCTGTCTCATCACCAGTAACACTGCTACATACAGCCGCCTCATCACCAGTAACACTGCTACATACAGCCGCCTCGCCCCCAGTAACACAGCTACATACAGCCGTCTCACCCCAGTAACACCGCTACATACAGCCGCCTCGCCCCCAGTAACACAGCTACATACAGCCGCCTCGCCCCCAGTAACACAGCTACATACAGCCGCCTCGCCCCCAGTAACACAGCTACATACAGCCGCCTCATCACCAGTAACACTGCTACATACAGCCGCCTCACCCCAGTAACACTGCTACATACAGCCGCCTCATCACCAGTAACACTGCTACATACAGCCGCCTCACCCCAGTAACACTGCTACATACAGCCGTCTCACCCCAGTAACACCGCTACATACAGCCGCCTCGCCCCCAGTAACACAGCTACATACAGCCGCCTCGCCCCCAGTAACACAGCTACATACAGCCGCCTCGCCCCCAGTAACACAGCTACATACAGCCGCCTCATCACCAGTAACACTGCTACATACAGCCGCCTCACCCCAGTAACACTGCTACATACAGCCGCCTCATCACCAGTAACACTGCTACATACAGCCGCCTCACCCCAGTAACACTGCTACATACAGCTGCCTCACCCCCAGTAACACAGCTACATACAGCCGCCATACCCCCAGTAACACAGCTACATACAGCCGCCTCATCACCAGTAACACAGCTACATACAGCCGCCTCATCACCAGTAACATAGCTACATACAGCCGCCTCATCACCAGTAACACAGCTACATACAGCCACCTCATCACCAGTAACACAGCTACATATAGCCGCCTCATCACCAGTAACACAGCTACACATCTTTGTATCTACCTTCACCCCTACCAGATATGCAGTCCCATTTAACATACACCTCAGCCCGTACCAGACATGCAGTCCCACAGTTTATACAATTACACACATTTATACACTGATATATATACTGATTTATATACACACATAAAGTTCTACACTCGTATGCTTGCACCCATATATATACAAGTATACACACACATTTATGTACCCATATACATTTATACACTAATACACAGAGTATAAACAAACTCATAAAGTATATACACACATACAGTATATATACATCACACATAGGGCATACACATATATATATATATATATATATATATACACACACACATTCAGTGTACACTGACCATATATACATATACATGCAGTATAAAAACACCATATACACACATGCTGCATATACATACAGAATATACACACTTACAGCAAATACAGACGCATTCAGTATATACAGCATGTTCACACACATACGGGAAATACACATTCAGTATACAGAGCATATACATACATACCATATACACAGCATATAAACATAAACATACATCATATATACATATATATATGGACTATACAAAAAAAGTTTGTTCAGCTCACCTCTTCCACACGATTCACTCCAGCGCACGGAGCAGCAAACAACCCCACGGACTTCGGGCAAGCAAATCCAACGAGAAAAAAAGGGTTCCAGCGCTTCAGGAGATTTGAAATATAAAATACTTATTTTTAATTCAATCCAGATAAAAACTTACTCATGGCATGGTACATAGGTGAGTGGACCAACAGGTTATAACCGACGCGTTTCGCTCTTTGCGAGCTTAGTCCTGGTTTTGCAAGCCTCTTGTTGTAAGAGAGCTATTTAAAGATCGCGCCTCAAATAGGCGTGTGACGTCACCAGCACGTGATATGAATCACATGACCGGACCTGTACACTTCCTTAAGCATCTTAACTCTTTCTCTTGAGACGCAATAATATTAAAACATTATTAGATAGAAATAAGAACAATATATCACACAGGGTAAGAAGATCATGATGGTAAATATATGAATAAATGATTTTGAATGGATATGACAAACTATGACATATGCATGTGTAGCAGTAGCGGTTACGATGCAAAAAAAGAGATCACAATCAATATTAGACAAATGAGGGTGAAAATAATAGTGTCACAATATTACGGATGTTACGGGAAGACCTAATTACTCATAACACAAAATTAAATCTTGACGCAGGTTTAAACCCATGGGTTGTGTAGTTTTGAGAACAAACATCCAATATGTTTCTCTGCTCATGAGTTTTTTCCTGTGATCTCCTCCCCTATCCGGTCGTCTGATCTTTTCTATACCTTGCCACATGAAGTACCTGATGTCCCCATTATGCACATCTCGAAAATGTCTCGAGGCTGCAGACAAGTTGGTCAGATTGCTGTTTTTTACATCGGAAATATGTTTTCGTATACGGACTTTGAGAGCATTAGTGGTGCATCCTATGTATTGTTTGTTACATGAAGTACATTTTATACTATATATGGCGAATGATGTGTTACAGTTTAAATATGAGGTGATTTTATAATTCTTTTGGGTGGAACATGAGGAAAAGGAATCAGAATCACACACATATTTACAGGCTATACATTTTAGGTGTCCACATTTGTGGCTTCCCAGATGTTGCAACCAGGTGTATTTCATAGAGTTAATAGTGACACTCTTAAATAAGCTGGGGGACAAAATGGATCCAAGGGTAGGGGCTTTTTTAGAAATATATCTAATTCCTTTGGTGAGACACAGTTTCAAATCTTCATTCTGTTCTAGAATAGGTAGATATTTTTTAATAATTCTTTTTACCTGGTGAAACTGATTGCTGTAAGTAGTGATAAATGTGATGGGTTTATCCTTTTGTGTTTGGTCTCTTTTTTTAGAGGAATCAGATAAAAGTGTTACCCTGTTAAGATTTGCAATTCTTTTTTTGGCTGTTGTTAAAACGTGTGGTTTGTATTTACGTTCCTTGAACCTCTTTTCCCAGTCAAGTGTTTGTTCATCAAAAGTGGAATCTAGGGAACTGTTCCGACGAAGCCGAAGCAGTTCGCCATAGGGGATATTGTCCACTACATGTCTGGGGTGGCACGATGTGAACAGCAAAATCGTGTTTCCCGCGATAGGTTTGCGATATGGCGATATATGTATATTGCCATTTTTTCCCTTCAAAGTGACATCCAAATAATTTATTTCTGTTCCTCCAAAAAAGTGTGTGAACTTTAAGTTCATATCATTATGATTTAAATAGGAAACAAAACTCTCGAATTCTTGACTTGAACCTTTCCACACCCACAACAGGTCATCTATGAAGCGACCAAACCACCCCACAGATGACCTGTGTGGGTTGTGTTCCGAGAAAATGTACCTCTTTTCCCACTGTATCATAAATATATTTGCAAGGGAGGGGGAAAATTTGGCTCCCATGGGGGCCCCCTCCACTTGCAAATAAAACTCCGAATCAAACATAAAGAAATTATTGGTTAATAAAAATCTAGTGACCATGATAATATATTCCTTAAGCTCTGGGGAATAGGTACAGAAATCATTGAGGTGCTGGGTGAGGTATGCCAGCGCCAGTTCGTGTGGTATGGAGGAATAAAGAGCGACAACGTCGCATGAAGTCAAACTGTATGTATCTCGCCATTCCATTTTATCCATAATTTGTAACAAATGCTTCGTATCTCTCAGGTATGTAGGTGTAACCATTGTTAGTGGCTGCAATAGATGATCTAGCCAATCTCCCAGTCGCTCCCCAAGGCCACCAATGCCCGCGACAATAGGTCGACAGGGAGGGGGAAAAACCCCTTTGTGGACCTTAGGGAGGGAGTGGAAGACCGGCATGACCGGGTGTTTATTGTATAGAAACTCCTTTAGTTTGACATCAAGCACCCCCAAAGCTTCTCCCTCCTCTAAAAGTTTCATCAAGGTATGCTGACAACTGGACGTAGGATCCATGGTCAGTTTACGGTACGTATTGCGATCATTAAGTAAATCTTCATTTAATTTTTTATACAACGAGGAATTCATAAGGACAATGGAACCTCCCTTATCCGCGTTTCTAATCGTTAAATCTAGGTTGTTCTTTAGGTCATGTAGGGCTAGTTTTTCTGCGTGTGTTATGTTAGACTTAGTATGGATAGAATTACACTGAGCTTTGAGTGTGGTTAATTCCTTCTCTACCATGTCTTGAAATTTATCCATGCTGCCACACCTAGAGTTAACAGGGTAGAAACTAGGATTGTTGGTTAAAAAGGGTTTCACTACTGTGTCCTGTGTGGCCAACGATTCATTCTCTAAGATTTTAAGATTAAGGACATTAGTTTGATCCAAAAAATCTACCAGAATATTCTCTATTGGGTCATGCGCAGCAACTGGACAATCACTATCAATAACATTCTCTACTGACTGTATGTCTTGGGATTTGTACAGGAAATGCATTTTAACCATTAGGTTTCTAACAAATTTATTTACATCTAGTAAAGTCCTATATAGGTCAAAGTCCGTTGACGGAGAAAAATTAAGTCCTTTACTGAGAACTTTTAGTTGTATATCCGAAATTATATAGCTTGAAAGGTTGATCACTGGAAAATCTACTTGCGTTTCTTGATTGTCCCGTGACGTGTTTGCATTTTTTCTTTTATCACTCCAATGCTTTCTGCCGCCTCTCCTCCCCCGTTTTTTGACGGGGTTGTTCTTGTATTGGCCAAAGTTTCTGAAGCATCGTCTGATGGACAAGAAGAAGAACTATTGTATAATTCTTCGGTTTCGGAGAAACTCACGTGCGAAGTGTTGTTACTATTTTTGCCTTTGCGATGTTTCTTGGACCTGTTTTTTTTGGATCAAACTAATGTCCTTAATCTTAAAATCTTAGAGAATGAATCGTTGGCCACACAGGACACAGTAGTGAAACTCTTTTTAACCAACAATCCTAGTTTCTACCCTGTTAACTCTAGGTGTGGCAGCATGGATAAATTTCAAGACATGGTAGAGAAGGAATTAACCACACTCAAAGCTCAGTGTAATTCTATCCATACTAAGTCTAACATAACACACGCAGAAAAACTAGCCCTACATGACCTAAAGAACAACCTAGATTTAACGATTAGAAACGCGGATAAGGGAGGTTCCATTGTCCTTATGAATTCCTCGTTGTATAAAAAATTAAATGAAGATTTACTTAATGATCGCAATACGTACCGTAAACTGACCATGGATCCTACGTCCAGTTGTCAGCATACCTTGATGAAACTTTTAGAGGAGGGAGAAGCTTTGGGGGTGCTTGATGTCAAACTAAAGGAGTTTCTATACAATAAACACCCGGTCATGCCGGTCTTCCACTCCCTCCCTAAGGTCCACAAAGGGGTTTTTCCCCCTCCCTGTCGACCTATTGTCGCGGGCATTGGTGGCCTTGGGGAGCGACTGGGAGATTGGCTAGATCAGTGATGGCGAACCTTTAAGAGACCGAGTGCCCAAACTGCAAACCAAAGCCGACGTTTCTATCGCAAGGTGCCAACACAGCAATTTAGCCCCATAGTGCCACAATACCACTATACAAGAGACATATAACACTTTGACATCATGACGCCACCATTACAACCACATAAATAGCAGAATTCTGGTTATAAAGACCACTATAGAAAGGCCCATATCACCAATAATAACACTATACTAGAAGCTAATGTAGTGATGAATACTGTATTACTGCCTGCGGCTGTAGCTTCATGTATGGCTGTGTACTGCGGTTGTAGCTATGTGTATGGCTGTGTACTGCGGCTGTAGCTTCATGTATGGCTGTGTACTGCGGTTGTAGCTATGTGTATGGCTGTGTACTGCGGTTGTAGCTATGTGTATGGCTGTGTACTGCGGTTGTAGCTATGTGTATGGCTGTGTACTGCGGTTGTAGCTATGTGTATGGCTGTGTACTGCGGTTGTAGCTATGTGTATGGCTGTGTACTGCGGTTGTAGCTATGTGTATGGCTGTGTACTGCGGTTGTAGCTATGTGTATGGCTGTGTACTGCGGCTGTAGCTATGTGTATGGCTGTGTACTGCGGCTGTAGCTATGTGTATGGCTGTGTACTGCGGCTGTAGCTATGTGTATGGCTGTGTACTGCGGTTGTAGCTATGTGTATGGCTGTGTACTGCGGTTGTAGCTATGTGTATGGCTGTGTACTGCGGTTGTAGCTATGTGTATGGCTGTGTACTGCGGTTGTAGCTATGTGTATGGCTGTGTACTGCGGTTGTAGCTATGTGTATGGCTGTGTACTGCAGTTGTAGCTATGTGTATGGCTGTGTACTGCGGTTGTAGCTATGTGTATGGCTGTGTACTGCGGTTGTAGCTATGTGTATGGCTGTGTACTGCGGCTGTCGCTCTTTAAGTAAAAGTTTTATTTTCTCCGAAAATAACGTACACAACACGGAGAAATGCTGCAGCATTGTGAGTTTAGGGGTAATACCCAGTCCCTCTAGTAGCCAGTATAGAGACAGGGCCTCACCCCCACCCCACTACAGAGACAGGGCCCCCCACCTCAGTATAGACACAGGGCCTCACCCCCCACCCCACTATAGAGACATTGCCCCCCACCTCAGTATAGACACAGGGCCTCACCCCCCACCCCACTATAGAGACATTGCCCCCCACCTCAGTATAGACACAGGGCCTCACCCCCCACCCCACTATAGAGACAGGGCCCCCCACCTCAGTATAGACACAGGGCTTCCCCCCCACCCCACGATAGAGACAGGGCCTCACCCCCCACCCCACGATAGAAATAGGGCCTCCCCCCACCCCAGTATAGGCAGACACACACAGAGGGCCTTACCAAGTGCAGCAGCCGAAACGCGCCATCTCAAGTACCGGCGAGGATGCGGTGACGTCACGCTGGAGCACGGGAGCAGGCAGCAGGCATCGGGCGCCAGGACCCGGCGACCCCGCAGGTAGCGGGACGCCGGAGCCGCACAGACGTCGGCGCGCCGTGAACAAACAGGAAGTGGAACGCGGGGCCGCGCAGGAATCGGAGCGCCGGGGCCGCGCATACAGTGGAGTGCTGGGATGCGCAGTCATCACAGCGCCGGAGACGAGCAGTCTGCGCAGGTATCGGAGCGCAGCGACCCAGCAGGCATCGGGGCCCACTTTCGTGAGACTGGGGAGATGGTACGCGTGCCTGCAGAGAGGGCTCTGCGTGCCCTCTCTGGCACGCGTGCCATAGGTTCGCCATCACTGGGCTAGATCATCTATTGCAGCCACTAACAATGGTTACACCTACATACCTGAGAGATACGAAGCATTTGTTACAAATTATGGATAAAATGGAATGGCGAGATACATACAGTTTGACTTCATGCGACGTTGTCGCTCTTTATTCCTCCATACCACACGAACTGGCGCTGGCATACCTCACCCAGCACCTCAATGATTTCTGTACCTATTCCCCAGAGCTTAAGGAATATATTATCATGGTCACTAGATTTTTATTAACCAATAATTTCTTTATGTTTGATTCGGAGTTTTATTTGCAAGTGGAGGGGGCCCCCATGGGAGCCAAATTTTCCCCCTCCCTTGCAAATATATTTATGATACAGTGGGAAAAGAGGTACATTTTTTCGGAACACAACCCACACAGGTCATCTGTGGGGTGGTTTGGTCGCTTCATAGATGACCTGTTGTGGGTGTGGAAAGGTTCAAGTCAAGAATTCGAGAGTTTTGTTTCCTATTTAAATCATAATGATATGAACTTAAAGTTCACACACTTTTTTGGAGGAACAGAAATAAATTATTTGGATGTCACTTTGAAGGGAAAAAATGGCAATATACATATATCGCCATACCGCAAACCTATCGCGGGAAACACGATTTTGCTGTCCACATCGTGCCACCCCAGACATGTAGTGGACAATATCCCCTATGGCGAACTGCTTCGGCTTCGTCGGAACAGTTCCCTAGATTCCACTTTTGATGAACAAACACTTGACTGGGAAAAGAGGTTCAAGGAACGTAAATACAAACCACACGTTTTAACAACAGCCAAAAAAAGAATTGCAAATCTTAACAGGGTAACACTTTTATCTGATTCCTCTAAAAAAAGAGACCAAACACAAAAGGATAAACCCATCACATTTATCACTACTTACAGCAATCAGTTTCACCAGGTAAAAAGAATTATTAAAAAATATCTACCTATTCTAGAACAGAATGAAGATTTGAAACTGTGTCTCACCAAAGGAATTAGATATATTTCTAAAAAAGCCCCTACCCTTGGATCCATTTTGTCCCCCAGCTTATTTAAGAGTGTCACTATTAACTCTATGAAATACACCTGGTTGCAACATCTGGGAAGCCACAAATGTGGACACCTAAAATGTATAGCCTGTAAATATGTGTGTGATTCTGATTCCTTTTCCTCATGTTCCACCCAAAAGAATTATAAAATCACCTCATATTTAAACTGTAACACATCATTCGCCATATATAGTATAAAATGTACTTCATGTATCAAACAATACATAGGATGCACCACTAATGCTCTCAAAGTCCGTATACGAAAACATATTTCCGATGTAAAAAACAGCAATCTGACCAACTTGTCTGCAGCCTCGAGACATTTTCGAGATGTGCATAATGGGGACATCAGGTACTTCATGTGGCAAGGTATAGAAAAGATCAGACGACCGGATAGGGGAGGAGATCACAGGAAAAAACTCATGAGCAGAGAAACATATTGGATGTTTGTTCTCAAAACTACACAACCCATGGGTTTAAACCTGCGTCAAGATTTAATTTTGTGTTATGAGTAATTAGGTCTTCCCGTAACATCCGTAATATTGTGACACTATTATTTTCACCCTCATTTGTCTAATATTGATTGTGATCTCTTTTTTTGCATCATAACCGCTACTGCTACACATGCATATGTCATAGTTTGTCATATCCATTCAAAATCATTTATTCATATATTTACCATCATGATCTTCTTACCCTGTGTGATATATTGTTCTTATTTCTATCTAATAATGTTTTAATATTATTGCGTCTCAAGAGAAAGAGTTAAGATGCTTAAGGAAGTGTACAGGTCCGGTCATGTGATTCATATCACGTGCTGGTGACGTCACACGCCTATTTGAGGCGCGATCTTTAAATAGCTCTCTTACAACAAGAGGCTTGCAAAACCAGGACTAAGCTCGCAAAGAGCGAAACGCGTCGGTTATAACCTGTTGGTCCACTCACCTATGTACCATGCCATGTGTAAGTTTTTATCTGGATTGAATTAAAAATAAATACATATATATATATGCATATATTTAAATGTGCACATATATATGCTTATACAAATATATGCGTGTATAAATACAGTATATTCATCTATACACAGTATTTACATATACACACTAGCTGCATATATACACAGTATATACACATATAGACAGTAGATGCATATATACACAGTATATTCAAATACACACGTTATATACACAGTATATAGATATATAGAAGTATATGGGAGGTATACCGGGGGGGTGTTTCGCATGGAGCGGAAGACGGCTGAATGTTCCGGTGGGGGGGGGGGCGCGGGGAGCGGAGGACGGCTGAATGTTCCGGCGGGGGGAGAGGGGGGGGGGGATGCGGGGTTGGAGGTGCGGAGAGCGAAGGACGGCTGAATTTTTCGGCGGGGAGGATCGGGGGATGCGGAGGATGGCTGCCTGTTCGGGCAGGAGGGGGGGTGGCGGCGTAGGGATGCAGGTTAAGGCTGCCTGTTCCGGGGGGGGGGGTGCGAGCGGGATTCCGAGCGGGCGGGGATGGCTGGCAATGCAGCGGGATGGGCGGGATGGGCGGGCAGGGGGCGGACGGCTCGGCCATGCGGACAGTTGGGCGGGCAGGCCATGCAAGGGGATATGCGTGGAGGTGGTGACGTGTGGCGAGGGCGGACGACTAAGGGAGGCGGCGGCTGAGGAGTCAGGGACCGGGGGACGCGATCTGATGGGGGCCCCCTGGGGGGGGGCAAAATGGTGGGGGCCCCGGGGCTCGAGCCCCGCCTATAATCCGGCCCTGGTTGTGGAGGTGGTAGATCCGTATACACTTGGAAAAGAAACCTTGTAGAGCATTTGACTATATGCAGTTTTCACACAGCTTGGTAAAAACTTCATAAAGAAAAGGATTTTTTTTTCTTACACAGTATTCACCAAATTAGTCATAGAAAAAGCACATTCTTTTTAGGGCACACAGTACCTCACACTAATATCATATTATAAACCAACCCCAGAACTTTATAAAAATATGTAAATGAGCCCGAGTTGCTGATATCAGCAGCTGCCCGCGAAGAGCAGGCGGGACAAGGGGGTTCATACTAGGTGGCAGCGGACATGCATAAGTAGTGAGTGAAAAAGCCATGAGGCGCTCAGGTCAGGCTCATTTACATATTTTTAGAAATTTCAGGGGTGCATACTAAGTGGCGGGTGCAAATATAATTAGTGGACAGTGAGGCCATGAGGCATTCGGGCAAAATTCACCTCGGGCTCATTTACATATTTTTATAAAGTCCTTTACATGGGAATTCTGAAATCCTGGAACTAAGAAAAAACACTGCCAGAAACCCCTATAGGTGACTAGCACACTTGTGAAGACAGTCTACCATCAGTAATCAGATGGTAGATGTCCTTTAAGCCAAATCAGCTGCCAATGTTGTGGGAGATTAGACGTCTATGAAGGAGGTGTATTTCATCTATGTGATAGCTTAAAGGCTGCACAGGGTGGTGTAGGGTATCGATGATCTAACTTATTCCATGTAAATAATGAAAAGCGTTGTAAATAATTAATTACCTGACAGAACTGGCCGGTTTCATGGCTGTATCCTGCATCAATGGCTTTATTAAAGAATTTACTATAGTCACCTAGAAGATAATTATTTCCAGAGTGAAAGTATCAGATTGTTGTGGATCCCCCAACCATTTATGAGAACAGGGTCCTATGTCACCGATAATGTTCAACCATGCACCCTGTAGCACCAGAACACTATTGTACCTTGCAGTTTCTTTTATGAAATTGAGTGCATTACAGCAACACCTACCTGCACATGATGGCATTCAAGTGGAGGAATAGGGGACCCTATATATCATAACTAGAGATGAGCGAGCACTAAAAAAATGCTTGAGTGCTCGTTACTCGGGTCAGACTTTTCCCGATGCTCGAGTGCTCATATCGAATAACGAACGCCATTGAAGTCAATGGGAGACTCGAGCATTTTTCACTGAAAGAACACATTGAAAGAACACTAAAGAAGAACACATTGCAGATGTTTTCATTGAAAGAACACATTGCTGATGTTCCGTACATCTGCTAAGTTATGCAAAGACACGCGTGCCGAACGGTGTTCTCCATAATAACATGTGAAGAACAATATGTGTGAAGAACACATTGCAGATGTTTCCATACATCTGCAATGTGTTCTTCACACATATTGTTCTTCTCATACTATTGTGAAGAACACCGTGTTCTTCACTTAAATCAGTGGTTCTCAACCTTTCTAATGCTGTGACCCCGCAATACAGTTCCTCATGTTGCGGTGACCCCAAAGCATGTACAAGAATATAACTACTATAATACTGCCCCCTATGTACAAAAATATAACTACTATAGTACTGCCCCCTATGTACAAGACTATAACTACTATAATACTGCCCCCTATGTACAAGAATATAACTACTATAATTCTGCCCCCTATGTACAAGACTATAACTACTATAATACTGCCCCCTATGTACAAGACTATAACTACTATAATACTGCTCCCTATGTACAAGACTATAACTACTATAATACTGCCCCCTATGTACAAGAACATAACTACTATAATACTGTCCCCTATGTACAAGAATATAACTATAATTCTGCCCCCTATGTACAAGACTATAACTACTATAATTCTGCCCCCTATGTACAAGAATATAACTACTATAATTCTGCCCCCTATGTACAAGACTATAACTACTATAATTCTGCCCCCTATGTACAAGAATATAACTACTATAATACTGTCCCCTATGTACAAGAATATAACTACTATAATACTGTCCCCTATGTACAAGAATATATCTACTATAATACTGTCCCCTATGTACAAGAATGTAACTACTATAATACTGCTCCCTATGTACAGGAATATAACTACTATAATACTGCCCCCTATGTACAAGAATATAACTACTATAATACTGCTCCCTTTGTACAGGAATATAACTACTATAATACTGCCCCCTAGTTCCCCTCCTCTGCTGCCCCCAGTTCTAGCCCTCCTCTGCTGCCCCAAGTTCTAGTCCTCCCATCCTTCCCCCAGTTCTAGCCCTCCCCTGCTGCCCCCTGTTCTGGTCCCCCCCACCCCCCTCCTGCCCCCAGTTCTGTTCTGTTTTGTTTTCAAAACCGTTAAAGACTACACAATAATTAAAATTTGACTGCAGAAAAGCCAAGGTCTAGAAGTCCTTGACCTTTCAAACTGTGAAAAATATACAGTAATATACAGTACTAGGGGATAAGGGTCACATGTCAGGTTTTGTCTTGTTCATCAATGAGTGCATCACACGTCACTCACTTCCCCCAACCTTAAGGGGTATTATAACAAAGACAAGTTTCTTAAAGGAAATCTAACATTTGTTTTTATGCATTGTGAACCAAACATACCTTGAGAATGCTGTAGCTACACTGATGCAGAAAAATATCTTGATAAAATCCCTGATCCAAGTGGTTTTGCTCAAAAAACAATTATAAAATTCAGGACCTTGGGAAAGTTGGGTTGCATGCAGACTGCCTACATAAACAAATTACACGGAGCTATCTGAACTGTACTGACAGGACTAATCAATCTGAGCTGGATGACTCACATACAGCAGCTGGGGGATGGTGCAGTGATTGATTACTTCTGCCAGGAACAACACAGTGATGACATATTCTCAGCTTATGTTGGGCAGCGCAAGGCTGGAGCAGTGCATAATTAGGGTAAGTGGAAAGTGCCCGGGCAGCCACAGGAGCAAGAGAGCCTCATTATCATTATTTTATAATAGTCTTTTCAGCAAAACCACTCGGATCAGGGTTTAAACAAGATATGTTTCTCCATCAGTGTAGCTACAACATTCTCAAGGTATGTTTGGTTCAAAATGCATAAAAGCAAATTGTAGATTTCCTTTAAATGTTCCCAGGATAACAAAATAACACATTCTCTAATTCAATGTTATTAACAAAAATACAGCATTTCATAGATATAATTCCAGCCTGTCTCTATCAGTCGTGGTAAACACAATTTTGGTTGTCCTTGGAACAGACCCCGTATCTTTTAACTTTAGGGTCGGCTTCCATCTTGCCTAAGGCTCCTTTCCTCATCTGCATTCCATGAGGAGCTCTCACAGAAACATAGACACAGAGTTCCTGACGGCAAGAAACACATCGTGAGGAGTGTAAAGCTACATTCAGCTACATTCCCTGGGCAGAGGGAGGCAGGCATATAATAGAGCTGACAGTATGTGTGTGTAGCTGATATGCAGAAGCGCTGTGAATGCACGTCATGGATCTTATCATCTGTGATCTGCCTCATTTCTCTATGTGTCAGATATTAGTAGAATATTCAGAAGGTAAATGAAAGTGTATATAAACCTTGTACCCTGATAATCTAAACACATTGTCAGCTCACAGAACTAGATGGATCATAATGGGGCAGATTTATCAAGTGTCTGAAAGTCAGAATATTTCCAATTGCCCATGGCAACCAATCACATCTCCCCTTTAAAATATTCATGAGCACTGGTGAAATTAAAGCTGAGCTGTGATTGGTTGCCATGGGCAACTGGAAATATTCTGACTTTCAGACTGCTTGATAAATCTGCCCCAATGTGTCTGATTAGTGAGTCCCCACCCACACCCTGGAATCTTACACTGACTATCACCGAGTGATAAGAGCTAAAACAGCAATAAAAACTGAGTGAAATTGTAAAGTAAGGGTTTAAAAAGTATCTTTATTGTGTCAACATCAATAGGGGATTGAAATTTGAGAATTTTCTTTCATGGGCAAATCCCTATAACTTAATTAGCTCTCTGGAAAGTATGGGGTTCAAAGGAAGACAAGCTGAAGAATTACTCTGTAGGGGAAAGCAAGCAACTGACACAGACCTGTCGGCACCATGGCTTTTCTTAGAAATACCACCACATTTTTTTTTAGACAGACACAGAGCTATAAAAGCCATATGCCACTTATCGATTCTTGGTCCAGCCCAAAGCTAAATACATATCTTGGATCAGGGCAGCGGGGCAAACACATATTTTGGTATTTTTGTTTTAGCAGTCTTGGAAAAGGAGATATACAGAACTATCAATGGGAGTATAGGAAATCGGTCATGTCTGGTTTTCAACAGAATCCAGAGATCTAGATGGATCCAATGAAACCAGATCCCTGATCCTATGATTTCCCATTGAGAAATTAGAAATAATCCAAGGTGGGATGTTCATTACAGCCAATATATTATTTACCATCCCATCAAAAGCAGGAAGGATCTTCAGGTTTGGACTAACAATGTTCCCCATTAGTCCAGTACAAGGTAACTGATGCACCGAATTGCTCATACTTATAGTACTAGTACGCTTGTAATCTACACTCTGTTAAACTGGAAGTGTAATAGTGTGTACGGTTTTATCTAGTGTAACCTGTAAGTCAAATTAACCCCCCAAAACTAAATATATTTTCATAAACTGCCATTAGAAAGTATTCTCCCCAATCCCTACATTGTTTAAGTTTACAGGCATGTAGAGGGACAATCAGGTTCTAAACCTGTATGCAAATTACCTGAGAAAGGTCCAATGAGCCATTTGCATGTTCAGCAGTCCAGCTTATTCATGAGTGGGAGGCACAGACACGCTCCTTAGTGCTTGACTGACAGCCTGTGTAATGAGGCGACACTCCTGGTTCTGGTTGCCTCACCCCCTGCAGTCTGTGTGTGTATGAGAGATTCGAGAGAGCACGTCAGGCACTTGTGTAGCAGAAGTCTGTGTCTTTTGTATGTGCATAGGAAGACCGAGCAGGTCAGGTATTTGTGTATCTGATCTTTGTGCCTCTCACTAGCACTGCTTTACTATACATTACACACAAACATGTACAGGGAGAGGAGGTAGGGAACATAACTTTTACTCTCCATATGCTCATTTACATACTAACAAAAATATGTTATTAGAATCATTACAGGGGTACCCCTAAGAGAAAATTTTGAAATATCAATCCTGCCAGTGATGTTTAGACAATATTTTATTATTCCTTACTACACAAGTTTACTCAGTTTTATTGATGTTTTCGCTCGCATCACTCAGTGATGGTCAGTGTAAAATTCCAGAGCATGGGAACTTTCCAAGCAGAAATATCATGATTCCTTTGTGCTATGAGATGCTGTGTGCTGACAATATGCTTTTATTATCAGGGTACAGGTTTATATACACTTTCATTTAGCTTCTGAACATTTACTAATATTTGACATAGAAAAAGAGAGATGTACGAGATGCATATTACACACAATTAGCAATTTGATGTTTTTTTTCTCTTTTTGCACTTAAAATTTTTCTTTTTAGGTGCATTTTTGTGACTTTACTAAGGTCTTAAGTAGTTAGCTGGTGGTTGTGTCTGTTACAATATTTCCTAAATGTATCTTTCCCAGACAGATGGTTTCTTTGATTTGTAACTGTTTAGGTGCAAAACAAAGTACAACTGGCCCTATGCTTAGTTCCATACTTGAACCTAAAAAGTCACAACCCCCCCCCCTGAAAATCAGAGAGAAAGGGAAAAAAACAGACATGTATCAATACATGTCAATACATGTACATGTATTTAGAAAGATAAATATAACTGCTAAAGTATCCCTACTTTAGCCAACTTGAAAAAGGTCACAAAAGGAAAACAAATGAAATGTGGCCCAATGACATTCTCAGCTCTGCTATCACAACCACTGTCTGCTGTGCCTCGCTCCCCTGGATAAAGACCTTATTTTGCCTGTAGCTTGATGATTAACTCTCCTCTCACTGCTGTTTGCCGACAGGAAGTCTTTCTGTGTGTGAGCTCGTCTTGGAATGCAAGGCTGGGGGCCGCTGCAGAGAGGAGCAGTACAGCATCAGACGGTAGAACAACAGGTCCTGCCCGATCCTAGACTTCTGATTTAGGGCCGGATCCCATGGCAACTGAAATTGTGTCCACAACAGGTTGGAATTATATTTGTGAAATGCTTTATTTTTGTTAATAGTGAATTAGAGAATGTATTAAATTGCTGTCCTGAGTATTATTTAAGAACCTGTCGTCATTGGAATACTCAATTTATGGATCAGCTAAATAAAGGATGGGATGGAATCCTTCTGAGCAGCGCGAACAGATAGCGGTGACAGGGACCTGATAAAAGGTGTCCTTTAAGGCAATTAGTTAAAAATGTATGTCAAAAATGAAATTTTATCTGAATCCACAAATCGCCACATCTTGGCTCAAAAAATTTTCTACCAGGTTGACTTTCTGACCCAATATATCAGGGTTCCCCAAACTGCGGCCCGCTTCGATCCGGCCCCCGACACTTGGAGTGCCCGCGCCGGGCCCTCGCGGCCTGCAACAGTCGGCAGGAGCCTCCGTCCGTCCGGACAGGAAGCTCCTGCCCGTCACTGTATAGTGCTCGGTGCGACTGGAAACGGCCGCTCGAGCACTATTACTGGAGCGATGTGGCCGGAATACAACCCCGGCGCACATCGCTCCATGAACTAGGCTACGCGGCCGCGCGGTGACGTCATCACGCGTCCGCGCATCATTTCCTGCCCGGGCGGGGCAAAAAGATTGAAGACTTCGGTGAGTACAGGGTTTTTAGTTTTTTTATTAAAAAGGGCAGTAAAAAGATTGTGGCGACTGGGGGCCAATAGTTAGTTATGAGGGGCAGAATAGGAAATAATTAATTATAAGGGGCAGCTTAGTAAATAATTAATTATGAGGGGCAGCATAGGAAACAATGAGGGGCAGCATAGGAAATAATTAATTATGAGGGGTAGAATAGGAATAATTATTTATGATGGGCAGCATAGGAAATAATTATAAGGGGTAAAATAGGAAATAATTAATTATGAGGGTCAGCATAGGAAATAATTAGTTATGAGGGGCAGCATAGGAAATAATTAATGGTGCGGGTATAGGAAATAATTATTATGACGGGCAGTTTAGTAATGAATGGGGGGGGGGGGGCATATTCGATAATTAATGGAGAGAGGTCCCAGTATAATTAATTAATTAATTGGGCCAATATATAAAATAGTTCACAAGGGGGTGCAGTACCGGTATATTAAATAATTAATTGAGGGGGCTGCCAGTGTATTATGGATGCGGTCACATGTACCGCTATTTATTTTTAGCCTTTAGTCTGGCCCTTTAGTCTGAGGGGGACAGTGAACGGCCCCCTATGTAAAAAGTTTGGGGACCCCTGCAATATATAATCGATACCAGGCTTATATGAAACAGGAAGCTGATGCCAGCCTACTCTACTGATAAGCCTCTGTTTCACTGAAGATAGGCTTTCAGGTGTTCAGGATTGTGAGCAAGTTTTGTGTCATACCAGAGGTTGTGTGGACAACCATCTCACTTTCTTCCACACATATCCTGCATAAGCTGCACTAGCTGAGCTGCTACTTTGGTTTGTAGACTCTTGCCTCATGTAACCTTTAAGAACTGAAAGCAATGACCAAAAAAACAAAAAACAAAAAAAAACACAGGCAAAAAGTTCTGTTCTGTGGTCACCGCTTACAGGACCCTCCTTCATAGGAGTTGTCTTTCTAATGAACTCTCATTTATTTATATCTCCTGTCTATTTCATTTGCCCAACAGCAGGAGACAATGATACGTAGAATTTGTGTTAATTTTTTTTAAGCAGTGTATATCCTCTGCCTTGGAATTTTCCTGGGTAAGGACAGTTAAGTTATGTTGACATTTTCTCACCTCTTTCCACCATGACACATAATTTGTCTGATGGACCAGTTTCTCTTTTTGTCTGCCTTTGTCTTTTACATATTTCTTCAGAATTTACTACACACATTGTAGAATCAATTGATAGAGCCTAGATGTTCATGAGAATTTTCTTGGAGGAAAGGCATGAGACATGTATTGTACATTATTTTATTCATGTTTAAGATTACAGATTCCTTATTGCTGATCTAATACAATCACTCATACATTAAAATGGAAAATACTCTAGAGAATGCGGCTGTGAGCGCTGCATCCCATTTCTGACTGCGGTTACAGGACAATAAATGCAGACTGTCAGGCTCCTCTGCTGCAGAGAAGGCGGCTCCAGCTAACTTTGCACTGTAGACCAGCAACATGGAGGTGAAATATACAAGTCAATGCCCAGATAATAAATTCAGTTTGCTGGTATCTGTATGACATGTTAGTGCGAAGATCTGTTATTATCTATAAAGATTTTAATACACCAAAAGACTTAGCCGATTTAAAAGCGTCAAGAGTGGTAAAGCGCAAAATAATTCTGAAGATCTCCAGAAGCTGCATTTGTATCTTAATCTCAACTACAGTGCAGTCAGCCATGATGGAATCTCAATATAGATCCACATCATCAATTTAATAAGGCAAAAGGCCCATTGGCTTTCTTGCTTTGGATTTCTAGTGTCCAATCCACATCAATATTTATTCCGCTGGGCTGGTGTGAAAATGATTTAGTTTGAACAAGTCCTTAATTTTCTTTTCAAAATTATATCAGACACACTAATTCCATGTGCTGTCTATGATCCATTAACAGTTCATGCACCACTTTTTCAAGGATCAAATTGTCTGTTATAAGATGGATTTATAGACAAAAAAAAACTCATCTCACAAGATACTTCTTAGCTATGGAAAAACAAGACTTAGAAGTGTGAATATAGCCTAAAAGTTCTGCTAGTAAACCAATGTGTGTGGCAGCAATGTACAGGAAAATGGAATGAGTTTGCACAGGTCAGAAAGGGCCAATATGTAGATAAAGTCAAGCACACAGATGCATTAGTATATATAGATGAATATAGACCAATGATCTACAGCTGTGCTGTATATATATGTAGTATACACATGGCGTTCAATATTCTCCATAGCACAGTAAAGCATCACAATACAGTCTGAACCTTTGTTGTTACATAGCAGCAGAATACTGCAATGTGCAGTAAAAGAAACAAAATCTCTAGATTAATTTACATATTAAAATTAAATATGTCCAAAGTAGTAATATAAAGATTTACTATAGATTAACAAATTCACGTGAAATCAGCAAAAGAATTTCCTTTCATTCAAAGCTTTTGGGACCTGACAAGAATCAAGATAACTACATGAAGTGGCATTTTCAGCAAAGCCGCCCACTTGGGGGCTTGAACGGCTCCTCCTTGAACAGCATAGGAGGAATTCACAGCTTCAGCAGAGAATGTGTAGGGTCCCTTTGGTGAGGGGGACAAAGAGGACTGCTGGCATATTATCAAGACCAATGTCATAGTCAGGGAGGAACTAATAAACCACCTAGAAGGTAGATTGGAGTGAAGGTATTGAGCATACTATATATATATATACACTGCATTTTGTCCTAGAACTAGCATAGACATTATACAGTAGTACCAAAAAGCACACATTTATGACATGTAGCAGCAATTGGTGGCCATTATTTTTTCTGTGCTCATATTAAACACCTTTACAGTACAAGCCTGTTCTGTCATTAGAGACAAAGCACCACATTAAACCATGAATTAATCAGAGATCAGAGGTATCTAAAAGGGAAACATTGCTTCATTTAGCTTTAACATTTATTATGGTTATTATTTAAGACATTCACAGTCTCACAATTGTGTATTCCTCGGGTTCAAGTAGTATATAGAACGCCCAACCATCAGGAGAAGTTGAGCAGAACAATGTATGATTTTACGGATAACGACTCATCATAACATCTCACTTGCATCTCATCAGCGCATGCACGAGCACATAGAAAGTAATGGGGCCCTGCATTAGTAAACGGCCCCATTACACGTTTGTGTGCATAAGGTATTACTGGAATTTTTCCCGCAAAACAATTTCTCCATCTGCTCAGCTCCTCCTGCATTAGTTTCTTTATACTGAAATGTTAAGACTTCAATAATATTTGGATCTTCATTGCATTTTACTTTTAGCTATAATAAGCAACATAAAAAATAAATAAAAAATAGGGTATTCCCTTACTAGCCTTTTGACTACCAATCTGCAGCCATAATGGAGTGTCACTTTATTTCCTTACTTTGGATGCTTATTGAAATAGCACAACCAATCTTGACATTTTGAAAAGCCAACCCGCTATAATAAAAAGATTGGAATGATTGCTGTAGATGGACTATGGACAATTCAAGCCTTGTCTGGCGACAGTCTATGCTTTAGTAACATACACAAGAAAAAGAAAACTTGCACATAGCACCAGATAGAATACCTCTCATTAATCCATGGTTAAAAGCAGCACACAGAATCTATAAAATGCCAGCACTCCTCGAAGGGTTCAATGAATAATGCAAAGACCATTGACAAGTTTAGCATTAGTCTATTCATATAGCTAATAACATGGATCACAGTTTAGTCAATGACTATGTAGTGTTTTATCTTTTTGGAGCCATTACAGTAGATTAATAGGTGGAGGGAAATATTAATACGATCATCTCCAATACCTGACAAGGGGAAGAAAATAAACACAAATAACTAGCACTAATAAAACCACAATAAAAT
Organism: Engystomops pustulosus; assembly: GCF_040894005.1. Taxonomy (NCBI): domain Eukaryota; kingdom Metazoa; phylum Chordata; class Amphibia; order Anura; family Leptodactylidae; genus Engystomops; species Engystomops pustulosus. The sequence goes on from NC_092414.1 coordinate 133,665,990, forward strand.
AAGATTTAAGTCACTTTACAGTTCTCATTAAGACATCCGCACTTTGCATCCTTCAGAATTATCAATATTAAAAAGAGAAAATAAAAATGCTAATTTAAAATAAATTCATTTTCATGTCAGGATTCATGCTTGTTAACTTGTTCCCCTTCCCATGTGCTCCTGGGATGAGCAGTGTTAACGGATAAGTACAGCATAAATCTGGAGGTACCCGTCAAGGTTCCCCCCTAATCCCCTGTGGATTAGCACAGACAGTATATTCTAGGCATCCTCATTTTAATAAATACCCTAATATAATGTTTGCTAATATGGCAGAAAATCCAGTTCTTGTAGGAAGAGCTGGCTGTACAGTGGCTGCAAAAGGCTTCATATTTTCATTGGATTTATTCCAGAATTCCTCCATCTCCGACAGCTTCTGGTTTGTAGTATTCAGATGTGCTCAATACCTGAAAGAAAACAAAACCGCCAATGTAATTCCTAGATGTGACTGACTTAGTAGTAGTAGTGGCATGGTCAAGCCTACATGCAGCTGCTACTACAGGCATACTAGGGAAAAGCTTCTGGGCAATGCTGCTTAGTCCCCTTTCACACTGTCCAAGTGGGGACATATAGGATATATACAACCCCATAGACTGCTATGGTGCCCAGAGGTGGCACCGTGTACAGGAAAATGAAAAGGCATGCATCTTCTCGCCGGTTTACGGCCGTGCATCACTATATACGGGAAGGGTAAATAGCGCCCAGTCTATGGCCGAGCGAGCACATGGCATTGTGAAATTAGCTTTATACTGTGATATTACAGTTGGTCTAGGTCAGTGATGGTGAACCTTTTAGGAACTGAGTGCCGAAACTACAAGCAGAAGTCACATATTTTTCACAAAGTGCCAAATGTATTAGCATCCTGAGGACACAAATACAGTAGAAAGAAGAAGTAATTTGGATTATTATTGTAGTTTTCCTCTAGGGTTCCCTTAACAGGATAAATCACAGGTCTGGAAAATGGACTACAATGATAATCCAGCCCTGTCCAAACCTCCTTGCTCCTGCTGCACTTCAAGTCACTTTATAATAAATGCTGAACGTGGCACGTCCTGGGCTGCTCTTGACTGCAGGATGAGGTCTTGAATCCTGAATCAGGACCTTTGTGCTGGGTGATGGCCTGGGTGCCCACAGACAGGACTCAGAGTGCCACCTCTGGCACCCGTGCCATAGGTTCGCCACCACTGGTCTAGGTGATGAAGCTTCTATGTTCGTGTGAAAACTACAACCAGGGATGGCCCTTTGGATGGCTGTAGTAAACCAGGTCCTTCGCTGCAGTAAAATAAAACTCATGAGAGATTAGGTGGTGAAGTATATACCTGTAGTAGTTTGGTTTGAAAGGACCATTCTTATTGAGACCCAGATATTTGGCCTGCTCATCAGAAAGTTCAGTCAGGTGGGCATCAAAGGTAGGGAGATGGAGGCTTGCTACATATTCATCTAAAATGGTAAAAAAATGTAACCTTAAACTTATGCAAAGACTGAATAGATATGTGTAGTTGTACAATATGAGTAAAGTCACCTTCTTTGATACATGCAGCTTTAATAATGTAAAAAGCAGCATCTTTACTACTCACCCATTTTCTTAGGTAAAAGATAAACATCCTGCTTGTAGCGCCCCTCAGGAGCATTGTAGAGTTCTATGAGTGCCAGTGCCTATAGAGGAGCAGAAGACAGTGGACAGTGTAAATATACATAGATCTGTGGCAGGTCTAAAATATGTTTGCAACATTTATTAACTACAAAACCAGTAATTACAAAAAGGAAATCTACCACCAGAATTAAGGATTGTAAACCTTGAACACTTACCGTATATACTCGAGTATAAGTCAACCTGAATACAAGCCGAGACCCCCAATTTTAACAAAAAAAACTGGAAAAACCTATTGACTCTAGTATAAGCCGAGGGTGGGAAATGCATTGCTCACAGCCTCCCAAGTATATAACAGACAAAGAATAAAAAAGAAATTAAGAAACTCCCAATATATAGCCTGCCAGCCCGTCTCGTGTCCCCGCGCCGTCCGTCACAAGCTCGCTGGCATCAGTGTGTGCACATAGTTGAACGTCGGAGAGCAGCTGAAGTCACGCTCCCTGTGAGCGGGGGCAACTGAGCCGATGCCGGAGCATTGTTGTATCAAAGAGGACCTGACGGGGTGAAGGGCTGAAAAACCCGTCTTGTACTTGAGTATATACGGTACATGCAGGTGTGTGCCTCTTTTGGCAGAATCACCTCTACTCTAAACTCCTTTGCCCTTTACAAAAAAAATAACCTTTCTTTACAAAGAGATTGTTTCCGGGAAAAAAGAAAATAAAGCAGTCTTATCAGTAAGAACGCTCCGATGACCAAGTGAGCTTAGCAGGAGGTAGAAAGGATTGTTGTTTATAGTGAGAGACCAAGGGGACATTTATGACACGTGTTTGGTAGTGAAATGGATCTCAGGAGCTTGAATATGGAGTTTCAGAGCCATGCTGGAGTTCTAGGACTAAGTTATGTAACTGGGTATGAAAAAAAATATGATTGACTGCTCTAAATAGATTAGCTTACTATACTATAACTTTATAAATGTGAAATACTGACCTGTGTTGTAGCAGTAATAGATAACACAAAAGTGGGAACAGTAGAACAGCTTAGGTTAAGCAGCCGCCCCTGTAAGGAAAAAATTAAGCACCATTAGAAAGTCGAATAGATTTTTCATTCATTAATCTCTGTACTCAGTCCGTGCAGTGGAATATCCAGATGTTCTTGCGTTTTGTTCTCAGTGATCACACATTTATCATGTGATCTGGAATCTAATGGTTTATTTTGGTGCAGTCGAAATGCAATTCCAAACTACAATTTTGTAATTACACAGAACATAGCAGAATTTATGAATCCATTCTGTCACTATCCTGCAGTTTGGAGGATGCCAGGTTCCTTATAAATGGGAATAAAGACTATACTGACAAAGTGCAGATTTTATCAATGTAATTTAGAGGTAACCGTCAACCTAAGATCAAATGGTGAGCGCTAAAGGGGCACCGGGCCCCCCCTACCCCTGCATATATCTTCCATGTAATGTAATCTCAGTGAGCTTCCGTTTTGAATTCAGGAAAATTCTGAGAGGCTTATTTATCCTCCCTTCTCCTGTCCTAATCTGCTTTTCAAACTAAGTAAAGAGACGCTTTGCTCTGATAAGATATATTAAAGGTTTCTTGCACAACTGATCCAAAGTTTGGTAAAAAAAAAAGTTACCAAGTAGTTGCTGCAGAAATCAGGCTGCCATTGCACAGCACAGAATAAGCAAGAGATCTGCGCTCTGCCAATTCTAAAGTAAAATGACTGCCATAAAATAGTGTAATACGCAAATACTTTTCTAGGATGGGAGAAGGAAAACGTTTCTTAACTACATTGTAAAAAAGCCCCCTAAACATCAGGCATGATGTTCAGGAAGCCTAATGAGATGCGGTATATAATTGTATTCATTAAGGAATTAAGCATCAAGAGATTAACGATACATCTTTTTGTCAATGGTGTCCAGGTACACCGATCTGCAATAACACATAGTAATGTTTATACGGCAATAAAAAGACGACTGATGAAAAGAATAGATGACACAGTCTAGTACCTCAGCCAGAAGAACAATCCTCTTGCCATCAGGCCAGATAACATGATCAACTTGAGAGCGCACACGTTCCCATGTCAGTTCTGGAGTGCGCAGACTTGCCTATGAAAGATGATATGTACATTATGTCACACTAGTTGCTTCAAGCCAGAGTCATGTGTGGTCACATCACATGGATGAAAAATAATAAAATAAAAGATGATTCTCCATGTACTTCATTGCTACTTACCACATCTATCTCAGTATTGGAGTGTCCCATATTGCAGACAATACAGCCGTTCTTCATACGATCTAGGTGTTCTCTTGTCACCACGTTCTTGTTCCCTAAAGAATTAGCAAATTACATAACACCTATTTATGCATTGCTCCAAAAGTACATGTATAAATAGTGTCACAGTTTCTCAGATAATAGGTGGGTCCTTTCTACACAATGCTAATCATAATAGATCACAGTATCATGTGAGAACAAGCGGATGCTATTGTCAATTTACTGCTGACTGAATGGAAATGAATGGTAAACAATGGTCAGCCAGAAAAACTGGTACAAAGAATACATGAATAATAAATCTCATACCTGTGCATGTAATGACAATATCCACTTGTCGGATCACTTCATTAAGCTTGACAAGCCGGAAACCATCCATGCTGTAATAAGCAACCTCATGTTATATTACAGATACGCAATACAAGGGTAGATGTAGACTTATCTCTTACACTTACCAAGCCTGCAGGGCACAGATTGGATCAATTTCTGTCACATACACAATGGATCCCATTGCCTTCAGAGCAGCACAACATCCCTTCCCAACCTAAGGAAAGTAATGTCCTTAGATCCCAGCACTAAACATGGATATCCTTTTTTTTTTTTTTTTTTTTTTTAGTTTTAAGTTGTAAAAATAAGATTTAAAATGGTAGCAGGCGCCACAAGGAGAAACTCACCTCGCCATAGCCACACACCACTACCTGCTTCCCACCAAACATCATGTCGGTTGTTCGTTTCAGTCTGGAAAAAAAGGTTTGGTTATTTTAGCATTTTGAAAAGGAGTCTCACAAGTGCATTGAGAACAGATCAAAGAAACGGTCTTTTCCATGGTCGGTATATGCATTCTCATGACTTTGTCCAAGATTAGCACTTTACCAAATATTAATCATCATCACATAACAGTCATGTGCATTTCTCCCCAGACGTAAATACATAAGATATGAAAAGTATGTACCACCATAGAGCTTCGGAAAAACGGAACAGCGTACACCAATATGTTTAATTCAATAAAAACCTGAAAGTATTAAGGGAAAACGCACACTATAAAGTCAGAGAATACAGTTTTGGTGTGTGATTTTTCCATGTGATATCACCATGTATTTTTACTTAAGTACAGTGGGAACCAAAAGTATTCAGACCCCTTTAAATTTTTCACTCTTTCATTGCAGCTAATTGGTAAGATCAAAAAAGGTTTTTTTGCTCATTGATGTATACACTCTGCACCTCATCTTTACAGAAAAACAGAAATGTTTTATAAATTGGCAGAAATTATCTACAAGAAAAACTGAAATATCACAAGGCCATAAGTATTCGGCCCCTTTTCTCAGTATCGAGTAGAAGCACTTTTTGGGCTCGTACAACATGAGTCTTCTTGGGAATAATGAGACAAGTTTTTCACACCAGGATTTAGGGGATCCTTTGCTAATATCACATGGCCATAAGTATTCAGCCCCTCTGCTCTGTACTGAGTAGAAGCACTTTTTGAGCTAGTACAGCCTTGAGTCTTCTTGGGAATAATATAACATGTTCTTCACACCTGGGTTTGGGGATCCTCTGCCTCTTCCTTGCAGATCCTCTGCACCTCCCTCAGGTTGGATGGTGAATGCTGGTGGAAGCCATTTTGAAGTCTCTCCAGAGATGCTCAATTGGGTTTAGGTCAGGGCTCTGTCTGGGCTGGTCAGGAATGGTCACAGAGTGGTTCTAAAGCCACGGTTTTATTTTAAGCTGCGTCCTTAGGGTCATTGTCTTGTTGGAAGGTGAACCTTCAGCAGAGTCTGAAGTCCAGAGCACTCTGGAAAAGGTTTAATCCAGGATATCTCTGGACTTGGCCACATTCATCTTTCCTTCAATTGTAACCAGCTGTCCTGCTGAAAAACACCCCCATAGCGTGATGCTGCCATAAAACCTGCTCCAGTGTCAGAGTACATTACTTTTTTGCCAATACCTGACCTGGGACCAAAGGGCTTTTCTAGGAATTCTTTACATGTGAGCTAGGAATTGACCGATTTCTTTTAAACTACATATATGACTTTGTAGGTAAAGTTTTGTGCATCACATGCGTTACTGGGAGATGTGGAATAACAGGATACACCTCACCCAGTGAGGTACCTTAAATACATTTTGCTATTTATTCAGATTAAAGGTCCTCAAAAAAGGATTGCTTTACCATGCATAAATGTGGAAAATAGTGGTTTGTGCAGTCAAGTTCTTTTCTACTTGTAGAAAGTCATGTGCAGCTGTTTCTGCCTCTCCCCTGGCACACAGAGTTCCTTCTCAATCCCTTTCCCCTTTCCATAGGGTTCTGTCATCTGACACCTCTGTGACCTTCTGCTTATGATGGACTTCAGTAATGATTTTAAACTAAGGCAGGCTGCACACAAACATATTCAGAATGTAGAAAGTGACCCGGTCTGATTTCATGGAATGGATTGCACTGTATGGGAGTCATTGCATCATACAGATAGATATCTGATGCTGTACAGCATCGCTGGCACTAAGAACTGTCAGTGTTGGTGCTGCCGTTATGCCAGGAGACTAGGAGTCCTAGCATCATATTTCTGTGTGATGCAAGGAATCCTGTCCTATTTCATATGTTCAAATAATGCGATCAGACCAGTACGCCTATGGGCTAAAACACGTTTTTGTGCAGCCGATCTAGCAGGCAAAGGGAAGCAGGAAAATTGCAAGTGGCGGCATTCTTCTCTTATAACATTAAATTCCTCATAATATCACACATCAGGCTTGTGGAGCTTGTAAGCCAAACTTCTCTCTCCAACTCTGAATTCTCATTTTCCCAAACTTCAACTTCCCCAGCTCCACCAAAATGGTCACGACTCGTGTCCCGTTTTCCTGGTCATTCTAGCTGTGCCGAGATAAATATGTAAATCCCTTTTTGTGCTTTATTCTTCTGAACTTTAGCAGAGAGGCTTCACTACTGAGCATGTACATAAAGTGCAGCCACATTCATTTCAACTAAAAGCACCCTGCTGACAGAGTCCAATGAGTCATAACTGACATAAGTGTTCATTGGTGCAGAATGCCGGGGAGCTGCGAGTACAGCTGAGAAGTATCACATTATGGCCCTTTGATCAATAAATGTTATTTTTCCCTGGCATCCCTAAATCTTTACATCAGGAATAGAACAGACATTTAATGGAAATTTCATAATTTATTATGCTTGTAGAGTCTGAGTCCAGCCATTTTAGCACCACTCCACGGACTTGTCACTTGAACGGTTATACTCAGACCTTTATTGCAATAAATGTATGTAAATGAGAGAAGTTGACACAATTAGCTTTTAATATTCAATAGAACTCGTCATGCAAAATAACCCCCCTAATCTAAATATATTTTCATAAACTGCCATTAGAGAGCATTGCCTCTATCCCTTCATTGTCCCTCTACATGCCTGTAAACTTAAGCAATGAGGTCCTAAAGCTGTATGCAAATGACCTCTGAAATGTCCAATGAGTTATTAGCATATTCAAGCTGTCCAGCTTATTCATGAGTGGGAGGCACAGCCACACCCCAATGCTTGACTGACAGCTGCTCCATGTAATGGCTGCTCCATGTGCTTGCTGGTGGCCACACCCCCTGCTTCCTGTATGTGAAAGATACAGCTCCAGGCAGCCATGTTATAGCAGAACATGTCAGGTACTTGTGTAGCTGATGTCTGTGTCTCTCACATGTGTATTAGGAGCAGAATGTCAGCAGATGCAGCACACACACACCAGCAATGCTTTACTGTACATTACACACATACATGAGCAGGGGGAGAGGTAACAGGGGTGACATCACTGCCTCTGACCATGTGACCAGCCTCATTTACATAAGAAAATGTGATTTTACAATGATTTATGTATGAATTGACTAGATAAAGGCTGGGATGGATCCTTGTGAGCTGCTCCAACGGGTATTAGTGACAGGACGAGTGACACAGACCTGATGACAGGTGTCCTTTAAGGGCTACCATTTTGCTTAAGTAAAGATTTTGAGCAAATGTGGTCATGTGAGAACGTTCCTTCTTGGCTATGGTAATGGGCAGGTGAAAATGCCCTTGTTGCTTCCCAAAGCTACTATTATCATACAAAGTCACTGATCTGTGTATCTACATGAAGCAAACATTCACAATAAAACAATGGACTGGGTAACACAGAGAGAAGCCAATACCTAGGTTTCCATGAGGTCTTTTCAAGTTACTTATTAATCAAGAAACATTGATAACGGCTTTACAACAGGAAAACCGATCAAACAAAATAACTTATCTCCTCACCATTTTCCATTTTCTTATTGTGTAAATGATGCACAAAGGCAGAGAGGAAATCTACCACAAGATCTCACACATTTCCTTTAGTGCGGCCACAAAGGTGTACAAATGTAAGTGTAAAGGTTACTTATATATAACATGTCTATATAACAATTCTTTATAAACTACACAACCATGGCATTTTTGAAAAAAAAAAATTACCTCTGGGAATGTATTGCTTATCCTTATGGAGATTTAGCTGTAGTAGGCAGATAGTGCCACCCGGTATATCAATAGCTAATAATATTCAAAAAGCTTTAAAAAGGGACATTTTCCAGCTTTCACCCCACAAAACTACCAGCACCCGAGGTATGGGATTATTTCTAGCATTCCCTCTTAAGTTAAAACTCACCCATTTAACCATTTAAAAAAACCCTCATAAGTCATATAGAAAAGAGGTCATGTTTTTCCTGAGAAAAGTCACTTTTAGAGGCTAGAGAGGGATCATTGCTTCAGACCTCCTTATCGGCACCCTACAGCACCAAGATCCATGGTTTTGGTATCATATTAAAGAGGTGAATATGCTTTTTCATAGTGAATCAAGCTTGTGTACTGTGAGCAATAGAACCCGAGGTACAGGCAGTTAAAGATCTACTTCCGACCAGGTCTTTGGGAATGTGACTGTAGATAAATAAGTCTAACTGTCCGTAGCTCACATAGCCATAAGCCTGATAAAGAGGAGATTCTCATGTTGCCAATAGCTACGGTAGAACCACGATTCTAGCTTCTATAGAGCCAGGAAGACGCATGCGATGTAACACTCTCCCATCCAGCTTCCAAATGTTTCAATCAGAGTGAATTTTCAGCTCATTTGCATATGACTTTCGAGACACTTGTTTTTAAAAACTGTAGTTTTAACATAAGTTTTAACAAAAGGTAGTGCTTGAAAAAGGGTGGGTAAAAGTTGGTGACTGGTTCCTTTTAAAACAGGACTTGAACCATGAAATCAAAGGCATCCACGTTCACATTTTAGGGTTCTGTTTTTACGTTATTTATAACAGCCAAAATAGTGATGCAGGCGATGCAATATTTGCAGATATAAATAACAAAAGCAAGAAGGAAGCTATACTTCCAGTCATTCCCTTTACTATTAACTTTCAGGTATGCTATTCTATACCATGAGCCCATAATGGAAAGCAGCATCATTGATGTGAAATGGGCCTAAAGCCTGAACTCAGCAGGTCAGTCGAGAGCGGCGATTCTGGTTCAGTCCAGTAAATCCAAAGTACACAGAGCAAGTTTGTTGGGCCAAACTTGCTCATGGGCAATGGGCTCCTCTTGGGGAGGAGAACTAATTTGGGTTCTGTGTATGCGATTTTGTTTTCCAGCACTGTAAAGTGAATTATTAACACTATGCAAAATCAATATTTTTTATGTTGTGGCTATAGCCAGATTTCTGTCTGTAGAACTTGTCAAACACATTACAGTCTGCAGGACGTATTGCAAGAGGTAGGCTGATGGCCTACAATAAGTCTAGAAAAAATAAAATAGATTAAAAATGGACAATTACCCATCCAGTATGGACTCACGACAGCAGTACAAATTGTCAAATTTCTGTTTAGTGACGGAATCATTGACGTTCATGGCAGGAACACAAAGCTTTCCAGCTTTAGACAACTGGTAAAGGCTGTGGAAAAAAATGCAGTTTTACAAGACATTCAAGAGCTAGTGATGGTCAGTGCATGGTGCAAGGGTTATGCTGGAATTACTGTATATAAAACTGCATCAGTTGCATAAAGTTCTTGTCTTTCAACATGAAAGGTTAATGGCCAGGAACCCAAAAGACCACGACTTTCTCAAGCAAAAAAATTAAAAACAAAAAGCAAACAAACCCTTATTAGTATTACTTAACCCAAAGAAAGCCCCAAAAATGTAAGGGGTTTTCGCCTTTTATTTTAATTAATCTGCCACATATTTATATTTCTTCAATTGCATGATTTTATTTTTTTGGAAATATAGCATCTGTGTGAAGATATTTCCCATAACCATAGCCATGCTGTCCTTGGATATGACCAACCCTGTACCCTGGCAGCGATGGCCATGCCTGTGCTTCAGAGTTCGTTACCACAGGACAGCTGATGGGACATGCAGTAACTCTCGGGCACTTCATTATGCAAAACTATTTGAATCTTTTCACAATCAATCCAACTGCAGTGGTCATATCCAAGACAGCTGTCCTTCATTACCAAGGCACCATATGACTACATTTCTGGGAAATTATTTTCACACAGGTAGATTTAAAAAAAACAACATCAATTGAAGACATGCATGTATATGGCAGATGAATTAAACTGAATGTCCTTAAAAGGTTATTCTCGTCTGGGCAATCACATTCAGTTTCATTAATCTGCCATATATAAACATTTCTACAATTAGATGTTGTGTGAAGATAATTTCTCATAAATGTAGTCATATGGTCCCTTAGAAACGAGATAGCTTCCTCAGATTTCTGCTGGAGTGATTGCAAAAAGACACAAAGGGTGTTTGTATATGAAATGTCTGGGAGTTACTGCATATCCTGCAGTCCTGTGGTAATGATTGCTGAATCCAGGTGGTCAGGTAGGACTCAATAGCCCATGTCTGGCCACTGCTGCCAAAATGTGAGGTGGTCGTATCCAAGGAAGCCATCTCATTTCTAAGGGACAGAATGACTACATTTATAAAAGAGATTATCTTCACACAGGAACATTTTTTTAATAACATCCAAATTGAAGAAATGTTTACATATAGCAAATGGATTAAATTAAATGTAAATGCCCAGATGGGAATACCCCTTTAAGCTAGAACTATCATTACTGTGGGTTAGCTGCAGTGGAATTGATCTATGGCTAACCTGCATCAATTTACAATCACAACATAATACATGGAATTTATTTGTAATCCTTTCCACATACTGTACAAAAAACCCTCACCAGCAACAGATTTCCATTTGGGTTTTGACTCCTAAACATGTAAACAATTGCTTGGATTCTATAAGTAAATTTCAACCTTTGCAACCAGCCTTCTGTTGCAGTTGGAATTGCTGCAGAATAGCCACTACAGGCATTCCATAGAAATCCCAGTGTCTGGCCATTAAGGCACTCATTTAGGGGTTAAAATTAATATCATTTTACACAAGGAACAAGGTCCTTAACAGAATGTATGAATAATTGATCTACAATAAAAATACAAAGTGAATACAGGCAAAATATAGGCTACATAAGAGCACATCAGGTTTCTACTTACCGATGCACACCAGTTACACTTTCCTCCACAATGCCCTTTATTTTTTTGAACATGTTTGGATATTTCTTATATATCCAGTGCGTGAGGTCTCCACCATCATCAAGAATCTGAAAAGATAAAAAAACTTGCCTTTATACTCCATGTGGTTACTACAAAAGCTAACACTCTAAATTTCACACAAAACGCAACTAAACATTTGGGATTTTTTTTTTCTTATATTTTCAAGTAAACTGTGGGTAAATCAAAATAATTAGGGGTGTGCACCAGTCTCTGGATCAGACCCCAATAATATCAAAGAAATAATAGACTTCTTCACTTTATGATGCATTAAAGATGTGTTTTTTTTTTTATTGACAAGACAGAATCAAAAATGGACGTTTCCCCACTGGGCCTTTGTCAACACACTGTGATATGTGTCCAGTGTAAGTAACGCACGGCGTATGCTGCTGCACTAGGTCTGCACCATAGGCCATACATTTAATACACTGGACACATATCACAGTGTGTTGACAAAGGCCCAGTGGGCCGAAACGTCCATTTTTGATTCTGTCTTGTCAATAAAAAAACATGTCTTTATTACATCATAAATGGTCTTATACTTCAGTTATGTTGCGCTGTCTATGAACATCCACTGATTTGACGCCGATTGTTGCTTGAACTAACATCAGATCTGGTGAAAAAAATGTTTAAAACACGCATATAAATCTGCAACAAAAACAAACCACAAAGTAGACAAATCTGCATCTAGCATGCACATAACCATTTTATGGGGGTTTTCCGCATGACAATCCACAAGATGTGCAAATCACTTAAAATATTAACTCTTTCCACACCAAGATAATATTTCCCTTGATAATTCAGCTCAATAAGGGGGATTGGACTCTCAAGGGAAGGGCTGTAAAGAATTGAGTCAATAGATACATTATCTGGCTCCATCTCTCAGCTGTCTGTGTACATCAGCTTTCTGTCCTGCACTCCACCAACTGCTTAAATTAGCAAGAATAAGTAACATTTATTCTATAATCAAGTATATTAAAAGTTTATCATCATTTGCTCTTTTGATATATGCAATTGTGTTAATTCTGCTTGCCCTAAAACGAATGTTTTTTGTCTTTAAGAAAAAAAAATAAACCCCCCATTAATGGCAAGAAGGCTAAATAGAAGGTTATTTTTGTATCAATACACATTGCACATAAAAAGGAAAAAATAATGTCCCAAATAACAACCAAGATGTGTAAATCCAAACAATGAATATAAACTGTGTACATTCATTCATGTCAGAGTCTTGGAAAGTCCCTTTTATATTTTAAAATATAAAAAAAGGGACTGTGCAATGGATACTGGTACAAAAAATGAATCTCCTTCCATAAGACAAAGCCTCTGCAGACATGGCTCATGCCTGTATAAAACAAATCAAACCACAATAGATATTATACAAGGGTGGTTCCCCACATTGTATCTAACCCAAAATGGTTAATACCCTGATGAAGGTTCAGTGGTGGAGATGGGCATGAATTTTTGCCATTGAAAATATGGGAGCTATAATTAAGAATCACTGGCATGGAAAACTATTTACTATAAACCCTCTTTTACATTATTTAATGTTGATCTAGGAAATTGTCGTCTCAAGTAGATTTCTACAGATCATGGTCTCTTTGTTTTTAGCCGATTAAGATTCCACAACACATCTTCACGTATTGTATACTTCTACTATGTCCAAAGTGTATCCAGGCAACAACTTCTACTTGGCACATCTATGCATCCTTCCGCTGCAGTGTCTTATAAGCAACTATTGTGGAGTCATCAAAATGATCAATGGTCAGCATACACGCCAACATTTATATTCAGTTTGAAGAAGATTCCTCACAAAACAGGTTGAAACATTGCAGCTCCTTACATGTCCATTCATGGTTCCTGGGAAACATTACTAAGCCAGACACGACGGCTTCTTGATGCAGCTTTTTTTAATAATAAATTTACAGCGAAAATTCCAGTCTAGAGTGGCGTAAATGTTGTAGACATTTTTATATTGCTAATTAGGGAATACAGAACCATAGCAACATTTTTGCATTACATTCATCTGTCATGTAGCTGAAGAGATTATGCACACAGACTACACAGATAGAGGTAGATGTAATAGGGTATTATACAGTAGCACCTGACATGGTATAAAAAAAAAATTATATATATATATCTGTCCTCCAATCTAGCAGTAGACTCACTCACCATGTTGGGCTGCCACCCTTCCACATTTACACATCGGTCAATGCACCACCAAAAATCATCTTCAGATTCCCCTTTCCAAGAGAACACTGGCACACCTGGAAGCGGAAAATGCACACATCATGTCTTATGTCATCGTCTTCCATCAATTACAATTCACTACTGTTAAAGTGGTTACACTACACACCCGGCTGATCGCCATTAAAAATGCCTGGCCATGCCAAAAAGTCACTGGTAAGACTGCCCCCATGACTTTTCAGCATACAAAGAGCAGATATTCAAGCTTACCACTTTCGGCCAAGGCAGCAGCCACTTCATTCAGTGTGGAGTAGATGTTGCAGGCGGCCCATCTACACTGAGCTCCTAATGCTCCCAAAGTCTCAATTAGGACCTGGAAAATACAAACAGTTGAGGCAATTGGTCTGTTGCCATCACCACTACATTCATAATGCAATACATTTACAGGAATCCTAATCTTCCTTTCAACCATCACACTCCAATAGCTCAGAACAAGAGGAGCCGGAAGACATAACAATATACAATATATTTCAAAGAAGAATAAATGATTGCTACTTGGAACGATAAAAGCAGCAAGTCAAAAATACTATTAAGCAGGAGGTTCAAGTGTCTTAAAGAGACCAGGTTTGTATTTATCTTCTAAACATTAAGACACCTGACTTCTGATAGTTTCCAGCAGATCCCCACTAAGTGTAATAGAACAGGAGACCACAGCTCCCCATAGATGCTGTGTGATGCAGACTTCCAGCATCAGCTACTGTCCTGCACTCTATAGCTTGCTATGGGACTTCCAGGACAGCTCACGGAACAAGCCCATGCCCAAAGCTGAAATACTAGCAGAATGGGGGATCCCCCTTACTCACCTTGTATTTCAATCTATAGCTTCAGACAATAAGAAAGTATAAAATTCAGCTCATCTAAATGTAAAAGTTTGATGGCATAAAGGCCATGGTTATCAGAGGATGAAAAAGATTTCTCTAAATCAAAGCCAGTTGTGAATTTACTAGATGAGAGTTTACGGTACTTTTCTCTTAAAAACCATCAATGCAATCCCCCAACTCACCGCAGTTTGTGCAGTTATGTGAGTACAACCAACAATTTTGGCTCCAGCTAAGGGTTTTTCTCCTTGTGCTCTCTTGCGCAAAGCCATCAATGCAGGCATTTCTACATGACAAAGGATAGAAAGTAACACGAACATTAAAACATACAGTGCCTAGGGCTAAATATTTCACTAAAGCTATCAGCACAAAAACACACTTTAGTTGTACATCTTTATGTCGTCCTGCAATATCCAAGCAGTAAACAAATTACACAGAATTTTGCTTCTTAATGATAGCCAATTAATAATAGATCAGTGGGGTCAAACTCTTGGCACTGTTCAGCAGTCTTAAAGTGTAACCTCAGATTCATATTGCTTTTTTTTTTTTAACAAAAATTGTCATTTCTGCCCCCTTCCCCCTGAAAACGAAAGAATGTCCATATTGTTAGAGTTCTGTTCTGAAGCAACATGTCAGAAATCCTCCTCAGCAGCAATTAAGTGGGCAGAGACTAACCTCTTCCTGTCACTGACCTGAAGCTAAGTTTCTGCCCAATGTTCTCATGCTGCTTTGTGTTCCCTAATAAAGTTAGTAGCAAATCAACAATTAAACCTACAGAGTGCCTCTAGCGGCTTTTATCACATAGAGCAGTGATGGCAAACCTTTTAGACACCGAGTGCCCAAACTACAACCAAAACCCACGTATTTTTCACAAAGTGCCAATGCGACAATTTAAGCAGTAACTTATTACTCCCGGAACTTTTAGAGGTTTAAATTGTATAGGCACCTGAGGACACCAATACAGTAGAAAGAAGGAGAAGAAGTTTGGATTATCATTGTAGCTTCCTTCTAGGGTCCTGGGCTGCCTGGGACTGCAAAAGGCCTTGAGTCCCGTCTGGCAAACCCTGCCCTGGGGTGATGGCAAGGGTGCCCATATAGAGGGCTCCGAGTGCCACAGCTGCCACCAGTGCCATAGGTTCGCCACCACTGACAGAGGAACATGGAGCTCCCTGCTTTGAAGATGGTGTCCAGCGAGAAAAGGAGTCTGACAGCTTAACACGCAGTGAAAAAGAAAGTTCTGCAGAATTACTAGACTCTGCTAGGATTGAGGGACCAACAAGGGAGTCATCTCTCACTATTCTTTGTAGGAGAGTATCCACTGGATGTATATAGCAAAGTTGAGCGTTTGGATGGCGCTGGAACGACTCCAAGAGGGTAATTTTTCGAATTCTTTAACTAGTTAAAGAATTCGAAAAATTACCCTCTTGGAGTCGTTTCAGCGCCATCCAAAACGCTCAACTTTGCTATATACATCCAGTGGATACTCACCTACAAGATTTATCCTTTATTACTCCGGAGAAAGGATTGTGTCTTGAGGGCATGGCAGCATAGGAAGCCGTGACTATACCACATGCGCATCATGTCTGCCAGCACAACTCCATCAGGTGAGCAGTTACTTTTAAACAACATCAGACTATCTAAAAAGGGTATTACACCATAGAAGCACCCCTTTTTCTCCTCTTACAATTCCAGATATTCTTTGTAGGAGACACTTTCACGCCAGCTATACAGAGATCATCACATGACCTACCCCTCCCTAGAGTGAGCAGCAGCATCTCTGCTCCAATCTGTCCAGTTTTGTGTGTGTACAAACTGCGGTCTCAGAGATAGGCTGCACAAACTGAGGAGCCAACAACTGCAGGCGACAGGATAGAAGATAAACTGCTGCACATAGGTAAGGAAAATAATAGGCAAAGATTCTCAGAGGGACACTAAGGGTTCACCCTCGTTCATTGAATGTTTATTCACCGCTGTCCAGATATAACAATCTTCTATTCACTTTTAATAGAATGAAGTTTTGGTGAAATTAATACTAGGTACAGCCACTGATGTACAGAGAAGAGTGAAGGAAAGTGGTACAATACCTAGGGTGCAGATATACAGAACCCCAACAATCTAATATTAATGCCCTATCCCTTTTACTTTTACACCTTTCCATTCATCAATCCTCTCCCGTTATACATGAAACTTAGGGGACCTATTTAACGTCTTTGCATGCTACCTTAAATGGCAGATCCTAACACGCCTTACCTTGCTCAGCGATTTCAATTTCCCGGCGGCCAAATTCAGCTTGCTTGATGTTTTTCACACAGAAGTCACTGCTGCCCTTGGAGTTCTTCTGCTGTTTGTCCCGCGGAGAGGTCTCATCATCTGAGCTGTCTGTGTAGGAAGCAGCTAGTGAAAGAGGATATAATCAGCAAAGGCAAAAACACTTTTTTGCCTTTCATGATGTCTGTTCAGAGATATCTGAACAGGATAATCTAGTTGTCCCATCTATTAGCACATTTACCCATCAATGCATGAAGAACTTAATACTTAGAGGAATGAATGTCTGCCAGTAAACCATTATTGGGCATGAGCATGTATCATGCTATGGTGACAACTATACAGTCTGGAAGGAGTCTGGAATAACATGACATATTGTAAAGTATTCATGTATTAAAAATACAATAGATGGTAGTCTGAAAAGAAGGGTGAAATAAAAGTTAAGTGACAAAGGGATGGCCAGGAGAGTTGAGCATCACGATGACCATCTCCCCAATTAAGTTATATCGGGTTGGAGACTGTACCCTGCTTTTACCTGTATCCGCTCAGCCAGTTTGCCTGGCACAATGAAGGCATACCTGACATTTTCATTTCATCTTCAAAGTGAATTTTAACCCTTGAACTCTGAAGTCTGTGGTGAGTGTTATAACATATCTTCATATCCTTCAGTTACATTTAACTGATAAAGTCCTTTCCTTTCACCTTCCTATATAAAAATAAAGCTTAAACACTATACAGATGTAGTAAACTTTAACTTAAGGGATAACACCATCTTTGATATTAAGGATATATCCACAGGATAAGATGGGTGCCAACGGAGAGACCAGACCAGAGATCTGCCAGTGCTGGGCAGAATGAAGAGGTGGTGCACAGTATCAGGTCCTAGTCACTAAAAGATTACATAGCTGATATATTACATTTATAGGGAGTCTCATCAGCAACTCTTTCTGGTTTCCCCCAAGTTCCCATAGAGAACTGTGCACACTCCCAAACACCCATCTCCCTTCTATTTGAAATGGATACATGACGGAGCGGTTTCCCCGAGCTTAGCTTCACAGGCTATTACACTGAGCAGAGCAGGTCTTCCCTCCCTTTGTACTTGCTGCTGCTGCTAGATTACTCAGGCAGAGGGATGAGGGAGAAAGCAGGGGGAGACTTGATCTGCTTATTGCAACAATCTGTTAAGTTACAGCACTGGAGTGCTGGTGTATTAGCATAATTTTAAAAGTTGATAGTAGAGTCAGATCACTGTGATGCAGTCAAAGCAGTTCTGCCAGGGTCTGTATGAGATATGGGGCCATTATAAGAGACTGTGTGAAGCAGCCTGAATATGCATGCAGAGCAGTTACTGGGTTCATAGACCCCATAATGGAGCAGTCTTAACGCTATGAGCCTAGCCAGAACACCAAGGACAATGCAGTGCCCTCACAGCTTGTAAAAGGTCTACATTAAATATTAACTGAAGCCAAGGACAAGTTTATACCCATGCAGAGCGTTCAGTTAGTGCTTATGGTCTCAGAAGTATGAAATCAAACTGGTAATAAACAGATTAAAAAAATTAACTTATAAAAGAAAGTCACTGAGCAGCAGATTGTTTGCTGAAGTTAATGGAGAGAGCAGGGATTAGACGCGGCAGAAATATTTCCCTGGAGGCCAGTCCTCAGCAGGGCTCTGTCCAGAAGCACAGCCTGACCTGCAAATCCCTGTGAGACAGGAGCCTAAAGCCCTAGAAATCTGTGCTTAATAAAAGAATGACATGGACCAAATATCTGCATGAGAATGAAGAGAGAAAAGCTAAAGTCAGGAAAGATCAACCAGCTAAAACTGGATTTTGGTCAGGAGAAAAAAAAAAAAAAAAAGTCAGGTCTTGTGACTATCATCATATTAGAAAGGATTCCAGTTGGACCCAATGGTGAGAATCTCAATTTCTGGCCAAAGGTTAAGCACGAAAAACAGATTTAATTCATGGATAATGTAAAGTCGGCTGCAAGGAGTAACTTATCTAACAGTACAGTTGTAGATCATATATGCTTTATAGTCAAAAAGGGCTACCAGGTTACCCTAATCACCCCTAGTGTGTTCATAGAAAGCAGTTTACAAAGCAAAATATGCAAAAATTACCAGCTTTTCCTGGAAACACTGTATTCATAAAGTTCCCACCTTTTACTTACTGTCCTTCATCAAGTTCTCTAGTACATTTCAAAGAGCTGGAATCTGCTACATATACAAGTCATACAGAAAGTTACTCTCTTACTTACTAATCTATCATTTTTACAGATGACAAATGTGGTTTGCTTTTAACTTACCAGAGCTGTAGCTATCAGTAGAGGACTGGGATATAGAGCGGGATAAGGAGCGGCGGCCAATCTTTGTTGGGCGTTTATTAAATTCCCTCTTCTGGTCTGCAAATTGGATCTGCTGCGATAAAAACAAAGACAAGCTGAATCTATGGAAATATTGAAAGATCATTCCTGTATTCAATTATCAAGCTTAAAAAAATGTGGCTAGATCAGGACTCTAAAATAAATAATCAAGGTTACAGAGGGTGTAACACGCAGACACCTACTATGGTACAGAAAGTTCTACACCATAATTCCTGGTAAACTCAGACAACGTTCTCTGAATCATTTGCTTTGGATTTTAAACCTTATAAAATGTGGGTACCCATAAGGTATGGTACAATTTGTGAGCATGATGTGTAAATCCATGTACAAAGACTTTTGAATCAGGTTGTGTTTATTGCCAAATTATACAACACAAACATAATAACATACAGAAGGTAAGCTCTCATACAGTTGAAGATTGATGGATAATACAATATTTGTTCGGCAAACCCAACGCCTTCTCCCTACCCCACATTTTATAAGACTTTACTTTTGCTGGAATGATTTTACAGTCAAAACCTGCTGTCAGGCTTTACAACACGCCTTTACATTTCATGGCCGTGCTCTCCCATTTATAGATGGGATATCTGGGGTAAAAAATGCCATTTGAGCTAGTCCTGAAAGGTTAATCTACTCCAGTTTCAACTCCTTGCTTTAGCAGACAGCAAAAAATATCTACATCAAGTATCAGCAACAGTAAAATGACCCCAAAAATTATTGCTAACAAAAATCACACCAACATTTCAACATCCAGACAGCATAAACAGATTATAAAATGATGCTTAATTTCCATCTTGAAGAGAGGTACAGTTACAACCTCATTACATCCACGCTGGTTAGGTTTTTTGCTATCATTTCTCTACAGTCAGGTGACAACAACCGCTTTTACCAATACGGCTTGTCGACAGCTCAGGCACCAGGACCCATTCATGGGCAGATCATCATTTGATGTGTACAGCACAGATAAAGATCAACTAAGTTGGAAAGAACAGGACCTTATGTGAACAGGACCTTAGGAGGTAAGGCCAAAGATGCATATTCAAGGTTACTGCCCAACATAGATGATCTGCATGGAAAAATATCTTTTACTCAGGGAAAAAAAAAAACATTTAACTTTAGGCCACATTTCCATGTATACATTTCACAGCCAGCAATCATCCCGAGCAAAGCCTTATTTTTCATTAGCCCCTTCAATTTAATGGATGAAATGAGTTGGAGTGTTAGGGCTTCAATAAAAGAGTATACAGAACTTTTTCACAGATAATAGATCGGATGCTGCATCCAAGCCTACACCTAACAATGAACTGCAGGAATAAATAGTTAGTGGTCAGTATATAACATCCAACAAGCCAAGTTCATGAACCAAGTTTAGGTGATAAACCTATATGCACACGATACCATAAAAATCACATTTTATAACACTGGAGCTATAAAACAAAATCTGTCCAAGCAAACATATTGCACAACGGAAGAAAAGTCTATACTGTTCCAACTACTTGGTGTAAAAGAGGAGAAGGACTATATTCTAGCTGATCTATGGAAGTATACAATTCCATACAAATTGGAAAACTGTCCACTTGAGTATCTTGTATTTCTAAAACCAGGTTTAACACGTTCTTGTACGATAACCTTCCAGGAGGTGTGAAGGTGCCCTCACCTGAGTTTTGTCATCGGCATCACCATTGACGTTGTATTTCTTTTTGTTATTCAGCATCCCAAGAGACCACCAAGAATCAGACATCTCTGTGTAAGACCTGGGCACAGTGAATTCATGTTTTATACCAAAGATCCCGGGTAGATCTGGTTTTACCCTGTCTTATCTCTTGGGGGGGAGGAAGGTCCAATTTTGTCCAAGCCAGGTTAAGGAGACATTCCAGAATTCACTAGTACATAGTTAGGTTTAATAGCCAATTACACCAAGACACATTAACCTCTCGACTCGTAACGATAGGTCTTACAAGACCTAAACAGACACTTTATGTAAGCAGTGCTCTGTGAAATTAACTTGCACGTTAGGCTAGCTTTAATGTAGCATGCCTGCAGGTAGTCAACGTGTTATACCCTGTTCTAACAACACTAGGAAACCTAATGGCACTATTGTGGTCTCAATTAAAAGTCACATTGCAAAATTAACACAGGCCAATAGCTCTTACTGAATAGGACAATACATAAAGAGCTGGTCACTTGATCTCCGAAACACACAATCCTAAAAGATCTTCAGTTACTGGTGCACGTCTATTACTTGCTCTAACACATAACATTTCTGGTGCATTATCCCATAATTATTAGGGCTAAGGATCATAGGCACTATAGTCTATGTCTTTTCATCTCTCTTAACAAATAACTGATGGCGAAGCTTGTCCACTGTCCTGAGATGCCCCTTTATTTCTATATCGCAATCACACAAGAAGATGAGGGATCTCCTAACTAAACTTATTTTCTGGTATTAATCATCAGTTCATGTATCCAGTAAACTACATCGTTCTGTTGGTGCACCCAAAGCAAATACATTCACACCTAATAAATGTCACATTCCCAACTTCCTATTCTCAACTCCTTCTTAATCCAACAGTTAGAAAATCCATTCCATCATGGAGACTTAAAAGCAGAGGTCAGAGATTTTTTAAAATTTCTGTCAGTATAAACAGGCTCACTTGTGGATGCAGAAATGACAGAACATATCAGGCTTAAAAAAAAAAAAAAAAAAAAGCCACAATGGGGCACATTTACTAAAGGTGCTAGCGGCAATTATCTGGCGAACTTTGCAAGTTCTTTTCAAAGCAAACTGCTTGCACAGGTAAGGGAACCTGTCACCAGAAGGCTGAATTTCACTGGTGACAGATCCCAATAGGATCTACACATAGCACATTCCATGACACTTTCACAACTCTGTTCCCTGGCTCCCTGCCAAGAAGTCCTTGAGTGACGCCGCTATTCAAATCACAAAGTTTGCTGGGTAATTTGGATAACACTCAGTTCAGCCCCTGCTTGTTGATTTTCAGTTTCTTCCCCTCCCACATCCTCCCTGTGACTAACCCTCCCTTTCTGACGTCCACTCACCGCACAGGAAACCTTGGCCTGCGCTGTGAGCTGTACACCTCACAGTGAGCCTTTTACATCTGTACACCTTACAGATGGTGCGCATGCGCAGTTCTGCTTGAGGGCTCGATGCTCCTAGCAGCGTTCACTGCCGAAGTCAGAAAGGGCGGGTTAGGCACAGGGAGCATGTGGAAGGGGAAGAAATTGAATATCAACAAGCAGGGTACGGACAGTGTCATGCAACACAAATTTCTGTACCGAAATGGGCGTTCTGGTGCTCAGTCGGACCGTGTGCCACATTAATCATGCAAAGTCCGACAGAATTGTGTTGCAAGCCTGCACTCTGTTGAGGCAGTGCAGGAAGCCGAAGAAATTCCAAATCGGGCACACTGTGTGCAGTTTGCACTGCTTTTTAGTAAATATGGACCAATGGTCCATGTAGCCATGTCCTTTGTAGTTGCCCTATAGGACTGATAAGATGAGGAGATCCTAGAAAGACCAACCCCATTCAAGACATAAAACAGTCCAATGTGGAAACAAACTTTCTGCAACACATTTGGACAGTGACACCTGCACTGTTACATGCGATATGGCCTCCTCCCACACACCAGCCTACAACTTCTACACTGACCCAAACTCCAGATAGATCATCATTCTATCTTTACATTTATGAGAAGCTTTATCCTCAGAATGTAGCCTTCATTCCTCCCTTATCATTGTGATCTTTTTACAGACAGAGGAAGAATACAGAAAGCCTTTCCTTTCCATATACAGAATCATTCAACTCTAGCAGTCTGAATGTCCTACCACCTCTAGGCAAACAATGGTTAAAAAGAAAGTAATTTACAAAGCATTTCTATAAGATATTCTACAAAAATCCATTCTATTTGTAGTCTTGTCAAGAATGTCCGATGTTGGAGTTGCTCCTTTACCAAGACTATATCCATCACTGCATATAAAGATGGATCACCTATCCTTAAAGTGTTTGCACATGCACAGACACAATGTCCATACAATACATACACACGTAGAAGTGGTCACAGAGAGGGGATTGTGAAAGGAGCTACAGCGGTATCAGACAAGCCTTATTATCCAGAGGTCTTTGTACTCCTGATCTTCTAGCTTTGTGTCCCACAGGAGAATGAACCCAAGGAATGGTGTCCTAGGATAAAGCTGAGAGAGAAAGCATATACCATTGCTAGGAGAATGGTTATTCTACCCAACACACCTGCGTTAGCTCCTCCGCCCTGCCAAATTCCTCCATATCTCCTGATCGGGTAACTCAAGTTACCTCTATACAAGTAGGTTATACATCTCACTTTCACAGAGATTCACATAGCAAGCATAAGGGAAGAAACTGCTGCAGTTACACTGGATGACTAGAAATACACAGAATAGCAATTAAATATGCCATAATGAGGTTTATATTCTTTTAATACTTCAAGTTGCCAGGAGACTGATCTAGTGTAGCTTTTTTAAACGGATTATTCCTTGCTCCGCATTCCCATACACTTCAGGGTAAAAACAATGTCATTAGGAAACCTTGAATTCCAGAAAAGAAACTTAAGTAATTTTAATGCTCTAGAAAAAAAAAGGTTTCTTTACCTCTAATCTGACCCCTGCACTGCCCCTACTACAGATAATCCAACAACCCCCATCTTGTAAAGCTGCTGGCACATCCCAGAAAGGCGTGTATATGTTCCATGGAGGAAGAAGAAGCAAAAGCCACAATACAACATGTACAGTAGATGTCAACGTTGGTAAGACAATGGCCCACAAAAATTCAACTGTGTTCCACACAAGCAAATCCACCACCAGTAGTAGTCTCACATTGTGAACCTTGAAGTTTTCTGAGATTTGTAAAACCATTGAGGGGGAAGTCTAGGTGGACTGTAAGACCTCTGAATAACAGTACTCCACAGCCTAGCTGCTGAGAAACACAGAAAGCTGTAGCATCACATGGTCTCCTGCTCCCTCCAGCAGTTGTATATCCAACTTGTCAAAGGGTACAGATTCATAGAATTAATCACCAAAGATTGTTAGACAAGAGCCAAAAATGTCCAACATGACAATGGCAATTGATCTGTGAAAAAAATACAGGGAGACACCAACTTAAATTTGTTTTGACCCAAATGTAAGGCAAAACATGTTGCTCCTTCTCAAACATTTGGGAATTTCCATAAGTCCCATATAGTTGAACACGTATATACAGAGAACCTCCGTTCTGGCAATTATACGTTTTTTTCAAAGTTAAAAGCATGATGCAAGCTTTTCTTGTGCATGCATCTTTGGGTCCACTCTTTGCTTTTGCCCAAATAAACTGCAAAATGGGAATCCTGTATTACGCGTTAAGAGTTTGCACTAATATTTTATCATTTGAGTGACAGGGCAAGGAATAGTTCAACCTTATTTCTAAGTATGTCTAAGGATCTTAGGTAGGTTACATCAAAACCTACACACTATTTTCTGGTATCTGAAGATTAATCTATATTTCACAATGCAAGATGTACATCGTCCCATCATCAATTGGATTTTATATTCAGTGATAAGTTTTTGACAAGAAAAATAAGTTCTAGCAATGGACGAAGCTTCACCTATGAAGCTTCTAACTCAAGGTTAAGCACACACTACTATTCTTTTCAAAGTACATTGTGATAACATTATCATAATGAAGATTAAGTGGCTCAACGGTAAAGTGCATTCATCCACCACAGTACAAAATACATCTCCAGACAGACTTCTAGATTCATTTAAAAGAAAAATCTGAGAATCCACAGGAGAAAACATACAGGCTGCAGATTTAAAAATCATGTCAATTTCCCCCCCATCACTCATTGAACACAATGGCTGTGAAATTGCAGAGATGGTAAAGCAACTAATCCATTGCAGATTTTTCACACACAAATCCATGGAGAGAATCTATACACATCTACATAAGCATTTTAAAGACAGACATTTCATTTAACCCATGCACCCTCCCAAACACACCGTATACACTTGATACAGAAAGGACAAGCTGATAGCAGTCACCTCTGGAGGCAGCTTATTCTCCAAGAACTGAGCACTTTAAAATGGACTTAGTCCAATGTCATTCCCTGACAATTTGGAGATCCCCATTGAATGCTGTAATACATATGGGCACCTCCGGAAGCAATTAAAGCTTTTACTAAGTGATGTGAACAACTCAAATCACCCAAAGTGCGGACTAAAAACTAATCAGCATATAGCAATGCTATAATAAGACTATAAAGAAACACAGGCACGTGCTATAATAATAGGACGTCGTGACAAATCACAGGTGTGAATGCTTCCACTAACTTTCTTTATAAAGGATTTATATATATTTTTTTTTACATTAAAAGGATTCCCATTATGATAAAGGCTTAAAACCAGAACAGAAACGTCAGACAGACATCAGAATACACAAGTTATTCTAGTTATGTTCACACTTTTGCATCCCCCTCTCTTCAGAAGGCACTGACAAGTTTCGGTAGGCAGGTTTCTACACTTACCATCCAGTCAGGCATATTAAAGGCAGTGGTGTCCTGTGTGCTGTCTGTCCTCTCCATGGCTGCACCTGCAAAAATCTCAGCTCTTACTCAAAATGATGTGAGGCAGGTTTCAGAAAAGCTCTGCTTTGTACTGCAGTGCCAAAGCCGGTGCCAGCTACTCTATGGCTTAAGTGGGACCCAGCCTCCCTCCTGCGCCAAGTGTGCACAAAACCTCTACTATACTCAAAGATCCTGGAGAGCTAAAGCTCCACGCTCCGGCAGGACTGTTATAGGACGCGTTGTTTGAAGTAGGAAATCTGTCAGGCCCCTCCTCACATCATATATCATCTCACATTCCCCCATTGGTAGGATGTGCCCTTTGTAACGTCAATACTCTAAAACAATGACTCATTCAATTCACCGGCCACAAATGTTAAGAAATCCAATCAAGGTCAAGAAGGAACCTGGAGAGAGTTTACACAGCTATAATCTTGCCCCTCCTTTTCTTCAGAAACTGTTGTAGAAAAGGTTTACAACTCATTGCTAGTTATGCCAAGAAGTTACCTGGCAGAAGGCTGTAGTTTGACAAAAATATTAGGGACTTATAGGAAACAATAACATTAACTGTAGATAGACTTTAGATATTAGGGCTCATTCACACGATCGTTGGGGGAACGCATGTACAACCGCAAGCTTGCTATAGATGGCTATGTCGCATAGGCTCAGTATGGCGAGTGAAACAAGCGCTCACTGTACCGAAAAGTAGCCGCTAAAAGATACAGCCTGCTACTATTTTCTACGGCGAAGGCCGGAGGCGAGCAGCGCTCACCCCCTCCTCCTTTCCCGTACAGCAGGCACACGTTAGCGTGAAATGTAGCAAGTATAGGCACTCCAAGAAGAAGCAAGAAAAAAAAAAGCAGTCAAATTATGAAAGCTAAAGAGAAAAGAAAGCAGGTCCGAGCATCTTCAAAACAGCAAGCTTTATATACATTCGATTATAGGCAGGCGCTGTAGAACTAGGGTTCTCATCTCTTGATATTAATATAGCAGACGCGCTCCATTGGATACAAAAGGGCTAAATTGTGGAAACCACAGCTAAACAATCCAAACATGATATTTCAGCTCAACAGCCTATGTCAAACAGAGGAATAGGAAGGTATAGGAAGGTGAAAAAAGGAAAACGTGTTAGGCTGGGTTCACACCACAGATTTTTGCATACGCCAAGCGTTGGGAAAGCGTCAGTCATATGCGCTTAGCGTACACATTGACAAATTGTGGCAGACAGTGGCATAGTTGGCCACTAAACATTCTGTTTGGAAAAAATGCAGGATGGAAAGATGAAGCAAGCTATGTCTTTCCATCCTGCAGCCTCCACCTGAGTAACGTATGAGCTGAGCAGAGGCAATGGACGGCTATGTCCTCTCAGCCTTGATGAGCGCAAAAGTCGTTTGGCAGGAGGAAGGAGCTACTGATGTCACTGTCCATATTAGGAGAGTGACACCACTGGGAGAAAACCCATTTCATTGGGGGCAGCAAATCGCCGACTGCTGCCAATGTGCACTTATTCACCCGCAATCATGGGGGGAAAGGGGTCCTCTGGTGACGTATCCTGCTGTATAGGCATATATTGTAAGCACATGCCGGAATCGTCAATTCCCAAAATAAGGTCCAGTTGCATTCAAGAGAGACCTTGTACAATATATCTCAATACTGTAACAATTTTCATAGTAATAGCATTCCCAAAGGGCAGCCGCCTCTTCCATCAGGATAATGTATTCACATTTGTAGAAATGTGCTGGAAAACAAGCATGATCTATGAAGGCCCAAACACACAACTTCCAAGGTGCTTCACAAACTAGTGCTATATCAGCGGCTAATAAGAATAAAACTGATTAACACTAAATGCCTCTTCCCAGTCTCCGTGATGCAGGTGACAAGGGACACCTACAATAGATGGTCAGTCAGCAATCAATCCGGAACTAGGAGGCAGGGAAATACACGCAACTCCGGAGCATACAGAGCTTCATTGGACTCACGTCAGTTTACAAACTGATTCTCCCCCCCCCCCCCCCCAACATTGCAGTCATTGAGAGGAACCATTTAGGGATAAGGGCAATGCTTTTAACCCCTTCAGGGTAGCTGAAGGCTCAGCCCCTTTTTTGTATTCTGACATGTGTGGCTTTACATGGTTAGAACTTTTGAACACTTATCAAAGAGATTATGGGATAGTTTTTTCCTGACATGTTGTACTTCATTTTAGTGGTAAGTTTTGGCGCAAAAGTTTTGCATTTATTGAAAAAAATGATAAGAGATTTAAAATTTTTTTTTTGCCATTTTCAAAATCATCGCGTTTTCAGGCAGATAGTTTTACCACCTAAATAAATTGCTGAATGACATTTCCCATTTATCTACTTTACATTTTCATAATTTTTGAAATGTCTGAAAAATATATTTTGATGTCACACGGCTTACTGTATTTTTAGAATTTACTATTTTGGGGATAGTTACAGATTTTAATGAAATTGTAAATACAGGCGGTCCCCAAGTTACATACAAGATAGAGTCCATCGGTTTGTTCTCAAGTTGAATTTGTATGCAAGTCAAAACTGTATACTTTATAATTGTAGCTCCAGACAAAAAAATAAATAAATAGATTTGCCCCAGTGACAATTGGATTTTCAAAATTTTATCTGCAATGGGACCAGGGATTATCAATAAAACTTCATTGCAGACACCTTACAGCTGATAATTGCAGCCAGGGAAACATCCAGGGAGCTTCACAAGATGTAACAGGGGGCAGAGGGGTCCGTCTTTCACTAGGGGTCGTCTGTAAGTCGGGTGTCCTTAAGTAGGGGACAGCCTGTATACAACATTAAAAACACGCTACATATATATTCAATCTATTGTCAAATCTGCACCCCTCAAACTATCAGAAACAGCTTTTAGGAAGATTGTTAACCCCTTGAGATCTTCATAGTAATTTGAATGGTCAAATTTACAAAAGAACAGAGAAAACCCATCTAACAATTTGCTACGCAATCTCATATCCCCCCCCCCCCATGTGGCCGTAAATTTTTTGGTGGGTTTAACTTTTTTTTACGGCGTTTATTGTGTGGGTTCAATATATATATTTTTTTATTCTACGGGTCGTTCCGGACGCGGTGATACACCTGTCCAACTGCTCGTTAACACTTAATTTCAGCCAATCACATGGCGGCAACTCAGTGCATTTAGGCATGTAGACATGGTCAAGACAATCTCCTGCAGTTCAAACCGAGCATCAGTATGGGGAAGAAAGGTGATTTGAGTGCCTTTGAACGTGGCATGGTTGTTGGTGCCAGAAGGGCTGGTCTGAGTATTTCAGAAACTGCTGATCTACTGGGATTTTCACGCACAACCATCTCTAGGGTTTACAGAGAATGGTCCAAAAAAGAAAAAACATCCAAATCGCCACCCGTTACAACCAAGAAGAGCATCTCTGAACGCACAGTACGTCGAACTTTGAGGCAGATGGGCTACAGCAGCAGAAGACCACACCGGGTGCCACTCCTTTCAGCTAAGAACAGGAAACTGAGGCTACAATTTGCACAAGCTCATCAAAATTGGACAGTAGAAGATTGGAAAAACGTTGGCTGGTCTGATGAGTCTCGATTTCTGCTGCGACATTCGGATGGGTAGGGTCAGAATTTGGTGTCAACAACATGAAGGCATGGATCCATCCTGCCTTGTATCAACGGTTCAGGCTGGTGGTGGTGGTGTCATGGTGTGGGGAATATTTCCTTGGCACTCTTTGGGCCCCTTGGTACCAATTGAGCATCGTTGCAACGCCACAGCCTACCTGAGTATTGTTGCTGACCATGTCCATCCCTTTATGAACACAATGTACCCAACATCTGATGGCTACTTTCAGCAGGATAATGCGCCATGTCATAAAGCTGGAATCATCTCAGACTGGTTTCTTGAACATGACAATGAGTTCACTGTACTCAAATGGCCTCCACAGTCACCAGATCTCAATCCAATAGAGCATCTTTGGGATGTGGTGGAACGGGAGATTCGCATCATGGATGTGCAGCCGACAAATCTGCTGCAACTGTGTGATGCCATCATGTCAATAAGGACCAAAATCTCTGAGGAATGCTTCCAGCACCTTGTTGAATCTATGCCACGAAGAATTGAGGCAGTTCTGAAGGCAAAAGGGGGTCCAACCCGTTACTAGCATGGTGTACCTAATAAAGTGGCCGGTGAGTGTATATGTGTGGTTTGTGTTAGAGACATTACGCAATAAAATAAATCATATGTTTATGGGGCTTATGGGCAAATTTATTACCATATTTTCTGGACTATAAGACGCACTTTTTAGCAAGAAAAAAAAAAATCTTGCTAAAAGGTTCCTGCGTCTTATAGACCGGAGGTCAGGAGGATCCAGCACTGCCAGACCCTCCTGACCTCTGTAAGGGAGATCGGGTGATGCCCTGATATAGAGCTGCACCCGATCTCCCAGAGAGGAGCCGCCATACTGCTCTCCCCGATGTCCTACAGGACCTGCAGTGATGTCAGAATCATGTGACTGATCACATGCTTCTTACATCACCACAGGTCTCATACTGACATGCTGCCCTGGGACAGGGTAAGAAGAAGGGGAATGGGTGAGCTGATTGTGTGTGTATGGGTGAGCTGAGTGTGTATGTGGAAAGATGATGCAAAGCTGAGTGTGTAAATGTATGTCTGTGTGTGCTGTGCTTTAGTGTGACCAACAGGGATATTTTAATTGGTGTAAAATATATTTTTCCTTTTTTTGGAAGCCTAAATCTGGTGTGTATCTTATAGTAAGAAGCGTCTTATAGTCCGAAAAATACGGCAATTCATTTTTTTTTACTTCATTCCCCAATGGGACATGAACAAGCTTGTTCATGACCATACACTGCAATACTGATGTATTGCGGGGTATTGGTTGCATCAGCCTATGCACATGGAACTCTAGACCAGCGGTGGCGAACCTATGGCACACAGGCCGTCTCCCGGGCACAGAGTTTGCCAGACATGACATCTTCCTGCAGTCTCAGGCAGTCCAAGTAGTGCCCTGCTATTTTAAAGTGACCCATCCTGTGCTGCATGGTCCTGTCCGAAGAGTGAAAAGGTGTGGACAGGGTCGGATTAGAGCTCCAAAATTCTGGTAACAATAAGTTTGTCACTGCCTAAATTGCTGTGTTAGCACTTTGGGAAAAGCTAGTGTTTTTTGGGTCTCATTTTGGGCACTCCATCTCTAAAAGGTTCGCCATCACTGCTCTAGACCGATACCCATC
This sequence comes from Engystomops pustulosus, assembly GCF_040894005.1. Classification (NCBI taxonomy): domain Eukaryota; kingdom Metazoa; phylum Chordata; class Amphibia; order Anura; family Leptodactylidae; genus Engystomops; species Engystomops pustulosus. The sequence goes on from NC_092414.1 coordinate 133,697,025, forward strand.
CCTTGGCAGAAGGATGGCATGGGGGGGGGGGGGCAATATAAATTCCCATGCACCAGAAATCTTCACTTTTTCCCAGCTTGTAGGGCACAAAAATCGCCCTACACAATACTGTTCTACTCCTACAGTGATTTAGGTACTGGTACACTCCTATTAACTAAATGCACATTCCTGCTTATTTCCTCATATTTGCAATACCCTGAACTGCCCGCTAGAGGGAGAGCAAAGCATTTGGTTAAATCTAAGGCAGGACGACAAGGATTGGTGTGTGGGAAACACATCATGTCAAAGGCTGCATTGTGGGAAAACGGGGTCAGCTACAAACAGAAGTCAAGGATTCACAGAAAGTTATAAGGCATAATGTAACAGAGGGGAAGCTAGCGGTGGGAGAGCACAACAATTAATCTTTATTCAGATAAGAGAAAGACTAATGTGAAAAGCTGCAAATAATTAACAAAGAAATGAAACAACCTTATAATATAGAACACAAGGAAATCTGCGTCACTAGTTCATGTAGGTGATCGGTAACATTACCCAGGCGGCATGCAGACTTTGCTACAGTTATGTCGAGCCACGTGTGTGCGCCATGTGTAGGGCAGGATTTTTTTTTTTTTACACTGTACATTTACTTTGTTATGTATTTTATGCCTCTTGTCAGGTTTCAGTGCAACATTTTCTATGTCAATTACACAACAATTTGTACAATTCCAGCAGCAAGCCAAAATGCTACACTACAAATGTGACATGACCAAAATCCCAATGATATATGGCCAGTGGTTTTTAGGGCAAAAAAAAGATGGTCAGCCAGAAGACAATTGTTTATTAGTTGATGAAGAAATCAGGCTTGGAATTATCCTCTGCTGCCTATATATTTACATATTTATATGAAACCCACATTTCATACAGATTTTGCAGCTCAAGTCACCTTTTGCGCTGCAGCAATAAAAGCCACCAGTTAGCAGGGAACACATACGGTAACAGCCCATTAGATCACTATTGCAAATGCATCGCTTCTCCCCATTCCCCCCCCCATTGCTAAAGGAATCCTGGAATGTCACCACTGTTACTGGATCCCAGGCGCTCAGGGGCACAGCTCTCAATGGAAGTGCTATTTTAGAGGCTGCTGTGGCAGGGGATGGGTTACCGTATATACTCGATTATAAGCACAATTTTTGTGCTGATAAACTCCCACTAAGCTTATACGTGGGTGCTAGCTATATACTCCTGGGTGGAGGCTGTGACCAATGCAGTTCCCGACCTAGGATTATACTAGTGTTAATACTCTTTTTCGGGTCGGCTTATAATGGAGTATATATTGGCCCAGTCACAATGCAGGATCCTGCAGCAGTTCAGAATGCCATGATATGCACAGCACATGAATGAACAGGCTGCAGACTCAGGGACCAGATCTTCTTTTTACATAGTGTGGGTGTGAAGGGCTCTTTACTGCTGAAGCATGCAGCCCTGATGGAGTCATGTGACCAAGCAATACAGAATAACTGTGCTTTGATCACACGACCCTCTACCACCACGGTGGGCAGCAGGAGTGAAGAAAGGCCCTGCCAGTGGGAGTGGAATATGCATGAGACTTTTTTAAAGTCACATTGACCTTTGTCTCTGTATACAAGATGGCGGCTCATAACTGGTTCAAACACCCGCATTATTTATTAAATTATTTTAACTCTGTTCACTAAGAATGGCTGGGTCATTATACAAGCTCTTATGCCTCTTTTGCCAACCCTTCATCCTTTGTATATGTCCCCACAATCTGTAAAGCACTGTGGAATATGATGGCGACACATAAAGATGATTGTTATTTCCAGAGATAAAACTGCCTGTACCCAAGAGTCAAAGATGCACCTCGAGGAGTCAACGTATCCTCTGGGCCCAACGATGGGTAACTGAAGATGAGATATGAATATTGGATTGATGGGGATTCAACTCACCAGTGGTAGAATCAGAACAGACCCATAAACATAGCCCCGCTGCGTGTGTAGTGGTCAGTTGGAATTCTGCAGCACAACTCCCATTCATCTTGAATTGAGAGAAGTTGCAAGAACCTGTACTAGCACTAGTGCTACTGTATAAATAAGACAGCAGATATCCCTTTCCCAGATCATAGTCATCAGATCAATACAATGTATTGGAGGTGATTACTATCAGTTCCTGAATAGGTCCACTCCAAACATCCCACATCTAACCAAATACAACCAACCAATAACAGTATGAATACACGTGAATAGACAAATTGTGCTTTTTGCTGTAATTACAGCCTTTGCTCTACTATTTGTTAATCCTTGCTGGCGTCTATGTAGCTCGGTTACTCTCCGATAAGCACATCTGTTGCCAGGAGAACAGTTAAATTGCTCTAAAGAAAAAAAGAGGCTTTGTATGAGCAACACAAAGGGGACATAGAAGACTTGTTAACCTGGTTTTGATGGAACAGCAGCCTTCCTGGCCATGACCCCTTCCATCACTACCAAGTCCTCTTCATCTGAAAATTATGACAAGAAAAGGATGAAATCGGCTTTTTATAAGGGGTTGCCTAGGGGTTCAAAATATTGCTGCTCTCTTCCAAATATAGCTCCACACTTGACACATGGTTAGTGGGTGGTATTGCAACTGAATTTTACTCATTTTCTATACAGCTGAGCTGTCAGAAAGCAGCCAGCTTTTTCCATCTACTGAATAAACCTTTAAGTTGATGATTCTGCAAGAGGATGAAATCTTTTGGGCTGAAAGAGACAGGAATTGGATACCCCTTCTCTTATGACTAATGAATGCCCTCTTCTAGAGGGGCCCTCTGCATACAAAAAAAAAAACAATGGGAGGTGGAAAACCATTTTAGCTCATCTTTTGCAAAGTTTGTATTCTATGAGATGTGATAAATCACAGTCTTCTCCCCACCTAGTCTCTGGTATTGTTGTGGTTAAGGGGAAGAACGACTTCATTGTATGTCTTTGTGTATGAGGTTTTAGCAACATAAATAGTAGGAATAGCCTTTACAGGTCACTATCTTCTCAGGGGTTTTCTGAGCCAAAATATTGCTTATATATTTGCAGAAAAGATTCTCATATTTGCTGTACGAGTCCAACACCCTTACAGAGCAGCTCTTCTCATGTAGCGCCTTTCCTAGTGTTGTCATGTGAATGGTGGCCAAGCTGCAGTAATTCAGAAACAAATCTGGCTGTTACTATTCTGTGCTCTTGGACTCGCACATCTGATGCCGACGTACACTTAACATAGCTTAACAAGAACATTTTCACTCCTATGAAGGCATCGCCAAAGTGGATTTCGAGTGCTTGGCTAAAATGCCATTAAGAAAAGAAGAATAATAGGTTTCCACTCAATTGGAGAGGGATGAAATAAAAGCACCTTTTTATTTTTATCTTACTAGAAAATGTGTGTCTTTATATTTTGTGCAGGACAAGTATCAGGGCCGGCTATGTCCTCATAAATTAGTTGTGCTGCACTGCGAAACTAAGCAAGAGTAAATGTACCCCTATTCTCTAAAGGACAGAACAAACTGTGCTGCCAAGGAGAATTCAATGGTTGTCTGGACACTGGTAAAAGGCTCAGAAAACATAAAGGAGGTTTGCCAGAACATTTCCGCAAAAACCTCAATTCAAAAGTAGGGGGAAAAAACCCTCAACGTTACATAACCGAATTTGATGGACAGAAACACAAAAATAAATTGTGCACCGCACTAGGCAGCTGTGGCTGGGTTATAATTTTCTTGATATAACTGGTTATGGTGCATGGCTGATGGAGAGATCAGTAATAAAGTATATAAGGCATATTCAGTTTCTTTGATGACAGCCCTGGTTATCACAACACTAAACTGCAGATAAGCAGTGCAGAAACTTTGTACTCAATTACAGGGTTCTGAAGACTGATGGACAAAATCCTCTAAGTGCCATTTAGAAACACAAGTAAAATACTGCAGATTATTGATTGTCACAAACACATTAATAACACACGATAGCCAAGCTTGGAGCAGAGTTCACACTTTGCTAACTCAATACTCAAGGTAATATTTAAAAGGAGCATTTCTATTAATAATCTTGGCTGGGCAGGTTTATGGCCACCGTTAAGCCTCCAACACAAGGCTTATAGCCTGCAGTTCTTACCCAACAGCTACAACTGTGTGGAAGCATCTTATATATGTTTTGGCTTGACCTGCAAGTTACATAAGGATAAACTCATTTTCCCTGTAAAACGAGGCTAAGACGTCTTATACAAGGGCCCAGAGGACTGAGTCTATGCAAGCATTGGTGTGGTCCACAGTTTTCTATAATTGTAGCTCCAGAAAAATTTTTTTTGGTCTCTGTGACAATTGGATTTTAAAAATATTGGGTTGTCATAAGAACCAGGATTAACTATCTGCAGTTATAAGCCATGTACGATGCCAATTTTTGTATGGTCTTTTCAGAAATTTTAAAATATTGTATTGGACTGTGGATTTATGACACAAGTTGCTTAAAGGAAACCTACCATCAGGAATACACTGACAGAAAGGTAGTTACCATTAAAAACACCTCAGTCTACTAAATCCCACACTGCCTTTACCTTAATTTTAAACCATACCTAACTAAAAACCATCTATCCTTTACGCATATTAACTTCAGAGGCTACTGGGGCATGCAGCGTTCTTCAGCCGTGCCCTCACATGGGCAGTAACTCTGATCACTGTCGAAAAGATGAAGGAGTAGACTGCGGGGACGTGCCAGGAAGACTCCAGAGGCTACAAGGGTGTGGAGTAGCCTTAGCCCCCAATGCTTGGCCAGGCTACTACAGGCCCCAATAGTCTCCGAAGTTTACCTGCATATGCAATGATAGATAAAGGGTAAGGTTAAGATTTTGGTTAGGGCTTAGTAGATAGAATGGTATCTACAATGAGGAATACCTCAGTGTACTCCTCATGGTAGGCTTCCTTTATGGCAGTGGTGGCAAACCTATGGCATGGGTGCCAGAGGTGACACTGAGCCCTCTCTTTGGGCACCCGGGGCATCACCAAAGAGGACACAAGGTATCTTCATGGATTCCCAGAAGGCCCAGGACTTTCTACGCTCAGTGTTATCTTAAAGCAACAGTGCTGCCTGAGACTACAGGAGGAATGGGAAGGTGTGGGCAGATCTGGATTATCATTGTAGCTTCAGCTCCAGGCCCGAAAATTCTTCCTATTCAGGGGAACCTGAATTAATCATCCTTTATTTCTACGGTATTTGTGTTCTTAGGAAGCTATGATCGAAGACAGCAAGAAGTTACTGCTTAAATTGCACTTAAATAATGGCACTTTGAGATTAATAAGTGGGTTTTGGTTGTAGTGTGGGCACTCACTCTCTAGAAGGTTCGCCATCACTGCTTTAAGGGTTCCATGACCATGGACTTAATCCTGCATCTCTGTCTACTTTCCATAACAATTTGTATTAAACTATGGATGTAAAATAAATAAATTTTACCCATATTCACCAATAATGAAAACCAAGTAGCATTTATGTCACAGCCCATATATTAAGTCACTTCTTACAGAAGATCCAGAAATGGCATGCCTCAAACGCATAAATCAAAGTAACAACGCTTGCTGCTGATATATTAAGTGTACAGCACGGATCCGGGATCTCAGTAGTGGGAGACGGGTGCTGCGTGGGATACAGGATATGAAGACAGTCTTCTATAACACATACCGACTTCTTACAAATGGTCTTCAGAAAACAGAACATTTGGAGATCAGCGGGCTTCCTGATCACACAGTGTGCTCTTCCCCAACACATTACTAAATTGCGTGACACAATCACACATCAGAATATATATAATTGTATACAGAGAAATTAGAAGGTAAAACCTAAAAATTATATAAAATATACTGAACTGCAAAATCCACAATACACCCCTGCATTACAGGATAGAACTTTCATCATCTGTTAATCTATCATTTTATAGAAGCGTTATAAATGACGACCCGCAATAGGAAAGAACTACCAGCTGCAGTCACTGAGGTGAGAATAGGCCATGATGGGACATCACAGCGCAGCATGGTATGGACTCGCACGTGAGGCTGCTTGTACACTGCCTCTGTTCTCCCATGCCAAGGCCAGCTTCAGGAATGCATCATATAGCCATTTATTTTGAAACACTGAACAGCCAAATCATTGTATCACCATCAATATTACAGGGCTGCCAAATTAATTTTTATGCCAAAGTGTAATGCAAGCCTCATAGTCAAAGATCAAAATATTATTTTGTCATTAATAAACCCAAGGCTTTAGCAAATGTGTAAGTATTACCTCAAGGACTGATAAGAGACGATTACATGTTAGAAAGGGCAAAGGGAAGCGATAATATATATAGCATTCCCATTAACCCATTCCTCTGCATAAGTAGTCAGGATCGGATTTGAAAGGGTTCAATAAGCCCTATAAAACAGAGAATATGAAGGGCAATACTTTACCTATACCATATAAAAATGCCATTCTGCCCTAGAACATTTATACTAATCAAGTATTGTAACCCATACATGCCACTCCATGCCATTGTAGTAATAAGAAAATGGAAGAGGATGGGATAGGTATTCTTTTTCTAGTTTGAAGACAAAACCTGCCCAAATAATGAAAATCCTGCTTTAACATGTTGTGCCTACTCACACCCATATGATGGAGGGTCATTTCTGAATACCAAAGGCATCCAAATCCTATTTAGTTACACGGAGGCTACATGAACATGAATCTAATGAGCATGGCTGACCACTTAGAGAATAAGAAAAGGACCTCATTTAGCAGAACTGCTTGGACTTTTCCCAAGTGAAACATTCTGCTAACTTCAGTCTTTTTTGAGGAGGTCTGCGACCAGGGAAACCATTTTCCAGCATCTCTAAGAAGCTCAACAGATATTTACTCCTCATGATTCCAGGTCTGCTTTTGAAAACCAGTTTATTCCTTAAAAAAGGGACTCAAAGGCAGGGGGGAGAGTATCACTTCAGGTTTGATCTTTGAAGGCAAGTTAATGTAAAAGATGCAATGCCAAAAAGGATATTGCATACCCTATCAAAAAGGATGTTCAACCAACTGTAAAGAGTAAGACTATGGTCTACTTAGGAATTCCTTTTTCATGACTAAGGGATATTCAAAATGTATCCTCTAAAGCAGCGATGGCGAACCTATGGCACGCGTGCCACAGACGGCACGCAAAGCCGTTTCTGTTGGCACGCGTACCGTTGCCGGTAAGCCTCTGCCCGTAAAAGTTTGTCTATGTGAGCGGCGGAACTACGCGCCGCTCCATAGACGGAACTGCAGAGTTTTCGCGCATGTGCAGTATTTATTGCTGACTGAATTTCCGCTCCCTTAGAACCAGGGGCGCACCTGCGCCTATGCTGCGCTGGAAATCCCCGCCCGTACTACGTGCGCCCGCCTGCCGGCCAGCCTGTGCCGCCACCATGGCTGACACCCCATGCATGCCGGCTGGCAAATCCTCTTTCCTGCACTGCTCCCTCCCGGTCCGCTCCGCTCTGCTCCCTCCCGGTCTGCTTCGCACTGCTCTGCTCCCTCCCTGTCCGCTCTACTCTGTCCTGGTCCGCTCCGCACTGCTCTGCTTACTCTGTCCCGTTCCGCTCCGCTCCCCCTCTCCTCCGCTCCGTAGCCCCCCTCTCCTCCGCTCCGCTCCCCCCTCTCCTCCGCTCCGCTCCCCCCTCTCCTCCGCTCCGCTCCCCAACCTCCGCTCCAGGTCGGAGTGCAGAATGCATACAGCGTAACCTGCATGCATTCCTGGAGAACCTTCCTGTAGAATAAAAGAAAATAAAGTAAGTTTATCTGTGTATATGTATGTAATGTTTATATGTATGTAATGTGTGTATGTTATGTCTATGTGTATGTAATGTGCATATGTGGGTGTATATGTATGTATGTGATGTGTATATGTATGTGATGTGTATAAGTAGGTGTTTATATGTGTATACATACATATATATATATATATATATATATATATATATATATATATATATTCTGTATGTATTTTATACTACATGGTGATAATCTATATGCATTTTATACTACATGGCGATAAGCTGTATGCATTTTATACTACATGGCGACACGCTGTATGCATTTTATACTACATGGCGACACGCTGTATGCATTTTATACCACATGGCGACAAGCTGTATGAATTTTATACTACATGGCGACAAGTTGTATGCATTTTATACTACATGGCGACAAGTTGTATGCATTTTATACTACAAAGCGGTACGCTGTTGATAGTGTTTTTATTGTAATACAAAAGATTGTAACGTTTGAGCTATGTTTTCTTAATTAAAACCTTGTTATTCTAGTTACATTTTTGTGGTGGCACTTCGCTTCAAGTCAGAAGGGTTTGGGTTGCATTTTGGGCACTCGGCCTCTAAAAGGTTCGCCATCACTGCTCTAAAGCAATTGATCAGATTAGTTGGGACAACCGAATACAATCTAAACAGCCATTTTAGAAGCTTTCGCACATCAAAATAGATAGCTACGACTATTAGCATCCTTATTTTGTCATTTTCCATATTTGGCAAATATATTTCAACATGAAAACAAGGGAGTAGACCAAATATTGAAAGACTGTTAGAAATGCCACACATATTAGATCCCTGTAAGTCTTAGAAATCCCACCAACTCAAACCTATGCAATGAGCTACGGAGCTATAACTGGTAAACAATGATGGAGGCCTTTGTCACTATAAGTAGGCCATCAATACTGTGGGCACTATGTCCTGCAGAGGCAGATTTGTCCTCATCTTATTGCCTGCCCTCAGTAGCAGTTCTTGACTCCTGCAATCATTTCTTCTACTCTGTACAGCCGGAGACAGCTCTGCATTCATGCAGGAAAATAAAGCCCATCTCCCTTCAGTATGTGTAGATTTGATCACAGCAGCACATAAAGGAGAGCAGGCTTTACAAGAACATGAGCTTCCTGCCTCCTGAATCGCTTATTCCTCCTTCTGACGCAGGGGTTTTGACATTGATTATTCAGCCCACACAGTAATTGTTCAGGGAAAGCTCATGCAGGAAACAGACTGTACAGAACAAACAGCAATGCCTCATTTCTAGGCCTGTGTACTCACGACCCAAACAAATCTGCAGAATTTCATTCAGTCTCATTCCATGCCACATGTTTCTCTCCACCGCATAAAGCTACAACAAATTACATTTACCGATGTGTCACAGGTGGACACACAGAAACCAAAAACAAGTCCAAACCCTGCCCATACTCTGATCCTTACAAGTCATGACACCTGGGATCGTGCAGGGGTTGTACATAAATATAAAAAAAGGTTTTTTAAATAGTCACAAATACACACATACAAGGTTTCTTACAGAGGGCAGTATGCACCAATAACTGAACGGCTCTTGGCAAGGTAAAATCCCATTGTCTATTACATAACCACAACATGCAGGCTGCTGATCAGTGACATGTGACACCGCTAATGACAAGATGGGGTAAATCTGTAGCAGCCTTTCCCACTGAAATACAGGGTCGGCAGTACGAGAGGAAACATCACAAGAGGTGGTCATCAAAAGAAAAAGTGATTAACACATAAATCATTCGAGTTTAATTTTGATATTAAAATTTAAAAATAAAAAAAACTAAGATTATTTGAAAGAACAATTCACTGTCGAACAATGTAGAACAACCAAATAAAGGCAGAAGACAACAGGAAACCAGATAGGATGCAACTGCAAACACCATTTGACTTCTGATTGTCATTTCTGACCAATAGCCATGTCATGGTTGTCATTTGGGACGGCCAGTAAAAAAAAATAAAATTTTTTTTACTTGCCTTCTCCGGCCCTCCTGGTGTTGCAGCGCTACCATCCGTTGGTGTAGTACCTGTTTGTTTACTGGGACAGGCTCACTTGCCTAAGACAATGTCTCTCACCTGGCACACCTACCCGTTCCCATGTCCCAGTGGCCGATACATACTGACGCAAATGCTGTATTAAACGCTGAGACAGAGGCATGGGACACTAGGAGCATCGGAGAAGGCAAGCACAAGTTTATTTTTATTATTGCCCTTTAGAAAGTCCCTCCAGGCCTATTAAAAAAAAAAAACTTTATACTTAACTAGAGAGGAGTCCATGGGGTGCATTGGTCCCATCTTGTGCGTCCCGTGCCTGCTTCAATGAAGCCAGAACAGCAAACCCCAGCTTCACTGCACAAGTGCCATAACTACACAGACAGCACCAGAACATGGCAAGTATAAACGTTTATTTTAATGACGCCCACATAGGGACATGGTAAAGTGCAATTTGGGACACTAAACCACCTGTGACTGCATATATTGACACCAGGGAAATGTGCATAGCGATCCACTAATGTCATGGGCACAATGAACAAAACGGTTTTTAAAAACCTTAGCATATTTTGTAATTAAAAGAAAAAAAAAAAATAATAAAGGATTGTATTGCATCACATTACTGGTCTTGGAAATATCAGCAGTTCATACCCTATAGTCTTGCAGCAAGGGCCAACAGCATTGAGGTCATTTTCTTATCTGTTACTTTTATAGCCATAATAATAAAGTGGTGACTTGTTAACCATTTATATGTATCCTGAGACATTATGTTGGAACCATTTTTTTGCCATGTGGATGGTATCACTATTAGGATCCAAAATTAACAGAGAAAATATTGGCTAAGTAAAATGGCCACAGCACACAAACCCGTGCAGCCCATGGAAACGTACCTGTGCGGTGGTCCTATGCCAAGGACTGAACACCATGAACATGACCGTCCTTGCATCAGAGAGACAGGGAATCCTTGCATTATATAACGGCCAGTGTTGGTACTGGAATAGCTGATAGTGTTGGTGCTGATGCTTGGACAGAAGACAGGGTGTCTTCTGTCCCTAGCGTCATATTTCTTAATGATCCAAGAAGTCTTGCCCTTGGTCTGTGGGATCTGACCAGCACGGGGGTTCAATTCCTCTAACCTAACACATCTGTGTGCACAGGGCCTTATGGTGAAGCATATGAATGGGCTACAGAAGGGGACATCCGAATTCCAGGGCACCCCATTTGTTGACATCCGGCCCCTTCACAGATCAGATCCAGCACACTGCAGAGATGGAAGCAGCTGGCTCCATTTTGTGTTGTGGCCGTGAGTCGTAACTGGAAGTAGAGTCAGTAGTGTTCGGGAACCACTGCTCGAAGATGGAGCGGCCTGCTTTCACCTTGGTCAGCGTGCAGCAGCGCTGATCAGCAGGGGTGCAAGCTCTCACAACAGAACCATTTTATTTATAGGCCATTAATATGTTTGGGCTGAAAGCCCCTTTAACCACTTGTAGGGGACGGTGTAGGCAGATTAGAATTGTGTGAGGGATAAATATAGTTCATGAAATCAAAACCGGTTTCTCAAAAAGTGTCATTTCCTTAATCCTAGCAATAAGCTACATTAATGCACCCTTCCTCAGGCGTATAAGCCTTGTGTCAGTCACATGGTCAGACACACATAAAGCACACAGCAGAATAGATCATGCTTTCTGCTTTTATCCAGCAGCAGTTGCCAAGGTTATAGTGATGGCGTCACAGCTCTCCTCCCCCAGCCTATCCTCCCGCACTGCTGCTATAGAGATTGCTGTGTACCCAGAGGTGCCGGCCATTCACTCATCATAGCTGATTACTTCTTGTTTGTCTGCAGAATGTACTAGGACAAGCAGAAACTGGGGACAATGACAATTTGTTTAACTGCTGTACATTTTTTTGTCATGCATAATTTATTAACCCTTCAATCGTTTCCCCATTTATATTGCGATTCGAGCCTTACTGCAAACAATTATGAGCCTAAGCACCAATGAAACCAAGTGTGTACATGATCTTATTTCAGGATCCATCCACACAGCCTGCTGTCCTCCAGTACTTCCCCACTACAGGGGTAACCCTTACAATATACAGGCATGATAATGCAGCCCTTCATAGGGCCCCTCCAGGGAGCCAACAGAGCTCTGATGCCTTTATGGCTGGATTTAGAAAACCTTCTAAATATGTGAATAAGAAAAGCAGCTAGACACAAAATTAGAAAGTAGAGAAAGGACAACCCAGGCGCACTTCAAAGAGTTTGTGTTCCAGGTTTATTATTAATGTGGCGTGCATTTCATTAGCTGGAGGCAATCTCCGGCCCAGCAGAAAGGTCATTCGTGTTTCACTAACCAAGAGAAGCTCAATAAAAGGACAGAGACAACCAATTCACTGCTTGTCCCAACCTGTCCACAGAATAGAGGGTAATAAGAGGCCTTTCTATTACTGAAAAGGAAAGCCTTCACTAAGCAATTGTTAGCAACCTGAAACCTTATCCTCTTCCTCAGTGGGAAGTATCTGAATACATTGGAGACATTGTGCATGAGAAGCCAGGGAATGAATACAATCCTTCCTACAAGGTAAAGTTACATTCCACCATTACTTTATGGGGTGGTGACCTGAATCTCCAAATAGACTAAGACTCCATGTCCACGAGGACAAGTGGGCCCGTGATCCTCAGAGAGGTCTATGGCACCTGATCACGGTGCAAGCACACCGTCTTCCTGTACTGTGACAGATCCTGTCAGGCATACTATAGTCCATGTCCTATATTCACCCGGATTGTGGGGTGGTGTGCTCACCCCCAGCCCATGCACCCGGTCGTGCGATACGCCAGGGTTATGGCCCTTACCTTCTGAAACTATTCAATAATAGCAGCATTACCAGCTATACTGGTCTACAGACACCATGATATACTAACAGGTTCCTTGGTTCTATTCTGAATAAGTGCCCAATATGTTGCTGCATCACCAACTTGGCCATATGGAGGTGTAGCATTCTTGCCTTCAACACCAGCAAGGTACACAAAAGATAAAAGTTAAAAACTTTGAGAATGGCAGTGTAGGGCCTTACTGAGACCCAGCCAAGGTCTACATCACAGTACAGTGAACTACGGCGGTACTCCAAAGGTGTACTACGTCAGCTTCACTGAGCTGCTGTATAGGCAATGAGGAGAGCAAACCCATGTATTGTTTTATTTTATTGTGGCCCCTGTGCTGGGGATATACCCCTAAGCTATTAGGACACTAAGCTACTAATTCATTAGTCACATCATCTGCTTAAAGGAAATCTGACATCAAAGTCAAGCATGATAAATCAGGCACCGTGACAATCTGGTGGTAATCTTAAAGTTGATTTTAGAAGGAAGGAAGCCATGGATAACAAATATAACTATGAACAAGCCAGAAGGGCTCTGGGGGATGCCACCTGAGCCCCTTAGTGTTGTAGCTGCACTGGCTGTTACAATGAGCAGCCCCCCCCCCCCCCGCATTTCCTGCTGCAGCTGGATTAAACAAGCAGAGGGAGAGAGGCTGTTACACTGTGCAAGGAGCATGTCCCCCTCCTACTAAGTGAGATGATAGCAGACACTGGTATAGGAGTAGTAGGGGAGGGGGCAGAGTCTGACGGTACAGAACAGGGGGCTGAGTTAAGGCCCCCAGAGCCATTATGATTCATTAGCTTAATTTTAAAAGTTGAAGGAAGGAGGCCGAACTCCCGGTCACATAAACCTTGAATGCAGAAGCTGTTTTTTTTTTTCAAATGAAAGAGCCCTAGTAACTTAACCCAATTTAATCTTCACAACACCAGAGTAATGGAACTTAGGATGTGAATGGAAGCATTTAAGAGATAAACACTAAGAATTGTCATAAAGCAAATCAGTACAGAAGCACTTTGCTCGCTAATAATCAGAAGGTCTCCTAGCAAAGCTATGTCTACAGATTGTGTAGAGCAGCACAAAGGGTCATTATGGTAAAGCATTATAGAACAGTACTTTTCCATACAAGCAATGCTCCTAGGGGAGAATACCTCAGTAATGTGAGGGAATATGTCACATGGTGTAATTTTGTAGTCCGTAAGAGTATGCTCACAAGGAATATTCCTGTCATTTGTTGAATATACTGTAAACAGAGCAAAATCCTATAGAAGTTATAGTGCCAATAGTTAGTGCCCATTAACACAAGGGACACTTCCCACTGCCTTGTTCCTCTAAGCAGGGGAATAGAAGAGGAGCTTCACTCCTGAGCATGTAGATAAAGTGCAGCCACATTCATCTCAACTAAAAGTGGGGGTTCAGGGGTCCACAAACCACCAACAGGCCACAAATGCTATGAGTTGCGGTCAGCACCCTGCTGACAGAGTCCAATAAGCGCTTCCATAACTGATGCAACATAACTGATGGGAGCAGGGCAGGAGGCCAGGTAGCCGTGAGTGCAGCCGAGAAGCTCTCGCTACTCCGGGGGCTCTGCATCCGGACTCTGGTTGTGTGCATCGTAGTGAGGACCCAGATCAGAGCGCCTGTGAGTGGCAAGTACTTGTCTGCTGTACTGTAGTGCTCTCATGCTCCTGGTCCTGATGCTGCCGCATACAACCAATATGGGACAGAACAGAGCGGGGTCTCCAGTTCTATTATCACCTCTAGGGTCGGTCCTAATGCAGTATTCTGTTTTGTAGGGTTGAGTTTATTGCTGTACTGTGGCATTCATCTTTTCTGGGTTGGCATTTTGTGCTGTACGTTGGTGGTTGGTGCATCTAGGGCAGCGATGGCGAACCTATGGCACGCGTGCCACATGCGGCACGCAGAGCTTTTCCTGTGGGCACGCTGAATGTTATTGTGGTTCCCATAGAAACCACTGCCGGGAGAAGAGAGCAGCATGATACAGCTGCTCCCACATAATAAAATTGGGCAGGGGCATAAGGATCTGGCCCTTAGATACAGGGGTCCAGCGGCTGCACTGTTCAATGTGCTCTTTTGGGACCCCTGAGCACAGTAAGATCGGCAGGAAGGCAGTCATTGCTCTGCCTTCCCCCCTGCTAAAGCCGGGACTCACACAGAGGGCTGGTCACCTGACCCGACCAGCCAATAGGAGAGGAGAGGAGGGAAGAAGAATCACCAGAGCCCGGGCTGCATGTAGCTGCTGCAGTATAGAAAGGTAATAAATGACATACATAAAGTATAGCATCAGCTCATTCTCCCCTGCTATCCTGTAAATATAAACTACATCATGCAGCTATTCATATCTTTCCAGCACCCTCATATCTATCTATCTCTCTGTCTCTCTCATATCTATCTATGTATCTATCTATGTATGTATCCATCTATGTATGTATCATCTATCTATGTATCATCTATCTATGTATCTATCTATCTATCTATCATCTATGTATCCATCTATGTATCTATCATCTATGTATCTATCTATGTATGTATCTATCTATGTATCTATCTATCTATCTATCATCTCATATCTATGTATCTATCTATCTATGTATGTATCTATCTATCTATCATCTATGTATCTATCTATGTATGTATCTATCATCTATGTATCTATCTATGTATGTATCCATCTATGTATGTATCCATCTATGTATCTATCATCTATGTATCTATCTATCTATGTATCTATGTATCTATCTATGTATCTATCTATGTATGTATCTATCTATGTATGTATCTATCTATGTATGTATCTATCTATGTATGTATCTATCTATGTATGTATGTATCTATCTATGTATCTATCTATCTATCTATCTATCATCTCATATCTATGTATCTATCTATGTATGTATCTATCTATCATCTATCTATCTATCTATCTATCTCATATCTATCTCTCTCTCTCTCATATCTATCTCTCTGTCTCTCTCATATCTATGTATCTAGAAAAATGATCTATCTATCTATCAGGGCCCACTGGTGTCTTGTTACACCACTGGGATTGGGGTCACGTATAAAGGTCAGCAGACCCCTATATGTGACATATGACATAGCTATAAATAAAATACATCAATATTAAAATGGGGCAATTCTCTCTATAATGCTGGTTATCAGCTGCAGGTTTACCTGAGCTCTGCCCCAATCCTTACCCTGAACAGTATACAACAGTTTTAGGCGAGCAGCGGACAACAGTACACTGCCAGGATTTTTTAACGTTTATTACAGAAGTCCCTATATAAAACACCTATGTGTTTTTTTTTTTTTTAAATTTTTGTCTTGGCACTTTGCTATAAGTAAGTTGGGTTTGAGTTGCATTTTGGGCACTCGGCCTCTAAAAGGTTCGCCATCACTGATCTAGGGTGCTGGTTAAAGATGCAGAGCCCTAAAGCAGCTTAACAGTAGGGTCCTTGGACAATGAATGTTGTTCACCACTGGCCTAAATTTTTAGATCAGGAACAGAGCAGACATTTAAAAGGACATCTACGACCAGGACGAAAGAATGTATGCAAATAAGTCTGTGGGGCTCCAGGCTCCATAAACATTAGCATACAGTAGTAGACATATGGAAAATGTTATTCAGCAACTTATTTAGGTGGTAAATCTATCTGCCTGAAAACACATTTTGAATTTCAAGAACGGAACATTTTTCAAAAAAATTAATCATGTTTTTTTGTAAATAAAATGCAAAACTTAGCAGCCAAAATGTGCCACTAAAATGAAGTACAACTTGTCAGGAAAAAAATCTCAGAATCGCTTTGATAAGTAACAGTGTTTAAAAGTTATAACCATATAAAGCGACGCAGGTCAGAATACAAGAAATGGGGCTGAGCCTTAAGCTGTAAAATGGCTGCATCCTTAAGGGGTTAAAGGAAATTTCAAAATTTGTATTATTTATTATAGGTTTATAGACACACAGGTTGCAGGGGGCGTGGCCACCAGCACCAGGAAGCACATAGATGAGCGAGCACTGGGAGTGTCACATCATTATACAGGCTGTCAGTCATGTGTATAGGAGTATCTCATACACACACAGGCTGCAAGGGGTGCCAGGAATCACATTGAGGAGTCATCACCAGGAGTAATACAAACTGTCAGTCAAGCACTGGGGGGTGTGGCTGAACCTCACACTCATGAATAAGCTGGACTGCTGAATATGATAATGACTCATTGGACCCATATAAAAAAAAAAATATTACATTTGATAAATATGGTACATTTAATATTTTTGGATGCATATTCTGAAAACCAAAAATAAGAACAGCTACATTTTGGCCCCTAGTCAATCAAAAAGTTTGGAAGAAACGGCCACACAATTAGAAAATCAATGAAATCTCTGGAAAAATTGGGTGCAAGGAAATGTAATCTAGTTTACAAATCAAATTTTTATTTGGGGAACCTTAGAGGCGGCCCGTGGCATCACTTCTGCTATGCCAATGCTCAGCTCAGAGGAATGGTGCAGAATAGGATTTGTGACTACCTTTTAAAAATTCATATTCACAACACAAATTAAACTGTACATACATAAAGTGTGAATCAACACCATATATAAAATGGAGTCCAATCCGCTGCAGGTAACAGCAGTAAAAGCTCCCACTTGGCAATTATTTAGATACCAAGAAGCTGTCATCCCCAAGTCTATAACAGACCTCCATGTAGGATTCAATCATTGAAGTGACTGCATGGACTCACACACACAGCAACTTTCTAAAAAAACAAGTAGAACAAGAATCCGGCACCATCCGATCACTAAAGCACAGCTCACCAGATCGTCCCGGCAGGGGTTCAGACAGGGTGGTAATGCCTTCTTGCATCCAAATGATATCGTGGTGGTGCTCAGCAAGAGCGAAGACAATCCATGTAGTGCAAACAAAGTATAGCGGCACTCACCGATATCGTGCGAAGAATTCACTTTATTAGGGTGCGTACAGAAAACAGAGCGGGGCCAGGCGACGGGCCGTTTCGCGCTAGTCCAGCGCTTTCTCAAGCCAAATGACGTCGTCTTCCGGCGCGGCGCACAATATATGCGTCCGGGCCGCTCGGCGTCGTCATGGTGACAGTAATACAACAATAAAACATATGTGTGAGTGTGACAGTAAAATCCATACAAAATACAAGATAAAAACAAATCAGCATAAGACCTGCTGTGGTAAGTAATGATACAGCACAGGACACAATTACTGTATAACCTACATCGTGTCCCCTTGGATCGGGCCAACATGCGACGTGGATAAGGTTGATACGGAGAAGGTACGAGTGTAATCAAGAGAGGGTTATTCACAAAAAGCAGCTATAATCATTTTTCTCATTTAAACCAAGCGTACCCGTGGCATCAAAACGAATGATGTGCCTACTCTCCTGCCTGAGCAAATGTTTTTTCCTGTCCCCACCAAGAGGATCAACTTTAACCTGTTCAATGCCGGCAAAACGTAAGACCCGTGGGTCTCCCCCGTGATGCCTTCTAACATGATCGATTAGTCGGGGGCAACCGTCCCCCGTAACAATCGATTTGTAGTGTTCCCTGAATCTGACGTATAGTTTGCGTATGGTTTTCCCAATATAGAAAAAGTTGCATGGGCACAAAATAACATACACTATATAGGTGGATTTACATGAAATAAAGTGTTTCACCTTATATGTGATGCCCCCCAACTGAATGGTTTTTAGTTGACTGTTAAATTCACAAAATTTACAAGAACCGCACCTAAAATTACCTACAGGGATACTTTTCTCTAACCACGTTTGAGATTGTGTGGAGAAATGACTCCGTACCAGCATACCTCGTATTGTGGGACATCGTCTAAAGGCAACACATGGGCGCTCGCCAGTGATATCTTTAAGCTGGGAATCGCGACTCAGGATACCCCAATTCCTAGAGATGGCCTGACGTATAGCTAATTCACATGGGCTAAATTCAAAAGAAAAGGTGAACCTTTTATTACCATCAACGGGTTTGTGACTCCCTGAACTGTGCCTACCCCTATGTTTGTTCTTAGTATATAACAGTTCTTTTTGTGACAATGTGGTGACCTTAATATAGGCCTCTAAGACAATCTCACTAGGGTAGCCCCTATCCATCAGTCGTTCCCCCAGTTCTCTAGCTTGTAGACAGAACAGAGTGTCACTATTATTAATACGTCTGAGTCTTAAAAACTGGGCATATGGCAGACTCTTTTTCGTATGGAATGGGTGATAGCTGTTAAAATGCAAAATCGAATTAGTGGCAGTCTCCTTTCTGAACTATGCACTTCGGCGTTCAGAAAGGAGACTGCCACTAATTCGATTTTGCATTTTAACAGCTATCACCCATTCCATACGAAAAAGAGTCTGCCATATGCCCAGTCATTTCTCCACACAATCTCAAACGTGGTTAGAGAAAAGTATCCCTGTAGGTAATTTTAGGTGCGGTTCTTGTAAATTTTGTGAATTTAACAGTCAACTAAAAACCATTCAGTTGGGGGGCATCACATATAAGGTGAAACACTTTATTTCATGTAAATCCACCTATATAGTGTATGTTATTTTGTGCCCATGCAACTTTTTCTATATTGGGAAAACCATACGCAAACTATACGTCAGATTCAGGGAACACTACAAATCGATTGTTACGGGGGACGGTTGCCCCCGACTAATCGATCATGTTAGAAGGCATCACGGGGGAGACCCACGGGTCTTACGTTTTGCCGGCATTGAACAGGTTAAAGTTGATCCTCTTGGTGGGGACAGGAAAAAACATTTGCTCAGGCAGGAGAGTAGGCACATCATTCGTTTTGATGCCACGGGTACGCTTGGTTTAAATGAGAAAAATGATTATAGCTGCTTTTTGTGAATAACCCTCTCTTGATTACACTCGTACCTTCTCCGTATCAACCTTATCCACGTCGCATGTTGGCCCGATCCAAGGGGACACGATGTAGGTTATACAGTAATTGTGTCCTGTGCTGTATCATTACTTACCACAGCAGGTCTTATTCTCGGCGTTTTATGCTGATTTGTTTTTATCTTGTATTTTGTATGGATTTTACTGTCACACTCACACATATGTTTTATTGTTGTATTACTGTCACCATGACGACGCCGACCGGCCCGGACGCATATATTGTGCGCCGCGCCGGAAGACGACGTCATTTGGCTTGAGAAAGCGCTGGACTAGCGCGAAACGGCCCGTCGCCTGGCCCCGCTCTGTTTTCTGTACGCACCCTAATAAAGTGAATTCTTCGCACGATATCGGTGAGTGCCGCTATACTTTGTTTGCACTACAGCAACTTTCTAAAGTAACTATCTAAAATAAGGGAAACATTTGACTGGAATATCGCTGACCAAAAGAGCTGATATCAGCACAACCGGTTGGCCAGTTCCAGACGTGTTCGGCTGGCTGAGCAAGAACAAGTAAAATAATCCTTTCTGCCTTGCTAACCGACTCATTAGAGGGCTGCTCTACCCAACATCTGATACAGCTTGCATACACCCAATAAAGACACTGACAAGCAGAGAAATACTGGCGATGCAGACATCATCATGCAAAGCTTGTAAGGACACGTCATCCATCTATGACTGTGCAGAGACAGAGCCGTGATTCATTCATCGCTGCCATTTCCTAGGACAGTGTGTATGTTCCCAGCCCTAAAGCAGAGCAGAAAGGAAACTGCAATACCTTCCTAAAAAAAAAAAAAAAAAAAAAGACCACTACTAAGCAATAAAAAAAACACATAACACGATTGCAAAGAGGGAATCACTTTGCAAGCTCCATCAGAACGTTTTCCAAGTACTTCCATGGACATACAAGAACATCTTAGAGACAAACCATGGATATGAATGAGTACTCGGTTTTCCTTGATCACTGGGGTCCCAGCATAGGAACGCCCCAATCTACAACATATCAAATCAAAGAATCCTTCTAATACAGACTGTCCAAATTAACCCTTACTGCCGATGCCCTTTGCCCATTTTTTCACCTTCATAATGTAACAGCATGTGAATCTGCAGGATAAACGGGCTGTGATAACACAAAGGTAGCTCATTAGCATAATTTTAAAAAGTTGATTTTAGAAGGAGGTCATGGATAATGAATACAATAAGATTACCAGTCACTGTATCTGGATCTATGAGCAAGTGCCCCTGGTAGAGGTGCAATTTAGTAATCCGAGGTCTTTCAATGGAAAAACAAAACAGATACTAGGCGCCTGGGATCCAATGTTAGAGGGTATTAAAGCTTCTTAGCAGGTATGCTGCATGGAGAAGCTAGAGGAGGGCGCACAGAGGAGCTCACGGATAAAGTAAATATATAGAACTTTCATGGCCTTTTTTGCGTTGTATAAGTTTGCTGCAATGTTGCATGGAGGTGGTTGTGTGTATAAATTACAAAGTTATTTTTGCATACGATACAAAGAGTCACACGCACAGCCTTACCACAGTAGAGCGCAAATTCCCCCTGCATAAAACTACATTTGTACAATATGTAACAGACCCCAATATGAAAATATATTTAGTTTGGGGGGGTTAATCTGCCTGACAGGTTCTCTTTAACCCCTTAAAGGGCACCTACCACCACGATTCTACCTATAAAGGTAGATCGGGTGGTAGGTGGATGTAAGGGACGTGAGGAGAGCTCTTTTTAGAGCTAATCCTCACGTCCCCGCTAACTTTTAATAAACTTTATTCCCCTAACATGTAAATTTAGTTATGCGGCTACTGGGGCGTGGAGTAGCCGGGCACGAGGCTACACAGCGCGGCTACTCCACGCCCCAGTAGCCACGTTACTCCTCCTACCCTGTGTGTTCGGCACGCAACTCCTCGTAGCTGCGCGCCCTCGCCCGACATGCTGGCGTTCTGCACATGCGCAGAACGCAGCTGAGCAGCCACAGCTCCGAGGCCGGAGCTACTGCGCATGCGCAGAACTCCGGCTTGTCGGATGCCGCGAGCTGAACACACAGGGTAGGAGGAGTAACGTGGCTACTGGGGCGTGGAGTAGACGCGCTGTGTAGCCTCGTGCCCGGCTACTCCACGCCCCAGTAGCCGCATAACTAAATTTACATGTTAGGGGAATAAAGTTTATTAAAAGTTAGCGGGGACGTGAGGATTAGCTCTAAAAAGAGCTCTCCTCACGTCCCTTACATCCACCTACCACCCGATCTACCTTTATAGGTAGAATCGTGGTGGTAGGTTCCCTTTAAGGACGCAGGGCTTTTCGGCTCATTTCTCGCTCTCCAACTTCAAAAATCCATAACTTTTTCATTTTTACGTGTACAGTCGTGTGAGGGCTTATTTTGTGCGTAACAAATTTTACTTCCCTGTAATGTTATTTATTTTAACATGCCGTGTACTGCGAAGCTGAAAAAAAATTCCAAATGTGGAAAAATTGAAAAAAACCCGCACGTGCGTCACGTTCTTGTGGGCTCAGTTTTTACGACTTTCACTCTTCGCTCCAAATAACACGACTACTTTATTCTTTGGTTCGGTGCGATCGCGGTGATACCAAATTTATATAGGTTTTATTGTGTTTTAATACATTTTCAAAAATTAAACGAATGTGTACAAAAAAGAAAAATAATTTTTTGCCATCTTCTGACGCTAATAACTTTTTCATACTTTGGCGATGTGTGAGGGGTCATTTTTTGCGAAATGAGCCAACGTTTTTATTGCTACCATTTTGAGGTCTGTGCGACATTTTGATCATTTTTTATGTTATGTAAAAAGGTGTAAAAGTTGCATTTCGGACATTTGGGCGCCATTTCCCATAACCGTTTTTATATTTTGTAAGATCGGGCATTTTGGGACGCGGAGATACCTAATATGTTTGTGATTTTTACTGTTTATTATGTTTTATATCCGTTCTAGGGAAATGGGGGTGATTTGAACTTTTAATATTTTATAAATTTTTTTTATTTTTGAAACTTTTTTATTTTTCTTTCACTATTTTTTAGACCATCTAGGGTACATTAACCCTAGATGGTCAGATCGCTCCTACCATATACTGCAATATTTCTGTATTGCAATATATGGCATTTTTGCAGCACATTCATTACAATGAGCCATTGGCTCATTGTAACGAATCTGCAGATGCCAGATCGTCTCGGGTCAAACGAAGACCCAAGGCTACCATGGCAACCGATCGCCGCCCACCAATGACGTTCGGGGTCGCGGCGATCGTAATAAAGATGGCGCCGCCCGCGCGCCGCCGTCTTTTAAATGCCGGCGGCATTGAAAGGGTTAATAGCCGCGATCGGTGCAAGCACCGACCGCAGTTATTAGCGGTGGGGGTTTGCTGCAATATGCAACAACCCCCACCTCTGTATGAAGAGGACTCAGCACGTGAGCACTCTTCATACATCCCTTATACCTCTGCGCCGTAGAGCTACGGCGCAGAGCGTTAAGGGGTTAATACATTGAAGAAAAAACAGGAAGCAACTGAGGCAGGATAGGAGGAGCTTGTTTTTTATGCTCAGGTTTCAAGTCCTGGGGGCGGATCCCTCTGGTTGGTGCTGTCAGAGTGCTGGGGAAAACACTTTGGAAGGAGTCACGTTTTACATGGCAAGCTGGCATTTTCACTGATGCCATTTTCTGGCAGTTTTCATTGGTTTGTTTTGGTTTTTAAACTTAAAACAAAATAAAAAATATCCCAAAAAGGAGCATGCCAAGGTGTTGTAGAGATGTCATACAGGCACATGTAGCCCACACACAATACTGAGCCTCATTTTTACTTGTTTTAAGAACATTAGATCAAAGTTTGATCAGCCTGTAGTGTGTGTTTCCACTGAATTAATAAATTAAGTATATAAATTTGATTTCCATTGATCGTTTTGTGATTTTGTTGTAAGCACATTCAACTTTGTACAAACAAAGGATCCAATGAGAATATTTCATTCATTCAGAACGCAAATGTGTTATTTATAGGAAACCTGTCACCAGGGACCTCATTTTTCACTAAAGGCAGATTGTAAAAGCCCATGACACCTGCAGTGCAAGTCTGCCTCTCTGCCTTTTCTAAGCATTTGCATTACAATATAATTGTGTCTTATAACTCACTCTTGCATCCTGACAAAATCCTGTGGTAGTCACAGGGGCTGGACTTTGGTTTGCATGCATTTCAAAAAACAACATGTGACTTGTCTGAGCTGCAGGCTGCCTCCATGTTTGTGCTCCTGTACAGCTCTGTCCCTCCCTCACTGATGTCAGGCTGACCAGGCTGTAACCTCTGAGAACCAGCAGGAGGTGGAGCTAGACAGGAGCACAAATGAGGGGGCCAAGCTCTGAGGAGTGAGTAACAGACAAGTCACATGTTTTTTTAAATGCATCCAAACCATAGTCCAGCCCCTGTAACTACCCCAGGATTTTGTCAGGGAGGAAGAGTAAGTTATATCACACAATTATATTGTAATGCAAATGCTTAGAAAAGGCAGAAAGGCAGATTTGCACTGCTGGTGTGAAGGGCTTCTGCAACCTGTCTTTAGTGAAAATGAGGTCCCTGGTGACAGGTTCCCTTTAAGTGTTGCCTTTATTTTTTCAGAATCGCACCATAAGGTACAGGTGCTGAAATGGGTTAAACACCATGCATTACAAAGTGGTCCACAACCTGCACCCACCATACATCTCTGACTCTGGTTTTCTCCTCCACTGATCATCAGAGGCCTCGCTATATGCTGCCTGCTTTTCAGCAGTGCTCCTGCTTATACATGATGGGCAGTGAGTGTATTAATATCAAACAGAGAAGTGTTGGAATTAGCAACAGGTGGGTGGAAGTGCTACCAGGGGCTTGGTTTTGATGAAGCCAGAGCCCACATCGGCTCTTGTAACAGATATATGTACTTCCAAGTGGAGGGAAGAGTCTGTTTCTAATTTGCATAATCATAAAATACATTTATATAGGTTGGAGGTCAGATACATTCTTTTTTACTTTTTTTCCCTGCTCAAATTCCAAAGGATATAACTTTTTCTTTTTATCTGACATGGGCTTGTTTTTTGCGGGAAGATTTGAATTTTCCAATGGGTTTATTTTTATGGTAAAAATAGCATAATATTATATTATATTCAAATTTTTTAACTGTCCTGCAACCGTACAGAATAAAACAGCCGTTTTGCCGCTTGTTTTTTAATTTAAACATTTACTCTGTACAGTATAAACATGATATAATTATTCTATAGGTTAGTACGGTTAAGGAGATATCAAACATGTAAAGTTTTCTTATATTTTACTACTTCAAGTGTCGCCATTTTCTGAGAGCTCTAACTTTTTTACTCCTCAATCAAAAGAGGGTTATTAGGGCTTGTTTATTGCGGGAAAAGGTAATGGTTAGATTGGTACCATTATAGGGTACATCTGACTTTGATCGTTTTCTATTACATGCTTTTGGCAGGAAGCAAGCACTAAAATTGCAATTTTTTTTTAAATTTTAGTTTTTTCTTTTTTTCCAACAGCCTCACCAGGACCCTCTGCCATATTGTCTCGGGATGACCAAAATGTCGTAATTTTTGATCTGTTAAATTTTCACTTTACATTATGGTGAAGGCTGTACCATGTGAGACATTTACTGAAAAATAAAAAAGAACAAAAGAATACATAACGTATGTGCCACCTTTTCTGACCAGACATGACTTGACTAACATGTCAGCTTTTCATGCACAACTTTTAAGGAAGTAACTTATAGCTGTGAAAATTGGATATGAAAATTTGACCCAAGGATGACACAAGAACTGCAAAAATAGATGGTTATAACTAAACTTAATGGGTATTTTCCACATGGAAGCTTTCTGTACCAACTATTGGTCATTTAAGAGCACAGCATGTACCAGAAAGAATGAGAATTGGACAAGGCTGTGGAAGAGATTTATCAGGAGTGTCAGAGAAAATGGTTCTAGTTGTTCATGGCAAACAATTCCAGGTTAAGAAAACTGAGCTCTGATTAGTAGCCATGAGCAGCAACACAGTTTGGATCTCAGACACTGAGAAGTCTCCTCCAATGAAACAAACAGCAAGTAGGAGCCACCCCTGTCAGTGTGTCAAATATATATGATATATATATATATATATATATATATTTTTTTTTTTTTTTACAATGACAATAGGATAGAAGAATGAGTCATGTAAAAGTATTCCAGTTCCAGTTTTTGTTTGTATGATGAAAAGTAAGTTTTACTTTTAGTATCAATTCCTCCATCTAGAACTATGCTTGCTGTCATTCTGTGGGAAGCTTCATTGTTTACTTCCACCACAAAAATCTCTCCATGGTCATGTTGCATCATAACGGGACATTTATCGATGTTCTGTTCTAGTTTTCTCATGGTAACAAATCAAAGCTTGACCTTTATTTTATAAAACGAAAGCTAAACTCTGATTGCCATAACAAGTAACTAGAACAGTTTAGCTTCCACATGGTGATTAATCCAAGCTGTGTTATTACTAGTGATGGGAAATCTGGCTCCTCTTCTTGAGCTGGATCCTTAAAGGAAACCTACCACTTTAAAATGACCCTTCTGACCCACAAATACCTTAAGCTAGCTCAGGATGAGCTGATGCCGGACCATATTTTCAATTAAACCAGAAACCGCTGTATTTGTACAAAAATGATTTTCTTGCGGTAGTAAAATCTCCCTTCGGCGCTTCTGTAAGCGTCATACAGCGCGCACCCCACCTCCTCCTGGCGCGTCGCGGCCGGATCCCATTGCGCATGGGCGAAGTCCCGAAGCCTCGTAGTGGCAGTGGAGGGAACCCCCCCTTTCGTTGGTGGGAGCGGCGAGCATAGTGGTTTTTTTAATGTTCGCTCACCCCCACGGTCTTCTCTCCAAAGCCTCACGATACTATGAGGCTTCGGGACTTTGCGCATGCGCAATGGGATCCGGCCGCGACACGCCGGGAGGAGGTGG
Organism: Engystomops pustulosus; assembly: GCF_040894005.1. Taxonomy (NCBI): domain Eukaryota; kingdom Metazoa; phylum Chordata; class Amphibia; order Anura; family Leptodactylidae; genus Engystomops; species Engystomops pustulosus. The sequence goes on from NC_092414.1 coordinate 133,723,652, forward strand.
CGCGCATGCGCTAGTGTGCCCGAGAGCTCGGTGACGTCACCGGCTCTCGGGCACAGCAAAATTAGTGACGGGAGCGGCGCTGACGAGAGTGTGATCGCAGAGCAGGGTCCGGGGTGCGCGCCGTATGACGCTTACAGAAGCGCCGAAGGGAGATTTTACTACCAAAAGAAAATCATTTTTGTACAAATACAGCAGTTTCTGGTTTAATTGAAAATATGGTCCGGCATCAGCTCATCCTGAGCTAGCTTAAGGTATTTGTGGGTCAGAAGGGTCATTTTAAAGTGGTAAGTTTCCTTTAAGCTCAGCCGGCTCTTCAGGCACCTGAACAGCTCCCTATTAAAGGGAACCAGTCACATTTTTCACAAATACAACTGGTGGCAGGTTCCCATGGAGCTTTAGTAACCAACGGACATTTCTTTTAGCTAAAAATTGTTTCCCTCAGATCCCCATATAAATCAACTCTATAATTTTACCCGGTATCCATATTGAGTAAAGGTGGGTGTGGGGTCACGGCTGATATTGCAGGTCCTTTAGCCTCCTCAGGCTGAATCCAGCAGCTCATCCCGTTCTTAGCAATGTCATGTCACCAGAATGACATCATTGCAGGTCCTTTAGCCTCCTAACATTAGCAAACTATCAATGAAATCACAGCATGCCTGCATGGACTTCTACTGCTCTCCATGCTGGAATGCGGTGATATTTTAGATAAGATATATATGCATGGGGTACAGTTTCCTAACGTTAAGAGGCTAAAGGATCTGTTATGTCAGCCCGAGGAGGCCATGCCCTGCCCTGCCCAACTCATTCTAGACATCCTTGGATACCTGGTAAAATTATAAAGTTTGATTATATAGGGATGCTAGGAAAACAATATTTAGCTAAAAGAGGGTGTCAGTTAATAAGTCTCTATGGGAAGCAGCCACTAGCTGTATTTGTGAAAAATGTGACAGGTGCCCTTTAAATATATAATAAGGAGACTCAGTCCAGCCAGTCACCCTACTCTTAACCCGATTTTATCCGGTTAAAAGGGACGTGATGAGCCGGATGGGGCGGATTTAAGTGAGCAATTTACTCACTGAAGAGAGACTCCCGATCACACACACAAGAGCCGGTCGTTCACACACACCATCCATCCTTAGTTATAACATCTTCATTCACAGGAAGTAAATAGAGGATTTCTATATAATGACAGCAAGCAGAGATCTAGAGAACAGTGTGGAATTGATACCAAAGTATATTAGAATATTGTACAACTTTTCCCTATACAAAGAATATGTATTTTCCTTCACTACATGTGACGATCCGATGAGCTGCCCCGTGCCTGCTGTTAGATGGACACGTATAACCGTGTACACATGATGAATGAAACGGAAATGACCGGGGAAGAAGCTACAGATACCCTGGCAGCATCACTAGTGACATGTCCGGAGGGTCACCCATGGACCCGGTCCTAGTGATGGACATTTATCCAGCACTAGACGCAATTACAAGTCGTTATAAAAGGACACGTCAAGGTCACAGTACGGAGCAGCGCCACAGTGCACGCAGCCCGCGCTTCTCCTCAGCGCATCTTCAGCAGAAGAGACGCACCAGACGCAGGACGAACACCAATCACTGCGGCCCAAGCCCTGACCAATGAGGGATAAGATCGCAGGGACGGAGGAATCTCTTAATGACAGCCGAGGTGCGCACCTGTGCGCATCACGCCATAGCAACAGATAGATGCTCTTCCGCCGAAAGATGGAGGAAAAGTAGTCCCCATAAGGGAAGCATCAGTGGAGCGGCACAGACAGTAGCTGCGCTCCTGTGTACATCGCATACACCCTCCCAGTCAGTGCTGACCACTAGCGACACATCAGCGTACGAGCTGCAGTGCGATGTACGGACAGACCCGGGGAGAAGGAAGGGGTGACATTGACTCCCGGGTAGCGGCACGGAAGCCAGGCCGGGTGACGTCACGGCCAGGTAGTGATGCCCGGCCGGTGCGCACATTATAAGCGGGGACATTACCTTCTTCACAGTGCGCGGGGCCTCGCTGACTGCGCCCTCCGGGCTGGCCGCTCCGTCTCCGGGCCGCTGCGCGGGGTCGCTCCTCTTCATGGCAGAGGCTGGGACTCCCTTTACCGGCTGGCTGAGCGGGGACAGCGCCGTGTTGTTGTCGGGCTCGCTAGGCAGGGCAGCGTTGATCGGCGCTGCAGGGGCAGCTGCCGGGACAACATCATTCGGCTTCTCTTTAGTTGCATCCTTCATCTCCACTTCTGCCATCTTCGCTGTCACTACCTGCACGGACATATCGCCAGACACTCGAATGTCCCCGGCTCTAGCTGCTCTCTACTCAGCCGCCTCCAGATGCACACAAACACTAGCACGCTGCCGGCAGCCTCTGGCACGCCCCCGCAGGATGCCCCGCCCACGCCGCAGGGAAACATGGGAAGGCTAGTTTCTCCCACAATTAGAAGGAGGACCTTGTGCATCCTGCTTAACTACAACTACCGACATGCTTCACGGTCATTCATGTACTTGGATAAGCATGGTGGGATTTGTAGTTTCCTATTACATTCGTTATTGTCTTAGAAGCGTCACTATACTACAACTACCAGAGTGCCCTGCGCGTTTGCGGGAGGAGCGATACGGACCATACCATACGATACAACTTTATTGAGCCCCTGGTGGGGAAATTCATTTGTGCATAGTGCTGATAGTTACATGCGATTACAGTCATACACAGTACAGACAAGACAGTATATACTGAGAGACTCAATCTATAAACAATTTTATGCTTGATGATTGCTTAGTGTTGCTAGTTACATGGTTACATAAGTACAAGCACGAATACATATACAAACTGGTGCTACACATTGCTGGATAACACTTAAAGGGGTTGCCCACTATGCCTCATCTCTTTTGTAATGTGTGGGTGTGCAGGATATTGGGCAATTCACCAATATCTATTAAATGTTGTGTTCTGTGTTTTACCTCATCAGCCAGATGTTCCTGTCCACAGATGGAGGGTCATGTGACCTCTATCTGTCCATGAACAATTGCCAGTTAGAGATCACATGACCCTCTGCAGTCATTTTATGGACAGGAATGTCTGGCTGATGAGGTAAATGACACTTTACACAGGGTCGCACCTGTCATGAGGCGAGATGAAAATCTTGCCTCAGTCGGCAGATGTCTGAGTCCTGATGGGAGCGGCATCTTGGGGGAATAAAATGAGGGTGATTCGGGTGCCCATTGCCGCCCGAATCACCCACCATGATATTAATCGCGTCTGTTTCTTTAAGAACACAGACGCGATTAATATACAGAGCGGCGCAGGCCTGTTAGTCTGCGCCACTCTGTTGCTCTGGAGGACCCAGGCGGCGTGTGATGATGTCACGCCGCCTGCGTCCTGGCACAGAGCATTCGGCGGGAGAAGGCAGTAGCTGTGTACAATCTCTGGTCTCCGCGCCGGCTTTGGCAGAGTTAGATAACAATCCCCTTCAAACTCACGGAGGAGGCTCGGGCCATGCATCAGGTAACACAGCAGCTGCTCCTCCGTCGGATCCCGATGATGCTCACACAGCAGCACTGGGTCGTCCCCACCATCTGTACACAGGGCTGCTGATCAGCCATAGACTCAAGGAACAGCAGCAGCCCTAGCAGCACAGAGTGCAGCAAATGTCAGCCAAAGAACTGCACCATCTTGGGGACACAATTGAAGATCGGCTGATCAGTCAGGAGGCACTGATGTATGTATATAATGTTTTTTGTATGTGTGTGTATGCTTTGTGTGTGTATATGCTGTATGAGTATATATGGTGTCTGTGTATGGTGTGTACATACTATATGTATGTGTGCATGATGTATATAAACTGTGTGTATATGATGTATGGTATGTATATATTATATGTATGATGTCTATATATTGTATATGTGCATATACTACAGTATTTATATATAGTATGTGTTTATATATTGTGTTTATACTGTTTGTGTATATACTGTAGGGTGTTTATATATACTTTATGTCCAAGTATATATTTATATGCTATAATGTTTATAATGTATATGTGTTATACAGAATGTATATATGATGTGTATAAATGTATGATGTGTACATATTTTGTGTGTGTATATACTTTATGAGTTTGTTTATAATGTATGTATGAGTGTATAAATATATATGGCTACATAAATATGTGAGTGTATTAATGTGTGTATGAGTGTAGAACTTCATGCACTCTATGGGGGATCTGTATATAGGTGCTGGATTTTAATTAAACTGGGTGGCCTTATATGGAATACTGTGTATCACATAATTTGGTGTGATATTTTAAAGAAGATTTCGCCTGTGTCTGTCACCGACTGACTACTTGTGTGTAAGGTAGCATCATTGGGTGCATGGGGGGGGCAGCATTTTCAAGTTTCGCCTCAGGCAGCCAAAAGGCTGGAATTGGCCCTGACTTTACATATCAAGAAAGAGGAGCAGAACTATTATTAGATGTGTATCGGTAGATTACCTAATACCCTGCCCCCCACACTTACACACACATTACAAAAAATATGAAGTAAAGTGGCCAACCCCTTTAAGCATATTTCTCAATGGGACTAGCTCTTTTTCAGGTTCTCTGTCCACTGTTCCAGTGGTGCGGACGCACTAAACACCCTTGCATGGCCACCACCTAGGCACAGCGTACAGCATTTACCCCCTAGAAAAATTATAAAATTACGATAATGTAGCTGTCTCGCTACTGTGGCTGAGCCCTGTGGCTGGTTCAGCGCTTCTCACAGCAGATTCTAGCACATTAGTTATTCACTGCATCAGAGGATGTTGTAATCCATGGGTTGTGCCTGAAGGCAGAAAATCAATTGTGCACCATCCCTCAGCTGATGTGTATGAGTGATCCAGCTCAGGTTGATTAGTCATGTCTTGACTAACCTCCAAGTCTAATGCCAAGCTCAGTGTGTAATGTGTTTATGTAGGCAGCTAGCCTGATCCAGCTTTCCCAAGGTCCTGAAAGAGTTCACCTTCTTCTTCCTGGTACATGTGAGTGCTGATCTTGCGACACAAATCCTTTTTTAAATTCTGCGGTTTGTCTAAATCCGTCGGGTTGTCTGGCGCCCCCCCCCCCCATTTCTGTCACGTGCAAGCCGGCGCCGATGCGTCAAAATCCAATCGCGTGCACCAAAATCCCGGGGCAATTTGGCAGAAAACGGAAATCGTCGGGAAACGATTGCGTCCGACGGACCCTTAGTAAATGAGCCCCATAGTGTTTTTAGAGATGCTGTTTGAAATGTGCTGCACAGAGATGAAGACGTCTTGTGGTGAATTCTTTAGCAATAAGACATGGCTGCAGAAGTTATCAAACTTCTGCAACTGATGGAGCTGTATAGTGCATTTTTCCCCAGCTGTTATATATTTATATATGTTGTATATAATGTACTGCAATATTATTAGTATTGTACAGGTATGTCGGTATTTGTATGGGTGTATATTTATGTGCAATTGTATTTCAGTATGTGGTATTTCTTCTATATGGTGTGGGTGTATTTTTATGTGTAACATATATATATTGTGTGTAGAGTATATATGTTGCTGTGTTTATATATGTGTTATGCATGTGTGTATATATAGTGTATGTATGTGTGTGTGTGTGCAGTGTATATATGATATATAGTGTTCTGAAGTATAATGTGCAGGAGAGGGCCACTAGTGAGTGTTTAGGTATTTGGGGGCCCCAATTGTAAGTTTGCACTGGGGCCCACTGGAATCTTGTTACGCCACTGTGCCCCAGCATGTGATCAGTGTTGGAGCCTTTGGATTGCATCTCAAAACGAAGACAAAAAGATATTACAGACCCCAAAACATGGATGTAATACGGATTGTAAATATGGTTGTCTGAAACAAGCCTAAGGTAAAATTTCGGCAACATACTGATGAGGAAAAACACATTAGTTCTTTGTACTGGAAGACACTTGATAACAGTGTTCTTAAGTTATCCTTAAAGAATTCAAAGAACCATTTTATACCAAACCATGATCTGTTATCAGGATCCTGGAAGATATTCTAGCCATGAATCTAATGTGTGTAAGAGAATTTCATAAATGAGTTAATAGTTTAACTTCCCGATTAGTTAACCTGTTGCTATCAAGGTTCTATTTACCGCTTATCTGCTGTATCCTAATCATTGTGCTAATATAGATAGGCAACTCAGGAGCTTTCATTGTACAGGTGTTATGTACAGAAACTGGGGCTTAACAGAAACCTGTAGAAAGATGAAACTTATGTGTGCATGTCTGTAATGTATCCAAATTTAAAAAATAGCAGGTGATTTTCACGGTTAGCATAGAGACCCTTTATTTTCTCTGTGTTTTCACATGTCCATTTCTTTATGTGTTCTGTGGTCTCTTTTTAGAACCTGTCCTATTTTTTCACTAATGATGCTGGGGAAGCAAGCCTGCCTTCTAGCCAATGTTAAACCAAAGTATTTTTGTAATTTTAATGGATGAGGATACAAAACAGTAAATCTGTTTTTACCAGAAACGTCATTGTGAATAACCCCTTGTGGAAGTCCTGGGGGAACCATGTCTGTGAGGTTCATGTTTCCCAATAGACATACAATAGGGCTCATTTACTTAGGGTCGCGGTGCACACTTTTGTCGGACTGTGCACCTTTTTCAGGGCTGAAACGGCTTGCAGTTGGATTGTGACGCACACAACCCTGTGTGTGGTGCAGTTGCGCCGGCTTCCATGCGACACAATTTGGAGGGAGCCATCGCACAGTCTGACTGATTCGGACAGAGCGCTGTATTTAACCTTTCAATTGTGTCACAAGTCCTATGTTTAAGATGCACCACAAAAAAAGATGCTGAACTCTGTCGGACACATTCATGACACATTCAAGATTTCAGGCGCACGATCTTAGTGAATTGCTACATGCTGCATTATAGAAGGACAATGCACTTTCAGTGAACTCCAGTGACAAGATAAGTAAATGTGCACTATTGTCTTCTTAAGAATTCCCACTTTATGTGATTATTACAATTTTTTTATTTGCATTACAAAGAACAGTATTTACACTGAGGGCTTTATTTGTAAAGGACAACACCTAAACAAGGGACAATTTTTAGCACAGTTAACTGACTTAACAAAAGAAAAGCAGGAAACAATTCACAATTGTCGTAACAAAGCTAATTTCTGTTAGTTGGTGTTAGGGAATCTCTTTTCCATTGTAGGACACAATCAACAGGCAACAGTGTGACATTACTATCAAACACTTTCTTTTTCTTATCTTTGGGACATATTGGGGTAGATTAATCATAGGCTGGCTTAGACCTCACGATGTATCTGCCATCCGTTCTGGCTGGCAAACAAAACGAAGCCAGGTCGACCTGTCCTAGTTTTCAGTAAAACTCAGTAAACATTCATTGTGCAGACTTGGGACAGGAACTCCCCTTGCCTGTCCATTCTGTCGGCAGAAAAAAGGAAAATTCTTGACTATGGTAGCAGTCTTTGGTTGAACTGGTTAACAGAGACATATGACGAATAAGCGTTCATGTCCACATTCACGTCCACGTTCATGTTTGGAGCCTTGTGAGTGAAGCCAAACCAGCATTATGCCATAAACTGCATAACCAGCAGATACTGGCTAATCTGAAATGGTCAGGAAGTAACAAAAATCTAGAAGGACTGAGGCCGCGTTCTCATGTGGTGTTTACGCTGCATTTCATAGATCACCTACTGAAGTAAGATTGTGTTTACTCTGCATTCAGTAACGAACCCACATATATGTTATCTTGTGGCAAACGTATATGCAGAAATGGACTAAAGCATCAGCGAGAGCTTCCTTTGCACTCCCATGGAATGTAAGACATAGACAGAAACGGCACTACCCGTCGTCACTCCATACCTAGGAACAATTTAAATTTGAAGAGAAGTTTTATGTTGCTATGCGATCCCACAGGTAAACTTCTTTATGCAGATGCAGCAATGACATACAGTTCTTGGTGGCAGCCAAGGTAAGGACACGGGTAGGCAGGACCATGGGAAGGCAGGACCACGGGATGGCAGGACCTCGGGATTGCAGGACCTCGGGGGGTCGGCTGGCAGGACCTCGGAAGGATGGCTGGCACCACAGAAGGACGGCTGGCAGGACCTCGGAAGGATGGCTGGCAGGACCTTGGAAGACCACTGGGATACAGGACCGCCACAGGATTATGGGACCACCACAGGATTACGGGACCGCCAGAGGAACACGGGACCGCCACAGGAACATGGGAACACCACAGGAACACGGGAACACCACAGGAACATGGAGGTGTCTGGAAACGCTCAGGAAACTTGGAGGTGTCTGGAAACGCTCAGGGAGGCTTTCTTTTCAGTAGAATGACCTGAAGATCCGGCAGGGGGTGCTGGGAGTCGCCAGGCTATATAGCAGAGCCTGGATGCCAGCGCCAATAAGGAGGACGCTGGCCCTTTAAATTCCTGAAGAGTCGGGTGCGCGTGCCCTAGCATTGGGAGCGTGCGGCCTCAGGAAGCAGGAGCGCGGCCTCGGAGGACGCCGGCGGAGCCAGGCGAGTAGAGTATGGACCAGGGGGAGCGGGGGCAACGGCAGCAGGTACGGGTGCACCCGCGATCCGTACCGAGGATCGTGGGTGTAACCGTGACAGGCTTCAAGATCAAATTTTACTGGTGGACCCGAGGTATCCTAGTCTGACGCTGGGTGAGACTACAGTTGCTCATCATTTTCATGAATGTAGTCATAAAGTCAATGACCTGGTCGTGTATGGTGTATTTTTGAGGGTAATGTAGGTAATGAAGAAGGGCAATTGAGGATAAGGTTGCTCCAAAAGGAAACATAATGGATTTATCGTTTAGAATAATCCTAACGGGTTAAACTAAAATTGCAATTTTAATGTGTTTCAGTGTAACGTACTGTTGCCATTTGTATCATATTTGCTATTATATTTGCTACAATATACCACTTTGTTTCATGGCGCACAAAGAAGACATTGTACTGCTTGTAATTATTATACAGGTGTATGTAGAGTATATTACTCACATCCAGGTGGCTACACATAGGCTTGAAAAAGGGGGGGGTCCCCTGAAACGTCGCTTATAGCTTGATCAAAACGCTGTCTCCACGCCAGGAGACTACTCTGCTCTGCAGAGCGGACCCTAAAATTTTTCCCCGCTAAATGGACTAAGATAAGTCTTCAAGTGCCGTTTTATGGCATTGTGAATATGGCGATAAATATTAAAGGACACCTGTCATCATGTCTCTGTCACTATTTCTGTCACCTCTACCTGTTGTAGCAGCTCACAAGGATCCCATCCCATCCTTTATCTAGTCAATTCATACATTAATCATTGCATAATCATCTATTCTTTATTATGTAAATGAGGCTGGTCACATGGTCAGAAGCAGTGATGTCACCCCTGTTACCCCTCGCCTCTCCTCCCCCTGCTTATGTCTGTGTGTAATGTATAGTAAAGCATTGCTAGTGTCTGTGCTTTATCTGCTGACATGCTGCATCCTCCTAATACACATGTGAGAGACACAGACATCAGCTACACAAGTACCTGACATGTTCTGCTATAACATGGCTGCATCCTGGAGCTGTTGTATCTCTCCTATACACACAGGCTGCAGGAGGCATGGCCACCAGCGAGCACATGGAGGAGCCATTACATCATTATACAGGCTGTCAATCAAGCACTGAGGGTGTGGCTGTGCCTCCCACTCATGAATAAGCTGGACAGCTTGCATATGATAATGTTTCATTGGACATTTCACAGGTCATTTGCATATAGCTTTATGACCTCATTGCTTAGAGTGTAGACACACATGGCGTTTTGAAACCGTTTTTTGAAAACGCAAAACATGTCTGTTTTGAATTGCGCAAATTTGGAAAACCTGTCAAAAACAGATCGTTTTCAATGGATCGCTTAAAAACGGACCAAAAACGGTTTCAAAACACCATGTGTGGCATCACCCTTAGGTTTACTGGCATGTAGAGGGACAATGAAGGGATAGAGGCAATGCATTCTAATGGCATTTTATGAAAATATATTTACGGTAGTTTAGGGGGGTTATTTTGCCTGACGGGTTCTCTTTAAGTTTACAGGCATGTAGAGGGACAATGAAGGAATAGAGGCTTTCTAATGGCAGTTTATGAAAATATATTTAGATTAGGGTTCTCTTTAAAGATGATTTTGAAGTAAAGAAAAAGTTTTAATTGAATCACAAGGCATTGTTTTTGTTGATTGTATGATATAATAACGAACCAAATAAGGAAAGGCCATGGCATCCAATGCAGTTTAATGAAGGCTGTATGCCTTTATTCACATGGGCATGAAAAAAGCAGCAACGTTTCGATTCACCATGAATCTTTGTTAAGCTTGAATAAAGACATACAGACTTCTTTAAACTGCATTGGATGCTGTGGCCTTTCCTTATTTTGTGAGTATTTGGATCCCATACACCAGGATCTACGGCTGCGTGCAGCTATTTCAGTTGCTGTCTTTTTCCTATAATAAAGAACCACCCACTTCCCAGATAGAATTGTAAACTTGGATTCCACTTTATTCCGGGGTCTCGATAACGAGTAATTGATCGTCTTTTTTGTGGATTATATTTGAGGTAAGGCCTCAGAAGATTCTCACACATTTGCAGTGTCTCAGTGTACAACTTTCACTCAATGTTTAAAGTTTTAAAAGTACAAAAATGGTTTGTCCTGCAATATGCCCCAATGTCAACAGCTAAAAAGCGCCAGTCTGCATTCAAAATTGCCACGAGCAGGATAGAGAAATATTTTTTATGATTATAGTACACAGAGCCACTACATGGCGGTTTCTGGATCTGAATATGTTTCCAATCCAGAACACCCACTCAATTGGGAAAATGGTTCACTTACATTTCTCTAACCCCTTTAATGACCAGACACTTTTTCTGTTTTTGTGTTTCCATTTTTCAATCCCCACCTTTAAAAATCAATATCATTTATCCATGGAAAGATCTGTGTGTGGGCTTGTTTTCTCTGCAACAAATTGCATTTTGTAGTGATGTAGTGATCTGTCGCCCTAAAAAAAACAGTAAAGTAAGCAGCTCCTAGCGCTACCACATTTAACCCTACGATAAAACTAGCGGACACTGCAGCGCTGTACCCTAGGAACACCAGACCAGCTCACAGTGGTCAAGCGTATTCATGCTGCATCTTCCCCGGACCACCCCTCCCACGCCATTGGCAGGCGGTGACTGCTGGGCTTTATGCTGCAGTCACTGCCTGCACGGACCGCCCCCTCATGATTATACCGGACTGCTGTAAGCTCGGACCGGTGTTCTGAGAGTACGGCGCTACAGTGTCTGCTATCTTTATCGGAGGGTTCTCCTAGTGCTTTTTTTAGGGTGACAGATCCTCTTTAATATCCCATGCGGTGTACTGGGAAGTGGAAAAAAAATTCCAAATGCAGTAAAACTGGTCAAAATATGCATTTGCACCATTTTCTTGTGAACTTGGTTTTTCACTGTGTGTCTGAAATGACATGTCTCCTTTATTTTTTGGGTCGGTATGATCACGGGGATACTAAATTTATATGTTTTTAATACATTTAAAAAAATTTAAACATTATGTACAAAAAGAAATTCTTCGTTTCGCCATCTTTTGGCACTGATATCTCTTTCATACTTCGGTGTAAGGAGCTGTGTGAGGTGTAATTTTTGAGGCATGAGCTGACATTTTCTGTGCTACTATTTTGGGAACTGTGTAATCTTTTTCTAACATTTTTTTTAAAAATGGTGCAACATGGCGAAAAACCCACGTTCGATGTTACAGTCTACATCTGCAGCCAATGTGTAAATATACGCCACCCATCAGTAAGGGGTTAAGCAAGTTGCGTGATATTAATTTACGTTCAGACTTTTCAAATTAGATGAAGTCTGTGCATGAATACCAAAAAATAAAGTATATAGGATCAATTCAATTTAACATCGACAATAAGCCAATACCATATTATAAGTTAAGTTTTTATTGTACGACAAAATAGACAATCCAGGAATATATTAAAAACAAGATAAAACCACAACAACAACAACACAAAAGGTGGTGGTCAGAAGTCAACAACAGTATTATTCCACAGTGGGATATCACACCTGGGCACATGAGGATAATCACATAGTAAATGATAACAAGTATTGACGATGCCCAAAACGGGGCATAGTATGACCTACAAGTGCCTACCAATAGGATTCCAAATCAACAAGCCACCACCACAGCACCCCTGTAGCTACATTTATGCAGAAACATGTCTTGTTTAATCCCTGTGCTGAGTGGTTTTGCTGAAAAAAACAATTATGAAATTATGATAATGTGCTAGGCGCTTTCCCCCTCACAATAGTTATACACTGCACTAGAGAATGATGTAATCACAGGCAGGCATTATTCTCCCTGCCAGGCAGAATAATCAATTACTGCACCGTCCCCCAGCTGCAGTGTTATCCAGCACAGGGTGATCAGTCCTGTCTTGGCTGTTCAGAAAGCGTGTGTGTAATGTGTGCAATGTGGATTCAGCTTTCCCAAGGTCCTGAATTTTATAATAGTTTTTTTCGCAAACTACCCAACTCAGGGATTAAACAAGATATGATTCTGCATCAGTGTCGCTACAGCATTCTCAAGGTATGTTTGGTTCATAATGCATGAAATCAAATAATAGATTTTCTTTAAGGTTGCGAGGGAAGCCACAGGAGCAACAGAACCTTATTATTATAATTTATAATAGCTTTATCAGCAAAACCACTCAGTTCAGGGACTAAACAAGATATGTTTCTGCATCAGTGTAGCTACAGCATTCTTAAGGTATGTTTGGTTTATAATGCTTAAAAGCAAATGGTAGATTTCCTTTAAATTCTTCAAACTTTATCAAGACAACCAAAAAAAGTATACGTATACATGTTTGCAGAGAAAAAAAAAATGCAAATGTATACAATGGATAAGTAATATACACGCCCCAAAAAATGAGATGCATGACAAAAATACAGTGCTAAATTGTAAATTTTTCAACAGATACGTTGTAGTATGCAAAAAATAAGATGAAAGTAAGTAACCAAAATTGTGATTATACCACCACTATCTGAACTCTACACTTGCTTGGGTGATGATGTCATCAATGAGGTCTGCAAGTGTTTCCCCAGCTTCCTGTAATGTGTCCAGCCCTCTTGCAAATTTGAGCATTATCTAATTTTTTAGGTGCTCTATCATTTATCAATGAATGACTTAACAGAAATGTAACCTGCAAAGCAATGTTTTTATCTGTTGGTGAATTTGTAATCTGAACATCCTGTTCCATATCGTCCCACAGATGATCTAGTGAATGTGGTGCTCAGTACATTGATGTTCCAGGATGCATTCCAGCATGTTTCTAGCCTTATGGTAAGGAGTATTACGTTGTCGACAATGCCAGACTAAAGGCATACTGGTGCCACTTGTCATAAGGAATGTTTACATGTTCCATCACTTCAGTATGCTGGAATTAAAACAAAGAGGATTTAACCGAGTCCAGGATGGATTAAAATAGTGGGAATTACAACCAGGAGAAGAATGTGGAAGACCTTGTCTCACTCAAATATACTGGTAGAAATCAAACTAAAGAAGGCTTCAGAGAAATATTTTAACGGCAGCATATCAAGAACAGTTTTATTGTTCAGTCGTCTTTATAGGGCAATTCAAAATCTAAATATTTTTTCCAATGTACTTTATTTTTACTTCAGCTCTATAAAGGGTCACCACTTTTGAACAAAGAAAGATCTGTGTAACCATGTGTTGTTTAGTAGCAATCCTATTCCAGGATAGCAGCTGGACTTGGAAGACTTTGGTGAACTGCTGTATAAGATCTCTCCACTGAACAGAGCACAGTTCCCTGCTCTGAGTAAGGCAGTAGCAGGCTTTTGGTTAGATGTTATCATAGAAACTGTAGTTTGAGGAGACTGCCCGAGTGCTTCCAGTCTTAATACAATCCTGTCTGTAACTTTTCAAAACTGCTGGCAGACTCCTTTTAGAAGAAAAACAAATCCTTTTTTAGCAACCCCTCTGATCCATAACATATTTAAATCTCTGTCAAACAAGCTGGGTCAGTTTTTTTCTTTTTATTACAAAACAATCTTTTCATTGTTATCATTTAGGGGGTCCACATGTCATCAGTGCAGTGTCTGCAAAAACGGTCCATGTGTCATCTGTATGTCAGATGTGCAACATCCCCCACTGGGGCCTAGCCTTTTCGTGGGGCCTTTAGGCAGACGGGGCCCAGAATACTGGAGTGGGTGGCAATTGCGGCCTAGGGTTGATGTCACGGTGCTTGGTATGGGGACCGGAGGGCTGTCCTACAACCTGGCAGGTCTCCAGCAGGTGGTGTGTGCAAGAAATATGGAGGGAGAGGCTGATGTACTGATTCTCCCTGGGGCAACCCCTGAGTGTCTGTAAGATAAGTCCCTGAGTAATGGATGGGGAACCCGTGGGGGTAGACAGCTGTATCCAGGGATCAGACGGAGACAACATTGTGCAAATTAACTCACGGTTCTTTATTGAGCAGGTAGCAGGCAACATGCCTAAACGGTCAACAGCAGATTCGGATTCTGGTACTGGAGTGGTTGTGGAGAGTGGTCCATTATTACCCTGGTCAGGCGGTAGCACTTCTCCAATCACACTGCAGTTTACAATGCAGCAACATCATTGGTCAATAACTTCTTACACCCTCTTAACTATTGCCCATTCAGGCAGGATCTACAGCTGATAATTACCTGAGATCTCCCTGCATTATCCCTTGTGTGAGTTGTGCAGGCTCACCAGATGGATCCTGACAGGTAGAGGGTCCTATTCGCAACTACTCCCTTGCCTATACTTTGGCAGGGGTGTTGCAGACGGAAGGCTGGCAATTGATGTCACTAGCTGGTCCAAACTCCTTAAAGGGTTACATGACTGTGTTAAATAGAAACAAATACATGGACAGCACATGGATGAGGCCTGTTTGGCAAGGGCAATAAATTCAGTTATAGGACCTGTTCTGAGTTTTCTATAGTCACATATCAGTGAAACTACTTTCGTGTGCGCAGCTCCATTGAAAGAATGGGTCTGTTATCTGCAAATAAAATATGTTTTTGACATTTTCCGCAACATCTTTCTACGGGCTCATATATGGCTGTAGATTATATGGCCCCATGTGCAGGGCCGCATCTGCCATGAGGTGGGGTGAAGTCCCTGCCTCAGGCAACAGAATGCGGACCCTCATAAGGGGCCGTGGATTGCCGCCGGTAGTATGGATTTGCCAACCTCTGGCAAGTCTTTAGTACCTCAAAAATCAATTACATTGCCGCCTTTAAGGCACCAAAGTGATTGATGAGCAGAGCAGTGCAGCACAACGCATGCCGGCCTGTATCACTACACACAATGCAGCTGCCGGGTAGAGAAGAGGATGAGGAGCAGAGGCGGAGCACCGGGCTGGAGAGAAGTACAGTATTTCTTCTACGGATGTCAGCTGTATATACTAGTACTGAGGGGGGGAAAGGCTGTGTAATAATGTGTATACTGAGGAGGGGACAGGCTCTGTATACTTCTGGGGGGCAAACTGTGTATACGGGGGGGGGGGCTGTGTGGTACTGGGGTTGGTGTAGCTCTATATACTGTCTATGGGGTATCTCTATATAGGGGCTGGATTTTAATTAAACTGGGTCACCTTATATACAGTACTGTATATCACTTAATTTGGGAGTATGTATATGGGGGCTGTTATAAATAAATTAAAGGAACTGTATATAAATCAGGTGTATATATAAATTTGCAGGGTGCTGTAGTTCAGGGAGCCTGGTATATATAATAAATTGTGGAAGCTGTAGATACTATAAATTATTTGGGGAATATATAAAGTATGTTTTATGTAGGTAATAGTGTGTTTAGTCGTGATGTGAGGAAAATATATATTAGGAACTCGCTCCATTATACTGTAAGTGACTGTTGTTTTTTATAGGCGCAGTTTGGAGTTGTGCAGCATGGTGCTGAAAACATCTGGTTGTGAATTCAGCAGAGATCCCAAGTCTGGGAGAAATTGTAGCATCTTTGGGCATGGGGGGGGCAGCTCCAGTTCCTGGTTTTGTTTGCAGCTCTTTTTCTTTTGTCATCTGCACATGGGTGGTGATCCACAGGACAGTTGCTTACTGTCTGTGAAAACGATACATTTGTAGCCTGAATCAGATTATTTTAGGCTTTTCCCTTTTTTTAAGATTCATGTCTTACCATACCTTCCTGTTTAACCATTCAGAGCCTGGGATTAGGTTCTGTATAAAGCATGTACTGATATATATATATATCTATTCTAGTTTTGTAAATAACTTCTACAACTTGACTTTTGTCTAAAATACACTGCAGTGTAAGATACAGTACTTGCATGGACCGTAATAAAAAATAAATCTTAAAATTTTTTAATATTATTACAAGTGCCTCTAAAAGCAGTATTTGGCATTCTTAGATTGTTCGGCGCCGCCTAGTGTTTATTCTTTATTATTACATTAAAATTAGGATCCTTGGAAAAGAGCATGTTTTCCTGGGTGGATAAAGGAAAACTGTGCCTCCAATGCCATATTTTATAAGGCTGGACTCCAAAAGTTAGATTTTTTTCCTTTTATTAAATTATTTTAAATACATTTGAGGCATTTAACATGCTTTGTATCCCAGATTTCTGGTAAAGTGCCCCTCTATTTAATTTATATAAAGCACCCTAATTGACTTTCATTGACATTTACCAACCCATCTCTCCCAAAACAGTGCCTCCTGGATTGTTTAAGAAAAAATACACATATAATGTGAGCCCACCTTTCTTCTCTGCTGCATCTGCCCAGTCTACTGCAAAATCACAGGTGGCATGGCAACATTGTTTTGCGCCCTGTGTCATAGAAAGGACAAACACAGGGGTATCTATTGGGGTATCTATTGCCTCACCCTGAATCAATGGTATCTGCATCATGTAGACCAAGAGATATCAAGGCATCACAGGTCAGAGGAGCGTAGTCGTACACTAGCAGGTGCAGAGGTTCATAAACACGACTGACCGGGGTCATCAGTACAGCAGATCAGATTCAGAAATAGAACAAGTTGAGGTCAAAAACATGGAAGTCAGGATATTGTCACGGCACATTAGTAAGCTATGACCTCCACTATGCATTAACTGCTGATATAGAAATGTGCTAGAATCTCCAAAATAACTTATTATTTTGTATATAAGATATTCCCAGTTTAATCAGTATGATAATGAGGCAATGAATGCACCAAGGTCGTCTTGTCAGCACCTGGAGCACTGCTATACTTCAGTTTTCTCATTTTTCAGTGCTCCCCATGCTTCTGCAAAGACGAATCTCATGCTTACCCAATGAAGAGGGTAATAGTCCAGGCACGAACAGCCGTACTTGGAGTGTTAAGGAAAGGCTGTTCTTCTCAGAAATAGCATAATAGATAGCAATAATAACCGTATATTTGAAATCACAGTGCATTTCTCTACAGCTTGCTGCCAACAGTAATTGATAATGCTCGGGGAGATCAGGCATCTTACTGTTGGGAATGGTGTCTTTTAAAACCATGGTCGCTAGGGATTGGCCAGGTAACATTAGTAGAGATGCATGCTAGCCCTTCTAAGAATCAGGAGTTGGGTGTAGAGATTCAGGCCATGAGAAAGCAAAAAGATGAGGAGGCCCTAGATATAAGAAAAATGCCATGTAACTCATTGCCATGTAACTCATTGGCCAGGTTATGCAAATAGTGCACTTATTTAGGGACAACTTAGGTACTGTCCTTGTCAGGATGGGAGGGACATTTTATGACCAGCGTAAGTTCACGACCATGGAACCCCCTCCTTTGGTTCTTGACCAGGGCTATGGATCCTGAGGCTCAACATCTGACTTGGTAAGACCTCTCCTTTTTAACCACCATTTTGGCTTAAAGTTTTGGTTTATTATTTGCTTCAGAAGTGGTAAGAAAATAATTTTCATGCAAAGGTTATGTTTTATAAGCCGGTACCTTGTGTTTGAGATACTTTAGATAGGGTTGGACACCTTTGTTGTGTTATACAAGTAAGTAAGTGAGATTTGGCTTTTTTGGATGGCACAGAACAAGTAGAATATTTTAAAGGCAGGGTCGGACTGGCCCACGGACTCCAACCACAATTGCACTGGCCCACCCAATGCCCTCTGACTCACCCCGGCTTCAACTCTATTTTTTCCAATGTACTTTATTTTTACTTCAGCTCTATAAAGGGTCACCACTTTTGAACAAAGAAAGATCTGTGTAACCATGTGTTGTTTAGTAGCAATCCTATTCCAGGATAGCAGCTGGACTTGGAAGACTTTGGTGAACTGCTGTATAAGATCTCTCCACTGAACAGAGCACAGTTCCCTGCTCTGAGTAAGGCAGTAGCAGGCTTTTGGTTAGATGTTATCATAGAAACTGTAGTTTGAGGAGACTGCCCGAGTGCTTCCAGTCTTAATACAATCCTGTCTGTAACTTTTCAAAACTGCTGGCAGACTCCTTTTAGAAGAAAAACAAATCCTTTTTTAGCAACCCCTCTGATCCATAACATATTTAAATCTCTGTCAAACAAGCTGGGTCAGTTTTTTTCTTTTTATTACAAAACAATCTTTTCATTGTTATCATTTAGGGGGTCCACATGTCATCAGTGCAGTGTCTGCAAAAACGGTCCATGTGTCATCTGTATGTCAGATGTGCAACATCCCCCACTGGGGCCTAGCCTTTTCGTGGGGCCTTTAGGCAGACGGGGCCCAGAATACTGGAGTGGGTGGCAATTGCGGCCTAGGGTTGATGTCACGGTGCTTGGTATGGGGACCGGAGGGCTGTCCTACAACCTGGCAGGTCTCCAGCAGGTGGTGTGTGCAAGAAATATGGAGGGAGAGGCTGATGTACTGATTCTCCCTGGGGCAACCCCTGAGTGTCTGTAAGATAAGTCCCTGAGTAATGGATGGGGAACCCGTGGGGGTAGACAGCTGTATCCAGGGATCAGACGGAGACAACATTGTGCAAATTAACTCACGGTTCTTTATTGAGCAGGTAGCAGGCAACATGCCTAAACGGTCAACAGCAGATTCGGATTCTGGTACTGGAGTGGTTGTGGAGAGTGGTCCATTATTACCCTGGTCAGGCGGTAGCACTTCTCCAATCACACTGCAGTTTACAATGCAGCAACATCATTGGTCAATAACTTCTTACACCCTCTTAACTATTGCCCATTCAGGCAGGATCTACAGCTGATAATTACCTGAGATCTCCCTGCATTATCCCTTGTGTGAGTTGTGCAGGCTCACCAGATGGATCCTGACAGGTAGAGGGTCCTATTCGCAACTACTCCCTTGCCTATACTTTGGCAGGGGTGTTGCAGACGGAAGGCTGGCAATTGATGTCACTAGCTGGTCCAAACTCCTTAAAGGGTTACATGACTGTGTTAAATAGAAACAAATACATGGACAGCACATGGATGAGGCCTGTTTGGCAAGGGCAATAAATTCAGTTATAGGACCTGTTCTGAGTTTTCTATAGTCACATATCAGTGAAACTACTTTCGTGTGCGCAGCTCCATTGAAAGAATGGGTCTGTTATCTGCAAATAAAATATGTTTTTGACATTTTCCGCAACATCTTTCTACGGGCTCATATATGGCTGTAGATTATATGGCCCCATGTGCAGGGCCGCATCTGCCATGAGGTGGGGTGAAGTCCCTGCCTCAGGCAACAGAATGCGGACCCTCATAAGGGGCCGTGGATTGCCGCCGGTAGTATGGATTTGCCAACCTCTGGCAAGTCTTTAGTACCTCAAAAATCAATTACATTGCCGCCTTTAAGGCGCCAAAGTGATTGATGAGCAGAGCAGTGCAGCACAACGCATGCCGGCCTGTATCACTACACACAATGCAGCTGCCGGGTAGAGAAGAGGATGAGGAGCAGAGGCGGAGCACCGGGCTGGAGAGAAGTACAGTATTTCTTCTACGGATGTCAGCTGTATATACTAGTACTGAGGGGGGGAAAGGCTGTGTAATAATGTGTATACTGAGGAGGGGACAGGCTCTGTATACTTCTGGGGGGCAAACTGTGTATACGGGGGGGGGGGGCTGTGTGGTACTGGGGTTGGTGTAGCTCTATATACTGTCTATGGGGTATCTCTATATAGGGGCTGGATTTTAATTAAACTGGGTCACCTTATATACAGTACTGTATATCACTTAATTTGGGAGTATGTATATGGGGGCTGTTATAAATAAATTAAAGGAACTGTATATAAATCAGGTGTATATATAAATTTGCAGGGTGCTGTAGTTCAGGGAGCCTGGTATATATAATAAATTGTGGAAGCTGTAGATACTATAAATTATTTGGGGAATATATAAAGTATGTTTTATGTAGGTAATAGTGTGTTTAGTCGTGATGTGAGGAAAATATATATTAGGAACTCGCTCCATTATACTGTAAGTGACTGTTGTTTTTTATAGGCGCAGTTTGGAGTTGTGCAGCATGGTGCTGAAAACATCTGGTTGTGAATTCAGCAGAGATCCCAAGTCTGGGAGAAATTGTAGCATCTTTGGGCATGGGGGGGGCAGCTCCAGTTCCTGGTTTTGTTTGCAGCTCTTTTTCTTTTGTCATCTGCACATGGGTGGTGATCCACAGGACAGTTGCTTACTGTCTGTGAAAACGATACATTTGTAGCCTGAATCAGATTATTTTAGGCTTTTCCCTTTTTTTAAGATTCATGTCTTACCATACCTTCCTGTTTAACCATTCAGAGCCTGGGATTAGGTTCTGTATAAAGCATGTACTGATATATATATATCTATTCTAGTTTTGTAAATAACTTCTACAACTTGACTTTTGTCTAAAATACACTGCAGTGTAAGATACAGTACTTGCATGGACCGTAATAAAAAATAAATCTTAAAATTTTTTAATATTATTACAAGTGCCTCTAAAAGCAGTATTTGGCATTCTTAGATTGTTCGGCGCCGCCTAGTGTTTATTCTTTATTATTACATTAAAATTAGGATCCTTGGAAAAGAGCATGTTTTCCTGGGTGGATAAAGGAAAACTGTGCCTCCAATGCCATATTTTATAAGGCTGGACTCCAAAAGTTAGATTTTTTTCCTTTTATTAAATTATTTTAAATACATTTGAGGCATTTAACATGCTTTGTATCCCAGATTTCTGGTAAAGTGTGTGAGGGAATGGAATCCATTTTCTTTTGTGTAACATGTATCTATACAAAGATTTTTGGCTCTATTGATAGAAAAGACTCCTATGTACCATTTCCCACCATCCCCCCGTGTACACGGATCATCTTTCAGTTACATCCTCTTGAAGGCTAATGGAATGTGGGTATGGTCAATAGGCTCCTTTGTCTCAAGAACCTATAAAAACTGTCTGCAACCTAAATAAATTGGAATTCTCTCAAACATGTGAAGGTCTGAGTGATTCACCGAGCAGCTCGTACTATACAATGATTTGGACCACCATCACATCGAGATAAAGGGATATTTACCTGACAAAACATGGCGCTCGAACAGCGACCTGGGTTTGCATGACGCCTACCGGAGAATTTAGGGATAATCCTTTCAGGACAGACAGACCATGCAGCTGCACAAAAAGGTAAGAAGTTTTTTTCTTACAAAATTGCTCTGTCGCTCCTTGATTAGATTTTCCCACATCCGGTGAGTTGCATGCCTATATTGCCCAGTCCAAAGAATCTTGTTAGTTTATTTGAAAACTCCATGTGATGTGTGGTAGTGTATATGGATATTGTGTGAGTTTGAACATGTGTGTTTGATAGCGCTATTGTGATACTGTATTGTACTGGTTTTAAGAACGTGCTAGGAATTGCCCCTACCTAAAGAGTCTCTTAGACAAGCAGCTTTTTGGAACGTAATTCGCTTGAGACAAAGTAGACTGAGTTTGGACAGTCGGACTTTATAAATTTATTTTGTGTGGTAGGTTCCAGAGCTGCTTCATGGAAGGAGACTGCAGTCATCTCTTGACGGGCAAACGGTTTAAAAAAAAAAAAAAAAAAAAAATTTTAGAATTAGAAGTGGTTAAAACTGCCCTAAGGAAGAGTGGGGGACTGCGAGGGTGTGCCGGCACTAGAGATATAATATAGGAAAATGATGAAAAAAATTGCTAGGTAGGATGAGAGGCAATTCAGAGGGAAAACCAGACGTACGGATCTTGAATGATAAAAAAAAAAAAAAGAAGCTGTAAAATGGATGTCAGAGAATGTTGGAAAAAGGACAAGTATATCAAAAAGATGGTTGTTTGTATGTTGGTAAATGGAAAGGTTCTTAAAAGAACAAAGGCTGGTTGCATAATGATAATGATATGATGGAAATTGCAAGTGGATAGAAGAAAGTTACAGAGGAAGTGACCAGAGGAGGTTATAAAGAAACAGCCATAAGAAATTGTGTGTTGTATGAGTGTTATGACGATGACGGACAGAAACGTTGGACAGACAAAAGACAACATTTAGTAGAAAAAATTTCTGCCTCCACCCAAAAATGGTGGATGAATTGATGTATGGAAACAAAGAAACAGACTGGCGGAGACATGTGCATGCAATGTGGCACCTAGACCCAACCCCCACACTGGAATATATCCGGTCAAGACTAGATTTGAAAAAGTGCGGGCTCTGCAGAGAACAAAGACGTAGTGTTCAGATGTTTGTCCTGTAGGGGGCAGATGTTTCTCACTTTGATATACTTTAGTAGACCAGTGGTATGGGTAATGATGCATTGCCTAAAGATCTTTGGATTTGCATCCCACAGTCCGCTCAGCTGTATTTAGCTGTATTTAGCTGTATTGTTGTAACTTTAGAAGACAACTAAGATATAGTACCCAGGGAATAAATGTAGGAGACTGTGCCTGCTTATCTAAGAGTCACCTCTCAGAACTACAAGGTCCAAAAACCCGGGTAGTAACATATTTGTTACGGATTTTGGTCTTCTGTGGGGAGAGCTCCTGGACGGTTGTGCAGTCCAAATTGGATTCCCTGAGCTGACCCTTGCCAGATACTGTAGGTGTTCTATGAGTTTATTCCATTATACAGTCCTGCAGATTATGGCAAAGATATAAATATGTGTTTTGTCTATATCATGTGTAGTGCTAGTGGTATTTCATCAGTTACCAGATGTGAGGAAAGCACAGCACACAATTGTGGACAATTGTTCATTGTAGGCTTGGACCTGAGAGATCCTGTGATTTATGTTTAAAAACATCAGAAATGTAGTGTAAAACTTTATAATACACCTAAAAGTTTGAAGGGTGTGGTCAAAAGTTTTAGCAATTTTGCAATTGGAGTGAACTTAGATGTTACAAATGGTGTGTTGGATTCTTTCTTTGTTCTTTGGTATGCTGGGACACTTAGTACTACAGACACCACAGGGAGAAGGAGGGGGCTGCCTCCCCCCCTTGTCTCAGTGAACACAGGAGGGGGGGGAGGGGGAGCACATGTTGGAATGTTAAGAGAAGAAAGGAACAATGAGAATGTGTGTTCATTACTGATAACCCTCATGGTCCTTAGCAGATTTTGGGATTGATTCAGTGCAACATCTGTAATTTTATTGTTTTAACCAGGAGTAAAACCTCCCTATGATCCCTACACTATTAGTCCTATTCAGCAGCTATGACTGAGATTATTATTAGGAGCTTTTTAGGCAGAAGTTATAACACACCTAGAAGCCTCCTACATCACTGTCTCTAGTGATGCTTCTGCTTAGTTACACTGTCTCCCAGTATGTGTCCCCAGTATGTGCCCCCAGTATGACTGTATAGGTTATAATAAGATCTAAGGAATTTGTATTCTGTATGTCTCCTATTATACAGCATTGATACATCGGCATTGGTCCCAAAAACTGTGTTTTTCTGGAATATATTGTTCACTTTCTATTATTCTCATTTAAGTTTAAGCCAAGCACCTCAGAGGAGAGGACACAGGCCGGAAGCTGCTGATCGTGTGTCACATGACAACCTGGACCTTCTTGGTTTTGTATCCTACTGCTGCCTACGCATAAAAAGCTTCTGTAGTAGTTTTGGATTATCCTGTTACTATTTCACCTCTTCATGACTAGAAACCTTGGTTATAATGTGCCCTCTTTATTACATTGAATCCAGCTCCACTATTTTCGCTAGATTCAAAGGGGGGAGACATGAGGTAGACGGGTTGTATTTAAAATTTTCTATTAACTTAATGATTAATGAACCAGTTACCTTTTTGTAATGTCAAAACTGAATATATAATTAATCTGCATTTTGAGTATTTTGTAGATGGCTTTAGAAACCAGGAATGAGGTTAATTCTACATCAGATGTGCAGCGGTCACACAACATGAGGTAACAGCAGCAGAACCACTCCTGACCTACCTGTCTGTACAGGAGGCGGAGGTGAAGGCACTGATGGAGGGGTGTAAAGTGGCAGAGGGGAAGAATGTGAGTCTTGTGGGATTCCTTATGATTCCTAACCTCATATAGTAAGTTTATCAACAACTATGAGACTTTGAAATAGCTGATAGAGGCCTTAGTGTTATAATAAAGGTCCATCCTAGAAGGTAAAACCTATGAAGCTCTAATACATGAAGTGACCATACTGGTTACTAGGAAAGCCTAGGGGAAAGGAGCCTGGATCAGTACAGTCCGTGACCCTCGCTGGCCCACTAGGGTTATCTATACTCCTGTCTATATAGAAACTGGCTTCACAGGTGAGGAAGCAAGACTGGAGTAACACTGGGACCCCATGGATGGAGGGTGGACTATGGCAAAGAGGTGACAAGCAATGTCTGCCAAGGGCCCTTTACCCTATGATGGTTCACCAGGCTAAGACTCTATATGCTCCGTGGTGGATAAGTATTGAGTATCACTTACATTCACTTTTGCTACTGTCCATTTACACAAGTTTATATATACCTAGTACAATGTAGGGAGAGTAGTGAAGACCCTCATATATACACTCCAAAGCCGCTTTACCCCTTCCAGAGGTTGCAGATTGACTATATACAGCTACCAAAGGTAAGTAGCTATGAATATGTACTTGTGTGTGTGGACCTCTTTTCTGGGTGGCCTGAAGCCTATCCTGTGACAAAAGCCACAGCAAAAAACACAGCACAGAAGTTAATGAGGGAGCTAGTCTGAAGATTTGGGATTCCAGAGACAATAGAGAGTGATAGAGGTTCCCACTTTACAGGGGAGGTGATGAGGGAGGTAATGGGAGCACTTGGGATTGAACAGGCCTTCCATACCCCTATCATCCACAGAGTAGTGGGAAGGTGGAGAGGTTAAATGGGGCTCTTAAGTTAAAAATTCAGAAAGCCATGGAAGAGACAGGGATGAACTGGGTTGATTGTCTTCCTTTGGCCTTATTTTCTATAAGGTACACTCCCAACAGGAAAACAGGCCTCTCACCTTTTGAGATTCTCTTTGGATCTGCTCCTAGAATGGGCTTATATTTTCCACAAGTTTTACAGATGTACCATGGAGAATTGACAGGATACGTCCAAGCCCTGCAAAAACATCTAGCTATGGTGCATAAACAAGTTTTTGCTTCTATTCCAGACCATGATGCAGTAGGAGGATCACATAATCTACAACCTGGAGATTGGGTGGTCTTGAAGCGACATGTGAGAAAAAGTCTTGAGCCACGTTTTGAAGGACCATTTCAAGTCCTTCTGACCACATCTACTTCCGTGAAGTTACAAGGGAAGCCTAATTGGATTCACGCCAGCCATTGCAAAAGAGTATTGAATCCAGCTGCTCATGAAGATGAATCTGTATCTCCAAATGTTAATATTACTTAAGATACTATTGATATTACCCCTTAGAAGAACTTTCAACGAGATGTTGAGTGGGGATTGGGATAACTTGCTCATTAAGCATCACCAAGTCCTTTTAAAAGATATGAGAGATGATGTATTACCCAAAGATTGTTGGATTTGCAGGTTTCCTTTCAAATGACACCTTTTTCCAACAGGAAGTGAGTGAAATCCTGAAGGTGAACATGCTAGTCAGATGGGTAGCAGAGCTTTTTAATGGCACTTTCGTTGGAGTACCGAAAAACATATATGTTGTATGTGGCCATCAGGCTTATAAATGGCTTCCTAGCAATTTTACAGGAGTTTGTACACTGGCTCGCCTTACTCCTGCCACTTTTATTGTCCCCCATACCAAATGTGAATCTTATTCCCAAGCACACATTACCCAAGAGAAAAGCAGATAATCTTCCTAGACCAGACGGACGCCCACATGTGGTGGAGATGGGAACAGCTAACACAATCTTCAGCACACTTTTTATTTATCCTATGATAATGCAGATGTGGGATAAATTGGTAGAAGCCACAGATTATCTAGATCAACAAATTTTTCAGATTTTGGGGGATGACAAATGTCATCCAGAGACAGTTAATTGTGGTAACCAACCAACATACATTAGTTTTAGATTACATCACTGCGTCCCAGGGTGGCATGTGTCAAGTCATAGGGCCAACATGTTGTCATTACATCGATCCTCAAGGCAACATGCAAATTAAGACAAATTTAGCAAAAATTGCTGATTTTAGAGATAGATGGCTCAAGGAGCATGATAGTAATAAGGACAGCTGGTGGTCTGACACATTCGCATCCTTAAACCCCGCCAATTGGTTTAAGGGTATTTTTGGGTGGCTCATGGGAGTTTTGCAAGCAATATTTCGAATCATTTTGTTATGTGTATTTGTTTATATCTGCATAAGAGTAGTAATCTGGCTTGTTGTAAAACTGTGGCGAAGGAAACCAAGGATTGTGCGATATCAACCTAGGTATACACCTAATTCTACAGAGGGAGTGGTTATACCTATGTACAATTTGGCCAAGAGAGTGTAGAGAACCTACCATTAATATTAGGACCGAATTAATTGTGTTGTGATATAATGTTCAGGATGCTCAGGAGGGAAGCAGGTGAAGAGGTTAGATAAGTCCTGGATGTGTGACTAGCACATGTCAATGTACCACCTGAGCAGTACCTGAAATTATTCACAAAAGGGAGGAATTGTGAGGGAATGGAATCCATTTTCTTTTGTGTAACATGTATCTATACAAAGATTTTTGGCTCTATTGATAGAAAAGACTCCTATGTACCATTTCCCACCATCCCCCCGTGTACACGGATCATCTTTCAGTTACATCCTCTTGAAGGCTAATGGAATGTGGGTATGGTCAATAGGCTCCTTTGTCTCAAGAACCTATAAAAACTGTCTGCAACCTAAATAAATTGGAATTCTCTCAAACATGTGAAGGTCTGAGTGATTCACCGAGCAGCTCGTACTATACAATGATTTGGACCACCATCACATCGAGATAAAGGGATATTTCCCTGACAAGTGCCCCTCTATTTAATTTATATAAAGCACCCTAATTGACTTTCATTGACATTTACCAACCCATCTCTCCCAAAACAGTGCCTCCTGGATTGTTTAAGAAAAAATACACATATAATGTGAGCCCACCTTTCTTCTCTGCTGCATCTGCCCAGTCTACTGCAAAATCACAGGTGGCATGGCAACATTGTTTTGCGCCCTGTGTCATAGAAAGGACAAACACAGGGGTATCTATTGGGGTATCTATTGCCTCACCCTGAATCAATGGTATCTGCATCATGTAGACCAAGAGATATCAAGGCATCACAGGTCAGAGGAGCGTAGTCGTACACTAGCAGGTGCAGAGGTTCATAAACACGACTGACCGGGGTCATCAGTACAGCAGATCAGATTCAGAAATAGAACAAGTTGAGGTCAAAAACATGGAAGTCAGGATATTGTCACGGCACATTAGTAAGCTATGACCTCCACTATGCATTAACTGCTGATATAGAAATGTGCTAGAATCTCCAAAATAACTTATTATTTTGTATATAAGATATTCCCAGTTTAATCAGTATGATAATGAGGCAATGAATGCACCAAGGTCGTCTTGTCAGCACCTGGAGCACTGCTATACTTCAGTTTTCTCATTTTTCAGTGCTCCCCATGCTTCTGCAAAGACGAATCTCATGCTTACCCAATGAGGAGGGTAATAGTCCAGGCACGAACAGCCGTACTTGGAGTGTTAAGGAAAGGCTGTTCTTCTCAGAAATAGCATAATAGATAGCAATAATAACCGTATATTTGAAATCACAGTGCATTTCTCTACAGCTTGCTGCCAACAGTAATTGATAATGCTCGGGGAGATCAGGCATCTTACTGTTGGGAATGGTGTCTTTTAAAACCATGGTCGCTAGGGATTGGCCAGGTAACATTAGTAGAGATGCATGCTAGCCCTTCTAAGAATCAGGAGTTGGGTGTAGAGATTCAGGCCATGAGAAAGCAAAAAGATGAGGAGGCCCTAGATATAAGAAAAATGCCATGTAACTCATTGCCATGTAACTCATTGGCCAGGTTATGCAAATAGTGCACTTATTTAGGGACAACTTAGGTACTGTCCTTGTCAGGATGGGAGGGACATTTTATGACCAGCGTAAGTTCACGACCATGGAACCCCCTCCTTTGGTTCTTGACCAGGGCTATGGATCCTGAGGCTCAACATCTGACTTGGTAAGACCTCTCCTTTTTAACCACCATTTTGGCTTAAAGTTTTGGTTTATTATTTGCTTCAGAAGTGGTAAGAAAATAATTTTCATGCAAAGGTTATGTTTTATAAGCCGGTACCTTGTGTTTGAGATACTTTAGATAGGGTTGGACACCTTTGTTGTGTTATACAAGTAAGTAAGTGAGATTTGGCTTTTTTGGATGGCACAGAACAAGTAGAATATTTTAAAGGCAGGGTCGGACTGGCCCACGGACTCCAACCACAATTGCACTGGCCCACCCAATGCCCTCTGACTCACCCCGGCTTCAACTCTATTTGCATATGGTTTGCAGATAAAGTTGCTGCTGCTTTATGCAGCAGAGCTGGCAGGCACAATATGGTTATATAATTGAGCCTGCCGGCATCACAGTGCGCATTGTTGGGACAGAGGACTGGTGCAGGGAAAGGAGGAGAGGTGAGTATTTTTGTTTATTATATAAATTGCACAGCAACAAGGAAATGAGGGGGCCACAATATTAGGGGTCTTGAGAGGAAGCCACAGTATGCAAGAGAAGATAAGGGGCACAATGTGAGGGGAAAATAAAAGGGGGCTACGATGTGAGTGGAGAGATGAGGGGGGCCACAATTGGCGGGGGGGAGACCTACAATATGAGGGGGAGATGAGGAAAGGCCCACAAAATAAGAAGGGGTCCAGAATATGGGGGGATAGGAGAGGCTACAATAAAAGGGGGGAGATGAGAGGGGCCACAATAAAAGGGGGTCCACAATAAGGTAGTTGAGGGGGGCTACTGAAAAGGGGGCCACAATCTGGGTGGGAGATGAGAGGGTCCACAACATAAGGGGAGCCAACAATGTGAGCTGGATCTGGGGGAGACACATTAATGCTGGACATTTAGGCCTTTCTCACATGATGCGCTTGCATTGCATTTTGAAAGGCATTTCAAGTTACTCATCCCCAAAGATGTATGAGTTTGCATCCTGTAGACAAATGTTGCCATTTACTGAATGCAAGCGTATACAGTAAGTCTAAACTCATATGCTTTAAGGAAGAGGATATTCCATACACTCTTTAAATGTGCTTCAAAACACAATTCAAAACCATCTTGTGAAGTGTGAACATGGCCTTAGACTGCTTTCACACATTTGCATTTTGACGGTTGTGGGTTTCTTGGCCATAACTTTATCACCAAGGAGGTTTTCTATTGGGTTTAGATCAGGACTCTGGGCTGGCCATTTCATTGTTTTCTGTTTCAAGGAACTGCTTTACTAGTTTTGCGGTCTGACAGGGGGCATTGTCCTGCATGAGAATTGCTGGCTTAATAAAGAATGCAAGGAAGTAACCACATTTTATTGAACATACTTGCAGTCACTCTGCCATGTAGCTTTTTGCCATGTAGGTTCAACACCTGCTACAGAAAACATTTCCCAAACAATGACACTTCCTCCACCACCTTTCTCTGATTTTACACAATTTGGGTTCAGTCTTTCCCCAGTTTGTCAACAAACATAATGGGCCAGATTTATCAATAGTGATCCAAACTGCAGAGTGCGCCAGATTCTGCACACACCAATTGGGCAAACAAAGTGCAAAATTTAGTTTTGGCCGCAATCTGGTAAACAGGCATGCACCACATGCATGATATTGGCACAGCCAGTTTAATAATTATGGCCAAATGTCTCCCTTCAAATCCAAATAAATTAAACTTACTTTCATTACTTAAATGAACTGTGAATCATTTCTTCTCTGTCCACACAACATGCTCCTCAGCAAAGGTGACTCTAACCTTTTGATTCTTACTTCTAATAAGAGGTTTGGTCAGTGTGTGCTACAGTAAATGATCTTAAATGTCAAGACACTGTATGACTGCACATATCCTTACCCTGTTCAGTGCTAAACTGGTGAGCGATTCCAGATGCAGTGTTCAAACTATTACCCATGGAGATTCTCTCTTGTATTTGTGTTTCGAGGGCGACCAGCCTTCTTGGGGGACTTGCATGGGTTTGTGATATTGTAAAGAGGCAATATTCTAGAAATCATAGACTGAGAACAACCAACTCCTCTTGCTATGACTGATAGGGTCACCCCTTTGGCCTCCATCTGCTGCTGTAGGGTTTCCATTGCTTTGGAACATTTTTATTCTAAGAAGTACCTGGGGGTACTAGTAGATCATAAATTGAACAACAACATGAAATGTCAATCAGCTGCCTCTAAAGCCAGTAGGATCTTGTCCTGTATCAAAAGTGGTATGGACAAGGCACTGGTTCGGCCTCCCCTGGAATATTCTGTCCAGTTCTGGGCACTGGTCCATAAAAAGGATTCCCTGGAGCTGGAGAGGGTTCATCGTAGAGCCACAAAAATGATAAGGGGTATGGAGAGTCTCAGTTATGAGGAAAGATTTAAACAACTAGATTTATTTAGTCTGGAAAAGAGACGACTACGAGGGAACATGATTAATGTATATAAATATATGAATGGTCCATACCAAAAAATATGGTGGTAAGTTGTTTCAGATAAAATCAAATCAAAATACGAGGGGGCACTGTCCGGAGGAATCAAGGTTTAATCACCAGAGGCGACACGGCTTTTTTACTATGAGAACTGTCAATCTGTGGAATAGCCTGCCTCAGGTGCTGGTCACAGCAGGGACAGTAGAGAGCTTCAAGAAGGGTCTAGATGCCTTTTTACACCTAAATAACATTGATGGTTATGTTATATAGAATTGTTTCCCCTAAATCCCTTCCTCATCCAATCCCTTCCCTTCCTTGGATGAACTTGATGGACATGAGTCTTTTTTTAACCGTATAAACGATGATACTATGAAATACTACTATTTTACTCTTGTTAGGATATATTGACATAATGGGGGTCATTTCCCGCTGTGTTACCCGAATATTTCCGATTTGCGCCAATTGTACCTGAATTGCACCCGGGATTTTGGCGTACGCAATCGGATTGTGGCGCATCGGCGCCGGTATGCGCACAACGGAAATCGGGGGGCGTGGCCGAACGAAAACCCGACGTATTCGGAAAAAACACCGCATTTAAAAAACGAAAATGTGTCGCTTGGGAAGCGCTTACCTTCACCTGGTCCAGCTCGGTGTATTCTGGCGCGTTCAGATGATTTTCAGCGCAGCAGCGCCACCTGGTGGACAGCGGAGGAACTACCTTCATAAATCCCGTCCGGACCCGAATCCTGTTGGGAGAACGCGCCGCTGGATCGCGAATGGGCCGGGTAAGTAAATCTGCCCCAATATATGACAAGAAATTGTGTGTTCTCTAATTTAGATACTCAGTACAAAAAATAAACTCCAGAATACATAAAATTGGGCACCTTTTATTTATTCATATTTACAATATAAAGATACAAAAATCATTTTGGTAACAGCTTCTTGTGTTTTCACATTTAAAAATATTGTGATACAAAAAAGCTTTTTTAAAAATAAAAATACTGCATTTATTTTACAATGTTTCAATGTACAAAGTCTTTTCCTAAATGCATCCAAAACATCCAACATATCACAAACCTATTTAATAGTCATATGTAACCTTATGTTTGTAGTTTATGTAAATGTCGCCGTTTGTGTGATAATGTGTGGTTCCCGCAGTACCTCAAGCTTGGTTCCCAATGACCATCCATTTAAAAAACTATTGTAGGACTGAACTCAATGTTATTTTCAGTCATGTATAGGACATGTTCAGAAATTACATGGCTAAACATCCTCTAAACTTGCTGGAAATTTATGTAACCTATACTTTATGTATAAGTTTTGCAGTATCCAAAATATCAGTGTTTCACACTGCCCATGGCCAAAATGATCGTACTGATTCCAATAACTGTTTCAA
This sequence comes from Engystomops pustulosus, assembly GCF_040894005.1. Classification (NCBI taxonomy): domain Eukaryota; kingdom Metazoa; phylum Chordata; class Amphibia; order Anura; family Leptodactylidae; genus Engystomops; species Engystomops pustulosus. Next base: position 133,756,105 of record NC_092414.1, read on the forward strand.
TGTTATATTTTCTTTGCCACTGCAATGCTTTTTAGGAAAGAAGCATGGATACATAATTATTACCATTGCCAATTCCTGCTACATTTCCTAATGACTGAGAAAAAATGGTATGAATTATGGACATCTTCATTTACAGTTTTAATCACCATAGTTAGAATGATGTCATTTTTTACACAATAATAATTACATCTGTAACAGGTTTTTATGGTTACAGATGTAATTTAACAATTAAAGGGAACCTGTCACCAGAGGTCACTTCTAGCTGGTGACAGCTTCCCACAGATACAGTACCGCCCTCACCCTACAGCCTTCCCCCTCATGTCGGCTCACTGCAGCAAATATTCTAGCTCTACCGCTGGCAGTTCTCTGCATCTCAGTGGGCATTTCTTATCATCCCCAGCCAGGTTACTAGGCAGTGAGGTGGTGGCGGTATACAACTCACTACGGAGTATGCACACCAGGGGCACCTCACTACCTAGCAAGGGCTCACTGTGCAAGCTCTAGAATGGATTACTGCAGTGAACCGACATCAGGTAGAAGGCGGAGAAGAGAGAGGATATGGGAGGGGCTAAAGGAGCAACGCTAAGGGGCTGAGGCATTCAGGAGTAGACATTATTATTTGAAATGCAAACCCAACCCCCCCACCTGGGACTTTGCTGCTCAATTGGAAAGGAGCCAGGAAAACTTTGAGATCCATTATTTCAATAACGATATAACACACAGCTATTTTAAAAACGTGTGAAAAATACAGTACAGTTTCTGTGGGAATCTGTCACCAGGTAAAAAATGTCCCTCTGGTGACAGGTTCTCTTTAAAATATTCAGGGTAATTGGTAGGTCCCCCTGCGATCACACATTTATCACCTATCCTATAACTAGATGATAAATGTCAATTGGGGGTCAGTCCTTTTAATATAATTTTCACAAATTCCATTTTACATTATAATGTAAGTCTGTAAGACGAATCAATCTTTTACAAGAATGAGAAATCTGGATGCAGGGCTGCCTGGAGAATCCAGTGTGTTTGTAAAGAATGGGAAGACATGTCAGTTATCACCTACCTAGAATAGATGTGATTGTTTGCTATAAACAGAATACTGCTGTTTTATTACCCTGAAAGAGATCACCTTTTAGGCAGAGGGAAAATATCACTGCCAGAAACTTCTGGAGGTAGCTTTGTTCACTTATGAACAAAAGGTTTGGACAGATAGAAATCAAACAACCTGATCCTTCAGGGAAAAAAAATCTTCCTGTAAAATATGAAATGTCATTCTGTGATACAGAACAGACTAAAAAAAGGTGTTGCCTTTTTTGATCTGATATGATCTTTGCTACACCTTTACAATGGAGAATATCTATAGTAAGAAAGTTACAAAAAAACTAAAATAAAAGCAAGCACATAAAAATATTCTACAGCACAGCAAAATCAAATATGCTTTGATAATTGGAACATAGGCTGAGACTAATGATCAATAAGTACTTTCCTCAGGTAATTAAAAGGACCAGATCTACAAAAATTAAGGTACAGTCTATGATTGGCTGCTGATATAAAAGGGTTCAAGTGTACCACTATTTTAGAGGTGACAATTTACGACAATAACACAGCCCAGCCCCGGCAGGATGCTGGATCCTGCAAACAATTTTACACCTAATGAACGCTGTATCAGCTTTTTACAGCAGTTGTTAGGTGTACTTCTTCCGATGGAATGGCTTTTTTATAGTGCGGCATCAGAAGTACACTTAAAAGACTAAAAAGCCAATATGGTGGTCATTTAAGTGTTAAATTGCCGCAGAGCATTAAAAAAAGGTGACATATTTTTTGCATTTTGGTTTACAAGACATGTTCTCAAAACTAGATGGTCCTGTCTCAATATAGCAATGGCATACAATTGTAAACATCTCATTAATATGAATATACTGTAAATCCAATGTGAAGAATTTTTAACTTTCAAACTTAATACCAAGAAGAGTCTGAGAATCATAATGTTACACTGAAACACTTCTATATCTGTAAATAAAGAACACTAAATAAGGCAAAAAGTAAGTGGCTTATAATTCCACAAAGTTGGTATGTCAAGCCTCATTTAAGCCGCTTGTTGGTTATTGCTCTTACAGATGAAAATACCCATCTACAATCTGCTCTTTAAGGCACAGAGGTATTAGTATGCTAAGGTACTATATGGAATCTTTGCATGGGCATAACTTTCCTGGGCCATCGTCTAAAATCTTTACATTACATGCCCCTTCATGTGTGCCTAATAACCTCTGTACTTTACATCTCTGTACATAGGTAGAGGAGGAAGCACAGAGACCAGAGGGGGACTGTGAAGTAGTGGAATGGGATATACAGGGGTTCGGTATAATGAGTGTGTAGTATTACTCACTTATTTATTAAGTTATTTGAAATAATTTTAAACTCTTTTTTCATAAAAAAAATGTATAATCCTGTCAACCCCTTTAACAGGGGCCCAAAACACATGTAGCATTTACAATACTGGCGTCTTGAGCACTTGGGTACCACAAACAGCTCACCTTAAGTAAATAGTTCTGTAAGAATCCATTGTACCTGGGATACTACATCTGCTCTGTACATAATAAATAACTTTCTAGCAGAACATCTTCCATGAGATAAACCATGTAAGTGAGTAGAAGAGTGCACTGCATAGCTGCTTTGTGAATGAACAGTAAAAAAGATTTTGTTATGTACATTGTCTTCTAATACTTGTACAGTACTTGTCCCATAAATCCATCCCATGTTCATCCCCTTAGATGGAAAGCCTTCATGAAGTATCCATGTTCAGGTCTCTTCTGACCACTGCATTTATTTTCAGTACAGGAAGGATCTAACGGTCCAAGCCTGCAACTACTAACCTCTCTAAACCACAATAGTTCAGCAAATGTTTGTCTAAGCAGCCCCTAGAAATCCGAGTCTGTATCCATTAGCTCTGCATCCATAAGGTTTGCCCTGGAATGCATTGGGGGTGCCGCTGCTCTTCTAGTTTGAGTTCTTTCAGAACAGTGCCTGTTCCCCATGTTAGGAAGTAGTGAATTCCCGTTTGAATGTTGAAATATCCCATCACGCTTTGGTTGAGGAATAAACTGAACATTACTCTGTCCAGCAACAGGAAACTCATCAGGAGAATGGGGATGAGCCATTAAATTAGTGTGAGTATATCTTCTGTACCCACGGTGGTCATCTATGCTCTCAACATGGTACAGACTTCCCTGTAAAGGGGGCCATCTCCTGTATTCTCTGTATGATCCAGGAAGAACCTCTTCTATTTCCTGTGGTTCTCTAGGCCTAGCTACTAGACCAGGTTTAGCAGGGAGCTTTGGAAGACGTGGCACAGCAGTTGATGTTCGGGATGGATAGCTGTCCATACCTCTCGTTTCCTCCATTGGTCTGATCTCCTTCTTCCTTCTCCTTTTCTTCTTCTTAGTTTTCTTTTCTAAGCAATAAGAATTCTCTGCCTCTACCAGCCACATGTTCTCTCGCTCTTCAGGAGGTACTAGTGGAAGACAAATGTTACACATTGTTGATGGTATAAAACCTAACTTAGTATAATGTACACATGAAAGAACACGGCAAACAATTAGAGAAAGCGTAACCACATTCTCATAACTACTGAAAATGTAGGGATTAATTGACAGGTATAGGGCCTTCTGCACATGAATGCAATAAATATCGGGCTGCAAACAACAGTCTCATGTTCCATTGTGTGCGGCCTCTGTTGTGAGCACTTATGTAACAATGACTATAGAAAAGGACTGCCTGACATGCAAACAAGGAATTGGACCTGCTCCAGAATCTGTGGCCCAGACAGCCATCTCAAACACAGATTAGAGAAAAGCACAACAGTTTGTATGAGCCCATTCAATTACATGAGGTTGTGTGCTATCCACTGAAACAACAGCTAGTACACGACCAAAAACAATGGTCATCTGTAACAATCCTTCTCCCACCGACATTCAACTAAGCATTTGACTTGGGATGTCAGTGATCAAATAACTTCAAAGGGCTCTATATTCTACTTCTCAGCCACTTGCGTGACACTACTGATGACAACCAGGCTCAAAAGGGCCACATAAGGCTCGAAACGCGTCAGCTACAATGTGTTTAACGTGTATGGGAATAATCTTTTAAAGTTAAGGAATAAAGCATGAAAATATTTTTAACATGGTGCTGGATGAATCTTTATTTCCAAAAACCTCAAATGAGATGAGGTTGCAGCCCTTACTACTTTCAGCCATGTTTTGATGGCTTGTGTTGTCACTTTACAATGAAAAAAAAGACACAACGTTCTGTGACGTGTATAAGTGGCTGCAGTGACACAAGAGTGGGTCCTGGATCGTCAACATATCAGTGAACTGTGTGTTCACACGGTGGACACATGTATTAGATTCCATTCAGGACTCCTTGGATAACCCTATCAGCTCTATCATTTCCACAAAACATCAATGAAAGGGAAAAGGTCAAAAGAAAGCACAAGGTCTAATAAACACAACTTTACTGTCTGAGGACTCCACCATTAACTCTTGAGTGTGATTAAAGCCACTGTCTGAATTTTGCTTGTAATACTCTTAATACGGAACAGCTAAGATTAAAAATATAAAACTAATTTCAAAAAGCCCAAAAAGTTAAATGTTTAATCTAGAAATATACTGTAACACAAATGAGAGTTATTTACTACCTGGAGTTGCCACTGGAGTTACAGACACATCCTGTGGTAAAATCGCTCCTCTTCTCGCCACCATCTTTGTGACATGCTGTGCCCATGCAGAAGACATGTCAGCTGATGGCTCATTGATGTCAAAGTTCAAGCCAGCTGAGAATAGAAATGTAAATTCATAAATATTAACAGCAATGTAAAAGAAGAAATAGGATAAACCACCTATTGAATCCCTTCCCCGGCCATGAGAACTTTTTAACCAAACCAGTGCACCAGTGCCAAGAACTTCACCTTTTGTGTGTGCAGTTTAACAGCTCTACATTTCTCATTTGTAAAACTGGTAAAAATGTTTTGAAAATTAGAGTTTTTTTCCATTTTTTAATTATATTGTTTTAAAAAGTTTATTGGGACCTCTGATGGCAATGTAACTTTACATTTCACAGAGGCTTATACAAAATAATAACTTACCTCCTTTATAGTAAGATGATGACGTGTACGTCTATCAGCCTACTGAAATATATGTTTTTTTCTTAGAAAATAAATGGAGAACTTACCAACTGGTCCTTCATGGGATACTGTGTGCAGACTAAACGATAGTTCCTTCTCAGGGTTGTTAAGTAACTCCTTCCTTTTGGAAAATGCCTTTGCAATCATTTTACTTTTCTTGATTCTCTTGGGTTCATCATCACTACGCCCCAAAATCCTGAAAAGTATAGGCAAACATATAGCTTAAAATGATTTTATGAAGCGCGAGTATAGAGCCTGGCAGAATTAGGCGGTGTGACATTAACTGTATTTGCTATGTGGAAAACTGCACCTGCACTTCACATAGAAAAATGTCAAAATTTCCACACCAACCCCCTATGTGTTAAACAGACTCCTAATTTCAGACCTCACCTGCACCAGGCTCTCTTCCAAATAATAATTGTAGCTTTGGTCCACACCCATGTGCTCATAGAGATGCCAGTTCCAAACATAGCAAAGAGGTTTATCTTCTCTACAAGGAGGCTGGGCCTGTTCTTTATTTCACACTCAGGAATTGGCTTGTTGGTCTCAGTGGCAATGGTCACATTGGCTTCACATCTAAAAAAACAGTAGTAATAATTACAATTAACAATCCCTTAGATTTATGTTTATCTGTGATACGTATTCAAAGATCAGTAAAATTAAAATCTTGTTCTATTCTTCAAAGATTCATTTCCAGTGAAGCAATAAATGTGTCTAGAAAGAAAATAATATGGGGATTTGCATTCTGGTACACACTTTTGAATACTGGTGCAAAATACTAAGATATATAAGTAACATTCCAGACAATGTACAGTTGAATATATGACATAAGAAGTCACCTGTAAAGTTGCATAAAGACAAATACAACTGGAATATACCAGAAGTACCCAGCACCTAAGTAACTGCAATACTCACAGAACATATTCACGGAAACTCCGCTCCCACTCGGCTTGATTGAAGAAGTCATAGAAGTGACAGCTAAAGGTGATGAGCACAAACCCAAATGCCAAGAATCCAAATATTCCTATATACAAATGGGTGATATAGAAAAACATAAGGAACGTGGAAATGTTGTGATAAATAACATAGTACTATAAATTTCACCTGAGTATCCAGAAATGTGGAGTTTTTCGCTTGTTTATATACCATCCGTGTTAATACCTGGTGTCACTATGGCCATATACAGTATATATAAAGAAATACTATGTTAAAGTGTGGTCTCAAAAATCTTCTTAATCTTAGAAATCTCTGCATGATCCTTTCAAAATAAGCCTGAATATGAACTTTACAGTAATATGATTCTTTGTTTTTCTTTATACACCAACCAGATGAATTTAAAGGGAGCTCCGTAATATTATTCTAGTCAGGCTTTTGAATACTTTTCTCTTTAATACATTTGATGGTTCAAATATTTTAATCCTGGCATCAGTATTACATCTACATTGCATAAATGTGTACAGGATTAGTAAAGCCTGCTTAACAGGGATTAGATGCAAATGCAGCATAAATGTTAACATATGGAGAATCAATCTACACTGGTCATTTTCTACATACAATAAGTCTAATTTAAAGGGGTATTCCCACAAACACAAGATAGTGGTGTTGAGACAAAGATAATTTTTTACCCATTACTTTACAATTTTACTCAGTTTTATTGATGTTTTAGCTTCTTTAACTCAGTGACGGTCAGTGTAAAATTGTGTGTGGGCGAGGACTCTCTAAGCAGATACATTATGATCCCTGTGAGCTGACACTGTGGTTAGATTATCAGGGTCCAGGGTTTATCTACACATTCATTTAGCTTCTGAAAATTCGCTGGTATCTGACACATAGAAAAAGAGAGATGAGACAGATCAGAGATGATGAGATGGATATAACACACAATGACACTCTCAGCTTTGCTAACTCACCTATGACACAAATTGTTACTGTGCTATATTTCAGCTATAACACACACAGAGTCAGCTCTGCTATATGTCTTCTTCCACTGCTATAAAGATCTTATCTGTAGCTTGTAGAGTGAGTCTGTGCACACTGCTTGCTGCCAGGAAGTGTCTGTGTGTGAGCTTGTCTTGTAATGGAGGGTGGAGGTGCAAAGATCACACTTCATGACGTAGACAAAAGAAGTTATTCATGAGAAGAATCTGCCCTGCCTGACCACAGTCAGAAGATTTACGTTTGGATCACGGACACCAGGACTGATAAAAACAGGTTAAAATTATCTGGCAAGTACTCAAAGGAAGAGCGTTGGCGCAAAGAATTGTGAGAGGTCGTGGTAAGTATTAGGTGAATTTTAGGAGGTACCTGAATATTGGCGTTCAGATATATTTAAGTTCAGATCCTGGACACCAGGACTGATAGAGACAGGTTAGAATTATATCTGTGAAATGCTGTATTTTTGTTAACAGTGAATTAGAGAATGTGTTACTTTGTTATCCTGCAGTGTTATTTGCCTCCAGCACTGCATTACAAAACCAGCTCAGACACAAGCACTTCCTGCCAGCAAGCAGCTGTTTGCAGAGACTTACTCTACAGACAGATAAGGTCTTTATCTGAGGAAAGCATATAGCAAACTGACTCTGTGTGTAATATAGGGGAGTTATTTTTTTGTGACTTTTGTGTTGTTGTGTCCATCTAATATCCATTTCATCATCTCTGATCCGTCTCATCTCTCTTTTTCTAGGTGTCAGATACTAATAGAATGTAGATAAACCCTGTACCCTAGTAATTTAAGCACATTGTCAGCACACAGCATCCCATAGTAAAGAGGCAACATGAATTGTCTTCTTAGAAAGTCCCCGTTCAGAATGTGAAATTTTACACTGACCATCACTGAGTGATAGGAGCTAAACAACAATAAAACTGAGAAAACTTGTAAAATAAGGGGTTAAAAATTATCTTAATTGTGTAAACATTACTAGAGGATTAAAATTTGAGAACTTTCTTTCATGAGCAAACCCCTTAAACTGGTGGAGATCCAACATTAAAAAGTTTTACACAATTGAAAAGAATATAGCAAACGGAGGAAGCAACTAGCATATACTGTTTCAGACAGTCTTGCTATCTGCAGACGTTCCAGATTGATAGACAGAACACTAGTATATGTAGTTATATCAAACTTCATTGCCTTGCAATGCTATATTTTGCAAAGCAAATTTTCCCAACTTGCAAACTTATCCTGCAGTATTTTTTCCATATTCCAAGCTATTTTAAAATAACGTGGACACCCCTTTTAAGCCCTGAACACACAACATTCAGGGTGCCTATGCCAGAAAAATCATCTTATGTATATTCTAGACATAATGGCAATACTATATACGAGAGACTGATTACCATTGAGTAAACATATTTTCACAAGAGGCATTTTCATTGGAGTTTTTAGAGATGAAACTGTTTACTAAAACTACAAAATCTGTTACCATACGTCAGTCCATATGTACACATATACACACCAAATGTATTACTTTGTCCTTCTTAACGAGAAACTGTCACCACTTCTGACATGTCTAAAACAGTAATTTATTATTTTTCTCCATAATATAACAATTTTGGATCATATTTATATAGCTCTATTTTGTGCTGTTCCTTTGTAATTTATCCAAGAAATAAAAGATTAAATAATAGATAATATAAAAATGCCATATGCACAACCTGATGAAAAATCTAGTCTACTGCAAATGGTATCAGCTCCTTATCAGGTGTATGACATCACACCCCTACAAAAGAAACAAAAAAGTGTTACCTAGCCGCAGCATGGTTTCATTGATTTTACTGGCAGCTTTCTCACTTAATAGTCCAGGGTGATTGCTTTTGATGGAAAACAAGGTCATCACACCTACAAGAGAATTTCATGTTCAGTAAATGTGTAGCTTCAAAAAGTCTATTGAGAGACTTACAAGTCTGTTAACATGCCTGAATCATCCATCATTTCACTTCTAGATTATATGCTGTCCAGCTAAGATCACAGAGCATTAGACTCTTAGTCATCATTATCAAGTTGCTACAAAATGTCTTGCCTATTTAGCTCCTACATTGGGAGTCACCAAGCTTTCTAAAACCTAGGTATGACTTGATGGCGCTAAAATCACTTATTGATATACAAACATATATATATATATTAGTGATCTGTGACAAAACTTGTGGGTTCGGGCCCCCTGAACTCAAACCTGGACTTCAGTCAGAAGTTGAGGTTTGGCTCTCCCCTCACACCATTTAACACTCGCAAAGTTGCCTGAAAGCCAGGGGTAAGTGTGCACCGCCATTTTACGAAAAGTAGTCGCTCCACAATGACGTCACACAGGCAACGTTTCGGCTCACAAAAAAGCCTTTTTTTAAGCCAGAGAAAGGCTAGAAAAAAAGCTACCTTTTTCTTACTATTCTTTGGATTGACCATGTTCAGGCCCTGAGCTGGTATCCGGGTAATCTGGTTTATATTCAGTGCTGCTTTATCTTTTTTTTTCTTATATATATATACATACAGGCAGTCCCCTGGTTACATACAAGATAGGGTCTGTAGGTTTGTTCTTAAGTTGAATTTGTATGTAAGTAGGAACTGTATATTTTATAATTGTAGCCCCAGCCAATTGTTTTTGGTCTCTGTGACATTTGGATTTTAAAAATGTTGGGTTGCCATAAGAACCAGGATTACCAATAAAACTTCATTACAGACGCCTTTAATAACTGTTACAGCTGATTATTGTATCCTAGGGCTAAAGTACAGTAAATTACCAATATCCAGTGGTCTGCTTGTAACTAGGGGTCGTCTGGAAGTCAGGTGTTCTTAAATAGGGGACCACCTGTCTATATATATACATTTAAAGCTTGATATACAGGCAGTCCCCGGGTTACATACAAGATAGGGTCCGGAGGTTTGTTCTTAAATTGAATTTGTATGTAAGTCGAAACTGTATATTTTATAATTGTAGTTCGAGACAAAAAAAAAATTAGCCCCAGTGACAATTGGAGTTGAAACATTTTTTGCTGTAATCGGACCAAGGATTATCAATAAAGCTTCATTACAGACACCTTATAGCTGATCATTGCAGTCTGGGACTATATTAAAGCATTCAGAAAGCTTCACCAAAGGTCAGAGGGGTCCATCAGTTGGTAATGCTTCTAATCCTATTTTTCGGAATGAAGTGCAAAACATCAAGTTTAACAGCTGTCTGTAGGTTTGTCTGTAAGTCGGATGTCCTTAAGTAGGGGACCGCCTGTATCCTTACCTCGAATAAGGAAGTAACCTCCAACAACCAGGACAACTCCAATTGGAGCCAATACAAAGCCAGCTCTGTACCTATAGTTTTTATATCCAACAAAGCAAATGCCACTTACAGAGTCCCCATCCACCTGTTAAAACAAAAGTGTGAATTTATTTCTTTAGAATTTTTCACTTACTTAATTTGGTTAATATGGAACAGAAGGTTTTTTGTTATACCTTATAATAAGATGCAGAGTGTCTAAAGCAAGAAACAATCAAATCTGTTCCTGACTGATGCTTAAAAAGGGATTAGGAAATCCAGTCAATAGCTTGCCAACTGCATTTCATATTAGAGGACTTTAACAATATTACAAAATGCATTGTAGTCAGTGGAAATCCCCCCACTGCCATAAGAATCTAACATATCCCCACAGCAAAAAAATATTTCCACTTTATTTTTCATTGTTTAAAACATGGAAGCACTTCACAAAGGGAATCTGGAGGAAATATTTAGAATAATATTGATTTACGGCTGCAAATATGTCCCCCCAGTTGTCTATGGCGCCCAGGTGTGGTATGGTGAGCACAGCGTGCTCTATCTTTGGCCGTAAGAATGGCCGTGCGGCTCTATTCTCTATGGAGAGAGGAGGGGCGAGCAGCTCTTGCTTCTCTTCCTATTCAGCGCACATGTTACTATGTGCAACATCCCCCACCAGGGCCTAGCCTTTTCTCTTGGGGCCTGGAGTCAGCCGGGGCCCAGAATACCGAAGTGGCTGGCGGTTGCGGCTTAGGCACGCTAGTGTCAAGGTGCGTGGTATGGGGACCGGAGGGTTGTCCTACAACCTGGCAGGTCTCCAGCGGGTGGTGAGTGCAAGAAATTAGATGAGGGAGAGGCTGTTGTACTGGTTCTCCCTGGGGCAGCCCTTAGTGTCGGTAGTATGAGTCCCTGGAGGATATATGGGGCGCCCTTGATGGTGATACAGCCGTAGGAGGGACCAGACGGAGGCAATGTTGTGCATACAAGTAACAAACAATTCTGTACAAATGGTCGGGCTACTGAGAGTGATCTTGGAGAGTGAACCTCAGGAGTTTGTTCACCAGCCTGGTTGCAGATGCAGGCTGGGATGTTGCTGTGTCCAATGTTGGAAGCTGCAGCTTTGTCCTGGGTCTTCTGTGTGAGCTCACTAGAGGGGTGAGGCACACACTGTCTCTACTCACTCAGTGTGGAGTTGCTATGCCCCTCTGTCAGGAGCAGCCTAAGAGCTGCTCATGAGGTGAGAGCTTAGAACTAACTCGTCTTGTCAGCACTAACTCCTCTAACTGACTGTACTGACTGTTGGCACTCTCCAACCGTCACTTCTCCTCAGACCCTGGTCAGGTGGTCTCACTCTCCAATCACACTCCAGTTACAAAGGTGAAAGATCATTGGATGACATCAGTAAACAGGTTAACCCTTGCCTATTCAGGCAGCATCTACTGCTGCATATTACCTCTTGGTGTACTGAATGGTACAGGGGGTTTATTCGCAACTACTCCTCTGCCATGTACATTGGCAGGGATATTGCATATGCATGAGCCCTTAAACTTCCCAGATTATCTGGGATTCCATTACTAGTCTTGACAGATGGTGGAGGAATGGCCATTAGTGGTCCTTTTACCATTACAGTTATGCAAAATCAGCAGCAGAGATGGGAGCAGTTAGTACTTGTAGGATGTATTATTATTACTCTGTATGTCTGTAATATCATGACAATATCAATAAATATCTTTTAGATTTATTTTCATCCTCAAAAACCAGGATACCTCCAGTATCTGAAGGCTTCTTACCTGAGCCACTGCCAGGATAGCCACAGTCAGCACAAAAGGAATGGACCAAGTAATCAAATGAAAGTATGAGGTCTTGCCAGACAGTGGTTGATGTGTGGTCCCGAGGGCTTTGAAGGATGTGTGCCAAGCATATGTCAACATTACAAACCAGATCACCCCTGACATCATGGAGTAGTAAACAATGACAAAGATGATCACACAGGACAGAGTTTCATTTGATCTGAAAAAACAGAAATTATAAAAAGCATGAACTTGTACTTAATATGCCACCTTTTCTAGTCACACGTAAGTAACATCATACAGCAAGAAAAAGCTTTAAAATGTTAAAAAGATATCACACAATTAAAGAAAAAATGGAATTTGAGATCTTTGGCTTGTAAAGCCGAACAGGCCATCTACGCCAATGAACAATTTAAGTGAGCTAGAAAGAAATATGATTTGGTACATAAAACCCATAACCCACCCCCTGCTGGCCAGTTCTCACAAGTGGGATACATGGCATCACATTGTATTCTCTTAAAAATCTAAATACAACAAAGAAATAAAGACAATGGGGAGATTTGGAAGAATCTCCACTTTTCTATTGCAGTTTGTACAATAAAATGTAGCACATATCCAGGACTAGAAAATAAGGTTTTCTGTTTTCCCAAAAAATGTTATTGTCCCCTGGGCAGTTTGGTCAAGTAAATGGAACAAACTGCACTTCATAGTGATGGTGTTTATTATTCCATGCCATGTACTTGGAAGTGGGAAAAAAATTCCAAATGCAGTGAAATTGGTGAAAAAACGCATTTACGGCGTTTTCTTGTGGGCTTGGAATTTAAGTCTTTCACTGTGCGCCCCAAATGACACGTCTACTTTATTCTTTGGGTCGGTGCGATCACGAGGGATACCAAATTTGTATAGGTTTTATATTGTTTTCATACATTTACAAAAAGTAAAAACTTGTGTAGAATTTTTTTTTATTTTGCCATCTTCTGCCGCTAATAACTTTTTCACACTTTGGTGTACAAAGCTGTGGGTGGTGTCATTTTTTGCAACATCTGATTAAGTTTTCAATGCTACCATTTTTAGGACTGTATGACCTTTTCATCACTTTTTATAGATTATTTTATTATTTCCCAAAATGGCAAAAAAGTGCCATTTTCCACTTTGGGCGCTATTTTCTGTTACGCGGTTAAATGCAGTGAAAAATCGTTATTATATTTTGATAGATCGGGTATTTGTGGATGCGGTGATACCTAATGTGTTTGTGATTTTCAATGTCAATCAGTTCTAGGGAAAGGGGGGTGATTTGAATTTTTAGTTTTCTTTTATTATAATTTTTTTTTTTACTTTTTATAAATTTTTACTTTTACTATTTTTCAGACTCCCTAGTGTACTTTAACCTAGGTTGTCCGATTGATCCTACCATATACTGCTATACTACTGTATGGCAGTATATGGGCATATTCTTCCTCATTCATTACAATGTGCTCATAGAACATTTTAATGAAAGGGTTAAAACGAGACAGCCTTAGGTCTTCGGAAGACCCGAGGCTGTCATGGTGACGGATCACCGCTCCCCACGCGCCATCTTTTTGAAGCCACCGGCAGCTTTGATGGCGATGTGCGGGTTACCAGTAAGGCTCAGCACGTGAGCCCTCTCCATGCACCCGCGGGTGACCTGTGACGTGCTATTATGTCCCGGGTTGTGTAAGGGTTAAGGGGGATTGTCCATTACTAAAGCAAATTGTGATATGTGTCAGGTAAATATAAGGACATGTAACATATCCACCACAATTTATTGATGTACTTGGTGTAAGGAAATGTGTCATTAGAAGGATTAGAAAAGAATACAAAAATAACAGAGCTTACGTGGGTTCTCCTAGTCTCATAGTTCCATCACCACGACAAACTATTTCTTTCCGAGCGCCATCCATGAATTGTGCCAACCATCCAATGCTGCCCATGAAGAAACAGGCATTGACATAAAAAAGAATCACGGCAGGATATCGGTTGGAATTTTTCCAATCTGAAAGGAATGTAGCCTGACAACAAAAGAGTAGGTTAGGAAAGCTTTTTCCCCACGATTAGGGTTGTATTGTGTAAAAGAAAGTCCTTAAATAGCCACATTTCAGCACCTAACACTAGTCTCACAGTCACCTTTCTTCCCACCCAGCAGCTCTAATCAACCAGACTAAGGTCATCCAAGAAATTATTGGTTCAGGGAGCCCAGGATAAAATTCATGCAATTCCCTCTGTACTGCCTTACCAGGGTAAAGAAGGTGAAAAATATGGTAAGGGAGCTGAATATGGCGATGTAGACATGCATCTCTCGATGTTCCTTCTGGGTAAACAGTGGATTTTCACACTGAATGCCACATCCTTCCACATCCTCATACCAACTCTTAGGATTGTCTGTGCGGACCAGAGGGGCCTCACAACGGCCTGAGCTGTTAAACTTGATGTTTTGCACTTCATTCTGAAAAATAGGATTAAAAGCATTGCCAACTGATGGACATAGATAGATCATGTAACATTGCTTTGTGTTTAATAAGTAAATACGTGCTTAATGGCTTAATGGAGTACTTTTGCACGTAGTGTCGCCGCAGACAATACTGATTCTCAATATTGTTATCATGCATCTTTAATAATAATCTTTATTTATCTTTAGGGCAATACTGAGTATGCCCCCTGTAGGTAAAAGTCTGACCTTTAATAGAGCCGCTAAACATGACATGATAAAATACCAAATAAGCGAGCAAGGGAGGAAACTCTAATGAAAAACACCAATTGAATATAAATATATATATATATTCTTTATTCAGATACAATTAAAAACATTGGTAAAAAAGGAAGCAAGTTGCAAGGCAAACAGACCTACCAGACAGGTAACTACAATGAAACAATTATATTCAGCTGCTATAATAGACAAATAATGATAGAAAGTTATGTAAGATAACAGTTTCAGCACATATGCTATCTTGTAGCGAGCAATACAGCAAATGCATAAAAACTAATTAGAAATAACACTGTGTAAACAATCCATAATATCAAAGGTAAAGCTTAAAAAGCATCTAATACCTTTACAGTGAGGCACTGTGGCTCCTCAAACAACCTGTCTGGTGGTCCACCCCGACACACGTTTCAATCGTACTGATCTTTCTCAAGGAAAGATTGAAATGTGCGTCAGGGTAGACCACCAGACAGGTTGTTTGAGGAGTTACTGTGTTGTTACCTGCCTGGTAGGTTCATTTGCCTTGCGACTTGCTTCCCTTTTATATCAATGTTTTTAATTGTTTCTAAATAAAGCATATATATTTTCAATTGTCTTTGTCATTAGAGATTCCTTCTTGCTCACTTGTTTGGTATTTTGTTTGTATATCCTTGTAATATTGTACAGGTCCTAGTTCACCCTATCTGCCATTTATTACACCTGCAGGCATATCAATTCGTTGTTTTTTCTATGACACGATAAAGCTCACAGATAAAAGAAAAGTCAGACATTACCTTACAGGGTAACCACTAACAGACAGCATGGAAGAGACTGGGGCAGATTTACTTACCCAGTCCATTCGCCATCCAACGGCGCGTTCTCTGCGCTGGATTTGGGTCCACCGTCCACCGTCCACCAGGTGGCGCTGCTGCGCTGAAAAGCATCGGAACGCACTGGAGTTCACCGAGCCGGGCTGAGTGAAGGTAAGTGCAAGCTCCGCACCAGATTTTTTTTTACATGCGGCGGTTTTTCTGAATCCGTCAGGTTTTTGTTAGGCCACGCCCCCCCCCCCCCCCATTTCCGTTGCGGTGCGCCACAATCCAATCACGTGCGCCAAAATCCCGGGGCAATTCAGGGGAAATCGGCGCAAATCGGAAATATTCGGGTAACACGCCGGGAAAACGCGGATCGGGCCCTTAGTAAATCACACCCAATGTCTCAATGGCTCTGGTGTATAGTATCTCCTATTCATGTAAAAGAAGCAGGTTTTTCTCACTCTTTAAATGCAACTGGAAACAACATTTTGTATGTCCTTGATGTTTTATTCCAAAGCTTCTTTTTTCTTTATGCAATGATTTGTAGAAATAGACATAAATACATAAATCATACACAGCTCATAAGAGATTACTTACTGGACAACCCTCAGGGAATCGGTCGGTAGTGCACTTTAGAAAATCAGGCCAGCCCCTCTCACGCTCCACAATGGCACAAGGGCCTCGAGTTGCTAAACACAAGCCTTGACTTGGTAGTTCAACTTTGCCCGCCTCACATTTTGGCATGTACACAGCACACAGCAGAGGCTGTATTGCCTCCCAGCAACGTGGGGCATTTCGTAAACCTGACAAAGAAAAAACAAAAAGTTTCATTAAATAAGTAGGGAGTACTAGTGGATCAGATATCATATGAATCCAGCCTATATGAATACAGGCGGTCCCCTACTTAAGAACACTCGACTTACATACGACCCATAGTTACAAACGGACCTCTGGATATTGGTAATTCATTGTACTTTAGTCCTAGGCTACAATAAACAGCTATAACAGTTATCACAGGTGTCTGTAATGAAGCTTTATTGTTAATATTGATTCTTATGACAACCCAACATTTTTAAAATCCAATTGTCACAGAGACCAAAAAAGTTCTGGCTGGGATTACAATGATGAAATATACAGTTCCGACTTACATACAAATTCAACTTAAGAACGAACCTACAGACCCTATCTTGTATGTAACCCGGGGACTGCCTGTATATCATTTCTATTCAGCCTAAGGGTGCTGTGACATGTTAGCCTTTTGATTCCGTTTTGTAACAGAATGAAAACGCACTGGCATCGGGTACTCATTTAGACACCGGGTGCTGATTACCAATCACATGCGTTTGCATACAAACGCATATGTGATTGGCCTCGGGTGTTTTCATATTGTCTTGTTTTTTCACTGATTATAAAACATATCTGTTCTTTTTTACTGATGCAAATCACAGAATGCAATATCAGTCTGGTCCGTAAAACAGAGTGATGAAACATCATTTTTTTTCATTGATGAGAAACCAAGTGTTATGTTCTAAAAGCAATGTTTAACCTTCAGGATTTTTTTGCGGACGTAGAGGCCACACAGAAGCAAAAAAGAGGCACAGTAGAGACAAAACGCAATGGATGGGCAGCACCAACGCCAATGTGAAACTACCCTAAGGAAAAGCAATTGGATTTAAACTTAATCAGCGGTTACTTCCCTATTGCCAATGTGTCATTTCTTTTATTTTTACGTTCTCCCACCATCTGTGCCATTAGGGAAACCCAGGAACACTGGAGTACAGACACACGGAGGAATCCTGGGAACGCAGGAACACAGAGGAACACTTGGAACCACAGGAGGGCTTTCCCTTCAGGGGAAATGGCTTGAAGATGCAGCTAGGAATGCTGGGAGCCGCCGGATTATAAGGTGGAGCCAGATTAGCTAGCGCCACATCAGGAGTACACCCTTTTAAATCTTAAAGAGCCGGCGCGCAAGCTCCCTTGAGGCCGAGTACACGCGTGGCCTAGTTAGGCAGCAGGACCACGGCCTAAATGGGACCGTGGCAGAGCCAGGAGAAGTAACCGCGGCACAGGGAAGGGCACGGCCGTGACAATTTTGAGGACTGTGCAAACTTTTGATCACATTTTAATACTTTTTTATGTGATGTAAAATGGTGTAAAAGGAGTGTTTAGGGCTATATTTTCCAGTATGGGGTTCACCTACGATAAAAAACCCCTCGATTACCATCGGGAAGTTTTAATTCAATAGATACTAGAGAGACATATTCATTTCTATGGCTGTGTTCACACAGCGGTCATGCCAGGCCGTCTTCTCCACCACTGAGACCCCCACCGATCAGGAAGTTAGGCTCTATCATGTGGATAGGGCCTAACTTTGATTTGTGGGAACACCCCTTTAAAGGAAATCTACCATTTGTTTTTATGCATTGTGAACCAAATATACCTATGCTGTATGCTGTAGCTACACTGATGCAGAAACATATCTTGTTAAACCCCTTAAGGGGTGACCTGTGTCACTATTAGTGGTTGTAGCTTTGGAACGCTTTAACATATCCAGGGGATTTTGAGATTCTTTTCTTGTGACATATTGTACTTCAAATTAATTTAATCTTTTTTTCTTTTGGGTTTAGTTAGTAAAAAACCAAAATTTTGGGAAAAAATTTGAAAAATTCTTTATATTCAAAGTTCTAAATTCTCCACTTATGAAGAGGATAGTTATAACACACAAATTAATTCATAACTTACATTTCCCAAATGTCTGCTTTGTGTTGCCATGGTTTTTTTAAGATCCACATATTTTACTAGAATGTTCTGAATCTTAGAATTGGGTTGATATTTTTTGTAAAATCGTCAAAACCTATATTTATAGGGACCTGCTCAGCTTTCAATTGAATGGGAGAGGCCTAAATAATAGCAAGACTCATAAATTACCCCATAATGAAAACTACACCCTCCAATGTATGAAAAAGCACTTCTAAGAAGTTTGTTAACCCTAACATGCCTAAATGTTTAATTTTCCTCCCAAAATGAATGTAATGTTCAAAAATATTACAAAAATATTACACTTTAGGTGTTTTTTAGTAGTTAAAACAAAATGGAGGTGCAGTCTACAAATTGTAATATTTTTGAACATTACGTTCATTTTGGGAGGAAAATTAAACATTTGCAGTGGATTCAATGAAAAAAGGCTCCACAACATTTGATACCCAATTTCTCCCGAGTACACTGACACCTGGTGCTAAACTGCTGATTGGGCACATGACCGGGCATAGAATGGAAAGAGGCGCCATTCAGATCAGATTTGCATTGTCAAATTGTACATAATTTTACTATAATTTTTTTTCTTTTTTTAATGTGGGCCTATAGTGGCTTATTTCTTTGCCACACGAGATGCACTTTTTTGGTACATACGGTAATTTTGGGGCATCTATAGCTAATTGATGACATTTTATTAACTCTTTGTTGGTAGAAGAAATTAAAATTATCAATTTTGGGAAGATTTTTCTTTTTTTGTCCGTCCACCATACCAGAAAAATACCATATTATTTTTATTCTATTGGTCGCCACGGTTACAAAAATACCTAATTTACATATTTTTTAATTTTTTCCCAAATTTACCGAATTAAAAGTACTTTGGAGAAAATGTTAATTTTGGCATCACCGTCTTTTCAAATGCATAACTTTTTTATTTTTCTTCTGACAAATCTGGTTAAGGGGCTTATCTTTTGCGAGAAACATTGTTCTTTTTAGTGGTCATTTGGAGAGTGTAACATTTTTTAAATCACTTTTTAGAGCATTTTTTAAAGGGTATTAATTAAAAATGATCTTTTTTTCAGAGTGATTTTTTGAGTGAGTCTTTTTATGGCGTTCACCGTGCAAGCCCGGTAGCAATTCTGATTTATTAAACAGATTGTTACGGATGCAATGGTACCAAATAAAAAAACTAATTTGGAGAAAATCTTGTTAAATTTTAAATTTTTGAATGACTAATCTGGTTAAGTGCTTATTTTTGTGAGAAGAGTTGTTATTTTAAGTGGTCTCATTTTAGAGTGCATAACATTTTTTAATCACTTTTTAAAGCATTTTTTAAGGGTATTAATTAAAAATTTTCTGAACGGTTTTTTTTTTATTTTGCGGCGTTTGCCGTGCGGGTCTAATAACGGTTCTGTTTAATTATACAGAAGACGCGTCACTACTAAATATTTTTTTTTTGTGTGTATTTGTGGTTTATTAAATACTTTATTAAGTGTTTGTGTGGGAAAGTGACATTTTAGGGGCTTATATTTTATTTATTTTAATGTTTTGAACTTTGAACTGGCGTGTTCAGACAGTTTACAGTCAGACCCGAAAGGGATTGGGCATCTCTGGGGCACTTGGCAGACCCAGGGGCTGCCCAGGAGAGGATCGGATCCCCCGGTAAGCGGCATGGTGGATCCAATCCTAAGGGTGAAGACACACATGGCGTTTTTGGGCCGTTTTTGGGCCGTTTTTACTAAGTGCGTTTTCAGATCGTTAAAAACGCATGCGTTTTTGTCCGTTTTTCCGAAATTGCGCAATGAAAAACGGCCAAAAACGCATGCGTTTTTTAAAAACGGATGCGTTTTTTAACGCATGCGTTTTTAACGATCTGAAAACGCACTTAGTAAAAACGGCCCAAAAACGGCCCAGAAACGCCATGTGTGTCTTCACCCTAAGGGCGCGTTCACACGTTGCGTTTTGGTTGCGTTTTCATTGCGTTTGGAACGCATATACAACAGCTGATGTGAGGTAATTTGCCTAATTACATTACCGTTTACGTTTGTAAACGCAATGTTAACGCATGCGTTAACAAAACGCATGTGTTAACGCTTTGTTAACGCATGCGTTAACATCGCGTTTACGATGCGTTTTGTTAACGCATGCGTTAACAGTGATGAAATTAGGAAAATCACCTCTCCTCAGCTGTTGTATATGCGTTTCAAACGCAATGAAAACGCAGGTCAAAACGCAACGTGTGAACGCGCCCTAAGGGGGAACAACCTTACATGCCGTGGTCATGCTTGACTGCGGTGCGTAAGGGGTTAAAACATGCGATAGGAATCGGTTCCTGAACCCGGTGACGTCTAAAGTCAATGAGCGGCCCAGAGAAGTTAAAGGCCAGTCGCTGTCCACCCAGTGATAGCAATCTGGCACCTGTGTGAGAATTCAGAGGGGGAGGGGGTTATGTTGAGGGACTGGTTTTAGACAGCATTCACACTCTGTGTTTTAATTGCATTTTGAGACGCAAACCAAAGGATTCCCCCTTGATGACATGTGGAGGTAATATTGTGTTTACCTCTCATTTAGCAAATACAATAGAAACGCAATGTTACCTCAGCATGTGATCACAGTTGGGGCCTTTAAATTGTGTCCCAAAATGCAATCAAAATGCACCGTACGAATGCAGCTATACAGTGGAGAGTCAAGGTGGACAGAGTTCACTGCATGATTCACCTCGCTCCGTTTTGACAACAATGAAATGAACAATGAAATGATTTAGACCCCCTTCCACACTTTTCTGCGTGTGCTTTTGACGCGCAAAACTTGCATTACACTCTGACGCATTGCAATCAATGTGCTTTTTCAGACTTTCAAACTCGCGTTTAAATCTCGGCATGCTCTACTTTTGCAGGTCACGCGCGTGAAAAACGCACCATACAAGTCTATGGAGATGCATCAAAAACGCATCGCACTCTGAGACACTTGCAAGTCCAATGCTAGTGCAATACGTTTTTCACACATCAATTGCCATAGAAAAGATAGAGCTCAGCCCTGAGTCCTTTTCATTATCTGCGTGTGAAAAACGCATTGAAATTGCATCGAAAATGCGCATGAAAAACTAAAACACTGAACAAACTGTGACTGAAAACTGATTGAACTCTGATGAAAAATGTCAGTTTTTCACTGACCAAATCCTGATCGCTCTCTGATCAGACTCTGACGTGATCTGCAATGCAAGGGTGGAAGGGGCCTTAAAGTTGATTTTTTTTTAACATAATGCAGTAACTCTGAGGAATTCCTTAAAATGTATTGGAAACCTACTAAAGAGCTGGAGCAGGTAGTAGAAAAGAAAAATAGAAAATAAAAAAGCCAAGGCAGCAAAGCATGTGAAAAAAACTCAATAAATGGGGGTGCAGAGACTCTAGTTTCCAGCCTGGGTCAATGCACACATCCAAATATAAATTGTTCCACTCCAGATCCTAATTCATGAGAAACTTTATTCTAGTGAGTAACCTGATGGAGAAAGGTTACCCACTAAAATGTTGCACAAAGAATAGAGTTGATTTTGATCTGTAGTGCAACCTTTTTTCATTGGATGGAGAAAGTAGTAGTTGTGGTTTCATATGCTCTTTGCTGGTGACGGGTTTCATCTAAATGTATAGGAAGTTATTTCTGGAGATGAATGAGATATGTTTAGATGATGGAAAAGGCACTTCTCCAAACTAACAGTCAAAATAAATCTAGCCAGGAACAGAGATGTCTGCATGAATGGCCACTGTATTGTTTGTAGCAGTGCGTCTGGCACTCCTTGGCCGGGCACCTTGCCCCTGATGCACAGCGCATGCACATATGTAGAATTTTCATGCCAGTGATGTGGAGCTGGGGTCTGTGCCAAGGGGCGTGCACAGGGGTGGATTTTGCATGTCAGAGAGGCCATGAGGAGGCAGGGGAACTTGACTGGGTCCAAGATCTCCCCCGTCTCCTTGACTGGATTGGGGTCTATTGTGGGGTTTGGAGTTGACAGGATGGGTAGCCAAAAGCCATAAAAACATTTGTGTGCCAGGGCTCTAAGGGTGCCCACACAAGTAGCGTATTACCTGTTGCAATAAATCTGCAAAGTATTACAGAGTAGTGTATGGGAGTTATGAAAATACCATACACACGCATTTAAAAAAAAAAAAATCTCGGCTGAAACATCTCTCTGATGCAGAACCATTTCCCATAGCATGTAATTTACTAGCAGTGGATCATGGGGTAGAAATCAACCTTTGCAATGCATACAAAAACGTGACATGATAAGCATCAAAAACCAGACCAATTTCTGATGCCTGTGGAATTACCATTGGGGTAAGTTCCACAGCCATTACACATCAAAGAACAGATACTGTAGTTTTAGGTCTCTTGCTCACAAAGATTTTTGTGTAAGTGATGTCTGAGTCTACCGCTTTTCACGTTCATGTTTCATGAAAGAAGCTCCTCGCTGTAAAAATTGGACGTAAAAATCTGACACAAGAACGACAAAAACAGATGGTCAGATAGCACCAGTGATAAAATCAGTTCAACAATGGTGTCACACGTTAGCACTTTGATATAATTTTGTAATCGAA
Organism: Engystomops pustulosus; assembly: GCF_040894005.1. NCBI lineage: Eukaryota > Metazoa > Chordata > Amphibia > Anura > Leptodactylidae > Engystomops > Engystomops pustulosus. Next base: position 133,779,164 of record NC_092414.1, read on the forward strand.
TCAAAGTGTACTAGGGCGGCCCGCAGATGACTGCATATGTCAGTGATGGCGAACCTATGGCACGGGTGCCAGAGGTGGCACTCGGAGCCCTTTCTGTGAGCACCTGCGCTATCACCCCAACGCAGAGTTCGCTAGACAGGACTCAAGGCCTCCTGCAGTCCCAGGCAGCCCAGGAGCCTACTGTATTGGGGTCCTCAGGTTCCTAAACAATTTAAACATTAACAGAGCAGGGAGTCATAAGTTACTGTTTAAATTGTTGAATCGCCACTTTGCAAAAGATATTTGGGTTTCGGTCTTAGTCTTGGCACTCGGCATCTAAAAGGTTTGCCATCACTGGCATATGTGCTTGTAGGCAAACGCATGTGATTATCAATCAGTGCCCGGTGGCTTGCATTTACACAATACAAAACACCAGGCGCTGATTGCGTGTTCGCGGGCCACCCCAGTGCGTTTTGATTCTGTTATAAAACGGAATCAAAACGTGAATGTGTGGCACCACCTTAAGGCTACATTTACATGGAATACGTCCAACACGCTGTAGAGGAGAAGGGGTATCCATAGGACATCTTTTCCCTGTGTGCAGAACCGTATCGTTCCATGCACCTATTGCCGTCTATGGGGACGTAGCTTGTGGCCGTACGTACATTCCCTGCAAGGTCGTGTGAATGTAGCTTAAACTTGGATGAATTACACTTCGGCTTCATTCACATGAACGTATGCCCGCCGGGCAGTAGACAGGTTGGATTTCTATGTAAAGCTGTACATTCGTCCCCCGTATGGTCATGTGAATGTAGCCTTAGGGGGGCCGTATATACGAACAATGTTTATACGATGTATATACGTTCCCCATAGACAGCAATGGGTGCATGTTGCCGTACGCTGCAGCCTCTCCCCGGCGCTGACATGTGCCCGCCGTGCTACTGTATGGCGGGCACACGTCGTGTGAATGTAGCCTTAGTCTGTAGCAGCCTTGCACATAAACCCGGTGGTCGGTGCCAATGCGCACCAGAACGCCCCTTTAGGTGCACAGTATTGTGTGGAGATGAAAGACAGCAAAGCTGTGAATAACTTGAGAGAGTTTTTTTTCTTTCATTTTCCTGGATTTTGGTTACTATGTAATCCTCTGAGCCTGCAGTGAATTGGCCTCTCATAAAGGAGATAACTATAGCAACAAGGGATTTTAGTTAAAAAACTAAATACGTGGTTACCCCCATCTCTAGCACCGGAAGTGCCCCTACTTTATATGAGGGGGGCGCTACACGCGTCACGTGATCCCAGCCCGAGAGAAAGGGGCTCTAAGTATATAACACACACAGACTAATGTGAGGAAAGTCCCTGCTGCTAACATCACTCACCAGACCAGAGCAGGAGCTTGTCGTGAACTTCTTCCTGCGAGGAGGAATCCTCGGCCAGGACAGTGGATGTCAGTGTGTAGGGCAGAGTGGAGCCGAGGCACACGTTATACCGGAGGCTCTCACAAGTGGTGGTCTTCTTACACCTATCAATGTAATAAGACTCATTGAACTGAGCCCCTCTAGATCCAGAGATGGGATCCAGTGAGCAGATCCCGAGCAGGCAGTATATCCACAGCAGCATGGAGGAGGAGGAGGAGGACATCTTCGTCCAGCAGAGCAGGGGGGATGGAGGCTCCGTGCTTTGTCTCCTCTTCAGCAGGACGGGGGCACGGCTGTGCCTCTAGCTAGCTGGCTGCCCTCCATTTCACTCTCAGTCGGTCCTAAAACTTCCACAAGTCTTGGGTAGAACCCTGGAAGAATCCTGGCACCCGCAGTGTGTTTAGTCACCACGACCCTCTGCTGTGCCCATGGAGAAAACTTGGAGGAAAGGGATTGTAGGGAGAGGAGTGAAAGAATGTAATCTGATCCCGGCTATGGCTGTGCTGCTCCTCATTCCTCCTCCTCCTCTGCCTCGTTAGTTTTGCATCTCTTCATACTTAGGAAAGTGTCCCAGGGAAGCCACAAAGAGATCTAATCCATGGAGAAAGCCACTGAAATGCATCAGAAAGTGCCAGATTACCATCCACCCATCTGGATTTCTAGCAATTATGATCCCAAACTTTTCTCATTTCAACCCTTTATCAAATGTCTTTGTGTTTCTCCTCTTTTTGTTACCAAATTTCCTGAAACTTACACATGGGATACATCAATGTCTGAATGAAACAAAGATATTAAAAGATCTGGATGAACCTATACTAATAGATGGGACAGAAAAAGGATTTTTAGGGAAAGCAGTGGAAGAATGAAATCTGATTCTCCTGATCCTCCTCATTCACCCTCTGCCTCCTAAATTTTGCATCTCACACTCCTTTACAATGTTATCTAAGCTATAAAGGAGTCAATACCCGTGTAAATGTTTATTATATCTGGCCTGGCAGTGCCATTTACAGAAGTTTAATGTTATCATTGCCTGCTAGATACCTATTAAAGGGGGCTCTTTCCCTTTTCTGTAATGTGGGTTTACCAGTATGCATCTATTACCTAATCTCCTGCCCCCACACTTAGGGTGCGGTCACACGTCGCGTTTAACGCATGCGTTTAAAAACGCATTGGAATAGCTGAAGAGTGATTTGCCTAATTAAACACCTCTTAACACTTGTGTTTACAAAACGCATGCGTTAACCGCGATGTTAACACATGCGTTAACAATGCGTTAACAACCGCATGCGTTAACCGCGATGTTAACGCATGCGTTAACAATGCGTTAACGGTTGGGTTTTGTAAACACAGGTGTTAGCAGCTGTTTAATTAGGCAAATCACTCTCCAGCTATTGCAATGCGTTTTTAAACGCATGCGTTAAACGCGACGTGTGACCGCACCCTTATAAACACATTACAAAAAACATGAGGTAAAATTGCCGACCACTTTAACCCCGCATTTGTAAGCGTTACAACAATGAATGTCACAAGAACGTGGTCCTTTTTCGTTTTTTTTTGTTTCCAATTTTCACTCCCCACTTTCAAAAACCCATCACTTTCTTATCTGTTTACAGAGCTTTATGAGGGCTTGTTTTCTGCATAACAACTGGCACTTCCTTTTGTCAGCATTTAATATTCCAAACCATGTACTGGAAAATTGGAAAAATAATCCAAATGCAGTGAGTTGCTGAAAAAATGCATTTGCGCATTATTTGGTTGGTATGACAACAGGAATACCACATTTGTATAGATTTTATGTTTTAAGAGGTTTTTTTTTTAAATTAAATAAAATCTTTACAATTTTTACAAAAAAAGGTCTTAATTTTGCCATATTCTGACACCACTAATTATTTCATACTACGATGTTAAGTGTCATTTTTTTGTGGGACGAGTTGGTGTTTACATTGCTAGCATTTTAGGGACAGTATGGCCTTTTGATCACTTTTTATTCAATCTTGAAACAAAATGGTGTTTGGGGTATTTGGATGCTATATTTCGATATAGGTTCAGCACTGGGTATAATAGGATTTATATTTTGATAGATCGGGACTTTTGGGATGTGACTAAAACTAAAATGTTTATGATTTTATTTGTTTATTTTTATATCAGTTCTAGGGAAAGTGGCGCAATTTAAACTATGAGGCTTACAAAAATTGGATACGTTTTTTAAACTTTTCTTTTTTTTATTTTAAGACCCCCTAGGGTACTTGAACATCGTTTCTACGATATACTGCAATACAGCTGTAATGCAGTATATGGGAATTTCGGACTAGATCTCTAACAGTGTGCCACTGGCACACAAGAAAAAGGATCAACTGATGCAATATGGACACAAAAAAATAATGCTGACACAAATTGAGCCCTAAAAGTGGGGAGCTCCTTTACCAGATACAAACAACCCCATGGACAGCGTTAGGACCTTTTTCTTTTTATAAGAAAGGAGCCATGATTTTGTTACCCTGGAAAACCCCTTTAGTTTAGAGCAACTGAGCTGCAGTACCAGAAACCTCCATAATACTCTGAGCACAATTATTAACTAGATGCTGACCGCCCATTGACCATAGACATCTGCTAGTGCAGGGTTTGAGTCTGCAGAAACACCTTTTGGGGCCTGTCAGAGACCCTAGGGCAGTGATGGCAAACCTTTTGGAGGCTCTGTGCCCAAACTCTGTACCCAAAAGCCACTTATTTATTGCAAAGTGCCAGCGCAGCAATTTAAGCAGTATTATTTCTCCTTGTTCATTGACAACTTTCAATCCTTCAGCCTCCCAAGGACACCAATGCAGTTGAAAGGAGGAAGGCAAATTCCCCTATCATTGTAGGAAGATTCTGCAGGCAGATTCTTTGAGTATTGTCTGGTGAACTTCATTCTGGGGTGATGGCCTGGGTGCCTACAGAAAGGGCTCGGAGTGCCGCCTCTGGCAGCAGTGCCATAGGTTCGCCACCACTGCCCTAGGGCATGGATTTGCCAAGTGGCCTTGTATTGGTTGGCTTGGATACATGCTACTGCGATTAGTCACAGTCTTGGTCACTATTGCAGAAACAGAGCAGTGTAGAGTGCACTGTGCTCTCCACGTGACTCTCTACTCGCAATGTACCTACATCCATGTGGCGCCATCACAGTGAGAGCAGCAACGGGAAACAAAAAACACACTGTAAAGGCACACTGATGACCCTAACTGCTACACTATTATTTGAAGATCCACGACAAGCACAGCAGACAGGACACTCAAGGAACAATGGCAATCTCCAGGCCCAGCAAGCACCTCCAGATGACAAGTAGCAGTTCCAGACTGCAATTAATTCCAACACTTTCTTCCTCCTTCAGCTGGTGTACTGCACACTGCCACAGCTGCTTCAGCAACACATAGCAACCCCTCCCATCCACACTCATGAGCCTGACCCCAGAGCAGATGGGACTGGGCAACTAGGGGACAGGCAATGTGACTGGGCTACTAGGGTGCAAGTGCTGTGACTGGGCTACTGTGGAGCAGGCACTGTGACTGTGCTATTGGGAACAGGCACTGTGACTGGGCTACAGGGGTGCAGGCGCTGTGGCTGTGCTATTAGGGTGCAAGCGCTGTGACTAGGCTACTGTGAAGCAGGCGCTGTGACCGGGTTACTGTGGAGCTGGCATTGTGACTGGGCTACTGGGGAGCAGGAACTGTGACTGTGCTACTGGGGTGCAAGTGCTGTGACTGGACTGCTGGGGAGCAGGCGCTGTAACTATGCTACTCGGGAGCAGGCGCTGTGACTGGGCTACTGGGGAGCAGGCACTGTGACCTGGCTACTGGGGAGCAGGCACTGTGACCGGGCTACTGGGGAGCAGGCGCTGTGATTGTGCTACTGGGGAGTAGGTGCTGTGACTGGGCTACTGGGAAGCAGGGGCTGTGACTGGGCTACTGGGAAGCAGGCGCTGTGACTGGGCAACTGGGGAGCAGACGCTGTAACTATGTTAATGGGGAGCAGGCGCTGTGACTGGGCTGCTGGAGAGCAGGCACTGTGACTGGGCTACTGCGGAGCAGGCGCTGTGAGTGGGTTAATGCGGAGCAGGCACTTTGACTGGGCTACTGGGGAGCAGGAACTGTGACTGTGCTACTGGGGTGCAAGTGCTGTGACTGGACTGCTGGGGAGCAGGCGCTGTAACAATGCTATTGGGGAGAAGGCGCTGTGACTGGGCTACTGGCGAGCAGGCTCTGTGACCTGGCTACTGGGGAGCAGGCACTCTGACCGGGCTACTGGGGAGCAGGCGCTGTGATTGTGCTACTGGGGAGAAGTTGCTGTGACTGGGCTACTGGGAAGCAGGGGCTGTGACTGGGCTACTGGGAAGCAGGCGCTGTGACTGGGCTACTGGAGAGCAGACGCTGTAACTATGTTAATGGAGAGCAGGCGCTGTGCCTGGGCTGCTGGAGAGCAGGCACTGTGACTGGGCTACTGCGGAGCAGGCGCTGTGACTGGGTTAATGCGGAGCAGGCGCTGTGACTGGGCTACTGCGGAGCAGGGGCTGTGACTGGGCTACTGGGAAGCAGGCGCTGTGACTGGGCAACTGGGGAGCAGACGCTGTAACTATGTTAATGGGGAGCAGGCGCTGTGACTGGGCTGCTGGAGAGCAGGCACTGTGACTGGGCTACTGCGGAGCAGGCGCTGTGAGTGGGTTAATGCGGAGCAGGCACTGTGACTGGGCTACTGGGGAGCAGGAACTGTGACTGTGCTACTGGGGTGCAAGTGCTGTGACTGGACTGCTGGGGAGCAGGCGCTGTAACAATGCTATTGGGGAGAAGGCGCTGTGACTGGGCAACTGGCGAGCAGGCTCTGTGACCTGGCTACTGGGGAGCAGGCACTGTGACCGGGCTACTGGGGAGCAGGCGCTGTGATTGTGCTACTGGGGAGAAGGTGCTGTGACTGGGCTACTGGGAAGCAGGGGCTGTGACTGGGCTACTGGGAAGCAGGCGCTGTGACTGGGCTACTGGAGAGCAGACGCTGTAACTATGTTAATGGAGAGCAGGCGCTGTGCCTGGGCTGCTGGAGAGCAGGCACTGTGACTGGGCTACTGCGGAGCAGGCGCTGTGACTGGGTTAATGCGGAGCAGGCGCTGTGACTGGGCTACTGCGGAGCAGGGGCTGTGACTGGGCTACTGGGAAGCAGGCGCTGTGACTGGGCAACTGGGGAGCAGACGCTGTAACTATGTTAATGGGGAGCAGGCGCTGTGACTGGGCTGCTGGAGAGCAGGCACTGTGACTGGGCTACTGCGGAGCAGGCGCTGTGAGTGGGTTAATGCGGAGCAGGCACTGTGACTGGGCTACTGGGGAGCAGGAACTGTGACTGTGCTACTGGGGTGCAAGTGCTGTGACTGGACTGCTGGGGAGCAGGCGCTGTAACAATGCTATTGGGGAGAAGGCGCTGTGACTGGGCTACTGGCGAGCAGGCTCTGTGACCTGGCTACTGGGGAGCAGGCACTGTGACCGGGCTACTGGGGAGCAGGCGCTGTGATTGTGCTACTGGGGAGAAGGTGCTGTGACTGGGCTACTGGGAAGCAGGGGCTGTGACTGGGCTACTGGGAAGCAGGCGCTGTGACTGGGCTACTGGAGAGCAGACGCTGTAACTATGTTAATGGAGAGCAGGCGCTGTGCCTGGGCTGCTGGAGAGCAGGCACTGTGACTGGGCTACTGCGGAGCAGGCGCTGTGACTGGGTTAATGCGGAGCAGGCGCTGTGACTGGGCTACTGGGGAGCAGCTGCTGTGACCGTGCTACTGTGGAGCAGGTGCTCTGACTGGGCTACTGGGAAGCAGGCGCTGTGACTGGGCTGCTGGGGAGCAGGTGTTCTGACTGTGCTACTAGGGTGCAAATGCTGTGATTGGACTGCTTTGGAGCAGGCAATGTGACTGGGCTACTGGGGAGCAGGCGCTGTGACCGAGTTACTGGGGAGCAGACGCTGTGACTGCTTCTAGGGTGCAGGCACTGTGACTGGGCTACTGGGGAGCAGACACAATGACTGTGCTACTGGGAAGCAGGCGATTTGACTGGGCTACTGGTAAGCAGGCACTGTGACGGGGTTACTGGAGAGCAGGCGCTTTGACTGGGCTACTGGGGAGCAGGGGCTGTGACTAGGTTACTGGGGAGCAGGTGCTGTGATTGGTTTATTGGCGAACAGGTACTTTATGGGGGACATTTAAAGTAAAAAAAACACACAAAATACATATGTATTAACCCCTTACCGACATGTGACGTAGTATGCCGGGTGCATGGAGGGGGCTCACGGGCTGATTGCATATTGCAGCAAAGGCTTACCAATAACACCCGCGAACGGTGGCAGCACCGATTGCGGGTGTTTTGCCGCTGATTGCTGCCAACGGCTTCAAAAAGGTGGCGGCGCATGGGCGCCGCCATATTTCCAAGGATCATTGCTCCCCGTGACGTCATCGGAGAGCGGTGATCCATCGCCATGGTAGCCTCGGGTTTTTTCCGAAAATGTGCTATCAGCACATTGTCATGTATGAGGAGTAAAATCCCCATATACTGCCATATTGTAGTATAGCAGTATATGATAGGATCTTACAGACAACCTAGAGTTAAAGGGAGTCTGAAAAATAGTAAAAAAAAAAAAAAAAAGTTTAAAAGAAAATATATAATAAAAAACCCTAAAAACTCAAATCACCCCCTTTCCCTAGAACTGATATAAATATAAATAAACAGTAAAAATCATAAACACATTGGGGCAGATTTACTTACCTGGTCCATTCGCGATCCAGCGGCGGTGGATTCAGGTTCTGCCGGGATTCACTAAGGTAGTTCCTCCGACGTCCACCAGGTGGCGGTGCTGCGCTGAAGTCCACTGGAATGCCCTGAAGTTCACAAGCCTATACCTGGTTAAGGCATGTCCCGCGACCCTTTTTTTTGTTTTAAATGCGGCGGTTTTTCCGAATTCGTCGGGTTTTCGTTCGGCCACGCCCCCGATTTCCGTTGCATGCATGCCAGCGCGGATGCGCCACAATCCGATCGCAAGCGCCAAAATCCCGGGGCAATACAGGGAAAATTGGCGCAAATCGGAAATATTCGGGTAACAAGTTGGGAAAACGCGAATCGGGCCCTTAGTAAATGACCCCCATTATGAATCGGCAGGTCTAAAAATGTCCGATCTATAAAAATATGATAATGGTTTTTCACTGCGTTTAACCCCGTAACGGACAATCACGCCCAAAGTTGAAAATGGCACTTTTTTGCCATTAAAAAAAAAAAAAAATTCTATAAAAAGTGATCAAAAGATCGTACAGTCCTAAAAATTGTAAACGTCATCAAAATCCACAAACACCCACAGCTCTGTACACCAAAGTATAAAAAAAAGTTATTAGCGCCAGAAGACAGCAAAATCCCCCCCAAATTTTTTGTACAGCAGGTTTGGGGCGTACAGTGAAATCCGTAAAATCCAAGCCCACAAGAATACTGCACAAATGCATTTTTTTTTACCAATTTCACTGTATTTGGAATTTTTTTCCCGCTTCCCAGTACACGGCATGAAATATTAAATACCACCATTTTGAAGTGTAATTTGTTACGCAGAAAATAAGCCATCACACAGCTCTGTACATAGAAAAATAAAAAAGTTATAAATTTGTGAAGGAGGGGAGTGAAAAATGAAAACGCAAAAACGAAACAGGGCTGCGGCGTTAAGGGGTTAATATATATAAATACATCTAGGCTAGATGAAGCCGAGTACTGTGTCGGCTTGTCGGCCAGTCCATGTTGAAAGGCGCAACCTTATGTTGAGCAGAGCAGAGGCAAGAAGCTATGCACTCTGCACGCCGAGCCTTGCATGGACCCTGTATTGTCGGCATTACTTTCGTTTTTTGTATTAATGCTCACGTTGCAATTCAAAAATAAGGAGTTCCCACATCTAACTGATAAATTGATAATAGTGTGATGCTGGGATACACTATATGAGCGATAGAAGTGTATATGACATTAATTTATAAAAATTACGAAATTTTCTTTTCCTGGAGTCCAAAGGCAGCACAAGGAACAATGAGATTAGGATTCCCTAGATCTAATCACATAGAGACAGGTTAGCACAGCAATGACCAATCACTTCAGAGTGAGGCTAACCCCACCCATATAAGCTCCCCTGGAGCGAGGACACCTCATATTATTATAACAGCAATAAATTTGTGATACACAATGAAAAGGGAGGGAGCCTTGTGCTGCCTTTGGACTCCAGGAAAAGAAAATTAGAAGAGTAAATTTTATCATTCCTGATCGTCCATCAGGCAGCACAAGGATTAGTGAGACTTACCAAAGCAATGTTCATGATGAAGGGTGGGACAAGCACGCCAACTGCAACACTCTTTTGCCAAATTTAGACCCCTCTGCCACTAGTGAGTCAAGCCTGTAGTGAGGAATAAACGTAGAGGGGTCTGACCAAGTTGCAGCCTTGCAGATGTCATCCAGAGGAATATGGCCCATCTCGGCCCATGAGGTCGCTGTTGACCTAGTGGAATGGGCTCTGATTTTTAGAGGAGATGGTAAATCTGCTAGAAGATAACACTTTTCAATGGCAGCTCTAATCCACCTTGCTAGCGTAGCTTTGCTGGCTTTCGGCCCCTTGTTGGGGCCCCTTAGCTGTAAAAAGAGAGCTACAGAGTTACGTAAGGAGCTAGTTCTTTGGATATAAATCATAAATGCTCTACTGACGTCCAACAGATGTCCTTTCTCTTGCTCCTCATTTTGGGGATCTGGAAATAGGACTGGTAAACAGATTTCTTGAGTAATATTTTTGAAAGAAGGCATATTTTTGAAAGAAGGTCGATTTTGGCCATGAAATCTCCTTTCTGCAGAGTCATGATCACCGAACGAATGGTCTGCATCCGGAAGGATTTCTGCAGTAGGAAACTGTTGAAAAACGAAAGGTCGATGACCAGCAGCCACTTGCCTCCTGACTTGGGTACTGGAAAAACGTAAGAATATACCCCGCGACCCTGTTGATAAATGGGGACTGGTTCTAGGGCTGCTTTGTGGATAAAATCCTGGATCAACTGACCTAGGACCTGATTGGTCCGGGTGTTGCAGACGTACTTGTCCGGAGGGAACCGTTTGAACTCGAGCTGGTAGCCTCTGCATATGATGGAGGAAACCCAGGCGTCTGATGATGTTTCTGACCATTGACGCCAAAAGTTTCCCAACCTTGCCCCTACCTTCAGTAAGGGACTCCTGGCGTCAAAGATCAGGCTTTGCAGTGAAGCTGGCTTTCTTGCCTGAGGTAGGTTCTTTCCTTCTCCTGAAGGAGGGCTGTTTAGCAGGGAACTTGCCTGGCTTGGACTTTGGAGATCTTCTCCTTTGTGTCTGGAAGAATTTACCAGATTGTTTCTTTCTCTCAGGAAACTTTGCTCCTTTATTGCCTTCAAGCGATTCCGGAATTTTGGATAGCTGAGGACCAAACATCGAAGCTGGCTGAAAAGGCAAATTGCAGAAATTAACCTTGGATACAGTATCACCATTCCACATTTTAAGCCATAAGGCTCTTCTCGCCGCGTTTGAGGATGCTAAAGCTCTAGAGGAACATTTGAGAATCTCGAGATGAGCATCAGCCAGAAATTCAACTGCGGATTTATGTATATCGGCATAGTGTCTGATAACACCTCTCTGGGGGTACCTTCATCAATATTTGTTGTGAGATCACTTAGCCAGACTCTTAAGGGCTCTGGCTACTGGAATGGAAGCCAGGGAAGCTTTACAAGCGGCCACCGTAGATGTGTATAATTTTTTTAACCTAGAATCCGCTTTGCGATCCATTGGATCTGACAAGAGGGAAGACTCTTCTGAAGGGAAGATAGCTTTTTTGGATAATTGAGCGACTGCTAAATCCACTTTAGGGATATTTTCCCACTTTTTGTATGCAGACACTACCAGTCTGTAGAGACTCTTAAATGTCGGACCTAGGTCTATCCTTTTGTCCGGTTTTCGACCAGTCCCTATCCACTCTAATAGGACCGGATGACAAGGGAGAAGCTTATTTTTGGATACAGGAAAATAAAACAATTGCTCCTTTTTGGATTTATGATCTACATTTCTGTCCAATTCAATTGTATCTTTCACCGCTTTAAGCAAAGTTGGGAATTTATACTTATCCAACAAAAAATAATCCTCTGGATCTTCCGAAATCAGAGGAAGACTCATTGATATCAGAATCATGATCAGATGAATCATACAAAACAGTTGAATCAGAGGGGGATTTCCCCATTATCTTCTCCCTTTTTGCATCGTTGAATGCTCCTGCAAGCTGATGCTTGAACCATGCAAAGAAATCTGCTGATAGGTTACCAGTGGGAGGTGGTGGAGTAATGCAGCTGACACCTCATATTATTATAACAGCAATAAATTTGTGATACACAATGAAAAGGGAGGGAGCCTTGTGCTGCCTTTGGACTCCAGGAAAAGAAAATTAGAAGAGTACATTTTATCATTCCTGATCGTCCTTCAGGCAGCACAAGGATTAGTGAGACTTACCAAAGCAATGTTCATGATGAAGGGTGGGACAAGCACGCCAACTGCAACACTCTTTTGCCAAATTTAGACCCCTCTGCCACTAGTGAGTAAAGCCTGTAGTGACGAATAAACGTAGAGGGGTTTGACCAAGTTGCAGCCTTGCAGATGTCATCCAGAGGAATATGGCCCATCTCGGCCCATGAGGTCGCTGTTGACCTAGTGGAATGGGCTCTGATTTTTAGAGGAGATGGTAAATCTGCTAGAAGATAACACTTTTCAATGGCAGCTCTAATCCACCTTGCTAGCGTAGCTTTGCTGGCTTTCGGCCCCTTGTTGGGGCCCCTTAGCTGTAAAAAGAGAGCTACAGAGTTACGTAAGGAGCTAGTTCTTTGGATATAAATCAGAATTGCTCTTCTGACGTCCAACAGATGTCCTTTCTCTTGCTCCTCATTTTGGGGATCTGGAAATAGGACTGGTAAACAGATTTCTTGAGTAATATTTTTGAAAGAAGGCACTTTGGGTAGAAATCCTGGCATGGTCCTAAGGATAAGGCATTCTAAGTCCCTTAGGTATGGATCCCTGTGGGATAAGGCTTGTAGTTCGCTAATGCGGCTTGCGGAGGAGATAGCTACTAAGAAGAGGGTTTTTACTGACAACCACTTGATTGGAGCTTTGTCCAAAGGCTCGAATGGTGGACCTACGAGTTGTTCTAGGACCATAGGTAAGTCCCAGGAAGGAGCTGGAGGATGAGGATTCGGATCCAGTCTTGAAAGAGCCTTGAAGAAGTTTTTAACCAAGGGATTACCAGAGAAGATACTCTGTAATTGCGCATTTATCGCATTGAATTGAACCTTAAGAGTGTTAACCTTGAGGCCTTTCTGATATCCTTCCTGTAGGAACTGAAGTATTGAGTTTAGGGAGCCTGGAATAGATGTGTTCTGATGACACCATGACTTGAACAGAGACCAAACTCTATTGTAGACGGTCTTCTTGATAACAGGAGAGTACTTATAACTTCCCTTGAGAGAACTAAATTTCTCAAATTTTCCCTGTCAGTCACCAGGCCGCTAGCTGGAGTACTTCTGGATTCGGGTGAAAACGATTTCCCTGAGAGAGTAAGCTGTGGGATACTGGAAGCTTGATAGGATTTTCTTTCGAAAGCGACCATGCGAGTGAGAATGAGGCCCTGCGTGGGCGAAAGGGAAGAATGGCTATAGCTTCTGCCCTGTCTTCTCTGATCTTCATTAGGACCTTCGGAATGAGGGCAATCGTGGGAAACGCATATATTAGGTGATGTGACCAACTGATCGACAGACCATCCAGAGCTAGGGCTTTTGGAGAGCGATGTAGTGTGCAGAAATTAAAGCATTTCGAGTTCTCCTCTGTTGCCATCACATCTATCAGTGGTGTACCCCATCTATTCGTCAATAGGGAAAATATTTGATGATCCAGTGACCATTCCGTTTGAGGAAGACGATTTCTGCTGAGACTGTCCGCCAGGTGATTCAGATGGCCTTTGATATGGACCGCTGAGATGGAAGGGACATTGAGTTGGGCCCAGCTCATAATTTGGTTGCACTACGACATCATGGATGAGCTTCTGGTGCCGCCCTGCTTGTTTAAATAATAAACTGTGGCTAGATTGTCCGACTGTACAAGTATCCTGAAACCTCGCAAAACTGGTTGAAAGTGTAGGAGGGCCAGGTTGACCGCCTTTAATTCTTTGAGATTCGACGATAGGTAAGAATCTCTCTTCCTCCATTTGGATTGGAACTGGAGATGATCTACATGGACAGTCCAGCCCCAGGAGGACGCATCCGTAGTGAGGACCTTCTGTGGCAGGAGAACTAGTGACACTCCTCTGTGGAGAGAGGACGGGGTCAGCCACCAAGACAGATCTTTGATCGTTTGTGGAGAAACTGTTAGGTATGAATGAGGATTCTCTATGGCGTGATTCCAAACCTTCAAAAGATCCATTTGGAGGGACCTCATTCTTGCTTTGGCCCAAGGCACTGCATCGATCGCTGAGGTCATCTTTCCTAGGACCTTCATGGCAAACTTGATAGTCACCGTACGTTGACTCCTGACACCATTCGCTGAATGGATCGTATCCTTTCCGGAGATAATGTGATCTTCTGCTTGAGAGAGTCTATATTGAACCCTAGAAACATCATGTTGTGAGAGGGTGTAAGGAGTGACTTCTGATGGTTTATAAGAAACCCATGATTCTGGAGTATCTGAAGGGTATATTGGAGGTGAGCCTCCAGAAGAGCTTGGGATGGAGCCCTGACCAGCCAATCGTCTAGGTATAGGATGATGCATATATTCTGTAGTCTTAGGAGTGAGGCTAGGACTATCACCACCTTGGTGAATACTCTCGGGGCGGATGCGATCCCGAAGGGGAGACACGTAAACTGGAAATGATGAATCCCCAGTCCATCTTTGATGGCGAACCTCAGGTATTTCCTGTGAGGATGAAAAATAGGGATGTGAAGATACGCATCCAGAAGGTCGATTTTGGCCATGAAATCTCCTTTCTGCAGAGTCATGATCACCGAACGAATGGTCTGCATCCGGAAGGATTTCTGCAGTAGGAAACTGTTGAAAAACGAAAGGTCGATGACCAGCCGCCACTTGCCTCCTGACTTGGGTACTGGAAAAACGTAAGAATATACCCCGCGACCCTGTTGATAAATGGGGACTGGTTCTAGGGCTGCTTTGTGGATAAAATCCTGGATCAACTGACCTAGGACCTGATTGGTCCGGGTGTTGCAGACGTACTTGTCCGGAGGGAACTGTTTGAACTCGAGCTGGTAGCCTCTGCATATGATGGAGGAAACCCAGGCGTCTGATGATGTTTCTGACCATTGACGCCAAAAGTTTCCCAACCTTGCCCCTACCTTCAGTAAGGGACTCCTGGCGTCAAAGATCAGGCTTTGCAGTGAAGCTGGCTTTCTTGCCTGAGGTAGGTTCTTTCCTTCTCCTGAAGGAGGGCTGTTTAGCAGGGAACTTGCCTGGCTTGGACTTTGGAGATCTTCTCCTTTGTGTCTGGAAGAATTTACCAGATTGTTTCTTTCTCTCAGGAAACTTTGCTCCTTTATTGCCTGGCTGAAAAGGCAAATTGCAGAAATTAACCTTGGATACAGTATCACCATTCCACATTTTAAGCCATAAGGCTCTTCTTGCCTCGTTTGAGGATGCTAAAGCTCTAGAGGAACATTTGAGAATCTCGAGATGAGCATCAGCCAGAAATTCAACTGCGGATTTATATATATCGGCATAGTGTCTGATAACACCTCTCTGGGGGTACCTTCATCAATATTTGTTGTGAGATCACTTAGCCAAGCGGCCACCGTAGATGTGTATAATTTTTTTAACCTAGAATCCGCTTTGCGATCCATTGGATCTGACAAGAGGGAAGACTCTTCTGAAGGGAAGATAGCTTTTTTGGATAATTGAGCGACTGCTAAATCCACTTTAGGGATATTTTCCCACTTTTTGTATGCGGACTCTTCCAGTCTGTAGAGACTCTTAAATGTCGGACCTAGGTCTATCCTTTTGTCCGGTTTCGACCAGTCCCTATCCACTCTAATAGGACCGGATGACTAGGGAGAAGCTTATTTTTGGATACAGGAAAATAAAACAATTGCTCCTTTTTGGTTTTATGATCTACATTTCTGTCCAATTCAATTGTATCTTTCACCGCTTTAAGCAAAGTTGGGAATTTATCCTTATCCAACAAAAAATAATCCTCTGGATCTTCCGAAATCAGAGGAAGACTCATTGATATCAGAATCATGATAAGATGAATCATACAAAACAGTTGAATCAGAGGGGAATTTCCCCATTATCTTCTCCCTTTTTGCATCATTGAATGCTCCTGCAAGCTGATGCTTGAACCATGCAAAGAAATCTGCTGATAGGTTACCAGTGGGAGGTGGTGGAGTAATGCAGCTGATACATAGGTCACCGTCCGTGTCATCTGACAGGGGTTGTTGACAGCTGGAGCAGAGTCTATGATGAGACTTGCGGGATCTCTTCCTGCCTGAGTTAGAGGCTGACATCTAACAAAAAAGCATAGACAGTACCACAGAGATAAATATGCACATAAATCCACAATAAAGGTGCACAGAACCCTCACCATGTACTAACCACAGCAGCAGAGGGGTCCGGTTTGATGGCAGAGTGCAACCTGAGACCAGGTTCATGTGAGCTTTTAAACTTACCGCTCCTCCCCCTCACTTCCGGTCATACTGAGCGTGTCCCACGCTGATCCGGAACCTTTCTGCCATGTCTGCAGGGGGAACACAAGGGGAGACGCACATACCTGCCGAAACCGGAAGTCGCGCGATGCCGCGTGACATCACTTTCGGTTTGCCCGGAATGTCATCCTGCCCAGTCGTGGAGGAACACGGAGGCCCCAGGGAGACGGGTTAGAGATGGCATTGGAGTTCCCACGGATTTTCACCTGAACATTCTTCTACTGTTATTATTAGGTACACAACAGTGGATTAAAAACAAGTGTGAACTGTGTCTTAATCCTACTCTGAAAGAGTGCAATTTACTTACTCCTGACATCATCCGTTAATTTGTTTGGGAAGTGTATACATCACTTACGACAGGGGTCCAGAATGTGAACACTGAGACAGGATACCAATACCTGGTACTGTGCCCTATAAGTCTTTATTATTTTTATTTGTGTGTGTAATTTTGAATACAGAAAATAAAAGTTATATTTTATCTTGTCACTTTTCCCTATCTATACCCCCTTCCCAGAAACTTTCATAACTTTTGACTAGCCCAATGTGTCACAAAAAACACTGTGAAAATCTTTGAAATACTTCAGAAGTGTGAGTTCATCCGCATTTGCACAATAAGTATCACACCAGAGAACACCAAATACTGAGGCAGAAAACCTACATTGTGAAAGTAGAAATATTTACAGAAAATGCAATTCTTTACTGTAACAATAATAAATCACCTCAGGCACCGGTAATACAACAATATATTGTTATGCCTAAAATAATTTATATACCTGCAGTTGGTCTCATGTTTTACATATGGGATTGACAGAACAGAAAAAGTCGGCAGCTGTGGAATGTCAAAATAGTAGAGTAGTCATGGAGGCACATAGATTCCTCAGGGTACTGCCTCCCAGTGCCTCACACAGCATGCACTCGCTTCTGGATCCTGATAATACATTACAAAATTACATTACATTATTTTTTACCTCTTTGCTTCCACACTTGTCCTACCGTCCTTGATGATTCTATGCTCTTCACAGATCCGTCCTTGGATGCTAGGTGACGAGCATCCTATTTTATCCCTACTTCCATATCTTAGCTGATTGGTCCCCCTTTTTGTACTTTATCATAGGGAATGGCTCCATATTGTTGCATCGTTGCTATACCAACCTCCAGTCCACCTATTGCCACACACAGGGGCGCGGTCTGGGCGGTCGTCCGGCTTGCTCTGATCCTGCGATCATGTGACTCTGAGTCTGGGGGCGTGCCCCGCCCCTATACTCACGTGACTCGCGCTGCGATCACGTGACTGTGGGCGGTCCGCCGCCTCCGGCTCTGCAAGTGGCCGGTACACCTACGTCACTGGGGGTGTCTCCTTTTGCGTAGGCCGGGTTTGCTCTGGCCCTCGTGATTGGCCTCGAGCCACTCCTCTGCTCATGAAGGGGTGGGACTTAGGCTTTAAATACCTAGCGTCCCCTCGCGCGCGCTGCCGCTGTTATCAATGCGGGGACACGCTATGTGAATGTGTACTATCATACAATACGTGTACAATTCTCTACAATACATCTGATCCCTGATGAATGTTTTATAGTCAGGAAACGCGTTGGGTCTAAACCATCATAGGAGTGCTAGCTCAGGATAGTGTGTACTTGACAGCTTGAGCGGCCGAGTAGCTTGGAGTATACTATCTTAGACTCCAGTTAGGCCTATGAGCAGTCCTCTATCCACTCATTATATGAGCAATCAGCCTCCAAAACATCCGAGGTCGACTCCAGGTCGGGCCGAATTCACGGCTGTCATACTGGTGTCGACCTTTATTTCTCTGCAAGATATCAAACCATCTGTGAGAGGGGTGGCTTTGTTACATATGCCCGTTATCGGCTTATTGCAGGGCTTATGGTAATATTTAGTAGCCTATACCCCCGCTGTTTTCTTTTTGGTTCTGGTCCCAGCCTTGGTCAGCCCAGATTTGTGCTTGAGCTGGGGTCAGACCTGTTCTGACCTTTTAGACACATTTTTGTGGTGGAGGCTCCATACCTCTACACATTCGTTTACGTTTTTAGTACATATCTAATAAAAGTTAAATTTTATTCTTTATTGATACTCTCTTTGCCCCAATTTCAGTAATACATTACAAGTAGGACTCAAGGCTGGATGCACACACAGATAGAACCAGGAAGAGATCCAAAAAGATGAAGGAAGGGTAAAATGAAAGAATGATAATTCTTTTCAAATTGTGTGACCACTTCTTTCTTTGGGTCACAAAAGTTGCATCAACGCTGTGACTGTAGCCTAAGAAATGCTTATGACATGGCAGTAAGTTTTGTAATTGTGAGGTTTATATGGTCCAAAAAATAAGGAAGATATATACCGTACAGTATATTTCAGAGGGACACATTAATACCATTGCGTGATTGACTGCTTCCTCATACAGTGAGTGTTTACTGTAATAGAGCAATGTTTACAGCACTGTCAGCCAGCTGAGAGTTGTCCTACATACTGACCGACCCCAGCCTAGAAAGCATGGAATACAAGCACAGCATAGAGAGAGAGGGGTCAGGCACTACACATTGAAATATGCCATTCTGCTAAAGAATCTTATATAAAAACACATTCTTCCAGCTTTTACAGTAAATTTTTATTTGAGAAGGGAAATAAATATGTTTCATAGTATATTTTTACAAGAGTGTTATGGGTGACATTTATATTGTCCAGACATTTTTGTCATGCATTTTGTATTCCTGTAAAGAATATATAGAACAACTTTTACAGCAAAAAAATACATAGGAAATGCATGCCCAACCAATCAACTGCAGAGGCGTTTCACCAATGTTATTTAATGTATTTTGGAGTCATGGAGAACCAAAACATTGAGAAATTGGAGAGGTAGGTTCTATTTAAAATTTTGCCAACATCTGCTGTGCTTCCATAGCTTGTAGGTCTCATTTGTTTTAGACAGCAGAGAACTGACCACGCTGTCAGGGATTGGAGGTTACAGACAAGTAACCCAGCAGATGACAACATTCAATATGACCAAGGAATCTGAGAAAGCCCTCTCCCCTTGAGACCTGCTTGGAGCTCTATATTAAAATAAATTATGGGTAAAAGAAAAGTACAAGTATAGTTAAGATTTTCAACTGCTTCATTTTTTATATGTATTGAAAAAAAACCAAACAAACTAGATTTGGCTCTACTGTAATCAAACTGACCCACTGAGTAAATGTAGTATATTTTATTAACCCCCTAAGGACCAAGCTAATTTTCTCCTTGAGGACTAAGCCCAATTTTTCAATCTTTATGAGGTAATAACTTTAGAAAGCTTTAATTTTACTAAAGTGATTGTTTTTTTTTGTGATATGGTGTACTTCAGGCTAGTGGTAAACTTTGGTTGATATTTTGGCATTTATATATAAAAATTGGAAATGTGGGGCAATTGGAGGGGTGCAAAAGTGTGGTACAGCTTGGAATCTGAGACTTTTTCAGCGCTTCTGTTTTTCTGACTTGTTGTGTGGCACAATTTTTGCCACACAGTAAGAACTGGTCTAGGGAGTTCTATTTAACCTTCATGAATGTGGAGACAGTTCTAAACCGTATTGTTTGTGCACCGAATCATTAATCTCTTGAGCCAAAAACTTACATCCCACTGAAAAGTATAGCATGTTTCCTGTGCCACCCTGTGCCCACATTAATTAATGCCCCACCATATGTGCTATCTTTTGCAGGGCGGCTTCCTAGCACACTGTATGCTTATTGCACTGTGGGTGCCATAGACCTTTATTGTGGCCATGATCTGGTGCAAGCACATCACAGCCACAATCGTGGTTGAGTGCATGGGGCCTTAGTTTCGCTATTCTAAATGGTCTTTTATGGTGACTGCACACAAAACATATTACATGTGGATCGTACTACTGTAACATTGTACACGGTGTAATACAGTAACATTGTAGTGTGTCTGGATCAGCGGTAATGGATTCTCTGTACCACCGCAGACAGGTCTAAGGGGTACCTGGTTTTCACCAGAGCCCGCCGCAAAGCAGGTTGAACTTGTTGCGGCGTAGTACCACCAGGTCGTTCCACAGGCGCGACTTTTTCCACACTGGTGGCCAAGATGAAGTAGAGAATCGTAAGGCAAGGTCGGGGACAGGCAGGAGGTCAAGACAGGCAGCACAGGATCAGAGTCGGGATGTAGAGCAAGGTCAGGACGGGCAGCACAGGAGCGAGGTCAGGAATGGAATCGAGGTCACAACGGGAAATAAGGATAATAACACAGGGCATCAGAAACAACCCTTCTCTAAGGCTGTGAGGCACCAAGATCCGGTAGGTAACACAGGAAGGGGCTGTCAATTTTTGGCGCCCTAGGAGACGAGGACACATGCGCTGGAGTGCGGGCATCGCGGAGACCGCCACTGGAGCCCGGAAAGTTGAGTTTCCGTGCAGGCTCGCCATGGCACACAGAGGTACACGGGTGTGCCTGCGACCTGGGTTTTGGGTCGCAGGGGCACCCGTGACATAGTGTATAGGATTGATGACAATTCCAAATACACATTGCAGAAAAATTCCAGAATAAATATGCAGCATTAAGGGAAATCTAGAAGTGGCAAAATAGCTTGCAGAGCACCATACATTCTTCCTTTGTTCACATGAGGTTTCTTACACATTCCAGGAGCAGACATAATGGGGCAGATTTACTTACCCGGCCCATTAGCGATCCAGCGGCGCGTTCTCTGCGGTGGATTCGGGTCTTCCGGCAATTCACTAAGGCAGTTCCTCCGACGTCCACCAGGTGTCGCTGCTGCCCTGGAGAGCATCGGAACGCACTGGAGTTCACCGAGCCGGGCTGACACTTTCTTTTTTTTTTAACGTGGCGGTTTCTCCGAATTCGTCGAGTTATCGTTCGGTCACGCCCCCCCGATTTCCGTCGCATGCATGCCGGTGCCGATGCGCCACAATCCGATCGCGTGTGGCAAAAACCCGGGGCAATACAGGGAAAATCGGCGCAAATCGGAAATATTCGGGTAAGACGTCGGGAAAACGCAAATCGGCTCCTTAGTAAATGACCCCCAATTTGTTTTCTATGTGTGTGTGAGGCAGGTAAATTATTTTAAGCTTTGCAGGGAATGAAATCATTCATAAAGGGTCATAAAGTTGGAGTATCTTAAAAATCATAAGTTTAGTTACATCACCAACAGTACTTGCAGTCTGACCTGAATGAGCCCTACAGCTATATTCAGCCATAGTACATCATGTACCTCTTAGTTATTGAGCTACTTCATTGTAGATACTTTGGTACTTCTTATCGACACAATATTAAATTAGAGAGCTAAAAACACTTGACCTGCTGGTACCTATCTACAAGGGTAGGTATGACTCAAAGTAAGGTGTTGCACTGGATGAGGACTGACCCAAGACTATAGTCAGTGCTCATGATTCATTTTCAGATATAAATATTTATGGGAAGATGTCAAAAATAATTTTTTTGCTCAAAATTTGTACATTTTGATTGGCACTTTAACCACGTTCAAAATTATTATGCAAATGATATTTATCTCTGATGTTCCTAAATGATCGATGCAAATGACAGTCAGTATAATAAAAGGCATCACCCGTTAGAGTATAACTCCAATTTAATTGAACAAACTTCCCAATTTTAACAGTATATTCTTCAAAATGTAAATAAAACTCAAAATGCTCAGTTTTAAATTATTATGCACAGCAGATTTTCAAAACATTTTAAAGGTCGTTAAGAAATTAAAATGGTCAGTTATTGAATTTGCAGCACTGAGAGGTCACATTCACTGAAATTAAAAGCCATTTCAAGCTTTGAAATGCATTGAAGGTACTTTTTCAAATATGTGGGAACTGAACAGTTTCTATAATGTAAAAATCTATGCATAGCAATAAAGAAAAAATTTTGCTTTTAGAGCACAGTGCTGGATAACAGAATTGACCATAGATGATCTTATAATCCAATTTCAGCATTCTTTTTAAGATTTTAGAAGTGGCAAAATAGCTTGCAGAGCACCATACATTCTTCCTTTGTTCACATGAGGTTTCTTACACATTCCAGGAGCAGACATAATGGGGCAGATTTACTTACCCGGCCCATTAGCGATCCAGCGGCGCGTTCTCTGCGGTGGATTCGGGTCTTCCGGCGATTCACTAAGGCAGTTCCTCCGACGTCCACCAGGTGTCGCTGCTGCCCTGGAGAGCATAGGAACGCACTGGAGTTCACCGAGCCGGGCTGAGTGAAGGTAAGCGTGTGTCCCGCGACACTTTCTTTTTTTTTTAACGCGGCGGTTTCTCCGAATTCGTCGAGTTATCGTTCGGTCACGCCCCCCGATTTCCGTCGCGTGCATGCCGGTGCCGATGCGCCACAATCCGATCGCGTGTGGCAAAAACCCGGGGCAATACAGGGAAAATCGGCACAAATCGGAAATATTCGGGTAAGACGTCGGGAAAACGCAAATCGGCCCCTTAGTAAATGACCCCCAATTTGTTTTCTATGTGTGTGTGAGGCAGGTAAATTATTTTAAGCTTTGCAGGGAATGAAATCATTCATAAAGGGTCATAAAGTTGGAGTATCTTAAAAATCATAAGTTTAGTTACATCACCAACAGTACTTGCAGTCTGACCTGAATGAGCCCTACAGCTATATTCAGCCATAGTACATCATGTACCTCTTAGTTATTGAGCTACTTCATTGTAGATACTTTGGTACTTCTTATCGACACAATATTAAATTAGAGAGCTAAAAACACTTGACCTGCTGGTACCTATCTACAAGGGTAGGTATGACTCAAAGTAAGGTGTTACACCAATAACCACCATTTCTTTCACCAACCTCTTAGAAGCATGGTATCAGGATAGCCAAACCATTCTATAATTCTAGTCCACACAACCCATAGATCCATAGTTGGAAAATTCTGCCTTCGAAGACATTATATTTATAGAAAAAGCTTAAATTTTGATAATCTGGCTCTCCCGTTAATCAGATTTTTTGTTTCACATTTGAAATAGACTTGGCATGGTGTACAAGGCGTACAAGCCATGTAAACAACCCTTCATAACGTTGTAAGCTGAGACTAATATACTGTTAACCCCTAGGGGACACAGCCTATTTTGGCCTTAAGGACGCGGCCCCATTCTTCAAATCTGACCTGTGTCACTATAAGTGGTTATAGCTTTGGAACGCTATGAGATATCCAGGGGATTTTTAGATTGTTTTCTCGTGACACATTGTACTTCAAATTAGTTTAAAAATTTGGATGATATCTTTTGTGTTTAGTTATGAAAAAAAACAAAATTTGGAAAAAAATTGGAAAAATTCTTTATTTTCAACGTTCTAAATTCTCTACTTTTGATGCAGATAGTCATAGCTCCCAAATAAATTCATAACTTACATTTCCCAAATGTCTGCTTTATGTTGGCATGGTTTTTTAAGATTCCACATATTTTACTAGAATGTTATAAGGCTCAGAATTTAGGTATCATTTTTCACATTTTTTGTAAAATCACCAAAACCCGCATTTAGATGGACCTGCTCAACTTCTAATTGACACTGAGAGGCCTAAATAATAGTGAGACTCGTAAATTACCCCATTGTGGAAACTACACACCTCAACGTATGAAAAACCACTTTTAAGAAGTTTGTTAACGCTTTACGTGTTTTATAGGGGTTAAAACAAAATGGAGGTGCAGTCTGCAAATTGTAATATTTTTTCACAATACACCCATTTTGGGTAGAAAATTAAACATTTACAATGGATTAAATGAATAAAGGCTCCACAAAGTTTGTTACCCAATTTTTCCCGAGTACACGGATACTCTATATGTGGTGGTAACCTGCTGTATGGGCGCACGGCCGGGCATAGAAGGGAAGGAGGCGCCATCCAGAGCAGATTTTCTATGTCACATTGTACAGGCTATAATTTTTTTTCTTTTTTTATTGTGGACCTATAGGGGCTTATTTCTTTTGCCACATGAGATGCACTTTTCTGGTACGCAATTTGGGGGAATCTATAGGCTAATTGGTGAGATTTTATTAACTCTTTGTTGGTGGAGGAAATGAAAATCATCACTTTTCAGGAAGATTTTTATGGGTTTTTTTTTTTTGCCCGTTTACCATACCATAAAAATAGTATATTATTTTTATTCTATGGGTCGCCACGATTACAAAAAGACCTCATTTATATAGATTTTTTATTTTTTTCCCATTTTTACTGCATAAAAAGTAATTTGGCAAAAATGTTGTTAATTTTAGCATCACCGTCTTTCATATGCATAACTTTTTTATTTTTTGCCTCACAAATCTGTTTAAGGGCTTATTTTTTGCGAGAAGGATTGTTCTTTTTAGTGGTCTTATTTTAGAGTGCATAACATTTTTTAAATCCCTTTTTAGAGCATTTTTATAGGGTATTAATTGAAAATGATCTTTTTTCTGGAGCTTTTTTTTGTTTTGTTTTTTACGGGGTTCACTTTGCGGATCTAATAACGATTCCGTTTTATTATGCAGATTGTTACGGACGCAGGGATACCAAATATGTGGGGTTTTGTGTATTTTATTCAATTGTACTGAATAAAAACCAATTTGGAGAAAATCTTGTTCATTTTAGCATCACCATCTTTTCATATGCATAACTTTTTTATTTTTCGGCTGACAAATCTGGTTAGGGGCTTATTTTTTGCGAGAAGAGTTGTTCTTTTTAGTGGGCTTATTTTGGAGTGCATAACATTTTTTAAATTACTTTTTAGAGCATTTTTTGATAGGGTATAATTAAAAATTATCTTTTTTCGGAGCGTTTTTGCGGTTTTTTTTCTACGGCGTGTACCGTGCGGGTCCAGTAACGATTCTGTTTTATTATACAGATTGTTACGGACGCGGCAATACCAAATATGCGGGGTTTTTTGTGTTTTTTATACTTTATTAAGTGTTTTTATGGGAAAGTGACATTTTAGGGGCTTATATTTTTATGTATTTATTTTTTATTTATTATAATGTGTAGTGTTAAGTATTTTTGCATATTTTTACTTATACATACTTGAACTTAAACCAGTGATGCTCTGATCACTGGTTTAAGTTCAATACACTGCTCTACAATACTATTTTATTGTAGAGCAGTGTAAACTGTCTGAGCAAGCTTGCGCATGCTCAGACAGTTTACAGCCAGACCCGGAAGGGGTCTGGCTGCCATGGAGACCGGGCAGCTCCGGGGCACATGCCAGTCCTCGGAGCTGCCCAGAAGTGGATCGGATCTCCCGGTAAGCGGCACGGGGGATCCGATCCACAACGCAAACACCCTTACACGCCGCGGTCATGTTTGACCGCGGCGTGTAAGGGGTTAACACCCGCGATCGGAGCCGGCTCCGATCGCGGGTGTTAGCGCAGGCTGTCAGCTGTACTAGACAGCTGACAGCCGCTGCTTCTGGTACCGGCTCCGTTCGTGAGCCGGTGCCAGAAGCAGGACGTTATAGAACGTCCCCGTGCGCTAAGCATCTAGCCCCGGGGACGTACTATAACGTCCTGGTGCGCCTAGGGGTTAATATTGTTCTCTTTAAGCACAGATAGGAGAAGACGTGGTAGCTATGGTCATCTTTGGTACATTTCAGGATTCTGTGGGGCACATGTATCACAAGTTTTGCTTTGTGAACCTTCTTCTTTTTTTTTCTGATCAGGTGTATCTTAGTGGTGTTTGAGGAGTTTAGAGAATTTACAACATTTTAAAACAAAGGTTGCAAAATGTCTCAAAAGTTGCAACAAGATCTAAGTTATTTTCTACACCTGGTAAGGGGCAGGTGTGGATTTGCAAAAAAAAATTGCAACCTTTTTACAACTTCTATTAAAAAAAGTTTTTTTCCAACTGAATTCAAGTGATAAATCAGGGAACACTGCAGAAAACAAGACAATGGTGAACTTTTTAGCTATAATCTTAAATAGATTAAAGCCAATCAATCTGATGCTACAAGATTTTGTGTAAGCTAGATACATGTTTCAAATATATTTCATTTTCTTTTGACAAAAGACTAAGGTTATATATTTTTATATCTTATTTTATTAATCCTTTGTAAAGAGGATACTGGGTATTATCCCAACACATGTGTCACGGTTACACCCACGTTCCTCGGTACGGTTCGTTCCCAGAGGCTGCTGCAGAGTCTCCTCTGGCCTTCCCAGAAGCCACTCCAGTGTCTCCTCTGGCCTGCTCAGAAGCCGCTCCAGAGTCTCCTCCGGCCTTCCCAGTGGCTGCTCCAGAGTCTCCTCTGGCCTTCCCAGAGGCCGCTCCAGAGTCTCCTCCAGCCTTCCCAGAGGCCGCTCCAGTCTCCGGTGTGCCAAGAGCCGCCTCAGCTTCCGGTGTGCAAAGAGCAGTCCCAGCCTCCGCAGCCTCCCAGTGCTGCTCCAGCGGCGCCCCAGCCTATGCAGCCTCCCAGTGCTGTTCCAGCGGCGCCCCAGCCTCCGCAGCCTCCCAGTGCTGCTCCAGCGGCTTCCCTAGAGTCGCCCCAACCTGCAGCTTCCCAAGAACCAGCCCAATCTTTGCAGCTTCCTGGCGCTGCTCTGGCCTCCCGAAGGTCACTCCAGTTTCTGGCTTCCCAAGTGCCACTTCAGCTTCTGGCTTCCCAAGTGTCACTCCAGCCAAAAGATGATGATGTGATTGCCTGCATCCACCGGGCCCCAGGGCAGGCAAGGGCCCGCACCTGCCAGGCGGCAAATCATGGGTCCATGAGGAGGAATAGATAATCAATTGTAGGCGTGCCTGACACAACAGTGCACTGTTACAGTGCGCTGTATGATGGAGGGGGACACATAACCCCTGCGCCATACAATGGGGTCATTTACTAAGGGCCCAATTCGCGCTTTCCCGACGTGTTACCCGAATATTTCCGATTTGCGCCGATTTTCCCTGAATTGCCCCGGGATTTTGGCGCATGCGAGCGGATTGTGGCGCATCGGCGCCGGCATGCACGCAACGGAAATCGAGGGGCATGGCCGAACGAAAACCCGACGGATTCGGAAAAACCACTGCATTAAAAAAAAAAATGTGTTGCGAAAATTGCACTTACCTTCACTCAGCCCGGCTCGGTGTATTCCAGTGCGTTCCGATGCTCTTCAGCGCAGCAGCGCCACCTGGTGTACGTCGGAGGAACTACCTTAATAAATCCAGCACAGAGAACGCACCGCTGGATCGCGAATGGGCCGGGTAAGTAAATTTGCCCCAATGTGTGCAGGAACAGTGCACTGTTGTATCTCTGCCTGCAAGAGGAAGAAGCCGCGGGGGACTGGAGACAGGAGAGATGGGAGCTCCGACATTGCTGGAGGTATGATAATTGTTTCTTTTGTTTCAATGGGTCCTCCTAAACTCTGCATTATTCAATTAGAGTGATGGAGGTGTGCTGGCAAGTATTCAGCAGGGAGGGGGGGGGGTGCTGATTTCAAGTACCTGCTTCTAAACTCTGCCCTAAATATTAGGAAGTGAAGGGGGAGGGGTTGTTCGGGAGTCTGCTGTCAAACTCTGCCTCTGCATTAAGTAATAAGGGTGGGGGACAGAGGGACTGCTGCTGCACTCTACTTTTATTATTATGGGGGAGCTGATGAACTTTGCTTTAAATGGGGTGCTGATGTACTCAGGATTAATTAAGGGTGTCCTCCTAAATGTAATAAAAATTAACAAGGGAGGCTACTGAAATCACTATTAATTAATAAGGGAGCATCGTACTAATTTCTGGGGTTTCTGTGTAAGGGTGCATTCACACGTGGCATTATTGCATGCATTTTCAAACACATCACAACAGCTGTGAAGAGGAGATTTGAAATGCATGCCTTAATGCCACGTGAGAACGCACCCTTACAAATAATTTAATGGGTGGAGGTTTTCTTCTATCCTATATATTGGGGCAGATTTATCAAGCTGTCTGAAAGTCAGAATATTTCTAGTTGCCCGTGGCAACCAATCACAGCTTCCCTTTAAAATATTAATGAGCACTGGTAAAATGAAAGCTGAGCTGTGATTGGTTGCCATGGGCAACTAGAAATATTCTGACTTTCAAACAGCTTGATAAATCTGCCCCATTCTGTGCTACATATTAACTACTGAGGGGTGAAAAATTGGGTCAAAAATTATTTAATGATGTAGTGCCTAATATTAATGAATTGGAGTACTGATGTACTACATAGTAATGAGGGGGTGCTGATGTTGCATAGGAATTAGTAAGGGGGTTCCGGTGCTTAAAATAATTATGGGCACTATACTGTAAGTGACTGTGGTATCTTTAGGGGGAGACAGTGTGAAGATGTGCTGCATGGAGATGAAGACATCAGGGAAGCAATCATTAATAAATAATGGCCAGAAGAATTTGTTCTATATCTTATGGGAAAGAATTATCATCTCTTTGCGGGTCCATCAGGATGAAGACCAGGACGGACAAAGCCAGCACAGAGATAAAAGGCAGCTTGTATGATTTATATAGTAAGAAATGTCTATCCCTGCCTGACGGCAGACCTTTTGTGCAATATATACCCTGCTGGTATATATTTGTGTGGTATATTCACTGTTGGTATTATGTATTGTGTATTCATTGCTGGTATATATTCAGTATTGTACAAGTATATATTTATGGTATCATGTATACATAACTATTATAATACCTATATAGTATTTGTAAATGTGTTTATCGTGTATATGATATGCTTGTGTAATTGTAGCAATTAAATGGTGTATGTCTATATATGATGCGTGTATGTAATGCATATATACTGTATGTGTTTATGTCTGTGTAGCATATATAGTATATTGTGCGGTAGGAAGGATTTAGATCCATGGGGCCCCAATCCAAAGTTTGCACAACGGGCCCACTGGGGTCTTGTTACGCCACTGCCTGCATGTTTGTCTGTCTGATGTATCATTGTCTGTCATCATGTGTGAATTTGCTTTCAATGATATGTATCTGCCTGCATGTTTGTGTTTGCCTGCCTGCATGTGTGTCTGTCTGCATATATCTGTGTGTGTCTGCCTGTGTGTGTCTGTCTACATGCATCTATGTCTGTCAGCATGTGTGTGTTTGCCTCCATGCATGTGTGTCTGTTTGTATGTATCTGCCTGCATGTGTGTGTATGCATGCATTCATACCTCCCAACCGTCCTGGATTCAGCGAGGTAGTCCCGGTTTTTGGGCTCTGTCCCGCGGTCATGGGCAGCTGGGTTGTCCTGGGTTCCCCCTGTCTGCCCCGCATTGTCCCGCCTCCTCCTGATCCTGTACATTAGAGCTGCAGAGCAGCCGAAGCATAGGACCAAGGAGGAGGCGGGATCAGCCCATGAAATCTCCTTACATGATGTCTGCACAAGTCATGTGAGGCGGTAGCTCCGCCCCTCAGCTGTCCCGGCCCCCTCCACAAGTCAGTCGAAGCTTGGGAGAAGAGAGAGTGACTGCAGGGGAACGAGGGAAGGTAAGAAACATGGTTTTTTTGTTTAATATCATGGGAGGACAGGAGGAGGATAGACAACAGGGGGGGCTGGAGGACAGGAGAAGGCTGGAGGACAGGAGAAGGCTGGAGGACTAGGGGCTACAGGAGGAGGCTGGAGTACAGGAGCTACAAGAGGAGGAAGGAGGACAGAGGGCTACAGGATCAGGCTGGAGAACAAGAGGCTACATGCCTATCTGCATGTATCTGTGTTTGCCTGCATGCGTGTATCTCTGGCTGCATATATCTGCCTGCGTGTGTGTTTGTTTGCAGGCATGCATGTCTGTCTGCATGTATCTGTGATTGCCTGCATGCATGTGTGACTGCATGTATCTATGTCTACCTGTCTGCATGTAGCTGTACCTGTCTGTGTCTGCCTGTATATATGTCTGTATGTATAGATAGGTACTAGTTTATAGACTAAAAATATTAATCACCTCAAATGTACGTGAGAAGGAGAGAGGGTTATGTTTCATCATCAGTGTCGGACTGGAGTACCTTGGGCCCACCAGGGAAAATTTCGGGGGGGGATGGGGCACCCTTCATGTAATAAGAAATACTACCAGACTACTCCTAATTGAAGTGTAAAACAAGTTCTATCAAACATTAGATACAGAGCTAGAACCGAGGTCAGCATTCAGCCAAGCTCGCAGCCAAATATGCATCCCCACAATGGCAGTGTGAATCCACACTAACTCTGTCTAATCATGGGAAAACATCTTATTATATTACAGTGTACTGTGCCTGTAGCCCCATGTAAGGCTGTGTACTGTGCCTGTAGCTCCATGTATGGCTGTGTACTGCGGCTGTAGCTGCATGTATGGATGTGTACTGCTGCTGTAGCTCCATGTATGGCTGTGTACTGCGGCTGTAGCTACATGTATGGCTGTGTACTGCGGGTGTAGCTCCATGTATGGCTGTGTACTGCGGCTGTAGCTCCATTTATGGCTTTGTACTGCGGCTGTAGCTCCATGTATGGTTGTGTACTGCGGCTGTAGCTCCATGTATGGCTGTGTACTGCGGCTGTAGCTGCATGTATGGCTGTGTACTGCGGCTGTAGCTACTCCATGTATGGCTGTGTACTGCGGCTGTAGCTCCATGTATGGCCGTGTACTGCGGCTGTAGCTCCATGTATGGCCGTGTACTGCGGCTGTAGCTCCATGTATGGCTGTGTACTGCACCTGTAGCCCCATGTATGGCTGTGTACTGTGCCTGTAGCTCCGTGTATGGCTGTGTACTGTGCCTGTAGCTCCATGTATGGCTGTGTACTGTGCCTGTAGCTCCATGTATGGCTGTGTACTGCGGCTGGAGCTGCATGTAGGGCTGTGTACTGCTGTTGTAGCTCCATGTATGGCTGTGTACTGCGCCTGTAGCCCCATGTATGGCTGTGTACTGTGCCTGTAGCCCCATGTATGGCTGTGTATTGTGCCTGTAGCTCCATGTATGGCTGTGTACTGCGGCTGTAGCTGCATGTATGGCTGTGTACTGCTGCTGTAGCTCCATGTATGGCTGTGTACTGCGGCTGTAGCTCCATGTATGGCTGTGTACTGCGGCTGTAGCTCCATGTATGGCTGTGTACTGCGGCTGTAGCTCATGGACAGCTGTGAACTGCGGCTGTAGCTCCATGTACAGCTGTGTACTGTGCCTGTAGCCCCATGTATGGCTGTGTATTGTGCCTGTAGCTCCATGCATGGCTGTGTACTGCGGCTGTAGCTGCATGTATGGCTGTGTACTGCTGCTTTAGCTCCATGTATGGCTGTGTACTGCGGCTGTAGCTCCATGTATGGCTGTGTACTGCGGCTGTAGCTCCATGTATGGCTGTGTACTGCGGCTGTAGCTCCATGTATGGCTGTGTACTGCGGCTGTAGCTCCATGTACAGCTGTGAACTGCGGCTGTAGCTCCATGTACAGCTGTGTACTGCGGCTGTAGCTCCATGTATGGCTGTGTACTGCGGCTGTAGCTCCATGTATGGCTGTGTACTGCGGCTGTAGCTCCATGTATGGCTGTGTACTGCGGCTGTAGCTCCATGTATGGCTGTGTACTGCAGCTGTATCTCCATGTATGGCTGTGTACCGCGGCTGTAGCTCCACGTATGGCCGTGTACTGCGGCTGTAGCTCCATGTATGGCCGTGTACTGCGGCTGTAGCTCCATGTATGGCCATGTACTGCGGCCGTAGCTCCATGTATGGCTGTGTACTGCTGTAGCTCCATGTACAGCCGTGAACTGCGGCTGTAGCTCCATGTACGGCTGTGTACCGTGGCTGTAGCTGCATGTATGGCTGTGTACTGCGACTGTAGCTATGAGTATGGCTGTGTACTGTGGCTGTATAGAGACAGAGCCCTCCCCCCACAGGATAGAAATAGGGCCTCACCCCCCCCCCCCACCCCAGGATAGAAATAGGGCCTCCCCTCCTACCCCAGGATAGAAATAGCCCCCCCCCCCCAACCCCAGGATAGAAATAGGGCCTCAACCCCCCTCCCCACCCCAGAATAGAAATAGGGCCTCACCCCCCTCCCCAGGATAGAAATACGGCCTCATCCCCCACCCCAGGATAGAAATAGGGCCTCACCCCCCACCCCAGGATAGAAATAGGGCCTCACCCCCCCCCCACCCCAGGATAAAAATAGGGCCTCACCCCCCACCCCAGGATAGAAATAGGGCCTCACCCCAGGATAGAAATAGGGCCTCACCCCCACCTCAGGATAGAAATAGGGCTTCCCCTCCCACCCCAGGATAGAAATAGGGCCTCATGCCCCACCCCAGGATAGAAATAGGGCCTCCCTTCCCACCCCAGGATAGAAATAGCCCCCCCCCCCACCCCAGGATAGAAATAGGGCCTCCCCTCCCACCCCAGGATAGAAATAGGGCCTCATGCCCCACCCCAGGATA
Organism: Engystomops pustulosus; assembly: GCF_040894005.1. Lineage (NCBI taxonomy): Eukaryota > Metazoa > Chordata > Amphibia > Anura > Leptodactylidae > Engystomops > Engystomops pustulosus. The sequence goes on from NC_092414.1 coordinate 133,811,657, forward strand.
GAAATAGGGCCTCATCCCCCACCCCAGGATAGTAATAGGGCCTCACCCCCCACCCCAGGATAGAAATAGGGCCTTTCCCCCCACCCCAGTACAGAAAGACACACAGACACACACACAGAGGGCCTTACCGTGTGCAGCAGCTGGTCATCATTGATGTGTATTATGAGATTCCACAGCAGTGATGTGTGTTATAAGGTTCTGCAGCAGCTGAGATGTGTGTTCCGAAATTCTACAGCAGATGAGATGTGTATTATAAGGTTCCACAGCAGCAGTGATGTGTGTTATGAGGTTCTGCAGCACCTGAGATATGTGTTACGAAATTCTACAGCAAATGAGAAGTGTATTATAAGGTTCCACAGCAGCAGTGATGTGTGTTATGAGGTTCTGCAGCACCTGAGAGGTGTATTGTGAAATTCTACAGCAGATGAGATGTGTATTATGAGATTTTACAGCAGCAAAGTTATGTTTTATCAAGTTCTGCAGCAGCAAAGTTGTGTATTATGAGGTTCTGCAGCAGCTGAGTTGAAGCTTCAGTTACTACTTGGCAGAGGGGAGGGCGCACATTTTTAGGTTCGCCCTGTTGGTTAAATAACCTCAAAACTGCTCTAACCATGACATGGCTGTTTGGTATGATAAACTATGGGAATATTTTAGGGAACAGAGAACTGTTTTAGTTCCTGAATTGTTAATGCTGCCACATGAGTTCACTGCAAAGGAGCCTACTGTGGCTCTGCATGGAAACATGGAAACGGCCCTGCCTTTAACTATAAAAAGTGCCCTTTTCTGTGTATTTACCAGTTTTGAGCATAAATCCATAAAGCACAACTTCCTACTTAAAGGGTTGTCTGGGGCATGAATTGTGAAGATGAATGCTGGTTATTCTTTGATTCTGAATCATTCAGCTTCCTCCACTTGAGACTGAGCATTAACCAGGGCACGTGATGCATGGACTTGCCTGTCATTAACCTGTAATAAAGAAGCTGTGCTTACTGGCCCATTGCAACTCCTTCGATCAGTGGAGGTTATAGGTAGGTGATCAATTTTTTAAAACCACACAAACCCTTTCAACTCTACTATATTTCACTATAGTCCAATCTTTTTTTTTGCATGAACTGGTACCAAGATGACGTCATGATTTCTCTCTTGCTGTTTTCATATTTTTGTCTTCCTTATGGTGACCTTATGGAATTTAGCAGCGGTACCCCAGTGAGGACAGACACTAATGTTGTCATTGCTCTTTATATTACTGCAAAGTTTAGGGATACTACATAATTTTTATGATTGTTTCAGAATGAAAATGGATAAATGCAGCATCTTGCTCCTGTCATTGTCTCTCTAAGCGTGGTCATGAAACTTGCCTCGTGGATGCAAAATGTCGCCTTCTAAGTCTCATCTCTAAATGTTGCCTTCAGCAAGTTTAAAAAGACAACTAACCACCTCAAAACCGTAACCGCTCCCATACATGCTTGGAACATCAGGCTGTGTTTTCTGGCCAACACTGAAAAGAAGCTTGGCAAGTTCTGGCATCAAGATGAAGTGAACTGTCATAAACTGTGTTGCCAGGAACACCCTGATAGACCTACCAGAGATGCAATATATACTCTATATTAGTTAAAATTGTAGGAGTAACGGAAAGTATTACACTTGAAAGTCTTCAAACCAAATGTGAATATTATGAAAAACCTCATTGTACTATACCCCACAGCATAAGTTTTATATGCAACATTTACATCAATAAAAACATATTTCAATAACTATATTATAGCTCTATGTAACCATAAAATAAAGAATTATTACGATTAAGTAATGATATTAAAGGAGGATAATGTGTGGTACATTAGACAAATATTTTGGGTGCCTGGAGAAAAGGTTAAAATGAGCAGCTAAATTTTTCCTAGAATTAGCAGTTCAAAAACCTAATGGGGCACATTTACTTACCCGTCCGGAGTTGTTCACAGAAAGTGCATTGTCTGACATTAATGCACTCTGCCGCGATTCACTAAGATCGTGCGCCCGATATCCTGCATGTGTCGCCTCCCTGCTCTGGTTCGCCGGAGTTCACCTTATTTATCCTGGTGAATGTAAGTGCTTGGTCTTGCGACACAATTTGAAAGTTAAAACCTGCGCTCAGTCGGATCGTCTGATGGCATGCCACCAGTTTGTCGCATGGAAGCCAACGCAGCTGCGCCAAAAAGTGATTGCGTGCAGTGCAATCCCAGCACAGACACCTGTTAAATATCTGTCCAAGCTGGGCAGTCCCCGAAAACGGCAAATAATCCGACGACAGTGCGATCCTCGACCCTTAGTAAATAAGCCCCAATATGTGCAAGCATGTGCTGGAGCAGTGTACCATTGCATTTTGAGTAGTAGCAGAAAATTATCATGACCAGGGGACACATTTAAGACCTTTAAGACTAGGGCTACACTGCGACTGTTCATAGTAACAAAGGTTGATTTAAAACTATTGATTTTTAGTACAAATGAAAACTTAGAGCTGTTTGTGGACTGCAGCTGATACTTAATAGATAAAAAATAAAACATTACCCTCACTGAAGCTTTATGGTATAATCAGGTTTAGCAGTCATGTCTTCACCACCTGTATATCCTAATGTAGAATAGTTTTTTTTCCCCAGAAAATTGGGCATATTGTTTTAGAATTACATTATTTGTGGAGCCTGTGTTCTCTGTTGTCATGTTTAATTCTGTAATGTGTGTATACTGCATTTTTGATGTAAAATCCGATGGACCGTCAACCATAATATTTAAGACACATGTAAGTATTACAGAACTGAATTATAGCCCAATTACAAGTATAGCTAATCTATAAATTAAATATAGATATATATCTTGAATGTGTTGTTAATTTTTTAATGAAGTAAATGTAAAAACATTACTGCACAAGAATACACAGTTCTAAAGTATGGTATACCTTGTGCTAAGAAACATTCAGCTACAATAATGCACGGTTGTTTTTCTGCTCTCTTTCCAAAATTCCTGACATTCTTGCCATTTGCGAGGGTTAAAGTCGACCCAAAGAGCAGTTCTTCAGCATTGGCAGTGTGGGGTAACATGGGTGTTTTTCTTTTTCCCTCTTTTGGCTGCTTTCTGCCCTGCTTGCTCCAAACACAGCGGATTAGAACCAAAAGCAGGAGACTGTGTGTGTGGTCTGCTCTGCATCCCTTCCCCTGTACCTCCTCCTGTCTCATAGGCCCAGTGCCCACCCTCACAGTTAAGTCATGCTGTAATATTTAACTCTTTGGTGTATATGAAAACTCGAAGCTTTGCTGTACATTTTAGATTAATAGTTATATTTATAGTTTGCACAAGTTATCCCTTGTACCTAGCCCATGCAAATATTTCATTCAGCCATAACATTCTTAAAATACAAATAAAATAAACCCCATAAAAATATACAAGTAATAATAATAATCTTTATTTATAGAGCACCAGCAAATTCCACAGCACTTTAAGTAACAAGTTAAAAGTTGCTTTTTTTGTAGGCACCAACTACCTAGAGGGCTAAAGGAAAATACAACGGTCTTTATGAAGTTAGTGACTTTTCTTACTTGGCCTAGGTGACAAGGGTGATACCCTTCTTGATAGCTTACATAGCTTTAAAATGATGACGGATACTTGAAGACAGAACTTGCACGGTGAAGAGGTGTTAGAAAATACACATAGAACAAAGCTGTGTTGATTCTGCTGCCCAATGCAATAGACAACCACCAAACTGATTGGATCAATCGATGTTAAAAAGCTGTATTTTCATGCGTGAATGCTGCAGGGTAATACTTCAGCAATAAAGTTTTATTTAGTTTTATTTTTATTTTGTATGATCACAGGTGAAAGAAAGATGTTAAAATTGCATACTAAAAATCATTCATGCGGCGACCTGTACACGTGAATACATACAAATTGGGTTTTTGCATAGATTTAAATGTAGATTTTGCTGCATGTTCCCAACAAATCCACTGAACAAATTTTGTTTCTTATTGCTGATTCAGTGCAGATTTGCTGTGGTTTTCACTTCATGCATTGAAAAGAGCTAAATCTATCATCAAAACCTGTTAAAAGTATTGAAATATACATTCTAGAAAACCTGCATCACAACATATGCACAGAAACTTTCTTCACATTGCAGGGCCATTAAATCTAATCATGTAATTTACTTTGCCAGTACTATATTACGGCATGGATCAGACACAATGGGGCAGATTTACGAAGGGTTCGCAGATGCACTTTTGTCGGACTTTCTGACGTTTTCGGGTTTTGCATGGCTGTGACAGGTATTTAACAGGGGATTGTGTCACATGCGACAGAAATTGCGGGGCGGGCCGTCGGACGATCCAACGAATTCGGACCGAGCACGGGATTTAACTTTCAAATTGTGTCGCAAGAATAAGCATTTACATGCACCCGGAAGAAGAAGGTGAATTCCGGTGGACCTGAGCGACACATGCACAATATCGAGCGCGCAATCTTAGTGAATCGCAGCAGAGTGCAGAAGCGTCGGACAATGCACTTTCTGTGAACTCCTCCGGACGCCAAGTAAATGTGCCCCATTGACATCTGCACAGCAGTAAGCATCATTTACCCGTTTTGCACGGCATTGGTGAAGTGGTGATTATTTGGGGTTGTTTGGAGCCACAGGATCAGAGCACCTTGTAGGCATCTAATCTGCTATAAAGGAAAACTCCTCTGTATACCAAAGTGTGTACCAAATATGAAGACATCTTTCTAAAAGCCACCACAAAATCTACAACAGAGTAGCTGAAAAAGAAAAGAATCAAGGTCATAGTCTAGACCTCATTCCAATGGAAATGCTTCGGCTGACCCTTAGAAGAGCGCAAATGAATGCCTACAAACTTCAATAAAGTAACATTCTATAGAATATAGGGACATAATTCTCTCAAAACAATATGAAAGGCTGATGAACACTTCTGTTTGACTTTAAAGATAGTTAAAAAACCTATCAGATCAAGTTAATCCCTGGGGGATTTTAATATCATTAAACAGCGTACAGAAAAATATTAATAATAATTCCTTTATTTATATAGTGTACACAGACTGCGCAGCACTGCACAGAGCTTACCAAATCGGTGCCTATTCCAAATGGGGCTCACAAGTTAATCAACGGAGGACCCGGAAGAAACCCACGCTAGCACGGAGAGAACATACAGACTCTTTGCAGTTGTTGACCCTGGGACATAAACTCAGGTCCCCAGTGCTGCAAAGCTGTAATGCTAACCACTAAGCCACTGTGCCACCATATATGCTCATAGGTCCTTATTATTGCTGCAAAATGTCTATGTATGGGTATGAGCACTTATACTTAAAAGGTTCACCTCTGATGATCTTACAGAAATGATTCTTATTTCTTAATAAAAAAAATGTTGCTGCAGTATACATATTATTTTTGGACAAGTGGGATAGGGGCGGAATCGGCAAGCTCTTTGCAGTGCTGTGTCCGCTATATAAATAAAGGAATTATTGTTATTATTATTATGATTATTACCATTAGAAACTCAGGAGAAGATATCAAAACTGAATAGAGAAGCTTAGACTTGTCCTGCCTTGCCCTTTGTTTTTGCTGCCAGCTACCTGCTTCTTCTCCCATCTTTTCTTGTGTGACTCACATGTAAACACAATTTTACAAACGTGCAGTATCAAGCTACAGGAAAGGGAGGAAAATCTGGCCTCAATTCAAAGAAACCTGCATTATGTCTTTCACAGAGGCGCTACTGCCCCCTACAGTTTTATCAGTACTGCAATTCTAACAGAACCACTAACATGAGTTAAATATTGAGTTTTTTGTTGGGTAAAAAGGGTTATTGAGCAGTTTCATCCTCACAGCGGACACATGGCCACCTAGATTCAAGTAAGTGGGGCTCTGGGGCTTTGCTGCTGAAGGATTAGTGCAGCCGATGGACTACACTTTTCCAGCAAGTTGTGCTCCATGGATCACTTATCCTTATTTGTGCGAATAAATGATTGATGTCTATCGTGGGAAAACCCTTTTACTTCCAAGAGCTCCAGCTATTCAGGAGAACTGCACTCTATTCATCAAATTGTTCAGTTACAATGTACATTAGGCACACTAGAACCAGGAGGAGTCTGGATAGACCCTGATACTCTAACCTTTATAAATTGTTTAACGGACAGTTTTGTTTTCTTCATTCTTTTAATATATTACTGTATCCTACTCTGTACAACAAATATCCTGATATATTTGAAATATACAAGCTAGAAAAATATAGTCACTAAGTGATATTGTAATAAATATCAGCTTCCAGTAATCTGGATTCTACAAGATATGCATCTCCAAGTATCACATTCAGAATGAATGTTTAATCAGAAATGTTCCCACACACAGCTGAAGACAACATATCAGGATCTGTGATAGTGAACCCTATGTACAACCGCAGACGACGTATGCCGACACCTGGGAGTGGAGTCTAAGTAGTACCCGGTTTTCACCAGAGCTTGTTGCGGCGTGGTACCACCAGGTTGCTCCACTGGCACGACTTTGTCTGCATTGGCGGCCAAAGTGAAGTACAGAGTTGTAGAGCAGAATCGTAGTCAGGTACAGGCAGGAGGTCAGGAGACTTGTGCTCACCGTACCGAGCCCAGGCCCATAGACAACTATGGAGGATATATATGCGGCTGTAAATTTGAGGCAGTATAAACGTCCCCCATACAGACAGCAGAAGACCACACCGGGTGCCACTCCTTTCAGCTAAGAACAGGAAACTGAGGCTACAATTTGCACAAGCTCATCGAAATTGGACAGTAGAAGATTGGAAAAACGTTGCCTGGTCTGATGAGTCTCGATTTCTGCTGCGACATTCGGATGGTAGGTTCAGAATTTGGCGTCAACAACATGAAAGCATGGATCCATCCTGCCTTGTATCAACGGTTCAGGCTGGTGGTGGTGGTGTCCTGGTGTGGAATATTTTCTTGGCACTCTTTGGGACCCTTGGTACCAATTGAGCATCGTTGCAACGCCACAGCCTACCTGAGTATTATTGCTGACCATGTCCATCCCTTTATGACCACAATGTACCCAACATCTGATGGCTACTTTCAGCAGGATAATGCGCCATGTCATAAAGCTGGAATCATCTCAGACTGGTTTCTTGAACATGACAATGAATTCACTGTACTCAAATGGCCCCCACAGTCACCAGATCTCAATCCAATAGAGCATCTTTGGGATGTGGTGGATTGGGAGATTCGCATCATGGATGTGCAGCCGACAAATCTGCGGCAACTGTGTGATGCCATCATGTCCATATGGACCAAAATCTCTGAGGAATGCTTCCAGCACCTTGTTGAATCTATGCCACGAAGAATTGAGGCAGTTCTGAAGGCAAAAGGGGGTCCAACCCGTTACTAGCATGGTGTACCTAATAAAGTGGCCGGTGAGTGTATATGGGCCAGCGCTATGGGTAGGCAAAGTGGGCATTTGCCTAGAGAATCTCTTCTTTCAAATGAATCTTCTTTCAAATGAAACACAATTCAAATTGTTTTTCTAGGTGCCATGGATCCAGAGATATTCAGGTTTAAAGTGAGAATATCAGGTGCCAGAAATGCAGCCCCCTGAAGTGTACCTCCCTCCAGATTCTTAGCCATCAGGCTGCAGGGAGAATTTGCTGCACACAGGAGCTGCTGCACCTCACAGATAATGGAAATATTAACTTTATATATTACTACATTTTGATAAGGAATAATATCAACTAATGTTCATGTTTTTAACCCTCTCCTATCCAGAACTATCTAAGTACACACTTGCTCTCTTATTGCCTTTTATTTAGTGATATTTTTTTTAAATTAACACCGCGACCCAGAACATGTCCATAAAGCTATATAAAACACCAAAAACACACACATGTTCTGGAATAAAGTTTTTATTTCACACCATCCTCCATTATTTCCACCTATGTTAGGACGTTCTCACTCATTCTTATGAAGCTCTAAGAGTTCTGTTATTGTGCGGCTAATACAATGGCGCACATCTAAAAGTGACTTTTATTATCTCATTAGCTTGGTTTATGGATATATAGTTATTTATTTGGTTTACCGTTGAGTAAGGGAACATACAATGCTGCAAAAATAGTTTGGTGTCCCCTGTGGATTTAACCTTCCCTTTGCTGCATATTTTGGTGAATATACACATGTGGGGTATTTATGATCACCTCATATCTTACTGTTTTAGGAAAGTATGTTTTCTTTATAAAAGTATTCTGGATGTGTCCATATTTTAGAGGAAATTTTGAATTTTCGTGCAATTTTTGCATTTTATTGCCGTTTGATGCAAAGTTGCACGAAGGTGGTGGTATGTATGAATTTACAACTGTATATATGTCTTTCACTTGACTTACAATAAAGGAATTTGAAAAAAAAAAAAAAAAGTTAAAAAGTTAAGAACGTTTTGACAGAATAGAGGCTTTTTATTTTGTGTGTGATATATTTTTAAACAAATTTGTGGATAACAACAAAATATGTCATAGTTTTTGTTTTAGCATTTTTGGGAGTGTAAATTCTTGATGTTATGCATTGTGATATATATAAATCTGCTCATTTTGTGTTATTTTAAATCCCTATTTGTGCGTAAACCTCCACTTCAATGTGAGTTTTATGTAAAAACGTACCTTATGAAGGAATTTTCAGTGCATTTTTTGTTTAATAATTTGTGTTTGTCACAAAGTTACATAAGGGGGGGCGGTCAAATGTTAATTGCCAAATGCATCGCCTGGTTGTCTGCTTTCAAACTTATATAGGCTTCATAGGTACCTTCACTTTTTAATCTGTTTTAATGATATTTTTTGCAGGTTGTAACTGTCTTAAAAATTCTAGCTGAAAAGCAGATATTTAGTTATTTCAGTTTTAGTGATATTATGATGACTTACTCATGTTAACATATCAACATGAGGCATTTGTGAACTCTACACTTGTCCATTAATTACATTTAGGAGATGTGAAGGTAAATATTTTCTGTTTGGAGCACATTTTTTGCCAAAGTCAAATTTTAAGTATTTTTTACAAAATGTTTCAGTTTGAATCAAAATCGGTTTACTTTAATTCTTTTAGCTGTAATTTCGATTTTATTTGTAAAAGTCAAAAATTGCTCTGGCCAATAACACGACAAAATACACAGAAATGCCTGACAGTGAAAGGGTTGATACCCCTTAGTTGAATTCCTGGGTGAAGATGCTTCTCATCTATCTCCTGTCTATATATCTATCTCCTATAGTCTGACCATTTATATATCTCACTTTTTCTCTATTTTTAAATCAATCTTCTATTTCTCTTCTACTGTATTTATCTCTCAGATCCATGTACTGTATATATCATCTACTTTATAGTTCTGCATCTAGAAATATCTATCATTTTCTTATTTATCTTCTATCATAATAATTATAATTAATAATTCCTTTATTTATATAGCGCACACAGATTACAAAGCGCTGCACAGAGCTGCCACATCGTTCCCTGTCCCCATGGAGGCTCACAATCTAATCAACTTGCATGTTTTGGAGTGTGGGAGGAAACTGGAGGACCCAGAGGAAACCCACACACCGAGAGAACATACAAGCTTTTTGCAGATGTTGACCAGTGCTGCAAGGCACCGTGCTGCCCATCAATCTCCCTATCATCTATCTATCTCCTATAAAATTCTCCCAAATTACAGTTTGTTTTAACATACTAAAGGAGCCTCTTAAAAGGGGGCTGCTTTTCAAGGTAGCAAAAGGAGGCATTGTTTTCCATTTAACACCTTGGAAATGTATTATCAATCATACTTCCCAGAATTCCCTAGTTGAGCATCTATGGCTTTAAGTCTCCACACGCCTTTAAAGAGGACCTGTCACCCAAGTCGCGGCAGTCACCGCCAGCCTATGGTGCGAGTGGGGTGTTCCGGGGAAGAGGCAGCGCCTCAGTCCGATGTATTCATGAGGGGGTCGGTCCGGGGAAGAGGCAGCGCCTCGGACCGACCCCCTCATGAAACGGCCCATCGCCTTGGCAAGGCAGCTCCTCTATCAAAATATAGAAGCATTTTTACATCATTCCGGTGAGTGCCGCATTTTCCTCTCTGGTTTTGCCTCATTTGTCTGCATATATTGGAAGTGCACCCTGGTTTGATTTCCCTAATGCCCAGTCTCCTGCCTTTGGTCTGCAGAAGGTGTTTGTTAATTTTGGTGTGAGCAGTGCCGGCTATTGGACTTTCTTTTCTCCTCTCCCTCCCAAAATGTATATACGTTTCAACAAATACAAAACATGTAGTACTTATTCTGAAACAAGTTTTGGCCAAGCCTCTCCCAAATGTGTTTTAGATGTGTTTAAAAGCCAGCTTGCTTCAGGTCATCAACCAGTTTACTCCAGTGTAGTTTTGGGCAGATTCCTGAACCTCTCAGAATCATCCTTACCCCACAAGGCGAGATCATGCATGGAGACCCATTTTTGTTCTATTTTACAATAATTGCATCAATTGTTGCTTTTTCACAAAGCTTCTTGTCCTGCACTGCACATTCATCCCAGTTTTGTGCAGGTCTACAATTTTGTCCCTATTGTCCTTAAAAAGGTCTTTAGGTTGTGATCACGTTTCTATTAATTTTTGAAAAGCAATGCAACCCTTAAGGGTGCGATTACACTGCGTTTTTATACACACTGAAAACACATACGTTTTTGCATGTTTACTATTCGTTTGGCTGGTTTGAACCTACTAATGTGTTTTCAGTGCATTTAAGAACACACCAAGAGCGGTCCAGGACCACACATTGGGGCTCATTTACTAAAGGTCCGCAGACCACACTATCGTCGGAATATCCAACGATTTCCGATGTGCACTGCATTTAGAAGGGCTTTTTGTTGCACGCGATCGGATTTTGGCTCTTTGGTGCCGGCTTTCATGCGACACAAATCAGGGGGTGGGCCGTCGGACTATCCGACTGATTCGGACTAAGCGCATGATTTAACATTCAACATTGTGTCGCAAGACATGCACTTACATGCACCGGGAGGAAGATGGTGAACTCTGGCGGACCTCAGCGTGGAAGCGACTCATGCAGGAAATTTGACGCGCAATCTTAGTGAATCACACCTTGGAGATCGTGATGGGACGGGTAAGTAAATGTGCCCCATTGTGACTGCACCCTACTGGGGAGGAGCTTGTGCCATTTGCATGTAAACAATACAGAAAATGTTACCGATTGAATGAGTTTCAGTGGAACCGAAGATGTGATCGGCAGAAGCCCCTCTCCAAACATGATAGAAGTGGAGCGTGTAGCCGCACACAGGGTGGACTCACATTGGTGTTTTTATTCACATCAATGATTTATCACCGATGTCATACTGAACCATTGTTTTCATCAGGCTTTTTCCCACTTCATTTTTTTTCCCACTGTTCAGGGAAAAATATTTCGAGCCCTGTCCTTTTTTGTTCACTGACAACATTTGATCAGTGGGACGGGAGAAAAAAAACAAAACACCACAACAACAAAGTGTGAAAAAGCACATTAAAATGGTTTAGTAAAGCGTCAGTGAAAAAAAAAAAAAATCAATGAAACCAGCAAGAGAAAACAAATCTCTATGACGCAGACACAATAATATAAGTTTATGCCCCAGTTCTTTGGAACTTGCACGAGTATTTATTGTGTGTTTGCAAAAAAAAAAAAAAAAAAAAAAAAGGCAAGAAAAACCCAACGTGGGAATCTGTTTACCATGTGTTTGGCTGCTTTGAACTTGTTTCTAGAAGTGTAGGCAGCTGTGAAACAGATTAAAACCAGCCAAAGACATGGTAAGCTTACAAACACACATGCGTTTTCAGTTCATTTAAAAACGGTCCCAGAACGCGACGTGTGGCAGCACCTTCAGCCATGGTGTATAGTTTGGAGTGTGATTTACTGAGCGTGTGGATAAGTGTTTTATACAGGTCCTTACCCATTATACCGCCAGCCAGCCACCGTATGTAGTAAAAAAAAGTAATTGAATACTCACCTTTCCGAATATTATGCCGAGTCTGTGCGCCCAGCATGAACCTGCCGTTGATGCCGCCTTGTTTTCTGGGTAACAAATTGCACTTGATGGTATTTATTCTTCCATGCCGTGTACTGGGAAGTGGGGAAAAAAATTCCAAATGCAGTGAGATTGGTGAAAAAATGCATTTGCACCATTTTCTTGTGGGCTTGGATTTTACGGCTTTCATTGTGCGCCCCAAATTCTTTGGGTCGGTGCGATCAAGGGGATAACAAATTTGTATAGGTTTTAAAATGTTTTCATACATTTATACAAATTGAAACCTCCTGTACAAAAGGTTTTTATTTTAGATTTTGCCGTCTTCTGGCGCGAATAACTTTTTTAATACTCTGGTGTACGGAGTTGAGGGTGGTGTCATTTTTTGCGACTTTTGATGAAGTTTTCAATGCTACCATTCTTAGGGCTGTACAACCTTCTGATCACTATTTTTTAAACATTTTATATTTTTCAAAATTCATATTCGGGCGCTATTTTCCGTTACGGGGTTAAACGCCGCGATACCCAATGTGTTTATGATTTTTACTGTTTATTTATATTTACATCAGTTCTAGGGAAAGGGGGGTGATTTGAATTTTTTGTTTTTTTATTATCATTTTTTAAGAACTTTTTTTATTTGTACTATTTTTCAGACTCCCTAGGATACTATAACCCTTGGTTGTCTGATTGATCCTACCATATACTGCCATACAGTATGGCATTATATGGAGATTTTCATCCTCATACATTACAATGTGCAATTAGCACATAGTAGTGAACGGATTAAATCCACGGGGACTGACAATCTCCAACACGATGGCGGCGCCGGTGGCGATGTGCGGGTTAACACCCGCGATCGGTGCTAGATGTTACCGGTACGTCTTGGTTGCGATATGCAGCAAAGACATACTGGCTATGGAGAAGGTTCAGCCCGTGAGCCCTCTCTCCATGCACCCGCAGCTGACCCGTGACGTGCTATTACATCACGGGTCATTAAAAGAAATCTCCAAGATCAAGCATGATAAACCAGGGACACTTACTTATAGATACAGTGGTAACCTTCTTATATTTGTTTTCCATGACCTCCTTCCAACTTTTAAAATTGTGCTGATGAGTCTGGTTCTGGTGGATGTTTTCAGAGGCACTCAGGCAGCCACATCACAGGATGTTACAATGAGAAGAATATGTACCCCCCCCCCCCTACTCTCTCCCTCAGCCTGTGTAATATAGCATCAGCAGGAAGTGCAGGGGGGGGGGGCTGACCTGCCCATGCATTCTAACAATGAGGGTAAAGACATCACTGAAGGGTTCTGGAAACACCCCGATACCCCCTCAGGCTCATTTGCATAATTGTAAAAGTTGATTTTTAGAAGAAAGCCATGGATATCAAACATAAGAAGATTACCACAGTCATGGTGCCTGGATCTATGAGCAAGTGTCCATGGTATATCATGGTGGATTTTAATGGTAGATTTTCTTAGTGGGATCAGGCACAATCATTTTTCTAGATCTAGAAAGCAGCAATGTTTCACATTTAACTTTATGTACATACATTACCATATAAATATAAACAATATTTTACAATCATTTTAGGCCACCAAAATGATAAGGTTCTGTAGTTAAAACTTTGTCGAAAGATGTTAAAACATGGTACAAGCTGGGGGGGGGGGGAATTTATCACACTGTAGTGTATGATGTGTTCTGATGTTTTCAGCAAGTGGCTTACATACAATTCTAGATTTGCATTATAACCTTCAAAATGTTCAGTCCTGAATGTTCCTAAGCTAAAGCGAATGTGCCGACGTTTCCATTAGCATGGAGGTGGCGTTAAGTGGGAAATAATTATGATTACTGCTATTATTTTATTATTAAGTCCTGATGAATCTCCCACTTCCGGACTCTGCTCCTCATTGGAAGGCTCAATCAGCTCTTCTGAATCTTACGGTTTGGATGCATGTTTCATGAAACATAGCATTATTCTACTTTTTTTTTTTTTACGGCCTGTAAAATCTCTGTAAATGTCCATTATTTCTATGTTTTAGAAGTTTCAATAAAGATTTGCACACTACTTCAGGGAACTGACACATAAAATAACAAAACAATAAAACTATCTGAAAGATATGATCAATCAAAACAACACTCACTAGTACAATCCTGCCTTCTGTGGTGTAATATATGAATACATAACTTAAAAGTAATAAAATACAATCAGTAGTAAATATCCTGCCCTGCACATGGCTACTGTAATAACAGGATGGACCTACGTAAAATAGAGTAGAAAGATTGTAGAAGGCCACTTCACCCATTTTTATACCTGGTTCCATATTTACTGCAGTTGTGTGTAAGGGCTTATTAACATGGCCGTCTGCGGGGACGTACATGTGGCCGCATGTACGTCCTCATAGACGGCAATAGCGGCGCGGCGGGGCCGCACACCGCAGAAAGATAGAGCATGCTCTATCTTTCGCCGTGTGTGCAGCCGTGAGCCGCTGATTTCTATGGAGGGAGGAGGGGCCACCTCCTTCTCTCCAGCACACGGTGTGTATGTACCACGGTGTGTATGTACCCTAAGCCCCAGTATTATATGGGATCAAACTTGTTGAAGGCTTCTTTATCTAGAAGTCAGGTCTCTAAGGTTTGAAAGCAAATTCCTATTTAGTTCTGATACTATGTCATAGCAATAATGCATTAGCCAGTACCAGAAATACACTAACTAATCCATGAACATTTCCAAAATCATCATGATCTTTGAGTTCAATATGTAATGTAACCAATGAGTTCATTGTAACAGTACAAAAGCTTGGCTTCAAGTGTGTTCATCTTGGTTAAAAGTCCTTGGTTATAGTTCTGATCCAGGCAGATGTCCTGTAGCACATTTCCTCTACACATTTGGAATCAGTCTTCATCATTAACCAGCATTCAGGTTGCTGTGCATGTTTTTCTTGTCTACTGCTTGCATTTTCAGAGCAGTGTTGGGCACATACGCCTATCCTTCTGTCAGTTCCAGGGGTCTGACTGATGTTGCAAGTTATATCTTTGGAGCTTGATTTGGTCTTTGATCTGGTTAATCAGAACCTGAGAAAGGAGAATTCCAACCAGCTTTTTGAAAAAAAAAAAAAAGAAAGAAAAAACTATTGAGATTATTAAAATAATAATAATAATTATAATGATGATGATTGTCTCCATGATAATAATAAAAAATATAATAATAGTCTCAATAATTACAATAGTAATCTCTGAGAAGATGTATCTCTATATACCAGTACATGGAGCCTGTGTCACTGTGTAACAGTAAAAGACTTAGTTACATAAAATCCTCCCATTGATAACCATTAAGCATATAGCCTAGTGGATAGAGTCCTCCATCTCTAATGCATGTGGAGTATAGTTTGTGAATTCGAATCTCATGCTGGGCAAAACTTTTTTTATTATTATGGAGAGGATTATTATTCTTCTTATTATGGAGATTATTATTATTATTATAATAGAGATGATTATTGGTAATAAAAATTTGGGGCGTGGCCAGGGTGTGATTAGGGGTGTGGCTGAATGTTGGGAGGTATGTAACTCGCGGTAGGAGCTTTGGCAAGGTAAAGGGCGCTGTTAGAATTCACAGCACAGGGGAGGGGGGTAAACAAACTGCTCTTTTGCAAAGACTGCTGCCTCTTTCACGGATGGTGTCCCTGTATACCTGCATGGAGCAATGGCTTGCTTATTCCTAAAACCGGCATCTACTGACCTTTACTGGGGATTAGTTGTCTGTCTATTATTTTCCACGCAGAGGAGGACGCCTCAGTAGAAATACTATCCCAGAAACATGACAAAAACAGGAACTCTGCAGTGGGGGTTAATGTGAAGTGCACAGAGCAATCTTAATACAGAATATTTATACATCCAACCTCACAGGTTGATATATTCTAACAATTAAAAGCTACATATTGGTTTACTCACTACTCACCCCTTCTCAGTCCCCCTCCATGTCTAGATATACAGGCAGTCCCCGGGTTACATACAAGATAGGGTCCGGTTTGTTCTTAAGTTAAATTTGTATTTAAGTCAAAACTGTATATTTTATAATTGGAGATCCAGACAAAAAAAAATTGTGGCCCCAGTGACAATTGGAGTTTAAACATTTTTTTCTGTAATGGGACCAAAGATTATCAATAAAGCTTCATTACAGAAACCATACAGCTGATTATTGTAGTCTGGGACTATAGTAAAGCATTCAGAAAGCTTCACCAGAGGTCAGAGGGGTCTGTCTGTAACTATGGGTTGTCTGTAAGTCGGTGTCCTTAAGTAGGGGACCGCCTGTACTGTGTTACAGCAGGTAGAGGACAGGCGGGGTTAGGATGATCCTGTGTACAGTGTACAGTCTGTGAAGTTACAGCATGAAAGTGTTCTAGCAACACCACCAGAATTCTTCTGGCTCATTAGCCTTATTAGCATAATTATCATAGTCATATTCCCTGGATTTAAGAGTAAGTGTCTCTGGTTTATCATGCTTGATTTTCTTCGCTAATTTCTTTTAAAAACAATACAAAAAAACAAAAGAAGCTTACCCTTAAAAGTATATAATACCAAAACAACTCTGCTTCTAGCCAAGATCTACTTTCAGTGGTACAAATGGCACATGGAGACCATGTTCCACTGCTGCGATCAGTGATTGGCTAGAACAATGCCATTAAAGGAATAGAACATCATTGTATATACGGTACTTGTTTAAAAAGACTGCAAACAATGTTCTATGTGCAGACTGTAACTTTATTTACATGTCTAGAGATAGTCTTGGGGGTAGCAGGAAGGGCTCAGTGGCACAAAATGGCCCCAGTATTTTCATGCTCCCCACATTTGGTTGCACTTTAAATTTTATTTTTGTGGGAGCTTGACCTAGAACACTGGGGGAGTCTCCGAAAACTGCTTGGTTATTTGTTTTCTGCATTCAAACTTCTCCACAAACCCTGTAATCTACAGCTGTTACTCAGAGCAGTGCAGATAAGGAGATTTCACCCAGGACAGCTGGTATAAGAAATCTTAGTGAAAATGTAAATAGTTAGGACTGTATATTAGATTTACATTATAACAGTAGAATATGCAAGCACAAGGCCCTACATAAAAGCCTTATAAAAAGTTACCTGTGGGATAGCCAGTCCTAGTGCAACTCCTCCAAGCAAGAAAAGGTTACTATGCAGCCAGTTAACCAGTTTGTCAATGCAGCCATTGGTGTGTATATACTCGCCTGCTTCTAAATAGTCAAGAGTCTGTACTCTATAGCCACACATGGTATTCACAACAGCCTACAAGAAAAAAAAAAAATACATAACAGACCAATAATGTCCTCCTTACTACAAGTATATATACATTGAAAGAAGACCTGTCCAATCAATTTGGGACTTTAAACCAAATACAGGTCCTTCTGGATCTGTGGTTTAGAGTCCCAAATTGACCTTTTTGATGTCTTTAATTTAAAAAACAAAACATTTATGCTCACCTAGATGCGAGTCCAATAAGGTACATCAGACTCACATCCTTTCGCGATGCAGGATGTGAAGCCGGGACAGTATCCCAGCTTCACTTCACATGCACAGTAGCTACAGGGCTTTGTGTGGTCAAGCCGGGGCGTAATACGCATGCTTCACTTGCCAAAATACACACGAGCTAAGGGAACGGGGAGATGAGGAGAGTACAAAATTTCTTTTTCTTCCAAATGCTCAAAGACTGTACAAAACAGGGCAAATCATGCAGATGGAATCTATTTATCAACACATATGTATTAGAAAGTGATATATAGAGGAATATTCCTACCTCATCTTCATTATGCAGACAGCAGGAGTAGGGTACAGAGCAACGTTCTCGACTTTGGTTTTCCGAGGAACAGTTGAAGTATATGTTCTGAGACCAATCATTGTAAGATATTCCCCCACAACAGTTAAACTGAAAAGCAAAAGATAAAGTCAAACAGTTTAAAGAGGTTGTCCCTTGTTGTAAAGTTACCCCTCACAGGATAAGGGATAACATGTTAAGCAGTTGGATTGCAAATGCTGGGGCCCACCACTTATTACTAGATTAGGGGTCTCATTTTGCTGAATGAATAGAGTGGCAGGCCAAGTATTTGAGTTGCAGCTCGGTTACTGTCTATGGGACTACTGAGATAACCAAGTAAATGGATGGCTGGGGTCATGCTCGAGCTACTACTGCATTCATTTGGGATACAGAAACATTGTTCTTGCAATTGCTGGCTACAAGACATCTAAGCTAAAGGTTCTTTGTACTGTATTAGCCAGTGGTTTAATAGATAAATAGCAGAGAGTCCACAGTTGTTTTTACCTTTATTGTCTCATCAACTATAGCATAACCGTGTCCATTTGTGTATAAATTTGTGTTCTATTTGGAGGTTGTCCTATACCATGCCTGATGAAGAGAACCGAGTAGTCTTTGAACTTTTGTTTTTTAGTTAGTCAATAAAAGGCAACAACTGGGGACAAGAACTGATGTGCATTTTTTTGCATGCAAATTTTGAATTCTCGTATAGAATTTTGAGAAAAAAAAAAAAAAACTACAGCATAAAGAGTTACATAAAGTATTGCCATAGATTTTATGCATTTTTATGGCTGTCGATTATGGTACACATGGCCTTTAGGGGGTAATTTCTATCCTATGTTAAAGAGATAATCGCAGGTGATCCCTTGGGCCAGACCCCCAGTTAGTAGATTAGGGGTCTTTGTGCATGCTCTAACTGTCCTAGTTAGTTCTGGGATGGCCTACAGAAAGGGTGCCATGGAATACTTTATTTCCCATGCAAGTGTGTGTTACACCAATTCATATTGTAGTGCAATGTACAAAACTGAAACAAGGTTCAATATTATACATTTCTATGTTTTTGCAGATTATCTTACCTCTCTTTGTCCAAAGTCTATGAGATTTTGTAGATCCAGATCATCCCTGTAGTGAACAATTGCATTACTAATCACTTCACTGACCTTCCCACGAGCCTTCAAGAAAACAAGCATACTTACAGTCACTGAACTAGAACCCCCAAGGACTAAACCCTACTAACTGGCCATTTGGCAACAAGTCTTCATACAAATGTTCCAGGCTCCATTGACATCTATTGAGCCTGAAGCCTCTTTAGGCTCATTTACATACCTTTCTAAAACTAGTTATAACTGTTAAAACTAGTGCTTAGGAAGCTTAAAGAAGAGCAGAAACTGCCAAAGGGGACACACACCAGTATGATTCCAGTGTGCTTCCTTTACAATACTTCATCCGGTGCTAGAGGTCCTTTAACCCCTTACTGACGATAACGTGCTAGTGCTGAAGATCGCCGCTCCCAGTTACATCATCGAGGGCGTGGCGATCAGTCGCCATGACAACCTCAGGTCTTCCAAGTGGTTTTAACCTATTCATTACAATGTGTGATTGGCACATTGTAATGAATGAGGAGGAAAATCCCCATATACTGTCATACACACAAAAAAATTCAAATCACCACCCTTTCCCTAGAAGTCAAATAAATAAACAGTGAAATTCCTAAACATGTTAGGTATCGCCGCATCCCAAAATGCACAAAAATATAATCAAAATATAATAACGTTTTTTTATCAAAATAGCGCCTAAAGTCCAAAATGCCACTTTTTTGCCATTTTTAAAAAAATAAAAAAATTCAATAAAAACTACACCACCCACAGCTCCATACACCGAAGTATGAAAAAGTTATTAGCATAGGAGGTTTTAATTTTTGTAAATGTATGAAAAAACATAAAACCTAAACAAATTTGGTATTCTCGTGATTACACCGACCCAAAGAATAAAGTAGACATGTCATTTGGGGTGCACAGTGAAAGTCGTAAAAATTTAAGCCCACAGGAAAACGTCGCAAATGCGTTTTTCACCATTTTCACTGCACACTTCCCAGTATACGACATGGGATATTAAATACCATCACTATTAAGTGGAATTTGTTACGCAAAAAACAAGTAGTCACTCAGCTCTTTACATGGAAAAATAAAAAAGTTATTTTTGAGGGGAGGGAGTGAAAAATGGAAATGCAAAAACAAAAAAGGGCCCGGTGGTACAGGGGTTAAAGCTCTCACTGTCTTCTGAATTGACTGAAAGCAATTGTTTTATTAATACAATGAATTGGTCTCAGTAATATTTTTCTAAATGCCACAAATGCTCCAAAACCAGTCAGATATAAAAGTGATGTAACTCAGGAAATACTCTGTAAATATACATTTTCTCTTGTACACAAAACATGATGCAGGACTGATTTTGGACATTGTACATCTGTTCATTGAGTATCTACTTCACAGCTGTGTTTATATATGATAATATACATGCATAGTGACGGGGGGCCTAGGATTTAGTTAAAAATCCATCTTTGAAATGGTTTGATTTTTTGAAAATCAAAGAACAGAATTTTTTGAGAGAATTGGACTAAAATTTCACAATATCACAAAGAAAGAGTTATACAACAAATACTACATGTGACTATTGTATACACTGGAGTATAAGCAGAGTTTTCCAGCACAAAAAAAAATGTGCTGAAAAACCTTAACTCGGCTTATACTCAAGTCATTGAAAAAAAAAAAGCCCCTCTGTACTCACCTTTCCAACGCCCTCTGCAGATCATCTTCCGTCTTCAGCTCCGGCTCCCCGCGTGGTCCCATCCTACACACCATGGTGTCTTATATACTGGGGGACATGTGACCAATGCATTTCCCACCCTAGGCTTATACTCAAGTCAATAGGTTTTCCCAGTTTTTTGTGTTAAAATTAGCTACCTTGGCTTATGCTTGAGTATATACGATAATAAAGTGGTGAAAATAATTTCTTAATCTGATAGAAATTCTCTTTTAGGATTTAGAGGTCAGTTATTGAGCAATACATATATACACAGACTGACAAAGACAAATGTAAAGATATTACACATATAAATACATTTAATTTTTTTCATACACACACACGTGCAGATAGTTAAATAAACAGATTTGCTGTTCTTTTTTTTAAGCTTTAAATGGAATTTCTTTGAAGTAAAAGGAAATCCACCATTAAAAGCAAGCATGATAAACCAGGCAGTGTGACTATGGTAATCTTCTTATATTTATTATCCATGGCCTCCTTGCATCTAAAATCAACTTTTAAATGTATGCCAATAAGCCAGAGGCTCTGGGGACGTTACCAGATCCCAGGGCCACTACTAGGAATTTTGGGAACCCTGACTGACAAGATTTTTGCCCCCTCCCCACCCCACAGTAGATAGGTAGCTCCTGGACACACTGCCCCAAGCACATAAAAAAAATTTGTTAATTCGGTTTCCATTAGTCCACCATGAAGGTTCCACTTTGAAGATGACCCCATTATCTCAGTAGGGACATAAAGCAGAGATGTTAAATCCCCCCCCCCCCCGAATCCACCCTCCATTGACTACCAAATAACTACACCGGCAGTGAATGCAACTCATTTTATTGCATGTTAATTTCACATACAAACTAAATCTGTAAATACATTTTATAGAAAGCAAGAACAACTTATGGGTGGGAATATATATGGGTAGTCATGGTGGACTAATGGAAACCAATTATTGGTGAGAATAATTCTCATTTTCCATGGCATCCCCCATGAGGGCCCCACTTGGAGACATACCAAATAATGACATTTAGGGAGGGACAACTGCTTGCAACACTTTCCTACAATAGGCTAGCTCCCTATTATTTTTAATGTACCGCCTATAATGCTGGCCAAAGGTGAGCTGGCTACACCATGTAGCTGCCCTACACAATAGAAGCCCCTATATTTTCAGCCCAGGAGGCTGCCATGGTTCTGGAAGAGTGAGCCCCAACTGTCCCTGGAACCCCTGGGTCCTTGATAGCGGTCTCTATCCATCTTGCTATAGACACCTTAGATGCTTTTCTGCCTTTGACATTCTGCTGCAATTTAGTGGGAAGAACAGAGTCTTTTCGCCAAAACTTGGTCGCCTTAATTTAAAATAAAAGAATTTTTCTGACATCCAATGAGTGCCATTTCTCTTTCCGAGTAGTCCTTGGATTTTGATAGAAGGTTGGCAAGATGATTTCTTGATTCTGATGAAAACTTGAGGAGATCTTTGGAACAAAATTTTTATCAAGAATTAGAGTTACCCTATCATCAGATATTTTCAAGTAGGGCTTCCTAGTAGAAAGTGTCTATATCTCTCCCAACCGCCTAGGCCAGTGATGGCGAACCTTTTAGAGACCAAGTGCCCAAACAACAACCAAAATCCACTTATTTACCGTGAAGTGCCAACATGGCATTTTAAGCAGTAACTTATTGCTACCTGTTATTCCACATCTTTTAATTGTATCAGCCACCCGAGGCAACCAATACAGTTGAAAGAAGGAGGGCAAATTCAGCCCATCATTGTAGCATCTCCCCAGGGTCTTTCTGTACAGGAAGAATTGTGGGTCCAACAGGATGACCTCCAAAGATCAAAACCTTTTCATTTTTCCCAGTTTCAAACAGTCAATGAAATGTTGCTTTAAAATAGCACTGAGAGCAGTTGCCTGGGACTGAAGGAAGATTCGGTGGATTTGGTCCTGTTTTGTGAACTCTTCCCTGGGGCGATGGCCTGAGTGCCCACAGAAAGGGCTCTGAGTGCCACCTCTGGCACCCATGCCATAGGTTCACCACCACTGCTCTATACTGTACTGCTGCCCCTCATGCTCTATACCAGTGATGGGGAACCTTTTAGTGACCGAGTGCCCAAACTACAACCAAGACCCACTTATTTATCACAAAGTGCCAACACAGAAATTTAATTTGTGATTTATACTCCCTTCTCTATCACAGTTTTCATTGATACCAGCAGCGATGACACCAATAAAAAAGAAAATAGAAGAAATTTGGATGATCATTGTAGTTTCCCTCCAGGGTCCAATAAAGATGAAGAATTGTCAGGGCCGGAGCAGGAGCTACAATGATAATCCAGATCCTTCCACACCATCCCACTCCTCCAGTAGTCCCAGGTAGCACTGTCACTTTAAAATAGCTCTGTGCACAGCAAGTCCTGGGCTGTCTGGGAATGCAGGAAGATACCAGGAGTCATCTCTGGTGATGGCCTGAGTGCCCACAGAAAGGGTTCTGAGTGCCACCTCTGGCAGTCGTGCCATAGGTTAGCCACCACTGGCCTAGGCAATGTTATGGCCAATATGAAGGTTAATTTCAACATTAGTTCTCTAAAGTTTGAGGGATCTAGTGGTTTGTAAGTGGTGGCCCAGTAAGATAATTAAGGACTATGGATAAAACTCAATTGTGGATAGTCTATTTGATTCTGGAGTTGGCCAAGAGACAATATTTGGACCTTTCAGACCTTTTGAAGCCTGCTTGGAGAAAATCCAACACCTGAGAAATATTAGGAGAAGATCAATAAGGAGTATTATGACAACAAAAGGAAGGAAACTTTTTCCAAATACGAGAGAGTAAACTGAGAAAGTGACTGGTTAACAACTTGCCTTTAAGGTAGATATCACTTTATTTGATAGTCCTTTGGCTCTTAACTCTCTCTCAGGATCCAAACCGATAGCCTTCTGGGGCTTCGATGGAAGACTGGTCCCTGGAATGGAAGGTCTGGACGAGTAGGATGAACGAGTGGTTTCTCTAGAGGGATGGAAACCATATATTTTTTGGTCATTAGGGGACTATAAGAATCGCTGTTGGACAACCTATCTCAGCAGAAACTTGATCAACCAGAAGGAGTGGTGCTTGAACAACAAAGTCTTTCTACAACTGAAGCAGGAGTGAGGGACTCCAAAATACCCGAGCCAATACAAAAGTGAAGAATGTCTTCTCTCCGCTATTTTGTTCTCATCCCCTTTTAGGTGAACGGCTGATGAGGAAAGGGAATTGCTTTTTGCCCAGAGGACAATTTTTTTATGTGCGCTACTGTGCTGCACTTCAGGATTTCCCACACAGCTCTTAACTCCTGATAATTTGAGGATCAAGACTGTATTGATAGGGGCCATTGACCCTGGGCAAAAGAGTCTCTGAGCTTCGCACCCTATCCGGACTGACTTGCACAACTACAAGTGGCCAGGGGTGCCAGGGTACTCCTTTCCTTAAAATTTGTCCCAATTTAGTGATGATCTGACAAGAGGTGTCATTTTTATTTTGCAATGGAAGTAAAGAGGGTTCTTGTCTCAGGAAGCCAGAATCCAACTTTGTAGTATACAAGTGTGATCCTGACTCCACTGGACTGACTGAATACATGCGGTTAACTGTCCCAAGATCTTCATCTCTTCCCTTATGGAGCAGTCGTTCCTTTCCTGAAAACCCTTTATCTGTTGAATCAGAATGATATTTTTCTTCTGGAATAAAAGACACCTGCCGTGTTGAGTTGAAGCAGATGCCTAAAAATATAGCGGTCTTGTTGGGGGGGATCATGTTCGACTTGTCCCCATTTATGACGCAGACCAAATGTTGGAGGTTCGCAACAGTGAGATTCCTGGGCTGGATTAATTCCAGCTCTGCCCTTGGAGCTAAAGAAATCCCAAATGGATGAGCCTTGTATTGGTAGAAAGCTACATTCCCTTCTGGTGTGAGCGCCGCAAATCTGAAATAAATTTCTGGGATGAAGCATATATTGGCACGTGGTAGTTCACATCTCGAAGATAAATCGTGCACATGAATCTCTTTAGAGTCTCAAAAGGGCTGTTTTCTTTGTGTCGCTTTTTGCTCCCTTTCTGCCTCCTTTTCCAGAATTGGGTCCAATTCTGGCCCAAATAGATATTCACCTTCAAAGGGAAGTCCGCATAGCTTAGATTTGGATCTAAAGTCACCACCCCAATGTCTTAACCAGAGCATTCATCTGGCGTTAGATAAGGGTCCTTCCTTTGCGCAATTCTCAATCCTTCCGCCAAGGCATCAGCGATGAAGGCAGAAGCAGACTAGAAGAAGGGAAGGGTCCCCAGAAATAAAACTCTGTCTGGCCATATACTTCATTTCCTGCCTTAGCAACACACACTAAATGAGGGTATAAGACAACAGTAGGTTACCTGAAAAACTTTAAGCGGCCACATAAGTATTTTACCATATCAAGATTGTAGGAGTCAGACGGCCCACCATTCTGCTTAGCAGGGTGACGTTAGCCCCGCGGGGCCACGGACAGAGCCAGTATCCCCGGATCCAATGGAGGCAAAGAAGGGAGACCCCAACGGCGATTGATGCCCGGGCCGTTTGGGTAAGGGAACCAAGCCCTGCTCCAGAAGTGTTCCCCTCCTCACTGTTCCGCTTGGAACAGGAAGCGAGGAGAGATTTATTTCTACTCCGTCCTGTGTAGGGACAGGAAGACAATAGAGCATGGATGCAGTGGTGGGGTATTTAACTTCACTTCCTGTCCCTACAGAGGTCATGACGTCATCCTCCAAGTGGGGCAATCATGGAAAAATGTAATTATTCACCGACACAGCTCCTCTTCTCTACCAGTGCACACTCTATGACGTCATGTCACGTCATAATGTGTGCATGGGCAGAGCGTACTGACCTGTCTCTGCCCACGCTACTGCTGTGGAATCCTGGGGAGAAGAGGAGCTACATGGGAACTCAGAAAGGAGAGTAATGATTTTTTTTAATCAAACTGCCCCACCTGGCCCTGTTCAGCACTGTGTACGCCTTTGTGTATCCAGGGCCTGGACTGCAGTACGAAGATTATCCTCAAGATGGCGGCCATGCCAGAGCCCCATAATACTGTAGCTGCACTGGCTGTTACACAGTGGGAGGAAGGGAGAGGAGCAAGGGAGAGGAGTGCCAAGGGACCATGAGATGTGCTCCTGCACAGTAACAGCCTGTGAGACTACCAGAGCCCTTCCATGCTGTAATGTCCCCAAAGCCCTTTGGCTCAAGAGCATAATTGTAAAAGTTGATTTTAGAAGAAAGAGCTATGGATAACAAATTAGATTACCACGGTCAAGGCACCTGGATTGGTGTGCAAGTGTCCCCAGTTTATCATGCTTGATTTTGATGGCAAATTTCCCTTAAAATTTTATGATTTGAATGTATGGCAGTGAAGCCAATGCCTACTGAATTCCATACATGCAATAGCAACCATGCCATCCAGGATTGCAGAAGGGGCCTGTCCCCTATCTGGGATTTAATTATTTTTTTTTATGTTTTTCTTCCAACTTATAGAAAAGGTTCACTGGTTTAAAGTTAGTCAAAATTATATTGGACTATTGAAAGTTTACCTTGTCAGAGAAGACAAAGCCAACTATGCCCGCAGACAGCTGCAGTAGAAACACCAGCGTCAAACATATAGAGAACTGCAGAGGAAAGTTAAACATTAATGTTTAATAAAACATATTTATACATACACACACTTCAGAGAGTAAATAAGATTAGAAGGTAGAAGGTCCAGATATATTTTCAGTTTAAAGGTCCATTTACATGTAACACTTCTGACGCGAGACAAATAGAGTATAGAGAAGCTTTAGAATGAATATCATACAGAGCTCATAGAAGGATCACAGATGCTGAGAAATAAAGAAGCAAAGACAAATATCACACCACGCAAAGGTAGGGCTTACACAAGGCGCTCATCGCTTCTTAGTAAGCTCATTATGAAATGAATGTGAAATTCCTGGTCAATGTAACCCACCGCTTGCAAGAGGCAGATGTTTTCCCGTAGAGACCCAATACATCCACAAAATGTAATAAGGAACATTAAAACGCCAACCGATATAAGAAGCAATGCAGGGTCCACAGCAAGACATGCCATAGCAGCCTCTGTGGAGGATTTACAATCACAATATTAGTATAGAGCAGCATGGCAAGGATACCGTCTTATTTAATCAAAGAAAACAGGTTTCAGGGTTGGTACGTGACCAATCCCAAAAGAGTGTCGGCACTACCAGACTTGTGTGTGATAGAAGCACATACCCGGAGCCTATGAAGTTCATGGGGGGTGCTCAGCCAGCAAAAACATGAACATAAATGTGGAAAAGAACAGTTCTTCTTTATTTAGTGTGAATCATAGGACAGGGAGGTGTAGCAAGGGACTATCGTCGGCAACGGACCATTTTGCACACTCCTGCGCTTCTTCTAGCCGTATGTAGGACGCCATTGGGAAAGAAGAAAATAAAGACATTCCCGGCTAATCAAGGCAGATGCGATCACCGCTATTACACAAGTAAGTGAAAACATGCACTGTTAAAAACAACAACAATATCACAATACGATTTATACATAGTAATTTTTCTATGTTTAATCCAAAGCATGCTCTATGTATAAATCGCATTGTCACATTGTGATATTGTTGTTGTTTTTAACAGTGCAGGTTTTACTTTTTCATGGTATTCCATAAGGTGAGATCGCATCTACCTTGATTGGCCGGGAATGTCTTTGTTTTCTTCTTTCCCAGATGGCCAAGTCCTGTAACGCCGCCCACAGCCCGTCACATGACATTATGCAACGAGTGACGTCAACATATGGGTCTAACTATTCATGTCCAGTGGCGTCTTACATACGGCTAGATGAAGTGCAGGAGTGCTCGATACGGACTGTCACCATCAATAGTGCCTTGCTATACCTCCCTGTCCTATGATTCACACCATCTTATTTAGTGCTGCAAGTTACCACGGAAAATCAAATCATCATTTGTGGACATTAATAATGGAGGGGTTATGTAAAGGGTGGCATCTGCTGTGAACGGGGGGGAGGGCTGACGTGGCACGTGCTGGGCCTGTATATATACTGAGGCAATGAAGACGTTGTGTACTACACCAGATTCATTGAAGCATTGCTAAGACACTGGGAGCACCAGAGATGACTTTAAAACCACTTATTACAACCATATATAGGCAAATACAAACATTTTATTATAGTTGCCATGGATTAAAAGAACATGGAGTGTTGTAGGACACCAAACCACAGGTTCAATAGTTGGTTTGGTGTCCCAAACTCCCGACAGGTTCTCTTTAAATGCTACACATAGGGACAATTGCAATTTGAGAATACAATTCAGTATATGCTTGCCCATTGCACAGATCTCACAAGAAAGTAAAGGTGGCATGCACAGAAGACAGGCAACTGCTTTCAGGAGCAGAGTATGGGTACATTTCCCTATGATGAAACCAATATTTATATTGTAAGACGATCTCCAGCAGCACAAGTCTGCCAGGTTTGTCTTACATTATTAACACTAAGGGCTGTCTGGAAAACCTATAAACTACAACTATAAAATGCTGCTTGGTAACAGTGTATAGAAAATATTCTGTATGTTTTTTTCAGGACGAAGTACTAGATAGAAGAATTTTTTTTTTTTCAGAATGATCAACTGCAAGAACACAATCCTTTGGACTTTCTTTGTTCTAATCTTTCAGTGATCACAGAAACTGATCCCCTCTTCAGCGCTTGCGCTACAATGTTCTTGAAGCCATTCATAATACTGTACACCAAATAATACTGAGCACTGACGACTATGCGTTATGGCATGTGCATTAGATTATCCAGGTTTTGCAGCAAAGCAAGTAGTAAGCTTACCAGCATGTTTCAATAGCCGCGCGTAGACTCCGACAGCGACCATTACCATGGATATGACCTGGAAAACACAAGAATAACACAGGTTAATAGATGTATTTTCTTGCAGCCAGTGCTGGGACTGCAGAAACAGCCATGTTCCCCATGTGTAGCCCCAAAATCACAAGATGTGAAGAAATGCGATTAAATCCCAAAAATATTTTATCATAAAATTTGCCTTTCATTGGTAGTCCAATCAACACAACAGGTTTCAAAGCACTAGAGCCTGTGGAGCAAGGGGGCAGTTTACAAAGAGAATTCCGTATTCACTTTAAAATAATGACCCTCATCCACAAAGTTCTGAGTGCTGCTGCACCCCCTCTCTTCTCGCAGTCTATCGCTCTTCTCATGCTCTTCGATCTGCCAGTGATAGAAGATTAATCTCTACCTTAACTCGAACCTCTCATGCACGTCTCCAGGAATTCTGAGCTGCACCAATTCTCTGGAATACCCACCCTCCAAAGCTTCAAACTTGCTCTTACAACCCATATCTTTAGGCAAGCTTATCACACTCGCTAACTGCATGAAATGCCACCTCTCCCTTTACTAATCCATTCTATGTACTTTCTCCCGTCTGTTATTAGGCAAACAGCAGATATATACCAAGCTCAAGGCTTCTCTGCAATCTTATTCACCCTGGGCTCTGTATATAATATGCCGGCTGATGGCAGAATTTTTATTAAATTATTTTATATTGTTCCCTTATAAAGAATGGCTGAACCATTATACAATTTCTTTTACCTCTTGTGTCAACCCCCTCATCCTCATAGTCTGTAAGCTCTTGCAAGCAGGGCCCTCCCTCCTATTGTTCCCAATGACTGTTTGTTCTTTATAATGCAAAATTATATTTTTATATGTCCCCTATGATTTGTAAGGCGCTACGGAATTTGATGGCGCTAAATTACTAGATTATTATTATTATTATTATGGTATAAAGGGAGTACCATATTTTTCGGACTATAAGGCGCACCATCCATAAATGCCTGCTAAAAAGTCTAGGTTTATATATAAGGCGCACTGACCAGCAGGTGGCAGACCTGTGCACAGTTCAAGGCAGCTGCAGTTACAGCCGACACGTAATGTATAACATTTGCCTGGAAGTACAGTTCATATATAAGGCCCACCCGTCTATAAAAGGATTTTTTGTGTGCCTTATAGTCCGAAATATATGGTACATATGCATAAATGTGACAATATTTAAATAAAAAAAAACTTTTTGATCTATGCAAATAAATAAAAAAAAAATCTATATTTTTAGACAAATTAAGATCCAGACACAAAAACACATATATTGTAAGGGGATTAAGTAGCGGGGTAGTTGTCTCACAGGGTCGACAGGCACTTTTTCGAGGCAATCACAGAGCTCGTCTGGTGCAACTGCCAAAACCAGTTTTATTTTCAATAAAAATAAAAGGCAGCAACACAAAGTATAAACAAACAAAAAATAAAATCCTAAGCCATCTGGCCACTAACTAAACATACAGCCGCCCCAACAATACACAGCAGTGAACTCACACTAGTTTTCCCCCAGGTGCAGAGGGAGGCCTGTGGGTCAGCACCATTCAGCTTGTGACAGCACAGCACAGCTGTAGGCTGATAACATGGAGAGCCCAAAACCTAGAATCTCCGGTTGGAGTGGGGGCCCACCCTCACTTCCCCACTCCAGCAACACTGGTCCCTAGTAGGTTTTACAAAAAACACAGCGCAGAGACGTCTGCAAAAGAAATGACACATCCTGGTTGCTTTTGTGAGGTACCTTGGGCAAATGTATACCCCCCCATCTACCACTTCTCCACACATACATATACATTATATATTCACACACACATGTAAATTATATATAATGAGCTCATAAGGTAGACTAAGGCCCAGTTCACACTGCCATCTGGGCTCTTACACTCTCCATTTAAAGAGAGTAACGGTAACTAAAGATGAAAGGCAACAGGTCTTCTGTAAAACTTTTGTTCCCCATATGTGCAATGCAGCTGCAATGGGCCTCTGCAACCAGTCTTTAGTGAAAATGAGGTCCCTAGTGACCGGTTTCCTTTAAAGCAAGGGGAATATGCATCATAAAGCTTAATATGGGCACATACGACTGCAGACAGTAACAGACTCGGGTTTTCGTTCTACCATCCTTCAACTTCCAACTACATGGCACTTGTAGCATACAAACTGGACTTGTAACTTGACCTCTAGGACCAACTGTGGTGTTGAAACTTATGCACATTGAAAGTCCCTCTCATTGTAAGTTAAATTGCCTCCATCTTGTACTACTACACTAAAAAATTAGAGCAGCACAGAGTGTCAGACTACAATGCCACAGTCCAATGTGTCTGACTGAGCAGTCCAAGTAGTTTATGAAGCTGGTATTCGGGGATCTGCATTATGCGTCTTTTTGACTTGGGGTGGGTTAGACACTTAAATAAGGTCCATAATAGTCATATACAATAACAGACATGTCAGAAGAGGTAACCCCTATAAGAAAGATTGTTGTACAGACCGGTTCAGTGTTATACTGCCCCAGTGCAGCTGCTAAATCATTAACCAAGCTGGGAAAAACTTTACAGTTCACAAACCTTTAACATATTTCCCCAAATGTGCTAATTCTAATCCTCTATTGGGTTATTCAGCATTCAGGTCATATCTGATAATTTGTAAAGGACACTCAGTTTTGTTATTGGCATAGAAAATCATGAACCTTTGTCAAGAGAACTGCATTCCTCAATGTACCGTGGCTGCCAATTTTATAGTCTACATTCAAGGCAGGTCCTAAGTGCTAAAACATTAACCAAGGTCATAGTTATTTCTACATCTGAATGTCTGTGCATGAATGGATTGTTTATGATCCCATTTCAGTGGAAAGAACAAACCTGCAACAAACCTGCTTTGGATAAATCCTAAAGGTTACTGAAAAGTCAAACTTTATGGATATAGCATGCACACCTCAGCATTAGGAATAGGAAAAAGTCACAATTGTTATTTAAAAGCAAGAGGTTATGTTGTAAATGTCTAGTATCAGATACCCAGAAACAATGCACAGATATAAAAAAAAAAGGAGGTCAAAACGCAGTGATCACATGGGTATCGCTTACAAAGCCAGGAGATGTGTTCATCCGATCCCAGTTACATGTACGGCAATGCTAGAAACTTCTATTGGCTTTTAAAGGGGAAGGTGGACCAAACATTAGTGCCAAATTCTGACAGAGGCCTCGGTTTCTTTCTATACCCAGCCTAGCCATTACTACTACTATTACTAACAACGTACAGACTTTGGCACAATGGAAATTGGAGGGATGAGCACTCTTTAACTCTCCCTTCTCCATAGGGAGCCAGGTGGGTAGGAATAGGACCATTCCTATCTTTTGCAGCATAGCCAAGACAATGGTGACTGTGAGCTGGGCCACAATTTGTGCGTCCAGTTCAAAGGCGTCATATATAGTCATCTGCATGAGGCCTCATTGACTGGGGTACTATTTAGTTTTCAATTACATTAAGTACTATAAACTAGACATTCTTAAAAGCAAATCTCATCCACTATTCTGCTATTGTACAATACTGTGTGACTCCAACTTTACAGCCACATGCTTTACACTGCAGCTATGCAGAAGTGTACACCTCACTCACTCCAGTATTCAATGAAAAAGCAGGTCTGCCCACATGTACAGCTTCCCGATTATAAACATGTGCACACAATGGGTGTGTGTGTTTCAGGTCCACTTGCAAATAAAATTAGAAGGCAATCTTGGCCAGGAATAGGATCTGCTCATTTTTTTGTGGCTCGGGTAATCTGCTCATACACGGGGCCACCGCCTTGTGTATGAGCCCAAGGCCGTACATGCTATCCGTTAAAACAGGTAGCCTACAGCTAAAAACAGGTAACCTAATGCAAAAAGTTTGTTTGCATTAGGTCGAAGCTTGAGGGTGAAGACACACATGGCGTTTTTGGGCCGTTTTTACTAAGTGCGTTTTCAGATCGTTAAAAACGCATGCGTTAAAAAACGCATCCGTTTTTTGAAAACGCATGCGTTTTTGTCCATTTTTCATTGCGCAATTTCGGAATAACGGACAAAAACGCATGCGTTTTAAAAAAACGATCTGAAAACGCACTTAGTAAAAACGGCCCAAAAACGGCCCAAAAACGCCATGTGTGTCTTCACCCTAAGGCCACTCAGTGAGTATGGTCATGAATACCACTTTATGACTTAAAGGAAACCTACCATTTAGAATGGCAGGGGTAAGCTGTAAGTACCGAGAACCAGCTCAGGGTGAGCAGGTACCGGTACTTACTTTCGTTAGTGTTATAAACCGCGGTATCGTGGTTTTAACACTTTTTAAACTTTAGAGCAGGAGAGGCTTCGGCGCTGCGCGCGACCGTGCAACATCTCCGCTATTTCCTATGTAGTCGCGCGCACGCAGCGCCGAAGCCTGTTCCGGTCTAGAGTTTAAAAAGTGTTAAACCGCGATACCGCGGTTTATAACACTAACGTAAGTAAGTACCGGCACCAGTTCACCCTGAGCTGGTGCTCGGTACTTACAGCTTACCCCTGCCATTCTAAATGGTAGGTTTCCTTTAAGATGGTTCTGTGGCTCTATGAAGTTATTCAAATTAAAGTGAACTTGTGACCAAGATTGTAATTTTAAGCTGATGACAGGTTCCAGTAGCCAATGAGGTGCCACTTTAAAAATGACATTGTTAGCATTCTGAATCATTTCAACAGTTTATGATAGTTTATTTCACATTACCTGGCAAATCTATTCCTAAAAAGCTGTGTACAAACTCTGAAAATGTATGTCCATTATCCTTCTAGAAGATCAATTTTGCCAAAACCAGCAATCCTGAAAAATACTAAACTGCACAGCGTCCTGAGATCTCTATACAATGTCATGTATAGCATATCTGACTAGATTTAGTACCGTTCCGATATCACCCCCCATAAATTCCTGTACACAGAAAGGGTGCATTTTTCTACAGCCCATTAAACCAATGTTCAGACACAAGGCAGTACAGCCCCTCACCTGTTGTTACAGCCATCCACATAACAGCACTACTCACCCAGAACAGCATGTTGAAGAAGAACAGGAGATATTTCACCACAGGGCTGACAAATGAGAAGTCATCCCTGGTGACGGAGGTAGCCCCTCTCCTCGCCATGTCTCGTTTCTCCTCAGCCTCCTATGGAGGGGGTTATTTAGCTTGAGATCCTAAGACATGAGTACAGGGGTGTCCATTAATGAAAGAGACAGCGACTTCTAGTGCTTGGCTTCACAGGAATCATTGATCCGGAATAGATGGAACTACGTGATCACCGCTGCTTGTCAAATTCAAGTTGTAAGCTGCTCGTCCAATATTACGACGCTTGTGCTCAGAACTAGGGATCCCGCCCCTCGTATATAAAGTAATGAGCACTCCTTTTTTTTGTTTGCAGTGAGAACACAATTATATACGTGGTGTTCAGAAATTGTGTATAACGTTTCGGCTAAACATAAGCTGTAATATAAGCAAAAAAAAATTAAAAACAGTGAGTAGAATATGACAATAGATCAAAGGATGTATAATCCAAAGATGACAATAACCAAATAATCATCACAATACAAACATCAAGAAAATACAGATCATGGGGGACATGCACATCAAGGTATAGCAAGGCAAGGTCTGTATTGTTCAGTGCTCCTGCTGGATGAATGCATTTTACATGCTGTCATTTCTGTAGATAGGACAAAAACACATTAGACAGCAACAAACTCACCATTCTACCATGGGTGGCACCTATAGAAGATGACAGGTAAGGACACTAGGATGGAGCGTCTGTACAGCTGGAGCGCTGTGTGTGGAATGAGAGGCCTGGATGAGGTCCAGGAGGCGTGTGGACCCCTGGAGGGGGGTGGGGGAGGCTTCGGCTGGGTATGGAGACCCGTGAGGCCGAACTTCCTGTAGGAGATGTGAGGAGCTAAAGACGCTAGATGGCGCTAGTGGCGTGTAATTAGGAGCTTCCAGTAAGACTGGGAAAGCAGCTACAGGTAGCCGCCTGCATGATGGCTACACGGACAATATAGATCTCATGATAACTATGTGTGGAATGTGAGAGCATACTATACGGTATAAAATAGGAGTGAAATGCTTACCACCCCTGAATGGAGACATTTTTTTGTTGGCATAATAGATTTATCATATCTATATAAGTAAAAAAAAGAATATGATTCAGACTATGCATGATAAAGCAGAAAGGCACATTGTATAAGATATAAGTAACACCACAAAAAAGGAAACAATAACCATAATGTATAAAGCATTATATAACACGTAGGGTGTTGCCACAAGTTAGCGTTTGGATTCCGTTTTGTAGCGGTATCAAAGTGTACTAGGGAGGCCCACAGACGACCGCATATATGCAAACGCATGCGATCGGCAATCAGCACCCCGTGTCTTACATATATACAATACACGACATGGGCGCAAATTGCCGATCGCATTCGTTTGCATACAAACACATATGCCATTACCCACAGGCCGTCCGAAATCAAAACGCTAATGTGTGGCATCACCCTTAGGCTACATGCACACAATGTATGCCCGCCGTACCGTAGTACGGCAGGCATACATCGGCGCTGCGGAGAGGAGCAGGGGATAAGCGCAGCTCACCCCCGCCCCTCTCCATAGGACTATTCAGCTCACGGTGCCGTATCACATAGAAAGATAGGACATGTCCAATCTTTCTACAGGTTACGGAGCGGTACAGTGCCGCACATATGCACTTTACCGCTCCCGTACAGGGCCGTGAGCCCATAGAACTGCATGGGGGACATATATCGGCCGTACATACGTCCCCCATACATGTGTGTGAATGCAGCCTTAGGCTGGTGCCACACGTAGCGCTTTGTTTGCGCTTGCGAATGCAAACGCAGACAAAGTCGCAGCCACCGGGGCAAGCCTCGGCCCGATCGCATCGGCGTTTCTATGGAAACGTCTGCGATCGTGAACAAACCGCCGGTAACGCAAAACACGCCGATGCGATCGGGCCGAGGCCCGCCCCGGTGGGCGCGACTTTGTCTGCGTTTGCAAGCGGAGACAAAGCGCTACGTGTGGCACTTGTACAGACTTGTATAGCCCTTTTTAGGGCAAATTTTTTGGTGGCCCATAACTTTTGTAAATTTTAATTTGCACAATATTCACATTTTCTAAAGCGGCTACTGGGGCATGGAGTACCTGGAGCTGAGGCTACACGGCGCGGCTACTCCACGCCACAGTAGCCCCTTGTGTTCTACATCAGCGCACCACAAACTCGTCTGAGAAGCTCCTGGTAGCTGTGCGCACTTGTCTGAGAAGCTTGGTTCTGTGCATGCGCAAAAGCTCTGGCTTCAGAGCCAAGACCGCGCAGCTGGTGGCCTGCGTTCGACGCATGCTCAGAACCCAGCTTCTCAGACAAGTGTGTGCAGCTACCAAGAGCTGCGCACTGAAGATTCCGCTGAAGGCGAAATACAAGAGGCTACTGCGCGCGGAGTAGCTGTGCCGTGTAGCCTCAGCTCTGGCTACTCACTGCCCCAGTAGCCTCTTTGGAAAATGTGAATATTGTGCAAATTAGAATTTACAGAAGTTATGGGCCACCAAAAAATTAGCCCTGAAAAGGGCTATACAAATGTACATTTGAGGAACCTGTCTCCGGACAGGTAGATTCGTGGTGGTAGGTCTCCTTTAAATATTTGACCATTGGTGGACTTTTTCTGTGTATTTTGTCTTTTTAAAAGGATTTGTTTTAATTGATCAAATAAAGTGTTAGTTTATGTTTTATACATTTTGGTTATTATGTTGCTATTCGATTTTAGGAACAATCTAATTAATCTAGTGGGGATACATAGAGTCTTTGCCCCCTATTATTTATATTGGAGTTCATAAGATATAAGTAAGATAATGTGGCTATTACACAAATATTTACATATCACCAGAAATGGCCCTTCAGCAGTACATGGGAGCAGTATCATATATCCAGGCAATACACATATAATCCATAAATAAGAGCAAAAACCAGTTATCTCATTTGTTTTCTCTTCCTCCCAGGCATTCCAAAGAAAGGCAAGCTGCTACATGCTAATTGGTTGGCTCTCTTGTCTATAACAGTTAGGAGGACACAAACACCTGAACCATGAAACTAAGAAAACAATCGTGGACCGAAGTTCTGCAGCATGATGAATATATCGAAGTATATAACAAGTATTCATACATTTCCCTCTAGAAAGATAAAGGGGCATATAAAAGGTCATAACTTCATACACCAGTTATAGAATTATGGTCCTCCCCAGTCAGACACCAGGTACATTTCTGGGGTGTGGTCCAGGTAGGATGTTTTCTAGAACCCACCTAGTGGCAGGAGGGGTGTGACGACCCCCCCCCCCCATTTCCCATTGTTATTGTCCTGGGGGATTATTATAACAACAATAAGAACACATTACGTCACATTACATCCCCACTGGTTCGGCACAATGTAATTAACTTTTATTGGATTATTTAGATAGCTTGTACTCCGCTTGTAATCTACACTCTGTCAAATGTACATATATTACTTTTGTGTGTATTGTATTGTCTAATGAACCCTTTAAGAAATGAATAATATATATTTAACATGTGTTTCTCTTTTTTTTTTATCCACAAGAGCTGGGCTGTGGGCAGGGGCGGACTGGCCATAGGACCCACCAGGGGAAATCCGAGTGAGCCAACTAGTCAGGTGTAGGTGGAAAAATAAAAAAACCTGTACTCCCCTTTCTGACCCTCCCCATCAGCTATGCAGGCTGGCCAATAGTGACAGCTCTGTGCCGTCGGACCGTTGGAAAGGAGAGTACATTGTTTATTATTTTTATGTGCTGGGCAGGGGACTGGCAGGCTGTATACAGGGGGCTGAGGCTGGCTATGTACAGGGGGGGGGGCTGGCCGTATACTGGGGGCACTGGCTGTATACTGGGGGGCCTGGGTGGTTATATATTTGGGGGGCTGGCTATATGCTGGGGGGATGGCTGGTTATATACTGGGGGGTGCTGTCTGGATATATACTGGAGCTGGCTGGTTATATACTGGGGGGGCTGGCTATATACAGGGGACTGATTGGCTATAAACTGGGGGGGACTGGATGGCTATATACAGGGGACTGGTTCACGGTGTTATTTGGCGTAGTAGTAGTATTTATTTTCCTGTACATAAGAGCAGTATCATTGTAGTTATATTCTTGAACATAGGGGGCAGTATTATAGTAGTTATATCCTTGTACATAGGGGGCAGTATTATAGTAGTTATATTATTGTACTTAGGGGGCAGTATTATAGTAGTTATATTTTTGTACATAAGGGACGGTATTATAGTAATTATATTCCTGTAAATAAAATGCAATATTATAATATATTTTACGTAGGGGCAGTATTATAGTAGTTACATTCCTGTTTATCAGAGAAGTTATTGTAGTAGGATTTTTTCGTGTATATATAAGGCAGTATTGAGTTGTGTTCTTTTAGAAAAGAAGCTTTATTCC
The DNA here is from genome assembly GCF_040894005.1 of Engystomops pustulosus. Classification (NCBI taxonomy): domain Eukaryota; kingdom Metazoa; phylum Chordata; class Amphibia; order Anura; family Leptodactylidae; genus Engystomops; species Engystomops pustulosus. The sequence continues at coordinate 133,849,720 of NC_092414.1, forward strand.
TGTAAAAGGGAGGCAGAATGTGTCTCTTTCTCTGTGCTGTACATGTTGATTTAGACCATCTATCAACAGTTTATGTGGAGTTTAGTAGCTCCACCCACATCAAATGGTCACGCCTACTTGTTTTGACCCCCGTCCACAGAATGGGGCCACTTTTACAGTTTTTTCCAGGGCCACTTTAAATTCCCAGTCTGCCCCTAGCTATGGGCAAGCGTTGTGTCATCCTAGAAGTTGTGTGGACAACTCTTACTTCATGCGGGTTCAGGGAGTGTCTATGTAAAACAATAACTAATTGACCTTGCGTACCATTAAGGGGCCTGGGAACGTCACAGGCAGAGATGGTCTTGCACTGTTACTACGTGGGACCAAGTGTTGGGGTGTGAAATGATACAGCTGTGGAAGTATGTGGGTCAGGGAATGGCTATGGACTGGGATCTATAGAATACAGAGGTCTAACAAAGAGAGACCCTTGAGGTGGTCACCCATAGCAATAGGATCCTAACTGGAGCACAGTGATCTTGGCGATGCTCCGGGCATCTAAACAGTTTAATACACCCTATTCATAAGGATACTGGTCTTGCTCCTCTGAGCCCCCCAACATATACCCTTAAGAATAGCGCTTGACGTTACATCTATTAAGCACATGTGTGATATTGTCCTGTGGACCTGATGAAGGAAGCTGTCTGTCAGGTTGTTTTATTTACCAACCAATAAACATATCTTAAAACCAAGTAGCACATCTTGCTATTGTTGTTTTTTTTCCCTTTTATAATACTTTAATTACAATGGGGGTCATTTACTAAGGGCCCGAATCGCGTTTTTACGGCGGGTTACCCTAATTTTTCACACCCCCCGATTTTCCCTGAATTGCCCCGTGTTTTTGGCGCACGCGATCGGATTGTGGCGCATCGGCGCCGGCGTGCACGCAATGCAAATCGGGGGGCGTGGCCGAACGAAAACCCAGCAACCCAGCACCCAGCAACGGATTGTGAACTCCGGCCGACCTTCAGCGCAGCAGTGACACCTGGTGGACATCGGTGGAACTGCCTTAGTGAATCGCTGGAAGACCCGAATCCACTGCAGAGAATGCGCCTCTGGATCGCGAATGGACCGGGTAAGTAAATCTGCCCCAATGTGTTTCAAATTATAATATTGTGGCAGTCGTGAATTTTTATAGCGATTTACATACAGTATTTTTTGGACTATAAGGCACACCGGATTATAAGGCACACAATCAATAAATGCCTGCTAAAACGTCCGGGTTCATATATAAGGCGCACCTGATAATGTATGACCAGCAGGTGGCAGACTTGGGCACAGTTCAAGGCAGCTGTTGTCTGTAAGTACGGGTCATATATAAGACGCACTGGACTATAAGACGCACCTTTGATTTCTGAGAAAATCAAAGGATTTTTTGTGTGCCTTATAGTCCGAAAAATATGGTACATACTTTACCAAAACAAAGTTTTGTACATGAATACAGTATGATGTTCAATACAAAAGTACATTACTAGTACAGAGCTATGTACAAAAACGCAGCACCTGGACCAATTCCCACTCCCTATATACATATATACAGTATCCCAAATTATTTTATATATGTAAAGATGAATATACATGTATACAGTACACCCATAATGAATGAATACATGCAGTCTCCCCTTTTAACTCATACTGTGCACCCTGTAATAAACATAGCTATATATGGTACCCCCTCTATCAAACACCAAGATCCCATTATTAGATATACATACTGAGCCCCCAGTATACAGTAGATTTACTGTATTTATTTGATTATCTATCTGCTTATATATCAATGATCACACGCAGTATATCACTAAGGAATCGCCCCTGCAGGCCAGGAGCGCTGCACTGGTAACCGCAAGGAGAAAACTTGCTTCAAATCCAAACAATGAATATTCACAATGGCAGCTTAATATACATAACATATAATTACTATCCTGTGTGGCTGAAAGAAATGCAAATTTGCCCCCTCTATTAGCGATATACTGTATACTGTGCCCTCTCTATTAGATATATAGACTGTGCCCTCTCTATTAGATATATATGCTGTGCCCCACTCCATTAGCTGTATATACTGTGCCCTATCTATTAGATATATATGCTGTGCCCACTCCATTAGCTATATATATTGTGCCCCCTCTATTAGATATATATGCTGTGCCCCACTCCATTAGCTATATATATTGTGTCCTCTCTATAAGATATATATATGCTGTGACCCACTCCATTAGCTATATATATTGTCCCCCTCTATTAGATATATATATACTGTGCCCCCCTCTGTTAGAAATATATACTGTCCCCCACTCCACTATCTATATATATTGTGCCCCTCTATTATATATATATATATGTATATATACACTGCAACAGACACACACGCCTGTAAACTTTTTGACAACTGGGCATAGGCACAAATAAAATCCCCCAAAATAAAAAAAAGTGCAAAAAGAAAAGACAAGCCACCTCGCAGTGTGGGCACCTTTCCATGTCATAGGACACAGCGCTGTCTGTGATTCCCACACCAGCCATGACAGTGTTAATCTGCCCTAATTCGCAGTATGCACAGTATTATTTCCTTCTATACAAGTCAATGGGGCACATTTACTTACCCGACCGACGGAGTTCACCCGAATTGCATTGTCCGACAACAATGTACTGTGCCACGATTCACAAAGATCATGCGCCCGATTTCCTGCATCTATTGCTTCCCTGCTCAGGTCCGCCGGAGGTTTTCCCCGGTGTATGTAAGTCCATTGGTTGTGACACAATTTGAATATTAAATCCCGCCCTCAGTCCGAATCAATCAGATTGTCCAACGGCCCGCCCCCAATTTCTGTTGCATGAAAGCCGGCGCTGCTGCGCCAAAATCCGATCATGTGCGACACAATCCCCTTCTAAATAGCTGTCACAGCGGCGCAAATCCCGAAAATTTCCAAAATCCATCGAAGGTGTGTTCCGCTGAACAGTAAATATAGTAAATAAGCCTCAATGAGTCGGTAAAAGAGACAGCACGCAAATGTCAGTTTTTCCTCAGATGATGCTCTAGAGCCAGGTTTTTAGCCATCTAATTTTAGCCAAACATACATATTTTTTTGCATACATGGAAAAACAGATGCGGATACAACACGGATAACATACAGATATTTTTGACACAAAGTGGAAAAAGCCTCACCGTATTATAGTTGGTATTTTGTACTAGTATTTAAAAACCTGAAACCAGAAATAGATCCTATACACGGAAGAAGTATAGATCTATTCATTATACTTTTTCTCTGTAGGATCCAAACCTGATTTTGGCTTATAAAAACCACTGTGAAATATTTACTAGAATACTTCCGGGTGAACCTGCCGTTAAGCAAATCCAATCTCTATGCTGTGATTCTAGAACCCAATTATTAAAGGGTTTTCTTTTCCATAAAGGATCTTTATTTAATAAAATCTGTTCTGGGAAATCTTTCATGGATGTCAGGTAGTTGCCATTTCTTGCTTATTGAGTTGCATGACAAAGGGAAATGTATGTACTGTGAAAAGAATATATACTGGACTAGAAGGCAGGTGTCATTTCTCCCTGTCACACCCTGTTACAAAAGGAATTAATGTCAGTTAGGTATTTTAAGAATGTCACTTGAAGGAATTATCCTGAATTTATTATGCAGCTATGGGGTTATTATGTTTCAAAGGTTTCCATTACCAGTTAACAGTTCCTACTGCTATGTTTTAAACAAGTAAAAGTTCTCTCATAACCAAACAAAACATAACATAGCTGTGCAGCAGATGTATTACAGTGCAGTGCAGTGTAATTATTACAATGGCAATGTAGCAACTATATCATTGTGGCAGTGCAGCCAATGTATTGCAGTGCAGTTTTGTAGATGTATTACAGTTGCAGTGTAGTGACTCCAAATAAGTACACCCAGTTGGGTGGTATAGACTCTCAACTCACATCACCAAGCAGCCAAACTTGAAAGAAACTTGTGTGAAATATTTAAAACTTAACTTTTAATATTGATTAAAAAAAGAGGAGTGCTCAGGTTTCTAATTAGGGAATCTGCATTGAATAAAGATAGGGATATTTATATACTGCATACCTTAAATGTCCTGTCTTGATTGAAGTCTAATGTCCCCTATCTGGTAATGCAAAACCAAGCAAAAAACAGGATCTGCTTTGATGAAAAATATTATATAGCCAACTGCAAAAATAGTAGTATAGGTGGTCCTCAATTTAAGGATTACAGATTATAGATGACCCCCTAGTTACAGATGGACCTCTCTGACCACTGTGACATCTGGTGAAGCTCTCTGGAAGCTTTACTTTAGTTGTAGCTGTAATGATCAGCTGTAAGGTGCCTAATGAAGATTTATTGATAATCCATGTTCCTATAACAGCAAAAAAAATTTAAAATTCACTGGGACAAAATTATTTTTGTCTGGAACTACAACTATAAAACCTACCAGTACCGACTTACTAAATGGCTGCCACTGCAACCGGTACCTTTTCCTACCAACACACAGTCCCCGACATACACCCTTAGTGTTAGGTAAGGTCCCGGTAAAGAGCTCCACGTCAAAGTGTCGAAACAGTCCTAACATGTCATGTTTCTCCTCCTCAAAGGCTCATCAAGGGAAAAAGTTAGATACCATTCTCATAGGGCAAAGTGTTATATAGCGTTGTATTAAACACTGGTGTCTACCAATCATGAATTGCAGCAATGGCTATTCAATCCTTCAACTCTTAAATAAGAGTATGGTGATACAGTGTTGCAGACTGAGGAGGTGGTTTAGATATAAACACCTAACCTCCTCTTAGGGCTCATTTACACTGCCGTCTGCGGGGCCGTACATGCGGCCGCAAATTTGCGGCCGCATGTACGGCCCCATAGACGGCAATAGCGGCACGGCGGGGATCCGGGCGGCGATCCGGGCCGCACACTGCAAAAAGATAGAGCAAGCTCTATCTTTCGGCGGATGTGCGGCCGTGTGCCGCTATTTCCTATGGAGGGAGGAGGGGTCACCTCCTCCTCACCTCCAGCACACGGCGGTATGCCCGCACGGCGGGCATACCGCGTGTGAATGTACCCTTAGGCTGCATTCACACACATGTATGGGGGGCGTATATATGGCCAATATACGTCCCCCATACACTTCTATGGGCTCACGGCACCGTACGGGAGCGGTACAGCACAGCTAACGTACCGCTCCGTAGCCCGTAGAAAGATGGGACATGTCCTAACTTTCTACATGATACGGTGCCGTGCGCTGCATATTGCAGCAAAGACTTACCGGTAACACCCGCTAACACCTAGCACCGATTGCCCGTGTTTTCCTGCCGATCGCCGCTGGCGGCTTCAAAAAGATGGCGGCGCACCTAAAAATTCAAATAACCCCCCTTTCCCTAGAACTAATATAAATAAACAGTCAAAATCAAACACATTAGCTATCTGGAAATGCCCAATCAAAATATAATAACGGTTTTTCACTGTGTTCAACTCCGTAATGGAAACTTTTTGCCATTGCACTTTTTTGCCGTTTTGAAAAAAAAAAATATATATATATAGCTTGAGAAAGGCTCACTGTTTGGAGCTGAAACCTTGCTCTTTCACATGGAATAAATCCACTAAGGTATTTTTTTCACTACAATCTGGTGTGCTGCCTTTTTTTCCCTTTGTCATATATATATATATATATATATAATCAATAAAAAGTGATCAAAATTTAACACATTGATACCAATGAAAACATCATCAAAAAAATTACACCACCCACAGCTCCGTAAACTGATGTATGAAAAAGTTATTGGTGCCAGAAGATGGCAAAATCAAAAAAACATTTTTTTGTACAGGTGGTTTTAATTTTTGCAAATGTATGAAAACATTATAAATCCTATACAAATTTGTTATCCCCATAATCGACCTAAAGTAGACATGTCATTTGGGGTGCACAGTGAAAGCTGTAAAATCCAAGCCCACAAGAAAATGCCGCAAATGCGTTTTTTCACTGCATTTGGAATTTTATTCCCGCTTCCCAATGCACTTTGTTATGCAGAAACTAAGAAACTAAGCTCTTTACATGTAAAAATAAAAAAAGTTATTGATTTTTGAAGGTGGGGAGTGAAAAATAGAAATGACAAAAAAACAAACAAAAAAAGGCCAGGTCATTAAGGGGTTAATAAATTCCCTCCAATGTTTTATATGTACTAAATTTTAAAACTATTTAAGTTTTCTAAGAAAAAGTTAATTTTTGCAAAAAAAAACAAAAAAAGAACAAACATGAATGTATTAACAGGATTGAAAAGCGTTAAGTGTGGCCTAGCCTTATGAAGAGTGATAATAAACTGTGTAGTTGTGTATATAAAAGAGAATTTATCCTTTGTTTCATGGAAAAGCTCTTAAAAAAAAATCTCAATAGAACTTAATTTAAAATCCAGTCACAGCCTAGTCTGAGTTGCCCATTCTGAAGAGAAGAAAGTGTACAAGCGCTCTGCCCAGCAGGAAGCAAACGTCTGATAGGATGGATTCAGGCCTCTCCGAGACAAAGAATGTTCAAAGTTAATACTGGGTTTTCAGACCCGTCTTCTATAAAGAAGAGAAGCAGGGGATCACATATCACAGTGGTTTAGTAATAATATGAAGTCAGAGTATTGTGAACCTGATACTGAACACCGTCTGTAACATATGTAGTTTAAACTGTTCCTGTTTTAGTGTTATTATTATACATGTTGGTTGCTATGTGAGGCAGGTATGACACAAGTTAGAATAGATTAAAAATAAATGGCACTGACACAGATCTAGTGTGTCAGAAAGTTTCACAGTTATATGGCTAAGAATCGTGTACACAGTATTCTATTGTGAGTGAACGTACAGTTCTTAAAGTTTGCCTAAAAAAATCAATTGCATTGGCTTATGTGGCTGTAAATCCTTTTTGCCATCCAATATTAGGCATCACACTGCTATACAGTATATACAATAAAACTCTACAGCAGGCTAAATCCCATGATCAGACATAGAACAGCGCTTTGAGAAAACCCTTTCCCTAAAAGACTATTTTTTTTTCAGCAACAGATTTTTCCCATTATAATGCATGGGGCTTCTCCTATTTAGGCAGATGAACCCTTATTTAAAAATTTTTTTGTGCAAACTCCTTTGAGAAGACTAAAAAAGGATTTTTTGTAAGATAGATATTAAATTGCGAATTCTGGCTTTAACACTTTGTAAAGTAGATTTTTACAACATTTCACAACATTTTGGGTTTCCACACAAGTCGGCCCACTTTTAAAAATTTGGATGAAAATTGGGCTAGCTTATCAATTATCAGTGAGTGGGAATTTAATATATGTGGTGCAGATAGAGTTGAATATGACTACTAGGGGTGACCACTCACATTAGGAAAGGGGGACAGGTCACTTGCTCTATTAAGTCAGGAAGCTATATGCATTATAAATTACGACACCATAGGACGAATGGGTCTTATTGATCGGAATGACCTGAGTGTATTACTAGAGCTTTTTTGATCTCTCACAATAATTGATCTCTTTACCCTATTTAAATGTCTTTCCTTACTTATTCCGTATTGTTTATATCAAAATAATGTGCATATAGGAGGATACCGTACATATTCGAGTATAAACCTACCAGAGTATAAGCAAAGGAAGCTAATTTTAACACAAAAAACTGGGAAAACTTATTGACTCCAGTATAAGCCTAGGGTGGGAAATGTGGCCACTACTCTCTAATAAAATGTCCAGTAGTCTCCCTCATGAATGAAATGTCCACAGCAACCCCTCCAATTAATATAATATCCATCAGAGTGCCCCTATTAATAAAATGTCCATCAGAGTGCCCCCCATTAATATAGTGTCCAGCAGAGTGCCCCCATTAATATAATGTTCAGCAGAGAGTGCCCCACATTAGTATAATGCCCAGCAGAGAGTGCCACGCATTAGAATAATGCTCAGCAGAGAGTGCCACCCATTAGAATAATGCCCAGCAGAGAGTGCCACCCATTAGAATAATGCCCAGCAGAGTGCCACCCATTAGAATAATGCCCAGCAGAGAGTGCCACCCATTAGAATAATGCCTTGCAGAATGCCCCATTAGTATAATACCTTGCAGAATGCCCCATTAGTATAATGCCTTGAAGAGTGCCCCCATTAATAAAATGGCCAGCAGAGTGCCCCCATTAATCTAATACACAGCATAGTGTCCCCTTAAAAAAATAATGCTACTCACCCACCTGTGCTGACCACCAGAATCCTCTTCTCCCTGAATGTCTTCAGGTTCCTGGGCAGATGCACATCTATGAAATCTGCGGGCACAGAAACTTTGATGTCAGCAGGTGGCGACATTGCCGTGTCATGGTTTCTGTGCTGGCAGATTGCATATAAGTGCATCTGCTGGCATGGCCGGGAACCAGAGAGGTGCTCCGGGGATAAGAGGACGCTGGGGGAAAGCGCCGATAAAAACTTTATGTTTTTATATACAATATATACTCAAGTATGAGCCGAGTTTTTCAACACCACAAAAAGTGTGCTTAAAAACCCTAACTTGGCTTATACTCAAATTAATAAAAACAAACAAACAGTGTACTCACCTTACCGATGCGTCCCCTGCAGGTCTTCAGAAATGTTCCAGCTTGGTGCCCCTCCATGCGGCCGTCAACATGACATCATGGTCGGTGCGGTGGCCGCTGCTGAAGTCATTTTCTGTGAGACGAGCCGGAGCATCACCGAGAAAGAAGAAGACCTGTGTGTTGGGGGAGGTGCTTATAGGCTAGGCATACCTCGGGCAGGGAGCTGGAAGGCTATATGCTGGGGACAGGGGCTTCCTGGCTATTTACTGGTGACAGTGGCTGCTGGTTATATACTGGGGGGCAGGGGGTTGGCTAGCTATATACTGGAAGGCTATATGCTGGGGACAGGGGCTTCCTGGCTATTTATTGGGGACAGTGGCTGCTGGTTATATACTGGGGGACAGGGGGTTGGCTGGCTATATACTGGTTGGAGGCTGTGACAAATGCATTTTCCACCCTAGGCTTATACTTGAGTCAATAGGTGTTCCCAGTTTTTTTAGTTTAAATTAGGTACGGGTATGAGTATGTACGGTACTTGAGTAGGTACCTGTGGTAGCTTCTTTTAAAGGTGTCTTACCAATAATGTTGTCTGGTTTTAACAATGGTGTCAGTTTCTGTCACTGCACAATGTCTATTTGTATGCAGGAGGGCACATTTTTGTATAGTTTATTACCATAATGACACCAGCCACGACGGAGGTAGTTAGACCTCACTGTCCCAGGCTGTTGGCGTCATTGGCTTGAGGATGCGCTCTATAGTGCAAAGTGGTCCGTAGTCTGTACCGTGGATGGCATCCCCCCGCACTACCGCACAGACCGAATAAAGATTTTGGAGTTTACCTGGATGAGTGCTGCTGTCTTTTTCTATCAATGGTTATAGAGTTGAATATGATAATGGTGCAAGGAGCCTACAGCAATCTGCACCATCATTGTTCCCCTGCTACATCTTTATGCAGTAGAGGCCAGCAGGTGCACAGTGATGACATCATTGCACATAACATAGGAAGAGGAGAATAGGGAAAGGTGAATACTTGCACAATATGAAGGGGGCCCACAAGATAAGATAGAGATGAGAGGCGCCTACAGGATAAGGGGGATTTCAGGTGGCTAGCAACATAAGGGTGGCAATAACATAAGCAGGAGGGCTACAATATGAGGGGGAACTGAGAGGGAGCCTAAATAGGAGGGGGAGCACAATGTGAGGTATGTAAGATATAATGAGGAGGTGAAAGGTCACATTATAAGGGGAGATGAGGAGCCACAACATGATTGGGCAATGAGAGACCATAATACGAGTGGCAGATGAGAGGCCACAATATGAGAGGAAGATGAGGGCCACAATATGAAGGGCTACAATATGAGGGGGATATGGTCCTGCTTTGTGTTGGACCATAAGGTCATGTTTACAAGATGTGACTGAATTGTGCTTTTTTTTACACATTTCAATCACATCCAAAAATAACTTCTCTATGAATGGGGATCTGTTAAAATCTAAACACTTGTGTTTGGTTGCCATGTCAAAAAAAACACTTCTTACTACTTAGGTTAGCTTAGCGTTTAGGGCTAAGCATACCTGTGTTTGAGGAGAAGTTCTCTGAATGTGCGTGAAATGTGTTTCAAAATTCAATGACATCTTGTGAACTCAGCTTTATGCAAACTCACTTGTTTGCATTGAGCTGGGATTGCGATTAGTAGCAATTCCGGCTGCTAAACCCTTAAGGCGCCACAGTCATTTCCATGGCAGTCCTTACAAGGACCTCAGGGTTGCCTTCAGCTTGTGCCTGTTAGATTGTGCTGAAAAAGCAGAATGCATAAGGCTGACAGCAGGGCCGGTTCTAGACAAAATGGGGCCCCTGGTAAAACTAAAAGTGGGGCCCCAAAATAAAACTATTTTATGACCAGTCGCAGTCAATAAGAGGCTCCCTTTAGTATGGTAAAATAAACTGTAATATGGGAGAATTTTATAGGAGATAGATAGATGAGAGAGATTGATGGGCAGCACATTGGCTCAGTAGCTAGCACTACAGCCTAGCAGTGCTGGTAAAAATCTGCAAAGAGTTTGTATGTTCTCGGTGTTTGTGTGGGTTTCCTCCAGGTCCTCCGGTTTCCTCCCACACTCCAAAAACTTACTGGTAGGTTGAATAGATTGTGAGCCCCATGGGGACAGGGACTGATCTGGCAAGCTCTGTGTAGCGCTGCGTAATCTGTGTGCACTATATAAATAAAGAAATATTAATTATAATTATTATGATATAAGATAAATATGAAAGATGATAGAGATTTCTAGATGCAGAGCTATAAAGTAGATTATATATACAGTAAATAGATATGAGAGATAAATACAGTAGAAGAGAAATAGAAGATTCATTGAAAAATAGAAAGTGAAAAAGCGAGATCTATAAATAGTCAGATTATCTGTCTAGTTATCCATCTCATATGGATATAGACAGGAGATAGATGATAAGCATCTTCACCCGGGAATTCAACCAAGGGATATTAACCTATTCACTGTCAGGCATTTCTGTATATTTTGCTGCGTTATTGGCCACAGCAATTTTTAGAATTTTGACATTTACAAAAAAAAATAAAAAAATCGAAATTACAGAAAAATAAAGTAAACCGCAGCAATCCACATATTTTCTGAAAGCAGACACTTGCCCCATTTTCAAAATTGCATTAAAGAGTTTATTGACATAGGTGCCTTCATGCAATTTTGATTCAAATTGAAACATTTTATAAAAAATGCTTAAACTTTGACTTTGATGACAAAAGATATGCTCTCAACAGAAAATATTTACCTTCACATCTCCTAAATGTACTATATGGACATGTGTAGAGTTCACAAATGCCTCATTATGGTATGTTCACATAAATAAATCATAATATCACTAAAACTGAAATAACTAAATATCTGCTTCTCAGCTAGAAATTTTAAGACCGTCAAAACCTACAAAATATATCAATAAAACAGATTAAAAAGTAAAGGCACCCGTAAAACCTATATAATTTTGAAAGTAGACAACCAGGTGATTAACATTTGACCACCCTCATGTAACTTTGTGACAAACATAAATTATTAAACAAAAAGTGCATTGAAAATGCCTTGATAACGAAAGATTTTACATAAAACTCACATTGAAGTGGAGGTTTACACACAAATAGGGATTTAAAACTAATAACACAAAGTGAGCAGATTTATATATACCACAATGCACAACAAGAAATGCTAAAACAAAAACTGTGACATATTTGATTGCTATCCACAAATGTGCTAAAAATATATCACACACAAAATAAAAAGCTCCTATTCTGTCAAAATCAAATTTTTCCAGAAATCACCATGTAAACAAGAATATCTTTTAGATTCATACAAGCTACCACCTTCATGCAACTTTGCAGCAAACAGCAATAAAATGCAAAAATTGCATGAAAATTCTAAATTTCCTCTAAAATATGTACAAATCCAGAATACTTCTGTAAAGAAAACATACTTTTCTAAAACAGCAAGATGTGAGGAGATCATACATACCCCACATGTGTATATTCATCAAAATTTGCAGGAAAGGGAATGTTAAATCCACAGGGGACACCAAACTATTTTTGCAGAAAATTGCACTGGGCTTCACATAGATCTTTCCTTGTATTTTCCATTACACAATGGTAACCCGAAAAAAATAACTATATATCCATAAACCAAGCTAATGAGATAGTCAATTTAGATGTGCACCATTATATTAGTCGCACAATAACAGAACCCTTCATGTTCATAAGAATTTGAGTGAGAACGCCATAACATAGGTGTAAATAATGGTGGATGGTGTGAAATAATTTATTCGGAACATGTGTGTGTTTTTGGTGTTACATATAGCTTTATGGACATATTTTGGGTTGCGTTGTTAGTATGTAGCGACATTAGGCACAGAGGATCAAATGTTCATCGTATCACTCAATTTTTGCAAAAAACCCAAAATAAAAGGCAATAAGAGAGAAAGTGTGTTCTTAGATTGTTCTGGATAGGAGAGGGTTAAAAAAACATAAATATTAGTTGATATTATCCCTTATCAAACTAGTAACATAGTTACTATGGGTCACTACTAGAGATGAGCGAGCATTAAAATGCTCGAGTACTCGTTATTCGAGACGAACTTTTCCCGATGCTCGAGTGCTCGTCTCGAATAACGAGCCCCATTGAAGTCAATGGGAGACTCGAGCATTTTTCAAGGGGACCAAGGCTCTGCACAGGGAAGCTTGGCCAAACACCTGGGAACCTCAGAAAAGGATGGAAACACCACGGAAATGGACAGGAAACAGCAGGGGCAGCATGCATGGATGCCTCTGAGGCTGCTTAATCGTACCATTATGCCAAAATTATGGGCAACAGCATGGCCATGACAGAGTGACCGAATGAGGCTAGATAGCATCTAAAACATGCAATAATTGACCCTGACACTATAGGAGACGGCATGCAGAGGCAGCAGCAGCAGGCTAGAGAGTGTCATGGCGACATACCATAAATGGACTCAGGCTTCACCAAAGGAGGTGAGCAAGAAGCGCTGAAATGATTTCCTATGTGAACAAAAGGTTGACGGTATATTTAGTCGATAACACAGCATGGTGGCGACATAGTGACCAAGTTCCATAACGTATCTGGTGAAACACCCGAAAAATGAGCCTGACACAGCTCTTTTGATAAGGGGACGACATGTGGAGGCAGCCATGGAGACGACTTCCATGATTAAGAGCGACAGTATGGGGCATTCATATTGCGCTGCTATGATTGCAACTTCAGGTCTCCAGCATGGCGGCGACAGATGGGCCGAGTTCCACTATGTATCTGGTGAAACACCTGAAAATTCTGCCTGACACAGCTCGTTTGATAAGGGGATGATGTGCTGCATATCCTCTCGTGCTCCAGCGTCTGGGGTATAGAGAGTTGAAATGAGACATTGGTGGACACTGTGGAGGATCGTGGAGGCAAAATGGACAGGAAACAGCAGGGGCAGCATGCATGGATGCCTCTGAGGCTGCCTAATCTTGGGATGGAGCTGGCGGTCCACTGCCAGGCGAGATTTCGCCTGTCCAAGCCCCTGTCTCTCTGCTCCTCCCCACCCAAAATGGGCCTGGGGGCCAGAAGCGTTTACTTTGAAAAAATTATAATTTTCAAAGCAGGCCGGGTCGTTTGAATATTTCACCTAGGAATAATGGAATAGCATAGTGGTTCTATTTTTAATTGTTTTTACAGAAATGGTTCCATGATTAAGAGCGACAGTATGGGGCATCCATATTGCGCTGCTATGATTGCAACTTCATGTCTCCAGCATGGCGGCGACAGATGGGCCGAGTTCCACTATGTATCTGGTGAAACACCTGAAATTTCTGCCTGACACAGCTCGTTTGATAAGGGGACGATGTATGGAGGCAGTGAACTAGTAGTAGATTAAAGGTGCTGCAGTTAAAACTATGTTAGTTGGATCTTGGGATGGAGCTGGCGCTCCGCTGCCAGGCGAGCTTTCGCCTATCCAAGCCCCTGTCTCTAGGCTACTCCCCAAACAGCACTTCTAAGAACCTTTTGTATAAGATCAAGTGTAGTAGCGTTCTTATAAGTTTGGGTTATGGCGGGTGAGGGGAATGTAAACAGATGCGCAAGAAGCGCTGAAATAATATCGGTAAATGATAAAAGTTTGCCAGTATATTTTGTGGATTACACAGCAGGGTGGTGACAAAGTTAACAAGTTTGATGTGGAATCCATGAAAACAACCCAAAATTCTGCCTGACACAGCTCGTTTGATAAGGGGACCATGTATGGAGGCAGTGAACTAGTAGTAGATTAAAGGTACTGCAGTTAAAACTATGTTAGTTGGACCTTGAGATGGAGCTGGCACTCCGCTGCCAGGCGAGCTTTCGCCAATCTAAGCCCCTGTCTCTAGGTTACTCCCCAAACAGCACTTCTAAGAACCTTTTGTATAAGATCAAGTGTAGTAGCGTTCTTATAAGTTTGGGTTATGACGGGTGAGGGGAATGTAAACAGATGCGCAAGAAGCGCTGAAGCGCAGAAAAATTAAATAAATTGAGTGCCTGTATGTGGCAGTCCAAAAAAGTTTTCAAACCAGAGGAGCAGGTAGGTGGTCCTCCAGAAAAATTAAATAGATTGAGTGCCTGTATGTGGCACTCCCAAAAATTGCTTAAAACAGAGGACCGGGTAGGTGGCCCTCCAGAAAAATTAAATACATAGAGTACTATAGCTAGAGCCAGTTGGCCCTGGCAAAAAATAGCCAGTTTCCTCTGCTTTAGTGTACAACGAGGAGGAGAAGGAGGACAATGAGGAGGAGGAGTGCATACATTATTCAGGTTGAGCTTCTTTCACCTGGTGGAGAATGAAAATCCGGAGAAATCCAGGCTTTATTCATCTTGATAAGCATCAGCCTGTCAGCGCTGTCAGTCGACAGGCGTGTACGCTTATCGGTGATTATGCCACCAGCTGCACCGAAAACCTGCTCGGATAAAACTAGCGGCAGGGCAGGCAAGAACCGCCATGGCGTACAGCGCCAGTTCGTGCCACATGTCCAGCTTTGAAACCCAGTAGTTGTAGGAAGCTGTGTGATCATTTAGGACGATGGTATGGTCAGCTACGTACTCCCTCACCATCTTTCTGTAAAGATCAGCCCTACTCTGCTGAGACTAAGGACAGGTGACAGTGTCTTGCTGGGGTGACATAAAACTGGCAAAAGCCTTGTAAAGCGTACCCCTGCCAGTGCTGGAAAACCTGCCTGCTCGCCTACTCTCCCTCGCTACTTGTCCCGCAGAAGTACGCCCTCTGCCGCTAGCGCTGTCAGAAGGGAAATACTGTTTCAGCTTGTGCACCAGGGCCTGCTGGTATTCATGCATTCTCACACTCCTTTCCTCTCCAGGATGAGAGTGGAAAGATTTTGCTTGTACCGTGGGTCCAGGAGAGTGAATACCCAGTAATCGGTGCTGGAATAAATTCTTTGAACGCGAGGGTCACGGGATAGGCAGCCTAGCATGAAATCTGCCATATGCGCCAGAGTCCCAACTCGCAAGAATTCACTCCCCTCACTGGTGGAAGTTGACATCTGGCAGTCTACAATCGCTCTGCGCTGCTGGTAAACTGTGGATAACATGGTTAATTCCACCTCGTGGGCACGTCGCCCAACAGTCGGTGAGCGGGCAGTTGGAGGCGGCGCTGCGCTGCCCTGAGAGTGGCAGCATCTGTGCTGGACTTCCTGAAATGCGCACAGATGCGGCGCACCTTTGTGAGCAAATCAGACAGATTGGGGTATGTCTTGAGGAAACGCTGAACTATGAGATTTAACACATGGGCCAGGCAGAGTTGCAGAGCCGCCACCAGGTTACGTCCGTTGTCACACACAACCATGCCTGGCTACAGGTTCAGCGGTGCCAGCCACAGATCAGTCTGCGCCGTGATGCCCTGTAATAGCTCTTGGGCGGTGTGCCTTTTATCGCCTAGGCTCAGCAGTTTGAGCACCGCCTGTTGTCGCTTAGCGACGGCACTGTTGCTGTGCCTAGAGCTACTGACTGATGGAGCCATGCCCACGGATGGTAATGCGGAGGAGGAGGAGGTGGAGGAGGGGTGGGAGGAGGAGGAGGCATAGTAGGCCTTTGAGACCTTGACTGAGGTAGGCCCCGCAATCCTCGGCGTCGGCAGTATATGACCAGCCCCAGGGTCAGACTCGGTCCCAGCCTCCACCAAGTTAACCCAATGTGCCGTCAGCGATATATAGTGGCCCTGCCCGGCAGCACTCGTCCACGTGTCCGTGGTCAGGTGGACCTTGTCAGAAACGGCGTTGGTCAGGGCACGGATGATGTTCTCTGACACGTGCTTGTGCAGGGCTGGGACGGCACATCGGGAAAAGTAGTGGTGGCTGGGGACCGAATACCGAGGGGCCGCCGCCATGAGGTTTTGAAAGGACTCGGTCTCTACCAGCCTATAGGGCAGCATCTCCAGGCTAAGCAACTTGGAGATGTGGACGTTGAGGGCTTGGGCGTGTGGGTGGCTTGCGCTATACTTCCTTTTGCGCTCCAGCGTCTGGGGTATGGAGAGCTGAACGCTGGTGGATGCTGTGGAGGATCGTGGAGGCGAAGATGGGGTTTTCGCACGGGAGGTGTTTGGGTCGGGGTCCTGGGCAGGGGGCTGACTAGCAGATGACACAGGGGAAGGAGCAGTGGTGTGCCCGGCCGGTGTTTAGCATTCATATGCCTGCGCATACTGGTGGTAGTTAAGCTAGTAGTTGTGGAACCCCTGCTGATCCTGGTTTGGCACAGGTTGCACACCACAGTCCGTCGGTCATCCGGTGTTTCTTTAAAGAACCTCCAGACTTCTGAAAATCTAGCCCTCGCCACGGGAGCTTGACTACGGGAAACATTTGGCGCTGATGCACCAGCTCTGGCCCTGCCTCTCCGTCTGGCCCCACCACTGCCTCTTCCAACCTGTTCTGCTATAGGACTCGCCTCCGTCTCAGAAGCACTGTGTTCACCCGGCATATCAACCCAGCTTGGGTCTGTCACCTCATCATCCTCCGATCCCTCAGTCTGCTCCCCCCTCGGACTTCCTGCCCTGACAAAAACTTCACCACTGTCTGACAACCGTGTCTCCTCATCGTCCGACACCTCTTTACACACTTCTTCCACTACGTCAATAATGTCATCATCACCCACAGACTTCGACCGGTGGAAAACCTGGGCATCGGAAAATAGCTCAGCAGCAACCGGACAAGTGGTTTGTGACTGTGGGAAGGGTCCAGAAAACAGTTCCTCAGAGTATGCCGGTTCAAATGCCAAATTTTGCTGGGAGGGGGCAGACTGGGGGGAAGGAGGCTGAGGTGGAGGAGCCGGAGGAGTGCTGATTTCGGTGACATGGGTGGACTGCGTGGAAGACTGACTGGTGGACAAATGGCTAGAAGCATTGTCCGCAATCCACGACATCTCCTCTTTGCACTGTTCTGGCCTCAACAGTGCTCTACCACGAGTCCCAGTAACTTAAGACATGATGAACCTATTGAGTGTAGCTCTGCGGCGTTCCCCTGCTCCCTCATCAGCAGGTGGTGTCTCACCCCGCCCAGGACCACGGCCTCTGATCCCTGCAGTAGTTGGACGCCCACGTCCACGCCCTCGTCCTCTACCCCTAGCCCTCGGGATATACATTTTCCAAATTAAAGTGTAAACTTTAAATTTTTTTTTTTGTGTTTATTTTTTTATTTTTATTTATTTTTTAAACTAAACGATGCTATCCTATTGCTATGGCTAGTTTCTAACCTACACTGACAGCACACAACTAGGATTTTGTGCTGTGCCTGATGACTTTGAGTTATAAAAAGAAATAAAGGTAAAAAAAAAATAAATCAGCAGACTCTGCCTAATTCTAATCAAACCCCTAATAAATTGTCCCACTTCGGTGTTTGAGGTGGATATGCGTGTCACTAAGAGCTAAACACAACGGTCGCAAGTCTCCCAGCAAATTCCTCACAATATGGTACTAGCTGCACTACTAATGCCAGCAAGCCCAGCCACAAGCAGACAAAAAAATAGGAAAATATAACGCTATTGTAGGCCTAAATAAGCCGTTGGGGTTCTCCTATGGCTATTTTCTAGCCTACACTGAAAGCACACTACTTTGCAAGATTACTTTGAGCTATAAAAAGAAATAAAGGTAAAAAAAAATAAATCAGCAGACTCTGCCTAATTCTAATCAAACCCCTAATAAATTGTCCCACTTCGGTGTTTGAGGTGGATATGCGTGTCACTAAGAGCTAAACACAACGGTCACAAGTCCCCCTGCAAATTTCTCACAATATGGTACTAGCTGCACTACTAATGCCAGCAAGCCCAGCCACAAGCAAACAAAAAAAAGGAAAATATAACGCTATTGTAGGCCTAAATAAGCCGTTGGGGTTCTCCTATGGCTATTTTCTAGCCTACACTGAAAGCACACTACTTTGCAAGATGACTTTGAGCTATAAAAAGAAATAAAGGTAAAAAAAAATAAATCAGCAGACTGATATGTGTGTCACTAAGAAAATGACATCTCCCGCCGTTGTGATTTTTGGCGGCCAGAAACAGAGCCAATCACAAGCCAGGAGACTCTGCACTCCACCCAGCATGACGTGGTACCCTTACACGTCGATAGCAGTGGTTGGCTGGCCAGATCAGGTGACCCTGGAATAGACTAGCCCCTGCCCGCGCTGCTCGGATCATTCTGTGTCTGGATGCCGCTAGGGAGAGAGCTGCTGCTGGTCAGGGAAAGCGTTAGGGTGTTCTATTAGAATAGTGTTAGGCAGGAGTGAGTCTACAAGAACCCAACAGCCCTTCTTAGGGCTACAATAACGTTATATTTTCCTTTATTTTGGTTTGCTTGTGGCTGGGCTTGCTGCCATTAGTAGTGCAGCTAGTACCATATTGTGAGTAATTTGCAGGTAGACTTGCGACCGTTGTGTTTAGCTCTTAGTGACAAGGGGTCAGGGGCAGTTTCCTTCACAATGTTTTTATCCATTTTTTCATTATGATTAATTAATAAAGTGAATATACTATATTTACCTCCATTTTGGGCATCTGCTTTTTGATATTACGCTATTGCATATATTGGATGTTTTTCATTATTTATGACCCAAACTCCTAGATGGATTACACATTACCTCACTGATATGACATCCCACCACAACACTGGCCATAGTGAATGCACTGCAACCAACTGACTACAGCCAAACATAGTGCTGATCACATGACTTGCCGATGTGGATATGTGAGCATCTTCTGTCCTCTGCCTGCTCCACGTGGATGAAATCAACAGACTGATTAAAGGGTTAGTAGCATTTTAATTCACCATTACAGTGTATGTTAGCAGCATCTTCTGCTAAGGGGAGCAAAATGTTAAATAACTAATTACCATATATATTCGAGTATAAGCCGACCTGAATATAAGCTGAGGCATCCAATCAGGGCCGATTCTAGCATATTTGCTGCCTGAGGCGAATATTAAAATGCTGCCCCCCCCCCCGCTCCCTGTTAAGTAAATCCTTAAACGTTACTAACAATTAACAACCCTACAGACAGCTCCCTGACACTGTGTGACTGACTACAGGATCTGAGAGGCATTAGTGGAATCTAGTACCTTATAGATGACAATCTCTTCCATCAGGAGGACTTTATTCCAGGTTCTCCAATCCATGACGTATCAAAGGTGAATTCACGGCCGGATATCTTCAGCTCCGTGCAGCATCTCCACCCGGCGTCCCTAAAAATACCACAGTCACTTACAGTATGAAGTCTCCTGGATAACAACACTGCGCTCCTAAATAATATATACCCCTCACAACACAACTGACCGCAATCTCCCCACATATAACACATCCCTTCATTATCCCTGCTCTCATATATCTAAAGGCCTCGTTATTCACCACCCAATTAAATTATATACTGCTCCCATATACAGATCCCCTACAGCTTAAATAAAATCTTGCCCCACATATACAGCCCCCCAGCTTAGTAATATACTGTATCCCATATACATCCCCCAGATTAGTAATATACTGTATCCCATATACATCCCCCCAGCTTAGTAATATACTGTATCCCATATACATCCCCCCAGCTTAGTAATATACTGTACCCCATATACATCCCCCCAGCTTAGTAATATACTGTATCCCATATACAAACCCTCCCAGCTTAGTAATATACTGTATCCCATATACATCCTCCCAGCTTAGTAATATACTGTATCCCATATACAGCCTCCCAGCTTAGTAATATACTGTATCCCATATACAGCCTCCCAGCTTAGTAATATACTGTATCCCATATACAGCCTCCCAGCTTAGTAATATACTGTACCCCATATACAGCCCCCCAGCTTAGTAATATACTGTATCCCATATACAGCCTCCCAGCTTAGTAATATACTGTACCCCATATACAGCCCCCCAGCTTAGTAATATACTGTATCCCATATACATCCCCCAGCTTAGTAATATACTGTACCCCATATACATCCCTCCAGCTTAGTAATATACTGTATCCCATATACATCCCCCAGCTTAGTAATATACTGTACCCCATATACAGCCCCCCAGCTTAGTAATATACTGTATCCCATAAACATCCCCCAGCTTAGTAATATACTGTACCCCATATACATCCCCCCAGCTTAGTAATATACTGTATCCCATATACATCCCCCAGCTTAGTAATATACTGTACCTCATATACATCCCCCCAGCTTAGTAATATACTGTATCCCATATACAGCCCCCCAGCTTAGTAATATACTGTACCCCATATACATCCCCCAGCTTAGTAATATACTGGATCCCATATACAGCCCCCCAGCTTAGTAATATACTGTATCCCATATACATCCCCCAGCTTAGTAATATACTGTACCCCATATACATCCCCCCAGCTTAGTAATATACTGGATCCCATATACAGCCCCCCTGCTTAGTAATATACTGTACCCCATATACAGCCCCAGCTTAGTAATATACTGTACCCCATATACAGCCCCAGCTTAGTAATATACTGTACCCCATATACAGCCCCCCAGCTTAGTAATATACTGTATCCCATATACAGCCCCCAGCTTAGTAATATACTGTACCCCATATACAGCCCCCCCACCTTAGTAATATACTGTATCCCATATACAGCCCCCAGCTTAGTAATATACTGTATCCCATATACAGCCCCCCCAGATTAGTAATATACTGTATCCCATATACAGCCCCCTCCCAGCTTAGTAATATACTGTATCCCATATACAGCCTCCCAGCTTAGTAATATACTGTACCCCATATACAGCCCCCCAGCTTAGTAATATACTGTATCCCATATGCATCCCCCAGCTTAGTAATATACTGTATCCCATATACATCCCACAGCTTAGTAATATACTGTATTCCATATACAGCCCCCCAGCTTAGTAATATACTGTACCCCATATACAGCCCCCCCAGCTTAGTAATATACTGGATCCCATATACAGCCCCCCAGCTTAGTAATATACTGTATCCCATATACAGCCCCCAGCTTAGTAATATACTGTACCCCATATACAGCCCCAGCTTAGTAATATACTGTACCCCATATACAGCCCCAGCTTAGTAATATACTGTACCCCATATACAGCCCCCCAGCTTAGTAATATACTGTATCCCATATACAGTCCCCAGCTTAGTAATATACTGTACCCCATATACAGCCCCCAGCTTAGTAATATACTGTATCCCATATACAGCCCCCAGCTTAGTAATATACTGTACCCCATATACAGCCCCAGCTTAGTAATATACTGTACCCCATATACAGCCCCAGCTTAGTAATATACTGTACCCCATATACAGCCCCCCAGCTTAGTAATATACTGTATCCCATATACAGCCCCCAGCTTAGCAATATACTGTACCCCATATACAGCCCCCCCCACCTTAGTAATATACTGTATCCCATATACAGCCCCCAGCTTAGTAATATACTGTATCCCATATACAGCCCCCCCAGATTAGTAATATACTGTATCCCATATACTGCCCCCTCCCAGCTTAGTAATATACTGTATCCCATATACAGCCTCCCAGCTTAGTAATATACTGTACCCTATATACAGTCCCCCAGCTTAGTAATATACTGTATCCCATATGCATCCCCCAGCTTAGTAATATACTGTATCCCATATACATCCCACAGCTTAGTAATATACTGTATCCCATATACAGCCCCCCAGCTTAGTAATATACTGTACCCCATATACAGCCCCCCCAGCTTAGTAATATACTGTATCCCATATACAGCCCCCAGCTTAGTGATATATAATATATAGCATCCCCCCCCCAGTATAAAATAATTATGGCCCCATATAATATATATAGCATCCCCCCAGTATAAAATAATTATAGCCCCAAATCCCCAAATAAAATATAGCATCCCCTCCCCCTAGTATAAAATAATTATGGCCCCAAATAATACATATAGCATCCCCCC
This sequence comes from Engystomops pustulosus, assembly GCF_040894005.1. NCBI lineage: Eukaryota > Metazoa > Chordata > Amphibia > Anura > Leptodactylidae > Engystomops > Engystomops pustulosus. The sequence goes on from NC_092414.1 coordinate 133,872,319, forward strand.
CCTAGTATAAAATAATTATGGCCCCAAATAATACATATAGCATCCCCCCCCCTAGTATAAAATAATTATGGCCCCAAATAATATATATAGCATCCCCCCCCTAGTATAAAATAATTATGGCCCCAAATAATACATATAGCACCCCCCCCTAGTATAAAATAATTATGGCCCCATATGATATCTATAGCGTCCCCCCCTCCCCCAGTATTAAACGTTTTCTAGCCCTATATAGTACCCCCCCTCCCAGTATAACATGAAACCTCCCCACATTTAATTAAAGTACATGAAAAATAATAAAATCATACTCACCTGCAGGCAGCTGCTCCCTGCGCATGACGTCATGACGCTTGTGTCACTGATTAGGACGGAGCGTGCAGCTGCCGGAAAGGCGCTGCGTCGCTCCGCATATAAATCGCGCCTGTGTCTTAGCTGCCACTTTAGAGCGGCAAATTTCGCCGCCCTTTACAGGGACCCGCATTCTGCCGCCTGAGGCAAGATTTTCATCTCGCCTCATGGCAGATGCGGCCCTGCATCCAATATTACCACAAAAAAATGGTAAAACTTGTTGACTCAAGTATAAGCCAAGGTTATGAAATGCATTAGGCTCCCTGAGTAATGAAATGCATTAGTTAATGCAGCATTGATGGTAGTAATATTAAATTGCTCACAACACATTAAAAGCAGAATCCTATTTACAGTTTCTATACCCTTCCATGTAGGTTTACCACTTTACCACAGTTCAGTTTGTTTAGATGTTAATGTGCAGATGTAACAGTCCTTGTATGCACACATGTTAGCAGCACAGGCAGACTGAGTGAGAGGACTTCACTTGTTCTACTTGATCAATCAGTTTTTTATGTCCTGCAGATAGTGAGCAGTCTAGTTGCTCAGCAGGGAGTAGTGTATCTAATTGTTATATGACTTGTATAAGCAGGGCCAGATTAAGGGTCCCAGCGGTATGGAGCATCTCATTTAGGATGGGGCCCCCCCAGCTCTGCAGCCAATGCGGGGCCCCCTCCCACAACAATATAAGTAAAAAGATACCACATAGTTATACTGTTTCAAAGCTCTAGAGATATTAGAAACCAAAAAATACTCCCACCATACTATTATAAAATAATGATACCACAATACTGTAACCAATTAAAACTACCATAAGATCAGTATTCCAAACAATAGCGCTGCTATTTATAAATGATTCCTCCAAAATGCAGCACACAGCATCACCACAACATAAAGATAATACCAACATCCTGATAATGTGCACAAGCCTCTATACACAGACCAGTATTACCAACAATTTACCAAGTATATACTCCATTTACTGATGATCTTTACCACCATATTGTTATCATACAAACACCACGAGCAGAGGACAATATCACTAATGATACCTCTGTACCAGGCCCAAATAATAGCATTACATCCTGATCAGGCCCGGCGCCAGCACCCGGCTAAACCCGGGCAAGTGCCGGGGCCCCGGGGTACTGGAGGGGCCCACTCGGGTCCCCGGGTCAGCAGGACATCTGCCCTGCTGCCCGGGAGGTTCCTTCCCTCTCTCATCGCGATCTGTGTCCTCCGGACACAGATCGCGATGAGAACATGTGCAGTCACTCACTGCTTTCCCCGGCAGGAGCTGCAGCATGAGAGGTTGAAGGACCTGTGATGACGTCATGGTCACATGACCTGCCGGGGAAAGCAGTGACCACACAGAGAGACCTGCATCAGTGAGGTGAGGGGGAGACTTACAGGGGCCAGGGAATATACAGGAAGAGGGGGGGGGCAGAGTGTATACAGGAGGAGGGGGGGGGCACTGTGTATACAGGAGGAGGAGGTGGGCAGTGTGTATACAGGAGGAGGAGGGGGGGCAGTGTGTATACAGGAGGAGGAGGGGGGCAGTGTGTATACAGGGGGAGGGGTGGCAGTGTGTATACAGGAGGAGGGGGGCAGTGTGTATACAGGAGGGGGGATGTGTACACGGGGATGGGGGGGCAGTGTGTCCAAGCGGGGGAGGGGGGCAGTGTGACTACTGGAGGGCGGCCCATAAAGGGGCCCACTAGAGCTCTGTTGCCCAGGGGCCCACTAAAGCCTGGAGCCGGCCCTGATCCTGATTATCAGCACTCCATAATACTGCAATACTATATGATAACCTCACATAGACCAGTATGTACCAGCATATAGTGACCATATAGTAGTAGATACCAGTCCTGCACAGAGGCCGCACTGTGATCCAATGACTTACAGGTGACGTCCCTGATGTTGTCTCTTCCCTTCTTTCTGATATCCTAGGAGACTTCTTCCATCCATGACTCTCTGCGGGTTTTTAAAACGGACATGGTTGGCATCATCCTATATTACACCTTACACCTGACCCTCACATGCAAAACTGACCACACTGTGCCCCAAATATATCATATTTACCCCTAACATCACACCTGTTCATACTGTGCCCCACATAAATCATATATACCCCTCACACCACAATAGACCACACTGTGCCCCCACATATATCATATATACCCCTCACACCACAATAGACCACACTGTGGCCCTACATATATCATATATATCCCCTCACACCACAACTGACCACACTGTTCCCCTCCATATATCATATATACCCCTCACACCACAACTGACCACACTGTGCCCCCGCATATATCATATATACCCCTCACACAACAACTGACCACACTGTTCCCCCTGCATATATCATATATACCCCTCACACCACAACTGACCACACTGTACCCCCCACATATATCATATATACCCTCACACCACAACTGACCACTGTTCCACCACATATCTAATATATTCCCCTCACACCACAACTGACCACACTGTGCCCCACATATACCCCGCACACCACAACTGACCACACTGTGCCCCCGCATATATCATATATACCCCTCAAACAACAACTGACCACACTGTTCCCCCGCATATATCATATATTCCCCTCACACCACAACTGACCACACTGTACCCCCCACATGTATCATATATACCCCTCACACCACAACTGACCACACTGTACCCCCACATATATCATATATACCCCACACACCACAACTGTACACACTGTGCCCCCACATATATCATATATACCCCTCACACCACAACTGACCACACTGTACCCTCACATATATCATATATACCCCTCACACCCCAAATGACCACACTGTGCCCCCCATATATATCATATATACCCCTCACACCACAACTGACCACACTGTGGCCCCACATATATCATATATACCCCTCACACCACAACTGAACACACTGTACCCTCACATATATCATATATACCCCTCACACCACAACTGTCCACACTGTGCCCCCACATATATCATATATACCCCTCACACCACAACTGTCCACACTGTGCCCCTGCATATATCATATATACCCCTCACACCATAACTGACCACACTGTGCCCCCACATATATCATATATACCCCTCACACCCCAAATGACCACACTGTGCCCCCCATATATATCATATATACCCCTCACACCACAACTGACCACACTGTGGCCCCACATATATCATATATACCCCTCACACCACAACTGAACACACTGTACCCTCACATATATCATATATACCCCTCACACCACAACTGTCCACACTGTGCCCCCACATATATCATATATACCCCTTACACCACAACTGTCCACACTGTGCCCCTGCATATATCATATATACCCCTCACACCATAACTGACCACACTGTGCCCCCACATATATCATATATACCCCTCACACCACAACTGACCACACTGTGCCCCTGCATATATCATATATACCCCTCACACCATAACTGACCACACTGTGCCCCCACATATATCATATATACCCCTCACACCACAACTGACCACACTGTGCCCCTGCATATATCATATATACCCCTCACACCATAACTGAACACACTGTGCCCCCACATATATCATATATACCCCTCACACAACAACTGACACAGTCCCCACATATATCATATATAACCCTCAAACATCAACTGACCACCCTGCCCCCACATATATCATAGATACCCCTCACACTACAAATGACCATAAGGTCCTCTCACCTATATAACCCTCACACCAAAACTGTCCACACTGTGCCCCCACATATATACTGCTCACAACACAACTGACCACACTGTGCACTCGTAATGCTATACAAAGTGTTCCCCATAGTACTTCATTAGGTAGGTCTTTCCCTTAGTAACTTATTAGGCAGGGCTCTCCTTTAATAAATCATTAGGTAGGCCCCCCCTTAGGAATTTATTAGGCACTGGGTTAATACACATACCGTGATGTCATAGCACAGGGAGTTAATACACACATACACACACAGTGATAGAACAGGGGCTTAATATACACAAATACTGATGTCCCAGCACAGGGGGCTGATACACACACAGTGATAGCACAGGGGGTTGATACACTAACACAGTTATGTCACAGCACAGAGGGTTAACACACACAGTGATATCACAGCACGGGGGTTAATACACACACAGTGATGTCACAGCACAGGGGTTTAATATACACAGTGATGTCACAGAACAGGGGGCAAATACACAAAGTGTGTTCATAGCACCAACGTTATCAATAAGAGAATGCATAACAATTACTGATGACAATAACCCCACACCACATTGCTGGCTCTCTATGGACACTATGAATAGAACAGTACATGTACAGTACAAGCTGAGAGCTGTCTCACACTAGAAGGTTAATCTGTGAGTACAATACTGCAGAAGTGGTTTCTAGTACCTCACAGGTGACATGTCTTCACCTTCAGGGCCAGAATCAACGTAACCAGATGTCTCCAGCTCCCCGCAGCACATGCCCCACACTGTGCACCTAAAAATACCAAAGTCACTCACAGTATAATGTCACCTGGATAACAGAAATATGCCCCCCCAAATATACCCCATAATAAAACCAATCTGTGGCTCCTGCATATATAAAAGAACACAATGCAACCCCCAATATATTACTATACTACAGCCCTTGAATAAATAATACTGTACCCCTAATTACCGTATATACGCAAGTATAAGCTGACCCGAGTATAAGCCGGGACCCCTAATTTTACCACCAAAAACTGGGAAAACCTATTGACCCGAGTATAAGTCGAGGGTGTAGTATACAGCCAGCCAGCCCCCATGTAGTATAAAGCCAGCCAGCCCCCATGTAGTATACAGCCTGCCTTCCCTCATGTAGTATACAGCCAGCCTTCCCTCATGTAGTATACAGCCAGCCTGCCCCCATGTAGTATACAGCCAGCCAGCCCCCATGTAGTATACACCAGCCAGCCCCCATGTAGTATACAGCCAGCCAGCCCCCTGTAGTATACAACCAGCCTTCCCCCATGTAGTAAACAGCCAGCCTTCCCTCATGTAGTATACAGCCAGCCTGCCCCCATGTAGTATACAGCCAGCCCCCATGAAGTCTACAGCCAGCCCCATGTAGTATACAGCCAGCCTGCCCCCATGTAGTATACAGCCAGCCCCCTTATTATACAGCCAGCCCCCTTTAGTATACAGCCAGCCAGCCCCATGTAGTATACAGCCAGCCCCATGTAGTATACAGCCAGCCAGCCCCATGTAGCATATAGCCAGCCTGCCACGTGTAGTATACAGCCAGCCCCCAAGTAGTATACAGCCAGCCAGCCCCCATGTAGCATACATCCAGCCAACTACCTGTAGTATACAGCCAGCCCCCTATACTATACAGCCAGCCCCATGTAGTTTGCAGCCAGCCCCCATGTAGTATGCAGCCAGTCCCCATGTAGTATACATCCAGCCAACCCCCTGTACTATAGAGCCAGCCCCCATGTAGTATACAGCCAGCCCCATATAGTATACAGCCAGCCCCTGTATGCCAAGCACATTAAAAAAAAAAACCTAATACTCACCGTCCGGCAATACTCACTCACTCCCAATCCTCGGCACGGCTCCTCTTCCTTCTTCTATTTGCTGTAATAGCTGGCAGAGTCGCGTCCATGCGACCTGCTGGCTGGTGCACACTATGATACGGCGGTGTCGCCACTGATGACGTCATCAGCGGCGACACTGCCGCATCATAGTGTGCGCCGGCTGGCAGGTCGCATGGACGCGACTCTGATGGCTAGAGAAGTAATAGAGAAGAAAGAAGAGGAGCCGCGCTGAGGATCAGGAGCCGCGCCAAGGATCTGGGTGCTGGAAGTATTAAGTTTATATTTTTTAATTGACTTGTATAAGCCGAGGTGAGGTTTTTCAGCACATTTTTTGTGCTGGAAAAACTCGGCTTATACACGAGTATATGCGGTATATATGTTGCCCCCCAATTAATGACTTAATTTTTATTGCCCCCTTTAATTAATTAATTTACCTATTTTTAGCCCTCTATAATATACGGTGGTGCCCCATGAATTTTAGATACTGGTCACCTCAAGTAATTGTTTAAAATATGGTCCCCCATTTACTTAATGTACTGACCCAATCAATGAATTATCTAATATACTGTCCCCCCCCTCGGCTTGTGAACTGTTTGTGATCCCTCTTGATAAATGCTTTACAACTCCATGCCGTAATGGTACAGCGCGGAGCTTTAAGAATTTAATACAGTATTTTTCGGACTATAAGACGCACCGGAGTATAAGGCGCACCATGAATAAATGCCTGCTAAAATGTCTAGGTTCATATATAAGGCGCACTGGACTATAAGGTGCACCTGATTATAAGGATGAATGACCAGCAGGTGGCAGACCTGTGCACAGTTCAAAGTAGCTGTTGTCTGTAAGTACGGTTCATATATAATGCGCACTGGACTATAAGGCGCACCTTTGATTTCTGAGAAAATAAAAGGATTTTTTGTGCGCCTTATAGTCCGAGAAATATGGTATACTAGAATGAATACTGGAATACTAATACTAAATTGATATGTCCCCCCCACAATGAATATTTGATATGCTGCCCCTGAACAATGAATTGTTTGATATGCTGCCCCCCACAATGAGTTATATGATATGCTGTTCCCCCACAGTAAATTATTTGATATTCTGCCCCCTAACACAATGAATTATATGATATGCTGCCCCCCACACAATGAATTATATGATATGCTGCCCCCCACACAATTCATTATATGATATGCTTCCCCCCACACAATGAATTATATGATATGCTGCCCCCCACACACAATGAATTATATGATATGCTGCCCCCCCCCCCGCACAATGAATTATATGATATGCTGCCCCCCCCGCACAATGAATTATATGATATGCTGCCCCCCCCGCACAATGAATTATATGATATGCTGCCCCCGACACAATGAATTATATGATATGCTGCCCCCCCCACAATGAATTATATGATATGCTGTCCCTCACACAATGAATTATATGATATGCTGCCCCCCACACAATTAATTATATGAAATGCTGCCCCCTCCGCACAATGAATTATATGATATGCTGCCCCCCCGCACAATGAATTATATGATATGCTGCCCCCCACACACAATGAATTATATGATATGCTGCCCCCCACACACAATGAATTATATGATATGCTGCCCCCCCCGCACAATGAATTATATGATATGCTGCCCCCCCCGCACAATGAATTATATGATATGCTGCCCCCCACACAATGAATTATATGATATGCTGCCCCCCACACAATTAATTATATGAAATGCTGCCCCCTCCGCACAATGAATTATATGATATGCTGCCCCCCCGCACAATGAATTATATGATATGCTGCCCCCCCCACACAATGAATTATATGATATGCTGCCCCCCACACACAATGAATTATATGATATGCTGCCCCCCACACACAATGAATTATATGATATGCTGCCCCCCCCGCACAATGAATTATATGATATGCTGCCCCCCCCCGCACAATGAATTATATGATATGCTGCCCCCCACACAATGAATTATATGATATGCTGCCCCCCCCACAATGAATTATATGATATGCTGTCCCCCACACAATGAATTATATGATATGCTGCCCCCCACACAATTAATTATATGATATGCTGTCCCCCACACAATGAATTATATGATATGCTGCCCCCCCACAATAAATTATATGATATGCTGCCCCCCCACAATAAATTATATGATATGCTGTCCCCCCCCACACAATGAATTATATGATATGCTGCCCCCCCCCGCACAATGAATTATATGATATGCTACCCCCCACACAATGAATTATATGATATGCTGTCCCCCCCGCACAATGAATTATATGATATGCTGCCCCCCCCGCACAATGAATTATATGATATGCTACCCCCCACACAATGAATTATATGATATGCTGCCCCCCCCCCGCACAATGAATTATATGATATGCTGCCCCCCACACAATGAATTATATGATATGCTACCCCCCACACAATGAATTATATGATATGCTGCCCCCCCCGCACAATGAATTATATGATATGCTACCCCCCACACAATGAATTATATGATATGCTGCCCCCCCCCCCGCACAATGAATTATATGATATGCTGTCCCCCACACAATGAATTATATGATATGCTGCCCCCCACACAATTAATTATATGAAATGCTGCCCCCTCTGCACAATGAATTATATGATATGCTGCCCCCCCCGCACAATGAATTATATGATATGCTGCCCCCCCGCACAATGAATTATATGATATGCTGCCCCCCACACAATAAATTATATGATATGCTGTCCCCCCACACAATGAATTATATGATATGCTGCCCCCCCCGCACAATGAATTATATGATATGCTGCCCCCCCCGCACAATGAATTATATGATATGCTGCCCCCCACACAATGAATTATATGATATGCTGCCCCCCACACAATGAATTATATGATATGCTGTCCCCCCCGCACAATGAATTATATGATATGCTGCCTCCCCCCCCGCACAATGAATTATGATATGCTACCCCCCACACAATGAATTATATGATATGCTGCCCCCCCCGCACAATGAATTATATGATATGCTACCCCCCACACAATGAATTATATGATATGCTACCCCCCACACAATGAATTATATGATATGCTACCCCCCACACAATGAATTATATGATATGCTGCCCCCCCCCGCACAATGAATTATATGATATGCTACCCCCCACACAATGAATTATATGATATGCTGCCCCCCCCCCGCACAATGAATTATATGATATGCTACCCCCCACACAATGAATTATATGATATGCTACCCCCCACACAATGAATTATATGATATGCTACCCCCCACACAATGAATTATATGATATGCTGCCCCCCCCCGCACAATGAATTATATGATATGCTACCCCCCACACAATGAATTATATGATATGCTGCCCCCCCCCCGCACAATGAATTATATGATATGCTGCCCCCCACACAATGAATTATATGATATGCTGCCCCCCCACAATAAATTATATGATATGCTGCCCCCCCACAATAAATTATATGATATGCTGTCCCCCACATAATGAATTATATGATATGCTGCCCCCCACACAATGAATTATATGATATGCAGCCCCCCACACACAATGAATTATATGATATGCTGCCCCCCCCGCACAATGAATTATATGATATGCAGCCCCCCCCCCCGCACAATGAATTATATGATATGCAGCCCCCCCCCCGCACAATGAATTATATGATATGCTGCCCCCCACAAGGTATTGTTTGATATGCTGCCCCCCCCGCACAATGAATTATTTGATATGCTGCCCCCCCCCCCCGCACAATAAATTATATGATATGCTGCCCCCCCCCACAAGGTATTATTTGATATGCTGCCCCTCAGAATGAATTATATAATATATTATATGCTGCCCACCACAATAAATTAATTCATGTTCTGCCTGCCGACCACCCCTCACCCCCAATGAGTGATTTTATACAATAAGCCCCCACCATCTTTTACTCCTGTTTGATTAAAAAAAAAAACTTATACTCACCTCAGGCTCCCGCGGCTTCTTTCTTCTTGCCGCGTCCCGGCAGGAAGGGGTGCGCGGCCGCGCGATGACGTCACCGCGCAGCCGCGCATCCTAGTTCCTGGAGCGATGTGCGCCGGGGTTGTCTTCCGGCCACATCGCTCCAGTAATAGTGCTGGAGCGGCCGTTTCCGGACGGACGGAGGCTCCTGCCCGACTGCAGAATACAGGGTCGGGGCCCGTCGGTGGGCCCAGCAGGAGACTGAACATTGGCGCTATTGGAGCGCCAGGCCTGGGGCCCCCAATCAATAAATCCGGATCCGGGGGCCCGGCGCTAGCGCTCCAATGGTGATCCGGCTCTGTGTATAAGAGTAAAGTTGTGAGTGCAGCTAAAACACACTTCAGGTAACTGCAGAATCAGCTCCTCTGCTGTACTTGTCTTGCACACATACATCTGCTGTAGCTCGGACTGCTCTTCCTCTCTGCAGACACAGAACTCCTGTGTTTACACTGCAGTCTCACTGCTGACCTGCCGACCTTCCTGTCTGCTTGGTGCTCAGTGTGTCCTCTGTCCCAGGCTGGTGAAAAGGTGCTGCATCTCCCCTGTTTGCAGGCTCAGCCTCCCACGTGCATGAGCTCCGTTCTTGTGATCAGCAGCTCGTCCCTTCCTCCCCCGCTCTGCCTCTCAGCTAGCGATCTATCCTGGGTGATTTAGCTTCCAACACCCTGCTGACATACATCCCCAGCTCCCTCACACATGCTGTAATATTTATACTAACTCGAGTATAAGCCGAGTAGAGCTTTTTTAGCACATAAATTGTGCTGAAAAACTCAGCTATACTTGAGTATATATTAGCTTATATTTTGTATATGAATTATGTTGATTCCTGGAATATCCCTTTGAACAACACTGCCTCCTTCTCTCCACTGTGCGGCGGGTCACTGTATTGAAGCTGCGCCGTCCGCAGTGCCTGAAAAGTTATGAACCGCTATGTGCCACAGGCCCCTGGACCAGCGGGACCCATAGCAGCCACGACCGCTGTAGTAACACGCCTGCTAGACCATGCGCTGAATTTCACTGACGGAGCACAGTGCAAAGGACACAATTCTGCACATTCCTTGTGGAACAACAGCGCCAAACTGTAATTATGGTTAGTAAAATCCACAAGTCCTACAGAAAGAAGGGGAATGTTTATTAGGGTATGTGCAATATGGGTGACCATAATAGGGCATTTTACTTTTCATGGTAAAATTTCTTATTTGTGAACAACCCCAGTAAGTGTTCATTAGTATTCTCCTGGGGTTGACCTGACCATTTGTCTTATGGCAGAATATTCAGTCTCCCTTTGATTGGTTTCGTTTTCTCTTGTTTTTGTCCTTTGGAAGTTTGGCATCATGTAGACAACATCAATGTTTTCATCCTACAACAAAGAAAATGATTAATTACAAAGGAAATAATTATAAATTATATATTCCCAATGTAGTATGAAAATATAAAAAATAAAACTGGCACCGCAATAGATGGAATTATGGAGCTATCCAGTGATGAAATAAAAAACTTATTTATTGCATAAAACACCTTTAAATAATATACATTATTTTTTGCAGGGCCCTTGCAAACATAACACAAATAAATTAAATTTATAACAATGGGGCACATTTACTTACAGTGTCACCGGAGTTCACTGAAAGCGCATTGTCCGTCTATAATGCAATGTGCGGGAATTCATTAAGGTCGTGCGCCCGAAATCATGAGTGTCGCTTCCCCGTTCAGATCGGATAGAGTTCACCATCTTTTTTGTGGTGCATCTTTAACCCCTTACTGACGTGCGCCCTAGTAGTATCACCATTTTCACTGTATTTTGAATTTTTTCACCGCTTCATAGTACATGACATGGAAAATTAAATACTGTGATAATATTAACACTCTACAGTTTGTTTGTTTTATTTTTTTTTTTATTTTTCTTTCTTTTGTGGTCTTTCATTCTGCCTGTTATGAGTCATTAGGCTCCATTTGTTTTAAAACCAGCCAGGAAGTGGAGATGGGCAGTGTGTCTCTAACATCAGAATGCTCCAGGTGAAGGCAGCCAATAGCAGAACACCCCCGATATTAGGCTAAGACACCTGTGAGTGTTTTAATAAAACCCAGACCCAAAAAGTACCTCACTGATGGGAGAGGGATAGAAAAACTCCCCCTCACAGTGACATAACAGCCAGGGGTGGGGGTCAAAATGCCCCTTGGTTTAAATTGGTTTGGTTCAGTTTGGGGGACTCTATCACACTAGAAGACTGGATCGCTGTCTATGCTCAGTCCTCGGGCCAAAGAATTTCTTCCTATTTCAATAGCAAAAGTTTTTTGTTTCCTTTTTCCTAACTGTTTGTAAGTATCGTATGTGTATTGTTTTTTTTTAAACTTTTCATTTTATCTGACAATTTTATGCTTTGAGTGTACTGTATTTCTTTGTACATATATTTAACTGTTCATTTAATAAGTCTCTGCTTGTAGCCTTAAAGAATCTGAGTCTCTGAAGGGAATCACGTTACCAGAGGTCATTGTTAGCATAGTCTATGTAGTAAGTGATTGCATGTTCTGTGTGAATTTATCATTGTAATATCGTATAAGTAGTGAGTGCATGTGCTGAGTTATCATCAGGGTGCATTGTCTGTGTGGTTGAGGTGCCTACGGCCTTATTTGCGTAAGTAAAGAATGGTGGCAGTGGATGGTGGCAGTGGATTGACTGGGTGCTGAGATTGCGTGGAGTAAATTTAGCATTAGGACGCCATTTTGTGGAAGTGGGCGGAGCTTAAGGGCTAAGTTCTGGGATTCCATAGAGAATCCGGTGAGTCGGGGGTCGTGACAAATACCATCATTATGAAGTGCAATTTGTTACGCAGAAAACAAGCCATCACAGAGCTCCTTACGTGGAAAAATAAAAAAGGTTATTGATTTTTGAAGGTGGGGAGTGAAAAATGAAAGTGAAAAAACTAAAAAGGGTAGGTCGTTAAGGGGTTAACTTAGGGCTTGCGACACAATTTGAATGTTAAATACCCTGGACTGAATAAGTCAGACTGTGGGTCACGTGCGCCACGTGCGCCACGATCGCAGCGCAGAAACTTCTTATATGCCTGTACAAGACGTTTTAGCCATGAAGAATGGGCACAGTCTGACAAAAGTGCAGCATGCGACCCTTAGTAAATGTGCCCCAATGTGTCTAGTAGTTGCATATACCAACCATTTATCATAAAACAGTAGACTCTGTGTCTTAATAATTTTCCGTATTTCTTTTTGTACCAAGATGTGATATCAAAAGACTTATAATTGTTAGTAGTTGTATATTTTAGACTTCCCACCTTAGTTGAAATCTTATATAAAGTATTATGCAATAGAAAAAGTCTGAAAAATAATTTTGTAGTTTGTAATTACAAAATTACAATAAAAGAAAAAAATAAGAGAAGTTTGTAATTTATAATGTATTTTATTTCACATTTGTTATGTTTGCAAGGGCCCTGCAAAAATTAATTTGTATTATTTTAAAGGGGTATTTCCACGAAGACAAGTTATGTCCTCAGGATAGCAAAATAACGCATTCTCTAATTCACTGTTATTAGAGAGGGCCTTTCAGCCCCCTCCGTTCCTGAGATATGAGCCCCGGGATGTGACTATTCACTGTGCTGTATTGAAAGAGGATGGGGCGTCTGCAGCACGGGTGGGGGTGTGTGATTATGCTAACATCTTCTGACACCATCCAATCAGCGGTGGAGAGTGTCAGAGAAGAGATTCCTTTCTATAGCGCCTAGCTGCGGCTGCGTGCTCCCGGCATCATGTGTCTGCACTGCCAGGTGCGGGTAGCTGCTTGTCTCTGCGCAGCACACATCTTGCAAGCCTGTGTATAAGAGTTTACCGTGTATAATCAAGGATAAGCCAAGTTTTTCAGCACAAAAAATGACTTGGAACGGTTAGTACAGTGTTTTTTTTTCTGAATAGGGCTAAATGGCTATATAGTGGGTGTAGGGGCTGCAGGCTATATACTGGGGCTGAATGGCTATATAGTGGGTGTAGGGGCTGCAGGCTATATGCTTGGGCTGAATGGCTATATAGTGGGTGCAGGGGCTGCAGGCTATATGCTGGGGCTGAATGGCTATATACTGGGTGTAGGGGCTGCAGGCTATATACTGGGGCTGAATGGCTATATTGTGGGTGCAGGGGCTGCAGGCTATATACTGGGGCTGAATGGCTATATAGTAGCTGCGGGGGCTGCAGGCTATATACTGGGCCTGAATGGCTATATAGTGGGTGCAGGGGCTTCAGGTTATATACTGGGGCTGAATGGCTATATACTGGGTGCAGGGGCTGCAGGCTATATGCTGGGGCTGAATGGCAATATTGTGGGTGCGGGGGCTGCAGGCTATATGCTGGGGCTGAATGGCTATATAGTAGGTGCGGGGGCTGCAGGCTATATACTGGGCCTGAATGGCTATATAGTGGGTGCAGGGGCTTCAGGCTATATACTGGGGCTGAATGGCTATATTGTGGGTGCAGGGGCTGCAGGCTATATGCTGGGGCTGAATGGCTATATTGTGGGTGCAGGGGCTGCAGGCTATATGCTGGGGCTGAATGGCTATATAGTGGGTGCAGGGGCTGCAGGCTATATACTGAGGCTGAATGGCTATATAGTAGGTGCAGGTGCTGCAGGCTACATCCTGGGGCTGAATGGCCATATAGTGGGGGGCAGGAGCTGCAGGCTATATACTGGGGCTGAATGGCTATATAGTGGGGGTAGGGGCGGCAGGCTATATACTGGCGCTGAATGGCTATATACAGGGGGCAGGGGCTGCAGGCTTTATACTGGTGCTGAATGGCTATATAGTGGGGCAAGAGATGCAGGCTATATACTGGGGCTGAATGGCTATATAGTGAGACAAGGGCTGCAGGCTATATACTGGGGCTGAATGGCTATATACTGGGTGCAGGGGCTGCAGGCTATATGCTGGGGCTGAATGGCTATATTGTGGGGCGGGGGCTGCAGGCTTTATGCTGGGGCTGAATGGCTATATTGTGGGTGCGGGGCTGCAGGCTATATGCTGGGGCTGAATGGCTATATAGTAGGTGCGGGGGCTGCAGGCTATATACTGGGCCTGAATGGCTATATAGTGGGTGCAGGGGCTTCAGGCTATATACTGGGGCTGAATGGCTATATTGTGGGTGCAGGGGCTGCAGGCTATATGCTGGGGCTGAATGGCTATATAGTGGGTGCAGGGGCTGCAGGCTATATACTGAGGCTGAATGGCTATATAGTGGGTGCAGGTGCTGCAGGCTACATCCTGGGGCTGAATGGCCATATAGTGGGGGCAGGAGCTGCAGGCTACATACTGGGGCTGAATGGCTATATAGTGGGGGGCAGGGGCTGCAGGCTATATACTGGGACTGAATGGCTATATAGTGGGGGTAGGGGCGGCAGGCTATATACTGGCGCTGAATGGCTATATACAGGGGGCAGGGGCTGCAGGCTTTATACTGGTGCTGAATGGCTATATAGTGGGGCAAGAGATGCAGGCTATATACTGGGGCTGAATGGCTATATACTGGGGGCAGGGGCTGAATGGCTA
This sequence comes from Engystomops pustulosus, assembly GCF_040894005.1. NCBI lineage: Eukaryota > Metazoa > Chordata > Amphibia > Anura > Leptodactylidae > Engystomops > Engystomops pustulosus. The sequence continues at coordinate 133,887,894 of NC_092414.1, forward strand.
TATATTGGAGCTGAATGGCTATATACTGGGGCAGGGGCTGCAGGCTATATACTGGGGCTAAATATCTTTATACAGTGGGCAGGGGCTGCTGGCTGTATACTAGGGGGCAGAGGTTATCAGGCTAAATACTTGGGGGCAAGGGCTAGCTGGCTGTATACTGGAGGCAGGGACTAGTTGGCTGTATACCGGGGGCAGAGACTTGCTGGCTATATACTAGGGACAGTGGCTGCTGGCTATATACTAGGGACAGTGGCTGCTGGCTATATACTGGGAGACAGATGGCTGGTTGGCTATATACTGGCTGGAGCCTGTGACCAATGCATTTCTGACCCTAGGCTTATACTCGAGTCAATAGGTTTTCCCAGTTTTTTTATTTAAAATTAGGTACCTCGGCTAATACTCGGGTCAGATTATGCTTGATTATATATGGTATGTTAATCACTTGTACTACTGATTTATTCAATGTGTGTTTAACATTAAGTAAGTGAACATTTAAATGATACTAAAGAAAATTATATAGGTTTAGGATTTGAAATGTTCTTACCTTACAATCTCTTTTATACACTGTCTGTGATGCAACATCTGTAATGGAACACAAGAAATAGTTACATTTCCATATGTAGTAACAAATCAATAATGTGTTAATATTTTATTGCCCTGAATCATGATTTGCCTTCAGAAGAGTGGAATTAGTTGAGCGTTTGTGGAATTTAACTTTTGCACTGGAAAGCTTGAATTTCACAATTGAAATCTTTAGTGGGTAGTATTTGAATCATATGTATGTAATTTATACATCCCACCTACTGTTCTAAATTGCTGCTCATAGGCAGTCTGCAGTATTACTGAGGTACAGTGAGGTCCTACTGGCAGTGCTTAATTATTAATTAGGGGTGCTGACTAAATGGTGGTGTTTTGCTGACTGAATTAATAAGGGGGGAGTTGGACTCACTTAATAAAGGGGATGCTTTGCTTACTTTAATAATGGGGTGTTGTTATCAATCAATGTTTTTTTGTGTTAGCTAAAGGTATTCCCTGTGACATTCCAGACCCTCCAGTATGTAAGGTATATTAGTTATTGTTTTCATAGACAGTCCCTGAACACAAGGGTTCTAGGAGGCACAGGAAGTCTGTTAGAGTTGTCCACCACAATTGTCCACAACCCTGAACTCTGACTGTCCCCTTTCATTTGCCTCAGTGAAACAGGGCCCATGTCCAGAACAGTAGTTTCTGCCAACATCTCGTTAGGTATAAGCCCAGTCCGTAACGGTATTATATTGGGCCATAAATCAACCCAGGTAGAATATATATAACCAAGACATGGACATGGGGATCGGGCCTGTGGATGAAAGAGGCCAGGATGGTAGACTGTGGGTCCATGACAGGAGAAGATACCGTATATACTTGAGTATAAGCCGAGTTTTTCAGCACAAAAAATGTGCTAGAAAACCTCACCTTGGCTTATACTTGAGTCAAGAAAAAAAACGAACAGTGTACTCACCATCCAACGCCCCCTGGCATGTCCTCTTCTATACAGTGATGCTGTATCCATGTCCCCGCACCATCCGTCGAAGGGATTTTGATGTCAGCTGCTTGCTGACATTCTACTATGTCAGTGTACTATGATGTCAGCGAGCGGCTGACGTCATGGTGCCTGCAACGGACGGCGCAGGGACACGGAACCAATGCTGGAGCATCGCTGTATAGAAAAGGACCTGCCGGAGGGGGGGGGAGGGGGCGTCGGAAGGTGAGTACACTGTTTGTTTTTTTCTTACAGGTATTATATTGGGGGCAGGGGCAGCAGGGGGCGGGCAGGCCATATACTACAGGACTACAGGGGGGTGGCATTCTATATACTACAGGTGCTGTCAGGCTATATGCTACAGTGGGGTGGCAGTCTATATACTACAGGGATTGGCAGGCTATATACTACAGGGGCTGGTATGTTATATACTACAGGGGCTGGCAGGCTTTATACTACAGGGGCTGGCAGGCTATATACTACTGGATGTTGGTGGCTATATACTACAGGAGGCTGGCTGGCTATATACTACAGGGGGCTGGCTGGCTATATACTAGAGGGGCTGGCAGGCTATATACTAGAGGGGCTGGCAGGCTATATACTACAGGGGGCTGGCAGGGTATATACTACTGGGGGCTGGTAGCTATATACAACAGGGGGCTGGCATACACAAATACAATGGTGGTGGCACCATCTGATGATACAAACAGTATGCGCAGGCAGAGCGCATAGACATGTCTCTGCCTGCATTTGTGCTGTGGGGATAAGATGAAGCCAGAGCGCGGGAGGTAAGAATTTATTTTCTTTTTTTACAATGGGTCCTGTGACTGCCAATTTACTATATATTAGTGGAAGGCTGCTGATGAATATTTTACTTATTGGAGGTTCCTGCTGAATATTTTATTGAAGGGAGTCTGCAGGACAAGACATATTATTGAGGGGAGGCTGCTGTTGGACATTTTGAGGGGAGGCTGCTGGACATTTTATATATGGTATATGAGCAAGGTACTGTGTGTATATTCTGTGTATTATATATGTGTATTCTCAAGTGTAATTTTACGGGACGAGGTGGCAGCAAGAGTTTAGATATATGGGGCCGTAATCCAAAGGTTGCTGGTATCTTGTTACGCCACTGAATGTGGGGAATTGTGGTTCAATGATCAAATGGGGCTCATGTGCTTTCATGGGTGGTGCAGACACACGCATCAAACTGCCAAGTGGGTTCTAGAACACCTCCTACTTGGACCAGACCCAGGACCTTGGATGAGTTTTAACTTCCCAATGGAAGGTCATGAGATTACAGTTCAAGCATCATCAGACCTGTTAAGACTTCCAGTGTCTATCTAGACAGAACATGAAACACCTACTATACTCCCAATGAGTTATGTGTATCAACCAAGGCCTTCAGAACAGATTGAGGCCCAGGCATGCCTGGACTTTCTGAAATGTGCAGAAAGTGTCGAGTAGAAGGTGGGGAAGTGGTGCCCCATGAAGTACAGAGAGAGACAGAGAAAGTGCTGTAGAATCATACACTGTGATGGAGGGACTGAGAGCAGGAGAGCTATTTTACCTCTCTATTATGTGTAGGAGACTTCTGCTACACAGAGAGATAGCACAGTCACATGATCTTCTCCACCTTCCTCCACTGTGAGCAGGGAGCAGCAGCTTCTCCCCTCTTTATTTTGTGTTTACCATAGTGAAGGGAATTGCAGCTCTCCTGGCTCATTAGGTTCCGCTCACTAAGAAGAGCCAACTCTTCTGGCTCCTGAACAGCTCCCTAATAAATATAAAGTAGGGAGTCGCGGGGTAGTCAATCACCCCATGCCATTTCACTTTTAACCCAATTGTTTCAGGCTAAAGGGGGCGTGGTGAGCCAGTTAGGGACGGGATTAAGCGAGCCATTGGCTCAGTGAAATGAGCCGAGTCACACTGTTTATGAACAAGAGCCGAATCTTAGAGCCGGCTCGTTCACGAACGACACATCCCTAGTTTACAACCCTACAGATGGTAAGAGAAATGAGCAGTCAGGAGGCAAGCTACTAAACAGTAGGCTAAACTTTGGAGAATAGAAAAGAACCTGTTGCACATAGGTAATCACGATAATAGACAAAGTTGTTCTACATCCCAAGAGCTTTTGATTTGTGAAAAAAAGAGTTGCACCTTAAATTTGAAATGATTAGAATAAGTGGGTTCTGTGTTGCTTATAAAATAATGGGGAAGTTACTGGTTCTCCATATTAATGAGGATGTGCTGGTTTTAAAAATGAACATATGAAAGGGGGCTTTGCTAACTATGACTCAATGAGGAGATTCTGGTGTTAAAGGGAACCTGTCACCAGGAGACCCATTTTTAGCACTCCCCCAGTCCCCACAGAGCATACACTGCGAAAGAGTTTTTGTATTAAAAATAGGTTTTAAAGAAAAAAATATATGTTATATTGTACCTTTCATTAGCATGTGCTGTGTGACTAGGCAGTTGCCTATTGGGAGGGTCTGGAAAGGCGCAGTTACTCCCCCCCCCCCCACCCTTGGGGAACAGCTTCTCCATGTGACCTTTTTAGATATATGAAAACACCCATCACTGGGCTTAGTGACGCCCCCTGCTCCTCTACAGCCAATCCCAAGTGTGGGGAGTTATTCATATATTTGAAAAGGTCACATGTTTCCCAAGGGTGGGGGGGAACTGCTCCTTTCCAGACCCTCCCAATTGGCAACTACCTAGTCACACAGCAGATGCTAATGAAAGGTACAATACAACATATCTTTTTTTCAGTAAAACCTATTTTTTATACAAAAACACTTTGGCAGTGTATGTACTATGCTCTGTGGGGACTGAGGGAATTGCTAAAAATGGGTCTCCTGGTGACAGGTTCCCTTTAAATATGGTTAAATGAGGGGGTGGTGTTAAATAATATTTAATAAGTGGATACTGTGCTTTATAGATTGTATATAAGTCAGGGGCACATTATACATAAAATATTTTATGCCAGGATCTGAGGGTGCTGGATGATTGGCAATGGCACAGACTATTTCTACGTTCCCGACTCTGATTCTTTGCTGCCTATCCTGACCTCCTGCCTGTCCCCGACTACGAGATTGCCTGCCGTTCCTGTACCTCGACCTTGGCTGCCACCATGGACAAATCACGCCTGTGGAACGACCTGGAGGTACCACGCTGCAGCAAGTTGAACCCGCTTTGCGGCAGGCACTGGTGAAAACCGGGTACTACTTAGACTCCGGTTCCAGGATCCGGTTCCATCATCTGCGGTGGTTCAGAGGATCCACTACCTCTGAGCCTGACACATGTATTTATGAATGTATATATGTGCCACTGCTACTCATTTGTGTCGCGGCTCTACTACACGCAAAGCAACACAAATTTCTGTACTGAAATGAGCCTTCACAATCATACGCAGAATGCAGGCCCACGGCTGGACGGCCACTTCCCGGACGAGGGCGCGCGGCTACGAGAAGCCGGAGTTCTCGGGGTAGGAGGAGCAAAGAGGCTACTGGGGCCTGGAGTAGCCGCGAAGTGTAGCCACATGTCCGGCTACTCCGAGCCCCAGTAGGTTCCCTTTAAGTCCCAGAAACCCCAAGATCTCTGGCTCCCATTGGCATCATTCAGACTTAAAAATTAGTGTTAACGACTCTAATAAATAACTTAAATCCTACATTTTAGCCATAAATACTGTACCCCCCTCCCCCTCCCGTACCTGCAAACGGTTGAAAATGGTGAGGAGATTCTGTGGAATAGTGTTATGTTATTTGTTTTTTGTGTTACTCTGCTAACCACTTTGCTCCTTGAGAACTGATATATGAGGACATTGTTGGGCCAACTCTGTTGACCCGTTAGGCTACACTAAATACTGTAACACCAATCTTTGTGAATCATATTTGTTTACAATACTAGCTACTTTTGCACCTCTATGCAGTTGAAAATAGAATACTATATATTTTATGTATATCTGCTTCTCATTTACTGTTAACACCAAATAAAAAATATATTTGAGAAAAACAAAATAGGCAGATAGATAGAAAAGTGAGAATGATGGGTAGGTAGAAATTAGACAGATAGATTTGATGGATGGATAGATATACAAATTTAGAAGATAAAGATTAATGTCTTGAAAGTGAAAGTAAAATGTTTGTACTGTTAAGGAACACTGTCATATGTTATGTTCAGTTTTATTACCATTTATTTACCATCCTTTATCTTTTTGTAACGGAGGTAAATAAACGGAAATCCTGACGGTCGTGTGGACTTATCCTTAGCAGTATATTCATTTTCCATATATATTTATATGTTACAGGGGAGGAAAGTTGGCAGTCTGTGTGCTTTTCTACCCAGGGCACCAACATGGCTTGTCCCAGTCAATTTCATGCCGCACCATATTTATCAAAGTGTGTGAAGGTGCATGATAAATATGATGCTGTACACACCTTCTATTTGGCTTTGTTTACAGCAGAAAATTGCCAAAATCTTAAACCTTTGATGAATGTGGTCCAACACATTCAAGATATTTTTGGAACAAATCAAGTCTTTAGGCAGAATTGATAAGTCTACCCCATTATGTAACCGTTTTACTGTATTGGCCCATTCAATTTAAATGGAAGCACTAATAACAAAATAAAGTTTTTATTTAAAATTTGACCGTCTAACAATTGCTTTCTGAAACTTTAGTTTGCATTTTATGTGTTTTTTTGTTTCTATGTAGTACAGGCAGTCCCCGGGTTACATACAAGATAGGGACTGTAGGTTTGTTCTTAAGTTGAATTTGTATGTAAGTCGAAACTGTATATTTTATCATTGTAGTTCCCGACAATTTTTTTCTTTTGCCCCAGTGACAATTGGAGTTTCAAATTTTTTTGCTGTAATAGGACCAAGAATTATCAATAAAGCTTCATTGCAGACAATTTTAAGCTGATTATTGCAATCTGGGACTATTTTAAAGCATCCAGAGAGCTTCACCAGAGGTCACAGTGGGCAGAGGGGTCCGTCTGTAACTATGGGTTGTCTGTAAGTCGGGTGTCCTTAAGTAGGGGACCGCCTGTAGATGCTAGACTTGTGGTAACAACCTATTATTGTGTAAACATTCATTTCCTGACCCACTGTGGTAGCTCACATAGAGAGCTGGAAGCGGACACCAGTATATATAGTCAGTGCTTGTGGTCATACCAGGAATTAGACAACTAATGGTTACTGTCAAGGAAATACTATTCTTGAATGTGTAAGATTTGTTGAACTATTGGGCAATTACAAACTTGGTTGAAATATATGGCATCCATTGAAGCATCCAGGCCTCTTTTACAACATCCTGGAGATCCTTACAACCTGATAAATTCTGACCTGCAGAATGTTCTCTGGTGACCTCAAAAGCCATTTGGTCACCTCTCCTCTGCACCTACCCCCACCCCTGCATCTAGCAATTTGGAAACAAAGAACTGTTTAAATAATCCTGGACTCTCCCCCCTCATTAACACTTTGCCAAATCTTGAATGACCCTCTGGACTAATTAATGAATGGGAGGTTCTCAAATCTGAACCAAACTGAGAAGTTATAAAACAATATGAAATCCAAGAATTGATGTTCACATTTTGGGGGCTGCTTGACAAGCTGAGTGTGTTCCTTATTTCTCCCATCTCCAGGGATCAGGATTTACTTTAAGTTGTAAGTTTCTGTTATTTTTCTCCCTTTTTATTTTATAACTGTTTTGCCATGTTGTGTGTCATTTTATGTTGTAATTCTTTTGTTTTTAATATCTTTTTTATGCACTGATCAACTTTTTGTAATTAAAGCTTTTCACTTTAATTTTGGTCCCTGTATGCTCTGCGAACTCATAGCCTTGTGAAGTGTGGTTAGCTGTGTGACTGCTAGAGTGCTGAGTGTGCATGTCTAGTGGTGTGACAAGGTGACTGCCTGAGAAGCAAGAGTTGTTGTAGAGTGGGATACTTATTGGTCCCAGTATAAATGCAATAAGTGGTGGCAGCGGATCTGGTGCTGGATCTGTATGAGGTGTTATTTAGGCTCAATTTGTGTCCTGAGTGAAAGGTGAGCGCAAGTTTGAGTAGGCTAAATTAACCCGTACAGTTGCACCCCATGTCATGTGACGAGGCGGCGTCCTCGCCGTGACAAATTGGTGGCAGCAGTGGGATAAATTCATTTTTGTCAGAGCATTAAGTGTTGGGATTTAGTAACTGACCCCTGCACTTAAGGACTAGTGAGCAGTGGGCACAGTATTTAAGCCCAGGGTTACGAGGCAAAGCCCTGGAAGTATTTGCTGACCTTTCTCTTGAGCTTGATGAGGACTATGATGCTATAAAAGCTGCTTTGATTAAAAAGTACAACCTAACTCCAGAGGTGTACCGCAAGAAATTCCGGAGCGTAAAGCGAGGACCAACTGACAGCTACGCAGATACAGTAGGCAACTTACGGACTACCTTTCTAAGGTGGACCCGAGGACTTTCTGTCAACAGCCGTGAGGACCTGGAGGATCTCATGATAAAAGATCAGTTTCTGCACATTTGTCCTGTGGATGTACGACAGTTTGTTTGTGACAGGGAGCCTAAAACTGTGGATGAAGCTGCGCAGATTGCAGACTCCTACACCGCCAACCGGATGCCTGAAGCAACGAGGGAAACTTCCCCCCAAAGGTCCTCCAGCTGGAAGGAAAAACAAGCCAGGACAACATCACAGCCTTCTGTCTCCAAAGTGGGTGAGAACCTTACACTGAGAGAGTCTATAAATCAGGGGGATATGCGCAAATGTTTTATTTGTAACAAAGTGGGTCATCTGAGGTCTGCGTGCCCAGAGAGAGGGGCAACTGTCTACTCTACAGTACCAGTAGTCATGCTGCTTTCTGGTGATATGGACAAGTTACAGCACCATATGCAGACTGTGATAGTGGGTGATAGAGTCACCCAGGGATTAAGAGACTCAGGGGCAAGTTATTCATTGGTTCACCCTGAGGTTATAAACCCTAAGGACATCATTCCAGAAAAGACTTTGCCTGTGAAGGGGATAACCGGATGCCATCCAGGAGTGCCCGTTGCCAAGGTTTTTATGGACTGGGGTTCTGGTAGAGGTATCAGACAAGTGGGAGTGTCACAAGAATTGCCTGTGGATGTATTGTTGGGAAATGATTTGGGAAAAATGACAACTGTGTATGTGCCTGATGTACAACAATCATATGAGAAAATGGGCAGAAGCCCAAGGGGACTGATCTGGGAGGGAGGACAGGATAGCAAGAGCAAGGCTATGCCTGCTCCAGAACCAGAGGTGTCCCAGTATGAGGAAGCTACGGGGGAGGGGGTGGTGAATGGGCCCCTAGAGATAACCCTGCAGTCAGCAGATATGGTGCAGGGTGTGAGAGGCTGCCAAGATGGAGTCTCTAAATCTGCACCTCAAAGCTCTAAGGTCCTGAGTGTGGATCTGGTGGAGGCCATTACTCAAGGAGAGGTCCTAGAGCAGACCGGGGGTGTCAAGATGAGTAAGGCTCAGAGCATGAGCCACAAAGATGCCTCTACTCAGACTGGGGAGATGCAGTGTGTCTATGAGCCAAAGACAGCGTGTACACTAGAACCAGTGCTGAGAGAGGAGATTGGGGTCCACAGTGAAGTTGGGTTCCCAGTGATGAGTGTTGCCAGTGCAGTTTTGGGGAGCGATCAGAAGGTAGAGCAGGGGCATAGGGACTCTAAGGAGAGCGTTCAGTCAGTGGTCCAACCTAAGCCCTGTAGAGAGGGACCCTAATAGCTGTACAGCTGGAAAACCAAAGCATAATGTAATTGGGTACAGTAGTCCTACACTTAACTACATTGGTATTTCATCCAGCAGGGAGAGGGTTAAACGTTTCACACTTGGTAGAGGGAACACAGAACTCAGTGTTTCTGCAGCACAAAGCCATAAAGTCAGCAGGGGGTCCCAGCACAGCAGTGTACAAGTGACCAGGGGTGATATTACTTGGCCTTATACACAGGACAAAGGGCCAGATGGTTGATGTGCCCAGGTAATCACATCTTATGGCAATGATATTTATGGTACTGAACGTCTGCTATGTATTATTGGTAATTGGCTTGGGAAAATTTAAAATGGCGTGGGTCATTTCAAATTTGCCCAATCTTGAAAGGGGGAGGTATCAAGGAAATACTATTCTTGAATGTGTAAGATTTGTTGAACTATTGGGCAATTACAAACTTGGTTGAAATATGTGGCATCCGTTGAAGCATCCAGGCCTCTTTTACAACATCCTGGAGATCCTTACCACCTGATAAACTCTGACCTGCAGAATGTTCTCTGGTGACCTCAAAAACCATTTGGTCACCTCTCCTCTGCACCTACCCCCACCCCTGCATCTAGCAATTTGGAAACTAAGAACTGTTTAAATAATCCTGGACTCTCTTTGCCAAATCGTGAATGACCCTCTGGACTAATTAATGAATGGGAGGTTCTGAAATCTGAACCAAATTGAGAAGTTATAAAACAATATGAAATCCAAGAATTGATGTTCACATTTTGGGGGCTGCTTGACAAGCTGAGTGTGTTCCTTATTTCTCCCACCTCCAGGGATCAGGATTTACTTTAAGTTGTAAGTTTCTGTTATTTTTCTCCCTTTTTATTTTATAACTGTTTTGCCATGTTGTGTGTCATTTTATGTTGTAATTCTTTTGTTTTTAATATCTTTTTTATGCACTGATCAACTTTTTGTAATTAAAGCTTTTCACTTTAATTTTGGTCCCTGTATGCTCTGCGAACTCATAGCCTTGTGAAGTGTGGTTAGCTGTGTGACTGCTAGAGTGCTGAGTGTGCATGTCTAGTGGTGTGACAAGGTGACTTGTCAATAAGTGGTGGCAGCGGATCTGGTGCTGGATCTGTATGAGGTGTTATTTAGGCTCAATTTGTGTCCTGAGTGAAAGGTGGGATCATGGAGGGGGAACAACATATACATAAATGCTCCATTTGGGCACATGAAAAAACGAATGAAGTAAAGAAGGGGCTTTTCCCAGTCCCCTCTCCCTGCCTGCCCAGCCTGCATTGGTAATTATCATTACTCATTTATTCACCATGTTTTTCACTTTGACTATTCCAGCCATATTGTTGTAGCACATTTCTTAGTTATTTTTCTTGTTGCTACCCCTTGCATTGATATAGCTGGACAGGCATAAGGATTGGGGCTGTATAGGGAGGTGTTGTCCTGGTGGGTATCACCATATGCCCTACCCTCCCTGAGCTTTGTATAGAGGATTGTGATCCTTTTTAAATGTTTTTATTGATTTTTGGTGTGGTGTATTAATATATTTGATTGATTTATTAATAAAGTTTATATTTTGGCATAGCACATGGTTTTTTCCTTCTGAGTGAAAGGTGAGCGCAAGTTTAAGTAGGCTAAATTAACCCGTACAGTTGCACCCCACGTCACGTGACGAGGCGGCGGCGTCCTCGCCGTGACAGTTACACAAACAGCGGTTTGATTTTTTTGTGTTAAAATCCTATTTTTTGTGGTCTGTTTCCTGAATTTGAAGCATATAGCAAATCTATTAAATTATGTAATTATGTAATTATTAAAATATGTATTAAATTATGGATTATGATGCACCTTCTTTCCTAATTAATTGTTGAGCAGAAACCACATCTGCCTTATAAATCAACATAATTAGCACCTAGTTCGTAGACAAGCAGTTTACTATTTGCCATGAATAGCAAATGTTAAATGATAGAGACTTTCCTCTGTCCCATGAATAGAAATGTAAATGAATGCAGACTCTTAAAATGACTGTTTAAGAGTATGACATAAGTATACTTCAAAGAAAACCTGGTCATAAATGAAATATTTCAATTTCTGGTCAACAAATCTGTGATCAGCATCATCTGATATTCCTGGGCTGTCAAGCACTAAGGTTTTAGGAGTTGGGGAGCCAAGAAAATAGTTATTAGAAAATTGGCCCAACATTTGGTGAATGAATCATGACATGTAATATTAAATACCACCATTTTGAAGTGCAATTTGTTACACAGAAAACAAGCCATCACACAACTCTGTACATGGAAAATTAAAAAAGTTATAGATTTTTCAAAATGTGGAAATTCCAAATGTGGTGAAATTGCCAAGAAAACATTTGTGAAATTTTCTTGTGGGCTCTGTTTTTATAACTTTAACTGTGCGTTCCAATTTACACCTCAAATTTATTCTTTGGTTCAGTATAATCATAGACATACCGGGGGAGATTTATCATTAGGCAGGATTTTGAGCAGTTGTCTGTGTTAGACGGGCAGGTTTTCAACAGTTGGATTTATAGTCCGATGTATGTGCAGTGTTACATGCCTTCGGTTGTGTGGTGCAGTCTATTCGCATAGATCACAGTCACACACGTATGTTTAACATCTGCTCAATTTCTGCCTTTTTGCAATGTTTTTGCACAGGAAATTCTCAGATACCTCAAACATAAAATTGAGCAAAAACTTTAAAATTCAGCAAAAACTTACCCCTGTAGTAGCAATGGACAAATATACACCACCTCCTATGTGGTGTAGTTTTGCGATTAAATTTGCATCTGGACCATTATAAAAGCTCTTATACCTCTTTTGTCACACCCCCTCCCCCTATCCTCATAGACTGTAAGCTCTTGTGAGCAGGGCCCTCAATCCTATTGTTTCATATGTCTGTCGTTATTCTGTAATGTCTTATTTTATATGTATATGTTACCCGCAATCTGTAAAGCGCTACGGAACCTGATGGGGCTATATAAATAAAGATTATTATTACTCGCAGATGCTGCCTAAAGACAGGCCTGTGAGTTTGACTTACTGGCTGGTTTTCTTGGCAACCAATCGTCCCATGCTGGTGACGTCACAGAGCATGCCAATCAAATCCAAGATGGCAGCACCCATGCACCACCCAAATTTACCGGCGACATTTAAATGTTTAACACCAACGATCGGTGCTAGCACCAATCGTGGGTGTTAGTGACAGGTATTTACTGCATTATGCAGCAAACAACCAGTGAGTATGAATAGGTCTCAGCCCGTGAGCCCCCATCATAAACCCCCTCACACAACAGGACGTTCAGGAACGTCCGAATGCGAGAAGGGGTTCAATATATCATAAGGAGTCTCTGTTCAGTTATTTATTAAGGGGCAGGAACATACTGTAGTACGGCAGTATATGATAGGATCATGCAGACCCCCTAGGGTTAAAGTACCCTAGGGAGTCTGAAAAGTACTAAAAATAAAAAAAAGTTAAAAAAAAAAAAATTATAATAAAAAACCCTAAAAACTCAAATCACCCCCCTTTCCCTAGAACTGATATAAATATAAATAAACAGTAAAAATCATAAACACATTAGGTATCGCCGCGTCCGAAAATGCCCGATCTATCAAAATATGATAACGGTTTTTCACTGCGTTTAATCCCGTAACGGAAAATCGCGCCCAAAGTCGAAAATGGCACTTTTTTTGTCATTTAAAAAAATTTAAAAATTCTATAAAAAGTGATCACAAGGTCGAACAGTCCTAAAATTGATAACATTGTAAACGTCATAAAAATCCGCAAAAAACGACACCACCCACAACTCCGTACACCAAAGTATAAAAAAGTTATTCGCGCCAGAAAATGGCAAAATCCCCCAAAAAATTTTTGTACAGGAGGTTTTAATTTTTTTAAATGTATGAAAACATTATAAAACCTATACAAATTTGGTATCCCCGTAATCGTACCGACCCAAAGAATAAAGTAGACATGTCATTTGGGGCGCACAGTGAAATCCGTAAGATCCAAGCCCACAAGAAGGCGGCACAAATGTGTTTTTTTACCAATTTCACTGCATTTGGAATTTTTTTCCCGCTTCCCAGTACACGGCATAGAATATTCAATACCATCTCTATGAAGTGCAATTTGTTACGCAGAAAATAAGCTCTGTACATGGAAAAATTATGGATTTTTGATCATGGGGAGTAAAAAATGAAAATGAAAAAACAAAAAAGGGCCAGGTCCTGAAAGGGTTAAAAGTTAAGAAATTGAATCTGTTGATTTCAAAAAATAACAATGAAAGCAGTACCTGATGATGTATAGACTACTAGACTAAGGCTCTAGGTGTTTCTAACCAACGGCACTATGACATACAGGAACGTCATGCATCATTAAGGTGTTAATACAAGTGAAAAGCAGCTGTTATATAAGGATGATATGCTTACCATTGCTTCCTAGGATATTTTGTCTCGATCTAAAGAAAAGTCAACAGAATATTAATGTAGATTTCTGAAATTATCTAAAAGATAATATGATTTTGTTAACAATAGCAGACAATTACAGCTCTTACAGTTTATCAACACAGCTGTTTTTTTTTTATCTCACTGGGGATAATTTATTATTACAGTAGGTTGGCTCCTTGAGACAGTTCTATGGGGCACATTTACTTACCCGTCCGCTAGCTTGCGATACAATTTGAAAGTTGAATTCTGCGCTCAGTCCAAATCTGTCGGATTGCCCGATGGCACGCCCCCTAATTTGTGTGACATGGAAGCCAGCGCAGCTGCTCCAAAAAACGTGTGCCCGTGACACAATCCCAGCCCAGACACCTGTTAAATACCTGTCCAAGCCGTTCAATCCCCGAAAAAGACGAACAGTCCTACAAAAGTGCGATCCACGACCCTTAGTAAATGAGCCCCAACGTCTGTGTTTGGAGTTCAGCTGCCTGTCAGATTTATTTAAGTGGCTTTTGGCCCTTTAAATGGGTTTTCCAACAAAACAATAGGGCCTAACTTGCTGATCGGTGGGGGTCTTAGAGAAGAGACCCCCACAGATCACAAGAATGGGGGCCCGAGGTATCTCCGCCGTACCCCTCGTCGTTTCCCGAGATGAGGGGAGGAGACGGACGTGCTGCTCCATTCATTTTTATGGACATGACAACAAAATTGCCGAACCCCTTTAATAAGTCTGTTTTGCTATGTTTGTTGTTTGCCACAGTTGCATAAAAAGTTAAAAAAATACATCAAGTCAGAGCACATAGACCAGTGGGGACTGGAGTCGGTAGAGTCATTTCGTGACAAAACTTGTGCCTAAACATAAAGTTGCGTTACATGAATTAATTCCTATTGTGTAAAAAAGCATAAATCAGTTTAATGAAATGGTCTACCGTATATTCCGGCGTATAAGACGACCTGGTGTATAAGACAACCCCCCTACTTTCCTGTTTAAAATATAGAGTTTAAGATATATTCGCCGTATAAGACTACCCCTTTTCCAACGCATACAAAACACCGGTAAAAATGTAAAAAAAAACAGATTTGAATTTAACATGGTCCTTTTTTAAATTTCAATTCTTATGACATGCAGGTATATAGCAGGAAAACTGTCGCTCATAAACATAAGGCATACAACAACAACATTACCATCATCCATTTTACTGTAAATGTTACCGTACTGTACCTTAAATTTTTATTAAGTACATGCCATGTACTCAGAAGCGGGAAAAAAATTCCAAATGCAATGAAAATGGTGAAAAAACGCATTTGCGCCATTTTCTTGTGGGTTTGGATATTACGTCTTTCACTGAGCGCTCCAAATGACATGTCTACTTTATTCTTTGGGTTGGTACGATTACGTGGATACCAAATTTATAAAGGTTTTATGATGTTTTCATACATTTACAAAAATGAAAACCTCCTGTACAAAAATAATTTTTTTGATTTTGCCAACTTCTGGCGCTAATAACTTTTTTATACTTTGGTGTACGGAGCTGTGGGTGGTGTCATTTTTTGCAAAATTTGATAATATTTTCAATTATATCATTTTTAGGACTGTACGACCTTTGGATCACTTTTTATAGATTTTTTCTATATTTTTCAAAATGGAAAAAAAGTGCCATTTTCGACTTTGGGCGCTATTCTCCGTTACGGGGTTAAACGCATTGAAAAACCGTTGTCATATTTTGATAGATCGGGCATAAACCTAATGTGTTTATGATTTTTACTGTTTATTTATATTTATGTCAGTTCTAGGGAAAGGGGGTTGATTTGAAATTTTAGGTTTTTTTATTATATATATTTTTTTTTTACTTTTTTTTATTTTTACTATTTTCCAGACTCCCTAGGGTACTTTAACCCTAGGTTGTCTGATCGATCCTATCATATACTGCAATATGCAGCAAAGACTTACCGGCTATGGAGAGGGCTCAGCCTGTGAGCCCTCTCCATGCAGCGCGACCCGACCGCCGCCGTGAATTTTTCAAAATGGCAAAAAAGTGCCATTTTCGACTTTGGCCGCTATTTTCCGTTACGGGGTTAAACGTATTGAAAAACCGTTATCATATTTTGATAGATCGGGCATTTTCAGACGCGTCGATACCTAATGTGTTTATGATTTTTACTGTTTATTTATATTTATGTCAGTTCTAGGGAAAGGGGGGTGATTTGAAATTTTAGTTTTTTTTATTATTATTTTTTTTTAAGTTTTTTTTATTTTTATTTATACTATTTTTCAGACTCCCTAGGGTACTTTAACCCTAGGTTGTCTGATTGATCCTACCATATACTGCCATACTACAGTATGGCAGTATATGGGGATTTTCCTCATTCATTACAATGTGCTATCAGCACATTGTAAAGAAGGGGTTAAAACGAAATAGCCTCGGGTCTTCGGAAGACCCGTGGCTACCATGGAGACGGATCGATGACGTCACGGGGAGCGGCGATCCCAGGTAAGATGGCGGCGCCCATGCGCCGCTATCTCTTTGAGGCTGCCGGCAGCTTTGCCGGCAGCCCACGCTGTGAAAACACCCTTCGCAGGTGTTACTGGTAAGCCTTTGCTGCAATATGCAGCAAAGACTTACCGGCTATGGAATATACGGTATGTCAAATTGTCTTTGACATTCGGGTTTATGTTCGTTTGTTGCAAAGGTAAGACATAAAACTGCAAGTGCGGCACAACTGTGCCAAGACAATGCTACAGAAAAAAGATATATCACTCTATAGCAAAAGCCGAACCTCTTATTTTCTGCAGGACAATTTGTACTTCCTAGCTTCCTCATTTAAATTTCAATATCCTAGGAAGCTGATAAAACACCTCCAAATGTGGCATAATTGACAAATACCTAATTGCCATTTTGTTACAGGGCTTTTTTTTTAAAGGGTAGGTGTCATATTAATTTTTTTCCGTTTATGCTGTATGTAGAGTATAGTTTATGTATGCTGCAATGTCTTATTTTAACTTCTTTTCTCTTGCAAACACGCTCAAATCCATGCATTCAGTTTACTGTAGCCTGCTCCTTCTCTTAGATTTTCTTTGCAAGAGTGGGATCCGTCTACTTTCCTGTTCTCTGTATACAGAACCAGTGCCTGGCCACACCTCCTTGATAGATGCTTCCTTATCCCATGGTGAGACGAACTGTGACGTCATGCAAGGGCCATGAATAGTTAGCAGCATGAAGCATCGGACATCTTGTCCTTGTGTTTCTAGATGCTTTTAGTCTTTTTTCTAGGTGATCCTGGCGTGCCAAGATAAGCGAAGAAGAGCGCCAGGCTCAACATGAAAAGGAGAGTAAGTGATTATGTGTAGGTGCTTTTTACTTTTGTATTTGAATTTGTATGTAAGTCAGAACAGGTATATTTTATAAGTGTAACTTACAAAAAAGTAAATATTGGTCCCTGTGACTATTGGATTTTAAAATTTGTTTGGGCTGTTAAGGGTAACCAGAAGTAACAATGAAGTGCAACAACCTTGCCAAAGCAATGGCAGGGTGGTAGCTGTAAATAGTGCCTCCTCCTGTTCAGGATCACTTAGTGATTTCAGCTGTAGCCACTGCCTTGTAAGGCAAGAGTTAACAGTACCTAAAGCCGTTGTCCAATTATGTTCTTGTAATACAAGCTGAAAGCTGATTAGAGGAGTACTACCACCTGACCAGGGGAGTATAAAAACCCCTGCTGGGCAGAAGCACATGGTCTTTTTCTAGAGTCTTCAGCCAGAACTAGACCTCATGGTCTGTCTGCCACAGCCACTATCCAAATTCCAGGAACTACAGGTGTCTCAGGCACCCACGGCAAGTCTGGAGAGTGAAGCCCAGAGCTGAGATCCACCACCCAGACTCAGCTCCATCTGTACCAGCCCAGCCTCAATCTTCTACCAGGCTGTATGTAACCTTCCTGTGGACAAGCTCTCCATGACTCTTCCAGCTTGCGAATCTGCTGTTAATCGCTTGGCCATTGCCTGCTGTTAAATAAAGAACTGTAAGTTTATTCGCACAACGTTGCCTCTGTCTGATCCCTGGATCCAGGCTGCTTACCACCACGGGCTTCTCCATCCATCACCCTATGGATCATTCATCCAGGGAGAAACCACTGCATCAGCCTCTCCCTCCATATTTTTTGCACACGCTGCCTGCTGGAGACCTGCCAGGCTGTAGGTCAGCCCTCCGGTCCCCATAGCAAGCACTGTGACCACAGCGTGCCCTGGGCTGCACTAGCCAACCACGGCTGTCTCCTTGTTAACTTTGTTAAACCCTATAAAAGGGTTGCGTTTTAATGGTTTATTAAGGTTACATCATGTTTAATGGGTAGTCACCACATTTTTCACAAATACAGTTAGTGATACGTTCCCATAGATCCCTATTAACTAAATGGCACACTTGTTTTAGCTGATAATTGTTTCCCCTCACATCCCCCTAAAATCAAACTGTGTTATGCTATCTTTTCTATGTATCTGATCACATGACATCACAACATGTCATGTGATCAGTAGTGATGTGTCATTTGTGAATGAGCCGGTGTCACGGGTGCTCCCGCGATCCATGTCGCAGATCGCGGGTACACCCCTGCTCTGCTGCCGCGGTCCCCACTCCCCCAGCCCTCACTTACCTCTCCTGGCTCCGGCCTGTACTCTGGCTCCCAGCGTGTAGGCCGCATGCTCCTTGCCTGCAGTCACTCGCTCTCACCACTAGAGGGTGCGCGCGCGCGGACTTGTCTAGCCTTAAAAGGCCAGCGTCCTCCTGATTGGCTCCTGCTAATCGGCTCGCCCTTATAATCCGGCACCTCCCTTCACTCCCTGCCGGATCTTCTCCTAGGATCTCCTATGGTTTCCATGCCAGGCTTCCCTAAGCAGTTCCTGTGGAATAGAAAACCCATTAGCGTTTCCAGACGCTTTCCTGTGTTTCTGTGTGTCTCCAGCGTTCCCATACGCTCCTGGTGTGTCCTGTCTTCCAGCGTTTCCAGACTCCTCCGTGTCTCCCGTCTCCAGCGTTCCCATACGCTTCCTGCTGTGCCTTCCAGGGTTCCAGTCCAGCGGTGTCTGCAGTCCGTGCCAGCGTTACCAGTGTTCCTCTGTGTTGCTGCTGTCATCCCAGGCTTGGACTGTTTCCTGCACATCCCTGTACCTTGGCTGCCACCGCGGGCCTCATACCATCTCCTGCGGTGGTCCAGAGGGTCCACTGGTCCACAGACTCCTCCCTCCGGACTCTTCCCATAGAGACTTTTAGTTCTGTTGTCTGTGTGACCCGTTACAGCAAGATCCGGCCATGGACCCCGCCAAGGCCTTGTATCCCGTCAAGGACATGGACTGTTCTAATGACTCAGACCAATTGCTGGCAGAGGTCCTCACCCAGCAGTCTCAACTGATTTTTTCTTGGAAAAAGGATCTGAACGGGGTTACCACCCTGCTCCGACAGCTGCTAGACTCCCGGCTACCGCAGACTCTACTTCCGCAGCTTCCCAGTGCTGCTCCGGCTTTCCAAGAGCCACTGCAGCTGTTTGATTGCCAGCAACCTCAAGTCCGGCTTCCATGTCGGCCTCGCTTGGCTCCGGTGTTCCAAAAGCCGGCCGCCGTGCTTCCTCAGCTTCCAAGCTCTAATCCAGTTTTCCAAGAACCACTCTAGCCGGCCGCCATGCTTCCATCGCTTCCAAGTTCTCCTCCGGCCTTCCCAGAGGCCGCTCCAGTGTCTCCACCGGCCTTCCCAGAGGCCACTCCAGTGTCTCCACCTGTCTCCGCTCTTTTACATGAACGACGGGAGACGGCTCCCCCCAGGGAGATGATGAACCAGCTCACTAAGAAGAACCGTAATTCCCATCTTTGTGATCAGATTCAAACATGGTGTAGATTTTACAAATGGTAATGGGTAAAGGACCTTACATGACATCACCCTAGTCACATGACATGAAGTGCTGAATGGTAAGAAGGAGGTATGTGGCATGGGGAAGAGCCAGCGGACTCAGCTGAGCAGAACACAACACTGCTGCTAGATCTGGCCGTATGCCAGCTTAGATAACAAACTATTTTTTAGCTAAAAGAAGGGTGTTAATATATGGCTCTATGGAAACCTGTATTTGTGAAAAATGTGGTGACGTTCCCTTTAACCACTGTAAAAGCCAATGGATTGCAAGAGGACCTGGAGCGAGTGGTGAACCGGCGCCGTTATCACTCGTGAGGCAAGGATGTGCCAGAAGGTTTTCTTTATTGGATGATACACAGCTACGCGTTTCGGCTCCGTACCGGAGCCTTCGTCAGGCTTATCATAAAATTACATAACAGTGCAATGGTACATATACTTATACACAGCCGGAAATACGTCAGAAAATGACGTGGATTACCGGAGGTCAAAGGTCGAACGGGTTCCGTTCGTGAGTACAACAATTATAAAACAGAGAACCATAAAAAAGAGGTATATATCATAAAACATAACAAATATGTGTTAAAACAATGACAGTTGCATGGAGCATAAAAAATATAAACATAATAAAATATATTTATATAAATATAGACACTGGTGTCCAGCAAGGAACTTATTTGAACTGTGTACTGTAGTGGATTGTAGGTATGAGGAACGATGTAATGACTTACTAATATGATCGGAAAGTAAAATGGAGGGTTAGATAACCATATGTAGAAATGATTATTAGATAGACCTTGAGAGGAAGCAAAAACCTGTGGGTCGTGATGTCACGACGAGATGGCTACGGATCGCGAATGGGATCAGAAAGGATGGATGGTCGAAGCTGATACCAGAGGTAGGGCCATGTTACGAGAGAATGTAATAAAGAAAATACAGCTGAAAGTGACGTGAGTGTGAAGGTAGGATATGATCCGGGAGTGATGTGGATTGGGCTTCTAGATGGATTCTATGACTTCGTTGAGGCCGTTTGGACATAAGGTGTTCAATTTATATATCCAGTAGGATTCTCTGCGATTTAGCATCTTGACGCGGTCCGGTATATTCTCAGCTATTCGTTCGATGGGCGTTACACGGACACAGTTGAAGTTGCTCTTATGTTTGAGGAAAAGATGTTTTGAGAGACTTTGCTTGAGGAAACCAATTCTTGTTTTGTGTCGGTGTCCATTGAGCCTCATTTTAAGTGATTGTACTGTGCGACCAACATATTGCTGGCCGCAGGAGCAATCTATCAAATATACTACAAAGTCTGACGAACAGGATAAAGTGTTCTTGATTTTGAAGGTCTCTCCCGTACTTTTAGATGTGAAAGTGCTGGTACCATCATTGATGCTCTCACAGCATAGGCATAACCTGTGCCCACATTTTTTGACCCCATTTTTGTCTTGAGGTTTTGTACTTGTGGTCGTGTTGGATCTCAGACGGCTGGGGGCTAACAGGTTTTTAATGGTTGTGGCTTTTCGGAAAGTGATCACTGGTTGTCTTGGGAGTATCCCACAGAGAAGAGGATCCTTTCTTAAGATGTCCCAATTTTTACAGAGTATGGATCTGATCTTATTATTACCCCTGTCATATGTGGTAATAAAGTTGAAAGGGCGGTTTGGTTCGTCTTTGGTGGCTTTTATTTTCCTGTTGGTTGACAGACAATCATTTTGAGTTCTATTGGCATATTTGTGATATGCTCTTTCAATCAAATCTCGGGGATATTTCTTTTCCCGAAATCTTCTCTTTAGAATCAGTGCTTGTTTAGCGTAATCTTCTTTGTGTGTACAGTTTTTCTGGATTCTGTGAAACTGGCTGAATGGTACATTTTTCAACCATTTGGGATAGTGTGCACTCCCATATTCTAAAAAGCTGTTACTATCAACAGTCTTGAAATGTGTAGTGGTAACGATTTTTCTCTCAGTGTTCGTTACTTCAAGATCCAGGAAGATGATCGTTTTTCTGTCAAGGTTCATGGTGAACTTAATGCCCCAATCATTATTATTGAGCATTTCCACAAATTCCTTGGCTTCGTGGCAATGAACACGAAGCCAAGGAATTTGTGGAAATGCTCAATAATAATGATTGGGGCATTAAGTTCACCATGAACCTTGACAGAAAAACGATCATCTTCCTGGATCTTGAAGTAACGAACACTGAGAGAAAAATCGTTACCACTACACATTTCAAGACTGTTGATAGTAACAGCTTTTTAGAATATGGGAGTGCACACTATCCCAAATGGTTGAAAAATGTACCATTCAGCCAGTTTCACAGAATCCGGAAAAACTGTACACACAAAGAAGATTACGCTAAACAAGCACTGATTCTAAAGAGAAGATTTCGGGAAAAGAAATATCCCCGAGATTTGATTGAAAGAGCATATCACAAATATGCCAATAGAACTCAAAATGATTGTCTGTCAACCAACAGGAAAATAAAAGCCACCAAAGACGAACCAAACCGCCCTTTCAACTTTATTACCACATATGACAGGGGTAATAATAAGATCAGATCCATACTCTGTAAAAATTGGGACATCTTAAGAAAGGATCCTCTTCTCTGTGGGATACTCCCAAGACAACCAGTGATCACTTTCCGAAAAGCCACAACCATTAAAAACCTGTTAGCCCCCAGCCGTCTGAGATCCAACACGACCACAAGTACAAAACCTCAAGACAAAAATGGGGTCAAAAAATGTGGGCACAGGTTATGCCTATGCTGTGAGAGCATCAATGATGGTACCAGCACTTTCACATCTAAAAGTACGGGAGAGACCTTCAAAATCAAGAACACTTTATCCTGTTCGTCAGACTTTGTAGTATATTTGATAGATTGCTCCTGCGGCCAGCAATATGTTGGTCGCACAGTACAATCACTTAAAATGAGGCTCAATGGACACAGACACAAAACAAGAATTGGTTTCCTCAAGCAAAGTCTCTCAAAACATCTTTTCCTCAAACATAAGAGCAACTTCAACTGTGTCCGTGTAACGCCCATCGAACGAATAGCTGAGAATATACCGGACCGCGTCAAGATGCTAAATCGCAGAGAATCCTACTGGATATATAAATTGAACACCTTATGTCCAAACGGCCTCAACGAAGTCATAGAATCCATCTAGAAGCCCAATCCACATCACTCCCGGATCATATCCTACCTTCACACTCACGTCACTTTCAGCTGTATTTTCTTTATTACATTCTCTCGTAACATGGCCCTACCTCTGGTATCAGCTTCGACCATCCATCCTTTCTGATCCCATTCGCGATCCGTAGCCATCTCGTCGTGACATCACGACCCACAGGTTTTTGCTTCCTCTCAAGGTCTATCTAATAATCATTTCTACATATGGTTATCTAACCCTCCATTTTACTTTCCGATCATATTAGTAAGTCATTACATCGTTCCTCATACCTACAATCCACTACAGTACACAGTTCAAATAAGTTCCTTGCTGGACACCAGTGTCTATATTTATATAAATATATTTTATTATGTTTATATTTTTTATGCTCCATGCAACTGTCATTGTTTTAACACATATTTGTTATGTTTTATGATATATACCTCTTTTTTATGGTTCTCTGTTTTATAATTGTTGTACTCACGAACGGAACCCGTTCGACCTTTGACCTCCGGTAATCCACGTCATTTTCTGACGTATTTCCGGCTGTGTATAAGTATATGTACCATTGCACTGTTATGTAATTTTATGATAAGCCTGACGAAGGCTCCGGTACGGAGCCGAAACGCGTAGCTGTGTATCATCCAATAAAGAAAACCTTCTGGCACATCCTTGCCTCACGAGTGATAACGGCGCCGGTTCACCACTCGCTCCAGGTCCTCTTGCAAGCCGCTCCCACGACACCGCACCTCTGGTCCACGGATGTACGTGAGCATTTTCGACTGGCTGCCATACTCGTATCCATCTGACAAGCGTTATACCACATACCCCAGGTGAGAGTCTCTCCACTATCACCTGCCAACTCGATCTATATCACCCTCAACAATATCACACGAGGTGTGCGCTTTCTCTCTTTTTTTGCTATCCTATCCCTCTTGGGGGTTTTCGAGTGGCCACTCTACCCCCATCCCAGGTCCTTCTAATCAAAGCCAATGGATGACAGATCACTATTGTTGACATGCCAGTGTGATAGACCAGTAGAAAGTATACATGCTTTACCTACTTAAAACACACACATATACAGTTAGATTTTATTTATGTAGTAAGGACATACCTGTCAGCAGAACAATGCCTTTTCCCTGTTTAATAAAACATACATAAACTTAAAATGGCAAAATTAAAATACTGCCTTTTTTTTATTATTTTATAACATTGACTTAAATTTTAGGCTATGTTTACACTAGTGCTCACCAGGTTCCATTACACCTTTCATTATTATTAGCGTAAAAATTTGTGAAGAATAAATAACGGATGTATAACAGAAGATTGTGGAAAGTTCAAAGAAATTTGAGGAAATTGAGGTCAATGCAAAACCATCTATGCAACTT
Source organism: Engystomops pustulosus (assembly GCF_040894005.1). Taxonomy (NCBI): domain Eukaryota; kingdom Metazoa; phylum Chordata; class Amphibia; order Anura; family Leptodactylidae; genus Engystomops; species Engystomops pustulosus. The sequence continues at coordinate 133,912,053 of NC_092414.1, forward strand.
CTGCTTTTCATTTCCATTGCGTTGTCTTAAAATGGAGTGTGTAACTCCTAAAGCAGGTGAGAACTGGGTTTTGGTGTATAAGCTGAGTTTTCCAGCACAAACAAATGTACTGAAAAACCTCACCTCGGCTTATACACCTACATCTACACCCACACCTGTATAAACCTACATACTCACCTTCCAGCACCCCCCATTCTCGGCGCGGCCCACTGATGCTCTTGTTAATGAATGACGTGAGCTGGCTTCCCTCACTAAACCCCGCCCCCTTTTACCCGATGCAAACGGTTCAAAAGTGGAGTGGTAAGAGGTGATTGACTGACCTGAGGCTGCCTTTGTCAGCATTCTGAATGATTTCAGTAATTTATATAAGTTTAATACACATTGCTTGGCTTCCTGCCAGTAGCAGTCTCCACGGTGGGAGGCCGCTGCAGCCTGTATCTGTCTCCTTCATGCAGCTCCCTCGCTCCTCCCCACTTCCTGTCATGTGCATCAAGCATGCGCGAGGAGGGAGATGATGTGGAGGAGAGGAAGAATGCATGAGGAGACACAGGCACACATAGGAAGCGGCTGCCCCCCTATCCAGGGACTCACCACATGGTGTTGGCAGGGAGCTAGCTAATGTGAATTAAATGTATTGAAATCATTCAGAATGCTGACAAAGCATATAAACGGATGCCTGCAGCCACCACTATGGGGAGCTCGTTTCGTGTGAATTAGTACCACTGAACTAAATAAAAAATGTAAAAAAATCTCTTTGAGCTTCACCTACTGGTGCATATATAAAAATGCTAAACATTCACATCCTAAGTATATACACACAATATACTCACCGGTTGTAATTTTACCTGAATATGGACATCACAAACTTTAAGGAAATAAATATAACAAATAATACATACCAGTGTAGTATATGATGGAAGCAAGCAGAAGCAGTAAAATCAAAATTCCGCCTATTATATACCATCTGAAATCGTGGTTTGGATCTGCAAACCAAACAGAAATAGCTCCAACTTTATAATTGTTGATGGTCTCATTCGGGTAGTTTTTTTTTTAGCCAAAATCATGTGTGGGACATAAAGCAAACACAAAGGAATACATTTAGTAGGGCCTATACACAATTTTTTGCCACTTGGTGACAGTGGGGATGCACTGGCTATAGCCTAAATGTTTGCTGACAATACCGCAATTCTACACCAGAATTGTATACCAGCACAGCCAGCTGCGAGATACATCAGGAGGCTGTAACCTCCAGATGCGTCACACTGCAGCCCCCCCAGTATATAGGTAGCCCCCAGCACAATGCAGCCCCCAACAGTGGGATTCTACTGGAGGGAAAGTTACAGAGACACTAAGGCCCTTGCGCCGGTTTTCTTTTGGACTTTGCACATTCTTTTGTGTGCGAACTACTTGCACATTTATTTAAAAAGTGTCAGCACTATACCCGACACGCCACAAATTTCTGCACATAAAGGGGCGTTCCGGTATACAGTTGGACTGTGCAACACATTTATCACGTAGTCCGACAGAATTGTGTCGCAAGAACTATGTTACTTTTTTTTGGTGCTATCTTTCAGAGCAGTGCAGGAAGCGCCAGACTCATTAAGAACGTGCCCCACAATTCATGAATCTGACACATCCTGCACACATCACAGGAAAACTGCACATAGTGCAGTTTGCACTGTTTTTGATAAATATGCCTCAGTGAGTTTGGTGATTGGGTGAGCTGACTGAGTTTTTTCCTTGTATTTTTTTAATGTGACAGTATATCGTGGAAATACCGCTCCTGTATTATCCACGGACCCTTAGTAAATAAGCCCCAATAGGTCACTAAGGTCAGAATAAAGTGCTGCCTCACATTGGGGGGGATATACTAATTCTGGCGCAAGCATGACTGTCGGCATCGGAAATCAGTCTCCGGAAAGCACAGCCCGATGTTTTAAAGTGCATAAAAATGCCAACATAAATGAGATGCGCGCCAAAATCTTACATGGACTGCGCCTTAATTTTGCTCTCTGACCAATTTTTTTCTGGTCTATTGTGCACCAAAAATTGCTCCTTAAAATGCCGACAAAACACACATAAATGTGACGGATAATGTGGAAAAGTTAGGCCACGCCCACTTGCACCAAAAAAAGACTGCAGAGTCGGGATAGTTGGAAACATCTGTTCTTTGTGGCACAAACTCATTATAAATGATCCGCAACAATTCTGCGCCCAAAAAAACGAAAGATCCCAGCATAATACATGTCACCCAGTGTGTGCAGACGCTGCAGAGCAAGGTGCATTCAGACCAATCTAGAGAATGGGATCTCTCTCAGTTTGGTTTGCATGATACATGCTGACAGGTCCCATTCCCAGACCAGTCTCACTGCACTGTATAGAACCCCCAGGGTTGGGTTGGCCCGCCAGGGGACCGGAGAATCCCCGGTGGTTCCCGACACCTGGCACTATGGTAGGGGCCTCTGTTCGGATCCATCGGAGGCCAGTGGCTGCAATAGCACTCGATGCGGCCGGAACGGCCCCTAAAGGACTATTCCTGCAGCCAAAACTGTCAGTGCAATGTGGCTGGGTGCTTGCGACGCGGCCCCATTGTGACATTATCGCACGGCCACGCATCTCTCCCCGCCCCGCGGCAAGAGCGTCAGGATGCTTGGGGTGAGTAGATTTTTTTTTCTATTGGGGGGTGGGTGGTGTGGTAATGTGTATGGGGGGTTGGTAATGTGTATGGGGGGTGGTAATGTGGTTGGGGGGTGGGGGATGGTGCTAATGTGTATGGGGGTGTTAATGTGTATGGGGGTGGTGGTAATGTGTATGGGGGGTTGGAGGGTGGTAATGTGTATAGTGGGGCAATGTGTATGGGGGGCAGGCTTGCTCTATACTACAGGGTGCTTGCAGGCTGTGTACTACAGGGGAATGGCAGGCTATATACTACAAGGGGCTGGTAGGCTATATACTGCACGGGGCTGGAACGGCCACTCGAGGACTATTCCTGCAGCCAAAGCTGTCAGTGCGACGTGGCTGGGTGCTTTCTGGCTCATGTAGCACTGGAAACAAGATGCGCGGCCGCGTTATGATGGCATCACGCTGCCATGCTGTTACGTCATTGACCTGGCTGGCTATATAGGGGGCTGGCTGGTTATATACTACAGGGGGCTGGCTATATACTACAGGGATCTGCAGGCTATATACTACAGGGGGATGCAGGCTATATACTACAGGGGGCTGGCAGGATATATACTACAGGAGGCTGGCTATATAATACATGGCGGCTGGCTGGCTGTATACTACTGGGGGCTGGCAGGCTATATACTACAGGGGGCTTGCTGGCTATATACTACTGGGGCTGGCTGGCTGTATACTACATGGGGGCTGGCTGTATACTACTGGCGGCTGGCAGGCAATACACTACAGGGGGCTGGCAGGCTATATACTACATGGGGACTGGCTAGCTGTATACTACTGGGGGCTGGCAGGATATATACTAGAGGGGGCTGGCAGGCTATATACTACAGGGGGCTTGCTGGCTGTATACTACACAGGGGATGGGTGTATACTACTGGGGGCTGACAGGCTATATACTATAGGGGGCTGGCTGTATACTACTGCGCGCTGCCTGTCTATATATATATACTACAAGGGCTGGCAGGTTAATACTACAGAGGGCTGGCAGGCTATATACTAGAGGAGCTGGCAGGCTATATACTAGAGGGGCTGGCAGGCTGTATACTACAGGGGCTGGCAGGCTATATACTACAGGGGCTGGCAGGCTATATACTACAGGGACTGGCAGGTTAATACTACAGGGGGCTGGCAGGCTATATAGTACAGGGGCTGGCAGGCTATATACTACAATGGCTGGCAGGATATATACTACAGGGGGCTGGCAGGCTATATACTACAGGGGGCTAGCAGGCTATACACTACAGGGGCTGGCAGGTTAATACTACAGGGGCTAACAGGCTATGCACTACAGGGGATGGCCGGCTATATACTACAGGGGCTGGCAGGCTATATACTACAGGGGGCTGGCAGGCTATACACTACAGGGGGCTGGCAGGCTATACACTACAGGGGCTGGCAGGCTATACACTACAGGTGCTGGCAGGTTATATATTACAGGGGGCTGGCAGGCTATACGTATACTACAGGGGATGGCAGCTTAATACTACAGGGGGCTGGCAGGCTATATACTACAGGGACTGGTTGGCTATATACTGGAGAGGTTGTGACAAATGCATTTTCCAACCTCGGCCTTTACTTGAGTCAATAGGTTTTTCCATTTTTTCTGTTAAAATTAGGGGTTTCAGGCTTATACTCGAGTATATACAGTAATAATAGAATTAAATAACGTGCAGATACTATGTGTAAATTAATAAATAGGAGGCAAGTTTATAAATGTATAATTGAAGGGATGCTATATGCTCATTAATAATTTGGAGGGCATTATATGTATAATATTAATTAGGACATGGTATAAAAACGTATTAGTACATTTTGTATAAAATAATTGATTCTGCATCATTGTTATATAACACATTTTTTCACTAGCAGAGAGGGAGGGAGAAAGGGATTAGCTTATCCTTTGTTTCACTACCCCCGTTAATGCTTAGAAATTCCCTTATCCCAGAATATTTCTATTTAGTAGTAGGTGGGCCCCAAAATCAATTTCACTGTTGGGCCCCAGGTACCCCAGTCCGACCCTGAGTACCCCCCAAAAAATAGAAAATGTAATAAAATAAAGATATCCCATGATATTTTGATCCAAAAATGTGATAATTAAAGTTGAAGGGGCTGCATGGGATTAATGATTTCATTTATTATAGGCCACAGGGGGTATGAAAATAACAAACGGTTTATACTTTCCTCTTTCTGGTGCAGCACAGAGCTACCCTCCATTGCCTTCCTCTGTATATAGATGCTCAATAATGACATAGCATCCATGGTGTACCCACCCACTACTGCCTAATTCCGGCCACCAACAGCGACTGAAGCCGCTGGATGCAGCTGTCAGGGGTATTCCCACTTCATCAAGTAGAAAGTTCCAATAACCTTTCTATATCAATAACTCGCAGTGTCCTAGATCTCTATTTGTTGTCATTCTATAAAATGATTCATTGTTTTTTCCCACTGGACAGAAATCTGACCATGGTCACACAGGTGCACGGCTTGTCACAGCTCTGATAACTCTGTGATGTAACGAGCCATGCACCTGTGTGACCATGGTCAGATTTCTGTCCACTGGCAAAAAACATAGAAGCTTTCTATAGATTGACAGCAGGCAGAGACCTAGAAAACCATGAGGAAAATATACAGAAAGCATATTTGAAAAATGAATTATTCTTTATCATGCAAACAATAAAATTAATTTGGCGAAATGAGAATACCCCTTTTAAGTCACCTCAGAGTCTCTGGATACCAGTAGAGGAGCAGAGAGCATTGTGTCAGAGAGAGGTGAGGGTAACCTGCTTGTTACTTTCATATCCTGCGCTGCTATATTAGAAAATATTTCCAGGCAACCCCTTAATTGCTAAGTTTTATGTACCACAAAAATTATGCCATCAAACACTACAATTTGTCCGACAACAACCATGCCCTTCTACAACGATATTAAGGGAAACAATAAAAAAATCAGGATATGCAATGAGCAAAAGAAAGGCCAGGCCAGTCTCCAGCACCATACAACCATAGAACAGTTGGTCTGTGAATCACAGAATAGCCCAAATTTATTAACAGTGAGGGCACGTTTACATGATACGTTGCATCACGGTTTTTGATGCATTTTTGACGCATTCCAAAGGCTTCATCCTTGATCACATGCCGAGTTTACATTGCAGTAGAAACACAATGTAACCTTAGCATGTGATCAATGCTGAAGCCTCTGGAATGTGTAAAAAACACATAAAAAAATGCGCACAACGCATCGTGTGAATGCGCCCAGAGGCAAACTGTAATAAATGCAGTTTTTCTCCCTCCTTTGCAGGATGCAGCAGATTAATGAATACGCATGGTCTTCAATTATCTGGCGCCCGCTGCACTGCACGGGAAGAGTCACCGGCTTTATTTAGGTACACCTTTATCATAGAGCGTGCAAAACACAATTCTGTGGAGTACCTGTATTAAATGTGTCGCAGACTCGGACTAAGCAGTAGCAGCCCCATTAGGTGCACATTATGAAGGAGATGAGAAGGGAAACAATATTAGCGGGTGATGAGAGGGTCCACAATATGAGGGGGAGATGACAAGCCACAATGTGAGCAGGAGGTGGGGGGCCACAATATGATGAGATGAGAGGCCACAATATGAGCGGGAGATGAGGGGCCACAATAGGAGCTGGCAGAGGGGCTGATTGCTTTTAATTAGTCCTACCTTATGCTGGACCTTACATCCATGTTCACAAGAATTCAATTTGAGGTGCATCTGGAGAATCTCCTTCTTGAACGCAGACTCCTTCAGAAACTCAGACGTGTATAGACTTAAAAGCTTGCGCTGGGTAAGTAGCAACAAAGCACGTTACTACTTACTGAACACAAGCATTGATGTCTAAACACATCTGCATTTTAGGAGGAGTCTGCATCTAGGGAGGAGATTTTCCAGATGCACCTAAAATGTATTTTCAAACACAATTCAATCGCATGTTGTGCACATGGTACCAGGCTGTGTTCACATTATGGGGCTTATTTAGTAAGGGTCACAGATTGCACTTTCGTCAGACTGTTCATGGTGTTCAGGATTTGTGCAGCTTTGACAGGTATTTAACAGGAGTTTGCGTTGGAATTTTGCCACAAGCGATCGGATTTTGGTGCAACTGCGCTGGCTTTCATGTGTCAGAAATGGGGGGGGGGGGGGGGGCGTGCCGTCAGACGATCCGACTGATTTAGACTGATCACAGGATTTAAGATTCAAATTGTGGGGCAAGACAATGCACTTACATGCACCAGGAAGAAGAAGGTGAACTCCGGTAGACCTGAGAGGGGAAGCGACACATGCAGGATATCGGGCGCACTATCTTAGTGAATAGCGCGTGCACTTAAACTCCGCGGCACCGGAGTAAATGTGCCCCTAGTGTTTGCATTGCGTTTTAAAACATGTTGCAAACATATGGGGAAAAAATCGCTCCTCAAAATACATCCAGGTTTTTACTATCTTTAATACTGATGTTTTTTGGGATGCGTTTTGCCTGATGCATTTGCTGTCCATTTTGGACGCAATGAAAATACATCCTGTAAACACTGCTTAAGAATATACAGGTCATATTTCCATGTAGCTGTAGGTGGGCCCCCAGAATCTATTTCACTGGTGGGTCCTAGGCCCCCCAGTTCAACCCTGCATATTGAGCACTATTAGGTGCTGCAGTCTGATTTGACCATGGCACCTAACAGGTTAAGTGCTGCAAATGGTGGTAGCACCAACCAAGGCGGTTACACAGCTGTCACCTGCTGTGCACGGCAAGGGCTCCCCTTCACGACTGGTCAATGTATATTTAAGTTGGATATGTCAAAGTAGAAAAGCAAAGTGGCACTCACCAAGATTAAAAGTGGTAAACTTTATTGCGGAAGTATATTCAGGACAGGGGGGGGGGGGGGGGATGCACGCCATGACTAGGCGACGGCCCGTTTCACGAACGTAGCGCTTTCTCAAGCCTTGTTTGTAAATTCTTTTTACCATTGATCGTAATGCAGACATAAAAGGCTGCTAGGCTTACTAAGTACACTGCAATGTTCTGTTTTATACGAGTTGTGTGTGTGTATATATATATATATATATATATATATATATATATATATATATATATATATACACTGTATATATACACACTGTATATATCTCTGAAGATATCAGGAAGAGGATGAATCCTGATATTTGCTTTATTGGTTCACCAATGCTTCTTATTGTTTAGCAGACTTTTAATATATATCCATTTACGCTGTGACTCAGTTATATGATTTACCTGGATTTTTGTGGATTGTGAGTTTAGCAGAAATATTGAACCAGCCAGTTTGATGTTCTGCCACACAGGTACCCGTCATAGTACTGGCACAGTTAGAGATGTTGACCAGGTACCCATAATTTCCACTATAAGTACCATCTGCATTCAGTATATGTAGAGAACCATTTAGATACTGGACGCTTCCACAAGTAATTTTCAAGGACACATTCACATGATTTGGGTAAAATTCTCGTATTGAACACCATACAGTGATATCATCTATTCCGTCAATTGTGTAATTCAGAGCCATCTGTGGGTGAGCTAGATAGAGAAAATGATCGTGTTAAATGCTTAAACAGTCAGTGCTAATATACAAGTATTTTGGGTGATGTGTTATTCTAAAGAATAGAATATTTGTACTATATCCACCTGTGTTGCCCATAATCCATATAGTGAAAGGTTGGTCATATTGCTGAATGGTGTTTCTCAGCCCCACAGCCAGGCCATGCAAATAAACCTATATGTGTTTTAGGGCTCATGCGCACAAACTTGTGCTCATCCGGGACGTTACCTATACGAGCACATGGCTGAGGGCAGGAGGGGTGCTCAACAAATCAAAGATAACTCCAAACACCTTTCAAATTTTATTATGTGATCTTATCTATCTGGTGCATATTTTACCCCTGAAACTGAACATGTCACCAGGAATATCATTTTTAGCTGGTGACAGGTTCTAATAGCTTTTACCCTGCTGATTTCAAAATGTACTTTTCCAGCATTCTGAATAATTTCTGTTTATAAAACTTTTTTTTACATTACCTGGCTGCCTGCCAGCGGCATGTGGTGAGTCCCGGGTGTAGGAGAGAGATACAATGAAGTTGCTGGAAGTAACCTTCCATTTATTTAGGGTATGGGGATGTAAACTGGTATTGTGTTCCTAATATAAACAACTGATGTCATGTAAGACCACTGTATATATTGGGTTGTAAAGTCTCAGTGTAACAGTGTCATCTATGTTGTCACCCTGTGAACAGCAAAATAATAGACTGCAATTTGAGCAAGCCTGCTTGGTTCTTTATTGTCAAACCTTGAGCCTCTGCGCCTGTAGACATATTCCCTAGTGGGTGAATCTCCACTCACATGGTCCAGAAACAAGCTCTTAAAGTCCACACCTTAACTATGACACGGGGGGAGAGGGGCAACTGCAGCAGCCTGTGTGCCTGTGTATCAGTCTCCTCTCCTCCACACTCCAGATACCAGAGGGAGGGGATGGACTAGAGCAGGGGTCGGGAACCTATGGCTCGCGAGCCAGATGTGGCTCTTTTGATGGCCGCATCTGGCTCGCAGCCGGGGCTCCTATCCAGGGGCGTAACTACAGCCGCAGCAACTGCTAATATGCCTGCCAAGACCAGGGGCCCGTATTCCTCGTATGTCCGGGGCCCCTGTTGTGTCCCCGGCTGTAGTTATGCCCCTGGATGTAATCGGCAGAGCAGCGCAGGGTCCGCGGGGTTAATTCAGGGGCGGGCACCTCGGTCTCCCTCCCTGCAGCAGCCTCGTGTGTGAGAGAGGGAGGGGAGGAGACTGTCTGACTGCGGCCAATCCCGGGGCTGGATGTAGCAGCCCGGGAGATTCCTACAGAGGAGACCAGAGAGCTGCATACTCCGGAGACATCAGCACCGGAGACATCAGCACCTGAGGAGAAGGAGCCGGGGATCAGCCAGAGATAAGTGCTCCCTCCCCCCCAGTGTCTCCTCACACTCTGCCTTAACCCCTTAGTGTCCTGTATGCAGGAGCAGCTATGAAGCTCCTAAGTGTCCCTTACAGACCCCTCTGCATCATCCCCTCATATCTTCCCCACCACTGCAATTCTACATTAATGTGAGGTTCTGCAGCAGCTTAGACACATGTTGGCGTTTGTATGGGGATGTTCTGCAGCGGTTGGCATCTGTATAGGGATGTTCTGCAGCGGTTGGCGTCTGTATGGGGATGTTCTGCAGCGGTTGGCATCTGTATGGGGATGTTCTGCAGCGGTTGGCGTCTGTATAGGGATGTTCTGCAGCGGTTGGCGTCTGTATAGGGATGTTCTGCAGCGGTTGGCGTCTGTATAGGGATGTTCTGCAGCGGTTGGCATCTGTATGGGGATGTTCTACAGCGATTGGCTCATGTATGGGGATGTTCTGCAGCGGTTGGCGTCTGTATAGGGATGTTCTGCAGCGGTTGGCTCATGTATAGGGATGTTCTGCAGCAGTTGCCGTCTGTATAGGGACAGTAAATTAATAGGGAATGTAAATTATCTAATTTTTATTTTACAGGGAATTACCATGGTTTTGGTCCAGTGGCGGCTTAGTACAGGGGGGGGGGACTCCTTGCTGTACTAATAACTGCTGGAGCCATTGTTCCGTCAGTGTCCCTTTAAACATATTGTACGGCTCTCGCAGAATTATATTTTAAAATATGTGGCGCATATGGCTCTCTCAGCCAAAAAGGTTCCTGACCCCTGGACTAGAGGAAGAATGCATGATGAGACACAGGAACACAGGCTGCTACAGCCGCTCTCCCCTGGAACTCGCCACATGCTGCAGGAACCCAGATAATGTAAAATACATTTTCTGAAAATGTACTGAAATTCAGAAATCAGCATAGCATAGGTTATTTGAACCTTTCACCAGCTAAAAATGACATTCCTGATGACAAGTTTGCTTTAATAACAAAAATATATTTGTCCTTAAAATGGCTGACCTGCAATTGTTATTGATGGCATACCCAATGTAAGGGGGAGGGGGGAGGCATTTGTGTATAGCACTATGTCCAATTTTATGTATAAGTAAAAATAGTGTTTTCATATTATCACATCACACATTAACTACATAGGGTAAAAACGAGTTACTATATAACTGTAGATTTTTAAAATTGACTCCTATCATTGTTAGATGAAATAGCGTCTTTTATAATACACTCTGAATAAAAGTTATGTTTTAATAGTGACCAATGGGTCTTAGTGACATCTTTCTTGGACCTTATTTGGTAAATGTATGTTTATTAAAATGGACCCAGTCACAAAAGTGTCCACACCTTTTGAATTCTATGTCTGATTTTACATGACTACTGTGGCATCCAGCTGTGAAAGGAAATGCACCATTTTAATGCATGCCTGTATTGTTAGGTAGTTTACTGGGCTGCTATTGAGGAAAAATTTGGACTTATTACACACAATGTATTTAATAATTTAGAGCATTATCAGTTTTGCATTACATTACCTTGGACAAAAAGCTGAATAACAGCAACAGTCCTCTTCACTGTAGGAGGTGGTAAAGTCCTGGATACAGTACAGTTGTACTTCCCATTATCAGATATTTTAGCCTTATCAATGCTTAATGATGTGTCAACATTTGCTGCTTTCTGTTCATGTTCTGTTACATGAATTATATTTGTAAATTCGTGCCCAGTTAAGTTGAACATTTTCCAGTAAACCGTATATCTTATCTCCTGTGACATATTTGTTGAGCAGTTTAATTTGATATGATCACCCCTTGACACAACGACTTTATATTCAGTCTTGGAAGTTTCAGTGTAAAGGGCTGTAAAAGAAAGTGACAGCAGCTTTACTATTTAGAAGGTACTGTAGTTGGATTATTACAGAATTATTTTGTATGTTACAGACTGTTTTATTCATTTTCATTTTTCTGCTCTGACATAGAAGAAAATAACAAAAAAGTAATCAGTAATGCAAATTCAGTCACTTTTTGTTATTTTATACTTCCCCCAAATGAAAAAAGAAAAGAGGCGCTTTCTAAATTATAGCAGTTTACAAGAAATCCAAAGCAGCACAAGGAATGTCCATATCAAAATTGTCTGTTGTATGCAATGCCATAAAAAATCTGGGCAAAAAGGATCTTCTAAATAACAACATTTCGGCTCTCACTTGTGAAAGGCTCATTCTATGTAAGAGCCAAAATGTTCCAACCTATGGATTAAAAACCACTGTTCTTTCAATTAAATTTTTTGTGTGCTGCCTTTTCTTCAAATAAAATTATAGCAGTGATATTAATGTACACATGAAAGGTTTGGATGTATCCTCCACTATCTAAAACATCTTGTGTAGAAATGACAGGCAGCGATTTTTGGAATAATATCTAAGGTAACATGTAATCCTATAGTTTTCCCATCCTAATATAGCATCCATATATTGGTGCAGAATACACAGTCTTATTCTGCACCAGATTCATATAAGTGTCTTGTGCTGGATGATAAATATGGTGCAGTATAAGACTGTTTAGTCCTACTCTGCACCTCCTATTAGTTGGCTTACTTTATGCCAGAAAATTAGGAAACAATTCTGTCAGGTCAGTTGGTCAAGCTAGTCATAGGAGAGTCAGAAAACTGTCTAAATCCCTTTTATAAGTGTCGTGCAGATAGTTTTTTAGTGCAAGCTATGACAGAATTCTGACGTAGACAGATTAATAAATCTTCCCCATTGTTTGCTTTATTTTCTTTTGTATTTGTCTTTTTTTAACAACCTAAAATAAAAAATAAATATAGGTGTTTCCTGAAGTATAATAGTGAACCAATTTACAGTAACTCTATTTATGTCTAACAAGACCTGCTAACAAATTGCTATATTGTAACACATGATCTATGGTAAATAAAATAAAACCCAAAAAAGATGTTACAAAAAATTGAATTGAAAACACAAAGTGAAAGCCACAGGTAGAGATATTCATGCTAGTGCTAATACAAACCCCTAACACGTAGCAGAACACTATATGGTATCTATCACACAACTTTTAAAAATATATATTTTACACATTCCCAAAAAACTTGATAGAAGGTGCTCCACAAAAAATATAGCATCAAGAGCACAAGTCTCAGGTGGCATGCTGCTAACTAATGCAACTACCCCAAAACTATATCTAAAGTATAACTATATCTACATTTTTTCCCCAACAAAAAGTGTCAATCACAAGAAAAAATTCTCCAACTAAGAGAACAGGAACTTTATTGCACTTTCAGGCTGTCAGGAGGCTGACAAAACAGCTGAACACTGGGGATCCTGTGTGGTGGACCCCATTGATCTGATATTGATGACTTATCTTATCACTTTAATGATATTATATGCCTGTTACTTACAACAGAATGTATACCATTTTCAATAGGGCGTGCATGCCTTATAGAGCCCTAACAGTAAGAGGTGCAGTGACCTGTCTGTTTTAATACCAGGTGTAGTAAAGAAGTTTTTACGCCAGTTGTAGTAAAGCAAATTGTCTTTCCGCCCTAATAAAGCAATAACAGTAAGAGGTGCAGTGACCTGTATATTTTAATACCAGGTGTAGTAAAGCAATTTGTCTTTTATAACAATAGCTTACAAAGTTACTCTGAATGCATATAACTTATTCACTTTCCTATTGATAGCATAATCCCATTTCCAGTTTTGGATTTTAAATCTGTATGCAAACACTTAAATGTGTAAATATACCCTTAGAAGCAATTAACAAATACTACCAATGGTCTTAAATAATATGTACATATAATGCATATATGACACTCACCAATTAGTAATATCTTCAAACACACAGAGAGAATATGAGATAAGAAAGCCATCTTTATCGATTTGTTAAAAAACAATAATGGAACAGCAGTTTTCTTACTTGCTCTTCTCAGTTAGTAACCACCCACACTCATACCCACAAAACCAACAGGACATAGAACTCCATTTCTTACATATGATAAATACCATTTTTTTTAACATTTTTCAATTGTTTATGTTTGTGAAAATCTATTTAGATCTTACATTAAATTTTATTGACCAAAAAGTCACATGTTAATTACAATCAAATCTTAAAACTAAGACCTAGAAGCAATGGAGTCACATATGTATTACACATCAAATCTTAAAATGTGTAATAATTATTAATATATCATCTAATAATATCTAGGATGCTTTTCAGTACAAAAAATCACCAATGTCCACTAACCGACAAGGTTAACTATTTAGGTCAGGTAAAAGTGAACATAAGGTTGTACGCTTGTAGAAGGGAAATGTCAGCTCATCTTGCAAAAAGTGACACCTTTGCAGCTCCACATACCACAGGTTATAACAGTTATGGTTGTTACCCCCTCGCAGCCCCCCCAGTATAATAAAACTATCCATTATCTCCCTATAGTTAGTTCAGTAGATGCAGAGCTTATAGATATGTGTGTATATATATATATATATATATATATATATATATATATATATATATATATTTACTAGCTGTAGCTCCTGGTGTTGACCGGGATAGTAAATAACTGCTCTTAGCTATAACAAAATAGAATGGGTTCGCCGCTGGATCGCGAATGGACCGGGTAAGTAAATCTGCCCCACTGTCTCTGTCTGATTGTCTCTGGAAACCAATTAGAGCTTAAGTTTCATTGAGATCATTAATGGATGACAGAAATCTGGTACCGTATATACTTGAGTAGAAGCCGACCCGAGTAGAAGCCGAGACCCCTAATTTTACCACCCAAAACTGGGAAAACCTATTGACTTGAGTATAAGCTGAGGGTGTAGTATACAGCCAGTCAGCCCCCATGTAGTATACAGCCAGCCCCTTGTAGTATACAGCCTGCCAGCCCCCTGTAGTATACAGCCGCCCCCTGTAGTATACAGCCAGCCAGCACTCTGTAGTATACAGCCAGTCAGCCCCTTGTAGTATACAGCCAGCTCCCTGTATGCCAAGCACATAAAAAAAATAAACTTAATACTCACCCTCCGGCAATATACTCACTTACCCTTGATGCCCAGCGCGGCTCCCGATCCTCGGCGCGGCTCCTCGGCACGGCTCCTCTTCTTTCTTTTTTTTGGCAGAGTCGCGTTCCTGTATGCAGCGGCCGGCAGATCGCATGGACGCGGCTCTGCCAGCTAGAGAAGAAAGAGAAGAAATAGAGAAGAAAGAGGAGAGAAGAGAAGCCACCGGGAGCTGCGCCGAGGATGGAGGGCACCGGAGGATGAGTATTAAGTTTATTTTTTTATTGACACGTGTATAAGCCAAGGTGAGGTTTTTCAGCGGATTTTTTGTGCTGTAAAACTCGGCTTATACACGAGTATATACGGTAATTAAACCAGCAGACATGGGTGGGGCCTTGGTAATCACGTACAAAATAGAGTATGTGGCAGAAATTAACCATCAATTAAATGACACAGAAGTGTACCGGAGGGTATGTAATGACACAGTACTCAAAATAAGGAATACGATACAGAAATTACTGGCCTTTCTTTTGCTCACTGAAGGGTATTATAGACAGCGGGGTCATTAGCTTCCTCAAGAACCCACACCCCATATCCCCAGTATTCTATGTTCTCCCTAAAATTCATAAAACACTACAAAACCCCACAGGAAGACCTATAGTAGCGTCTACAGATTCAATCCTATCTCCACTGTCCATAGTTCTGGAGAAAGTGTTAACACCATTGATTAGACACACACCTTCATTCTGATTTTTTACAATGGGGCTCATTTTCTAAGGGTTCACGGACCTCACTTTTGTCGGGTATTCTGACGATTTCTGATTTGCGCCGCATTTAAAAGGGGTTTGTGTCGCATGCGATGCCGGCTTTCATGCGACGCAAAACGCGGGGGAGGTGGGGTGTCGGGGTTTGTCAGATGATCCGACTGATTCTGACAGAGTGGGGGATTTAACTTTTAAATTGTGGCGCAGGACATACACTTACATGCACCGGGAAGAAGAAGGTGAACTCCGGCGGACCTGAGTGGGGAGCGACACATGCAGGATATTAGGCGGACGATCTACATGGATCAGTGCATCATCTTTGGACAGTTCGGATCGGGGATCGCGATTCAGACAGGTAAGTAAATGTGCCCCATTATCTGGCAAGTATATACTTGTCGCCTGGGATATTACAAGCCTATATACAGTACTTCAATTCAACATCAAAAGGGACATACTCACTAAAGCAGACCTTAAACAAACAGTAATTGATTTTTATGTGGACCTATTACATCTTTTTTTCGAAGAGAATTACTTTCTCTTCCAAGATCAATTTTTTATACAGCTACAGGGAACAGCCATGGGGTCTAATATGGCCCTTCCCTAAGCTAATTACTTCATGTCGAATTTCAAAAAAAGGTACATTTAGCCTAACACACTCTTCCAACAATATGTCACTGTTTGGAAAGGTTTTATAGATGATATATTCTGTGTGTGGAGTGGGACACCTGACTCGCTTTCGACATTTCACGAAAACCATAATTCTATCTATCCAGAATTGAATTTACCACAGCAATACATCTAATAGCTTCCTTGGCACATTGGTTGCTAAGGAAAGCTTGGGCCAGTTGTCTATGGACATCTTTATAAAACCAACTGACAAAAAACAGTTTGCTACACCTTCTAGTGCCATCCATTAGCTACCAAGAAAGCTATCCCGAGAACACAATTTTCTAGATTGGATAGATTAGTGATTTACCCTATGGTCAGACAACAAAGGATTGATCAGATGTGAGCACGATATAGAGATTGAGGTTATCCTAATAGGATAAAACACGCAAGCCATCAACCACGTACTACAGAGGATATGAAAAGGATCCTCTTTATACACAAATTCCACCCAATTATGTACAAGGTTCTGAATATCATCCAGGCCCACTGGCACATCCTTACAAAGAGATGCCCTAACATTGAGGAATTTCGTAACCCAGTGTTACCCTGCACCAAACGATCTAAGAATTTAAGGAATAAGCTAGTAAGGGCTGACATAGTTTCAAATATAAAGGTGTCCAGACTGACTTTCCTACAGTCGCAATGGAAACGGTTCTTAGATACGTGCAATGTTCTAATGTCTCCAAGGGAAACACCTTTTACCATCCAGACACAGAACGTAAATCTCCTATACAGGATTTTTTCACCTGTGACTCACGGTTTGTGGTGTATGCCATCAAATGCCCCTGTAGCTTGGTCTACGTGGGGAAAACAACTCAATCAGTTGGTACACAAATTGATCAACATAAATCAACTATTCGTACGAATAACCTTTTACTCCCAGTATCAGACCATTTCCACAAGACAAGACATAACCTCTCTCAACTAAAGTACCAGGTATTGGAGCATATTCCACGACCCTTATGGGGGGGTGACAAAGTCAAGCTTCTCAAAAGATGAGAAGGTTATTGGATAGACTTTTATAAATGCCTCAATGTTTGTTTATTGAATATAATTCTGCGATCCAATCAATAAAACAACATTTCTTTCTTCATAGAACCGTTGATGTTGCTGGAGCAATATGCCACTGACTTACTTGGTATCCTTCCTTCTGCCCCTCGTCTGCCTCTTTTTCGCCATTTTTTTTCTCTCCTTATCCCTCCCCCTTTTTTCCTGTTTTCCCCTTCCTTCCTTCCTTCCTTCCTTCTATGTATACATACATCCATATACCCATATATACCCCGTAATCTCTATACATCTACATACGCACACATATGACACTTTAGTCATCATTCCATTATCTCCCTTCACGGCTTTCATACATACACATTATATACTCTTATATAGTTCATCTTAAATACACCCTGATGTAATGGTGTGTCTTTCGAAACAACGATCACATAACCTATAGACTTCTATTGACTCCAATAGAGATAGCTTACACGCTGCAATATAGGGATATGTAACTAGCAGCCAGATTGACCCGCAGCTCATTAGCCGTCATTATCCGCAGCTGACTTGTCTTCTTTAGGCAGCCTACTCCCACCGACATCTAATTGATTTCTCCCCCACTGCACCCTCCCTCTGGGGCGGGCTTTCTCCTTTTAAATCTCAGTCACTCTCAGTCGGATGATCGCTATTCACCAGCACAGACATACATGTTACTCATGCGCTATGATCCTTATGCAACACCCCTGCCAATGTGCAGGCAGAGGAATGTTGCGAATAAGCCCCTCAGTCTGTGTCTTCCCCAGCAGGTGAGCCTGCACAACTCACCTCAGGGATTGTGCAGTCGTATAGAGGTAATTAGCAGTGGTCAACCCTGCTTGTACAGCAAGGGGTAAGATATGTAATGATTGTTATCCAATGATATTCTTCATGTGAACTGGAGTGTGATTGGAGAGTGACCCACCACCTGACCAGGGAATGACAAAACTCCTGGACAGGAAGGGGCAAGGTCTCTTAGGCCCCAGCTCTTGACATAAGAGCAACTCTTAGTAGCCACCTCTTACCAGAGAGGTCAGCTCTTTACCACCAGCTCTCCTAGAGAGCACACCTGGCAGATTGTCAGTGACCAAAGAGATAGTGTCACGCACAACTTCAGTGCTACACACATAACACCCAGGACAAAGCTGCAGCTTCCATGTCTGGACACAGCTATATCCCAGCCTGCACCTACTACCAGGCTGGCGAATCTATTCTATTCCACTCCAGTAATCCGGAATCATCCTGTAATCCGTAAACTGAAACAAGATTGTTTGGCCCGTTGCCTGCAGTTGTTCTAATAAAGAACCGTGAGATATTTTGCATAACGCTGCCTCCGTCTGTTCCCTGGATACGGCTGTAACACCAAGGGCATCCATTACCCAGGGACTACAGACACCAAAGGGGTTGCCCCAAGGAGATTCAGTACATCAGCCTCTCCCTCCATCTTTCTTGCACAACCACTTGCTGGAGACCTGCCAGGCTGTAGGACAGTGATCTGGTCCCCATACCAAGCACCGTGACATCAGCTTGCCTAGGCCGCAACCGCCAGCCACTCCGGGATTCTGGGCCCCAGCTGCCACCAGGCCCCAAGTAAAGGCTAGGCCCGGTGGGGGATGTTGCACTTATATCTCCTACTTCCTCTCTCATCACACTTCCATAGCAGTTAATGGTAAGCCCAGGCCCTCGGTTCACTAACAGATTTCATGACTCAGGTTTATTGTCTTTTGCTCCTTATGGATTCCCTAGCTCCTGAGAAGGATATCATGATTGTGGTGTATAGTCTCTGTTCCGTAATACAATGTGACAGATATCTTAGCCTGAAATGTGTTTTCTAGTTGGGCACTGTTCTGTCCTATACCCAACCTATATTGACACAAGCTATGAAATGTCTTCATTTGATCTGTTAATATGATATGATAATTGTGAACTGTGTTTGTATAGAAATTGACACCTGTATATTTCATTAAGCGAAAATGATGTTTCTTTATTTTTGATTATCTACAGTGTTTGACAAAGTCAGATGTTACAATTTTGAATCACAATAAAATGTATACCTTATATTCTTCATTCATGAATTCATAATCACCCAAGTTTTAATCTGTCAACCTGCTGACCCCCTTCAGGGCTCTGCCACCTAAGGCAAGATTTTCACCTCCTCTCATGGCAGATATGGCCCTACATATCACTAAAGCACAACATTTTATTTCTTTACCATTGTATTTGCATATGCATACATGTTCTCCGTCTATTGGTAAGACAAGAAATTAGAATTTGTTTACCTCATAAAGTAAAAGTCATAAGCCTAATGGTGATGTGCGTGTCATGAAACCCCACACTCGAGTCTAATCATGGGGTGCACCAATGCTAGGGAATGCTTAAGCTCCACCCACTCATGCAAAATGCATCTTTATGCTAATTTCTACTCCCAAGCACTCAGCACACAAGGAAGTCAAACACATCTGAATCCAAGACACTACACACCACACATGCACAGCCCACTATGTACCCTCTACCACTTACGTACCTATGGAACGCTACTGAACAGAGCCACAATGCACCCTGAGCCCACACTGCGCTAAACTCCTATGTTACTTGTTACTTACGAGACACCCACACCAGGACCGCACACATATACCCAGATACACTTCTCAAGGTAGCGTAGTGCAGTTCACCTGGACCCACACTATCTATAGCTACTGCTAGCACACAGACACACACAAGGTTACAAGGCTTAGCAGTAATTCACCTCTCCAGAGTTATGGTAACATGTAGAGCACAAGGAAATACTTAAATGACAATTTAATATGCAAAAAGGCACAATAATAAAAAAACCTGTGTCAGGGTTCGGGATCTGAGGACCCCCTGGAGCACCGCAGGAGATGGTACTAGCTGACACCTGGGACCAGAGTCTAAGTGGCACCTGGTCTTTACCAGAGCCCGCCGCAAAGTGGGATGGTCTTGCTGCAACAGGGCCCCCAGGTCGTTCCACAAGTGCGACTGGCCCGCAGTGGCAGCCAAGGTCGCGGTACAGAATTGTAATCCAGGCTCAACGTCAGGTGCATGCATGTAGTCAGGGCAGGTGGCAGAGATGCAAACGTCAGGACCGAGGTCACCATATGAATACGGGCAAGGCAGGCAAGAAACAGGTACAGGAACACACATGAAGCTTTCTCTAAGGCTAGGTAGCTCAAAGGGAATCCTGGGAACAGCCGGCTTCTCAAGGAAACCCTGGAGTGCCAGCGCCAATCAGCAATGCGCTGGCCCTTTAAATATTCGAGTGCCTAGCTTGGAGAAGAGCAGGATCGTGCAGAGGTAAGAGCGCGCCAGGGACTGGGGCAGCGCCGTGACGGAGAGAGGGGCACGGGTGTGACCGCGATCCATGGCTCTGCCGTGACAGTACCTCCCCCTTAGGCTTCCCCGTCTTTTTTGGTCCCAAGAAACCTCTTCCAGAGAGCAGGTCTGACATACACTCACCGGCCACTTTATTAGGTACACCATGCTAGTAACGGGTTGGACCCCCTTTTGCCTTCAGAACTGCCTCAATTCTTCGTGGCATAGATTCAACAAAGTGCTGGAAGCATTCCTCAGAGATTTTGGTCCATATTGACATGATGGCATCACACAGTTGCCGCAGATTTGTCGGCTGCACATCCATGATGCGAATCTCCCGTTCCACCACATCCAAAAGATGCTCTATTGGATTGAGATCTGGTGACTGTGGAGGCCATTAGAGCACAGTGAACTCATTGTCATGTTCAAGAAACCAGTCTGAGATGATTCCAGCTTTATGACATGGCGCATTATCCTGCTGAAAGTAGCCATCAGATGTTGGGCATATTGTGGTCATAAAGGGATGGACATGGTCAGCAACAATACTCAGGTAGGCTGTGGTGTGGCAACGATGCTTAATTGGTACCAAGGGGCCCAAAGAGTGCCAAGAAAATATTCCCCACACAATGACACCACCACCACCAGCCGTTGATACAAGGCAGGATGGATCCATGCTTTCATGTTGTTGACGCCAAATTCTGACCCTACCATCCGAATGTCACAGCAGAAATCGAGACTCATCAGACCAGGCAACGTTTTTCCAATCTTCTACTGTCCAATTTCGATGAGCTTGTGCAAAATAGCCTCAGTTTCGTGTTCTTAGCTGAAAGGAGTGGCACCCGGTGTGGTCTTCTGCTGCTGTAGCCCATCTGCCTCAAAGTTCGACGTACTTTGCGTTCAGAGATGCTCTTCTGCCTACCTTGGTTGTAACGGGTGGCGATTTGAGTCACTGTTGCCTTTCTATCAGCTCGAACCAGTCTGCCCATTCTCCTCTGACCTCTGGCATCAACAAGGCATTTCCGCCCACAGAACTGCCGCTCACTGTATGTTTTTTCTTTTTCGGACCATTCTCTGCAAACCCTAGAGATGGTTGTGCGTGAAAATCCCAGTAGATCAGCAGTTACTGAAATACTCAGACCAGCTCTTCTGGCACCAACAACCATGCCATGTTCAAAGGCACTCAAATAACCTTTCTTCCCCATACTGATGCTCGGTTTGAACTGCAGGAGGTTGTCTTGACCATGTCTACATGCCTAAATGCACTGAGTTGCCGCCATGTGATTGGCTGATTAGAAATTAAGTGTTAAAGAGCAGTTGGACAGGTGTACCTAATAAAGTGGCCGGTGAGTGTACGTCTTGCTGGGAGGTAGCTGCCGAAGATCCACCTGAGCTGCAATCACAAGTTGTTCAGGAGGGTTGATATGCCGAGGAACTGGCTCTTCTCCAACAACATCCGAAGAAGTCAGGACAGGTAGAGGTGACGCCAAACTGCGTGAGGGCATTCTGATCCCCAATACAGGAATTCCACAATCTCCCAGTTGAGGACCGGGGTGTGAATTTGCAGCCATGAAAGACCCAGGAGAAGAGATGAGGTGGAGCGTGGCAAAACATAGAGGAATAGCCTATCTTTGTGGAGAGATCCAACCACCAGAATGCATTGCCGGGAGACCAGAGCGGTATCCACAAAGTTCCCTACAGAACCAAGAGTCCAAGAAAGCTGAGACTTGCAGAGGAGTGTGAGCACCAACACCGAGGAGTACAGGAACTGTAAAGCGTGGAGAAACAGTATTCACACCTAAGGATGTTTCTCCCAAGAGCCCTAGGTGCTGGCATCTTCTGGACGTAGGGGCCGCACAGGACAAGCCCCAATGAAGTGCTTGGAACTGGCACAGTACAAGCAGAGGTTCTCCTGACAACGTCTGGAACATTCCTTGATGTTGAGGCGGGCTCTGTTGTGCGTCTGGAGGCTGGAGCTGCCTTTGGGAGACCGGAGCCAAACAAGGTAGCTGTGGAAGCGGAGCTTGTGGTTGCTTGTGATGCAATTCCCCAGTACGCTCTTTCTGGGGGCCAGGGTGATGAGACCACTCAGAGTATCCGACAGG
The DNA here is from genome assembly GCF_040894005.1 of Engystomops pustulosus. Classification (NCBI taxonomy): domain Eukaryota; kingdom Metazoa; phylum Chordata; class Amphibia; order Anura; family Leptodactylidae; genus Engystomops; species Engystomops pustulosus. Next base: position 133,934,598 of record NC_092414.1, read on the forward strand.
TCACGAAGCAACCAGTGCGTCCTTGACCTGGGAAGACTATCCTTTTTTGAAAGTTGCAGACAGGGCTGCATCGTTCCAGGAGAACTCAGAAGCCAGAGTACAGAACTTGACGGCATATTCGCCCACGGTCGAGTCTCCTTGGCGCAGGTCCAGCAGCGCCGTTTCAGCTGAGGAGGCTTCCACGGAGCGGAATTCAGACAGGAATGCAGTATGGGTGGCCATGACTGGATCGCTTCTGTCCCATAGAGGGGTAGACCAGGCCAGGGCCTTCCTGGAAAGTAGACTGATGATGAATGCCACCTTGGAGCGTTCAGTGACAAACTGGGATGGCATCAGTTCTATATGCAGCGAGCACTGGGTAATAAAGCCCCTGCACAACTTGCGATCGCCATCACCATCTGAGCCTTGGTTCTGCCGCTGGTAGACAAGTCAGAGTAATGGGAGGGATTGCAGGAACTGCTGCAGGGGTGGTCGCTGGAACCAGAAGCTGGTGCACAGAGGAAAACAACTGTTGCAGTGCGATGGTGATGATGGTGACGACGGTGCAACAAAGTAATTCTCCATGTGAAGCAATCTGCAGGGACTGCTGGGCGACAAACTTGGAAAGTTTCGGAAGTGGCATCTCGGCGGGGTCCATGGCCGGATCTTACTGTCAGGGTTCGGGATCTGTGGACCCCTGGACGACCACAGGAGATGGTACTAGCCAACACCTGGGACCGGAGTCTAAGTGGCACCTGGTCTTCACCAGAGCCTGCCGCAAAGACGGATGGTCTTGCTGTGACAGGAAGCTTTCTCTAAGGCTAGGTAGCTCCGGGGCACAGATGTGCCCATGATCTGTGACATGGATTGCTGGGGGCACCCGTGACAACCTGGACAGCTTTGCAAAGCCTAATTGCATTTACATGCACTCATGCTGATTGAATGCTGGAATGTAACTTTTCACTAACCACCTAATCTGCCCCTTGGTCATGTGCAAGGGACGTGGCTACACCTGAAGCAAAGTGGAAAGTTGGGGACATATTATGTCATGTTGTCATGGGTCTCCTGTTATTATATTATGTTGGGGACATTGTCATATTATGACAATAAGTATGTCATATTGTCATGGGTCTCCTGTGAAGAAGATATGCCCATTACATTTCTCAGCATGCATTAAGAAATACAACAATACCAAACACCATTATGAAATGTTGGCTCAATGGTGTAATAGCCATTTTTTGCTTCCCAACTCTGAAATCCTTGGGGTTTGACACCCCAGGATAATCAGAGGATGATGATCACCGATTTATTGACCGGAGATTGAAATATTTGATTTATAATCAGGTTTTCTTTAATGTATAATTTTGCAATATTCTTAAGCATTTTAAGACACATAGCAAAGGCCCATTCAAGTTGGAGTCATAAAGTCTGTGTCAATTAACAATTCTATTCATGGGACAAAGGAAAGTCTGTATCAATTAATGTTTTCTATTGATGGGACAGGAAAAATGTAGAGGTGGAGGATACACCAAGACATTGAAGGGAAGCTGCTCCATTCAGAGCAGATTATGCATTGTCACTTTTTATTGGCTATACAATCTCAATTTTTTTGGCAATTTGAACATACAAAGGCTTATTTTCTACAACATTAGATGCACTTTACAAATACTTCATTTTAGTAGGTTATTAGTTTATTGATGAGATTTTATTAACTCCTGAATGTATGGAGGAAAAAATAATCGTTAATTTTTGTTTCCTTTCTTTTTGTATTTTTTGAAGGTCGTACACTGTAGACTAACAATACTATATTATCTTTCTTCTATAGGTCACTATGATTACGGTGATACCTCATTTATATAGTTTTTATACATTTTTATAATTTGTTATGCCTTTACAATGCTAGGACACTCTTTGTCTTGCAGAAATGCTCATTTTACCATGAGATGTTCATGACAGGGGCGTTGCTAGGGTGTAAAAGATCTGGGGCATGGACCCCAGTGCATATGTACCAAATTTTCATTAGTGTCCACTCCTATCATTTTCAGCAACAGAAAACACAGGAGAAGTAATGTTCCCCAAATGTGGCTTAACATGTATGAATGCAACCTACACCTAATAACTTTGGCCTCTACTAATTCCTCCTCAATGTGATCTGCACTAAATAATGCCCCCTCTAGACCCCTGTACTTAACATCCCCTGATAGTGGCCCCTTTTTAATCATGCTTACTGAAAAGAACCCACTCCTTATAATACCTACACCAAATAATGCCATCCCCACAAAAAAAATAACTTCATACTGAATAGTGCCTTTACACTAAATAAGTAATGTCCCCACTGACACCACACCAAGAAATGTCCCCACAGCCCCCACTAAGTAATGTCCCCCACAGACTCTGGTAAGTTATGTTCCTCACAGCCCCCACTAAGTCATGTTGTCCACAGCCCCCAATAATCCCCCTTGTAAGTTATGTCCTCATTAATGGCCCCCATTACTGTCTGAACAGTCCCCCCAGTAATGTCCTCACAGCTCCTTCCGCATTAATGTCCTCACAGCCCCTCCCGTAATGTCCTTACAGCCCCCCATTAATATCCTCACAGCCTATAGTAAAATCCTCACAGCTCCCCCCAGTAATGTCCTCACAGCCCACCAGTAATGTCCTTACAGCCCCCAATAATGTCCCCACTGTCCTCATAGGTAATGTCCTCACAGCCCCCCTTATTAATGTCCTACCAGTCCCCCAGTAATATCGTCACAACCTTCTCCCCGGTAATGTCCTCACAGTCCTACCCAGTAATGTCCCCACATCCCCCACTAAGTAATGTCCCCACAGCCCCCCCACCAGTTATGTCGTGATGCCCCCCCCCCCCAGTAAAGTCCTCACAGCCTCCCAATTAATGTCCATAGTCCCCCCCCCCCCCAGTGATGCCCCCACAGTTTCCAAAAGGCCATGCCCCTTATTCGGACAAGTTGGAAAACTGAAAAAAAGGGTCTAAAAGCCTTGATAACTGTGATGCTAGGCATTTTAGACAGTGGTTTTAGCGCAAAACCACCAGAATTGTGGCACAAGTGCGTTAATAAATCCCCCCCCCCCTCTGTTTTCAAAAGGTGTTTTTACATTTCAGTTGTTTTCCACTGGTCCGTTGTCTTAATTTTCATATGCAGATCACAGAGGGCAATTAAAGTTTATGGTTCCCCCCCAAAAAAATCTGAGGTTGGGAAAGCAGTTGTTAGATTTTCTAACCCCTATGCGCACCAAAAATCACTTTCTCATACAAACATTGTTGTGTCTGTAATAGAGATGAGCGAACATACTCATCCAAGCTTGATGCTCATTCAAGCATAAGCATACTCGCAACTGCTTGGTGCTCGGACGAGTATTTCGCCCGCTCGAGAAAATGTCAACTCACGGCGTTTAGATTTTTGGCTGCCAGAAACAGAGCCAATCACAAGCCAGGAGACTTTGCTGTACACCCAGCATCACGTGGTACACTTACATGTCGATAGCAGTGGTTGGCTGGCCTGATCAGGTGACCCTGGAATAGACTAGCCCCTGCCCGCGCTGCTCGCGTCATTCTCTGTCTGGATGCCGCTAGGGAGAGAGCTGCTGCTGGTCAGGGATAGCGTTAGGGTGCTATTGTCAGTGTCGGTTAGAAACTCGCCATAGCAATTATCTTCTGTGGTTGCTGTCTGATTTCTTCTGCACGTTTTGTTCTATAAAAAAAAAACACAAAAAAATTTTACAGTTTGTTTTTCTGTTTTGTCTATATAATAGACTTTAATTTTGAAAATGTTGAACCCGAGGGCTAGGGGTAGAGGACGAGGGCGTGGGCGTCCAATTACTGGGCGGGGTGAGACATCACCTGCTGATAAGGGAGCAGGGGAACGCCGCAGAGCTACACTACCTAGCTTCATGTCTCAAGTTACTGGCACTCGTGGTAGAGCACTGTTGAGGCCAGAACAGTGTGAACAGGTGATGTCGTGGATTGCGGACAATGCTTCTAGCCATTTGTCTACCAGTCAGTCTTCCACGCAGTCCACCCATGTTACCCAAGTGAGCACTCCTCCACCTCAACCTCCTTCCCCCCAGTCTGCCCCCTCCCAGGAAAATTTGGCATTTGAGCCGACATACTCTGAGGAACTGTTTTCTGGACCCTTCCCAGAGTCACAAACCACTTGTCAGGTTGCTGCTGAGCTCTTTCCCGATGCCCAGCTTTTCCATCGGTCGCAGTCTGTGGGTCCTGATGACCTTTGTGACGTAGTGCAAGAAGTGTGTAAAGAGGTGTAGGACGATGAGGAGTCACGGTTGTAAGACAGTGGTGAAGTTGTTGTCAGGGCAGGAAGTCCGAGGGGGCAGCAGACTGAGGGATAGGAGGATGATGAGGTGACAGACCCAAGCTGGGTTGATAGGCCGGGTGAACACAGTGCTTGGTTGGAAGAGGCAGTGGTGGGGCCAGACGGAGAGGCAGGGACAGAGCTGGTACATCAGTGCCAAATGTTTCACGTAGTGAAGCTCCCGTTGCGAGAGCTAGATTTTCTGAAGTCTGGAGGTTCTTTAAAGAAACACCGGATGACCGACGGACTGTGGGGTGCAACCTGTGCCACACCAGGATCAGCAGGGGTTCCACCACTACCAGCTTAACCACCACCAGTATGCGCAGGCATATGAATGCTAAACACCCCACTCAATGGAACCAAGGCCGTTCACCTCCGGCCGGGCACACCACTGCTCCTTCCCCTGTGTCATTTGCTGCCTCTGCTAGTCAGCCCCCTGCCCAGGACCCCGGCACAAACCACACCTTCGCCTCCATGATCCCCCACAGCATCCACCAATGTCTCCATGCGCAGCGTTCAGCTGTATATACCCCAGACGCTAGAGTGCAAGACTAAATACAGTTCCACCCACACGACCATGCCCTCAACGTCCACATTTCCAAATTACTCAGCCTGGAGAGGCTGCCCTATAGGCTGGTAGAGACCGAGGCCTTTCGCAACCTCATGGCGTCGGCCGCCCCTCGGTATTCGGTCCCCAGCCGCCACTACTTTTCCCGATGTGCTGTCTCAGCCCTGCACCAGCACGTGTCAGACAACATCTTCCGTGCCCTGACCAACGCCGTTTCTGACAAGGTCCACCTAACCACTGAGACATGGACGAGTGCTGCCGGGCAGGGCCACTATGTGCCATCAGCGCAGAGCGATTGTAGACTGCCAGAAGTCAACTTCCACCAGAACTGGTAGTCATGTCAGTCAGCTTCCTCAAGTCTACAATGAGGAGTTGATGTGGATGTCGGATATCTGTCAGGTGTTGAGTAACTTTGAGGAGTCAACACAGATGGTCAGTGACGATGCCGTATTGTAGAGTATTATCATGAACAAGCAATCAGATGATTGCTTGTTCTTGTCCCATGGTGGATCAAGTAAAAAATGTAAAAAAAAATGTTTTTCAATAAAAAATAACTTTAGAAATCACTAAAAATGCCCATAAGCCCCAAAACATATATAGAGACATAGAACACTCAAAAAAGTCTAAATCATAACACAAACCCCACATATATAGTATCACCGCGTCCGTAACAATCCGTAGAATAAAACTAAATAACTATTGAACCTGTCCGATGAACGCCGATTTTTACCTATTGAATCCTACTAAAAATGCAATAAAAAGTGATCAACAAAACATATGTATTCCAGAATGATACTATTGCAAAGTACAATATGTCCCACAAAAAACAAGCCATCAACCATCTCTGTAGCCAAAAAGGTAACAATGTTATGCCACTTGGAAGACGGCAATGCAAAAATGATAGATTTTCCCCCACATTAGGGTTTTATTTGGCAAATTTTGTAAAACATAAGAAAAAAAATATTCATGTCTGGTATCCCCGTAATTGTATCGACCCATAGAATAAAAATAGCATGATTATTGGGCTAAACGGTGAACACGAAAAAAAAAAGTAAAAAATCCAGTACAAAATTGATGCTTTTCTACTCGTGACCTCAAAAACAGTTCCTAAATTTTCAACAATAGGGGATACCAACCCCAAAATGGTAACACTGGATAAAGCATCTCATCCCGCAAAAAAATGCCGTCACATGGCCCCATTAATGAAAAAGCAACAATTTTATAGCCTTCAAAAGGGGCCAATGAGGAAACTAAAATACTGGCAGCTGCAGGGTGCTCCTTCCATTCTGTGCCTCGCTGTGCGCACTCGGGAGAAATTTCATAACAAATTGTATGGTGGGTTTTATCTTTTGGAAATGTGTAAATTTTAGGGCTAAATGAACGCATAACCGACAAAATTTGACCATTCTAAATTTCACCTCCATTTTGATTCAATTACTATGAAGATCTCAAGGGGTTAACAATCTTTGTAAAAGCTGTTTCTGATAGCTTGAGGGGTGCAGATTTGAAAATGGGTTGGTTATATAGGGGGTTTTAATGCTAAATATGTAAAATTTAATTTCAAACAGTATTTATCCCCAAAATAGTAAATTCTGAAAATAGGAAAATTGCTATTCGATTTGTAAGCCGCGTGACGTCAAAATAAATTATCCAAACATTTTAAAAATTATGAAAATGTAAAGTAGATAAATGGGAAATGTTATTCAGCAATTTAATTAGGTGGTAAATCTATCTGCCTGAAAACGCGGTGATTTCGAATTTCAAAAATGGCAATTTTTTCTAAAAATTAATAATTTTTTCTTTTTTTTGTAAATGAACGCAAAACTTATCAGCCAAAATTTACCACTAAAATGAAGTACAACATGTGGGGAAAAAACAATCTCAGAATCGTTTAGATAAGTAACAGTGTTCAAAAGTTATAACCATATAAAGAGACACAGGTCAGAATCCAAAAAATGGGACTGAGCCTTAAGCTACAAAATGGCTGCTTCCTTAAAGGGGTTCTCTGGAGGTGGAAAAACATGGCTGCTTTCTTCCAAAAACAGCGCCTCACCTGACCATGGGTAGTGCATGATATTGCAACTAAACTCCATTCATTTCTATACAGCTGAGCTGCAATACTGGCACAAACCATGGTCAGGTGTGGCGCTGTTTTTGAAAGAAAGCAGCCATGTTTTTCCACCTCTGGAGAACCCCTTTAAGGGGTTAATGAGACTGTTGCAGAGTTGTTTTTATTTTATGACTGACTAATAATACAATTTTTTTAGGATTGTTATAGGATTATTGCCACATAAGAACAATAGATCAAACTAATATATCCACAAACAACCTCAACATAAGTTAGAAAGTAACGTGCAGGAGAAAAATGTTAAAAGGCTGTCCATAAGTTCATAAACCAAATAACAGTTTTCTCTGCTTCCACGTCTTTCACTGCTCTAAAGACAGCCAAAAAGAAACAGTGGAACTTATTTACTAAGGGTCCGCGGACCGCACAATTGTCGGATATTCTATCCTTTTCTGATTTAGAAGGGGATTGTGTCGCACGCGAAAGGATTTTGGCGCAATCGCGGCGGCTTTCATGCAACACAGATCGGGGGGCAGGCCGTGGGACGATCCGACTGATTCGGACAAACAGCAGGATTTAACTTTAAAGGGCACCTACCACCCCGATTCTACCTATAAAGGTAGAAGGGGTGGTAGGTGGATGAATGGGACGTGAGGATAGCCCTTTTTTGGGCTAATCCTCACGTCCCGGGTGTCTTTTACAAAACTTTATTGGAGGCATATTTAAATTTTTTTATGCGGCTACTGGGGCGTGGAGTAGCCGGACATGAGGCTACTAGTCGCGGCTACTCCACGCCCCAGTAGCCACGTAAATCCGCCTACCATTTAATCTTCGGCGCGCAGCTCCTCGTAGCTGCGCGCCCTCGTCCTGGTCCCCTGCGTTCATGCGTAGCGGAGCTACTGCGCATGCGCAGAAGGCCGCAGATGCCGGGGGACCAGGCCGAAGATTAAATGGTAGGCGGAGTAACGTGACTACTGGAGCGTGGAGTAGCTGCGACTAGTAGCCTCATGTCCGGCTACTCCCCGCCCCAGTAGCCGCATAAATTTTTTTACATATGCCTCCAATAAAGTTTTGTAAAAGACACCCGGGATGTGAGGATTAGCCCAAAAAAGGGCTATCCTCACGTCCCATTCATCCACCTACCACCCCTTCTACCTTTATAGGTAGAATCGGGGTGGTAGGTTCCCTTTAAAATTGTGTCACATACAATGCACTACATACATAGGGAGGAAGATGGTGAACCATATTTTGTGGTTTGAGGATTACATTTTATGTACTCTCCATTCCGAATAAGCCATTCCAGCTTTTCTTGAAGTGGACATGTCACATCATTTTAGATACCTATGTCTATTGGTTGCTTGTTCTATTATCTGTACTATATATGTCTTTGTTTTTATGCTATTTTGTTAAGACATTGGGGCTCATTTACTAAGGGTTTGAACGCCGCACTTTTGTCGGGTTTCCCGAATATTTCTGATTTGCCTCGGGATTTTGGCGCACGCAATCGGATTGTGGTGCATCAGCGCCGGCTTTCACGCGTCAGAAATCGGGAGCCGCGGCCGTCGGATTCGGAAAAACGTGCAGAATTTAAAAAAAGAATTGTTCCGCAAGATCAGCACTTACATGCACCGGGAAGAAGAAGGTGAACTCTGGCGAACCTCAGCGTAGCAGCGACACCTGCTGGATATCGAGCACACGATCTTAGTGAATGCTGGTAGACCCGAATCCTCGTCGGACAACTGCTGCGGGATCGCGACTGGACCGGGTAAGTAAATGAACCCCTATGAGTTAAAGCACTTAGCTTAAAACGCTAAGTCAATTTTGTGATTTGTAAGTGGATTTTTTGCTCCAATAAAGAATTGAACATTTACGGAAGAGACGTGGTGCAGCAGGATTGTTGTCATGTTGCTTTAATACACAAGCCTCTCCGTTGAGCCTGCCTTGCACGTGTCCCTTGTCTACTAACAATCTATGAGCCGGCTTTGGAGGTTTTACCTTGTTTGTGCAACATCCCCCACCGGGGCCTAGCCTTAAAGGGGAGGCCTGGAGACAGCCGGGGCCCGCTGTACCGGAGTGGCTGGCGGTTGCGGCCTAAGCACGCTATTGTCACGGTGCTTGGTACGGGGGATCCGGAGGGCTGTCCTACAGCCTGGCAGGTCTCCAGCAGGGTGGTGTTGGCAAGAAAAGATGAGGGAGCGGCTGCTATAGCGGATCTCCCTGGGGCAACCCCTTAATGTCCCGAGTGTGAGTCTCTGTGTGGTGGACAGGGTGCCGGTGATGATGGGAGTTGTAGTAGCAGGGACCAGACGGAGGCAGAGGTTGAAGAAAACAACTTACAGTTCTTTATTGGAACCGCAGGAACTTCAGCAAACGTGCCTTTAACAGGTAGATGGAGTACTGGAGAGGTATTTGGAGGGAGCCGCAGGATGTAGGTCACCAGCCTGGATGTAAGGGCAGGCTGGGAGGCAGCTGTGTCCTTAGAGGAGGCTTCAGCTCGGTCCTGGATCTCTTCAGGTATCACCCTTGAAGGTAGGATGATACCCCTTTCCTCACTACACTAACTCTAGTCTTATTGTTCCACTTCAGGCAGGGGCTAGGCTCTTCCTGCACTGGTCTGGTGTGCTAGAGTCTCTGAGCTACTGCTCAGCTAACTACTCTCTGCTGCGTCCTGCAGACCCAGAGGGCCTGACTAGGACCGGTCTATTCTCCCTTCTGGGAGAGACTGCTCTCTTCTCTCTCTGGGGAGAGACCTCTCTCGGAGTGTTCTACTAGAACATTCCTGGCCAGAGGTTTTATTACCTCCCTTTGGTCAGGTGGTGGCTGCTCCTCCAATTACCTCTCAGTTCACAAAGACAGGATGTAACACATATCATTGGATACTGGACTTTTACATCATATACAGATTTAACTTTTGCCTTGCCAGGCAGGATTAACCACTGCAATGTCCCCTGTATGATATGGTGACATGTTATGGGGCTTATTCGCAAGCACTACCTCGCCATTGCATCGGCGAGGGTGTTGCATACCCCGGGGGCAATTGAAAGAGCCGCCCTCGGCTCGACTACAGATGTCTTGAGGGGGCAGAGGTGGCTAAGGGCACTTCTGGGAAGTGCAGGCTATGTGAGGTGTAGGGACAAACCGCCCATGGTCCTGGAGACAGGTACCTGGGTTGGTGTCGGACTAAGACAAAACATATAGCTGTATGACAGTTGGTCGCTGACGCCATTAAACCGAACTGTACAGTAGGAAAGGTGTGGTGTCATGTCCTGTAATCCACTCCTTGCACCAAGGCCTGTATATTTGTTTGATCAACGCTTCTTCCCTGGCGGCAATTATATAAGGTGTCTATCTGCATTGCGTTAGCATATGCGACACGAGTACCTCCTGACGTCCTTACCCATAGTATGAGTGGCATCCAGGTGCTATCTATGTAACACCCCCGGTCCCCTAGAGACCCGCAGTTTACGGACTACCCCCATGTGCAAACCTCGGTTTGGGGATAAGGTAACAGTCAGTGTTTCACACAAAAAGACGGTCCGACACAGCCACACTACAACCTGAAAAGCCTATGAAAGGGTTAATGCAGACTACTGGCAGATATGACAGTGTGCAAATATTTGGCAAAAATCACATTGGCTTAGGAGCCCAATGGGTACACATCTTGAACGTTACAAACGTTACAGAGGTGGATAGACTACTCAGGGTAGCAAGATAGCAAATGTCTCTTTTCCTGCAAAGAAAAGGCATAAAAAGTGCAAACAGAATGTCCGTACCTAAAAGGAAGGCATTAAGTGCAAAATACTAATAAATAAAGTGGCAACTTTTCCTGGTAGTATCTGGCAAAAGTCTCACAGAAGGTCTCTAATGACAAAGTCCATCTTCTGGGTACAGCCCTTGATGTGGGGAAAAGTGCACTGAGAAGCAAAGGGTCTCCTCTATGTGTAGAGGGACAGGGTCCTTTGAAGAAATCTCTGCTGTGGCAGAGGAAGGGTGCTATCATAGCACAGGCCAATAATCAGTTCAAGGTATGTCTCTTGACTGAGATAAATAAGGGTGAGAGTCTCAGGAAAGTCTCTGGCTCAATAGGGTTAGGACAGAAATATACAATATGTACAATGTACAGTACCTGAAGTGGGCTACAGCCCTTCAGGGGTTACTCTGCATCTTCTTCGGTGGTAAGTACTTCGGTGTCAGAAAACTGTACCTGCCTCCTGCTCCTGCGGGTCACCAGCTGGTACTCCTGCAGGTACGCAGGAGCTTTACCTTTTGTCTCCCTTTGAGACCTTCGAAGTTCCGGCCTGGAGAAGATAACAATCTCCTCATTGTCGTCCTCTGATTCAGGCGCTGGAGTCGGAGTCTCAGCTGGCTCTGATGTTTCAGGGGTTGCAGACAGTGGAGCCGGATCATCCTCCACAGGCAGCAGTATTGGAGACTGCGGTGGGGATGATGGTCTCTGCGAGGTACCTCTTACTGGAGTGGAAACAAAACAGAATTGAGGCACAGTCACAAGTTCCAAGAAACTGGGGGTAGGCGAACACAAGGAGGTCTGTAAGTTGGGGGTCGAGGTGAGAGGTGTAGACATAGGGGCAAAAGGACGAAGACATCTCTTCAGCCGGTTCCTATGTACCCGGAGTGGTGGACGGTCTCCTCTTGAAATCTCGTAGACTTCAGGGGAGAGACTGTCCCTAACTAGGTATGGCTCACGCTCCCAACGCCCATCTAGCTTACTGGTGGGATGGTTGTTGCGCAGCCACACTCGATCTCCTGGGGCAAAAGGCTCAGCACAGGCATTACGATCGAAGTCCCTTTTTTGTTTCTCCCGGGCCTCTTCTAACCGCAGATCCACAACTTCTCTGGCATCCGCCAGGCGCCTCTGGTGTTCGTGAACCCAGTCAGTCTGGGGGAGTAAAGACTGGGAATCAGGGGACTCCATGTCCCAGGTCATATCAGCAGGGAGATGGCCGTGTCTCCCGAACATCAGATAGTACGGGGTGTACCCTGTGGAGCAATGAGTGGTATTGTTGTACAGATACACTAATTCGGGCAACAGTTTTGGCCAGTCAGCCCTTTTTGCAGGGGTCAGAGTCCTCAGCATATTGATTAGAGTCTGATTCATCTTTTCACAAAGCCCGTTGCCTTGGGGATGATAGGCTGTGGTCCTCAGCTTCTTGCAGCCATATAGAGTGCACAGCTCCTGGAAGACTTGGGACTCAAATGCTGTTCCTTGGTCTGTAAGGATCTGGTCCGGACAGCCATAGGGGAGGATGAAGCTCTTCCACAGGGCCGCTGCGGTGGTCCTTGCAGACAGATCTCTGACAGGTACTGCAACCACAAATTTGGTATAGTGGTCGATGATCGTAAGAGCATAACTGTGACCGGATCTGCTGGGCTCCAACTTCACGTGGTCCAATGCCAGGATCTCCAAGGGCCGTTGGCTCACAATGGGACGTAGAGGGGCCCTTTGATTGTGTCGCTCTCCTCGAGCGATGGCGCAGGCCGGGCATTCTCGACACCAGGCTTCAATGTCGGACTTCATGTTGACCCAGAAGAATCGCCTTCGGAGGGTGGCTTCAGTCTTCTGAGCGCCAAAGTGTCCAGACTGGTCATGGTACATTTCCAGTACTATCTTGGCGTCCCTCCTGGGAATCAGAATCTGGTATATCCGATCATAAGTGATAGGGTCCAGAGTTCTTCTCTTTAGCAGACCCTGGTGCATGCTCAGAGTCTTTCTCTGGCGCCACAATTGAGACAGTTCTCCATCAGCTCTTCTGCGCCGGATTCTTTCAGGCACTCGCCCACTAGAGAGATAGTCCATTACTTCTCCTATGGCACGGCTATCAGCCTGAAGACTCATCCAGAGGTCCTTTTCCGCAGGGGGCTCTGACTCTTCTTGAGGAGTAGCTGGCGCTGCCTCTGTCGGTAGGGAGTAAACTCTCTGGGCATCCTGACGCACAAACTGGGCATAGAATGCTGGCATCTCGACATCTTCCCACTGAGCATCTGTGGAGGGTCCCTCCCACTGGTCAGGGAGACGGGACAGAGCGTCGGCGTTGTCATTGGTCTTACCAGCCCGGTACTTGATGGTAAAGTTGAAATTGGCAAGTCTGGAGGCCCACCGTTGTTCCAGTGCTCCAAGACGAGCGGTGTTCAGATGCGCCAAAGGATTATTGTCTGTGAAGACAGTGAAAGATGATGCAGCTAGATAGTCCTTGAACTTTTCGGTCACAGCCCAGACTAACGCCAGAAACTCCAACTTGAAGGAACTGTAGTTCTGGTCGTTTTGCTCCGGTTCTCGGAGGGAACGGCTGGCGTAGGCTATGACCCTTTCAGTTCCGTTTTGGAGCTGGGATAATACCGCCCCTAGACCTTGCTTGCTGGCATCAGTGTACAGGGTGAAAGGCAGACTATAGTCTGGATATCCCAACACCGGGGGCTCAGTCAACCGTTGCTTGAGCATCTGGAAGGCAGCTTCTCGTTCGGCCGTCCACTCAATGGCTACTCGGGAACGTTGGCTCTCTTTTGGCAGGCCCCTTAGAAGCTCTTGCAGGGGAGCCGCCAGCTGGGCAAACTTCGGGATGAAACGCCTGTAATAACTGGCAAATCCCAGGAAGCTTTTGATGTCCCGTACGGTTGATGGGGTAGGCCAGTCGTGAACAGCTGCAATCTTCTCTGGATCTGGCTCAATTCCATGAGCGCTCACCACATGTCCCAGGTACTTGACGCTAGGTTGTAGCAGGTGGCACTTGGAGGGCTTGACCTTCAACCCATGTTGGGTCAGGATTTGGAAGACTTCAGCCAGATGGTGGAGGTGGTCTTCATAAGTCTTGGAGTAGATGATAATGTCATCCAAATATAGCAGGACGGTCTCAAAGTTGCGATGACCCAAACATCTCTCCATCAGCCGTTGAAATGTGCCTGGGGCGTTGCATAGCCCAAACGGCATGTTGTTGAACTCGAACAAGCCCATTGGGGTGGTGAAAGCCGTCTTCTCTCTGTCTTCTGGTGCCATGGCCACTTGCCAGTAGCCGCTGGTCAGGTCCAGGGTAGAGAAGTAGGCAGCTGACCCTAGGGCTGCGAGGGATTCCTCGATTCGAGGCAGAGGATAGGCGTCCTTGTGGGTGATATTGTTGATCTTCCTATAGTCAACACAGAATCGAAGGGTTCCATCCTTCTTCTTCACAAGGACCAGCGGGGCAGCCCATGGGCTGCGACTCTCCCGGATAACGTTGGCTGTCTTCATCTCTTGTACCAGCTTCTTCACCTCTTGGTAACGGGCTGGAGGTATGGGCCGATATCGTTCCTTGATAGGAGGATGAGAGCCAGTAGGGATGGTGTGTTGGATCAGAGTAGTCTGCCCAAAATCCAGTGGGTGTTTGCTGAAGGCCTGGTGGTGCTTCATGACGACATCCAGGACACCTTGTACTTGGTCTGCAGGAGTAAAATCGTCGTCTCCAATATTGAGCTCAAGCCACCAGGATTGCTCGGCAGGCTCATCTTCAGCACCTTGCTTTACTTCCAACTGTTGGGAGGCAGACAGAGAGGTTTCCACCAAGTCTTCAGGATGGACACTGAAGAGAGTGGCTACGGCTTGATACTTCCTCAGGTCCACTGGGGAGTCTCCCACATTTAGTAGTCGAATGGGTACTTGTCCTCGGGATACAGTGACTAGGCTCCTGGCGGCTAGAATGGGCAGGTCTTCATCAGCTGGTAGAGGTTCTACTATCGCCTGGTAGTCTTGACCTTGGACGCCCATGCAGGCTCGACACCATACTAACGTCTCAGTCCCAGGTTGAAGGCGGACAGGTTGGGGATCCTTGATCCGGGCTCTGCAGATTTCTCCATTAGGGCCAGCAAACTTCTGTTGCGCCGCTAGAACCTGCATAGTCTCCTGAATTACCTTCCGGGAACCGTTGGGCACTGTTGGCAGGGAGTCGTGGAGAGCCTTCAGCACTTCAGGGTAGCAGTTGCGGAGGACATTGGTACCCAGTACCAGGGAGAAGTTACCGTTTTCGGGCACACGTGTCACCACTACGCCCTGTCTGGTTAACTCAGTGTCTCCAATGGTTAGTGTGGGCTCCCAGTAGCCGCGGGTGGGAACGGGTTTTCCGTTCGTAGCAATAATGTTCAAGTAAGCCTTGGGAGGCTGGACTAAGGATGCTCCTCCTCGGCATTTCTCGAAGGCAGCACTCCGGAGGGTGGTCACTTGAGAGCCGGTATCAATTAAGGCCGGTAGGGTAACTCCGTTGATGGTTACATGAACCATGGGGCGAGTCCCCACGAACCTGGGCATCCAGTTAGCATCTCGGGGACTTACAAGTTCTTCCCTTGGAGGTCGTCCCTTAGCTCCAAGGGTTTGTCGTTTAACTGACGACAGTCATTCTCTTCATGCCCATATTTATGGCAGTAGCTGCACCGCTGACGGGGTTTCTTCTGACTCCAGGTGCTTAACGACTTCGCTTCTTTTGGGCGCTGTTTAGTCGGAGATTCACGAGGAGTAGCTGACCGTACCGGGTTCTCTGGAGATTTCCTCCTCATAGCGGAGACAGTCACTTCCACCTGGGTCAACCGATCGAGGATTTTATGCAGGGTGTCCGCCAGATTAGAGACCTGTCCTGCTAAGTCAGCAACTTCCGTAGCCGCAGGAGTAGGTGATGTCGACTGCGTTGGATAGCAAGCTAGAGCAGATTCCTCCATTTCCACGGATTCAGGCTCTTTCTGCGGTCCAGTAGGCGGTCGGTCCCCTAATATGTCAATGGCAATTTCCTTAAACTCAAGGAAGGAGGCCTGGGCATGTTGAGAAGAGATGATCTTTAGTTGACACCTTTGATTTCTATCAACAAGTCCATTAATAAATTGTTCCCTTAAGGTTTGATCAGAGGTTTCAGCGTCTTTGGGCTCAAGGCAGGTGATGGCCTTCCATGTCTCCTGTAGGGAGAGGGCAAAGTCTCGGAGGGACTCTTGGGGCTTCTGTCTTTTCCCGAAGAATTTCTGCTTCAACTCGGAGACAGTACACTTGTCAAAGGTGTTACGTAGCCTATCAAGAATCTGGACCACATTCTGACACTGTTCTCGGGGCCAGGACTTGACTTCCCGGAGAGCGGGTCCTTTCAACTGCCCGATGAGGATGCCCACTTTCTGTTCCTCTGTGAATGGGAGCAAGGCGAAGGTGGCTAACAACTTGTCCCTGAATTCAGGGAGAGTATGTGATTCTCCCTCGTAGTAGGGTAACCAGGGGGCCCCCAGATAGTAGGGCATAGTCAAAGGCATCATGGTGGGAGTCCCAGGGACACTAGCTGTAGCAGGGCTGAAGGGACTCTCAGGAGGACTTAACATGCTCCGGTACCCTGAGGAGGGACCAGGGGATGGGACTTGCGCCAGTCCCGTATCTTCGTCCTGGGCGGACATGACTGGCCTAGCTGAGGGAAGCCTGTAGGGTTACACAATGTCCGTTGCTATGGGCGATGGCTAGAATGGGACGTGGGCACTTTAAGACACAGTCACTATTCCCTGGGAGGTGAGCCAATAACCTAGCATCGGAAACAATCTCTACCCCCCTTTAACTTCCCCAGCGGTACTCACTCAGGATCAGCCGCGGTGACAGGACAGCTTCGGTGCATGAAGGTCTCTGTTCCCGATGTCCGGCAGGCAGCAGGGGCTCGGTGATGCTCAGCGGTGTTCTCCTCCAGGGGCAGGACACGTGCGCCGGAACTCCGGATGAGGCGCACACTGCTGGCAGGCTTCAGGCGCGGCCTGCGCCGAAATCCAAGATGGCCGATTAACCCTCTTCGTTGCCGGCCGCACACGCTCCAGCTCCTCCTCCACGGTGCTTCGCGCCACTCGCGCAGGGGGCGGAGCCTAATGACGCCTCTGGAGTTCCCGCCAGTGAAGATTTGGCGGGCTTGAAATACTTGCTGCGCCACACGCCTCTGAGGTAAATGCTTCAGGCGCAGCAGCGCCGGATGTAGCAGAGCTGACAAAGTTCTTTGCAGGGCTTAACCTCTTGAGTGCTGGAGCGGAGCTCGACAGCACGTGGCAGCAGTATAAAGTTCAATGTAGAAACACACAAATACTTGGGCCTAAACCCGGATGGCATCAGGGTTAGGCAGCACAGTCTTTTTCTTAATAAAGTACAGTCTTTAGTGCCAGGATAAGGCACAGAAGTATATATCCTGTTCGTGACGCCACTTGCAACATCCCCCACCGGGGCCTAGCCTTAAAGGGGAGGCCTGGAGACAGCCGGGGCCCGCTGTACCGGAGTGGCTGGCGGTTGCGGCCTAAGCACGCTATTGTCACGGTGCTTGGTACGGGGGATCCGGAGGGCTGTCCTACAGCCTGGCAGGTCTCCAGCAGGGTGGTGTTGGCAAGAAAAGATGAGGGAGCGGCTGCTATAGCGGATCTCCCTGGGGCAACCCCTTAATGTCCCGAGTGTGAGTCTCTGTGTGGTGGACAGGGTGCCAGTGATGATGGGAGTTGTAGTAGCAGGGACCAGACGGAGGCAGAGGTTGAAGAAAACAACTTACAGTTCTTTATTGGAACCGCAGGAACTTCAGCAAACGTGCCTTTAACAGGTAGATGGAGTACTGGAGAGGTATTTGGAGGGAGCCGCAGGATGTAGGTCACCAGCCTGGATGTAAGGGCAGGCTGGGAGGCAGCTGTGTCCTTAGAGGAGGCTTCAGCTCGGTCCTGGATCTCTTCAGGTATCACCCTTGAAGGTAGGATGATACCCCTTTCCTCACTACACTAACTCTAGTCTTATTGTTCCACTTCAGGCAGGGGCTAGGCTCTTCCTGCACTGGTCTGGTGTGCTAGAGTCTCTGAGCTACTGCTCAGCTAACTACTCTCTGCTGCGTCCTGCAGACCCAGAGGGCCTGACTAGGACCGGTCTATTCTCCCTTCTGGGAGAGACTGCTCTCTTCTCTCTCTGGGGAGAGACCTCTCTCGGAGTGTTCTACTAGAACATTCCTGGCCAGAGGTTTTATTACCTCCCTTTGGTCAGGTGGTGGCTGCTCCTCCAATTACCTCTCAGTTCACAAAGACAGGATGTAACACATATCATTGGATACTGGACTTTTACATCATATACAGATTTAACTTTTGCCTTGCCAGGCAGGATTAACCACTGCAATGTCCCCTGTATGATATGGTGACATGTTATGGGGCTTATTCGCAAGCACTACCTCGCCATTGCATCGGCGAGGGTGTTGCATTTGCATGTTATAGGATTATTGTGCAACCGGCCACTATTGCAGGGGTGGGCAATTCATTTACCCATGGAGGCCACACATGAGAAATTCAACTAATGTACTTAACTCAGTTCTAACCAATACCAATGCACTGTATTCCGTATATAACCTATCCCTGCATAAAACAGTAAATAAAAATTACACTTATTCAATGAAAATATGGAGGACCTAACTGCATTTAATGATGGGGAGGGGAGATCAATTTTTTTCAACAATCTTGAGTGGGCCGGAGATCGTTAGAGGATCAGATGTGGATCACGGGCTGTACAATGCCCAGGTCTGCACTAACGCTACTACAGTACAACTTGTACACTACCATCTGGTGGTAAAACAAGAAACTACTCTTTGTTTGTTTCACAAAGTGAAAGTGCAAGTAAGCGCTGGTATCAGGAAGTCCAATGACGATGGTGAGTAAAACATAGAAAACGAAAAGCAGAAATTTGACTTAAAGAGGGAGTATTATATGTATAACCACTTTCCATTTAATAGGGAACTAACTATAGTGACAGCATAGGTGGTGGGATATATACAAATCCTCCCAACTTTTGTTGTGGTGGAAAAGGGACAAAAGTTTTTTTTCCCCCTAAGCCATGTATGTTGCCTCTCCCTTTATGCCCCCCCTCCCACAGTATAATTTACCTCTTGGTGCCCGTCCATATCCCCTTTACCATGTGGCTCTCTCTGTTATATTCAGTTATATTCAGGCCCCCTCATATTGTATCTCCCTTTCATACTTTGGACCCCAGCAACTTCCCTCCATACTGTGCCCCCCTAGCAGCTCCCCTCCATACTGTGCCTCCCCCAGCAGCTCCCTTCATAGTGTCCTCTCAGCAGCTCCCCCTCATAGTGACTCCCCCACAGGAGCTCCCCCTCATAGTAACCCCCACAGCAGCTCTTCCTCATAGTGTTCCCCCACAGCAGCTCCCTCTCATAGTGTTCCCCCAGCAGCTTCCCAACATGGTTTTCCCCCAACAGCCTCCCTCATAGTGTTTCCTCAGCAGATGCCCTTTTTACTGTGCCTTCGTGATATGTCGTTCGCAAACGGCGGGAGCTGACTCCCCTTGGTGAGCCGATGGCTCACTTAACCCCACCCATTAACAGCTCACCATGCCCCCTTTAACCTGATACAATGGGGTTAAAAGTGGAGAGGTGTTGGGTGTTTGACTGGCCTGTGGCCAGTATATTTAATAGGGAGCCATTCAGGAGCCAGCGGAGCCGGCTCTTAGTGAGTGGATCCTAATGAGCCAGCTCACTAAGATGAGCTGTAATTCCCATCACTATTGTGCCTCATCCCCCCAGCAGCTGCCCAGAGTGTGTCTCAGAGAGGAGGGGGGGAGGCTAAAGCCAGCAGTGTAGGAGTGAGCTGGCAGCAGGAATGTCCCATCTCCCCTGCAAAAACATGTGCTGCGCAGTAGCAGCTGTGTAACTTCAAGACCAGGAGGAGTATGGGAGGGAGGCGCTGTGTCCTGCACATCTATACCGCCCAACCTTTGGGCTACAGAGGGAGGGACAAAATCGCCTCCCTTTTTCTAAACCACGCCGATTGTCCCAACCTTGGCCCCACCCCTGAACATATTATAATATTGTTCTTAATGGCCCCTACATAAATTAATGCCCCTTCCTGTCGCCCACCTCCTAAGGACCCATATAATACCCCCTAATGTAACTTTATCTTTATCCTCCCTTTACATTTGTTCCCCCCCTTTAATTTATCTCCCATTGTGGCCTCCTGTTCTCCATCATATTGTGGCCTCCTGTCCTCCATCCTCCTTATATAGTGACCTCCTGTCCTCCTCCATCCACCCTCCCTCATATTGTGGCCTCCTGTCCTCCATCCTGCAGCCTCCTGGTCTCCCTCCTTCCTCATACTGTGGCCTCCTGTCTTCCATACTCCCTCATATTGTGTCCTCCTGTCCTCTACCCCCCTCATATAGTGTCCTCCTGTCCTCCTCCACCCTCCTACATATTGTGGCTTCCCTCAGCCTTTATATTGTGGCCCCATGTCCTTTTTCATCCTCCCTCATATTGTGGCCCCTGTCCTCCATCCTATTCACATAGTAGCCTCCCTCCTTCCTTATCTCGTGGCCTCCTGTCCTTCATCCCCCTCATATTGTGGCCCTTCTTCTCCATTACCCTCATATTGTGGCCACCTGTCCTCCACCACCCTTATATTGTGGCCTTCCTCCTCTAAATATTTTGGCCCCCTGTCCTACATCCTCAATTATATTGTGACACCTGTCCTCCTCCATCCTCAGTGCCCCCCCAGTACCTTATTTACATTTCCATATGTCCCCCACAAGTACTGCTTCTTCTTCTCCCCAGGCATAGAGATGACGAGGAGGGGGTGGGGCCAGATGGGAGTAGCTCCTCCACTCCTCCTTGTCATCTCGGAGCCCTGTGGAGAGGAGGAAGCAGGACTGTGTGGGAACAATGGAAAGGTAAGTTCGAATACAGCAGGGGATCAGAGTAAAGATTGCCGCAGGGGGCAGGGGGGGGATTTTTATCCTCAGGCAGCAGAAAGGCTAGAATCAGCCCTGAGTACAAGAAAAGATCACAAAGGCGTGTTTGTGTGGGTTTCCTCTGGTTTCCTCCCACACTACAAAACATACTGGTAGGTTGATTAGATTGTGAGCCTCATGGGTACAGGGACTGATTTGGCGAGCTCTGTGAAGCACTGCGCAATCTGTGTGTGCTATATAAATACAGAAGTTATTATTAATTATTATTATTAATATTGAAAGCGCATAACAAATTATGTAAACTCCTCTAGTGCTGCCAAGAGCATCCAGAGAGATTCACCAGAGGTCACAGTGGAAAGAGAAGTTTGTAACTAGAAGTTGTCTGTAAGTTGGGTATTTTTAAGTCAGGGGCTGCCTGTATATCTGAACAGTTCAGTAAGCTGCACTTACCTTGCATTTTAAAATATTGCTCTGGTCAATGTTGAAATGATGAAATTTGCTTACTAGATCAGCCCTAGTAAGTAGCAGACCCGAGATGAGCAAACCGGAGAAACTTGAAAATTAAGTATCAAATCTGAACCATCATCATTGGAGGCACCGATCTCTGGTGTAAAGTTTTTAAATTCTGCCGGCAAAACCAACAGTAGTATTTAAATCAATGTGATGCACAGAGGACGGGGTCATTTAAATGAATGTGGTGTATGCGTGCATTGGTGTCATGCCCCCGGCACCATTTTGGAGAAGATTGTCACTCCCCGCCACACTGCTTTAAATGCCACGGGTGGTTTTAAAGACTTAACACTCACGATTGGTGCTACTACCAATTGCTGGTGTTATTGGCGGGGAGGTTGAACCAAACCCAGACCTGAACCCAAACTGCTGACTGACATTTGAGTTTGGGAAGCCAAACCCATATCCCTGTTGGGATATCCATGTTTGACATGGACCCAAACTTTGTGGTTTTGGTCCACTCTATACTACTAGTAAGACTATTAAAAAACCCTATGTATAAAGACTTTTCGTACTGTAGACTGGGACATTTTCAGCATAAAAGAAACAAGGAAAAGTCAATGTGGTTAACTAATACTAATAAACAAGAAGAATAAGGCATTTAAGTTGCTAAAACACAAAGCTAGGGGGCGTGGCTGACGGCTGAGCAAGCCAGATGCAGCCTGTGAGTGCTCCAGTGCCTGGCATATTTATCCCTTGCCATCCTGCACACAAGCGGGTCTATAACCCCAAAGATCTCCCCCTCTGCCACCTAGAGACTCGTGCCATTTCTACCATTTCTAGGAACGGGGGAGTCCTGTGGAAGACCGCGGCCTACTTGCAGCCTAGACTAGCCTCGGCCTCCCCTGACCGGAAGTCAGCCATACCCCGCCGGCTCCCAGCACAGCTAGAACTCTGGCAGCAGCCCCCTCGAGACTCCGGACCCAGCCTGGGCCCATCTTTCAGCAGTCCCGAAGATCCAGTGCGGCCTACTAGGCCTCAAAAGCCTTGGTTTTGCCTAAATTTACTGCCCGACCTAGGGGCACTGTCTGTGGGGAGGAGATCTGAGGCCTGCAGCTCGGAATAAAAGTGGGCCTGAAGGTACAGCAGGGAGGACAATGGCGCTTTTAAGGGCATTGTGTGATCTGTTATACTTCTGTTGAGCCCTGGTGACAAACCACAGAGTCTTTTGCCTTTTTGCCTATAAATCATTTTTTGACTGTGGCGGTCCCCTTATGTGAGTGGCGGCACATCTTCAAGTGTGGTTTGATGGCAGACGATGGTGCCCGTGTACCTGCCCCTGCACGATCCGTGATTTACAATTTTTTTTTTACTATACAGAACACGCAGCTGACTGTTTGACATTTCCCCGGTGCTTATGAGACCCAAGTCTCGCAAAAAGGGACAGAAACCACCTGATCCTACAGGCATCCGCCAATATTTGAGGGGTTCACATGCCGCCTCTCCGTCTCCCTCTCAGCCCAGAATGGCGTTGCCCCGTCTACCATCCTCTCCATCAGTTAGCCAAAGTCCTCTACTTCTGCTTGAGTCCCCAGTTGCCTCTGCAGCTTCAAAAGGGGCGCCCAACACCCAAGTGGTGGATGAGAGCTAGGACTGGAAGAAGCATCTGTGGGCGATCCCAACAAGGCAGGACCTTGAGGTTCTTATCCAGCGTATAAAGGACTCTCACAAAAAGGTAGTGGAGGAGGTAAGATGGGATGTGGCTCATATAGGAGGTCGGGTTGAAGACTTCCTGGAAGACACCAGGAAGACATTGAGAACTGTCACAGACTTAAAAACCTGCGGATAAGGGGACTATCTGAGTGCCTCCACAAGAGTTGGATTCTGTGGTCACCCAGTTATTTCAGGAGCTCTTGGGGCCCTCTACTTCACACAGATTGGAAATGGACAGTGTTCATCATGCCCTTGGACATAAAAGCTCAGGTCCCGCTAGACCCAAAGATATCATTTGCCACATCCATTTTTATAAGGAGAAGGAGGCCATTTTGAGGGCAGCGAGAGAATGACAAGTCATCTCTTTCAGGAATTGCTCTGTCTCTATTTTGCTAGATCTAGCCAAGCACACTCTGCAGCTGCAGAAAGCTATCAACTGCTCTACGTGAAAAGAGATCCCGTATCAATGTGGGTTCCCTTTCCAGCTGCATGCTAAGAAGGGGGACAGAATGGCCACGTTCAAGGACTTGGGTGATCTACCAACTTTTCATGGAACATTCGTGTTACCACAAATAGCTCTTCTGGAATAGCCGGCCATGACGGTGTTACCACCTGTTCCACCACGTCTGGAAAGTTGCTCAGAAGCCAAAAGCGCAGAGGCAGATTGGAAATGTTGTAATGTATACTGGAATAATTATGGTGTTTCACACGGGAAGGGCAGGGTATTGTCACTGGCACTGTACTTTGACTATCTCCCCCAGTCGGGATAGGTTCTGGGTCAGTTGATTGGGTTCGGTCGCTCTAGATATCTAATAAGGACTACTTTCCGCTGTAGTTTTACACGGTAGCCTACCTTAGGTAAGGTTACACAAAGCATGGGTGTGTCTGGTGTGTTGTCTGTTTATCTGGTTACTTGCTGTCTTGTTTAGTTTTATCTTGGAGTGTTCTTTCCTTTCCCTAAGTATCTCATCCTATCCAACGCTTAACTGCTAAACATGTCCTCACTAACATTTAGCTCCTATAATGTTAGGGGGTTAAATAGCCGTTAGCAAGTGTGGGCAGATCCTGTACCATCTTCACAGGCAGAGAACTATGGTCCTTCTTCTACAGGAGACCCATTATAAGACTAACTGTGTCCCGGCAGGTAAAAATAGATATTACAACAAATGGTTCCACTCCACGAGCCCCATACATAGAGCTAAAGGGGTGACGATGCCTTCCATTACTCTTTCTCTCCTCAAATTCTCGACTCTCTGTCAGATTCGTTAGGGAGATCCTTGTTTGTGAAGATAAATTGGGCAGGCAGAGTATTGACATTTGCTAATCTGTATTTTTTTCCGAATTCAGGGTAGGTGTCTTTTGGAATTGAGGCCTTGCACAATCTATGGGAGTTCGCGGATGGCTCCCCGATTAACCTAGGAGGTGATTTCAACATGCCGATGGACGTAGCTGTAGATACGACCTCAGGTAGGTTGGTAGTTTCCTTTGCTGCAACCCGTAGACTTAAGCAGGAGTTATCAAGCTTAAAATTAGTGGATCTCTGGAGGGTCCTCCACCCTGGGATTTGGGACTATAGCTACCATGCTTATTCCCATTACTCGTACAGTAGATTGGGCTACCAGTTTGTGTCTCATGGTCTTCTTGATCTTTCTCCTCTCTGCTCTATGGATAGACTGCTGTGTTTAGATCATAGCCCGGCGCTTTCTGGATAGGAGCCCCTCCACAAAAGGTTCAGTCTTGGCACTTAAATGATAATCTGCTGAGGGACTTGGTTTGTGTGCCCCCACCATTAATTATTTCATATGCTGCCCCTCATAATTAATTATTTCATATGCTTCCTCCACCATTAATTATTCCCTATGCTTCCCCTCATAATTAATTATTTCCTATGCGGCCCTTTATAATTAATTATTTCCTATGCTGCCCTTCATAAATAATTATTTCCTATGCTTTCCCCCACCATTATTTCCTATGCTGCCCCTCATAATTAATTATTTCCTATGCTGCCCCTCCAACATTAATTATTTCCTATGTTGCCCCTCCACCATAAACTATTTCCTGTGCTGCCCCGCATAATTCATTATTTCCTATGCTGCCCCTCATAATTAATTATTTCCTATGCTGCCCTTCACCATTAATTATTTTCTATGCTGCCCGCATAATTATTTCATATATTAGGGCCCCCGGCCGCCACAATCTTTTTACTGCTGTTTAAAAAAAAAATCCTGTACTCACATTTGGCAGTGGCTCCTGCGTCTTCTTTCTTATGGCTGTTGCCGGACAGGAAGGGGTGTGCGGCCGCGTGATGACGTCATCACGCAGCCGCGCATCCAGGTTCAAAGAGCGATGTGTGCCGGGGTTGTCTTCCGGCCACATCACTCTACCTGCAATAATAGTGCTCGAGTGGTCTTTTCCGGCCGCATCGAGCACCATACAGTGACGGGCAGGAGCTTCCTGTCCCGATGGACGGAGGCCCCTGCCCGGCTGCCGAAAGCCTTTGGCCTGGGGGGGGGGGTCCAGTGCTGGTGCTCCAAGCGATGGGAGCAGGATAGAAACGGTCCGAGGGCCGCATGTGGCCCACAGCCTGTAGTTTGGGGACCCCTGGTTTAGAGAGTCCCCACAGTTTGATCTTTTTATTAGAGGTTTGTAATTTGCAGTTATTTGATAGGATGCTCTCCCCTTCCTCCCCAGCTTGTAAATGTTGTCTTGTGTGTCAGTATGGCTGTGTGTATTGGTGTATGATGTCTTTGTATGGGTTTTATTTAGTTTAGGTATTTGTTGTGGTGGTTTTTTAAAGGAAGGCGGGATGAAGAACTACATTTTGTTATGTATTGTGGTCACCGCTTTATGTTTTTCTCATATACTATTTGCACCAGAGTAATGTGTGATTTGGATTATTGTTTTTTCTGCAATATTCATGCAATGTATGTGTCTCATGGTAATTACAGTACTTATACCCGTTGTTCATTTTATGTTTTAATAAAATCTTTATTGAACCTAAAACACCAAGCTAGCGATGACTCATTATGGCTCACAAATTATTTTGTAATTATATAAATGGCAAGAAAGAGTGCGGGCCCTGTGAGGAATAACTTGGGTTTCATGGTAGAGGGAAATGAGGAAAGGGACAATATATTGAATGTTGCCTTCTCAAATGTCTTTACCCAGGAAAATCCCTTGGTGGAAGACATGATAAGGGATAATGTAAATTATCTTTTAAATGTCACCAGTTTAACCCAAGAAGAGGTACGGCACCACCTCACAACCACTAAAATAGACAAATCACAGGGCCCGGATGGCATACACCGCCAGGTATTTCATGAATTAAGTATTGCAATAGACGGGCTTTTATTTTTAAAGATTCATTAAGGACTGGTTCTGTTCCACAGAACTGCTGCATACCAAATGTGGTGCCAGTATAAAAAAAAGGTTTTTTTTGTAGGGAAAATATTGGAGGGGTTTGTTAGAGATGCTATCTGTCACAATCTCAGGGGAATTGTCAGTGGACTCCCTGGACCACCGCAGGGGATAACAACCTTAGCCACAACCCGGGAGCGGAGCCAAGGTAGGGACACGAAGACCACGGGCAGGAAGGACCACGGATGGCAGGTAGGACCATGGACGGCAGGCAGGACCACGGATGGCAGGCAGGACCTTGGAAGGCTGGCAGGACCTTGGAAGGCTGGCAGGACCTCGGAAGGCTGGCAGGACCTCGGATGACTGGCAGGACCACCACAGGACACCAGGACCGCCACAGGACACCACGGAACAAGGGAACAACACGAAACACAGGAACACGGGAACACAACGGAACACGGGAACAGCAGACCGGGGCCGGGCAGTGCACTGGTGCACCCGCGATCCGAAACATGGATGGCGGGGTCACCCCTGACACTATCCTAGAGCATCTCACTGTACATAGTCTTATAACCCAGTATCAGCATTGGTTTATGAGGGAATGGTCCTGTTCTTAGACTGGTCCTGGGGGAGGTTGTGGATGTTGTGTATATGGACTTTTCCAAGGCATTTGACACAGTGCCAAATAAAACGTTTGTACATAAAATGA
Organism: Engystomops pustulosus; assembly: GCF_040894005.1. Classification (NCBI taxonomy): domain Eukaryota; kingdom Metazoa; phylum Chordata; class Amphibia; order Anura; family Leptodactylidae; genus Engystomops; species Engystomops pustulosus. The sequence goes on from NC_092414.1 coordinate 133,961,475, forward strand.
GACTGCTGGAACTAGGGGAAAATTTGTGTATTTGGGTAACCGATTGGCTTAGTGATAGAAAACAGAGGTTCATCATTAATGGCACATTCTCAGATTTGGTTGCAGTTACCAATGGAGTGCCACAGGGGTCAGTATTTGGCCCCCTTCTTTTTAAAATATTTACTAATGACATCATAGAGTGTATGCATAGTATCATAGTATCATAGTATCATAGTATATAAGGCTGGAAGGAGACTCAAGTCCATCAAGTCCAACCTTCAAGAATTAAATAAATGTTTTATCCCCATAACCTGTGATCTTTTTTCTCTCCAGAAAGTCATCCACGCCTCTCTTGAACGTGTACATAGAGTCGGCCATAACAACCTCCTGCGGCAGAGAGTTTCAGAGTCTCACTGCTTTTATAGTAAAGAACCTTTGTCTATGTTGATGGTAAAATCGCCTCTCCTCTAGGCATAGAGGATGCCCCCTTGTCCTGGTCACAGACCTAGGTATAAAAAGATCTTTGGAGAGATCCTTGTACTGTCCGTTCAGGTATTTGTACATTGTAATGAGGTCTCCCCTCAGTCGTCTTTTTTCTAAACTGAATAATCCCAAATTTTGTAATCTGTCATTGTATTCTATTTCCCCCATTCAGGGTCGGTCTGGCCCACCGGGGGGCCGGTGAATCCCCCGGTGGGCCCCGACTCCTGTCACTATGGCATGGGCCTTTAATGGAGGCTGCTCCTCTACTACTAACAATAGTACTTGCATCATTCAGATGCAAGTACTATTGCTTACAGTGCCGCGCAGGGCGTCCTGTGCGGCGCTGCTGTGACACAGGAAGCCCTTGCTAGCGCTTCCTGTGTCACTACCACAGAAGCAGCCTGGAGGAGCCAGGGGAAGGAGGAGTAGGAGCGCCACATTCAAATCTGTGGCTGGTCTCCCTGGAGGTGCAGCCCGGGCAGAGCTGACAGGAGAAGCCCCGCCCACCAGCCCGGGCCTGCTGCACAGAGGAGACAGCTCCATCCACTGCCATGATGTATCCCCTGCCTGACCTGGACCTGCTGCTGTATACCAGGTTAGTGTAATGTGTATATGTGTGTGTCTTCCCTGTGTATGTGTGTTTTGTCATATGTATATATGTACAACATGTCATGTGCTTGTATATAGACTGATAACATGTAATAGCTGTATATATAGGTGTAATGTGTTCTATATGTGTGTATATAATGGTATAGGTGTGTATATATATATGTATGTGCATATACAAGTTTTACATGTGATATATGTATATGTGTGTATATGCAGGTATACCATGTAAAGGGTGTAAATATAGGTGTAATGTGTGTGTATATTTATATATAGTGATTGCTGGGGGAGCTGTATACAGTGATTGCTGGGGGAGCTGTATACAGTGATTGCTGGGGGAGCTGTATGCAGTGATTGCTGGGGGAGCTGTATACAGTGATTGCTGAGGGAGCTGTATACAGTGATTGCTGGGGGAGCTGTATACAGTGATTGCTGGGGGAGCTGTATATAGTGATTGCTGGGGGAGCTGTATATAGTGATTGCTGGGGGAGAAGCTGTATACACTGATTGCTGGGGGAGAAGCTGTATACACTGATTGCTGGGGGAGAAGCTGTATATAGTGAATGCTGGGGGAGAAGCTGTATATAGTGGTTGCTGGGGGAGAAGCTGTATACAGTGATTGCTGGGGGAGAAGCTGTATATAGTGGTTTCTGGGGGAGAAGCTGTATACAGTGATTGCTGGGGGAGAAGCTGTATACAGTGATTGCTGGGGGAGTTGTATACAGTGATTGCTGGGGGAGCTGTATACAGTGATTGCTGGGGGAGCTGTATACAGTGATTGCTGGGGGAGCTGTATACAGTGATTGCTGGGGGAGCTGTATACAGTGATTGCTGGGGGAGCTGTATACAGTGATTGCTGGGGGAGCTGTATATAGTGATTGCTGGGGGAGCTGTATATAGTGATTGCTGGGGGAGCTGTATACGGTGATTGCTGGGGGAGAAGCTGTATATAGTGATTGCTGGGGGAGCTGTATACAGTGATTGCTGGGGGAGAAGCTGTATACAGTGATTGCTGGGGGAGAAGCTGTATATAGTGATTGCTTGGGGAGCTGTATACAGTGGTTGCTGGGGGAGAAGCTGTATACAGTGGTTGCTGGGGGAGAAGCTGTATACAGTGATTGCTGGGGGAGAAGCTGTATACAGTGATTGCTGGGGGAGAAGCTGTATACAGTGATTGCTGGGGGAGAAGCTGTATACAGTGATTGCTGGGGGAGAAGCTGTATACAGTGATTGCTGGGGGAGTTGTATACAGTGATTGCTGGGGGAGCTGTATACAGTGATTGCTGGGGGAGCTGTATACAGTGATTGCTGGGGGAGCTGTATACAGTGATTGCTGGGGAGCTGTATACAGTGATTGCTGGGGAGCTGTATATAGTGATTGCTGGGGGAGCTGTATATAGTGATGTCTGGGAGCTGTATACAGTGATTGCTGGGGGAGCTGTATATAGTGATTGCTGGGGGAGCTGTATATAGTGATTGCTGGGGGAGCTGTATATAGTGATTGCTGGGGGAGCTGTATACAGTGATTGCTGGGGGAGCTGTATACAGTGATTGCTGGGGGAGCTGTATGCAGTGATTGCTGGGGGAGCTGTATATAGTGATTGCTGGGGGAGCTGTATATAGTGATTGCTGGGGGAGCTGTATACGGTGATTGCTGGGGGAGAAGCTGTATATAGTGGTTGCTGGGGGAGAAGCTGTATACAGTGGTTGCTGGGGGAGAAGCTGTATACAGTGGTTGCTGGGGGAGAAGCTGTATACAGTGGTTGCTGGGGGAGAAGCTGTATATAGTGGTTGCTGGGGGAGAAGCTGTATACAGTGATTGCTGGGGGAGAAGCTGTATACAGTGATTGCTGGGGGAGAAGCTGTATACAGTGATGGCTGCAAGAGTACTAGATGCGGCCGGAAGCGGCTGCTTGAGTACTATCACTGATTGTGCGCGCAGCACTCAAACATTAGATGCCGGAGGGAATGGCAGCACGTATGGGGCGGGGCCTTAATAAAATATGGAGGGGGGGGGGGTGGCAGTGTGCACGGGGAGCCTTAATAAAATATGGAGGGGGGGGGGGTGGCAGTGTGTATCAGGGGCCTTAATAAAATATGGAGGGGCGGTGGCTGTTTGTTTGGGCGGCCTTATTAAAATCTGGGGGGAGGGGCAGTGTGTATGACATTGTTTTATCCAGGTGACATTATACTGTAAGTAACTGTGGTATTTTTAGGGTCGCAGTGAGGGGGATCTGCCTCCCAGTGCTGAACACATCTGCCAGAAAATTCTGCAACCAGATTTTACGATGATTCTGGATGTGAAGGAGAAGACAAGTCACTTGTAAGGTAGAAGATGCTACTTCTTCCTGTGTCCGATCAGTATTGTAGTCCCTGACTTACCTTCTAGTGTGAGACGCTCTCATCTTATGTACTGTAATATCTATAGGGTCAAAGAGACAGGTGTGACTTGTCTATGTGATGCGGGGACACCAGAGTAGGGTTATTGTCATCAGTTGGTGCAGTGCAAACACTTACGTCTCTAACCATAGCTCTGGAAACCAGGGGTAACTCTTATACTATCCCTAACCACAGCATAGCCACCAACAGAAAGCCCCGGAAACCAGGGGTAACTCTTATACTATCCCTAACATTAATGCCTTGAGGTGAAGTCACCCCTGCAGCCCCTGTACACAAACCAAGAGCCGAGCTCTAGCAGAGAGGGAGGGAGGGAGGGAGAAAGGGATTAGCTTATCCTTTGCTTCACTGCCCCCGCTAGTGCTTACAAATTTCCTCATCCCATAATATTTATATGCAGTAGTAGGTGGGCCCCCAAAATCAATTTCACTGGTGGGCCCCAGGCACCCCAGTCCGACCCTTCCCCCATTCCCCTAATAATCCTTGTTGCTCTCCTCTGCACCCGTTCCAGCTCTACTATATCCTTTTTATACACTGGTGCCCAAAACTGTACACAATATTCCATGTGTGGTCTGACCAGGGATTTGTATAAGGGCAGAACTATGTCTTTATCATGAGAATCTATTCCTCTCTTGATACATCCCATTATTTTATTTGCTTTAGCAGCAGCCGCCTTGCTCTGGTCACTAAAATTAAGTTTACCATCCACCAATACCCCCAAGTCCTTTTCAGCTTCAGTTTTACTAAGTAATTGACCGTTTAGAACATAATTATACTTTTTGTTTCCATGGCCCAAGTGCATAACTTTACATTTATCTACATTAAACCTCATCAACCATTTCTCTGCCCATCCCTCAAGCTTCCACAAATCCCTCTGTAATGCTAAACTATCGACCTCAGTATTTATTACTTTACACAGCTTAGTATCATCTGCAAATATTGAAACTTGACTGTGTAAACCCACTACAAGGTCATTAATAAAAATATTAAAAAGAAGTGGCCCCAATACTGACCCCTGTGGCACTCCACTGGTAACATCAACCCAATCTGAGAATGTGCCATTAATGACTACCCTCTGTTTTCTATCACTAAGCCAATTACTTACCCAGATACACAGATTTTCTCCTATTCCCAGTAGTCTCATTTTATATACCAACCTTTTATGTGGCACGGTGTCAAATGCCTTTGAAAAGTCCAGATATACAACATCCACAGCGTCCCCCAGATCCAGTCTTGAACTTACCTCCTCGTAGAAACCAATCAGATTAGTCTGACAGGACCGATCTCTCATAAATTCATGCTGACGCTGGGTTATAAGGTTGTGCACAGTGAGATACTCCAGGATAGCATCTCTAATAGTACACTATTTGCAGATGATACTAAGCTGTATAAAGTAATTAATACTGAGGCCTTTGGAACAAAAATACAGAGGGATTTATGGAAGGTGGAGGTATGGACGGAGAAATGGCTGATGAGGTTTAATGTAGATAAATGTAGGGTTATGCACTTCGGCCATCAAAATAAAAGGTATAATTATATTCTAAATAGTCAACTACTTGGTAAAACTGAAGCTGAAATAGACTTTTGGGTATTGGTGGCTGGTAAACTTAATTTTAGTGACCAGAGCCAAGCGGCTGCTGCTAAAGCAAATAAAATTATGGAATGTATCAAGAGAGGAATAGATTCTCAAGATAAAGACATAATTTTGCCCTTTTGCCCCTAAATCACTGGTCAGACCACACATAGAATATTGTGTACAGATTTGGGCACCAGTGAATAAAAAGGGCATAGTAGAACTAGAATAACCAAGATTATTAGGGGAATGGGGGGGGGGGGACTAGAATACAATGACAGATTACTAAACATGGGGTTATTCCGTTTAGAAAAAAAGATTGCTAAGGGGAGACCTTATTAAAATGTACAAATACCTGAATGGACAGTACAAGGATCTCTCCAATCTTTTTATACCTAGGCCTGTGGCTGGGACAAGGGGGCATTCTCTACGCTTAGAGGAGAGGCGATTCTACTATCGCCATAGACGGGGATTCTTTCTTATAAGAGCATTGAGACTGTGGAAATCTCTGCCACAGGAGGTTATGGCAGACTCTTTTTACAAGTTCAAGAGGGGCCTGAATGCCTTTCTGGAGAGCAAAAATATCACAGATTATGGGGAAAAAAAATTGTTTACTCTTACAGGTTGGGCTTGATGGCCCAGTGTTGTTTTCCAACCTTATATAATATATAAACTATGTACTATGTACTAAGTGTTATTATGGTAATATTGTAGCTATTATTTCTTGCTATTCAGTTGTATTATCTTTTATGTATAATTTTTAATGGGGATTTTGTCTACAATTGGAACAGTTCATCAGAAATCTTCATAGTATACAGGAAACTAGTGGACCTTCGGATATTCACACCTCTGCTGTATCAATGAACAGTGCTTACAGCCTCTGAACATCAGCCATCCTTGTGAGAGTTTTATTTAATACAGTATAACACACCATGATAAGTATGGTTAAAGATATGATGATAAATTATATTTTATTGCTTTTTTAGGAGTTGTTTTTCTTGATCTTAATCATGGATTCTCAACCTGCCAGTGAGAAAGTAGGTGGATCAAAGGTGAGTAATGGGTAAAGTGAGATGTTATTAACCCCTTAAGGACGGAGGGTTTTCCGGCTCATTTCTCGCTCTCCAACTTCAAAAATCCATAACTTTTTCATTTTTACTTGTACAGACCTGTGTGAGGGCTTATTTTGTGCGTAACAAATTTTACTTTCCCGTAATGTTATTTATTTTAACATGCCGTGTACTGCGAAGCTGAAAAAAAATTCCAAATGTGGAAAAATTGAAAAAAAACCGCACGTGCGTCACGTTCTTGTGGGCTCAGTTTTTACGACTTTCACTCTTCGCTCCAAATAACACGCCTACTTTATTCTTTGGTTCGGTGCGATCGCGGTGATACCAAATTTATATAGGTTTTATTGTGTTTTAATACATTTTCAAAAATTAAACGAATGTGTACAAAAAAGAAAAAAAATTTTTTGCCATCTTCTGACGCTAATAACTTTTTCATACTTTGGCGCACGGAAATGTGTGAGGGGTCATTTTTTGCGAAATGAGGCGACGTTTTCATTGCTACCATTTTGAGGTCTGTGCGACATTTTGATCATTTTTTATTTCATTTTTTATGTTATGTAAAAAGGTGTAAAAGTCGCATTTCGGACATTTGGGCGCCATTTCCCGCCTCGGAGGTCACCGCCGGCCGTAACCGTTTTTATATTTTGATAGATCGGGCATTTTGGGACGCGGCGATGTCTAATATGTCTGTGATTTTTACTGTTTGTTATGTTTTATATCCGTTCTAGGGAAAGGGGGGTGATTTGAACTTTTAATATTTTATTAATTTTTTTTATTTTTTAAACTTTTTTTTTTCTTTTTTTTTTCACTATTTTTTAGACCATCTAGGGTACAATAACCCTAGATGATCAGATCGCTCCTACCATATACTGCAATACTACAGTATTGCAATATATGGCGTTTTTGCAGGTCTTACATTACAATGAGCCACTGGCTCATTGTAACGAACCTGCATAAACCATGTAGCCTCGTGTCAAGAGAAGACCCGAGGCTACCATGGTAACCGATCGCCGCCCCCCGATGACGTTCGGGGGCGTGGCGATCGAAAAAAAGATGACGGCGCCCGCGCGCCGCCGTCTTTTAAACGCCGCCCACGACTTTGCGGGCGGCGTTTAGAGGGTTAATAGCCGCGATCGGTGCAAGCACCGACCGCGGTTATTAGCGGTGGGGGTTTTGTGCAAAATGCAAAAACCCCCACCTCTGTATGAAGAGGACTCAGCCCGTGAGCCCTCTTCATACTTCCCTTATACCTCTGCGCCGTAGAGCTACGGCGCAGAGCGTTAAGGGGTTAAGATATTAGGTATATACTTGATGTTTGAAAATGGCTTTTCAGTAGGAGTTTACATTTTTGAAGAGCTTCCTGTTTATTTCCCTGTTGGGACGTATAGGGGCCAGTACTTTCCATATTAGGGGATCCTCATTATTGTCACGAGTGCTTTTGCGACCCAATACCCATGTTGCAGGCACACCCGTGCTCCTATCCGTGCTCTCCAGACCCTCGCCACTGCTCTCACCGCTCTGTCAGGATCCGATCTTCTTTAGCTTCTTATGACATGATTATGCCATGGTTTTTACAAAAAAGCTTTTAAAATTATGCAAAGGAGCCTGAGGGAGTCTGGACCCCATAGGTGTTAATGGAGCCTGGAGCCCCTTGGGCTCATTTGCATAATTTTTAAAGCCTTTTTTCCTAAAAACAAGTGCATCAATGGGGGGTATCTAATGTTACTTTTTGATCACTTTTTATCCTTTTTTATGATGTTGGATGTGAAATTTTTTTTTACGGCATTCACTGTCCGGGTTCAATAATTATTTTATTTTATTCTATGGGTTCTTTTGGATGTGGTGATACCCAAGGTCGTGTTTTGTGATTTTCAATCTTTTAAATATAAAATTTGATTTTCATATGTGATGGGACATAAGGGGATCTTTATTCATTCATTTTATAATTTTTTTCCTTTTTTTGAAAACTTTTTCTTTTACTATTTTACTTTGTCCCAGTGTGGGACATGAACAAGTGATCATTTGATCACTTGATCTATGTAATACAGGCGGTCCCCTACTTAAGAACACCTGACTTACAGACGACCCCTAGTTACAAACGGACCTCTGGATGTTGGCAATTTACTGTACTTTAGCCTAAGACTACAATAAACAGCTATACCAGTTATCACAGGTGTCTACAATAAAGCTTTATTGTTAATCCTTGTTCTAATGACAATCCAACATTTTTAAAATCCAATTGTCACAGAGACCAAAAAAAATTTGGCTGGGGTTACAATGATAAAGTATACAGTTCCGACTTACATACAAATTCAACTTAAGAACAAACCTACAGAACCTATCTTGTATGTAACCCGGGGACTGCCTGTATACTGCAATACTTATGTATTGCAACATATTACATAGTCAGCCTATGCATTCTGCATAGACTTACAGGAACTCTGCCGGCAGTCTCGAGAACTTCATAGGTCCTAGGACCACTCTAACACTGCAGCGTTTGTTCAAGCACTAGCAGCTGCTTACTTTAGTAAGCAGCTCTTGGTGCCGAAAATGTGGGTGACAGGTCCTCTTTAAAATCCTGCATCCTGGTGGTAGATCCTAACAGTCCTTTAACATTTGCTTTATATTTATGTTTTTAGCTGAATTTCAAAAGAAACCAGGACTTACTTGTTGTTAAAAGTACATATATCAAGTTAATTGGTTCTCTGATTTTCATGCCAGGTAAGTGGATTCAGAGGCAGTTTTTCTATTATATTAATGTTCAGCTCTTAAAGCCCTATCTTTGTTATATTTCTTGTAGGATACATTGTAGTTTCAATTGTGTTCAAATAGGTTACTTATAACTCAATATCTAAAATGATTTCACTTTTTCTGGATTATTATTTTTAATATTTAATTAAAAATAATATTTTTATTTCATAATTTTATCCCCTTTTGTCTCGAAAGGGGACATGATCACACAGTTTTCTACAAAACTGATCAATCTTATTTCTGTTAGCATAAAGCAAGATATAGTAAGTGGTTAACTATGGAAAGTCCAGGCTGCCTACTATGATAATACATCGGCATCCTTCACTTGCACAAGAGCTGTGTGTATCCTTATTAATATAGCGCCATTATATTCCATAGTGATCTATAAATAATAGGGGACATATATATATAAAATACTACATTACAGAGTACAAACAGTCATATGGGACAATAGTAGTTCCTTGTTTTTACATGTAATATATTCTGCTGCTCTATATTTCATATTGCATGTACAGCATCCTAAAACGCAATGGTGCTGTAAAATAATATATATGTGCTAAAAATTATAGCTGCCTTAACAGAAGTAATGTATAGTAAATATGTTCATTCTCTTCTGACAGTGTGCCACGTTGCATCCTTAGACGTTAAGGCACAACTACGTGAAGATGTCCTCCTTCCATGTACAGTCAAATACAAGGATGAATTTGATTACAATATGCTTGTAGTTCACTGGCAGCGACCAGGAAATGACATTGTGGTCCATACCTTCTTTTATGGTTCCAGCCAACCTGATTATCAAGCAGATCACTATCGAAGTAGAACAGAAATGTTTTATGACTTATTGCCTTTTGGTAATCTGTCATTGCTTCTGAAGAACCTGTCTGAATCAGATGCTGGGATTTACTCTTGTCACAGCATTCTAAAGGAATCTTCAGGATTTGTCACAAAATATGTGAACCTTACAGTTGAAGGTAATATTTAGGATCTTACCAGACTTTATGATTAATGATTTATGATTATTTATGATACTGTTTTTTTTATTGACCCTTTTCTCTGATTAAACTTAACGGCCACATAGGCAAGTACAGAAAAAGTGGTTTTGGCTGAAACCCTGCATTCAGTGGTCAATAGTCAAATGATTTTGAAGGTAGTACGAGTTTACTCACAAAATCCGAGCCGATAACCTCTTCACTATGTTCACATTGGGGCAGATTTACTTACCTGGTCCATTCGCGATCCAGCGGCGCGCTCTCTGCGGTGGATTCGGGTCCAGCCGGGATTCACTAAGGTAGTACCTCCGACGTCCACCAGGTGGCGCTGCTGCGCTGAAGTTCCCCCGAGGCCCACTGGAATGCCCTGAAGTTCACCGGCCTATTTCTGGTGAAGGTATGCGCGAGTCCTGCGACACTTTTTTTTTTAAATGCTGCGGTTTTTCCGAATCCGTCGGGTTTTTGTTCGGCCACGCCCCCCAATTTCCGTTGTGCGCATGCCAGCGCCGATGCGCCACAATCCGATCGCGTGTGCCAAAATCCCGGGGCAATACAGGGTAAATAGGCGCAAATCGGAAATATCCAGGTAACACGTCGGGAAAACGCGAATCGGGCCCTTAGTAAATGACACCCATTATGTTTCTACCATCTGCTAAGTGAACTGTCATAACGGATATTTTTAATGGATACCAAAGGAAGACCATCTGTTTGCATTGGTTTGACAAAGTCTTCAGTGGTATATCTATATATATATATATATATATATATATATATATATATATATATATATGCAATCTTCAGAGGAGTATGCTGCACGCTGAGAAAGCAATAAGCGGGGTAGAAGCGGAGGGGGGAGAGGTAAGCCAGCAGGGCCAGGTGGGTAGCTGGGTTACTGTACATAGAGGTGGTAGAAAGGGGTCAGAGAAAAGGAAGGCCAATTCTGACTCTGAACATCCAAGCAAAATTGCAAAATTGTGCAATGATGTAAGGAGGTCAGTGTCAGAAATGGCAGCCCTAGCGGATCCTGCTCTCCTTAACAGCCGGGGGAGCAGACCAGCTAGTAGTAGGGTGGATGGGAGTGCAGGTAAGCCAAGGCAGATAGTGGTTGTAGGGGACTCTATAATCAGGAAGACGCATAGAATAATTGGCCTCAACCAAATGGTTTGCTGTCTCCCTGGTGCCAGGGTTCGGCATGTGGTGGAAAATGTGGTGTGGAGTGGGGGGAAGGACCTCCAAGGTAGTATTCTCCGGAATCCTACCTGTGCCATGTGCTACACAGAGCAGACAGCGGGAGCTTAGGGAGTTAAATGCATGGCTCAGGTCCTGGTGTAAAGCAGAGGGATTTGGGTTCCTAGAGCATTGGGCTGACTTTTCATTGGGGTACAAGCTGTTTTCCGCAGATAACTTGCACCTAAATGGAAGGGGGGCTGCTGTGCTGGGCAAGAAGATCCTAGCAGGGGTGGCGGAGTATTTAAATCAGGATTGGGGGAGGAGGAAAAGGAAGACACTAAAGGGATAGACAGGTCAGAGAGGGGGCAGGTTATGTTGGTGGGTGGTGAGGTGGGCAGTGTATGGGGGACTAAAGTAGTGGATAAGGAGATCCACAAGTTACAGAACAGTGGTGAAGATATATGTGCTGGTAAAATTACTTTAAATCAGATAAATAACTGGAAAATTAAAGTGTATGTTCACAAATGCCAGAAGTATCACAGGCAAATTAGGCGAGCTTGTGGCTCTGGTATTACAGTGACAGTTAGATGTTGGTGTAGCGGAGACATGGCTCGATGCATCACATGGGGTGTTAAAATTCAAGTTTTTGCACTCTTTCAGAAAGACAGGGCAAATAAGGAAGAGGTGGTGTATGTCTGTGTGTCAGAAGAGACTTAAAAGCGATTGTGAATGAGACAGTGGTCTCAGAAGAGTGTGAGGAGGCTGAAACTTTGTGGGTTGAAATTCAAAGCCAGAAGAGCTTTGGGAAAATTATTTTTGGTGTAATTTATAGAATTATAGAACTTTGAATTTTAAGGCGGCTAATTTCCAGAAATTCAGGGCTGCACTACAGGATATAGACTGGGATCAAATACTGTCAAATGATGATACTAATGTTAAATGGGAGAAATTCAAATCTATCCTGGGTCATCATACTTCTAAATTTAATCCAAGGTAAAAAATATAGACGGGGCGAGATTACACCCCTCACAGCTTACAGCTACAGTTAAAAGGGCAATTAATAAGAAAAAGAGGGCATTTAAAAAATATAAATCTGACGGGTCACCTGAGGCTTTCAGTACTTACAAAAACTTACCAAAATCTGTAAAAAGGAAATCAAATCAGCCAAAATGCAAAATGAAAGACAGATGGCTAAAGATAGCAAAACAAATCCCAAGAAATTTTTTAAGTATATCATTGCAAAAAAAAAGGGTCAGAACAGGTTGGACCCCTTAATTCTGAAAATGGGGCATCAGTAACTCTAGACCAAAAGAAGGCGGAGACACTTAATAGGTTTTTTAGCCCCGTTTATACGATAGAAGAAAGAACTTCTGACATGGGTGGTGCCAGTGGGGGTCATGCATCCTGTAATATACTAGACTGGCTGAATGTAGACATGATTCAATCTAAGCTCAATAAAATCTATGTGTACAAGGCTCCTGGATCAGATGGGTTACACCCCAGAGTTCTTAAAGAACTCAGTTCTGTTATTGCTGTACCGCTGTCTAAAATCTTCAGGGATTCAGTAATGTCTGGTGTGGTGCCAAGTGACTGGCGCAAGGCAAATGTGGTGCCACTATATAAAATGGGCTCTAGAACTTTGCCAGGCAATTACAGGCCTGTAAGCTTAACTTCCATTGTGGGGAAAATATTGGAAGGGTTAGTAAAAGACTATATAATGGAGTATGTGACATCAAATAGTATAATAAGTGACAGCCAGCATGGGTTTACAAAGAATAGAAGTTGTCAAACCTTATCTGCTTCTATGAAGTGGTGAGCAGGTGCCTGGATGGAGGAGCTGCTGTAGATATTGTTTTCTTGGACTTTGCAAAGGCATTTGACACTGTCCCTCATAGACGCCTGATGGGTAAAATAAGGTCTATTGATTTGGCAGAAATCATTTTCAAGTGGATTAATAACTGGCTGAAGGATCATATCCAGAGAGTTGTGGTCAATGATTCCTACTCGGAATGGTCACCAGTTATGAGTGGTGGACCCCAGGGTTCTGTGCTTGTCCCACTACTATTTAATATATCTATTAATGATATAGAGGTAGGAATTAATAGCACTGTGTCTATTTTTGCAGATGACACCAAGCTGTGTAGTGTGATACAGTCTATGGAGGATGTTCATAGGCTGCAGGGTGACTTGGACAAACTGAATGTTTGGTCACCCACTTGGAAAATGAGGTTCAATGTGGATAATTTAAGGTTATGCACCTGGGGGCTAATAATCCAAAGGCAAAATATGTCCTTGGGGAGTAAATCTGGGAGAGTCCCTTGTTGAGAAGGACCTGGGAGTACTAGTAGATCATAAATTGAATAACTCATGCAATGTAAATCAGCTGCCTCTAAAGCCATTAGGATCTTGTCATGTATCAAATGTGGTATGGACTCTTGTGATAGGGATGTAATATTACCACTGTACAAGGCATTGGTTCGGCCTCACCTGGAATATACTGTCCAGTTCTGGGCACCGGTCCATAAAAAGGATGCCCTGGAGCTCGAGAGGGTTCAAGAAAAGCCACAAAAATGATAAGGGGTATGGCTGGTCTTAGTTATGAGGAAAGATTAAAACAACTAGATTAATGTAGTCTGGAAAAGAGACAACTACGAGGGGACATGATTAATTTATATAAATATACACTCACCGGCCTCTTTATTAGGTACACCATGCTAGTAACGGGTTGGACCCCCTTTTGCCTTCAGAACTGCCTCAATTCTTCATGGCATAGATTCAACAAGGTGCTGGAAGCATTCCTCAGAGATTTTGGTCCATATTGACATGATGGCATCACACAGTTGCCGCAGATTTGTCGGCTGCACATCCATGATGCGAATCTCTCGTTCCACCACATCCCAAAGATGCTCTATTGGATTAAGATCTGGTGACTGTGGAGGCCATTTGAGTACAGTGAACTCATTGTCATGTTCAAGAAACCAGTCTGAGATGATTCCAACTATCCTGCTGAAAGTAGCCATCAGATGTTGGGTACATTGTGGTCATAAAGGGATGGACATGGTCAGCAACAATACTCAGGTACGCTATGACGTTGCAATGATGCTCAATTGGTACCAAGGGGCCCAAAGAGTGCCAAGAAAATATTCCCCACACCATGACACCACCACCACCAGCCTGAACCATTGATGCAAGGCAGGATGGATCCATGCTTTCATGTTGTTGACGCCAAATTCTGACCCTACCATCCGAATGTCGCAGCAGAAATCGAGACTCATCAGACCAGGCAACGTTTTTTCCAATCTTCTACTGTCCAATTTCGATGAGCTTGTGCAAATTGTAGCCTCAGTTTCCTGTTCTTAGCTGAAAGGAGTGGCACCCGGTGTGGTCTTCTGCTGCTGTAGCCCATCTGCCTCAAAGTTCGACGTACTGTGCATTCAGAGATGCTCTTCTGCCTACCTTGGTTGTAACGGGTGGCGATTTGAGTCACTGTTGCCTTTCTATCAGCTCAAACCAGTCTGCCCATTCTCCTCTGACCTCTGGCATCAACAAGGCATTTCCGCCCACAGAACTGCCGCTCACTGGATGTTTTTTCTTTTTCGGACCATTCTCTGTAAACCCTAGAGATGGTTGTGCGTGAAAATCCCAGTAGATCAGCGGTTTCTGAAATACTCAGACCAGCCCTTCTGGCACCAACAACCATGCCACGTTCAAAGGCACTCAAATCACCTTTCTTCCCCATACTGATGCTCGGTTTGAGCATTTACATGCCTAAATGCACTGAGTTGCCGCCATGTGATTGGCTGATTAGAAATTAAGTGTTAACGAGCAGTTGGACAGGTGTACCTAATAAAGTGGCCGGTGAGTGTATACTGTATGTTTTAGTATATGATGTATATTTACACATGATGTATATATTACACTATGTGTATGTACTATAGAGTATGTGTGCAAATTTGATGTGTGTATACAGTATGTGTGTACACATGTATGGATGTGTAAATACTGTGTGTGTTTATTCTGTATGAGTTTGAATAACCTGTAAGTATTAGTGTATAAATGTATATATGAGTGCATAAATGTGTGCGTATAAGTATATACAAGTTTATAAAAATGAGTGTCCACAGCTTCATCTTAACTATCCCAGCCTGCATCTACTATCAGGCTGTGTGCACCATTCCTGCGGACCACTCTCCATGAGCACAACGTTGCCTGCGTCTGATCCCTGGATACGGCTGTTTACCACCACGGGCTTCCTCATCCATTACCCAGGGACCTATCTTACAGACACTCAGGAGTTGCCCCAGGGAAAATCAGTACATCAGCCTCTCTCTCCATATTTTTGCACACACCACCTGCTGGAGACCTGCCAGGCTGTAGCACAGCCCTCCGGTCCCCATACCAAGCACCGGAACATCAGCGTGCTCTAGGCTGCAAAAGCCAACCACTCCGGTATTCTGGGCCCCGGCTGCCTCCAGGCCCCAAGAAAAGGCTAGGCCCTGTGTTTGGGGGGGGGGGGGGGGGAGGTTGCACAATGTTACCACAACATGTCATCTCGGTTGTAGCTTTTGGATTGCGTTTCAAAACACATGTGTTAATGTGGCATAAGTAAATGTAAATTTATACATGTTTTAAATTTCTTTCAAGGGAGATCTGAGGACCAGATTGAACAACATAACTATCACATTTTAGCATGGATATGCCTTACAAGTTTGGCTTTCATTTTGGTTTTCTTCTTTCTGTATTATAAATGGAAAGTGAAAAGAAATAAAAAACATGATGAAGGTAAGTGGTAAAATGTTAGTAATATACATTGTAAAAATAAAAAGCTTGCTTATAGTGGGTGAGGACACAAAACGCGGAAACCTCTGCATGCACTGCTGCATCCACAGCCCTACAAACATGTAGTGGTCATTTTTTTCCCCCGTGTGTGCGGCCTCCTCTCCAGCGCACAGCAGTATGCTCACCCGGATTGTCCTTTAATACAACTACTGCTGCACTCTGACCATCTGGATTCACCAATATTTACCACAGGACGGTTGTGGGACATGCAGTAACTCCCAGACATTTCATGCAAAAAAACTATTTGTTCCTTTGTGCAGCCAGCAGTGGTGGTTGTATCTAAGGACATCTGTCCTTCATTTCTAAGGAGCCATATGATTACATTTACCGTTTTAAGGCACTTCTATTTTTCTGACTTGTTTTGTGGAGCAAAAAAAGAGACCAGCTAAAAGAAAGTCTATCTTTCCCCATGTGTGCGGCCTCCTCTCCAACGCACAGCGGTATGCTCACCCGGATTGTCCTTTAATACAACTACTGCTGCACTCTGACCATCTGGATTCACCAATAATTACCACAGGACGGTTGTGGGACATGCAGTAACTCCCAGACATTTCATGCAAAAAAACTATTTGTTCCTTTGTGCAGCCAGCAGTGGTGGTTGTATCTAAGGACAGCTGTCCATCATTTCTAAGGAGCCATATGATTACATTTAGGGGAAATTCTCTTGACACAGATATTTTTTTTAATAACATTCACTTGAAGAAATGTATGTACATGGCAGATGAATTAAATTAAATTAAATGTTTTTGCCCACATGAGAATATCCCTTTAATAATGGGGATATTTATTTATAAAACCAGTTATTTCCTAATTAAAGAGAAACAGCACCTTTCCACAGCCTCCAAAACACCCCAATCATCAATTGGCAACGTGTGTAAGTTTTCCCAGAAGCAGAGATTGCGTTTGTAAAAGCAAATCCCATTGGAACAGGGCAAGGCTCGGCCCAATCGCATATGAGTTTCCATAGAAATGCGTGAGATCGGTAATGAGTATGTAAACAATGCAAAACACTGGGTGCTTGTTACCGATCACATGCGGTTCAATGGAAACAAATCTAACATGCTATTCCAACCAAGGCGGTATTTTCATTAAAATCTTAGTTTATTTAATCATTTTAAAAGAATGGCAAGGACACTGTAAGTTTAGGAGTGTCTAAAAATGCCCACTTCTGTAAAAATGTACTAGTGCTAACAGTAAAACATGTAAAAAATGTATTAATTTTTTTTTTGTTGCAGAAAATGAGGTCCTTCTTCCAATCTCACAAGGTAATTTACTTATATTACTGATTTTTGAAGGATGCATAATCTGTAACTTTTCTATAATAGAGTGTGCCTGATCATGACATCCAATTTTAGAAGTGAAGGCTAAAGCTTAAAGGGGTATTCCGGGAATATGAACGTCTGACACAAAAACCCTTAATGATATAAATAAATGAATACAACAATACTCAATGTCATTAGTCACAAAACGGAGCTAAAATAATATGATTTTATGATTTACAAAATTTATGGCCTCTCTAAAGTAGGTGGAGTTATCACTAAGATGGCCGCCACTGGAAACTACAAGTTCCATGATCCTTTAGTTCTCAGTAACTCCTCCTACCACTTATGCTCTGCTAACAGTGATGATGTAACAGGTTTTCTTGCTCTGTTACCATAGTAATGATGTGTAACTGCCATCACCACAACACTGGCCATACTGGATGCACTGCAACCAACCGACTACAGCCAAACGTAGTGGTGATCACATGACCCTGCCCAGGCAGGTACAGGACATGTGATGTGGACATGTGACCAGCGGCCATCTTCTTTTCTGCGACGGACCGCGCAGAGGAAATTAACGGACTGATTAAAGGGCCGGTAGCATTTTAATTCTTCATTACTGTCTATGTCACTAGCATTTTCTGCTAAGGAGAGCAAAATTTTAAATAACAACTAATTATACATAAGCTTATATTTTGAGTGCCCACTTGTATATGAATTATGCTGATTCCTGGAATACCCCTTTAACTGTTATTCAGTACAGTGCTTTGTTTGAATTGGCTTGCTGTTATTAGTATCAGTGGTGTACTGCTGAGGATAGTGATAGTCGGTAGTGGTCATGTAGATTGAGACACATAGGGGTAATTTATTTTAGCATTTCAAGTGGAAAAATTTTTTTCCCCTTTTTTGCGCCCCTTGCGCCTTAATTTATGAAGTGTCGGCGACACAATATTGGTGTTGTCGACTTGTTCTATTTTTTGTCACAAAATTGTGGCGCCACTTGTGAATCCAACCATTTTCTGGCGCTTCTATTTTTCTGACTCGTTGTGTGGCGCAAAAAGAGACCAGCTAAAAGAAAGTCTAGGAGTTTTTAACCTTTTAGTCCGTGCACCAATTCATTAATCCCTTGCACCACTTTTTGGGTGCATTGGGGTATTTGCACAATTTTTCCAAACTTTTTCAAGAAGTGCACTTGAGTTTGCCGTGTAGCAGTAAACCTGATTTGTGTCTAAATAGTTTTTGCATTTCTCCTGCCTCCAGATGTTTGCGCCTGAATCTACCAAAGACCAAAGAGGTGCCATAAAAAAGACTCCCCAAAAAAAAGACTCACTAGACAACAAAAATAGCTCAGGGAAGGGAGAAAAAGATAAATGACTCCCTATATGTTTATTTTGCTGCTTCTGTTACTTTAAACTTATGATTGCCTGCCCCCTGTGTTTTTTTAGCCCAAATTTATTATGAGGCATGCTTCTTGGGACAGTTCTCTGTCTGTCTTGGGAACTCGGCTGACATATTAAAGTGGCTTTTTTTTTTCAAAAAGTCGCAAAAAAGGAATAAAAAGTCCCCGCATATACGCTATCAGGAGACTGGCGTGACTGTGTGACTTTATATACTCCTTTTTTAAAAATGTCACAAAGGTTTGACAAAATAGAAAATTGGTGCAAATAGAAAATGTAGAATTTTATTAGTGAAAAGTTGTAAAAAACCTTAATGCAGCTTTTCTGAGACTTTTTTTTACGCCCAAATGGGCCAACAAAAAACCCAAATCTCTTTATGGTACATGTTTTAATCTGTGTTGTACATAGGGAGGCTTTTAAATTTAAAGAACATTTCACACACAAAACCGTGATTACTGCTCCCACTTTCTGTTTATAGAGTGTTAAATGCATGTGGCACCATGGTAGCACCCATGGACATTATTGTTACATTGTTGGTACCCTTATGTTAAATTTTGTCAAAATCAATTAATGTAAATGAGACATAAAAGGACTAGAGATGAGCGAGCACTAAAATGCTCGGGTACTCGTTATTCGAGACGAACTTTTCCCGATGCTCGAGTGCTCGTTTCGAGTAACGAGCCCCATTGAAGTCAATGGGAGACTCGAGCATTTTTCAAGGGGACCAAGGCTCTGCACAGGGAAGCTTGGCCAAACACCTGGGAACCTCAGAAAAGGATGGAAACACCACGGAAATGGACAGGAAACAGCAGGGGCAGCATGCATGGATGCCTCTGAGGCTGCTTAATCGCACCATTATGCCAAAATTATGGGCAACAGCATGGCCATGACAGAGTGACAGAATGAAGCTAGATAGCATGTAAAACATCCAATAATTGACCCTGACACTATAGGGGACGGCATGCAGAGGCAGCGGCAGCAGCGGCAGGCTAGAGAGTGGCATGGCGACATACCCTAAATGGACTCAGGCTTCAAACCAATGGGTGGCAGAGAGGAACCAAAGGAGGTGAGCAAGAAGCGCTCAAATAATATCGGTACATGATAAAAGTTTGCCAGTATATTTTGTGGATTACACAGCAGGGTGGCGACAAAGTTAACATGGAAGCCATGAAAACAACCCAAAATTCTGCCTGACACAGCTCGTTTGATAAGGGGACCATGTATGGAGGCAGTGAACTAGTAGTAGATTAAAGGTGCTGCAGTTCAAACTATGTTAGTTGGTTCTTGGCATGGAGCTGGCGCTCCGCTGCCAGGCGAGCTTTCGCCAATCCAAGCCCCTGTCTCTAGGCTACTCCCCAAACAGCACTTCTAAGAACCTTTTGTATAAGATCAAGTGTAGTAGCGTTCTTATAAGTTTAGGATATGGCGGGTGAGGGGAATGTAAACAGATGCGCAAGAAGCGCTGAAATAATATCCGTAAATGGTAAAAGTTTGCCAGTGTATTTTGTGGATAACACAGCAGGGTGGCGACAAAGTTAACAACTTTGATGTGGAATCCATGAAAACAACCCAAATTTCGGTCTGACACACCTCGTTTGATAAAGGGACGATGTATGGAGGCAGCTATATGGACGACTTTTGGAGGTAGCAATGGAGACAACGTGTGGAGGCTGCTATGGAGACAATTCAATTTGGATAGTGCCTGTATGTGGCAGTCCAAAAAAGTTTTCAAACCAGAGGAGCAGGTAGGTGGCCCTCCATAAAAATGGAATAGATTGAGTGCCTGTATGTGGCAGTCCAAAAAAGTTTTCAAACCAGAGGAGCAGGTAGGTGGCCCTCCATAAAAATGGAATAGATTGAGTGCCTGTATGTGGCAGTCCAAAAAAGTTTTCAAACCAGAGGAGCAGGTAGGTGGCCCTCCATAAAAATGGAATAGATTGAGTGCCTGTATGTGGCAGCCCAAAAAAGTTTTCAAACCAGAGGAGCAGGTAGGTGGCCCTCCATAAAAATGGAATAGATTGAGTGCCTGTATGTGGCAGTCCAAAAAAGTTTTCAAACCAGAGGAGCAGGTAGGTGGCCCTCCAGAAAAATTGAATAGATTGAGTGCCTGTATGTGGCACTCCCAAAAATTGTTTAAAACAGAGGACCGGGTCGGTGGCCCTCCAGAAAAATTAAATGCATAAAGTACTATAGCTAGAGCCAGTGGGCCCTGTAAAAAAATAGCCAGTTTCCTCTGCTTTACTGTACAAAGAGGAGGAGAAGGAGGAAAATGAGGAGGAGGAGGAGTGGATAAATTATTCAGGTTGAGCTTCCTTCACCTGGTGGAGATTGGAAATTAGGAGAAATCCAGGCTTTATTCATCTTGATAAGCGTCAGCCTGTCAGCGCTGTCAGTCGACAGGCGTGTACGCTTATCGGTGATGATGCCACCAGCTGCACTGAAAACCCGCTCGGACAAGACGCTAGCGGCAGGGCAGGCAAGAACCTCCAAGGCGTACAGCGCCAGTTCGTGCCACATGTCCAGCTTTGAAACCCAGTAGTTGTAGGGAGCTGTGTGATCATTTAGGACGATGGTATGGTCAGCTACGTACTCCCTCACCATCTTTCTGTAAAGATCAGCCCTACTCTGCCGAGACTGGGGACAGGTGACAGTGTCTTGCTGGGGTGACATAAAGCTGGCAAAAGCCTTGTAAAGCGTACCCTTGCCAGTGCTGGACAAGCTGCCTGCTCGCCTACTCTCCCTCGCTACTTGTCCCGCAGAACTACGCACTCTGCCGCTAGCGCTGTCAGAAGGGAAATACTGTTTCAGCTTGTGCACCAGGGCCTACTGGTATTCATGCATTCTCACACTCCTTTCCTCTCCAGGGATGAGAGTGGAAAGATTTTGCTTGTACCGTGGGTCCAGGAGAGTGAACACCCAGTAATCGGTGCTGGAATAAATTCTTTGAACGCGAGGGTCACGGGATAGGCAGCCTAGCATGAAATCTGCCATATGCGCCAGAGTACCAACGCGTAAGAATTCACTCCTCTCACTGGCCTGACTGTCCATTTCCTCCTCCTCCAACTCCTCCAACTCCTCTTCTTCTGCCCATACACGCTCAACAGTGAAGGACTCAACAATGGTCCCCTCTTGTGTCTCGCCAACATTCTCCTCCTCTTCCTCCTCATCCTCCTCCACCTCCAACGATATGCGCTGAGAAACAGACCTAAGGGTGCTTTGGCTATCAACAAGGGAATCTTCTTCCCCCGTCTCTTGTGAGGAGCGCAAAGCTTCCGACTTCATGCTGACCAGAGAGTTTTTCAACAGGCCAAGCAGCGGGATGGTGAGGCTGATGATGGCGGCATCGCCACTGACCATCTGTGTTGACTCCTCAAAGTTACTCAGCACCTGACAGATATCAGACATCCACGTCCACTCCTCATTGTAGACTTGAGGAAGCTGACTGACCTGACTACCAGTTCTGGTGGAAGTTGACATCTGGCAGTCTACAATCGCTCGGCGCTGCTGGTAAACTCTGGATAACATGGTCAGTGTTGAATTCCACCTCGTGGGCACGTCGCACAACAGTCGGTGAGCGGGCAGTTGGAGGCGGCGCTGCGCTGCCCTGAGAGTGGCAGCATCTGTGCTGGACTTCCTGAAATGCGCACAGATGCGGCGCACCTTCGTGAGCAAATCAGACAGATTGGGGTATGTCTTGAGGAAACGCTGAACTATCAGATTTAACACATGGGCCAGGCATGGCACATGTGTCAGTCTGCCGAGTTGCAGAGCCGCCACCAGGTTACGGCCGTTGTCACACACAACCATGCCTGGCTTCAGGTTCAGCGGTGCCAGCCACAGATCAGTCTGCGCCGTGATGCCCTGTAATAGTTCTTGGGCGGTGTGCCTTTTATCGCCTAGGCTCAGCAGTTTCAGCACCGCCTGCTGTCGCTTAGCGACTGCACTGCTGCTGTGCCTAGAGCTACCGACTGATGGCGCCATGCCCACGGATGGTCGTTCGGAGGAGGAGGTGGAGGAGGGGTGGGAGGAGGAGGAGGCATAGTAGGCCTGAAACACCTGGACCGAGGTAGGCCCCGCAATCCTCGGCGTCGGCAGTATATGACCAGCCGCAGGGTCAGACTCGGTCCCAGCCTCCACCAAGTTAACCCAATGTGCCGTCAGCGATATATAGTGGCCCTGCCCGGCAGCACTCGTCCACGTGTCCGTGGTCAGGTGGACCTTGTCAGAAACGGCGTTGGTCAGGGCACGGATTATGTTGTCTGACACGTGCTGGTGCAGGGCTGGGACGGCACATCGGGAAAAGTAGTGGCGGCTGGGGACCGAATACCGAGGGGCGGCCGCCGCCATGAGGCTGCGAAAGGCCTCGGTCTCTACTAGCCTATAGGGCAGCATCTCCAGGCTTAGCAATCTGGAAATGTGCACATTAAGGGCTTGGGCGTGCGGGTGGGTTGCACTATATTTGCGTTTCCGCTCCAGCGTCTGGGGTATGGAGAGCTGAACGCTGGTGGATGCTGTGGAGGATCGTGGAGGCGACGATGGGGTTTTTGTGGCAGGGTCCTGGGCAGGGGGCTGACTATCAGCTGACACAGGGGAAGGAGCAGTGGTGTGCACGGCCGGAGGTGAACGCGCTTGTTGCCACTGAGTGGGGTGTTTAGCATTCATATGCCTGCGCATACTGGTGGTAGTTAAGCTAGTAGTGGTGGAACCCCTGCTGATCCTGGTTTGGCAAATGTGGCACACCACAGTCCGTCGGTCATCCGGTGTTTCCTTAAAGAACCTCCAGACTTCTGAAAATCTAGCCCTCGCCGCAGGAGCCCTCGCCACGGGAGCTTCACTAGTTGACACATTTGGCGCTGATGCACCAGCTCTGGCCCTGCCTCTCCGTCTGGCCCCACCACTGCCTCTTCCAACTTGTTCTGGTCGAGGACTCTCCTCCGTCTCAGAAGCACTGTGTTCACCCGGCCTCTCAACCCAGCTTGGGTCTGTCACCTCATCATCCTCCGATCCCTCAGTCTGCTCCCCCCTCGGACTTCCTGCCCTGACAACAACTTCCCCACTGTCTGACAACCGTGTCTCCTCATCGTCGGACACCTCTTTACACACTTCTTCCACTACGTCAAGAAGGTCATCATCACCCACAGACTGCGACTGGTGGAAAACCTGGGCATCGGAAAATTGCTAATCAGCAACCGGACAAGTGGTTTGTGACTGTGGGAAGGGTCCAGAAAACAGTTCCTCAGAGTATGCCGGTTCAAATGGCAAATTTTGCTGGGAGGGGGCAGACTGGGGGGGAGGAGGCTGAGGTGCAGGAGCTGGAGGAGTGCCGATTTCGGTGACATGGGTGGACTGCGTGGAAGACTGACTGGTGGACAAATTGCTCGAAGCATTGTCGGCAATCCACGACATCACCTGTTCGCACTGTTCTGGCCTCAACAGTGCTCTACCACGAGTCCCAGTAACTTGAGACATGAACCTAGGGAGTGTAGCTCTGCGGCGTTCCCCTGCTCCCTCATCAGCAGGTGGTGTCTCACCCCGCCCAGGACCACGGCCTCTGACCCCTGCAGTAGTTGGACGCCCACGTCCCCGCCCTCGTCCTCTACCCCTAGCCCTCGGGTTAAACATTTTGAAAATGAGAGTTATAACTTTAATTTTTTTTTTACCTTTTTTTTGTGTTTTTTTTTTTTTTGTGTGTTTTTTAGTTTTTAAAACCAAACGATGCTATCCTATTGCTATGGCTATTTTCTAGCCAAGTATGAAAGCACACTGCTATGCCAGATGAGATGACGCTGAGTTATGAAAAAAATAAACGTAAAATAAAAAAGGAAATGGCAGACTGTGCCTAATTGAAATCCAACCCCGGGCCCTAATAAATTTTCCCACTTCGGTCTTTGCGATGGATATGTGCGTCACTAAGCGCAAAACACAGTGGTCGCAAGTCTCACTCCAAATTGCTCACAATTTGCTAGTAGATGCACTGCAACAACTACAGCCACCAGCACATCAACCAGAAATCAAATATATATAACGCTACTGTAGGCGTAAGTAAGCCGTTTGGATTCTCCTATGGCTATTTTCTAGCCAAGTATTAAAGCACACTACTATGCCAGATGAGATGACGCTGAGTTATGAAAAAAATAAACGTAAAATAAAAAAGGAAATGGCAGACTGTGCCTAATTGAAATCCAACCCCGGGCCCTAATAAATTTTCCCACTTCGGTCTTTGCGATGGATATGTGCGTCACTAAGCGCAAAACACAGTGGTCGCAAGTCTCACTCCAAATTGCTCACAATTTGCTAGTAGATGCACTGCAACAACTACAGCCACCAGCAGATCAACCAGAAATCAAATATATATAACGCTACTGTAGGCGTAAGTAAGCCGTTTGGATTCTCCTATGGCTATTTTCTAGCCAAGTATTAAAGCACACTACTATGCCAGATGAGATGACGCTGAGTTATGAAAAAAATAAACGTAAAATAAAAAGAAACTGGCAGACTGTGCCTAATTGAAATCAAACCCCTAATAAATTTTCCCACTTTGGTGTTTGAGGTGGATATGTGTGTCACTAAGAGCTAAACACAACGGTAGCAAGTCCCCCTGCTAATTCCTCACAATATGGTACTACTACCACACTACTAGTGCCAGCAAGCCCAGCCACAAGCAAATAAAAAAAAAAGGATAACGTTATTGTAGCCCTAAGAAGGGCTGTTGTAGAATCACTCCTGCCTAACAGTAAGCTAATAGAACACCCTAACGCTTTCCCTGACCAGCAGCAGCTCTCTCCCTAGCGGCATCCAGACAGAGAATGATCCGAGCAGCGCGGGCAGCGGCTAGTCTATCCCAGGGTCACCTGATCTGGCCAGCCAACCACTGCTATCGACGTGTAAGGGTACCACGTCATGCTGGGTGGAGTGCAGAGTCTCCTGGCTTGTGATTGGCTCTGTTTCTGGCCGCCAAAAAGCAAAACGGCGGGAGCTGCCATTTTCTCAAGCGGGCGAAATACTCGTCCGAGCAACGAGCAGTTACGAGTACGCTAATGCTCGAACGAGCATCAAGCTCGGACGAGTATGTTCGCTCATCTCTAAAAAGGACCTATCACCACCTCACACATAGGAGATTAACAAATCCAAATGTAGGGCCTTATTCACAGATTCAGGGGCACTTTGAATTTTTTCTCCCCAACGATTGCGGAGATATAAGTCCCAGTATTTGACCATTATAATCCTGTATACTGTCAGAGTGGCGATGTGTTTTATCATAATCGTCTCTGATACTATCAGCAGCAATGCCTATAGTTGACCACCGAATAGAGGTAAAGCCGGTTGTAAAGTATATGTCTACATTAATACAACATAATAACCTCTAAAAATATATACACCACCAAAGCCTAGGGCTATGATAAAGTACATGTAAACCTATTTTGTCTACCTAAGGAAGGAGACAGATCCAGGACATAAACATAATACAAATATAATAAGATAATGCTTTATTAAATTCAACATACAAAAACCATAAAAGAATTTTCTGATAAAAAATGTGCAGCCACAAATGGTGGTAAGCAGACAAAGGAGTGACACCACTTGGACACAAAGGGAGAAAATTACTGCATTACATATTTTCTGGGGATCAGGTGAATCAGGTATTTATGTACCGTTATAGTCCTTTAATATAAATGTAAAGTCATATTGCACTTGCCCCAAGAAGGTTTTAAAATGAACAGGGTCTCTTACCCATAATCAGACAGCAGGCTCCCAGGTCCAGGGTGACTCCAGCCCCGAAGCGCATTTCAGCTCAAATGAGCCTTCGTCTGGGCTCATTTTCTGTCTGACTTTGCACTGAAAAGACCGTGCAAACTGCTTCCACATGTGTTTATAAAGTGTCTGCACGTTCAGTTTTGTCTCTTGGCTGCACTGTGTCCAACAAGACATGTTCTACATCATTTGGTTAAAACGGTAGACCTTCAAATTTGCAGACCCCCCCCCCCCACCTCTTGCCAAATATTGATTTTGTAATACAAAGCTTAGCTACTACACAACACCATAATACACACTTAAAGGGGTATTCTCGTCTGGGCACTCACATTCAGTTTCATTAATATGCCATATGTAAACATTTCTTCAATTAGATGTTATTAAAAAAAATGTTCCTGAGTAAAGATAATTTCTCATAAATGTAGCCATGTGGTCCCTTTAGAAACAAGATGGATTCCTCAGATACGGCCACCTATGCTGGAGGGATTGCACAAAGACACAAAAGGCTTTGGTATATGAAATATCCGGGAGTTACTACATGTCGCACAGCCACCCTGTGGTAATGATTGCTGAAGCCTGGTGGTCCGGCAGGACAATATAGCGCAAGTCTGGCCACCACTGCTAGAGTGTGACATGGTCGTATCCGAGGAAGCGGATCTCGTTTCTAAGGGACAGAATGACTACATTTACGAGAAATTATCTTCACACAGGAACATTTTTTTTAATAACATCTAATTGAAGAAATGTTTACATATGGAAAATGAATTTAATTACTGTATATACTCGAGTATAAGCCGACCCGAGTATAAGCCGAGACCCCTAATTTTACCACCAAAAACTGGGAAAAACTACTGACTCAAGTATAAGCCGAGGGTGGGAAATGCATTGGTCAAACCCCCCCAGTAGTATACAGCCTGCCAGCCCCCATGTAGTATTTAGCAGCCCCTAGTAGTATACAGCAGCCCCCTAGTAGTATACAGCAGCCCCTAGTAGTATACAGCAAGCCCCTAGTAGCATACAGCAAGCCCCTAGTAGCATACAGCAAGCCCCTAGTAGTATACAGCAGCCCCCTAGTAGTATACAGCAAGCCCCTAATAGTATACAGCAAGCCCCTAATAGTATAGAGCAAGCCCCTAGTAGTATACAGCAAGCCCCTAGTAGTATACAGCAAGCCCCTAGAAGTATACAACAGCCCCTAGAAGTATACAGCAGCCCCCTAGTAGTATACAGCAGCCCCCTAGTAGTATACAGCAAGCCCCTAGTAGCATACAGCAAGCCCCTAGTAGCATACAGCAAGCCCCTAGTAGTATACAGCAAGCCCCTAGTAGTATACAGCAAGCCCCTAGTAGTATACAGCAAGCCCCTAATAGTATACAGCAAGCCCCTAGAAGTATACAGCAGCCCCTAGAAGTATACAGCAGCCCCTAGTAGTATACAGCTAGCCTGCCCCCACGGCCCTTAAAAAATAAACTTATATACTCACCCTCCGATGTCAGCGCGGCTCCCCGATGTCGGCGCGACTTACCGATGTTCCCGATGTCAGGGCGTCCCGTCTTCTTTCTTCTCCGCAGCTCCTCTTCTCTCTTCCGGCATGGACGCGGCCATGTTTTCTTCTAGCATGCGCATACTATGACGCGGCCGCTGCTGATGTAAGATAGAAGAGAGAAGAGGAGACGCGGAGAAGAAAGAAGACAGGACGCGCTGACATCGGGGACATCGGTAAGCCGCGCCGACATCGGGGAGCCGCGCTGACATCGGAGGGTGAGTATTTAAGTTTAATTTTTTTTAAGTTGGTAATTTTTTTTGTTATAGACTCGTGTATAAGCCGAGGTGACGTTTTTCAGCACATTTTTTGTGCTGAAAAACTCGGCTTATACACGAGTATACGAGAGAATACCCCTTTAAGCTGTGGCAAAATCTTATAATACACATCACAACTGCTACAGAACCTCATAATAAACACCTCAGCTGCTGCAGAACATCATAATTCACACCTCATCTGCTGCAGAACATCATGTTATACACCTGGGCTGCTGCAGAACAACATAATAATCACTTCAGCTGCTGCAGAACACCATCATACACAACAAAGCTGCTCTCCCCTCTTGTGCTGTATCTCTGTATACCCTCTTGTGCATGTCTCTGTATACCTTCGTGTACTGTGCTGAATATCTGTATATCCCCTTGGCAAAAATATCAAAGTGACCAATACAATCTCTTTCTTTGGTCACCACTAGTTTGAACTATACCAGTGTAATCAAAATGTACATTTTTTTAGGTGGTGTTATTAGAAAATCTTTCTTTTTAAAAAAAATCACTTTTATTGGATATATAATATATAACATATATATATATATATATATATATCTTATATAATTTGACCAACAACTTTAGTCTCAGTTGTCCTTCACTGTTAACTGAGATATCTAAGCAGGTATATATAGGGATTGGTTGTGGATCACTATCATACAACATTTATTGCTTGGTATAAACTAATATAGGACATCAACCAATCCCTATATATTCCTGCTTAGGAATCTTGGTTAATGAGCGTCAAGAGTGAAGGACAAGTCAGACTAAAGTTGTTGGTAAAATTATATAAGCTTTAATGTATATCCAATAAAAGTGATTTTTTTTAAAGATTTTCTAACAAAACCACATAAAAATGTTTCATTATGTATACCCTCTTGGGCTGTGCTTTCGCACTGTGCCATCCTGGGTGGTTGCATGCGGTGCTTAAATAGCCCTGATCCAAGTGAAATGTGGGCAGCACATTTCACTCCAGAATGCCTTGATATTCTTGAGATTATTCGGACCATTAGCAGTCAAGACACCCTATATCTGGTACAGCAAAGCAACACCAAATCTGACTTGCCAAAGACCTCCAGTTTTGTCCCAAAAGACATTCTCCCAGAAGATTTATGGCTTGTGAGTTTGGCTAAAACTTTTGAGGCCACGACCGGGAGGATGGTCCTATGGACCATAAACTTCTGAATAATAAGTTGAACGGTAGTAAGAGGAACATCAAGTTGTTTGGAGATAATCTAACAGCATTTACCTTGAACATTTTGTTTTATCATTTTCTTTCTAGTCTCCCTAGAAATTTCTTTCCTTAGCTTTCATTGATCTATGTTCAAAAGCAATGTCTGATTTACATTAGTTGATTTTCAGAAAATTATATATTTATAATATGTATTATATGTTTCTCAGTTTCAAATTTTTCATTAATCTGTTAGGGTTGGTTACACAAAAGACAGGGGATAGTGTGCCCTGAGCTTGCCCCAACCTCTGTCCCTTCCTATAGCCCCCCCACGCTAAACCGTGGGGCGACTACTTGAAGACTCGAAATATTCTGGGTAAGTGTGGGAAGGGGAACACAAACAGACTGACAAACATAAAACAATAAAAGAATCGTAAACAAGCCGGAGTCACAACTAGAGGGTACGTCAAAAGCAGAATCAGTAAGCAAGAGTCAAAGTCCAAAACTAGCCGAGTTAGCAACAATATAGATACAGATACAGAGCAATACAAACTAGCAGCAACCAGGTGGAGAAAGGGATTTTCAAACACTGGCACTGGTGACTAGTGAAGCTGCAATTTATGCAGCCAGAACTCCACCTCCAGAACCTGATAGGTGCTGGACAGCATCTGGGAATTAACCCCTCATGGTGCAGAAACAACCAAGCACCAAGCAGAGGTTCAAAGTCCCAGCCACTCCTAGACAGCGCGAGATCTTAGCAGCCGCTGCCCAGGACGAGAGGTGGAGTTTGCGCGGATACGCGCCGGGGTTCGGAGAACGCTGCTGGTACCACCAGAAGAACCAGAAGTCCCAGCCATCTCCCTAGCGAACCTGACAAATCACTTTAGGTTTTTCTTTCTTTAGTGGATGGATACCAACATTTTTGTCCATATGTTCATCAAACTGAAAAATTCTAGTTGGTTTAGGCCATGGGCTTCCAGGGAACTCAGGTGGCATCCAGTTACAGTTTTCCCTAACTTTAAAATTTACCTATCTTTATACACTTTTAATAAATCTTGCCGATTCTACAATGAATATACTGTATGTGAAAGCTTCTTTTTAAGTATATTGTATTTGCTGAAAATAGTATCTTTGCTAAAATCTGCTATTTTTCTCTGTAATACATAGAATCTCTTATACAAGATTACAAAAAACATCTGACCTCTTCTTCACGACCTCAGTATGATTCTGTCCTGCAAAGACAATTACTTGTGATAGAACCTGGTTTCCTTGGTTCCTGTAAAATAATGAAAACATCTATAGGAAACAATTCAGAGGAAATAAATGCAGAAGAACTTTTTACACTAGAAAACCAGCATCTTTTGTCCAGAAGAATGCTTCTAGTGGGGGATGCAGGGTCAGGAAAAAGTTACTTCTGCAAATGGCTACAACATAAATGGATCCAAAAAGACATTAATATATATAATTGTATTTTATATCTATCCTGCAAAAATATAAAGAATGAGATGAGCCTAAAGAAAATATGTGACACAATTTTCGAACAAATTTCTACAGTTCTTAGCATGGATAAGATCCTACTTATTTTTGATGAACTTGATGACCTTTTATGTCAAAAGGAGAATGTAAACTTGACTGAGAAAATTGATACAGATACCCCTTTGGATATAAAAACTCTGTTGAAATTGATAATGGGAAAACAACTTGTCCCTGACACAGATGTATTAATTGCTTCTCGATCTGACTCTTGGATTTTCTCAAACAACAAATTTGATTCTACTTTTTATCTTCTGGACTTTACGGAGGAAGAGACTAAGAATCTCTATAATACAATTACTGCAAAAGACAAGAAAGCAGACAATAGATCTAAAAGAATATCAGATATCACTTACACTCCCGCTTTTGTTGTACTGATGAGTTATTTGCAGACTGCAAAGGAACTGGAAAATAACAGAGATTGCAGTCCATATAAGATTCTCATTGATGTTTTGTTAATGTGGACTACAGATGTAACAGGAAAAAGGAGAGACTTGAAAAATAATTTTACAAATATGGCAAAGAAGGCCTATGAAAACCTTACTAAAGGAGAACCATACAGCAGTGAGTCCATGGAGTACTGGGAGGAATTTCTGAAGTTATATAATTGTGAGCATAAATACATATACCAATGTAATATGCTGAGAGATATGTTAGCAGCTATGCATTGTGTATGGGAAACACACCGTATAGGAGGCTTAACAGAATGCCTAGATTTCTGGGTATTTGGAAACATAATATATAGCAATAACAACGAGTTGCTAAAATCCATTGCAGATGAGCATAATGCAAAATATTATCATTTCATAAGATTCTTCTTGAGACTCTTGACTTATCCGGACTGTGACAGTCTATGTAACAACAAACCTGTGAAGAACAGGGACACTCAAGAGTTACTTTCAGGGTGGTTCAAGAAAAGTTTTAACATACATAGTAAACATAGTGAGAGGCTGAAAATCATCCACTGTATTTTTGAGCTAAATAATGAGAAAGTGACGAGAGAATTTTGGTCAATCATAAAAAAAATTGAGCTCTTCAACACCCCTCTGAACTTTTTAGGACATCCAAGCCATAGAGTATTGCTTGAGAGGAATCGTATTGGAAGAGCTGGACTTGAGGCTTTGTGCTCTTGAAGATAAATCTGTTAGCCTGCTCCGAAGTGTGATAAAGAACACCAAATATGTCCTGTAAGTATCAGTAATAAGTCATTTTATGTGTCAGTTTGTTGAAATACAGCTGTGAAGACAATAATTTTACAGGGGCCCAAGACTAACTTTGCAAAAATCTATGCATGTATCCTCCGTACATGAAATGGGTTTTGGCTGTCACAAGCCTGGGTAAATATTAGGCTAAGATGTATGTGTGAGGTGCCACAAACCCACTATTGAAGAGTTTATGTTATAAAGCTTCACCAGTAAAATAAATGCTATTTAACCCCATAGCGCAATAAGACGTACCCTTACGTCTTGCTGCGCATGGGGGAGTATGAAGAGGGCTCACCGGGCATTTGCTTTGATTGCCGCCGGGAAAGCTGCCGGCGGCATTAAAGAGCCGGCGGCGCATGGGCGCCGCCATCTTGCCTCCGATCGTTACCGGGGAGCGGCGATCCGTTGTCATGACAGCCTCGGATCACATAAAGATCCGAGGCTATCATGATCTCGGCTATCTATTACAATGTGCGATTTGCACATTGTAATAGATGGTATGCAAAATCCCCATATACTGCCATACTGTAGTATGGCAGTATATGATAGGATCAATCAGACAACCTAGGGTTAAAGTGCCCTAGGGAGTCTAAAAATAGTAAAAAAAAAAGTAAAAAAAAAGTAAAAAAAAAAAAAAATTATATTAAAAAAAACATAAAAATTCAAATCACCCCCTTTTCCCTAGAACTGATATAAATATAAATAAACAGTAAAAATCCTAAACACATTAGGTATCGCCGCGTCCGAAAATGCCCGATCTATCAAAATATAATAACCGTTTTTCACTGCATTTTACCCCGTAGCGGAAAATAGCGCCCGAAGTCGCAAATTGCATTTTTTTGCCATTTTGAAAAATAGAAAAAATTCTATAAAAAGTGATCAAAAGGTTGCACAGTCCTAAAAATAAAAGCGTTGAAAATGTCATCAGAAGTCGCAAAAAATGACACCACCTACAGCTCTGTACACTAAAGTATGAAAAAGTTATTAGCGCAAGAACACTGTAAAATGAAGAATTTTTTTTCTGTACAGGAGATTTTAATTTTTGTAAATGTATGAAAACATTATAAAACCTATACAAATTTGGTATCGCTGTGATCGTATTGACCCAATGAATGAAGTATACATGTCATTTGGGGCGCACAGTGAAAGCTGTACAAACCAAGCCTACAAGAAATGGCGCAAATGTGTTTTTTCATCATTTTCACTGCATTTAGAATTTTTTTTCCGCTTCCCAGTACATGGCATGGAATATTTAATACCATCACTACGAAGTGCAATTTGTTACGCAGAAAATAAGACATGACACAGCTCTGTACATGGAAAAATAAAAAAGTTATAGATTTTTGAATGTGGGGAGTGAAAAATAAAAACGCAAAAACGAAAAAGGGCCTGGTCCTTAAGGGGTTAATGGGCATTTAGGTTCCCAATAAAGTGCTCAGAAAAGCAAATGAAATCTAATCTTATTCTTACAACTAAAATATTTGACATGTACTTTCATGTAACTAAATCAGTATGATGAACAATAATTCATTTTGCTTGTTTTAGACTTTCTTCCAACAACCTGACTGCAGAAACCGGAAAACTGTTAGGTGAAATTCTTAGAGATCCGGACTGTATGATTGAAAAGCTCTCGTAAGTATATACTGTATTTTTATATCCACATATAATTATGAAAAACAATCTAGGACAACAATCTACCTTTAAATTAACAACATAGTCCTTAAATGGAAAACCTTGTGGTTCACCAGAAAATGTACATGTTATAGATTTTGTTGGTGAACAAACAAAGGATCCATGTATATTATGATCCAACCTTTTATAATTTTGTTTCTGCAGGTTGGGGACCAATAAGTTGGGTGCCTATGGTGCTCAAGATCTTTGGAGAGCTCTAGAACACAACAAGAATCTAATCGGTTTATATGTTTATGATAACAATATCCAAGATGAAGGCACACGTGGGATTGTTGAGTACCTACGGAATAATAATTCACTTAAGGAACTACAGTATGCCCTTTTACTATGGTTTCACTTTACTTTTATATTTATTTTTACATTTCTGCTATTTTTTTCTAGGTTTTGAAAGTGGTAAAAATTTAGATCGGAATCAGGAGCAAGGCAAAAGATCAAGGCAGGCATCAGAGTAGCTAAATCAGGAACGGAACCGGGGTCACAATAGGAAATTACAATATCAGAGTATAGCATTGGTATCAAACTTTCTCTAGGGCACTAGGCACAAAGATCTGGCGGGGCTTGCAGGAAGAGGCTGGCTATTTATAAAAACCTGGAATGGCCAGAATCAATTAATGTCGCACCGGCCCTTTAAAACGTGAGAAGGCGGCGCAAGCGCATCCTAGGAGGCTGAGACACACGCCCGATGGTGCTGGAGGAGGGGCACAGGGAAGCACATGGGTGTGTCTGGAACCGGAGGGGGGGGGTCACACGAGCACCCATTATAGTACCCCCCTACAGCCTCCCCCTCCTCTTGGTCAGAAGGAACCTTTGAAGGAGAATACGGTCCAAGGATGAATCGCTTCCCCCTAACCATCTTCATATACAGGACCTCCTTTACCTCAAAGACATTGGTGGAGTCAGCCTCAGGACCAGGAGGAGTCACTAGCAGCAAGAAATGGCTTCAGAAGAGAGACATGGAAAGAGTTCAGGATGTGCATGGTGGGAGGAAGACGGAATTTATAGGCCACTGGGTATCAGCGTATAGTGTCAGAAACAAGCTTTCTGTAGGGCACTAGGCGCAAAGATCCGGCAGGGCTTGCAGGAAGAGGCCGGCTATTTATAAAAACTTGGAATGGCCGGAGCCAATTAACTTCGCGCTAGCCCTTTAAATCGCGAGTAGCCGCTGCGCGCACCCTAGGAGAAGCGTGTGCTTAATTGCGGGAGACAGTGCTGGAGCGTGGAGTCAGACCACGGCATAATGGGTTAAAAATGATCTTTATTGTGTAAACATCACTAGGGGAATACAATGTGCTAACTTTCTTTGTTGGGAAATCCCTTCAAATTTGTTAAAATGACTATTTCACTATATTTAAAACCGTATCAAGGTCATATTCTGTGCAGTGTTTTAAAGGGTAACTGTCATTTGAGATTTTTTTTTTTTTATATCGTGGGAAGGGTTGTGATCATTTTTCTAATATACTTTATTAAGAAATTGTTCTTTTTTTTTTAAATCAGATCATATTTATTAAATTCCAACATCACATTTTACATTTTCAACACTGAGAACAAGAACACAACGAAAACCCCCCTTCTCCCCCTAAGACCCCAACCCCCCCATTCCCTGGTACATTTCTTCAAAAATCTGTACTTTGCCAGCTTGATGAAGTAAAGTGTTCATTCAAAGTTTCAGTTGTCTTTAGGCAGTATACCGACCTAGATGACCCCACTCCCTTAGACAGAGATACAGCACTCACTTGAACCAGGACATTGCCTAATTACCTTACCCAATTTTATACATACTTACCATATCACCCCAAAATGAATGAGTTGTTTAGCAAACCCTGGAGGGGAGACCAGGTGTGGCACTCCAAGGACCCCATGTGGCGTCAAACTTTTTAATTGCTTTTCTTTTCTTTATATACTCCGTTTTCTAATTATCTAATTACGTTTTTCAGGGACTCCTTCAGTTCTTTAATAGTAGGAGGAGCGGTTGAATCCATTTGGTTGCAATTAGCTTGCAGGCCTGATAGAGTATAGCGAAGCTACTGTATCCACTCCACAGCCGTGGGTGGATGAGGGCTCTTCCAGTGTCAAGGGATCACTGTCCTTGCCGCCGTGAGAAAGTGGCGAAGGAGTCCTTTTTTGATGGAGGAGATGGTGCCCGGTAGCACGGAAAGGAGGGCAACCTGTGGGCTAAATTGTGTAGTCTTACCAGACACTCTGCTATAGGTGTCAAACACCATCCGCCAGAAGTCCTATATTATCGAGCAGCTCCACCAAATGTGAAGAATGGATCCCACCTCCGCACCACACCTCCAGCAGAGCTCCAAGACTCCATGGTAAATCCTATGGAGCGTGAGGGGGCACCTGTACCAGCGTGATAAGATCTTATAGTTCTTCTCCTGAGCGCTGCAGGGCAGAGGGAGTTTATGGGAGAATAAAAAGGCTTTGTCCCATTCTGCTTCCGTGAGTGTGGTTGATAGGTCCGTCTCCCACGCTGACACAAACCCTGGGTTCCCCCGGGAGGACTCAGCGAGCAGTATAGCATATAGCTGAGACAAGACGTGGACGTGATGCAGGTCTAAGTAGCACCTCAAACCCGGTTAGGGATGCCCCGAAACTAGAGTCGTGTCCGAGCTTACGTATGAAGCTAACTGTTGGTACTCCAGCCAGGATAGCGGAACGTCTGGGTTGGAGCCTCTCAAAGAGTCCCAGGAGGGCATGATGTCTCCAGACACTACCTGACCCATACGCGTGTCCGCTCCCGCCTCCCAACACAGGAATCTCCCTCTCCCCATCCCTGGGAGGAATGCTGGGTTGTTAAATAGGGGGGTGAGGGGGCCCTGTAGTCTAACTAGGGTATCTCGAGAAGCTAGTCTGTCCCATTCTCGGAGGAAGTATGGGGAAAAGAGTGAGTGTGTGAAGCTCTCTGGCCGCTGGGCCGGCCGTATCCATGGAATTGTGCGCAAGTGGGGGTGAGTGAGGTCTGTTTCCAGAGCCACCCATTGCTTGGTTGCTCTATGGTAATGCCAATCTACTATGCGCATGAGCAACGATGCGGAGTGGTAAAGTTTGGGGTCAGGAAGACCCACTCCACCCGCAATTTTGGGTCTAGCCAGTGTGGCGTAACTGATCCTGCTTGTCCCACATCCACACACAAATCTCCGGAAAGCCGTTTTGAGGCTCGTAAAGAATGAGCCTGGAGGGCGTATCGGTAGGGTTTGAAATAAGTATAAAAACCGGGGCATTACGTCCATTTTCAGGACATTAATCCGGCCGAACCATAACAGGCTACTGCTACGGTATTTGGCCAGGTCCCGTATTGTGCAGTCCAGGAGGGTTTTATAGTTGAGGTTGTAGAGGTGCGAGAGATCTGTTGGGATGTCAATTCCTAAGTAGCGAATATGAGATCTCTGCCACTTGATGTCTATAATTTTGGGTAATAAACAGGAAAAGGGAATTGAACATGCATCTAATCGCATATACAATACTAGGATATACACAACTTCAGGGGCATCTTTTATTATTGCATTTCATCTATAATGTAAAAATAATTCTCTAGTAGCCTTTCTGTTCTGCTTTCTGTAGATAAATTGTTATCAATGAAGAGAAATTTGATGGATTTATGCAGAAAACAATAAACCTGCAAAGAGTTTTAGAAGAAATATATAGAAGAGAGACAATTAATATTTTTTTTTAGGAAAAATGAATTTTACTCCATATGCTATTTTCTTTCAGTAGCCAAGTAGACATAGGTAATAATGCTTGCAGTCATATATTAAGATATTTAGCACCTAAATCAGTGATGGGCAACCTTTTGAGCTTGGTGTGTCAAATTCGCCAAAAAAACGGGTGTGTCACCTTGAAAAAAAAACATAATTTTGTGATATTTATAGTTTAAATAACAAATATGTATAATTATTTAACTTCTAGGGTACTTTAATCCTAGGTTGTGTGATTGATCCTACCATGTACTGCCATTTAGTATGGCAGTATATGGGGATTTTCCACATCATCTATTTATTACCATGTGCAAATCGCACATTGTAATAGATCGTTACAATCAGACACGTGTGGAAATGCTTAGTAACCTGTGAACTTTGTCATGAAAGTTCACAGGTTATAGTGAGTCGCAGGTGCCGCTGTCTGCATCTCCTTCATGAGGAGCAAAATAATCGCAATGTCTGACGATTTGCAAGGCGTTGTGATTATTTCAGGGCTTGTACATCACAAAACTGAGACACAAGCCCAGATGACTGTCTTTCATCATACAGTACACTGACATTACTCACTGTATGATGTCTTGTATGTATGATGAGAGTGGTTGTCCTCCCTCATCCCTGCTGTAGAGATGGTCAGTGTAGAGGTGACCTACCACAACAACTCCCCCCAGCACAACTATCATAAGCTGCAGAGGAGTTTCTGGAGTTGATGGTCGGGTCCCCTCTCTTGGTGCTGAGCCCCGGGATGATACCTGTGCTGACTGGAGACACGAGGCACAGCTCACACAGGGGGAGGGGCCGGCCCAGTGGAGGAGGAAGTGCTGTGAGCTCAGTGCATGACAATCTCTCAGCCTCCCGGGTACTGCACCTGGCCGTGTAGGAGCTGAGGATGATACTTAGCTCTCCGGTGGCCGCGTGTCACTGAAAATGGCTAGGCGTGTCAGCACTGACACGCGTGTCATAGGTTAGCCATCACTGACCTAAATCCTCAGTACTGGTACCATTTTACATTATTGGTATCAGGAGTGAGAGCTGTAAATGAAGCAGTGGATACATTCAATTTTTAAAACTGTAATTGTAAGTTGCTGGTTGAGGGCTGCTTTTTGCAAGATAAGTTGTATATTTAGCTGGTGTCTATTTCAAATGCTTAGATTTTATTGAATTAATTTTTTAACTGTCTATGGAGGGGAAAAAACTTACTGATTTTGGCATTTTATTTTTAATTTCAGTATGTCAGACTTTTGCTGAGCCACATACCATAGTGAAAACCAGTCTACCTATCCCTGGATTGATATAGCACTCTGAGGCACATTTACTAAGGGTCATGTGCCAGTTTTCTGTCGGACTTTGCATGTTCTTTTAGGCACAAACTGTTTGCACATGTATTTAAGAAGTGTCTGCACCACATTTGTGTCGCACTTGAATGTTTCCTACACTATTCTTCATGCAACACGAATTGCTGCACTGAAATGGGCGTTCTGGTGCTCTTTTGGACCGTGCGCCACATTTATCATGCAAAGTCCAACAGGAATGTGTTGCACGCCCTATGTTAAAGGTGCACCAAAAAGAACTGGTGTGCTCTGTCACAACAATGCAGTGGGCCTCTATCTTGTTTTTTTGGAGGTTCAGATATTGAACCTACTAAAGTATCAAATTAATTAGCTGTGGGGATATTTTGTTGTTTGCTTATTATTGATTATGGTTATAACTTGGATAAGGGGAGTGTAAATTTGTATACCTGTATAATAATTATATATCTGCAATTATCATGCAAAAATAGTTTGGCAAACCGTATAGATGTTTTGTTGTTCTTTTAAACAAACACTTATTTTAATATAGACATGTATGGTATGTACCTTATGGACTCCTTTTACTGTATCTAAGAGTTTTTAAAGAGTTTTTTTTGTTCACATTGATAAAAATGGTTCAAGCCAATCAGTAATTGTTGCTCTTTTTGGTTATATAACAGGGCTTGAACAATTTTTATCAATGAACGCTATTACACATGTTGCTTGTTTACAACTGACACCCCCCCCCCTGACTATTCAGAGATCGTTTTCCTGCCAAAAAGATAGGAATATAATCTACACGCTTACACCATACTGTATGCTTTATGTAACTGACTCGAAACGTGTTTTACTGAGAAAAATCTTTCAATAAAGAAGCTTATTAAATACAAAGGTGTCGCTTTGAGTGACTGGTGCCGCAACATCCTGGGAACACCTA
The DNA here is from genome assembly GCF_040894005.1 of Engystomops pustulosus. NCBI lineage: Eukaryota > Metazoa > Chordata > Amphibia > Anura > Leptodactylidae > Engystomops > Engystomops pustulosus. Next base: position 134,001,080 of record NC_092414.1, read on the forward strand.
TTCATCTATCAACTTTTCCCCCGCAAAACCTGCCAAGGAATCTAGGAAGAGCTGTCTAAATCACTCAGATTATTGCTGAAGCCAAAAAACGAGTTGTACTGACCATAGAACTAAACAAGGTGAGTAGAACTGACTATCGAATAAATGGAAATAATCTACCCAGATTTTACACATGTGGTAAATGAACTTTCATTGGTATATAGCACTGCGGCCCATTGGTCATCATCTTGTGTAGATGCTCCTTGGCCCATGAAAGATGATGCTGGTGTTGTCAGGTACACATGCAGGTCTTCTAGCACGCAGACCACACTGACAGTTGGGTGTTTCTCTAGTTAAATGTTTCTAGGCAAATGACTATTCGGAGAATCAGGCAAAAGGGTCAAAGATACCAGAATACAGAAGACATAATTAACACAGCTCACTAAGCACAAGACAAAAGTAGGCAAAGAGCACCATTGCAAAAAGTATTATATAAGTTGCCAAATTGTCGACAAGATGATTGGATCAGGGCAACAATGAGAATGACAAGAGATTAACTTTAAGTGAATCAGAGCAGTGTTCACACGAGACAGAAGGGTGGAAATCAATCAAGGCTGCTAGGAAAGGAATACACCACAAAAAAGGGAGGGAACTAAATTACACTTGCATTCTCAGCTGTATACACAGCCATTAACGTCTGAAACACTGGCAAAAAAGTGAGTACACCCCTTAATGAAGATGAGCAATCTGGGGCAGATTTATAAATTGTTCATGACAGAATTATCTGATAATTTGCATGAAAAAAGTATGAAAAGTAATGGGCACGGGACATAATTTTGGTCCACCTTTCTTGTACATAGTACGACTAGACTATCTATACAATGCCAGATTTATCATCCAGCATCAGACACTGGGATGAATCTGGTGGAGCATAAAACTGTCTAGATTAAATATGCACCTACCTTATGACACTTTTGTTAAATGTGCTTGCCACTTTTGATTAATGTGCTTGCTTATGTTGCCACCATTACTTTTCAGAAATACATTAACTCTCTTGGGCATGGAGTTTACTATCGCTTCAGAGGTTGCCACCAGAATCCTCTTCTATTTTGCCATATCACAGAGATGTTGGAGACCTTGTGTGATTCTGCCTTCCGTCTTAGGATCTACTACAGATGCTCTATAGAGTATAGGTCTGGAGGCCTGCTTGGCCAGTCCAGCACTTTTACCCAGTGGTAAGCTTGCCAGTGGTCAGCCATCATATTTCAATACAGCCCTACAGCCCAGTTTCCAAAGGGAAGGTATATGGTATGTCATATTATATGTTGGCATACATGGTTCCCTCAATGCACTGTAGCTCCCAGCTGAACATATGCAGCCCCAACCCATGGCAATCCCACAACCATGCATGCAAGACAAATGCAACTTCTCAAATACCAAGTTAAAAAACACAGTCATAAATATTTCTTTCCTACTACGTTGGATCAATAAAATTTCCAACAGAAAAGTACCTCAAAGACAAATCCACCTTCGGAGTAGAAATAAAAAAAGAAGCAAGGAAAGATCACTGGTAACGATCCACATTAAGCAGTCTAGCTATCAACGCTGAGAGAGTTGCACAGGAACAGGTCCCTCTGGAAACTCAGTTGCACCTCTCAAAGGTTCCTCACTGACTGTTAGCTCTCTCTAATTTGGTTTAAGCTCAGGAAGAAAAGTGACCAACAATAGTGTACCACACTTAACAATAGGTAAGTAGAAAGTTTCTATATTATACTCACAAAAGACTTATTGGTATGAAACCTATAAAATCATTTTGCTTAAAAAGTCCTCTCATCGATCACCGAGACCTGGACAGATGCAGCACTGAGCTTGGTACTGAGATGAAGCCTAAGGCCTTGGTGAAGGCTAAATATTGTGTAGTTTCATCATCCTTACACAAGGCATTTTGTCTCACTTTACTTCTTAAACCATACTGAGATATAGCACTAGAACCAAGCTTCCTAAAGCACTAGAACTTATCTCTGTACATAAAGGCAGCACCAGAACTGAGCTCTGAACAGAATTTAAGCACCAGTACCAAGCTCCCTACTGAAATACAGTACTAGAATCAAGCTCTGTACACAAATACAGCACCAAAGACAAGCTTCATGCAAAAATACAGCACCAGAACTGAGCTCCATACAAAAATACAGCAACAGAACTGAGCTCTGTCCAAAGTACAGCATTAGAATCAGGCTCCCTACAGAAATATAACAGCAGAATCAGGGTCCTTACATATACATATACAGCAAATATAGAAAGCACACTCTTTTGTGAAATGTCCAGCTCAGCCAGATGAATGCAATTCCAAATCCCCTGGTCTCATGCTTATTGCACGTAGTGATATCCAAGCGGTAGGATCCAGAGTAGAAGCATGCGAAACTCTGCACTCATGAGAAGCTTTTGTGCAGACAATCAACGCGTTTCTACGTAGCGCTTCTTTATCATGATCTAATAACACAAGTTTGGTTGAATCAATTTAAAACCACCTGTGACAAAAGACGGGGAAATGTCCATAAAGGATACACTCCCCCCTGGAGACCTTCCGTAAACGTCATCAAGGTAGGAAATATACAAACATATAAACATACTTGTATTAACAAATACAAAAGTACATATCATGTGAAATACAGAAAACGACTTTTTGTTATCATTAAACAGATTAACTAACTGTAATACCTGATAGTATCAATCCATTAATAGTACTATATGTTGTCCTATTAGTGTTTTCTTGGAAAAAGACAATATAAAATATAAAAATCTTTTCTGAGGACCACTATTTCATGTAACATGGATGGCAGGGCATTATTGCACAAATATGTATGTCAAGTGTTTTTGCACAGACCCTTTCCCTTATTTAACTGTCGCTGTGTTTTTTGGTGAGCAGTTTCAGATATTGTCATCACAGCACTAATATTTACAGACAAATTATGTTACACGGAAATTTTTTTGTCATTGGTCTTTCTCTCCAATAATTCGATTATAATTTAAAAAGGAAAGGACTATTCTCATCTCCAATGGGTTCAATAAGTTAGGATCATGTCCATTCTTTTATTTAACACATTAGGAGCATGACTTCTTAAAACAAATATCCAATAGGACTTTATGATGGTATTAACGGAAGTGCTTGGAAGCAGCAGAAGCATTAACCATTTTGTTATTTATGTCCGATAGATGTCTCCTAACGCAGACCTTTAATGGACACGTTGTATGACCAAGATACTGCTTTTCCATGACAGGCATTCAATCACATAGATGCAGTTGCATGTATTGCAATTAATATACATTGTAACAGGAAGATCATTATTATTCACACACGATGTGATGGTGTTACCTGTTCTAATAGAAGATCATGCTTTGCACTGTTTTTGTCCACATTTGTGTGTAGCCGGGAAGTTTAACCATGTATAGCTTTCTTTGTTGTTAATTTGGCTACTAAACAAACTGGGAGCAATATTCCTGCCTATAGTAGGAGCTCTTTTTACCACACATTTAATACCTTGATCCACCAATGGAATGAATGATGTATCATTTAGTAGTATGGGAAAATATAGCTTGACTATATTACTGATTTTATGAGATTGGTCGCTATACATGGTTGAAAACACTATGGGGCAGATTTATCAAGCTGTCTGAAAGGCAGAATATTTCTAGTTGCCCATGGCAAGCAATCACAGGTCATCTAAATAAAGGCCCAGACTCCTGGTGGGGGTTGTCAGCACAGAAGATGAACTGTTCCTCCCACTGTGACATATAAATATTGGCGAGGGATGGGGAAAATTTTGTCAAATATAATCTATCAAATATAAAGAAGTTATGGGCAAGTTGAAATTCTGTGGCCATTAAAATAAATTCTCTCAGCTCCATATGTACTATATATCTCCATGTGCTTACGTAGGAAATGTAGCCCCAAGTTGTGTGGGATTAATGAATATAGTGCGACGACGTCACACGTCGCCAACTTATGTTCCTCACACCACTCAAAATTCTGCATGATTTGCAGTAATTGTTTTGTGTCCTTCAAGAAGGTGGGTGCTACCCTGGTCAAAGGTTGCAAATAGTCGTCGATCCACTCCCCCAGTCTTTCACCCATACTACCTATCCCAGCGACTATGGGTCTAAGAGGAGGGGGGAAAACCCCCTTGTGAATTTTGGGTAGTGAATGAAAGACTGGGGTAGTCGGATGCGCGACCATCAAATATTTTTTAAGCTTAGCGGGCAATACACCCTGATGTTCGCCTTCCTCTAATAATCTATTTAATTTTTATTAAAAAGTATCTGTTAGATCTTGTTGTAAAGGGCGGTAAGTGGTGCTGCCCCGTGATGTCTTCTCATTCAAGTTTTTATATAGGGAGGCATAAAGGACCTCGACCGAGCTGCCCTTATCTGCAGGTCTCACGACCACGTTGATGTTTTCATGTAATTGTTTCAACGCAATTTTTTCTTGCCATGTCAAGTTATTATGGTGAGATCTCAATTCCCCAGAGGTATGTTTATTTCTTAACAAGACCAATTCTCCCTTCACCAACTCCTGAAATCTATCCAGAGCACTCGGTTGTGAGGCCACTGGATAGAACTCAGGGTTGTGTGTGTGAAATAATTTACATAAATTGTTATTAATGGGCGCTTGTTCACACATGAGTTCCTGCAACAGGAGAATGTTATTTTGTTCTCTAAAATTATGACATATATTATCAGCAGGTGACATTAGATCATGAATATAATCATTCTTTGACACAACATCTGGATTACTGTTAATGTCTCTTGCCAGTTTGTTGACACCAAGAATAGTCCTGAACATATCATTATTGCAACTAGGAGAGAAGCTAGGTTATAAGTCCTTTAGCCGACACATCTATTTGCTGTCATATTCAAAACTTTTTGTCCTTCTGTTTGCATGTTTTTACTCAAGTGTGTCAAGTGTGGTTTATGTCTCTAACCTGCCCTCCTGTTGCGTTTTTTGATCGTTGTTTGTGGATTATATTGTCATGCTGATCTTGTGAATGGGGCATGGAGATATCAATTGAATAATCTGATGACAGACTACCTTTAGAGTCCTCAGTTTCTAAGAAACCAACTTTGTAATTCCCCTCGTTGTGTTTTTTGTATCCTTTTCTTTTTTTCTTTAGGACTGATTTTGGCATTCTTTCTTTGTCAAAACTGTTGAAGCGATCATGTCGTTTCCATGTATACACTTGGTTATTCCGGTAATCTACGGTGTCACCTTGAAATTTGGTGCGTTTAGTTTCTATGCATTTTCTATTTTCTAAATTTTATTATTTATTATATCGATCTGTTTCGTATTGATGACTTGAAAGTTTAGACTGTAGTTCACATTTAAGCGATTCGATCTCTTGTTTAGTGTTGTGTAATATTTCTTGCTCTTGTTTGATAATTAGTTTAATAAGTTTCAAGGAACAGTCGCTTAGTATTTCATTCCAATTGTTCATGAAAGAGGAGGAATATTCTGTGGTTGGAACTTTTTTAATTCTCAGTCCTCTCGGGATCATCTTTTTGTTTAGGTATGAATTTAAAGTTTCAGAATTCCACCAAATGCGGACCTCTTTCTCAGATAATTTTATGAGTTTACCCCAATGTAAAAAAGATTTGGACATAGGATTACATGCTGAATTGTCCATATTAAAAATCTCTGCCGCTTTATTGTGTCTTTGTGCAAGACTTGGGGATGTTGCCCTTTTTTTTCAGCAGGAATCGAAATGTAATTTGTAACAACAAGTTGTATCATATATACTGCAGCTTCGGGAGCACAGAAAACCGCCAATATATAACAAATATAGAAAACACACAAAAAACAATCACAGAAAAGCTCTTGTGAAATCAGCTCACCCTCTCCGTTTAAACATTCCTCTTTGTCTTGACTCTGGACACTCCAGCACGGACAACCCCGGTCACAGGTGCGAGCAGCGTTTAACATGAGAAAGAAACTGTTTCCAGCTGGACATCAGACGTCAGTTTTAGGATAAAATGTAACAAAATTTATTTGAAATCCATTAAAAAAGACATAATGGTACATGACACAGCATAAGGAGTAAAAAATAGCATCAAAGCTTACGCGTTTCGGTAATTAAACCTTATTCATAGCTTCTGCACAACTTTCTGCAGTCTGGCTATTTAACCCTGCCCTTTTTTCAATCCCATGAATCTCTGGGTAAGGTTTTTAACCCTTTCTATGATTTTTCTATAAAAAGTATATGTATTTCCGTATGTCAAACCCACTGCCTCTAACACCATCCTACTAGCTAGTTCTTGTCACCCCAATCATGTCATAAAAAATATCCCAACAGGAGAACTTATCCGCACAAAAAGGAATTGTTCCACACCCTCCCTGTATGAAACAGAGGAGAAAAAAGTTTGGGATAAGCTAAAAAATAGAAAATACCCGGAGTGGATGTTAAAGAGGGCTTCCCATATAGTTCATAATATCCCCCGCTCAGATTTGATTAGCATTAATAACAATAAAAAATCAAAATACAAAAAACAACCAGTAGTGTTCACTACAACCTACAGCGTTCAGTACAAAGAGATTGAAAAAATTATATATAAAAACTTACCCATTCTGTATACTGACCACACACTGTCCGAAATTGTGCACAATAATATAAAATGTGTAGCCAAAAAGGCTCCGAATCTCAGTAACTTATTGTCACCAAGTTTATATCAATCAAATTCAGGCCACACTACATGGCTCAGCACCAAAGGTTTCTTCAAATGTGGAGCAGACCGATGTAAGTGCTGCATGTATGCGATTCAAAGTAAATCTTTTTCCTCATACTCCAACGATGCACAACAAGAAATAAAACAATTTATAAATTGTAATACATCATATGTAATTTATCAGATACAATGCATCTCGTGTGGATTAGATTATATTGGTTGTACTACTAATAATCTTAAAACTCGGATTCGACGACATCTTTCTGATGCCAATGCAGACAGTGCGGTTAATATCTCCGCAGTATCCAGACATGTTAGGGAACATCACGCTGGAGACTGCAGTGTTCTCAGATGTAGGGGTATTGAAAAAGTAATAAAACCTAAGCGAGGTGGAGATCTCAGGCGGATCCTGCTAAATCGAGAAACGTATTGGATCTTTTCTTTGAAAACTAGAGTGCCTTTTGGATTAAATAAGAAACAAGATCTGATTCACTTTTGCTAAAATTGCTAACCTATAAATATACACCCATATATATAATAAATATAAAAAATCTTTTTTGAAAAATTCGAAAACGTTTCCGACGTAATACACCTTTTTGCTTCTTTGAAAAATAAAATGTGGTACTTTTCTTGTAGGTACTAAGGTGGTAATCATCACCTGTATTTCTTTGTTTTTAAATATGTAAAGTTTCCCTTATGTATGTTTACTTTTTATAGAAAAATCATAGAAAGGGTTAAAAACCTTACCCAGAGATTCATGGGATTGAAAAAAGGGCAGGGTTAAATAGCCAGACTGCAGAAAGTTGTGCAGAAGCTATGAATAAGGTTTAATTACCGAAACGCGTAAGCTTTGATGCTATTTTTTACTCTTTATGCTGTGTCATGTACCATTATGTCTTTTTTAATGGATTTCAAATAAATTTTGTTACATTTTATCCTAAAACTGACGTCTGATGTCCAGCTGGAAACAGTTTCTTTCTCAAAATATAGAAAACACAACCGTGGGTGAAATGTCCAGCTAACCCAGATGAATGCAATTCCAAATCCCCTGGTCTCAGCCTTGATACACATAGCGATATCCAAGCTGTAAGATCCAAACAGATTACAGATTACAGCAGTCAGAGGCAAAATGCTAGGGATTCCATCCTTCTGAAATCAATGTGAAAAATTATGCTAATGAGCCAGAAGGCTTGGGGGGGGGTCTGTTACACTGTCCTGGAGAAAGTCTTTTGCTCCCTCAGCATGTATCCCCTCTCTGCCTGCCTGCTGTAATTTTGAACATTGGGAAGGGGGAAGTGTTACGTCACAGTTTTACAGCCTGGGAAGCTACAGTACAAAAGTGCTCCGATAACACCCCTCTGAGCTCTTCTGACTCATTAGCATAATTTTTAAAGTTGGCTTTTGATGCAGATGGAGGCCACGGATAACAAATATAATAAAATTACTGCAGTCACTGTGCTTAGATCTATGATTTTGCACCCATGTGCTAGTGAGTGCCTGCCCACACCTCACTTGTTTATATAATGTTTTTGGAATCATTATAGAAAATTTCAATGGTCATTCAGTAAATAAGCGCTACCACTTTATCATTGCGACATAGAGGCGGTACCCTACTTAAGAAAACCCAACTTACAGATGACCCCTAGTTACAAATGGACCTCTGGTAATTGGTAATTTACTGTACTTAAACCCTAGGCTACAATAAACAGCTATAAAAGTTATTAAAGGTGTCTGCAATTAAGATTTATTGTTAATCCTGGTTCTTATCACAATCCAACATTTTTAAAATCCAATTGTCACAGAGACCAAAATAAATTTGGCTGGTGTTATAATAATTATAACAATTATAATATATACAGTCCTGACTTACATACAAATTCAACTTAAGAACAAACCTAAGCAACCTATCCTGTACATAACCCGGGGATTGTATTGGGAGGACGAGTGGGGCCATGTAGGAGTGACTCTGTAAGAAGCATTTGAAGGTCCTGGTGTGACCAACTAGTCACCAAACCTGAACCCAATCAAGAATCTTCAGAGGGAGCTGAAGCTCAATATTGCCCAGTAACAGCCAAAAGCCGAAACATCTGGGGATCATCTGTGTGGAGGACTGGGCCAAAATCCCTGCTGCAGTGTCTGCAAACTTGGTCAAGAACAATAGGAAATGTTTGTCATCTGTAATTGCAAACAAAGATTTCTGTAGCAAGTGTTAGGCTGCATTCACACACATGTATGGGGGACGTATATACGATATACGTCCCCCATACACTTCTATAAACTCACGGCGGCGTACGGGAGTGGTACGGTGCAGCACACGTGCGGCACCGTACCGCTCCGTAGCCCGTAGAAGATAAGACATGTCCTATCTTTCTACGTAATATGACGCCATGCACTGTATATTCCTATGGAGAGGGGCGGGGGTGAGCTGCGCTCATCCTCTGCTCCTCTCCGCAGCGCTGATGTGTGCCCGCCATACTACGGTACGGCGGGCATACATCGTGTGCATGTAGCCTTAGGTTGCGTTTTTCTATTGTATAAAATACTTATTTCACACACTAAAATGAAAATTACGGTTTTCTGTAATGTGTTTTTAGATTCTGTGTATCACAGTTGAAGTATTCCTATGATGAATATTACAGAACAGTAAATTCTTTGTAAATGGGAAAACTCTTACCTTCCTAACCGTCCCCTATCTAGCGCGACTTCTTGGGCTCTTTCCTGCCCGGCAGTAGCCATCAACTCTGCTGGAAGCCAACAGAGCGGATTACAGTAATAATGCAAAGATCTGGAAGCTCTGTGCACTATCACTGTGACTCTGCTACTGCAGAGCTGGCAGGTGATGGCATCATGTGATGATGTCATCCCTGCCTGATGGCTTCACTGCTACATAGAGCAGGATGAGAGGAGAGACAATCTGCTGTGGGTAAAAGGGGAAAGGTGAGTATCTGTTTATTATTTTACTGTGAGGCACACTAAGAGAGGGAGCTGCTGTGGGGCTAAATAAGAGGATGAGCTGCTGAGGAGGGGCATAATACGAGAGGGAGCTGCTGAGGAGGGGCACAATAAGAGGGGGGGGCTGCTGTGGGAGGGTAAGGGGTAGCTGCTGTGGGTGGGCAGTATAAGAGGGGGGCTGCTTGAGGGAGAGCTGCTGGGGCTGCAAAATAAATGAAGGAGCTGAGGGGACATAATTAGAGGGGGATTTAATATGAAGAGTTGCTGGGGGCACAATATAAGAAGGGGAGTTGATGGGTATTAAGGGTGGAATTATACTCAGTGGTGGTGGAGCAAAAGGACTTGGGAAAAAATGTTGCTGCGCATAGTTTGTCCCTCTTTCTATGTTATGAAAGTTAGGACGTATGAAAACTGTAGACAGATAAATACATAGATGACAAGATACATATTAGATACACAATAAAGAGATACATTGAGTGAATAATAGACAGATAAATGGAGAGATACAGGCAGATGACTAAAGAAGTATAGCTAGCCATTGTGGTAGATAGCTGGTGATAAGTAGTATAGAGATAGAAGGTTGTGTGCTCTGTATACAGGTGAAACATGTTAGTGAGGAGCCCAGCAATCACCTCCTCCCGCTCCATGGCCCCTCCCTGTCCCTCGGTCTGTCGTCTCCTTCCTATGTCTATGTATGGGCAGTGGTGCCCCCTGTCCTCCATCAGCAGCACCTCCTCGTCTGGAGTGATACAGGGCAGCATCGTGTGTGACCCAGCTGCAGCATGGAGGATGTGGATGGTCAGAGCTCAGCCAGAGCCCAGCAGATGGCAGGTGAAGATGATGTTCTGTCTCATCACCATGGCTCCATACATCTCACCCCTCATCATACAGGGATCCTTATGTAACAGCCTGGATCTGCTTCATGCCATCATCACATCTGTTATTACAGAGCTGCTGCCTGCACTGCATGATGTGCAGCTCCTGGTCCTGTCACTATGGACTGATCCATTCACAGGAGATGCTGTCTGAGGATTGTCATCCCTCCAGGTGTCAGCAGAATGCAGTCTTATGATGGCCTTGTATGTTTCTTCCTTTTCACTGCAGCAGATTGTATAATTGTTGTTAGCAATGATTTATATGGGGATATGATTTTTCTAGGTTATGCAGAGTAAACAGATGTATGCATTCGTATGAGACTCAAGGTTTGCTGACTAGTGTTTACAAATCCCTTGTTTCCATAGACATTCTTCATATCTATGATGGACTCTCTTCAGACATAGAAGTAGAGCATACAGATCTGGCTTACTGCTTACAGATTCATACAACCCCCTAGTGAACTTGGACTCATAAGTATATAGAAATGTTATAAGGCTGTGTTCACATTATCCATAGCTGATTTTATAAATACTGGAAAAGGTAGCACAGCATAAAGCACTACTTTTATAGAAAAATGATATGCAAAATGTTGTTAATCCCATTATAAAGTCAGTACGGTCCATCATCATGGGCTATCTAGCATTTAACAGATTGGTAGCTCACCACCATTGTATCAGGTTTTCTGTGCGACTCGCATCAAACTTGCATTGTGTGCTTGCTGGAACGTCCGCACTCTGAGTTCAGTTCCGGTTTATGAGCCTTCGGGCTGGATGTTCCAGCAAGCTCAAAATGCAAGTTTGATGTGAGTTGCATGCATCAAACTCTCTTGTGGGCAATAGGCCTAACCAAAGCTTCAAAGTTTCCCCTTGAGTGGTTATTATTATTTATTAATAGAGCACCATTAATTCCATGGTGCTATACATTCAGTAAGGGGTTCAGTAAGATTTTCTTATATACTGTACTGTACATATGTGTAAAATTCATTAAATATATTTATATTACATTGTAGCTTGGTGCTAGGTGATGTCATGGTTATATAGAGTTTAAAGAGTTCCTAAGTTTGCATCAGAAATAAAAAAATAATTAGCAATTCCCCATGCTGGTCAGCTCCTGTAGAAAGAAGGTAGGTTGTGCTCCTCGATATAACAGGGGCCACATGTATGTCTGAGTGGACTATGTGCCTTTTCAGTCCTTATAGATGCACTAGACATAACTACTGACACAAAAATGTGGTTATAAGAAATATTTTCCAATTTTCTGCAACTTGTTTAAATGTTTAGAGTATACTTTGTATATTATTGCATTGTATATCTTTAGTGTGTTCGAGATTATTTTACAGATTGTAAGGCTTTAGCTATTATACCCTGTCTATTACAACTATAGCGTGCTTGTTATATAGAAATACAGGCATTCCCTGGGTTACGTACAAGATAGATTCTTTAGCTTTGCTTTTAAGTTGAATTTGTATGTAAGTTGGAACTGGTATATTTTATACTTGTAGCTCCAGACAAATTTATTTTTTGTCTGTGACAATTGTTTTTTCAAAATTTGCGGCCCCTTTCTTTCTCCTCCCCTTACATTGTGGCCCCTCTCCCCTACTGCACATACACAATCTCCCCTTCTAGGTACAGAGCTTCCATATGGTCTCTCCCCCTTGAGTGAGGAAGGTGAGAACCCCCCCCCCTGCTTTGCTTCTGAGAGCCGGTGACATCACCGAGCCCTCAGGAGCATTAGAGCATGCGCATTGCCGAAGTCTCATGGCGGCTGCCCGTGCTATCGAAAGTCGTCGGCGATGTGCATGCTCTAATGCTCCTGAGGGCTCGGTGACATCACCATCTCTCAGGAGCGAAGAAGGGAGGGTGGGGGGAGGCGGGGACGATACTCTGCATGCCTCCCCTAGTATGCTAATGCCCAAGCACTGTGACGTAGAGTCAAGTGCCGAGTGGGTTATTAGCAAAGTGCACAATCTAGTGTTATAATCCATGCATTTCGTTATTTGAAAATCTCAAATAACCCAAATGGGTCATAATGCCCATTTCAAAGTGGTAGGTTTCCTTTAATTGTGCCAAAAAAGGAAAACATAAGAAATATATAAATGTTAGTTCTATTGTATCTACCCAAAGAGTCACGTTATTAATGCCAAATAGTGTACAGTGTCAGAATTATTGTGTAAATAGATCCTGCCCTCCCGTCTTCCTCAAATACTTCCCTATTGTGTTTCCCTTTTCCCTGGGGTCTCTACTCTTCTACATAGTTGTTTGTTTTCCTTATTTGTTTCATGATTATTCATGTAAACCCTGGATCTGGGTCACATTGTTCTGTTTGTGTTGTTATTTATTGTTCTGCCTTGCAGCACTGGAGTCCTGGGTTTGATTCCCACCCAGGTCAACATCTGCAAAGAGTTTGTAGATGTTGGCGTGGGTTTCCTCTGGGCACTCCGGTTTCCTTTCACACTCCAAAACATACTGGTAGGTTGTTTAGATTATGAGCCCCATGGGGACAGGGACCAATTTGACTTGCTTTGTGCAGTGCTGCGTAATCTGTGTGCACTATACAAATAAAGAATTATTATTATTATTCAACTATGCACCATATGAACATGATATTGTATTACTATTGTATTCAGGTGACTGTGCCCACAATTTCATATATGCACAATTTATTAAAACATTGTTGAAGCATAAAATGATGCAGCTTTTTTAATGAAAAAATAAATATGGGGTGGTCACTAAGGGCTTAAACTAAGGGGTTCCACCTGTGGAAGACAACATTACAATTTTAAGCTTTGGCACATCAATAGATCCCCTGCTCTGCCATAAAGAGTAGAGCCATGAATTAGAGCCCCCCCTTACAGATAGGACTTTGCTTAAACCTCTGGATATGCCAAATCGCAAACTGCTGAGGGAAAAGGAAGGCCGAGGACAGGCAGTTAGCTTTTTATACACATAAAAAATTCATTATGTGATACATCATTACATAATCATTCCTAGCTACATGTGGATATTGATATTATGTTCTGTAACATGCAGAAAAATGCTGCAGTCAATTTAAAAAACAAATCAGATGATAAAATGTTCAATGTTTGATAATTTGGCAGCTGTATTTTCTTATATCCTACAAGTACTAGATTGTCAGAGAATCTCATCAACATTTGCTGGGTGTGTCAATAAATATCATATTATTAGGAAATAGCATCACCAATAGATAAAGCTAAAGTTGCAACCAGGCCCTTGTGTATAGGGTGGATTGTAGACCCATCTGTGATATGCACAGACACCAGTATTAAAGATAACACATTACAGATGTATTTACCGTTCACCTACAGGGTCCAGCCCGGGCACAGGTCCTTCCATTCGCTGGCTGCCTCAGCCTCTTACAAGAAGGAATCATTCTTACCCCACAGAGTTGCTGAATGGTGAGTGTAAGTAAAGCTATTTTCATTCTTCAAACATATTTTGAAGTAACATTTGCATATTAAACCAAAATAAAAGAGTGAAATTTGCATTAATGGATGTTATTGGATGTATAATGTGGGATAGCATAATGCAGTATAATTTTGAGAATTTTGGGTTTAATACAACTCAAACTCAACACAACTCAACTCAGACAGTACAGTACTTATTGTGCATGCAGTGACTGGGACCTTACTGACTTCTTGCTTTGTCTTGGCCACCTCCAGCTTGCACTGATACGAGTGAACCCGAACTTTCATCCTGTGTGACCAGGACATATTGGCAGATTGGCGGCTGTGCAGCTAATCCGACAAGTCGACACCCCTGCCCGATTACAGCCGTGGCTAGTAGTTAGGGGCCTCAATTTGCCAGTTTGGCTGCATCCACCAATCCGGCAATATGTCTGGGTCACACAGGACACTACTTACTTCCTTTAGATTCCCCTGTTACTGGATAAGGTGCTGTTAATAGTGTGCATAGCTTATGCCCAATGGAGTTGACTAAGTTGTCGACCAGGAAAAGTTCCATTGTTTGTCGTCTTAGATACCCTTCAGCTGTATTGAACACCCCTTTTCTGTACTATAAGGCTGGACGAGTGATCAAATTAATTTGATTAATTTGTCCTTTGGTAGCCTAACATAAGGGGGAGTTAGGCTAGTAAACAATAGTATGGGCCATTCTAGCAGCTTTGTTTTTTGTTTCTGAAACTAATTCCTCGGCTGTGATCTTCATCCTCTATTTACTGTATGAAGTTTTTCAATGCCCTTTTGTCTCCAGTGGAGGGGTTTATATTATACTAGAACTGGAGTACATGGCTTGATAAACTTAGACTTTTACCCCCATAAACCACCTTCATGGACCATGAATGCACTTTAAAGGGGTATTACCATTACAGAAAATGTATGTAATTTTTAAATGATAAAAAGTTATACAATTTCCAATTTACGTTCTGTATCAATTCCTTACAGTTTTCTAGATCTCTGCTTGCTGTCATTCTGTAGAAAGCTTCTATGTTTACTTTCAGTGGACAGAAATCTGAAGATGGTCAGACAGGTGCAAAGCTCATTATATAACACAGCTCTGATTACTCTCTGTGATATAACGGGCCGTGCACCTGTGTGACCATGGGCAGATATCTGTCCACTAGTAGTAAACATAGAAGCCTTCCATAGAATGACAGCAAGCAGAGATCTAGAAAACTGTAAGGAATTGATACAGAAAGTATATTGGAAAATTGTATAACTTTTTATCATAAAAACAATAACAATAATTTGGTGAAATGGGAATATCCCTTTAACTTCAGATTCTGCTACCAATGGCAGCACGTTTTAGAGCAGCAGGAGTTGAGCAGCTGTCTCTATTCCCACATTGATACATATACAGCTTCCAATCTATCATAAGAACTCCCCCCTAATTTTTGAGCATAGAAAAGATCATAAATGAAAACATTAAAAATAAAAGTCACATCTTTTCCCTCAAAATAATGTACATTTTTTTCCTGCTCAATAGCTTGCCACTGTGGTCACACTATTTGACAGGTCCACTTTAAATATCACATCCATATGCACTTGCACATATGCACATTTCGGGGCAGATTTATTAAGGTGTCTAAAAGTCAGAATATTATAAGTTGCCCATGGCAACCAGTCACAGCTCCCCTTTAAAATATTCATGAGCACTGGTAAAATGAAAGCTGAGCTGTAATTGGTTGCTATGGGCTGACTTTTAGACAGCTTGATAAATCTGCCCCTTTATCTCAAAACCTTGTCATTCTTATGGCCTCCTTTTGCTGCTATTACATTTTCTTTTAGATAACTATGCCTTTCTTTAGATTTCTTCTTTTTGTAGTCTGTGAAATCAGAAGTGCGTACCCAGGGACTAACTTTATATAAAAATGTCCAACTTGTAATGAAAGAGGCTGAACCAAGTATTATTGTTATCCCCTATCCACATAAGATGGGATACCAAGATGCATAAAAAGAGTACCAGAACATTATATTTGAGGATAATAATTTCTGTAACTCTTAGATTCAGAAGATGAAGAGCCACCGGACCTTGAGTCAGAATCTGGAGACGTTCCGAGTGGTTCAGAAAGTGGTCCCAGTAGCATGCTCTTAGAAAGCCAAGATCTAAGAACCCAGATTATACAACTGCTCACAGAGCTGGAAGAAACCCGGGAACTGGCACTAAAACATGAAGACAGCTTTTTGGAGATGCAGGGTAAACAGCATTACAAAAGCCAAGCATCTGATGTTGCATTATGTAATTTTTAAAAGTGATTTATTTATATTTAATTTTTTACATTTTTTGTAGCATGCATTGCACTTTTTCTAACCCTGAGCCAACACTCTGCCCTGGGCAGCAATCCCCCATAAGCATGACCCCATTTTAAGTACAATTTTTTCCCATCATCACACATTTGTTGGAGCACAACTTTGGCCGCTCACCTGCAACATCCGTCTGCTAATATAAGACAATATAAAAATATATAATATATATATATATAACATGGCGTTGTCTGCTGTGGTTAATTCATAAATACAGGGATCCTGGAAGAAGAACGATTGGCGAGCGCTCAACAGGCTGAGATTTTTACTAAGCAAATTCAGAGACTGCAAGGTGGGTTGTACGGTGACACAAATGTAGATTATTTACAAAATCAGTGTCATTTACTGTGTAAATTCATTATGGCATAGATCAGTAATCCCAAACCCTTTTCTAATTACGGCCCAGCTGCACAACAATTTGTTTTCCAGGGACTGGTGAGGGGACGGAAGTGGAAGGTGAATTGAACTTTGCAAGCCCCAGCCGTAATCTATACCTAACCCCAGCCCATTGTATTCCAGCAAAGTCTAATCCTGCCCCCCATTAAACCCCCCATTGGCCTCCATTTTATATAATGCTGTCTTTTCCCACCCCTTTTATGTGACACATCTTTATACAGAGGTGGCTAGAGAAAAGGGTGCATTATAAAGAGGGGCTGCTTTTGCTGTGAAAAAAGACTCATATTCTGGCCTTTCCCTTTCCTCTCTGCTGATGTATGCAGCTCTGAGGCTTGCAGTTTTTTGGACGCGGCCTGGGACAGGGTGTTCCGTGGCTCTTTCATGGTTGGGGACTGCTGTTATAAAGGACAATTTCATACAAATATTGCTGTTAAAATATAGTTATATAGTGATCTCAATCTCCTTCTTTACACTGATCTGTAGGATCACTGGACATAAGCTATGAAATAACCTCTTCACTACCTAAAATCTCCTGTGATGTTGGCATTAGTAGTTTTACTGATCATCAGGGAATCAAGGATACTACCATTAATGCTTTAGCTAACCTACATCAACCAGCTTATTACCATAAACCCTTTTCACCTCTCACTGACCAAATGTAGATAAAAAATGTCTTCCAATTACTTCTAAGTCAATCTGAGCCAGCAATACTATGTTCATTTTAGGACATGGTCAGAAGTCTGATCTTTGAATTTGACCATGTCCTAAAATGGACACTGTACAGCAAGAATTTTATCATATATATCAATATGTGTAATGTTCACTCTCTCAGGATAACATGCTCTTCCTATCTCTCTAAAGCCCAGTTGCGCTCTGTGCAGGAAGAAGTGGACAGCTTGGAGCAGGAGAAAGAGTGTGAGCTGCTGGAGGTGTCCCAAGAGTTACGGTGTGCACAGGAAGAAATCATGTCTCTGCGGCAGGCGGCAGAAGAAGCTGCAGCTGAGAGGGAGAGTGACATTGCGTCCTTGCAGGAGGAGCTGTGCAGGCTGCGAGCAGAGCTGCATGAGTTGCAGGAGACAAGACAGGAGTATGAAATGGAGATAACCTCTCTTAGAGCAGAGATCAGCATGAAAAGCTGTAGTGGCCATGCAGGTCAGGAGCCAGCAACCCTGCAGGGTAAGCACGTTCCTCCATCATAATGCTCTGTGGCTGGAATATGTTTTCACCATCTTAATACAGTGCTGCAGGGTACCACTTCATTATGTACATACTGAATGCAGCTATAAAATATCTTAATGCAACTTTAGACACAAGATCAAGACATTCGTCATAAAATCCCATTCCATTTTATCCTATGGTATGTATGATAATAGGCCATTGTACATTAAATACTTTTATACAGAGGCTGAACCACTTGGCTAGGTCAGTAATGAATCAATATATCGGAGAGGGACATACTTATGACAATTATATATTGATTTTTCAATTCATGTAAAACTTTTATTAACTAACTACAGATGTTACCCCTGACACATGAAGCAGTAATGGCATAAGGAATTCCCTAGGGCAAAGACATTCCTTAGGGCAGTGATGGCGAACCCTTTAGGGACTGAGTGACGAAACTACAAGCAAAAGCCACATATTTTTTACAAACTGCCAAATGCCAATTTAAAGTAACTCACAGGTTTCAAACGTATTGGTGCTTGAGGATACCAATACAGTAGCAAGAAGGA
The DNA here is from genome assembly GCF_040894005.1 of Engystomops pustulosus. Classification (NCBI taxonomy): domain Eukaryota; kingdom Metazoa; phylum Chordata; class Amphibia; order Anura; family Leptodactylidae; genus Engystomops; species Engystomops pustulosus. The sequence continues at coordinate 134,019,509 of NC_092414.1, forward strand.
TAAATTCAGACTATTATTGTAGTTTCCCTCTAAGGTCCCCTTAACAGGATGAATCACAGGTCCGGAGAAGGGGCTACAATGATAATCCAGCTCTGTTCACACCTCATGCGCTTCAAGTCACTTTAAAATAGTGCTGAACGTGGCACATCCTTGGCTGCCTGTGACTGCAGCAGGAGGTTTTGAGTCTGGAATGGTGACTTTTGTGATGGGTGATGGCCTGGGTGCCAACAGACAGTGCTCCCAGTGCCACCTCTGGCACCCGTGCCATAGGTTCGCCACCACTGCCTTAGGGTATCTGCCAGTGGCGGATTAAGTGTCCCATAGGCCCCAGGCTGTTCATACGACTAGGGGCCCCCCCAGCGTCCAAACCAACATGTGCCCGGATGTTAGGACTTAAGTACTACTCTTTATGCTCTATATCTTTAATCTTTTACTATTCATTAAAGAAATATCTATGATGTCCCCTTGTCTTTGGCTTTTTCACTATGAGAAAAATATTTTTCATACAGTATATACTCATGTATAGTAATGTTTATAATGTCTAATAAAATATCAACAGCAGAGCCCCCTTTAATGTCATGTCCACAGTACCCCTTTAAAGTAATGTCCAAAGCAGAATCCCCTTTAATGAAATGGTCACAGCAGAGTCCCCATTTACAAAAATGTCCACAGCAGGGCCCCTCTTAAATTAAATGTCCACAGCAGGCCCCCCCTTTACAGAAATGTCCACAGCAGAGATCCCACCCCGTGGACCACAATTCATGAATCAGGCTCACATTGCAAACTGCACACTACACAGGCAAACTGTACATAGTACAGACTGCGGGACACAGTCTCATAACATGGTCATATATGTCCGAAAGGGAGCTTTACGCAAGACCGGGGACTGACATCCAGCCCCCACGCCCCCCCCCCATTTTTTATTTTTGAAATTTCTCTAACATATCACTTTTCTTAAATACATGCCACTAATGGTATGGACAGTACTCTGTATCCAATTGGTGGCAATAAGCTTCTTAGCCTGGTATATAGAAGGCACACTTGCCTGGTAAAAGCAAGGGACCCTGAGTCAATAACATCCCCTGCTAGTTGTAAAAGGCATATTAATGGAACAGTTTGAAGGTAGATACCACAGACTTCCCTTAGCAACTCCAATACCACATTCCAATATGGCCCTAATTTTACACATTCCCAAAACATGTGCATCATAGTGTTTGCAATAAATTAGACAATCTGTGAGCTTCTAAGAGTGATAACGTAGGAGTAATTTGCAGATCTTCCTTCCACTTCTTTATTTGAAGCAGGTATCATAATAAGTATTTACATTATAACGTCTGGTTCAGAACAGAGATCAAGCCTTTTGTACTCCGTGTGATAGGGGGTTCTATTCCCCCCTTTCTTCCCTTTTTTGACCATTCCAAGCATGCCACAATTGTAAAAATGATTAAAAGGAACCAGTATAGTTGGCAAACTGCTTCTGTACTTGCTCAATTGTTCCCCAATTAATATATGAACAATTGTCACTATTCCTTTCAGAAAGGTTTACGTTAGACCAAAGTGGGGTATACTTGGTCTATCCCTTCAACCCCATAAGCACTAACCCCTGTCCGTTGGTTATTCGCTCTACTTTTTTCATCCTTCGTCCAACTTTAATAAATTGAATGATACCTACCATTTAGCCCCTTCCACCACCAACTTACCAGCTATTCCCAAATCTGTTCTCTCTCCCCATTCGTTCATGCTGCAATTGTGCAGTTAAGTAATAATAATAATCTTTATTTATATAGCGCCATCATATTACATAGCGCTTTACAAAACATAGGAAACAAATACAAATATAATATAACATGACAGAGCACAACATTTGTATGGAACAACAGGAGTGAGGTCCCTGCTCGCCAGAGCTTACGGTTTATGAAGATGATGGGGTAACACGAGGTAAAAGAATATTTAATGGTCAAGCCATTCTTCTACACAAATATACACAAAGATTGGGAAGTGCTAATTCATATTCCTCCTTGTCACTCTGTATGTATTCTAACCTAATCCTCTGTGTTTACCTTTCCATTACATAGGTTGAAAACCTATATCTATTTTATGAAGAGGTGTCATAGGTATCCAGATCAGGGCAATGTGCGATACATTCAGCATAAAAAAGTATAATTTCAATTAAATGAGTGTGGTTGAAGCGGGTCTTTGTCCAGCTTTGGTATCACTACCATTATCGCAAGAATGGAGTTAGGTGATCTCCCTGTATCATACACCCTCTCTGGAATCTTTGAGAGCTTAGTACCAGCTTTGGAAGTAGAACAACACTGTGCTGTTCTATGCTCTGTCTATGTTAGAGGTTTGTCTAGGGCAGTGATGGCGAACCTTTTAGTGCCTGGGTGCCCAAACTTCAACCAAAAGCCACATATTTATAGCAAAGTGCCAGCACAGCTATTTAAGCAGTAAGTTATTTCTGCTTGTTCTTTGACAACTTTCAATCCTTCAGCCTCCTAAAGACACCAACGCAATTGAAAGGAGGAGGGCAAATTCGCCTATCATTGTAGGAAGATTCTAAAGGAAGATTCTTTGAGTCCTGTCTGGTGAACTTCATGCTGGGGCGATGGCCTGGGTGCCCACAGAAAGGGCTCCGAGTGCCGCCTTTGGCACCAGTGCCATAGGTTCGCCACCACTGGTCTAGGGCCTCCCTGGCCTCTGCTGAGAGCTCATGGACAGGCAGTCATTCTGCTTACTGTACACTCTGTTGTTGGTAACCTTCTCCTACCTCAAAGTAATGCTGTTTTAGAAAAAACGCTTGTATTCAGCATAGCTAACCATGTGCTTAGTATACATGTGGGTAATTTATACCAAACGGGACATAAGCGGCTTTTAAAATAGCCAGCTATCAAAACTGGCATCAGCTGAGCTGTCGCCACAAATACTAGTGCTCTTTGCAGGGCTGCACAATTAAAGAGGGGAGGCACAAAAACAGCACGTAGTATACATTGTATTTCATATAGTGTACTTCAAACACATATACATTTCCTCTTGATCCATCAATTTGCGGATGCAAACAAAAGGTATATTTTTATGTATTAAAACGTGTGCAAAATCCCCCACCGGGGCCTAGCTTCTTTTTGGGGCCTGAGGGCAGCTGGGGTTCAGAATACCGGAGTGGCTGGCGATTGCAGCCTAGGGTGCGCTGATGTCACGGTGCTTGGTATGGGGACCAGAGGGCTGTCCTACAGCCTGGCAGGTCTCCAGCAGGTGGTGTGTGCAAGAAATATGGAGGGAGAGACTGAAGAACTGGCTTCTCCCTGGGGCAAGCCCTTAGTGTCTGTAAGATAAATCCCTGGGTAATGGATGGGGAAGCCCGTGGTGGTAGACAGCCATATCCAGGGATCAGATGGAGGCAACGTTGTGCAAATTAACTCACGGTTCTTTATTGAACAACAGGTAGCAGGCAACAGGCCTAAACGGTCAACAGCAGATTCTGGTACTGGAGTGGTCATGGAGAGTGGTCATGGAGAGCACAAATATAGGAAAGTATGCAGATAAGTAGTAAAACTTAAAAATATCAATTAAAACAGCTAAAGCAAAAAGTAAATGCAGCAATAATGTCTGTACACTTAGATCAAGAGAGTAAATCAGCCTACAACTGCAGTTCAGGCCCTCCCATGCTTATCCTCATATACCAGTGGCTTCCTCAGGGGTGCTTTTTCTTTAGCTTTTTAAATAGTTTTTATCTGAGTGTTTTCTTGTATTTAATAAAGTATTCTTGACTGCTTTATTAAAGTTGTAATTTTTCTGTGGCTATATTCTCTACCCTCCTGTACAGGTTTTGAGCACTCAATGACAGTTTCCTCCTCCCCCTTGTGCCAATTCAGTCTAGCATTGCTTCTTTTGTTGTATGATATGTATGTCAACCAATTTTCAAATGTATAGCTCCTTGGAATTAATGGTACTTGGAATTAATTAATTTAAAAAATAATATTTCGTAAACACTTTTTCTGTGCTGCCATGTCATTAATTTAAGTCTGTCTCCTGTGACAGGTGAGCTGCAGTTCTTGCGTGATCAGTGTCAGCACCTCCAAATGGAGCGTAGTATTCTGCAAGAAAGTAACAGTCAGCTAAAGAGTCATCTCTTACTTCTGGGAGGAGAAAGGTATAGTTATTGCATTTATGTCAAATTTTGCTTCAGTTTGGTGGTTTATATATCTGAATAACATCAGTGAAATTAAAGGGAACCTATATTCATGACATGTAGGATCTGCTTCAACTCTTCAGATTCTTTTTAGTGTCCACAGGGAGAGAAATCTTAACTACTCTACGGAGGATAAGGGTCAACTCCTATCTGGCAGTGTTAAGACGGATACAGTGTTAATTCTTCCAACTACTACTACACTGATTGCTACACTGTCTCCCTCTCCCCCTACTCCTGTATTCTCAGTGCTGAGAGAGTAGGGGGAGAGGGAGACAGTGTAGCAGTCTGTAAAGCAAGAACACAGAGCGGTATGGGTAGACTCATTAGCATAATTAAAAACGTGATTTTAGATGAAAGGAGGCCTTGGATAACATATTTTAGAAGATTACCAGAATAAGGGTGCCTGGAGTACCTGGTTTGCCATACTTGAATTTGATGGTTGCTTTATTTTAAAGCATCAATTTCTGGACAGTCTGTGGTGCAATGTGGCATTTATGGATGAAACAAGACATGATGTCCCAGATTTGCTCAGTTGGATTCGGGTCTGAGTAATAGGCAAGCCAGTCCATAGCTTTAATGCCGTCATCTTGCAGGAACTGCTGATACACTACAGCCACATGAAGGCCCACTGCACCTACATATGATTTCACATTGGGTCTGAGGATCTCATCCAGATACTTAATTGTAATCAGGGTACCTTTGGCTATCGCATGGAGGGCTGTGCGGCCATCCAAAAAAATGGCTTCCCCCTCCATTACTGACCCACTGCCAAATGGGTCATGCTGGAGAATGTTACAGGCAGCAACACGTTCTTCTTGGCATCTCAAGATTCTGTCTGTCATATGTGCAGTCCTTCTTCTGGGTTATTGCCCTCCTAAAGCCCTCTCCTGTTTCCTGGTATCCTTGCTCCATACTGTGTAGACAGCGCTAACAGGCACAGTGTTGATTCGTACGTATGAGTATTATAGTCCCAAGGAGGTCTCATGTGTGGGAGAGCTGAAACTTCTGTGTGCTAGTTTATGAAGTTGCACATTTTCTCTTGACAAATGCTAAATAGATGGATTTATGTTTAGCTTTTATGTAATGGAGAACATATGTTTATTTTATTCATGCAGGCTTGGTACCTGCTTGAGATCTGCATGAAATTGCTATTTGTCTAAATAGAGAAATATTCATTTTCCCTTTTCATGGAAAGACCACAAGTGAGTTTCTTTATTGTAGCATTAATTTAATAATAATAATAATAATAATAATCTTTATTTATATAGCACCATCATATTCCGTAGCGCTTTACAAATCATAGGGGACAAATACAAATATAATATTACATTACAGAGTACAAACATTCGTATGGAACAAAATGAGTGAGGTCCCTGCTCACAAGAGCTTACAGTCTATGAGGAAGAGTGACACAAGAGGTAAAATAATATATAATGGTCCAGCCATTCTTCATAAGGGAATAGAACAAAATATAATAAATAGAAGTGCTGTCGCTTGACCCAGTCATCAGCCATCATCTTATATAAAAGGTCCAGGGTGAATGGGACTCCATAGAAGCTTGGTGACTGCTGGTCACCAGATGGGAGGCGGACACAGGACGGGTTAGTAGAAATAGAGTTAAAACTTCATGCTGTTATAGGCTTGTATAAAGAAATGGGTTTTAAGAGCACGTTTGAAACTTTGGAGGTTAGGTGTTAGTCTGATAGTCCGGGGCAGAGCATTCCATAGAATGGGTGCAGCTCTAGAGAAGTCTTGGAGATGCGAGTGGGAGGTCCGCACTAGGTTAGAGGTCAATCTAAGATCACTAGCGGATCTAAGAGCAGAAATTGGGCGATAGACTGAGATAAGAGAGGAGAGGTAGGGGGTGCAGCATTATACAGAGCTTTGTGGATGAGGGTTATTATTATTTTAGACTGTATTTGAAAGGAGACTGGCAGCCAGTGCAGTGACTGGCATGAACTAGAGGCATCTGTGAAGCGTTTAGTCTAAAAGTCAAGCCTGGCTGCTGCATTAAGAATCGATTGGAGAGGAGAGAGTTTGGTGAGTGGAAGACCGGTTATTAGAGAGTTACAGTAGTCTAGACAAGAGTGAATCAGAGCATTTTACAGGTTTCAAATTTGAGAAACGGTCATATTCTAGAGATGTTTCTGAGGTGCATCCGGCAAGAGATTGAATGTGTGGCTCAAAGGAGAGCACAACCCCAAGACAGCGGGCCTGATACTTTGGGGTTATGGTGACCCCACAGACTGATATGGAGAGGTTAGGATAGGTTCTGTTAGTGGATGGTGGATAGACAAGAAGTTCAGTCTTAGAAAGATCAAGTTTCAGGAAGAGAGAGGACATGATGTTAGAGACAGCAGAGAGACATTCGCTAGTGTTCTGGATTAGGCAAGGGCTGATGTTATGTGCTGAGGTATATAGCTGGGTATCATCAGCATAAAGATGATATTGAAAACCGAATCTGCTGATGGTTTGTCAAATGGGGGCAGTATAGAGGGAGAAGAGAAGAGGACCTAGGACTGAGCCCTGAGGAACACCAACAGTGAGAGGAACAGAAGAAGAGAGAGATCCAGAAAAAGAGACACTGAAAGTGCGGTCAGAGAGATAGGAAGAAAACCAAGAGAGTGCAGTGTCCTTCAGGCCAATGGAGCGAAGCATCCTGAGGAGATGCTGGTGGTCCACAGTATTAAACGCTGCCGAGAAATCCAGAAGAACCAGGAGAGAATAATCCCCTTTGGATTTAGCAGTGAGGAGATCATTGGATACTTTAGTAAGAGCAGTTTCAGTAGAATGCATAGAGCGGAAACCAGATTGTAGGGGGTCAAGGAGTGAGTTAGCTGAGAGAAAACGGGAAAGTCAAGAATACACCAGGCGTTCCAGGAGTTTGGAGATGAAAGGGAGGTTAGAAACTGGTTGGTAGTTAGTAGCATTGGATAGGTCCAGTGAAGGTTTCTTTAGTAATGGAGTAACAACAGCATGCTTGAAAGATGAGGGAAAGACACCAGAAGAGAGAGAGGGGTTTAAGATTTTAGTGAGGTGAGAAGTGACTGCTTGGGAGAGGGACTGATGGGGTCACTGATGCAAGGAAGGGGATTTATGGAGTTAGTGGACTGAGAAATTATTTCTTGGAATGCAGTCGATTATATCTTTAAAGTAGGTGGCCAGATCTTCAGCCTGTGACAGGTTGCTGTACCTTTGGTGTTAGTAAGGACTGAAGAGTATTGAATAGCCTTTTGGGGTTAGAAAGAGAAGATATTAGATTAGTAAAATAGACCTGTTCAGCAAGATAGAGAGCAGAGTTATAGGATTTGAGCATAAATTTAAAGTGAAGAAAGTCAGCGGAAGGAAACAGGTTTGTGCCGTGTGCCAAGGTTGCCTACATTTGAGTTGAAAGGCTCGAACTGACGGTGGTGCCATCTTGTCTAGGGCACTTTTGAGAACATCATTATAATGATTAGTAGCCAGGTTAGGAGAGGAGAGAGAGGAGATGGGGGACAGCGGTGGCTGCACAGTTTCTACGAGGTGGGGAACACTAATGGCACGTGGGTTCCGGTATGTCTGATAAATGGACATATTCTGTACAGGAAAAGAACTATTTACAGTAAAAGAGAGAAGGTTATGGTCTGAAAGTGGAAAGTCCATGTTAGTAAAGTCAGAGACAGAAGAGAGTCGGGCAAAGACCAAGTCAAGAATGTTTCCCTCTTGGTGAATTTAAAAAGATAAGGTTGCATTCGTCTTGTAGACATGTGATATTTAACTTGAACTGTATTTTGGATATGGTCGACTATCCTGCTTTCCATACTTGACCATACTTGGTCAGCTCTGGGTAATTAAATCTTCACCCGTGCTGCAGTCTCTTCCCACTTTATAAAGGAGTCATATTGGACTCTGAAACACGTTGTGTTCCAGAGAAAATACTTTTTACAATATACTTCCTGTCCACATGAATACCTGAGTGCTCCAATTGAGACAAAAAAACCCTGCTTTCCATACTTAGTGATTATGTAAGATGAGTTCATTATTAGGATCATTACAATAATTAGGAAAGAGGATTATGGGAATTTATAAAATAGAGATTGAAGGTTACAGTTAAAAGAGAAATATTATTAAAATTATAATCAGTTATAGTCATAATCAGTCACAGGGCAGTTTCTTAAGGTGAATCTATCTCTATATTTAACTTTTTTATAATATATTTTTAATAACTGACCATTCTGACCATGATTAAGGGGGGCTGCTATGTTGCCTGAACTTCTTCTCTGAACTTGCCTCTCTACTCCTACTCCCAGGCATGTACTTCTCTGGCTGTACCAGAAGCGCGCACAAACTGTATCAGAAGCTCCACTAGGATGCACAGGGAAATGGGACAGCAGAGGCTGCTGGGACGTGGGGTAGCCTTTACTTCTACAGTCCGGACAGGCCACTAGATGCCCCAGCAGCCTCTGCTCATAATTTGGATAAATCAATTACAAAGTTTCAGGTTCAGGTTTAGCTATATAAAAGGATTAGAGAGGCACACTTTAGTGCTGAGGATGGAAGGAGAAACAATAGGATCTACCATAATAGATAAATTCCCGATGGTAGGTTTTCTTTAATGAGATGAATGTTAAAAATAAAACCCCTACATCAGTGATGGCGCGCCTATTAGCGGCCAAGTGCCCAACGTAACCCAAAACCCCCTATACCAAAAATGAAAACAGTAACTTATTGCTAACTGTTCTTCAACAATCATATTGGCTTCCTGAGGACAGCAACACAGTAGAGAGATGGAAAATTTTCATCATTTTAGCTTCTTTCCAGTGTCCCTCTGTGCACAGAGAATCGTGAGGCCAGCAGGAGGTCCTCCAAAGATAATTCAGCCCTGTCTATTCATTCTCCCTCTTCCTACAGTTCCCAGTAGCAAAGGCCGTATCAAAATATGTCTGAAAGCAGCATCTTTTAAGTTGCTTGGAACTGCAGGAAGATTCTTTGAGTCCTGTCTGGTGTGCTGGGGTGATGGCCCAGGTGCCCACAAAAAGGGCTCTGAGTGCCACTTCTGGCACCCATTCCATAGGTTCGCCACCACTGCCCTACATAATTAGGGTCAGTCTATTATTAGGTCTAGGGGCCAGAGAAAAGATGGCAGGGTATACTACTTGTCATTACATATATATTACTTTTAATTACTTGGCTTTCTTCTGGCTTCCAGAGGCTGAAAACTACAAGCTACAAGGAGATAAGTGATCCGAGGGAAGGGGGAGACAGGCACATATCTGTGAGATGTAGCAGAGCTTACAGTGTAAGGCCCCATGCACACGACCATATAAAAATAGCCGTATATGTGTATATATACAGCTGGAATACGACCCCATGCATTCCTACGGGTAATATGGCCATCCATGTACATGGCCGTATTGTCCACCATACCGTGCCATAAGTGAGCTGTATAAAATATAGATCATGTCTTATTTTCCACCGTATTTCCGTTCCGTATAGCCAATAGAAAGCATGGGGAACGTATAAAATACAGGCTAAATATGTGCTGCATATGGCTGTGCACCGTATGCTGCCGTATATATATATTCAGTATCCAGAAGCAGTGGGAGGTGCATTCTGTCAGGCAGCCAATAGTCAGCCATTCATCATCTGCCAACCCCCCGTATTTTGTACAGATAGAGTGCAATACGTTGCCATACTGTTGCAATACGCCCCTATTTACGGCCAGAAAACAGCCGTATATAGAGAACAGACCATATGGTCATGTGCATAACAGTGTAAAAGTCTGTCAGCCTGTCTGTGTAATCGCATGCATCTCTGATCTGTCTCATCTCTATGTGCCAGTGTGTTAGTACAAAGGCCAGATGAGAGTGCTTATGCACCTTGTATCCTGATAATGTAGCCACATTGTCAACCCACAGAACTGGATAATACAGTAATGTGTCTGCTTAGAGAGGCCCCGCCCACACCCTGGGAATTTACACTAAGCAGCCTAGAGAGCAATAAAACTGAGTAAATTGTAAAGTAAGGGATTAAAATGATCTTTATTGTGTTACCATCAGTAGGGGATTGAAATGAATTTTCTTTCGAGTGAAAACCCCTTTAATTAACAGTTTTTAAGCAGGAAGAGGAATACAAGTGGATGTTTTTTACGTTGCACTTTTGTACAATAAAATCACTTATTTGCCAAAAACCTTTTGTTTTAATGTCCCGATAACCTTTTTTCTGTAAACAGAGCTATTAAGACATGACATATGACAAAAAATAATTTCTTTTTAACATTGTACATGTGGTATAAGTAATGCAATATTCTTACAGCATGGGATGTTATGAACATTTTTCATTAGTGTCCATTTGGTTCTTGAACACTAGTGGGCGCAATTGATAGTATTATACAGTGAAGAATTACTTGTTTATTGCAATGTACTGGGCAACAGAAAAGTTAACCTATAAGTCTTTAACCCTAGCAACATCTAATTGGCTGAGTTGCTCTAAAGTTCATGTTTGTCAGAGTATCAGCTTTATGATACAGTCAACACCTGCTTCTAGTATCCCATTTCTTAGATGTTCCAGACCAATGTGTTTTAATGTAAATGTAGTAATAAAACTACTGTAGGAGAATGTAGCAAATTGGAACGAGTTGTAGCTTTATACCATTTCAGACGAGGTATCAAATATGAACATGGCTGCATTTTAACACCATAAATCTGTGTGATACTCTGCAGGGTGGAGGACACAGATTGCCAGGATGGCACAGAAGAGACACATCAAGAGCATGGAGAAGAGAATGATAGCCTGACAGAGAAAGAAATCCCACAGTATGATGCTGAGAACATCCTTGCCCTGAGCGGAGTTATAGAGACAAACAGTGCGGCTGAGCTGGAGAAGCAGAAAATAAGCCGTGAAGAAGACAAGAGCAGACTGCACAACCAGCTCCAGAGTGCGGAGGAGAAGGTGCAGAGGGCACAGAGTGAGGTCAGCATGTTCATTTACACCCATAAGATACAGCACAGATACAGTAAGTGCGTGATCACTGAGGATCCATCAGTTGTGACCCCAGTAATCACAAAAATGAAAGCCCCAGAGTGCTGCAAATAAAGAGCTGATGTGCATGTTCAACCAGTGGTCAATTTACTTCAAAGGGACTTCTATGGGAGATGGCTGTCATGGAAGTAAATAGGGGGCTAGTTGAGTATATGAACCCCAATTGCAGTGACTGTTGGGGGCCTTGGTGTAAATGCAAAGGTTGAAATCTGGGCCAGCTGCACAGAAATGGGACCTAAAGTGGCAAAAACAGCTGTGGATTTATATGTTCTGTCTTTTCGTGGCCTTAACAACTTTATTAAAATGCTAATAATGATTTGCTTTTAGAAACATATACTTTATCATTTCAATTTGCCAACTATGTACCCTAGAGTTTTGAGTGACTGAATGAAAAAAAGGCTACTTTAACATTGCAAAAATACTATGCATAATGCATTAATATAGTTATTCAATGTTAATATTATATGGCTGTTAGTGGTGTCCTTTGCTGTTTTCCTGTATTTATAGCAAAAATAATGTGAGATGTATTACTATTTTTCCATTGTTAATAACAGAATATGGAAGGGAAAAAGAGTAAAGGACACCACCATAGTTATTGTACAGGGCCACATTTATTAAAGTGTTTGCGCTAGGTTTTTGTCCGACTTTGTACTGAAAGAAGGTACAATCCGCTTACATATGTATTTTTGAGATGTTTGCGCCAATATTGTGTTTAGGCAGCACTATGCCCGTGCGGCACAAAATTCTGCACCTAAATTCTGTGCTGTGGTGTAGAGTCAGATCGTGTACTGCATTTATTACTGGGACTTGACAAAATCAAAATAGTTTTGCACGATCTTTATTAAAGGTGCACCAAAAAAAGTTGGTGCACACTTCCCAAGAAGTGCAGGGTGCCTCGGATTAATGAAGACTGTGCGCCAGTATTCAATAATCTGGTACTTTGCACACTTCACAGGCAAATTGCACTGCACCGTAGTCTTTTATTTTAACATGAATCATAGACTATGATGGATTGCGCATATTTTTTCTCCATGTTCGTGTTTTAATGTCTGGCCACCTATATTGCATATTCTTGCAGTGCGCTGGTCTCCTGTCTGAGATTGAGGAACTGCAGCAACGTCACCGCCTCAGCCAGGAGGAGCAGGAGAAGTTACAGGAGGAGCTGAGGTTATGCAGAGAGGAGATCCATAGGCTGAAGGAGACTGGCTTGCAGGTAACACTAATGTTTCTTCTTCTACAACATCCTAGGCCAGTGGTGGCGAACCTATGGCAGAGGTGGCACTCAGAGCCCTTTTTGTGGGCACTCGGGCCATTGCCCCAGCACACCAGACAGGACTCAAAGAATCTTCCTGCAGTTCCAAGCAACTTAAAAGATGCTGATTTCAGTCATATTTTGATACAGTCTTTTCTACGGGGAACTGTAGGAAGAGGGAGAATCAATAGACAGGAGAGCTGAATTATCTTTAGAGGACCTCCTGCTGGCCCCACGATTCTCTGTGCACAGAGGGACACTGGAAAGAAGCTAAAATAATGCAAATTTTCCATCTCTCTACTGTGTTGCTGTCCTCAGGAGGCCAATATGATTGTTGAAGAACAGGGAGCAATAAGTTACTGCTTTCATTTTTGGTTGGCACCTCGCGATAAATAAGGGGGTTTTGGGTTGCGTTGGGCACTCGGCCGCTAAAAGGTTCCCCATCACTATCCTAGGTGATATGTAGTCTGTAGTTTACCATTTGGTGGTTTAATTTAATAAATTCAATTCAATTAGAAAAGTAGTCTGTTTTTTAAAGGCCAAGTTTCTAATAATTTTTATAATTACTTTCAATTTTGTTACTTTGTAGCTCCTTTATAGGTTAATGACTGTAGTACTGTACTGTTATGTGTAAATCTATGCTACTAAGGCTGCTTAAACTTTTACTTTGACGTTTCCAAAATACTGCAGTAGCTATCATAGTTACCAAAGCCGACCCAAGTATAAGCCAAGACACCTAATTTTAACATCCAAAAATTTGGAAAACATATTGACTTGAGTATAAGCCGAAAGGTGGGAAATGCATTGGTCACAGCCTACACCCAGTATATAGCCACCAGCCCCCTAGTATAAAGCCTGTAGCCATCTTGTATATAGCCAGTGCCTGCACCCTTGTATATAGCCAGCAGCCCCCTGCCCCCAATATAGCCAGCATCCCCCTTGTATACATCCAGCCAGTGCCCCCTAGTATATAGTCAGTGCCTGCTGCCCCGCGCCGTCCCTTCACATACACCATGACGTCGGCACACACTATGATGTTGGTAAGTGGCTGACGTCAAAGTGTGTGCAACGGGACCACCAGGGGAGCCAAAATCAAGCTAGAGCTGAAGACAGATGAGGATCTGCAGGTTGAGGGGCGGGGTGGTGGAAAGGTGAGTACAGAGGTTTTTTCATTGATTCAAGTATAAACCAAGTTAGCGGTTTTTAGAACATTTTTTTGTGCTGAAAAACTTGGCTTACGATCGAGTATATACAGTACTGTGAATCTTCTAAATTTGTGCAAGTGATGAAATTGTTCATAATTACCCCCCCCCCAAAAAAAAAAAAAAAAGCTTGGGTGGCTGAAAAGCAACTGTCAAAGAGTCGTTGTGGCGACCAGCATCTCGATTATCAAATCTCCAAAAGTGCTTGTGCTGTGTAATGATGAAGGACAAACTTCTGATTGACTCAACCTTAGTGCTGTAGTAGGGAATTTTAGGGTAGAATATATTTTTACTTATGTACTGAAGAAAAAAAAGTTGGTGGGATAGGTTTTGTCAAGCAAAAGAAGACTATGGAAAATAAAGGACACCTGTCATCCGAAATTGACCTAATGAATGACTAGCAGCATGTTGACAAACAGGTTATCATCTTCCTGGTCATTTCAGAATTGTGGCATCATCCAAAAAAAATCAATTTTGAAGTGAGATATATAATGTTTATATAAAGTCAAGGAGGCAGAGTACTTAGTACCTGGGCAAGTTCTCCTAAGAATCACTAACCAGCTTTCCTGAAGTCTGGCGAATGACATCAATCACAACAGAGGGGGTGGTCTGAGTTGGGGAGAGCTTGACTTTAGTGGTGAGCTTTCCGTCTCTGTGACTTTATACATCCCAACAAGCGTGGAAAAAAGATTCCGTGTCCAGCTTCGTCCAAGATATTCCAAACTTTATTTAGGGCATAATTTTAAAATCCCAGAGTGTTACACGGCCAACGTTTAGCCATGATTAAGAATGGGTCTACCGTTTGAAACGCGTTGGCCGTGTAACACTCTGGGATTTTAAAATTATGCCCTAAATAAAGTTTGGAATATCTTGGACGAAGCTGGACATGGAATCTTTTTTCCACGCTTGTTGGCTTGATGCAGCCCGTGCAGTAGGGCAGTCCGTGCCTTGTTGGATTTCCCCACATGGTTTGAGGTGAGTTGGACTTTTTGCTGTTGACTTTATACATCCAACTTACATCTCACTTCAAAATAGATTTTCTGAATGATGACACTACTACCCAAGGACATGAAAGAAACATGATCTGGAAGGTGCTAATCTGCTTGACAACATTATGGTATTGGATTATTAGGTCAATTTCTTCTGACAAGTTTCCTTTAAAAAATAAAACTTTAAATACTGACAATCAGTAGTTTGCATGTATAATTTTACAAGCAATATACAGTATAATAAATGAAAAGAAATGGAAAATAGAAATGTGCAATGCAAACATGAGTTGTCAGAAAAAATTAAAGGTTAGCTCTACCATCTACATCTACCAACAGTTTTTCAGTGGTAGACTGCCCTATAATGCATTCATGTTACCTCTAGGGGATGATTGACCAGTCTTTAGCTAGATCTGGAGCCTCCGTATTAGCCAGAATATGCAAATTGGCCTTAGGTGCTCAAGTTCGCATCACCTGAGCGCCTCATGGCTCCTCCGCTACTTAATTTAAGCATGCCCCCTGCTTCATTGATGTGCACCCCTCCTGTCGCTTGCTCTGGCAAGACAGCCGGTGATGTCATCTGGCTGTTTGGAAATCTCATTTCTACTATCTGGCGCAACCTGTAGGTCTCCAGTGCGGCTGCGCGAGGTAGAAGATTATGCGCACGATTTCTAGACAGGCGAATGAAGTCACCAGCTGTCTGGCCAGAGCAGGTGATAGTAGAGGTACACATCAATGAAGCAGGGGGCGTGCATAAATTACTTAGCAGAGGAGCTATAAGGTGCTCAGGTGACATGAGCTTCTTTTGTCACCCCCTCATCCTCATAGACTGTAAGCTCTTGCAAGCAGGGCCCTCACTCCAATTGTTTCATATGACTGTTGTTACTTTGTAATGTCTTATTTTATTTGTAAATGTTCTCCAGAATCTGTAAAGTGCTACAGAATTTGATGGCACTGTATAAATAAAGATTATTATTACTATGTATGTATTAGAGACACAATCTCAATCTAGAGAACATATCTTTTTCTTGCCATGCTTTATGATTCCACCTTGCATTGGAGAACTTAGGTTTGTGTGCAAACATCCAATCAAAGAAAGTTATTTCAATACGTTCCTGGTGCACACATTTTGTGCTGATCACAAGAGGGATAGAAGATAGGCATTGCCTGCCACCGCTCTTTCTGATGTCAAAATGATATCTTGACTATTTGTATTTGTATCATTTATCTTGTTGTAAAGATAGTATTGATCAAGAGAAGTAAAATGTAGACAGCAGACCATTCAGGGTTGTATCAGTTGAGGATGGTACCTGTTGCTCGGTGACCTTGGGGATAATCCATTAACTAGTAAAAGGACTGCAGTTGCTGTGTGGTGAACAAAACACTCTGTGGAGTGAGTTTTGCTTCATCTTGTGCTTTGCTGCAGTTGTTATACTAATAATTACATCTTGATCAAGATATTTTTTTGAACAGGGTCAATGAGGGAAGAGGATCCTTATAATGTTTTTACTTAAAATCCAGTGATAAATTTTATCCAGTGATAAAAATCATACCAGTTAATAAAAATCTTTACCATATTTTAGTAGAGGTCATGAAAGAAACTAAACTCCTTATGGACAATTTACCATTGTAGTCCACTTTTACAGGCTTATGGAAGTGAACCTGTCACCAGGAATGTAATTTTTAGCTGGTGACAGGTTCCAATAGCCTATGGTAAAAAACTCAAGAACATTTTTAGATCTGATTAGACTGTTAATCATCTTTGGTTTGCACAAGTTTGAGTTCCTGTCAGTTCCTTATGGACCAGTGGTTTAGTGTTCCAAATCCCTCTTTACTATTTCCCTCTGTGCCCACTAAAATAAATTATATACTTACCTTGGACCGGAACTCCCAGCACCTGTGCATTAAAGCCAGGGTGTACATCTCTGGCTTCACTGAATTACTTCACAGGGGTGGGGAGCACCAGAGATGGGTCCGATACACCTCATAAAGGTTTATCTTTTTATACCTCACAACGAGAGATCTCGGAGAAGCCGATTTGGGACACCAAACTACTAGTCCATAAGGACCTGTGAGTGGTTTATAGTCCTCTTTTAAGTCCCTCCAGATGGTGCTTCTCATGGGTAACTCCGGGATAGTACAAAGGGGGTTACCAGCAAAGCCAAAATATCTATTCCAGAAGGAACAGACTCCCAACTAAGGATAGAGTTTCAATGTTTTTGCATCTTATGAGCACCATGTAAAGAACTGGTTGGGATAAATGAGAGGTCTGCACCTACAGCCTCTCACTAAGACCTAGAAAATATAGTTACATATTTCCTTCAAAATGTCAAAAGTGTGACAGCATCCAATATGACCCAATCAGGGTCTGCTTCCATTTTTTGTATGAGCCTGCAGCTGATAATTCCAGTTGGCAGGATGCATATGTGAAAGAGGAAAATTCCGCAGCACTAAGGTTTCCAGAAGTTGTTTTTATTCACAAAACATGTGCAATGTTTTGACACATAGGGGGATATCGTGCCCCGGCGTATGATATGCCCACCACTCTAATTTCCCAGCGGGATACATCAAGAGGCTTCGGCTTCAGCCTCTTGATGTATTGGGCAGGGTGCCGCGCAGCGTTTTTTCTGTGTCAGGCCCTACCTGGCGTAGAAATAGACGCAGCCGGTAACTATTCAAATCTGAAAAGTCGCTTGCTGCAGCAGATGCAGGGACAGTAACGCCCCACACCGGCCTACTCCCAACCGACCGTGCCCTTTGCTTGGCCGGCCACGACCCCTCTTCCTGGCGTGGCGCAGAGGCCCTGATAAATATGCCCCATAGCCTCTATCAAGCATAGTGATTAAAGAAAACTGCATATTTCCTTTCCATTTTAATGAATGGACAACTGTCATATTGTGTTATACCTATGAATTCGCTTCTTGAAAGCGGTAATATCCTTTTTAATTTTTTTTTTTTTGGTGTGGCCTTTTATTGTTTCTAAAATTGCTCAACTTTCAGAAATACAGTAAATATATACTTCTATTAATTGATATAAGCCAACACTATTTTCTTATTTCTAATACATGACATGCTTTGACATCTTTTGGCAAGAAGTGAATTTCTGGGTTATATTTTGGGTAGATTGATACATTTGATTGGGCTAATCTTTCTACTAACACCTGTGTAACCAATGTATTTTTCTTTCTTTCTTTTCTTATTTCATTCTGTCTATTCTACTTTTCTCTCCTCCTGTTACATCTTGCTGCTTTCTGCTATTCTCTTTTCTGTAATTACATCTGAAATTTTTTATTTTCTTCACATGTCCATGCCACCATTTGTCCATATTCTGGTGGAACGTACAACGATTTATCGGAAATACACTTTTTTCATTGCATTTAAAATTCTTATTTTCAAACATTGTCCGAATGGCAATTTAATGTCATCGTAAAAATTCATGTTACCTATTGTGTTATAAACATGTTTTATCCAATATACACTATCAATCTCTGTAATATATGTCTATGCCATTTTATTTGACATTCCTTTTGCTTTCTTTTTCCCCAACTTTTTTTTTTTTTTTGTTGATTTCCAACCAATTGCCTTCACTATTTTGTCTGTCTTCACGTACATACATCAATTTTTCTTCATTCAATACAATCTGGAATCTCCTCCACATTTTACCATTCATCTATCTCTTTCTTACTTCTCTTTCCTGCTTTTCTCTCCTTCCTCTTCCTCTCTCAGGCCCCCTGTGGATCTGACCCTCCTGTTCTCTCCCTTCCCCTCCTAGGACTTATTGTTATAGTGGGGACACTCTGGTGCTGGTGGGCTGAGACGTCCTAGTGCACATCAGGTACTGGTTTCCATGTGACTCCTCGTGCTCTGCATGCTTTGCACGGCTAGGAGGATCTTGCTGCCTCTGCTTCCATGCCTGATTCCACATCTGTCCTTTCAAATTCTTGTCTACCTTTTCATTTTAATCCACTCTATTAATTTCCCTGTATTATTAATACAGGTTGTCTTTATAAATTGTCAGACAACAGAGGAATTATTTAAAAACATTGTTTGTACAATTTGTGATTCAGTAAATATTTTTATTCCTTTACATTGTCAGTGTTTCATTGGTCATAGGTGGAGGGCAGTAAAGTATCTACTTGAAATACATTGTAGAGGTCTTCCATCTGTTATCAGTCTGTAGTTTGTGGTCGGTTTTCCATTTGCACTCATTACTGATATTATTATACATTGCAGTACCACGTCTTCTCAATTTTCATTTTGCTAGGGGCATCAATAGTCATCAATGCCCCTTATGTTATTTTCATAATACAACCTGGTGTAAATCTCTGTTTACCTGGAATATACCAGCAAGTATTAAATAAGCACCAATAGATCAGGACAATAACCTGATGGCAGATGCTTTCAACTCACCTTCCCATCACGTCCCCATCGCCAATGACCTTCTTTTTCTGTCTTTTAGAATAGGCCAACGGCATGCCGAAATTACTAATCGGCGGAGCCATGAGTTGCTCAGTTATTGAGTTGGCAAAGCATTGGTGACTTTTAGGGACTGTGACTTTACTTGGAGTTGCTGAGGCTCCTTAACTTTGAAGAATTCTTGAGCAAAAATGTCTGAAATGACTTGTGCCACATTTATTAAAGGTTTTAGACCATTTTTAGGGACTTTCAGACCTGTATGAAAAAGGGGCGTGGTTTTACAACAAAAAAAGCTGTACTTCAAAAAATGTATCTATTTGGCGCAATAAACTAGACTAACTAATAGATGGTGCAAACTATGACTTGACAGGCTTAACCTATGCCAGATTTATCATTCGGCATAAGATATAATGATAAATCTGGCGTTGCAGAAGTCTGGGTTAGTCCTACACTGCACTGGTCTAATGTACGACACATCGATAAATATCCCCCAATGTGTTGCTTTCCCCCAGCAATGAAAGAAATTTATAGAAGTGTACGTAAAGTAACATATTAACAAGGATAAAAAAGGGAGAACCCTTCCCCCTCCCCCAAACCACCCAATTCAGACAAGGGTACAAACGTATTATGGCATATTTTACAAAAAAGGGGTACAGTACAATCAATTCCCTGCACAGGGCAAAGAGGTTCACTCATAAAAGATCCAATAACAGCAAGGGAAACATCCCGGCTAAAGACCCATATTGGATTGCAGAAATCTATCTTTTAGACACTTTGCTGACACCAGCCCCGAGTATCTAGCCATGGGACTCAAAGATTTTCAGACTGTGCACTCACTTTCTGTTTGCTAAAAATCGCTCTCTCATTAACCAACATTGCTTCAACCTTCTGGAGGAATTGACTTTTCGTAGGGGAGGCTGACCGGATCCATAGCTGCAATCGTCTTTCGCGCCATGTAGAGTAACCTTCCCACCGCAGTTTAGCCCATATGCTCTAGTGCAATTTCTTCCATGTAATTATGTGCCTATGTGTCTCTATTGAGTATGACCTATCAATAAGATCCAAAATATCTGTCCAACATGCACAAAGGCCTGACAGGACCATAGCATATGTGCTATGCTAGCCGGATCTTCCCCACACCTGGGGAAAGCTGCAATTGGGCAAATCCTTATATCGAACAAAAATTTGGGGGGCCTGTAGACCTTATGAACTATATAAACCTGGGATAATCTACAGCCTTCCACAAAAAGACCAAAGGTACCATTTCTAAAATACTTTTCCATTGGTCATCCGTAATAGGACCTGTGTCCTTTTCCGTGTGGGCGCGGCTGTGAGACCCGTCAAAGAATTTGCACAAGAGAAGCTGGCCTAATGACAATATAAGTGTAGAGGAATGGCCCTCTTTAGCAACATACTGAAGTAAAACATCCTTCTGGAATGTCAGGGGACCCTCTAAGGGCTGCGCCGCAGTAAACTTGTCCCACAGAGGCGTGTATTCAGCATAACCTGTCAGCCCTCTAAGCAGCTGAATTTTGACCCATACCTTGTGAATAAAAGTCAATGTATTCAAGGGTGCTCTCCCAGCTTTAAATGCCTCAGTCTCCAATGCCAGAAGCAGATTCCTGGTTTGTATGTGATGCCTAATCAGTAGAGATGTTGTCTCGGCCAGTTAGTGAATTCAGGGATTAGGCAAAGACAATCCCCCCATAGCATTAGAGTGCTGCAAAGACTCCAGTCATATTCTAGGGCAGTGGTGGCGAACCTATGGCACTGGTGCCAGAGGCGGCACTCCAGGCTCTTTCTGTGGGCACCCGGGCCATCGCCCCAGCACACCAGACAGGACTCAAAGAATCTTTGTGCAGTTCCAAGCAACTTAAAAGATGCTGCTTTCAGTCATATTTTGATACTAACTTCGCTACTTGGGACTGTAGGAAGAGGAAGAATGAGTAGACAGGGCCGAATTATATTTGGAGGACTTCCTGCTGGCCCCACGATTTTCTCTGTGTACTGAGGGACACTAAAAACAAGCTAAAATGATGAAAAATTTCCATCTTTCTTCTGTGTTGCTGTCCTCAGGAGGCCAATATGATTGTTGAAGAACATGGAGCAATAAGTTAATGCTTCATTTTGGTTGGCACCTCGCGATAAATAAGGGGGGTTTTGGGTTGCAGTTTGGGCACTCGGCTGCTAAAAGGTTCGCCATCACTGTTCTAGGGTATCCCTTACTCAATGTTAGATCTCTAAATAACCCATTAATCCTGTGAAGCCTAGTAAGTGGTATCCGAACCGGCGGGTTCTGCAATAGATACAGCAGCTGAGGCATTGCCAACATTTTGATAAGATTCATACGGCCAACTACAGGCAGTGGCAGTGTGTACCAATAGGAGGGGTCAATACAGGGGAATGATAAGACAAGGGAGATATGCCATTTCTCCTACCAGGGGAGTCACCATGGGATTCCCCAGCACAAGATCAATATGAGGCAGAGTGGAGTAAGTAGAGGAGCAGCACGAATATTGCCCATCTTGCGGGTGTTGCAGTCTCCAAATATCTAGCTGCTCTACCTCCATTAACAGGGATCCAAAAGGGATCATCCCTTGTACTGATTGGCCCAGAGACCCTCTGCATTTATTCATCTCGTAGTGGGGTATATGTAAGTCTCCAAACAGCAGACACTGTATTCCTGGATCCTTGGATATATATTCCAGTATCCTCTGGAGAACTACATTGGAGTAAGGGGGAGGAAAAAAAGCAAATACCAGCATTAGGACCCGGGAGAACACTTTGCAATGTAGGTATGTAAATCTGCCATCTGCATCCACCGTTTTGTCCATTTACTGGAATGGGATTCCCTAGAACTCTAAAATACTGACCCCTCTTGCAAAGGAGGAATAAGCTGCATGACATTCGAACCCCATCCATGTCTTCTGTAGCCAATCCACTGACATGTGGGTCTCTTGTAAGCAATAGACATACGGCTGATGACGTAAGAGGTATTGAAGCACCCCTAGCCTTTTTATAGGATCTGAGAGGCCCCTGAAATTCTAGCTAACTATAGGGATATATGTACATATTTACAGTAAACATAAGAATATCATAACAGTGAAGATCCCACAGACATGACCCCCTCGCACCCCCAGAAACTGCAATGCAACAGTGTAACCTAGGCCAAAAATGTTTATTCCCTCCCCTCCTCCCCTTATCTTACCACCCAAACCCTCTTAACGTATATACATACTGGGCGAACCACCATTAGAATACTCACCGAGCACTACCCACCCTTTCCTTTGTAAAAAGAGAGAAGGAGTTCTCTTTCAAAAGTACAGCAAACGTTAGAAAGTAGTTAACAAGTCCACAAAAGTGACCCCACAGCCCGATGCATTAACAGACCACATATAACTAATTATGAACCCAAACAATACAAAAAAACAATATGCTTAGTTTCTCATGCTATCAGTCCCGATATCAGTCCTCATCCGCATGTGTTGTTAGCTGAGCTTCATTCTGGTGAAGCCTTTCCAAAGCAGCTCACGGATCTTCAAAAACAATGGGGCACATTTACTTACCCGGTCCAGTCGCGATCCAGCGGCGCGTTCTCTGCTCTGGATTCGGGTCCGGCCGGGATTTATGAATGTAGTTCTTCCGCCGTCCACCAGGTGGCGCTGCTGCGCTGAAAGTCATCTCATCGCGCCGGAATGCACCACCTCGGACCAGGTGAAGGTAAGCGCTCCCCAAGCGACACTTTTTCGGTTTTTAAATGCGGCGTTTTTTCCGAAAGGTCGGGTTTTCGTTCGGCCACGCCCCCCGATTTCCGTCGCGCGCAAGCCGGCGCCGATGCGCCACAATCCGATCGCGTGCGCCACAATCCCGGGGCAATTCAGGTACAATCGGCGCAAATCGGAAATATTCGGGTAACACGTCGGGAAAACGCGAATCGGGCCCTTAGTAAATGACCCCCAATGAGTGGTTCCCGGGGCAACCACCCTGAGCTTAGCAGGAAACAACATGGAGCACAGCACGTTTATCCTGTTCTCTCTTGCATTTGACTTTCGAGGGTGCCCAGCCTTCTTGGGGTAGTTGAATGAGTTTGTGATTTTGTAAGGATGCAATATTCTAGAAATCACAGACTTGGAACAACCAACCATCTAAGCCTCTTGATGTATCCAGTGGGACAAGGGAGTGGGAGGTGGCTTGTGCTTTGTCATATCATAAATCTCTCCCAAATTGTGGCCCCTTCCTAATCATGCCCACTCAAAGGAGCCCTCAACCTAACAATACCCACACTAAATAATACCGCCATACTGAATAGTAAGCATACATAGAAGTAAAACAGGCAACTGAGTCTCTCACTACAGCACAAACAACCAGCTCAAAATCAGCCAAAAGATCAGGTATTTGTTGGAAGCGAAGGCAATGACAATGATAATAGTGGTGCACTCTATAACGAAACCAGCAGTAGTACAGCAATGCCTAATTTGAAAAAATGTAAACAAAGCGGGTCACTAACTAAAAATACAATACAATAATGGGCCGTTTCGTGCATATAGCGCTTTTTCAAGCCTGTCACATCATGCAGTGGGCTGGAAATCCGGCTTATCCGGATGTTACAGCCAGGTAACCATAGAAACTACAAACAAAAACCTCCACCACATAACTAAAAACAAAGTAACAACATAGATTAACATTACAAGATTCTGATTGCACAATGATCCAAAACTCTGTAAGTAATATGTACACATCATAAGATTATAAGAGGACTTACTTTATAAAAAAACATTTACTTCATTGCAGTCATTAAGACCGACCGGTCCTATAGCTTTTGTACGTATGACCCATCTGGCTTCACATCTAATTAAAGTTGTTTTTAGTTATGTGGTGGAGGTTTTTGTTTAGAGTTCCTATTGTTATCTGGCCAGAACACGTATAAGACAATGTTCCAGCCCACTGGATGATGTCACAGGTTTGAAAAAGCTGGACGTACAGTAACGTCCAAATGGTGAAAGTCTTTACTGTAACTTATGATTGACCCAGGCGGTAAGAGTTGATTAATATTTATTTACTAATTGTCATTCAGACAAATGACACCCTATTTTTTCCACACTGCCTGTAATAGGGTGAAATATGAATTTTAAGTGCCTGAACGGAGATCACTGCACTGATGCTAGCATGTCTAAAAGGTTCATTACAGCACTACTAATTGGCAGAAAAACTTGTTTTAATCGCACATATACATTTGAAACCAGAAGTTTACATACACTAAATAAAAAGACACATATGCATTTTTCTCCCCATCTGATATGAAATCAGAATAAACCTTTCTTCTTTTTTTAGGTCAATTGGAATTACCGAAATTCTTTATATTTTATTATTTTCTGCAAATTCAAAGTTTACTAACATTTTATTAGTATTTATTTCCATTGTCCTTAAACAATATAACTTGGATCAAACATTTCAGTATTGCCACATAATGTTCTTCCTTATGATGCCATCTATATTGTGAAGTGCCGCAAAGTAACTGCCTACCCCATGTTTCACAGTTGAGATGGTATTTTTATGCCTCTCTTGGAGTAATGGCTTCTTCCTGGCAGGGGGGCCATTCAGCCGGTGTTGATACAATATTTTTCACTGTGGATAATTACACACTCCAGAAGGTCTTTTGATTTTGTTCTTGGATCGATATGCACATTTCAAACCAAAGAACATTCATCTCTGGAGCACAGAACCTGGTATGACCAGACATTCCCATCATGTTTATATTTGCGTATAATTGTTTGTACGGATGGAAATCGCACCCAATGATGGATCAGACTTGTGCAAGTCCACAATTCTTTATATGATATCTTGGCTGATTTCTTTAGAGTTCCCCATAATGATACACAATGAAGCAGTGTGTTTCACATGTGCCTTCAAATACATTCATGGGTGTGTCTCTAACTCTGGTGTTACTAATAAATCAGAAGTTTCCAAAGTCATGACATCATATGAGATGTCCCAAATTGTTTAAATGCATAGCAGTCTTCGTGTATGTAAACTTTTGACTTAAAATGCGTTAGAATTCTTTCTTATAATTATGGTAATTGGCAAATATAAATAATTTTGGTAATCCTAATTGACCTAAAACGTGAAAGGTTTATTCTGATTTAATGTCAAATAGTGAGAAAAATATGCATATTTGTTTTATATAGTGTATGTAAACTTCTGGTATCAACTATGTCCTAATAAAGACTTTGTACATAGCACTGTAAATACATTATATTTACATCCTATGACAAGCAGTTGAAAAAATAGGGTATGATTTGTCTGAATGACAACTAGTATATACATTTTTCCTGTAGGCACAGATGATGCCTCCTTGTCATCATTACAGGCTTAGGTACAAAAAGATCCTTAGAAAGATTTTGGTACTATGCATAAATAATTAAATTGCGCTGTCCCAAACAGAATAACCCCAAGTTTGGCTCCTAGGCTGAATGCTACATTTTTCATAATCCTCTGACATTTTTCTAACATTAAGACTTTTAGTTGAAACTTAGGGGTTGACCTTGATCTCTATCACTGAGTAATACATTTACAAAAAAAACTAAACACAAGAACTATATGTATCCCCATTCTCTTTTGCTTTGTGGTAGCGTTATGTACATTCGGTCATGTACATGTTTTTATCATATTATATACACACACATTTAATTTGATTTAGTAGAAATTACTCAAATAAAGCATTTCTGTAGTTTTTCCAATACTAGTGCCAAATGATGTGGTGTGTTAAAGGACATGTTTCCTTTAATTCCTGATTATTTCTTATTCCTTGAAATTATTTCTTGAAATTTGTACCTGTTTAACTGCATAGGACATACTTCAAAAAAGGAAGCACTAAGACAATGAGACAATGGCCCACATTCATGAAGTAATTTATGCCAGAATTCTGGCATAGGCTTCACAAAAATACATGTGCAAACTGGTTGCACATGTATTTATGAAGTGTTTACGACAGTATTGTGTGCACTATGCACCTTACAATACAATACTGTGCACAGAAAGGGGCCTTCAACATAATTGTGGCGCACGCTTATTAAACTGGTGCACTCAGTTCACGCACTTTGGGGTGTCTGCAGGGTGCCCCGGATCGATGAAGAAGGTCTTCATGAATCTGGCACACACTGCACGATAGTGAGGCAAACTACTATTAATAGATGTGGGCCAATGTCCCCAGAAATAAGGCATCAGAACTAGAGATGAGCAGACCTGAACTTCTCGCTCGGGTGCTCTCCACACAACATGGACCTATTGTTAGATTTTCCGCCAAACGGCTTATCCAGCAAAGTAATGACCCTAGCTACGAGCCATGGATGTAAATCAAAGCCATGGGTAGTTACTATGAGCGTTAATATGCCGGCTACGGCATCATGTACAGGATGCGCAGGGCGCACCCAAACCCCAACGGGAAGTTCGGGTGAGCTCATCACTAATCAGAAGTGATTTTTCAGCTCAATATATTATGCAAAAATGTAACATGATTTCCAAGAAATATATGCTACAAAAAAAATCATAAACATCTGAAAGGGGTATTTAAATTCTATCATATTATAAAACCTATGTGTTGTACATTTCTCATAAAGTTAATGTGAAACACTGAATTAACTTTTCGTTGTCTACTTCTCATGTTCCATTTTTCCTTTTATCCCCCAGAAAACTCTTTGGAACCCACTTCTCCTCCTGACAGTGGCTGCTACTGTGGCATTACTGTATTCAAGCTTAAGGAGAGGCCCGGACTGACAGTGGACTACAGCGACACAGCATTTCTACACTATACAGTGGCCATACTTACATGATGACTGCATCACTATGATAAGGCACAACATGCTGTGTGGACATCACACCACACACTAGAGCAGTAGGTCTACAGCGTACACACTATTCTGTACATCTACATATTGTGAAATACACCAGTGTAGAAACTCTAATAAGGATTTCAAACAACCGCTTACCGTATTGTGCGCACCATCAATTACACTGATCACTCTTCATATAGCATGATGAAGTATTATAAAATCCATCAATGTCCAAAATTAGTTAACATATTCTGCACGGCACATGGTAGTAGAATTTAGGATTTTGAATATTGGCTTTTTGGAGATGTTTTCCTTCCTGTCTCATTAACTTGTATATATGCATTTTTGTGAGTGGTCATTGGTTTTTCTTCATTAGTCTAGTTTTTAAGGTGCCTATCTCTGTGTATATATATTTTAGCAGTAGCAACAGGCTCTGTGTTCCCTAGGTGCTCTGTCTTAATGGTGCAAAGTTCTGGCACATTTTACATACGCTGTAGACCACGATTGGTTCACTGCAATGTATAGATGCATTCATGGACTTAGTGATAGAAATGCAATGCTTTTAGTTATGGTGACACATTCTCAAGTTTAATATTTGATTTTATGAGTGCCAGTTTTCTTAGTAGTTATATTTGTGTTTTTTGGGTGCTAAGCTTTTGCTGTTTTTGGCTAGACTATCAATTTAAACAAAGCTACTTTTATAGTTCTATATGGTATTTAACCCTACACTTTTTAGAACCAGTTTTTTATCTTATATAGTAGAATCACAGTACACTTCATTATTGCTTATATGTATCTATCTAGCATAAATAGAAGAGAAGCCATTTAACATTTTATTGTTTTGCAAGCAAAACAATTGAAGAGTTACTGTTTAGCTATTGATTGTTCTGACTGTTATATTTTACATAGTTAGTTACATAGTATTGTTACATAGTAAGGAAGAAAATACTTGTGCGTTTCCATTTTATCTTATTTTACCACTGGGGTGATTCATAAGAAGGTAATTTATATAAAATGAGTACAGAATTGTATAAATGGCATGTTCAACATATGACATATTTGTAAAGTCAATTGGACTATGACTCCATAGTTGGGTTGCTTCATGAGTAAAACCCTGGAATATTCCCTGTTGGAGCTACTGGATAACATCTAGCTATTACTAGTCAGAGCAGATAACCACTAATGTTGGAAACATACATAAAGCTTTTGTTGCATAAGACCAAACCGCACCAAAATGTGCGCCAAACATTCTGTTTGAGGTTACTGCTTTGGTGGACCTCGTAATCTATTACACAATCGTTAAAGGCTAGAAATAGGGAAGTAGTGGCAAACTTGTGGCACTCAAAGTCATCTCAGAGGCTGTCACCCCAGCACTGAGTTTGCCAGACAGCCTCAGAGAGACTCAAGCCCCCTCCTGCAGTCCTGGGTAGCCCAGGATGTGCTGTGCTTAGTAACATATTAAAGTGACACTTCCTTGGCTTTCTGGGACTACAGGAGGAGCTGTGAATGGATTATAATTGGAGCTCCTACCCTGCAATTCTTCCTGTTTAATAGCTACAATGATAATCCAAATTTCTCCTTCTTCTTTTAATGGTATTGATGTCCTCAAGATGCCAATACGATTGAAAGAAGTTGCAAAGCAGGGAGCAATAAGTAGTAGATAAACTTGCCATGTCAGCAATTTGTAATAAATAAGTGGGTAATTGGCTGTAGTTTTTACACTCGGCCTATAAAATGTTTACCATCGCTTGCACATGAAGTAGACACTGCAAAGGCTGATCCTGGATATAACCTCGAGTGTAGGGTGACATGTTGTTAGAGAAGAAGTTGACTTTCAGATACAGCACCAGCATAATCAGAGGAAATATACATTGCACAGGTTAGACATGAAGAGTTGGTAAGTTAGCAGCCTTTTGTGGTGCACATGTACATGTCATTGTATTGATGCTAGGGACCCAACCATAGACCGCATTGTATACCTCTTTTCATTCTAGGTTTTTTGCCTGTGAATAGAGCATATTTGATATCTGTATAAGGAGAGTATTCAATGTAGATGTGACCAGTAAATACTTGTATTAATATGACTGGGTTAGTGTCAAGTCTGCACACAATTTTTATAAACCCGATCTCCCGAAAATAGTTTTGATACTGATAGAAAGATAACAATCAGAGATTCCATTTTGTATTTTTCGCATATTTATACATGACTACATAGAAGATGAATAAAGCCATAATTGGTGCTTCCAGCAATATCACAACATAAGATTTTAGTTGGTATATAGTGTAGAAACCTAATCCTTTATCTCTGTACTGAATTACAATTTCATGGCACTATATCACCTAAGCTCAGGTCACTACTATCGAGCATGGTTCAGTACAGTCAAGGTTAAAAATTCTGGGCAATTGTATCAGCTTGTTATGCTTACTTGAAGTATCTTGCCATCCACAAGACAAACTTTGACCATACATAAGGTATGTACAGCCCATATACCTGAATTCACCCAGTTCTGCATCTGGAGCATCTGTTGATTTAAACAGTTGCCTGAGAAATGAAGGCACCAGGAGTAAAACAGGGGTGTTGACTATTAATCTGTAATGTAAAGTTGAATTCCGTCTTCTGGCCGGAATTACTTTGAGAAATGAGCATTGCCAGCTACACATATATCCTTTATTATAGAAGAGAAAAAAGACAGTTTTTTCCTAAAAAAATGCTTCTCTTTTTTTGCTGAAACTGTTTTACTGTGATTTGCAGACCTAGTGCTGCGACTAACATTATAGACAGGTGTCATTTATACAGATTAGTGGCCAGAGCTGAATGATAGTTTACCAGGAGGTTTCAATGTGTTATATCATCTCATGTTGCTCTTCTTGCTTAATGTGTTAATTGTATATTTCAGCATAACAACATCTTTAATGCATTGTACCCTGATGCTTGCGGTACATTAGTAGCAGATTACAACTTTCAGACAATCACTTTTGTAGTGCCATGGAGCCAATTCTCTTGATAAAGAAAAATGAAGGTATTCTTATTGAAGTGAAAAGTTTTTTTTAAGTGTTATGTGTAATGTGTAATTGCATAGCTTTACCTTAAAAAAACATATTAATTATTTTCTGAAAGAGCACAACCTCTTTAAACATCAATGTCCCAGACCTTAGGAAAGTTAAAGTTACTTCACTACTCTAGATCATTAGGGCTTGAACACTTTATTGATATTGACCAGCAGTGACACAGACAGTAACCTTTTCCCTTTTGTTTCTGAAAGCTGTGTGGCCTGTAACTATGGCAGGCAGCTGTATAGCTATTTATATAGCCATTTATTTTATGTGGTTTTATAATCCCTGGTCTATAGGGAATTCTGCGCCACTCATTGCTAAAAAGGCACAGAGTGCCTAAAAACTGAGTGGCCCACTGCTGGTGGCATCTCACTATGCCTTTGTTAAAATAATATAGAATTATAACAACGAACACAAGAAACTCAAGATCTCTGAGGGAAAGGAAAGATTTTCTAGACCTCCTGCACTGTAATTCTAGCATTACAGATTTCACAAAAACGTAATGTTGGACCAAATTTTATATTTATAACGTTCCTGTGGCACTTTTGTCTGACACAAAAATGTCAGAATGGGAATAAAATAGGAAAAAGCATGAGAGACCGGGGACCCTCAAGAGGGGTGCAGAGGGTGTAGTTATACATGGGACCCTCAGAGGGGTGCAGAGGGTGTAGTTATATATGGGACCAGGGACACTCAGAGGGGTTCAGAAGGTGTAGTTATACATGGGACCAGGGACACTCAGAGGGGTGCAGAGGATGTAGTTATACATGGGACCAGGGACCCTCAGAAGGGTGCAGAAGGTGTAGTTATACATGGGACCAGGGACCCTAAGAGGAGTGCAGAGGGTGTAGTTATACATGGGACCAGGGACCCTCAGAGGGGTGCAGAAGGTGTAGTTATTCATGGGACTAGGGACCCTCAGAAGGGTGCAGAAGGTGTAGTTATACATGGATCCAGGGACCCTCAGAGGGGTGCAGAAGGTGTAGTTATTCATGGGACTAGGGACCCTCAGAAGGGTGCAGAAGGTGTAGTTATACATGGGACCAGGGACCCTCAGAGGGGTGCAGAGGGTGTAGTTATACATGGGACTAGGCTCCCTCAGAGGGGTGCAGAAGGTGTAGTTGTACATGGGACCAGGGACCCTCAGAGGGGTGCAGAGGGTGTAGTTATACATGGGACCAGGGACCCTCAGAGGGGTGCAGAGGGTGTAGTTATACATGGGACCAGGGACCCTCAGAGGAGTGCAGAGGGTGTAGTTATACATGGGACCAGGGACCCTCAGAAGGATGCAGAAGGTGTAGTTATACATGGGACCAGGGACCCTAAGAGGAGTGCAGAGGATGTAGTTATACATGGGACCAGGGACCCTCAGAGGGGTGCAGAGGATGTAGTTATACATGGGGCCAGGGACCATCAGAGGGGTGCAGAAGGTGTAGTTATACATGGGGCCAGGGACCCTAAGAGGAGTGCAGAGGATGTAGTTATACATGGGACCAGGGACCCTCAGAGGGGTGCAGAGGGTGTAGTTATACATGGGACCAGGGACACTCAGAGGGGTGCAGAGGATGTAGTTATACATGGGGCCAGGGACCATCAAAGGGGTGCAGAAGGTGTAGTAATACATGGGGCCAGGGACCCTAAGAGGAGTGCAGAGGATGTAGTTATACATGGGACCAGGGACACTCAGAGGGGTGCAGAGGATGTAGTTATACATGGGACCAGGGACCCTCAGAAGGGTGCAGAAGGTGTAGTTATACATGGGACCAGGGACCCTAAGAGGAGTGCAGAGGGTGTAGTTATACATGGGACCAGGGACCCTCAGAGGGGTGCAGAAGGTGTAGTTATTCATGGGACTAGGGACCCTCAGAAGGGGGCAGAAGGTGTAGTTATACATGGATCCAGGGACCCTCAGAGGGGTGCAGAAGGTGTAGTTATACATGGGACCAGGGACACTCAGAGGGGTGCAGAGGATGTAGTTATACATGGGACCAGGGACCCTCAGAAGGGTGCAGAAGGTGTAGTTATACATGGGACCAGGGACCCTAAGAGGAGTGCAGAGGGTGTAGTTATACATGGGAACAGGGACCCTCAGAGGGGTGCAGAAGGTGTAGTTATTCATGGGACTAGGGACCCTCAGAAGGGTGCAGAAGGTGTAGTTATACATGGATCCAGGGACCCTCAGAGGGGTGCAGAAGGTGTAGTTATTCATGGGACTAGGGACCCTCAGAAGGGTGCAGAAGGTGTAGTTATACATGGGACCAGGGACCCTCAGAGGGGTGCAGAGGGTGTAGTTATACATGGGACTAGGCACCCTCAGAGGGGTGCAGAAGGTGTAGTTGTACATGGGACCAGGGACCCTCAGAGGGGTGCAGAGGGTGTAGTTATACATGGGACCAGGGACCCTCAGAGGGGTGCAGAGGGTGTAGTTATACATGGGACCAGGGACCCTCAGAGGAGTGCAGAGGGTGTAGTTATACATGGGACCAGGGACCCTCAGAAGGATGCAGAAGGTGTAGTTATACATGGGACCAGGGACCCTAAGAGGAGTGCAGAGGATGTAGTTATACATGGGACCAGGGACCCTCAGAGGGGTGCAGAGGATGTAGTTATACATGGGGCCAGGGACCATCAGAGGGGTGCAGAAGGTGTAGTTATACATGGGGCCAGGGACCCTAAGAGGAGTGCAGAGGATGTAGTTATACATGGGACCAGTGACCCTCAGAGGGGTGCAGAGGGTGTAGTTATACATGGGACCAGGGACACTCAGAGGGGTGCAGAGGATGTAGTTATACATGGGGCCAGGGACCATCAAAGGGGTGCAGAAGGTGTAGTAATACATGGGGCCAGGGACCCTAAGAGGAGTGCAGAGGATGTAGTTATACATGGGACCAGGGACACTCAGAGGGGTGCAGAGGATGTAGTTATACATGGGACCAGGGACCATCAGAGGGGTGCAGAGGGTGTAGTTATACATGGGACCAGGGCCCTCAGGTCTATAAGGCGTCTCCTACCCTTGTAAAGAGACCAGTAATGTAGACAATACATTATAGTTAGGGTGCCTGGCACAGATTTTGTTCTGGTCCCAAAAGATTTATTCATCAGGCATGTATATAAGGAGATCAACAAAACTGTGAACTCTGTATAGCCATGAATGGAAAAGCATTGAGATAACTAAACCAAATTAATTAGAAAGTCTCTCAGCATCTAAAGAGTTAAGAGTTGTAGACTTAAAGACATACTTTTCCTACATCAATAGTGAAAGGCATATTAGAAAGTAGATACTGGAAATATAATTTATATATCTGCACCAAACATCACTTATGTTCTTTCAGCATTGCACTTATACATATTAGAATATTATCTACACTAAATAACAATCCAATTGAGATTGTCTGAATGAGACAGAAGAAATATCATCATAAGACAAAGCAAATGTCATTAATGTATTTCTTGTACCAGACTGTATAAGATTATATTTATTGGTATAAACATCATATATTTATTATGCTACAGATTTACATTTGCATGGTTTGTGGCATGCTACACATAGCCATAGGACAATAACAAAATGTGCAAACGCCGTATTAACTAAACTATATTCTCTACAATGTAATATAACCACACAATCTAAAGCACCTTATACATGACCTGGACTCCTAACCAGGCCCCTAAGTTGTACTTTGCTACAAAAGCAGCTGACAAAAACTATATAGACTCTAGGTAAATTATATAAGACTATAACATGTCCCTGAATTATCTTAAAAAAATTATTCATTAAAGGAAATCTTAACCATCAAAATCAAGCAGGATAAATCAGGAGCACTTACTCATAGAGCCAGGCACTGTGACTGTGGTAATCTTCTTATATGTTATCCATGGCCTTTTTTTCTTCTAAAATCAACTTTTAAAATTATGCTTCTTAGCCAGGAAGGCTCTGGGGGTGTTATAAAAGCCCCTCCATAATGTAGCTTCACAGGAACCGTAACGGGGGGAAGTGCTTCTGCAAAGTGTAACAGTCTGTGAAGCTACTGAATGGTGGGAGCTCTGGTAAAGCCTTCCTAAAGCACGTCAGACTCATTAGCATAATTTTAAAAGTTGATTTTAGAACGAAGGAGGCTATGGATAACACATATAAGAAGATTACCACAATCACAGTGTCTGAATCTATAACTAAGTGTCCATAGTCTTTCATGATGGATTTTGATGGTAGATTTCCTTTAAGATGTCACAATTTGCAGCCATAAATATATTTGCAAAAAAATCTACAAAATTAAATCAATCTTCTGGTGCTATTAGGGGGGGGGGGGGCTCTAGTCTTTCAGATATGTAACATGTAAGATATGATAAAACAATGTATCCAGTGCTGCTATAAAACACTTTTCTCTATTTCTTTTTATATGTAAACTAAGTAGATTCAACAATTTTTCATAAAATAAATTGTTTAAAAATGGACTTTGTGAAAGCTGATTTTGTATATATTTCTGAGAAGTATTCAGAGTTTGAGATAATTTCAGTCATTTCTGAAAAACTGGACTTGCCAACTAATGTTAGTAAGCATTTTGAGTACATTTTGATGGGCAATGTTAAGCGACGGTGTGGGGGGGGGCAGAATTGTTATCATTTTGGTGACATGTTTATGTTGTAACATAACGCAAAATAAGTCAAACATGACAAAGAGGCTCGTACCTGTCACTATCCCTCTCAACATCCCAGACTATTTCCCACGTACATTTAAGTTTCATAAGGAGAAATCTCTGTAAAAATCTGTCCATACCAGATATAAATGCAACAGATTACAGAATGTCTCTGAAAAGACACTGCACCAAATTTGTGCATTTCACCTTATGCATTCAGGCTGGTTTCAGACAAGTGTATCATTTTTTTTTATTTGGGGGGGGGGGGATGGTGGTGAGGGGAGTCTATAATACGGTGCTAATAATACTATTGTGCTGTTAACATGTATTATGTCCTTGTATTTCTTTTAGACAAAAATACTGATCCATTTATGAACAATAGGAAAAAACACATCCAATACAGATAAAATAGTGATCAAATGCTGATATTTTACTGAGGCATTCGGTTTCATTATGACTTAATATCATGTATCCTTTTCCCAGACTACAATATTACAATATGCTCTTCTGAAACAAGCCTTAGCCTATTTTCACACTGGAAGTATTCTGATCAATATTTGCAAACAAAAATGGGTCCAAACAAAAGAGGCAACATTTTAAAATGTGTTTTTTCGCTTAGAAATACTAGCCTTGTACAGAAAAAAAATTGTGTATGGCATCCTTGTGAAATTGGAACAGTGGAACTATAAGGCTCCATAGATAATAATAAGAATAATAATTCATTATTTATATAGCGCACACAGATTAGATATATTTAGGTACCATATTAAGGCTCAATATAACAAAGGTTGATGCATGAACCCTTTCAAAAATCATTGACCTAAAATTCAATAATTTGCTTCTTGCTATTATCTGCATATGAAATATTATAACAGTCAAAGCAAAATATATGTGCATGTCATGTTAATGATCAGGGGGATACCGGCACATTCTCATTGAGATCCAGCATTACGATCAGTCACTATACCTGCACAGTGAAGTCTGGCTGTTGTCTTGGTGCTATAAGTGACACGCTGGGCCTTTTTGACATTTTCTGTACCTTCTGGCACTTGATACAGATGTAAAAGTATTCTGCTTCATCAATAGCTTTTATAATGACAATGTTAGAAAATGTTTGTACAACTAACATTCTAATAAAGTCAAATTTAATTCCTGTATCATGTCTGTGCTGGTCCGTTGTATGTTCTTGTAAGATTGTGGGTAAGGCTTTATTTCATGGGAAATCTTTAATAAGATATATCCAGTCATATTATACATCATATTGTTATTAAGGTGTAAAAAGACATCTAAACCCTTCTTGAAGCTCTCTGCTATCCCTGCTGTGACCAGCGCCTGAGGCAGGCTATTCCACAGATTCACAGTTCTCATAGTAAAGCAGCCCTGTCGCCTCTGGTGATTAAACCCTGATTTCTCCAGATGGAGACAGTGCCCCCTCGTCTTTTGATTTGATTTAATCTGGAAAAACTTTCCCCCATGTTTTTTGTATGGACTATTCATATATTTATATAAATTAATCATGTCCCCACGTAGTCGTCTCTTTCCCAGGCTAAATAAATCTAGTTGTTTTAATCTTTCCTCATAACTAATACCCTCCATACCCCTTATCATTTTTGTGGCTCTACGTTGAACCCTCTCCAGCTCCAGCCCAGAACTGGACAGAATATTACAGGTGAGGTCGTACCAATGCCTTGTACAGTGGTAATATTACACCCCTATCCCGAGAGTCCATACCACTTTTGATACATGACAAGATCTTGCTAGCTTATAGATATAGGTTTATAGATTTCCCATACGTTAATTATAATAGCTATTATTGTTTTGTTTTACTTTTTTTTTTTTTTACTAATATGTCAAGGTTAATTCCCTTGGATTCTTTCTTTCTTATATGTTGTTAGTGTGGAGAAAGCAGCATGTCCTGTAGACTAGCAGTATGATAGCTTAACCAGACACATAATAAAGACAGCTGCTAGATGGCGCTCTTATGACAATATTTGGGTGCATGGACTGAGTAATTTATTATATTTGGATGAAGAGCGGATAGGAAAAAAATTCCAAAAGCCAACTTCTGCAACTTATGAAACACATGGCAATAAACAATACAGGCACTCCCCGGGTTACGTACAAGATAGGTTCTGTAGGTTTGTTCTTAATTTGAATTTGTATGTAAGTCGGAACCATATACTTTATAATTGTAACCCCAACCAAATTATTTTTGGGCTCTGTGATTGGATTTTAAAAATGTTGGGTTGTCATCAGAACCAGGATTGACCATAAAGCTTAATTGCAGACACCTTAAATAATTTTTATAGCTGTTTATTGGACTAAAATACAGTAAATTACCAATTACCAGAGGTCCGTCTATAACTAGGGGTCGCCTGTAAGTTGAGTGTTCTTAAGTAGGGGACCGCCTGTATACAAATTGGATTTAAATATGATAGGTTATATAGGAAACAGTGTAATTAAAGGGATTGTCCAGAATTAAAAAAATTATAATTATAAAATTATTATAAAATTTAATTTATAAAAACAATAAAATCTTATCCTTACCTCCTCCATCTCTCCCGTGGCCCTGTTTGTTTACAGAAGCAGACACTCCTGTCCAACTGACACACGTCGAACGTGATGCAATGAAAGTGATTATTGAAAGGGACAACGGGAGCACCAAAGTAGGTATGGATAGGATTTTTTTTGTTTTTATAGCCCTGCCAACCCCTAAGGTCTGCTTTACATTTCTTGTATAGCCTGGGGAACCCCTATAAGCAATAAACCTCTCAAAATCCCAGTGAAAAGAAATAAACATTTGACCACATTGCAGTATGTATCCATATAGGATACCAAATTGCTACACTGCTGGGGAAGAAGATGACTGTAGAATTTGTATAGCTGCACACGACTTCTGTAACTTGGCAAGTGGCTGCTGATATTATCAGCCATATATTCTGTATGCAAAATAACAGAGGAACTGGAAAACAGTTTTTAATAGCTATAAATATGGATACTAGAGATGAGCGAGCACTAAAATGCTCGGGTACTCGTTATTTGAGACGAACTTTTCCCGATGCTCGAGTGCTCGTCTCGAATAACGAGCCCCATTGAAGTCAAAAATTATAATTTTCAAAGCAGGCCGGGTCGTTTGAATATTTCACCTGGGAATAATGGAATAGCATAGTGGTTCTATTTTTAATTGTTTTTACGGAAATGGTTCCATGATTAAGAGCGACAGTATGGGGCATCCATATTGCGCTGCTATGATTGCAACTTCAGGTCTCCAGCATGGCGGCAACAGATGGGCCGAGTTCCACTATGTAGCTGGTGAAACACCTGAAAATTCTGCCTGACACAGCTCGTTTGATAAGGGGACGATGTATGGAGGCAGTGAACTAGTAGTAGATTAAAGGTGCTGCAGTTAAAACTATGTTAGTTGGATCTTGAGATGGAGCTGGCGCTCCGCTGCCAGGCGAGCTTTCGCCAATCCAAGCCCCTGTCTCTGGCTACTCCCCAAACAGCACTTCTAAGAACCTTTTGTATAAGATCAAGTGTAGTACCGTTCTTATAAGTTTAGGATATGGCGGGTGAGGGGAATGTAAACAGATGCGCAAGAAGCGCTGAAATAATATCTGTAAATGATAAAAGTTTGCCAGTATATTTTGTGGATTACACAGCAGGGTGGCAACAAAGTTAACAAGTTTGATGTGGAAGCCATGAAAACAACCCAAAATTCTGCCTGACACAGCTCGTTTGATAAGGGGACCATGTATGGAGGCAGTGTACTAGTAGTAGATTAAAGGTGCTGCAGTTAAAACTATGTTAGTTGGATCTTGAGATGGAGCTGGCGCTCCGCTGCCAGGCGAGCTTTCGCCAATCCAAGCCCCTGTCTCTAGGCTACTCCCCAAACAGCACTTCTAAGAACCTTTTGTATAAGATCAAGTGTAGTAGCGCTCTTATAAGTTTGGGATATGGCGGGTGAGGGGAATGTAAACAGATGCACAAGAAGCGCTGAAATAATATCGGTAAATGATAAAAGTTTGCCAGTATATTTTGTGGATTACACAGCAGGGTGGCGACAAAGTTAACAAGTTTGATGTGGAAGCCATGAAAACAACCCAAAATTCTGCCTGACACAGTTCGTTTGATAAGGAGACCATGTATGGAGGCAGCTATATGGATGACTTTTGGAGGCAGCTATGGCGATGACGTGTGGAGGTAGCAATGGAGAGAACGTGTGGAGCCAGCTAAAAAGACGACATGTGGAGGCTGCTATGGAGACAATTTAATTTGGATAGTGCCTGTATGTGGCAGTCCAAAAAAGTTTTCAAACCAGAGGAGCAGGTAGGTGGTCCTCCAGAAAAATTAAATAAATTGAGTGCCTGTATGTGGCAGTCCAAAAAAGTTTTCAAACCAGAGGAGCAGGTAGGTGGTCCTCCAGAAAAATTAAATAGATTGAGTGCCTGTATGTGGCACTTCCAAAAATTGCTTAAAACAGAGGACCGGGTAGTTGGCCCTCCAGAAAAATTAAATACATAGAGTACTATAGCTAGAGGCAGTTGGCCCTGGCAAAAAATAGCCAGTTTCCTATGCTTTAGTGTACAAAGAGGAGGGGAAGGAGGACAATGAGGAGGAGGAGTGCATACATTATTCAGGTTGAGCTTCTTTCACCTGGTGGAGAATGAAAATCCGGAGAAATCCAGGCTTTATTCATCTTGATAAGCGTCAGCCTGTCAGCGCTGACAGTCGACAGGCGTGTACGCTTCTCGGTGATGATGCCACCAGCTGCACTGAAAACCCGCTCGGACAACACGCTAGCGGCAGGGCAGGCAAGAACCTCCAAGGCGTACAGCGCCAGTTTGTGCCACATGTCCAACTTTGAAACCCAGTAGTTGTAGGGAGCTGTGTGATCATTTAGGACGATGGTATGGTCAGCTACTTACTCCCTCACCATCTTTCTGTAAAGATCAGCCCTACTCTGCTGAGACTGGGGACAGGTGACAGTGTCTTGCTGGGGTGACATAAAACTGGCAAAGGCCTTGTAAAGCGTACCCCTGCAAGTGCTGGAAAAGCTGCCTGCTCGCCTACTCTCCCTCGCTACTTGTCCCGCAGAAGTACGCCCTCTGCCGCTAGCGCTGTCAGAAGGGAAATAGTGTTTCAGCTTGTGCACCAGGGCCTGCTGGTATTCATGCATTCTCACACTCCTTTCCTCTCCAGGGATGAGAGTGGAAAGATTTTGCTTGTACCGTGGGTCCAGGAGAGTGAATACCCAGTAATCGGTGCTGGAATAAATTCTTTGAACGCGAGGGTCACGGGATAGGCAGCCTAGCATGAAATCTGCCATATGCGCCAGAGTCCCAACGCGCAAGAATTCACTCCCCTCACTGGCCTGACTGCCCATTTCCTCCTCCTCCAACTCCTCTTCTTCTGCCCATACACGCTGAACAGTGAAGGACTGAACAATGGTCCCCTCTTCTGTCTCGCCAACATTCTCCTCCTCTTCCTCCTCATCCTCCTCCTCCTCCGATATGCGCTGAGAAACAGACCTAAGGGTGCTTTGGCGATCAACAAGGGAATCTTCTTCCCCCGTCTCTTGTGACGAGCGCAAAGCTTCTGACTTCATGCTGACCAGAGAGTTTTTCAACAGGCCAAGCAGCGGGATGGTGAGGCTGATGATGGCGGCATCGCCACTGACCATCTGTGTTGACTCCTCAAAGTTACTAAGCACCTGATAGATATCAGACATCCACGTCCACTCCTCATTGTAGACTTGAGGAAGCTGACTGACCTGACTACCAGTTCTGGTGGAAGTTGACATCTGGCAGTCTACAATCGCTCTGCGCTGCTGGTAAACTCTGGATAACATGGTTAATGTTGAATTACACCTCGTGGGCACGTCGCACAACAGTCGGTGAGCGGGCAGTTGGAGGCGGCGCTGCGCTGCCCTGAGAGTGGCAGCATCTGTGCTGGACTTCCTGAAATGCACACAGATGCGGCGCACCTTCGTGAGCAAATCAGACAGATTGGGGTATGTCTTGAGGAAACACTGAACTATGAGATTTAACACATGGGCCAGGCATGGCACATGTGTCAGTCTGCCGAGTTGCAGAGCCGCCACCAGGTTACGGCCGTTGTCACACACAACCATGTCTGGCTTCAGGTTCAGCGGTGCCAGCCACAGATCAGTCTGCGCCGTGATGCCCTGTAATAGCTCTTGGGCGGTGTGCCTTTTATCGCCTAGGCTCAGCAGTTTGAGCACCGCCTGCTGTCGCTTAGCGACGGCACTGCTGCTGTGCCTAGAGCTACCGACTGATGGCGCCATGCCCACGGATGGTAATTCGGAGGAGGAGGTGGAGGAGGGGTGGGAGGAGGAGGAGGCATAGTAGGCCTTTGAGACCTGGACCGAGGTAGGCCCCGCAAACCTCGGCGTCGGCAGTATATGAGCAGCCCCAGGGTCAGACTCGGTCCCAGCCTCCACCAAGTTAACCCAATGTGCCGTCAGCGATATATAGTGGCCCTGCCCAGCAGCACTCGTCCACGTGTCCGTGGTCAGGTGGACCTTGTCAGAAACGGCGTTGGTCAGGGCACGGATGATGTTGTCTGACATGTGCTTGTGCAGGGCTGGGACGGCACATCGGGAAAAGTAGTGGCGGCTGGGGACCGAATACCAAGGGGCGGCTGCCGCCATGAGGTTTCGAAAGGCCTCGGTCTCTACCAGCCTATAGGGCAGCATCTCCAGGCTAAGCAACT
The DNA here is from genome assembly GCF_040894005.1 of Engystomops pustulosus. NCBI lineage: Eukaryota > Metazoa > Chordata > Amphibia > Anura > Leptodactylidae > Engystomops > Engystomops pustulosus. The sequence continues at coordinate 134,060,826 of NC_092414.1, forward strand.
TGGAGATGTGGACGTTGAGGGCTTGGGCGTGTGGGTGGGTTGCGCTATACTTCCTTTTGCGCTCCAGCGTCTGGGGTATGGAGAGCTGAACGTTGGTGGATGCTGTGGAGGATCGTGGAGGCGACGATGGGGTTTTCGCACGGGAGGTATTTCGGCCGTGGTCCTGGGCAGGGGGCTGACTAGCAGATGACACAGGGGAAGGAGCAGTGGTGTGCCCGGCCGGAGGTGAACGGGCTTGGTGCCATTGAGTGGGGTGTTTAGCATTCATATGCCTGCGCATACTGGTGGTAGTTAAGCTAGTAGTGGTGGAACCCCTGCTGATCCTGGTTTGGCAAAGGTTGCACACCACAGTCCGTCGGTCATCCGGTGTTTCTTTAAAGAACCTCCAGACTTCTGAAAATCTAGCCCTCGCCACGGGAGCTTGACTACGGGCAACATTTGGCGCTGATGCACCAGCTCTGGCCCCACCACTCCGTCTCTCTCCGTCTGGCCCCACCACTGCCTCTTCCAACCTGTTCTGCTATAGGACTCGCCTCCGTCTCAGAAGCACTGTGTTCACCCGGCCTATCAACCCAGCTTGGGTCTGTCACCTCATCATCCTCCGATCCCTCAGTCTGCTCCCCCCTCGGACTTCCTGCCCTGACAACAACTTCACCACTGTCTGACAACCGTATCTCCTCATCGTCCGACACCTCTTTACACACTTCTGCCACTACGTCAATAATGTCATCATCACCCAAAGACTGCGACCGGTGGAAAACCTGGGCATCGGAAAATTGCTCAGCAGCAACCGGACAAGTGGTTTGTGACTGTGGGAAGGGTCCAGAAAACAGTTCCTCAGAGTATGCCGGTTCAAATGCCAAATTTTGCTGGGAGGGGGCAGACTGGGGGAAAGGAGGCTGAGGTGGAGGAGCTGGAGGAGTGCTGATTTCGGTGACATGGGTGGACTGCGTGGAAGACTGACTGGTGGACAAATGGCTAGAAGCATTGTCCGCAATCCATGACATCACCTCTTCGCACTGTTCTGGCCTCAACAGTGCTCTACCACGAGTCCCAGTAACTTGAGACATGATGAACCTAGGGAGTGTAGCTCTGCGTCGTTCCCCTGCTCTCTCATCAGCAGGTGGTGTCTCACCCCGCCCAGGACCACGGCCTTTGACCCCTGCAGTAGTTGGACGCCCACGTCCACGCCCTCGTCCTCTACCCCCCTCGGGTTAAACATTTTCCAAATTAAAGTGTAAACTTTAAATTTTTTTTTTTTTGTGTTTTTTATTTATTTTTTTTAAACAAAACTCCTATGGCTATTTTCTAGCCTACAGTGAAAGCACACTGCTTTGCAATATGACTTTGAGCTATAAAAAGAAATAAAGGTAAAAAAAAATAAATCAGCAGACTCTGCCTAATTCTAATCAAACCCATAATAAATTGTCCCACTTCGGTGTTTGAGGTGGATATGTGTGTCACTAAGAGCTAAACACAACGGTAGCAAGTCTCCCTGCAAATTCCTCACAATATGGTACTAGCTGCACTACTAATGCCAGCAAGCCCAGCCACAAGCAAACAAAAGAAAGGAAAATATAACGTTATTGTAGCCCTAAGAAGGGCTGTTGGGTTCTTGTAGAATCACTCCTGCCTAACACTATTCTAATAGAACAGCCTAACGCTTTCCCTGACCAGCAGCAGCTCTCTCCCTAGCGGCATCCAGACAGAGAATGATCCGAGCAGCGCGGGCGGGGGCTAGTCTATCCCAGGGTCACCTGATCTGGCCAGCCAACCACTGCTATCGACGTGTAAGGGTACCACGTCATGCTGGGTGGAGTGCAGAGTCTCTTGGCTTGTCATTGGCTCTGTTTCTGTCCGCCAAAAAGCAAAACGGCGGGAGATGCCATTTTCTCGAGCTGGCGAAATACTCGTCCGAGCAACGAGCAGTTTCGAGTACGCTAATGCTCGAACGAGCATCAAGCTCAGACGAGTATGTTCGCTCATCTCTAATGGATACTTAAACGCATACAGCATTTATTATTTTTCCTTGAGAAATATAACTATATAATCAAATTGTGACATTTGATAGGAATAAAGACATCTTAGCTTGTAAATTATAAATAAAAGGAATGCAATTAAAGTAAAGATAGTTATCCTGAATGTGCCCTTGACATTATTTCTCATGGCTTTTTAAGGTAATGCAAAACAGAAAATGGTTAGATTATTGAAACCGAAAATAAAGTTCAGGCCTGTCAGATCAGGTTAGAAACGGAGGGCCAACAAAACGAGCCATTTAATTATCAGAATACATGTTATATTCTAGACAGGCAGTTTTTTTTTACATTGGGCATTGTCCGGCCGGAAAATTCTAGTTGGAGACTTCGCTGAGAGCTGCAATGGTCTTTTGTATAACTATTAAAATACAACTGTAAAGTAAAAAAACCTTTGCCTAGCTCTGCACTAAAACGAAAATTCTCTCATTTTCACTGTGTGTATACATATATGTACACATACTGTGATGGTGCCATGTGTTAATCGGTTTATTCCTATGTAGATGTTTTATAGGGTAGGTGGACATGTTTTAGTGGGCGTTTACACACGGCAGTGTCGCATGCGTTTTCAAACGCATCAGTACAGCTGATAAGAGATTTGCCTGATTACATAGCTGTTAACATTGTGTTAATAGACGTATGCATTAATGATATGTTTACTATACGTGCAACATCCCCCACCGGGGCCTAGCCTTTTTTGCGGCATGGAGGCAGCCAGGGCCCAGAATACCGGAGTGGCTGGCTATTGCGGCCTAGGGCACGCTGATGTCACAGGGCTTGGTATGGGGACCGGAGGGTTGTCCTACAGCCTGGCAGGTCTCCAGCAGGTGGTGTGTGAAAGAAAAATGGAGGGAGAGGCTGATGTACTGAGTGTCTGTAAGATTAGTTCCTGGGTAATGGATGGGGAAGCCCGTGGTGATAGAAAGCTGTATCCAGGGTCAGACGGAGGCAACGTTGTGCAAATCAACTCACGGTTCTTTATTGAACAACAGGTAGAAGACAACGGGCCTAAACGGTCAAACAGCAGATTCTGGTACTGTAGTGGTTGTGGAGAGTGGTCCTCAGGAATAATACATCAGCCTGGTAGTAGATGCAGGCTGGGATGGAGTTGTGTCCAAACTGTGGAAGCTGCAGCTCTGGAATGGGATCCTGGGATTGCTTTCTCTCTCTTCACTCATGTCCATGTGCTAAGAGCATGTGCTCTCCAAGAGAGCTAAGGCCTAAGAGGCCTGTGCTCCCACTGCACAGGGGTTTTATACTCCCCCTGATCAGGTGGTAGCACCTCTCCAATCCCACTCCAGCTTACAATACAACCAACTCATTGGATAACATCATACACACATTTAACTATTGCCTGTCCAGGCAGAGACTACAGCTGCAGATTACCTGAAATCTCCCTGCATTAGCTCACCAGTTCACCAGATGGATCACAACAGGTAGAGGGCCTTATTTGAAACTACTCCCTTGCCTACACATTGGCAGGGGTGTTGCATATGTTCTCAATATGTAAACACCCTGTCAACATGTGCTACCATTGTGTTAACAAACACATGTGTTAACACTATTTTAACACTAAGTTAACATTGTTAACACGTCTTAAGATTGTGTTGACAAGTGGATTTTGTCATCACAATATAATCAGACAAATCTCCTCTTCTTAGATGTTCTGATGCATTTGAAAACACATGCGTTAATGCAACAAGTGAACACACACTTAATATATCTTTTTCTTTGTGATATAGTACATTACTATATAAATGTGCTCCAGCGCTGTGTCTTCCTTGCCTTGCTCTGCACTAGATCTCTGTACTACCAATAACACTGATTCAGTATCCTGATTGGCTGAGCTGTTTGTGCACGTTCATGTGAATGCCCTGGGTGCTATTGGTATCATTGCTCATGCTCATGATGTCACAAGCGGGAAGTCCCACCCACTTCAGGAAAAGCTGAGCGGATATTACAGCCTCATATATCTTTTAGTCCTATATCTCAGGATAGAAAGAAGCCAGAATCATGACACAGGTATCATTGGAATTGTAGTCAAAGGCTCTCTCCAGCTGTGCTAAAACAACTTTTTGTCAAGTAACTTTACAGTGACTCTTTAAGGGTACACAACTGTGATTTGCGGTGAATATGGTAGCAGTCCAGGTTTCACATTAATGACATGAAGGTGGCACCTATGTGGTGGCTAGATCAGTGTGGGAGCTGTTCACACTTTTCAATATGTGGATCAATCCTACTGTTTGGAGCCTGTCCACTGTGTGTGCTTTCTGTTGGGTGACCACCATTCTCAACATCTTCTAATAGCTACTTCATGAGGGCTAAGATGAAAGGCACATAAATCAAAATAGACCAAAACACCTGTACTGATACTGTGTAAATACAAGGCTACCTGCACATAAACAAGTTCTTTTCTTGTGCTGCAAACAACAGATCAATGGTCAGTGTGTCATCGGTATGTCATCCGTCAACAAAAGACTGCCAAATTATGTCACTAACTATGATTGCGTTAAATTCTAACTGATCCACAAATTCAGACCGCATGAGGATTATACTGGCATTATATATTTTATTATAAGTATTATATATTTCATGTTTCCATGGACTTCTATGGGAAGGTACAGACTGCAGACTCAGGCAAATATAGGGCCTGTTTTGAGTTTTCTACAGCCTCCTCAAGGAACAATAGCTATTTTATTTTAATAGCAAAATTATATAGATCTGAAACCACATATAGGCTCATGGGGCAGAAGAAAGAAACAAGGAAGGAAGGGGGGAAACAACTTTTGTTTCTCCACAGTCATGGTCCAGGGTGTAGATTCATGGAGTCGTCATTGTCAGCAGTCACCCGTCCAATGTCACTGGCCATTCTCCACATCACTTCATTTTTTACCATTGAGCCAAACCTTTTTTTTTCTTCTTGTAACATATTACCAGTTCCTTCCATTCTCTTGCACACAAGTTCCATCTTCTCCTCAGTTAAACACCGTCTAAGCTGCTCACTAAATGCGAGATACACATTGCTCACATTGTGCATGAGACAGCAGCCAGTAGTCAATTGCATTGGATTCTAGCCGTAGTCACCTGGCTGTACATGAATGTCATATTACATATGATAAAAATGTGCTTTATGCAATTTGCTACTGAAGCTGTTGTACAACAGAATCATTCTGTAGCCCTTGTCACAAATATGAAAGACAATTGTTGTATTTTTTGATAGATTGATGCAGTTTTTGTGGATCTGAAATAGGTTTGGGGACATCATTGTGTATTTTGAAGCCCCTTCACTGATATATTATGTAGACCAATATACATATTGTATATTATTATTTTATTTAAGACCATAAACACAAAAAAACTTTTCTCAAAAAACGTCTTCAACCAACAAATGGAGAGAGACTCCTCTGCTATGAATTCTTGGGGCTATTTTTAAAATGGTAGAGGTTCTAGACATTAAATATAGCAATACAGTTGTTTCAAGATCATGACAGTTAATAGGACTGTGCATTGCATGCAAAATGCACTAAATGTTTGTCCACTCCACATACCAAATACATTGTTTAAAGAATTCATGACCAACAGGGCTATGTTGTCAGTAAGACAAACTCCTCAATTTTTTGAAAACTGACACCTACAACACAAAAATGGTCACCGTCAATGGTCACCACAATTCTAGTTTCCTGGTCACTCTAGCACAGTGGTTCTCAACCTGTGGGTCGGGACCCCAGCGGGGGTCGAACGACCAAAACCGGGGGTTGCCTAAAGCCATCGGAGCCGAAATTTTACTGTGTTTTTACTGCGAGTTGCATGGTTTGGGGTCACCACAGCATGAGGAACTGTATTGCGGGGTCACAGCATTAGAAAGGTTGAGAACCACTGCAGCAGTTCTAACATGAGAACAGGTATGCCTTCCCAGTGCCTTTTTCTTTTGATATGTAGCAGAGGAGCTTCACTACTGAGCTTGTACATAAAGTGCATCCACATTCATCTAATTTAAAAGCTTTGATTAGGAGTGTATAACCAAGTTGATGGGACATATGCAGTCTGTCAACCCTTGAGTTGCAGCCTGCAACCTGTTGACAGTCCATAACTGATGGATGCGTTCATTGCTGCTGGAGGCTGGGTAATGGTGAGTATAGGTGAGAAGTTCTCACTGCTCCAGGGTCCTATACTGCCATTCCTATCTGTGTCCTGACAGGGCAAAGCGGCACCAAGAGCAAGAGAGGAACCAGGAGTGGTAAGCCCTTGTAGGCTGTACCAGGTTCTCTCCTGTAACAGCACTGTTCTGGGTCTGGGATCTGATATAACCAGCACAGGACACAAAGCAGAGGGGCTATAGAGAAGAAAAGAAGATGCACTGTGGTGCAGGGAGCAAAAGAATCCAAGAAAGGAGAGGATTCATTTTTTGTGTGCTCTGGGGGTCGCCATTATTTGTTTGTTCTGGGGGTCTCCAGTATGAGTAGTGTACTATGGGAATGTCAAGTATTATTATTATCTGCTCTGGGGTCAGCATTATTTTTGTCTGCTCTGAATGCAGTATTTGGTTTCTAGGTTGGTACATATTGCTGTACTGTCTTATTTATCATTAGTGGGGTGGCATTTTATGCTGTACTGTGGTTGTTGATGTATCTAGAGTGCTGGTTACTGATGTGGCCAATTAAAGTTGACCAGTATGACGATATGACCCGTGGACCAATAAATGTTGTTCACCGCAGGCCTAAGTCTTTGATTGGGAACAGAACAGACATTTAAAGGAAATTTCAAAATTGTTAGAATTTATTATATATTTGTGGAGTCAGAGTTGGTCGATCACAACTCCTACTCCACCAAAATGGTCACCAACTCCACAGCCCAGATGACCTACCTCTGTTTTATCCGTTAAATAGATTTACTTTTTTTTTAAATATATAGTTGGGGTGGGAGCTTTTAAAGTAATAAACAGCATATTCTCACCTCTCTCCCCGCTCCCATTCAGCTGCGTAAGCGACCATCACTGCCAGGCCTCTCTTTGTTTACGGATGCCAGCAGTGCCGTCATGGCCAAAGCCAGCATTACTTTTAGGCTGTGGTCAGGAAGTGTAGTGCCCTGTAACAGAGGAACATTGAACTTTGAACATTTGTGGACATTTGAATATTTCCCCTATGCAAACTCAGTAGTTCTTAATTTATTTCACATCAAGGGTTAATTAGCATTAATCTATAATGTTTTTTTATACATTCTGTTTATTATTAGAGTATCTCTTTACACAAGTAGAAAAGGTTAATGAACATTGAGAGACATTTCTGACTGTGTATGTCTATCTTTTAGAGAAACCTGTAATTTTCCACAAATTGTTTTGCAGAATGACAGGTGCTGTCTGGAAACTTGTTTACACTTCAGAACTCTGCTATCATAGAATATTATGGGGACACATTGTAAGTCTATGGGGGATATTTATCATACGCTGGCGCTCATGCCCCGCCGCTGCAAATTCGCAGCCCGATACATGAAGAGGCTTCCGCCTCTTGATGTATCGGGCTGCCAGTCGCGCAGCGTTTTTCGTACGCCAGGCAGGGCCTGGCGTAGAAAATAACGCAACAGGCGACTTTTCACGTATGAAAAGTCGCCGGCAGCAGCGAGTGCGCAGACGCGGGGACAGTAACGCCCCGCGCCGGCCCACTCCAGTCCGGCCGCGCCCCCCGCTCGGCCGGCCGCGCCCCCCCTTCACGCCCCTTCACGCCCCACTGGCGTGAAGGTGGCGGATTGTGAAAAATAATCGCAAAAGCTAGCAATAAGCTAGCATTTGCGATTATTTCAGGGCCTCTGCGCCACTGGCGGTGCGCAGAGGTCCTGATAAATATCCCCCTATTAGTCTATTATTTTGTGCTAAAATGTAACCACTCCTCCCCTGGTAGAAGGTATCTTGCAGTTAGGGAACTTAGCCTGGAGAAGAAGTTTACCAGTCTATCTGAGCAACCAGAAAAAGAAGCTGAGATGGGAATACTTTGCCACAGACCCTGGGCTCAGAGTCTGTGACCAGGGTACCAGCCTTTTGAGAAAGAGAGGTACAGGTAGCCCAGGCCTTTCCTCAACATTAACCCTTCTTTTGCCAGGGATGGAGATTAGAGAAGTCAGCCCTTTGATTTGCTTGTATTGCTACCTGAATTGCTTCAGTAAAGAAGGAAACCCTGACTCTCTGGACTTATTTCCCAATGGGGTGCACCATGCTTAACATCCCTTCCGGAGAGCAGCAACATGTGGGGACGCCTCGACGCATAGTTTTGGGGCCACCCCTAGCCTAAGCCCTGCACAAGGCATTCCCATCCACTGTATAAAACTATATAAGGGCCTATTTTTTACTATTTATATTTTAAACTGTTTGGTGCAGCTAACTGACAGAGGGACCACAGAGCTCCATGCTCAGCATAGACAACCATTGCCAATGCAGGATGTCATTAAAGGAAACCTACCATTTGATTTGATGCATTATGAAGCAAACATCTCTTGAGACTGCTGCAGATACACTGCTGCAGGATCATATCTTGTTTAATCCCTAAGCTGAGTGGTTTTTCTGAAAAAACAATTATACAATAATGATAATGAAGCTCTGGGCTCAGCAGTTTTCCTTTTACATTAATTATGCACTGCTCAGAGAATGATGTAATCACTGTCCTCCCTGCCAGGCAGAATAACAAATTGCTGCACCATCCCCCAGCTGCAGTGTATGAGTGATCCAGCTCAGGTTGTTTAGTCCTGTCTTGGCTATTCAGAAAGCTTGTGTTTAATGTGGATCCAGCTTTCTCAAGGTCCTGAATTTTATAATAGTTTTTTTTAGCAAAACCACTCAGTACAGGGATTAAACAAGATATAATTCTGCATCAGTGTAGCTACAGCATTCTCAAGGTATGTTTGGTTCATAATGCATGAAATCAAATGGTAGATTTTCTTTAAGGCTTAGTTCACATCTTGTTTTTGGTATACACCCACAGCCTATATGTTGGGAAAGCTCCTGACATATACGCTGATCGTATCCATTGACATAAACTGTCAGACGGAGGCATAGTTTTAACCAGCATACAATTACCTTTGTGTTTTCTTCCTGCTCCCTCCTTCATGGGTGACCTATACATATATACAGAGGCAATAAAAACCTATTGGGAGCGGATATAGCGTTTTGCATCCCTCCTCCAGCCTAGCTGAACGGATACATCACTCATGTCAGAAACCAGAGTAGTGACCCACTGGACCACCGCGAACAATGATGAAAGCCGACACCTGGGAGCAGAATCTAAGTGATACCTGATTTTCACCAGAGCCCGCCCCAAAGCAGGTTGGACTTGCTGCGGCATTGTACCACCATGTTGCTCTACAGAAGCGACTTTATCCGCTGTGGCTGCCAAGGCGTAGTACAAAGATGTGAAGCAGGAGCGTGGTCGGGGACAGGCATAAGGTCGAGACAGGCAGCACAGGATCAGAGTCAGGAACGTAGCAGTAGCTCAGGACAGGCAGCACAGGAGCGAAGTCACGAACAGAATCAAGGTCACAACGGCAAATCGATCAAGGAATACAGTTTTCTCTCAGGAATAGAGCACAAAGATCCGTCAGGGGACACAGGAAGGGCCCGGACATTCAACAGAAATGGCGTGCCGCCTGCGCCAATTAATGGCGTGCCGGCCCTTTAAATCCACTTAAGCCAGCAAGCCCAAGGAGGTGGGAACGCAAGCCCCAGGCCGCTGGAGCCAGCGCTGGAATGTGGCAAGGTAAGGAAAATGGCGGGGGTCTTGGGCTGCAGAGACACGCACGGGTGCGCCTGCAACCTAGGACATGGGAGGACACCGGTGATGTCACTTTCCATATAAGGACAATGACTTCACTGGCGAAACAACCTGGGCAACGGCAGCAGCCAGTCTTCGGTTGCTGCTACTGTTGTACACCTGAAGGTGTCACATGGCGATGTATTCCACTGTATAAGCCTACTGTGATAATTTAGGGCAGTATGGTGACTGAGTGGGTAGCCCTTCTGCCTTGGGGTCCTGGGTGGGTCATAATTATGGGTCCCCAGTTTTAGGGGAGAGTTTTAGGATCTAGGTTCTCTCAAAAGACCAGCTGCATATGTGTTATGTTAGGCCTAGACACCCCAAGCTTGGTATGGGGTGAAAGGTTGCGAGGCACCCTGGTGATTAGAAGCAATGGCTGTGCCATTTTCCAATCAAAAGTTATGGGGTTTTAATAAAATCCCAGACACAGAGACTACCTCTTTGATGGGAGGGGGAAAGAAAAAACTCCTCCTCAGAATGACATCATGGCCAGGGTCAAAAACCCATTGGGTTTAAATCAGTGAAACGGTCACAAGGCCTTGTTCAGTTCTGAGTCTCTATGCACTAGAAGGCTGGCCCGAAGTTATGCTGTGTCCTCCAGCCAATTTGTCACTCACAATCTGTATATTGTATATTGTTTTTTAACTCCTTTTTTTCTTCTTTTTTAATCTGACAAGTTTGTTTTGAGTGTATTGTATTTTTATGTATATTAAAGTGTTAACTTTAATAAGCTTCTGCTTATAGCCTTGTAGCCTTAAAGAATCTAAAATTCCTGAGGGATTACATTACCAGATTATTTAATATAGTATATGTAGCGATTGCATGTTTTGTGTGAATCATCAGTGTGCATTGCCTGTGTGGTTGAGGTGCCACGGCCTTCTAAGTATAAGGAACTCATGGGTGGTGGCTGCGGATTGGCTAGGTGCAGAAGACGTGAAGTAAATTTAGCGGTACAATGCCATTTTGTGGAAGTGGGCAGAGCTTAAGTGCTAAATTCTGGGACTCCATATGCACCCTATGTTTGGACTCTGATGTGTGGGGTTCGTGACACATACAGTAGGAAACGTTTGTGCCATTCATTGTAAGGATACATCGGGAATCTTTCCGGCTTGTCCTTACAATGTATGGCATAAACGAGGTATGAACCTAGCCTAAGTTCAAACTACCTGGATATATATCAAAAATAGTAAGAAGAAGGTTAAAGAAAACAGAACCAAAACAGTTTTCCTGTTGATCGATTAATTATAGTTGAATTATTTCAGATAAAATTATTTAACTTGCGCTGATTTTCACCTTGCCACCTTTGCCATGTGAAATTTTTGATTTGTTTGCTCCGTTTAATGAACACCCAGTAAGGCCTGAATGCTGATTATAGGGGGCCAGATGCAGCTGTATAGCTCCCATTCCCAGCCTCCACTGAACATACACTGCTGAACGTACAACTCAATGTCAGCTTCTGATGTTTGCTCTGCTTTCAAGGGAAGGGGCTGAACAGGAGGACATATCCCTCTGTATACTACATAGAGAGCAAGTGTCAAAAGAATAAAACGTAACTTTTATTTCTTCAAATTATAAAAAAAAAAATAAAGAGACAGAGCTCTGAGTGCACATTCATTTGTACGTCTATCCCGCTGCTGAAGTTACGTTTTATTCTTTTGACACTATACCTCCATTACAGTGAACCCAGGTCAACTAAGGAGATATTACTTACTAACATCGCTAATTTATTCAGTGAAATACATAGAGAGCAAAACTTTGATCTGAATAAAGCTTATTCTGCTACAGATTTATAAGTATCGAATGCTGGATGATAAATAAAAGTGTCTTAAGCCCTTGATTTGTAAGGCATTTAAGACTGCTCCTATCGACTTACACCATACACAGCTGAAGGGGTAAAGTGGACCCTACTAACATATGAAGCCATTTTAGACAATTGTTTACTTCGATCTTTGATATAACAGAATGAGAAAGAGCCTTGTCTGATCCAGCAAGGTCCATAAAGATATAATTTAATGAGTTTGGGTGGGTATAAACCTTTGTGGCCTGAGCTTAACCCCATCAAACGCCTTTCGGACAAACTATAATGATAAATGCGAGCCAAAGTTCCGACATCAGTGCCTGACCTTACATGTCCTCTGAATGGGAACAAATTCTCACACACTCCAACATTTTGCTTAAAGCCTCTCCAGAAGATAAGAGAGCTGGAACTCTATGATCATGGTAACAAAGCTTTTGGAGTGGGATGCTAGAATAATCATACACATGTAATGGGCAGATACTTGCAAATTTATGTCCATTGAGTGTATGATAATAAAGGGCATACTATGGTTTAGAGTACCTACGTCTTCTCCAATGAATGACCTGCAAAAATACAATCTTTTCAGTAATTCACTTAATTCTTGTCTGTGCATCTGTAAGACTGGTGACCATTGCTGTGGAGAACACATGATTCAACTTACAGTATGTTAACATATACTCTGGCTTGGCAAGCTCTGTGCAGCGCTGCGTAATCTGTGTTCGCTATATAAATAAAGGAATTATTATTATTATATGTGCACCTATGGGATCAGAAATACTTGAGGGCAACTTATGCAAGAAAACTCTTGGAAAAAACATAACAATCTACATGGTGCACTGTACACTGTATGGAATTGCTCTGGCAGATGCTCGGTTGTAGTGCAGGAAGCAGGGACCCACACAGTCTATACTCCAGAACAATAGACCAAAGTCCCAGTAGGGTCTCTATATTTTATTCAGAAAATGCCTTAGGCAAGCTAGAAAAATCCCATAACCGGACTTTTAATTAAAACTTAATGTTTATTTGTACCAACTATATTAAAGGAATGCAGTGATTTTTATGAACATATGTGCAATAAAGTTGATTAAAATTACAAGTGTCTCTGTGTGTTATTCTTCTTTACAGTTACGATTGATACGTATAGTATCTAATAATTAATAAAAAGTCAAGGTAGCTATCTGTAGAAAGACTTATATAAGGTGTTTATGTTGGTAGATATGAGGTCAATCGTTTAAGTTCCTCACTCAGCAGTATAATCCCTATAATAAGGGGTAGGTAGTTTAGGGATTGCCTATATTATATACTGTCCCTATAATAAAGGGTGTGTAGTTTAGGGATTGCCGACATAATATTCCCTGTAATAAAGGGTAGGTGGTTTAGGAATTGTCTACATATTAGTCATATATTTCGGATGTCTCTCACACTGTCCGTTCTATCAGATATACCATGCATTCATCGATCAATCAGACCCATACACCTAGGCTATCTCCCAATCCCTCTGCTCGGAATTGGGGTCTCACACCTGAGTTTTCTGCTGTGAGGTCACAGGCTAGATATCTAGCAGCTAGATGTTATATGCTATTCTTGCTCTTGTCAATATCATTATTACAGATATTCATACCTCCCAACTTTCACGTTAGAGAAAGAGGGACAAAAGGGCTTTGTGCGCCGCAGCGATTTTTCCCATGTAAGCCACACCCATTTACCACGCCCCTTACCACACCCCTTTTCAATTACATAAATTGACAAAAAATCTTTTCCTTTATATATATATATTACGCTGGTAAATAACATAATTTTGGAACGACTGATGGTATGTTTACGCTTTGTAAACAAAGCTAAACATGTTCTCGTTACCACAGTAGAAACCGATTTGCAACCTGGCGTTAAAAAATACAACATGTGAACGTAGCCTAAATGAAACTTGTGTGTTGTCCTCTTCTAGATTGTGTTCCTTCCATGATCCAGGGTGGTGGCATCATGCAAAATATTAACTTTAGTTGTATAAACTCAGGAAGGGGGAGAGTTTAACACTAAAGTCAAGCTCACCCTGCCTCAGGACTCCTCCTCTGTTGTAATTAACATCATGAACCAGGATTCAAGAGGCCCAGTTGGTGAAGCGGCTTGATGCAAGGCCTTGAATCTTGGCTTAATGCCAAATGCTCAGCCTCTGTGACTTTATACAACCAATTTACATCTCAAAGTTGATTTACTGAATGAGGAAGAAACATGAACTGAAAGGAGCCATCTGCTTGACAACATTCTGGTCGTGGTATATTATGTCAATTTCTGCTGACGAGTTCCAAATCTGCAACAGAAAATATTTGTTTGAGTGCACAGAAAAAATGAGCAATAGATGGGGCGCTATATCAACAATCCAAAGAAACAATAAAGAGTGTCTATGATGCTGTTTTATTTAGATAAAAGACAATAAAAAAATAAATAAAATACAATAGCAATAAAAGGTCCTTTTGATGCGTTTCGGGTGCTATGACCCTTTCTCAAAATAAGGACAATATAAAATTATTGTCAGCATCATTATTGGTGACAGGTTTATCTTAAGCTTTGGGAGCTGCTTAAAATACATCCAAAAAACTAGTGTCGGGGATCTCACCATTGGATTGGAACACCATTTCGGACTCCAGGTTGGGCATACTATGCATTTATACCAAGTGGCAATAAGGTGAGCACATTTACTGTTCTCCAATACTTTCCAACTGCTTGAGATGATATCACTCTAGGCGCTGTCCCCTGTGGCCTTTTTTCCTTTTGTTCCTCCTCAATATTTGTTTGAGCACAGCCTTATCAATCAGATCTCTTGGTTACATTACTTTTCCAAACTTGGATAACACTTGCTGTTTCTCCCCCCCACCTCAAGTATTTCAATTTAAAGAGATAATAAGGGAAAAAAACAAAAACATTTATTTTCAAAAGGTAAGGTGTAGAGATGAGCGAACATACTCGTCCGAGCTTGATGCTCGTTCGAGCATTAGCGTACTCGAAACTGCTCGTTGCTCAGACGAATACTTCGCCCGCTCGAGAAAATGGCATCTCCCGCCGTTTTGCTTTTTGGCGGCCAGAAACAGAGCCAATCACAAGCCAAGAGACTCTGCACTCCACCCAGCATGACGTGGTACCCTTACACGTCGATAGCAGTGGTTGGCTGGCCAGATCAGGTGACCCTGGGATAGACTAGCCCCTGCCTGCGCTGCTCGGATCATTCTGTGTCTGGATGCCGCTACGGAGAGAGCTGCTGCTGGTCAGGGAAAGCGTTAGGCTGTTCTATTAGAATAGTGTTAGGCAGGAGTGATTCAACAAGAACCCAACAGCCCTTCTTAGGGCTACAATAACGTTATACATTTTCTTTTTTTTATTTGCAGCTAGTACCATATTGTGAGGAATTTGTAGTGAGACTTGCGACCGTTGTGTTTAGCGCTTAGTGACGCACATATCCATCGCAAAGACCGAAGTGGGAAAATTTATTAGGGGTTTGATTTCAATTAGGCACAGTCTACCATTTACTTTTTATTTTACGTTTATTTTTTCGTAACGCAGCGTCATCTCATCTGGCATAGCAGTGTGCTTTCATACTTGGCTAGAAAATAGCCATAGGAGAATCCAAACGGCTTACTTAGGCCTACAATAGCGTTATATATTTTATTTCTGGTTGATCTGCTGGTGGCTGTCCTTGCTGCAGTGCATCTACTACCATATTGTGAGGAATTTGTAGTGAGACTTGCGACCGTTGTGTTTAGCGCTTAGTGACGCACATATCCATCGCAAAGACCGAAGTGGGAAAATTTATTAGGGGTTTGATTTCAATTAGGCACAGTCTGCCATTTACTTTTTATTTTAAGTTTATTTTTTCGTAACTCAGCGTCATCTCATCTGGCATAGCAGTGTGCGTTCATACTTGGCTAGAAAATAGCCAAAGCAATAGGATAGCATCGTTTGGTTTTGAAAAAAAAATTAAAGTTATAACTTTCATTGTCAAAATGTTTAACCCGAGGGCTAAGGGTAGAGGACCAGGGCGGGGACGTGAGCGTCCAACTACTGCAGGGGTCAGAGGCCGTGGTCCTGGGCGGGGTGAGACACCACCTGCTGATGAGGGAGCAGGGGAACGCCGCAGAGCTACACTCCCTAAGTTCATGTCTGAAGTTACTGGGACTCGTGGTAGAGCACTGTTGAGGCCAGAACAGTGCGAACAGGTGATGTCGTGGATTGCCGACAATGCTTCGAGCAATTTGTCCACCAGTCAGTCTTCCACGCAGTCCACCCATGTCACCGAAATCGGCACTCCTCCAGCTCCTGCACCTCAGCCTCCTCCCCCCCAGTCTGCCTCCTCCCAGGAAAATTTGGCATTTGAACCGGCATACTCTGAGGAACTGTTTTCTGGACCCTTCCCACAGTCACAAACCACTTGTCCGGTTGCTGCTGAGCAATTTTCCGATGCCCAGGTTTTCCACCAGTCGCAGTCTGTGGGTGATGATGACCTTCTTGACGTAGTGGAAGAAGTGTGTAAAGAGGTGTCCGACGATGAGGAGACACGGTTGTCAGACATTGGTGAAGTTGTTGTCAGGGCAGGAAGTCCGAGGGGGGAGCAGACTGAGGGATCGGAGGATGATGAGGTGACAGACCCAAGCTGGGTTGAGAGGCCGGGTGAACACAGTGCTTCTGAGACGGAGGAGAGTCCTCGACCAGAACAGGTTGGAAGAGGCAGTGGTGGGGCCAGACGGAGAGGCAGGGCCAGAGCAGGTGCATCAGCGCCAAATGTGTCACGTAGTGAAGCTCCCATGGCGAGGGCTCCCGCAGCGAGGGCTAGATTTTCAGAAGTCTGGAGGTTCTTTAAGGAAACACCGGATGACCAACGGACTGTGGTGTGCAACCTTTGCCAAACCAGGATCAGCAGGGGTTCCACCACTACTAGCTTAACTACCACCAGTATGCGCAGGCATATGAATGCTAAACACCCCACTCAGTGGCACCAAGCCCGTTCACCTCCGGCCGTGCACACCACTGCTCCTTCTCCTGTGTCAGCTGCTAGTCAGCCCCCTGCCCAGGACCCTGGCACAAAAACCCCATCGTCGCCTCCACGATCCTCCACAGCATCCACCAGCGTTCAGCTCTCCATACCCCAGACGCTGGAGCGGAAACAGAAATATAGTGCAACCCACCCACACGCCCAAGCCCTTAATGTCCACATCTCCAGATTGCTTAGCCTGGAGATGCTGCCCTATAGGCTAGTAGAGACCGAGGCCTTTCGCAACCTCATGGCGGCGGCCACCCCTCGGTATTCGGTCCCCAGCCGCCACTACTTTTCCCGATGTGCCGTCCCAGCCCTGCACCAGCACGTGTCAGACAACATCATCCGTGCCCTGACCAACGCCGTTTCTGACAAGGTCCACTTGACCACGGACACGTGGACGAGTGCTGCCGGGCAGGGCCATTATATGTCGCTGACGGCACATTGGGTTAACTTGGTGGAGGCTGGGACCGAGTCTGACCCTGGGGCTGGTCATATACTGCCGACGCCGAGGATTGCGGGGCCTACCTCGGTCCAGGTCTTTCAGGCCTACTATGCCTCCTCCTCCTCCCACCCCTCCTCCACCTCCTCCTCCGAACTACCATCCGTGGGCATGGCGCCATCAGTCGCTAGCTCTAGGCACAGCAGCAGTGCCGTCGCTAAGCGACAGCAGGCGGTGCTCAAACTGCTGAGCCTAGGCGATAAAAGGCACACCGCCCAAGAACTATTACAGGGCATCACGGCGCAGACTGATCTGTGGCTGACACCGCTGAACCTGAAGCCAGGCATGGTTGTGTGTGACAACGGCCGTAACCTGGTGGCGGATCTGCAACTCGGCAGACTGACACATGTGCCATGCCTGGCCCATGTGTTAAATCTGATAGTTAAGCGTTTCCTCAAGACATACCCCAATCTGTCTGATTTGCTCACGAAGGTGCGCCGCATCTGTGCGCATTTCAGGAAGTCCAGCACAGATGCTGCCACTCTCAGGGCAGCTCAGCGCCGCCTCCAACTGCCCGCTCACCGACTGTTGTGCGGCGTGCCCACGAGGTGGAATTCAACATTAACCATGTTATCCAGAGTTTACCAGCAGCGCAGAGAGATTGTAGACTGCCAGATGTCAACTTCCACCAGAACTGGTAGTCAGGTCAGTCAGCTTCCTCAAGTCTACAATGAAGAGTGGACGTGGATATCTGATATCTGTCAGGTGCTGAGTAACTTCGAGGAGTCAACACAGATGGTCAGTGGCGATGCCGCCATCATCAGCCTCACCATCCCGCTGCTTGGCCTGTTGAAAAACTCTCTGATCAGCATGAAGTCGGAAGCTTTGCGCTCGTCACAAGAGACGGGGGAAGAAGATTCCCTTGTTGATAGCCAAAGCACCCTTAGGTCTGTTTCTCAGCGCATATCGGAGGAGGTGGAGGAGGATGAGGAGGAAGAGGAGGAGAATGTTGGCGAGACACAAGAGGGGACCATTGTTCAGTCCTTCACTGTTGAGCGTGTATGGGCAGAAGAAGAGGAGTTGGAGGAGTTGGAGGAAATGGACAGTCAGGCCAGTGAGGGGAGTGAATTCTTGCGCGTTGGTACTCTGGCGCATATGGCAGATTTCATGCTAGGCTGCCTATCCCGTGACCCTCGCGTTCAAAGAATTTATTCCAGCACCGATTACTGGGTGTTCACTCTCCTGGACCCACGGTACAAGCAAAATCTTTCCACTCTCATCCCTGGAGAGGAAAGTAGTGTGAGAATGCATGAATACCAGCAGGCCCTGGTGCACAAGCTGAAACAGTATTTCCCTTCTGACAGCGCTAGCGGCAGAGTGCGTAGTTCTGCGGGACAAGTAGCGAGGGAGAGTAGGCGAGCAGGCAGCTTGTCCAGCACTGGCAAGGGTACGCTTTACAAGGCTTTTGCCAGCTTTATGTCACCCCAGCAAGACACTGTCACCTGTCCCCAGTCTCGGCAGAGTAGGGCTGATCTTTACAGAAAGATGGTGAGGGAGTACGTAGCTGACCATACCATCGTCCTAAATGATCACACAGCTCCCTACAACTACTGGGTTTCAAAGCTGGACATGTGGCACGAACTGGCGCTGTACGCCTTGGAGGTTCTTGCCTGCCCTGCCGCTAGCGTGTTGTCCGAGCGAGTTTTCAGTGCAGCTGGTGGCATCATCACCGATAAGCGTACACGCCTGTCGACTGACAGCGCTGACAGGCTGACGCTTATTAAGATGAATAAAGCCTGGATTTCTCATAATTTCCAATCTCCACCAGATGAAGGAAGCTCAACCTGAATAATTTATGCACTCCTCCTCCTCATTTTCCTCCTTCTCCTCCTCTTTGTACACTAAAGCAGAGGAAACTGGCTATTTTTGAGAGGGCCCACTGGCTCTAGCTATAGTACTTTATGCATTTAATTTTTCTGGAGGGCCACCTACCCGGTCCTCTGTTTTAAACAATTTTTGGGAGTGCCACATACAGGCACTCAATCTATTCAATTTTTCTGGAGGGCCACCTACCTGCTCCTCTGGTTTGAAAACTTTTTTGGACTGCCACATACAGGCACTCAATCTATTTCATTTTTCTGGAGGGCCACCTACCTGCTCCTCTGGTTTGAAAACTTTTTTGGACTGCCACATACAGGCACTCAATCTATTTCATTTTTCTGGAGGGCCACCTACCTGCTCCTCTGGTTTGAAAACTTTTTTGGACTGCCACATACAGGCACTATCCAAATTAAATTGTCTCCATAGCAGCTTCCACACGTTGTCTCCATTGCTACCTCCAAAAGTCGTCCATATAGCTGCCTCCATACATCGTCCCCTTATCAAACGAGGTGTGTCAGGCAGAAATTTGGGTTGTTTTCATGGATTCCACATCAAAGTTGTTAACTTTGTCGCCACCCTGCTGTGTAATCCACAAAATATACTGGCAAACTTTTACCATTTACGGATATTATTTCAGCTCTTCTTGCGCATCTGTTTACATTCCCCTCACCCGCCATATCCCAAACTTATAAGAACGCTACTACACTTAACTTGGTGGAGGCTGGGACCGAGTCTGACCATGGGGCTGGTCATATACTGCCGACGCAGAGGATTGCGGGGCCTACCTCGGTCCAGGTCTCAAAGGCCTACTATACCTTTTCCTCCTCCCACCCCTCCTCCACCTCCTCCTCCTCCGAATTACCATCCATGGGCATGGCGCCATCAGTCAGTAGCTCTAGGCACAGCAGCAGTGCCGTCGCTAAGCGACAGCAGGCGGTGCTCAAACTGCTGAGCCTAGGCGATAAAAGGCACACCGCCCAAGAGCTATTACAGGGCATTCCACATCAAACTTGTTAACTTTGTCGCCACCCTGCTGTGTAATCCACAAAATATACTGGCAAACTTTTATCATTTACCGATATTATTTCAGCGCTTATAAGAACGCTACTACACTTGATCTTATACAAAAGGTTCTTAGAAGTGCTGTTTGGGGAGTAGCCTAGAGACAGGGGCTTAGATTGGCGAAAGCTCGCCTGGCAGCGGTGCGCCAGCTCCATCCCAAGATCCAACTAACATAGTTTTAACTGCAGCACCTTTAATCTACTACTAGTTCAATGCCATCAAACGAGCTGTGTCAGGCAGAATTTTGGATTGTTTTCATGGCTTCCATGTTAACTTTGTCGCCACCCTGCTGTGTAATCCACAAAATATACTGGCAAACTTTTATCATGTACCGATATTATTTGAGCGCTTCTTGCTCACCTCCTTTGTTTCCTCTCTGCCACCCATTGGTTTGAAGCCTGAGTCCATTTAGGGTATGTCGCCATGCCACTCTCTAGCCTGCCGCTGTTGTTGCTGCCTCTGCATGCCGTCCCCTCTAGCTTCATTCTGTCACTCTGTCATGGCCATGCTGTTGCCCATAATTTTGGCATAATGGTGCGTTTAAGCAGCCTCAGAGGCATCCATGCATGCTGCCCCTGCTGTTTCCTGTCCATTTCCGTGGTGTTTCCATCCTTTTCTGAGGTTTCCAGGTGTTTGGCCAAGCTTCCCTGTGCAGAGCCTTGGTCCCCTTGAAAAATGCTCGAGTCTCCCATTGACTTCAATGGGGCTCGTTATTCGAGACGAGCACTCGAGCATTGGGAAAAGTTCGTCTCGAATAACGAGTACCCGAGCATTTTAGTGCTCGCTCATCTCTAGTAAGGTGCAATAGAACATTAAAGCAGCTTTGGCAGAATCCTTTTTAAGTCAGGATTTTTTACACTATAAAGTTCTACACAATATTATTTTGATTTCAATGTCTCACTAGAAAACCTAAACAAGAGCAGTATATTACTGCAAACATCATGCTCACTCTAATAAATAGTAGCAACCATTACTCAAAGTGCAATTTTAGGTGACCAACAAACTTAAAACAATATTTAACAATTTAATAAATTAACAATAAATAAATAACTATACTGTACTGTAGGTAACTATTAAAAACACGAAAGAAAAAACTTTGTTGAACAATAGCTTATTAATCAAGGATCACAGCATCATCGTCCCCAGCAGCAGCTCCTGGTGGACTACTTTCTACAGAAGTGGATGTTTGAGCAGAGCCAACTTGTTGTCTTTTTTTCTGTCCTCCTGTTGACTTTTTCTTTGGAGCAGAACTGCTTGTAGTTTTTTTTACACTGGAACTCCAAATGTTGTTATTAAAGATGCTGGTCTCTTGGCAGGAGCAGATGATGCTTCTGTTCTGATACTTGAACATTCTGTAGGTGCAGTGCTGGGCTCAGTGCTCGGTAGGGTGCTTTCTTTCTTGGTGCCAGATTCACCACCAGCTATTTCTTCTCTTCTGTTGGATAAAGCCAGGAAAGTAGCCAATTTAGCTCTTTTCAGTAGCTCTGGGGAAGGCTGCCACTTGTAAAATGGTGTTAATGAAAATATATTAATTTTGCTGGCCAGGATTGCACATAGGGTGTTTTTTACTGATGTTGCCGACTCATACACATTTGAACCTGGCTGTTGTGTATCAAGATTTTTTTCCCTGGATGCTCCGTTGATCTGTAAGGATCTTTCAAATAATGCTAAACAGTCTCTCACACGAGGCACAGCTGTGGGGAATAAGTAGCACAAACTTAACAACCCTGCAAAGGACACCATATGTATAATGTCCAGTTACTGGATCTTTAATTAAGGATAGCTGATGCCAAAATTCGTCAATTCTGAGATCTTTTGTCACTGGAAGATCACAACTCTGGTAGTCTCTGAATTGATTTAAAACTTTGTCCATGTCCTGCTGATCAATAACATTCGGAAATCTTTCAGCTATTGTGTGAATATCCTCAATGTTTGAGGACATTCGCAAATCTGGATTGACAAATGAGAGACTTCAAAGTACTGGGTCTCCTAGAGGCATAGCCTTCCTCATGTAATCCAGAGCTGTGCAATAAAAACAGATGGTTTCTCTGGCAAATTTCTGAAACCCGGAGGTGTCGATCAAGTTCTCCCTCCTCCAATGGTTTCTTGTTTCAAAGTCAATCAGAACTTCCTCTGCAGTTGTACAGATTGGTCACCATAATCAATATCCATAATATTTCCAGCTCTAGAAATAATTGTTGGCTGGACAAATCTAACCAAAATGTCTTTGTAAAGAGTGACCATTGCTGGAAACAATTGGTGTACCATTGGAGCTTCTGTTTGAAGAAGTTAAAAGAATTAAAGCCTTTGTCATTGGATTCTGGATGCTGGACAAGACAAGACTGCTGCTATCCTCCTCAAATGTACTGATGAAATAAGATGAGAGGGCATCCCAATTAAATAATGTTCTTTCAATAGATTCACCAGCGGGTCATGACATGCTTCACAAGCTTTCGCACTCCTGCAAGGTGCTTACTCTTTTTGCACTTTTTTGGAAGTGGAAGTAAATGTCTATAATGAGATATTCCACACAAACAGATAGGGGTTTAGCTGCGTGTTCAGCCATTGGATGGACTAGGTGACAGGGACAGCCCACAGCATAAATTTTTTGTTTTGAACTTTGGGCACTTCTGATTCTAGACACCACATTGTTGTGCTTTCCCTGCATATTGGCAGCATTATCTGCCGAGTACGTAGCACACATATTCCAGGACACATTATGTTTTTTTAACATGGTGTCCACCGCATTAAAAAGGTATTGGGCTCTTCCAGATGGATATGCAACCATGTCCAAAAATTCTATGACAATAAGCCCTGTGTCAGGATGTTCGTATGTGACCAAAACAGGAAAATATTTTTAAAACTGATCTGAACTAGCATCCAATGAGATGCCAAAGTATTGTTTTTGGCCTTGGATACAATCCTTTACGTTGCGGAGAGCCTCTGGTGCTATGGCCCCATGAATAATGTGTGTGGTTTTGGTTGCTGCACATGCATAGCTTTCAGAAATCTTAGGATCTTACATGGTCACTTGTTGGAATAGAAATATTATGCTCAACCAAAAAAACAGTAAATAATACTTCTGCTCTGATGACATTTTCAGCTAATTTGGAATCAGAAGCAGGAAAGAAGATAGACCCTGTTTTGGACTGTGCCATGACTTTGGCTGATCCGCCATGCTTATCTGTAGCTATATGTCTGGTTATATCATTATAACCACCATGGACCACTGAAAAATCAGCTGCACAAAGTTCACAAAAAGCAAATGAGTTTCCTTGTCTTGAGAAATGGATGCTCCTTCATCCATGCATTCTTAAAATGGGAGAGCCTTTTTGCCTTTTACTTTGGAGTTTCACAGGATTTTTCGGCCATGTGGCAGATATAACTTTATGGAAACTGGAAACTGTTTAACCCACTAGGCGCACCTGGACGTTATAGTTCGTCCCGGTGGCTAGATACTTAGCGCACCAGGACGCACTATAACGTCCTGCTTCTGGCACCGGCTCACGAACGGAGCCGGTACCAGAAGTAGCGGCTGTCAGCTGTCTATTACAGCTGACATCGCGCTGTAACACCCGCGATCGGAACCGGCTCCGAATGCGGTTGTTAACCCCATGACCGCGGCGTGTAAGGGTGTTTCTGCTGAACAGAGCATCGCTGGATCAAGTTCAACTATGTATAAGTTAAAAAAAGTGAAAACACAAAAGTTAACACATTAGAATAAATAAAAAATAAATACATTAAAATATAAGCTGAAATGTCACTTTACCATAAAAACACTTAATAAACTATAAAAAAACGCAAACACACAAAAAAAAGGCCACATATTTGGTATTGCCTTGTCCGTAACAATCTATTTAATAAAACAGAATTGTTACTGGACCTGCAGGTAAACGCCAGGGGAAAAAAACGCAAAAACTTTTCCGAAAAAAGATTATTTTTAATTAATACCTTTAAAAAAATGCTCTAAAAAGTGATTAACAAAAGTTATGCACTCTAAAATGAGACCACTAAAAAGAACAACTCTTCTCGCAAAAATAAGCTCCTAACCAGTTATGAATATAAAAGTCGGTGATGCTAAAATTAACATTTTTGCCAAATTACTTTCTATTCAGTAACAATGGGAAAAAAATTTAAAAACCCTATATAAATGAGGTCTTTTCGAAATCGTGGTGACCTATAGAATAAAAATAATATACTATTTTTACGGTATGGTTAAGGGCCCAAAAAAAAACACAAAAAAATGTTCCTAAAAATTTATGATTTTCATTACCTCCGCCAACAAAGAGTTAATAAAATTAGCTATAGATGCCCTAAAATTATGTACCAGAAAAGTGTCTCATGTGGCAAAAAAATAAGCCCACAATATAGGTCCACAATAAAAAAACAAAAAAAATTATAGCCTGTACAATGTGACATAGCAAATCTGCTCTGGATGGCGCCTCCTTCCCTTCTATGCCTGGCCATGCGCCCATACAGCAGGTTTCCAGCACATATGGGGTATCATTGTATTCGGGAGAAATTGGGTATCAAACTTTTGGGAGCCTTTTTTCATTTAATCCATTACAAGTGTTTAATTTTCCTCCCAAAATGAATGTATTGTCAAAAAATATTACAATTTGTAGACCACACTTCCATTTTGTTTTAACAAACTTCTTAAAAAAGGGTTTTTGTACGTTGAGGGGTGTAGTTTACATAATGGGTTCATTCACAATTCTAGCTATTATTTAGGTCCATCTAAATATTAGTTTTGGTGATTTTTCCAAAAATTTGAAAAATGGCACCCAAATTCTGAGCCTCATAACATTCTAATAAAATATGTAGAATCTTAAAAAACCGTGCCAACATAAGCAAACATTTGGGAAATGTAAGTTATGAATGTATTTGGGTGCTATGACTATCTGCTTCAAAAGTAGAGAATTTAGTTTTTTTTCATAACTAAACACAAAAGATATCATCCAAATTTTTAAACTAATTTGAAGTACAATGTGTCACAAGAAAACAATCTCAAAATCCCCTCGATATCTTATGTCGTTCCAAAGCTATAACCACTTAAAGTGGCACAGGGCAGATTTGAAAAATGGGACCGCGTCCTTAAGGCCAAAAGAGGGGTTAGGGGTTAAGATGGCAAACATAACCCCAACAGACAAGCAAGTTAGCGCATTTGAAGCATAAAACACTTGTGTGCCAATTATGATTTAAAATTGTCTCATATACAGGAAAAAAAAATAATGTATGAATTCAGACCTATTTGTTTCAATGTTGCATTAAGGCGGTTTTCCAAATACGTATGCCAGGGATGAGGCTATAGTTACATATAATGCAGGTAGTAGCTTTTGCCTCGCTGAACAGCAGCACCACTCCATTCTCTGGATGACAGTTGGATGCTGCTGTTCTACAGAGTTGAAGTGATTAACAGGCCAACCATATCAGTCCACTTGTGGTCAGGGTGTGTAAGCTATAGTAATAAAATCTAAAATGTGCTTGTATTCAAATAGATAATTGATTCTTGGGGTTATATTGCACCATCATAAAAACAAAAATTTTATATACAGCAATAATTCCTGTATATGTCTGCCTTCTCACCAAATGGAGATGCATCAGAAATAAAAAAAAAGTGCTCTTTACGGTGCCAACACAGTGGAAGAAATATTATTCACTTTAATGTGCGCGATCCGTGCAGGGCAGTGCAGAGGGCGCCAGATTCATGAAGAACATGCCCCAAAAATCCGGAATCTGGTGCCCCCTTCACACTACTCAGGACATTGCACTTATTAAACGTGGGCCTGTGTGCTCACCAAACCATGACTGGTTGCCATAGAAGTCACTGAGATGGGGGCTGAGATGCCGCTGCATATTGTGCAACAGTATCACTGGTCCCCATAAGTTTGTGTGCATGAGGCCTTAAATCTGCAGTTTTTTTCTAGATGCAGAAACCAAACAGAGACAAAATGCAATGGCAACGGAAATGCAATACACACACCAATGTGAATCCACAATTTGGCCTGATAGACTTTTATGGGGGCTGTGATCTGGCCCCCCAATTTTGTGTCCAGATCACGGCTCACATAAAAATAATTTGTATGAGACCGCAAGGGTATTTTTTGTAGGACAAATTGTCGTTTTAATGATACAACCATGGGGCTGGGGTAAAGCTGCGTTCACATCCTGCTTTTGAATTATGTCAAGAAACGCAATGCAAAGGCACTGAGGAGAAGCTACTCCCGATCACATATATTGTTACACCTACACCTTGCGACTTGGAAGCAGAAACCCGTGATAATGAAGAAATTCCTCCCCACGTTTTAAAAACGCAATTCAAAAGCAGCAAGTGAACACGGCTTTAACTTTGCTCTATGGTTTAATTTTCTTCTTATGATTCTTGGAAAAACCCCTTTAAAAAAAATCCTGCATTAAAGGGAACCTCCACCACGATTCTACCTATAATGGTAGAACTGGTGGTAGATGCATGTATGGGATGTGGGGATAGCTCTTTTTAGAGCTAATCCTCACGTCCCCACTATCTTTTAAAAATCTTTATTGCCCTAATATGTAAATTTTGTAAAGTGGCTACTAGGGCATGGAGTATCCGGATATGAGGCTACACGTCGCAGTTACTCCACGCCTCAGTAGCCTCTTTGCTCCTCCTACCCTGAGATCATCGGCACGCAGCTACGTCCGAGAAGCCGCAGGCCTATGTTTTGCGAATATGCAGAACTCTGGCTTCTCGGACGAGGGAGCACAACTGCAAGGAACTGCACGCCAAAGATGTCAGGGTAGGAGGAACAAAGAGGCTAATGGGGCTTGGAGTAGCTGTGATGCTTTACAAAATTTACATATTAGGGCAATAAAGATTTTTAAAAGATAGTGGAGACGTAAGGATTGGTTCTAAAAAGGGCTACCCTCATGTCCCATACATCCACCTACCACCCATTCTTTAATAAAAGGGTTTTTCAAAGAATCAGAAAAAAAACCCTGATTCCTCATAACCTAAACTTAGGCTACATTCACACTGCTGTTGGGGGACATATATATGGCCAACGATGGGTGCATGGAGCAGGACATGTCCCATATTTCCCCGTATTATAGCGCCGTGCGCCATGTATCTCTATAGAGAGGGGCAGGGGCGAGCGTCTGAATGCATCCTTAAGTTAACCAAACTAATTATTCAGAGAAACTTTTTTAAAATGTGCCTACCTTCTTTGGCTGGCTGCCCACAGTCCTCAGTCTGCTAGGCTCTGTGCCCACATGTCTTCTTCTGTATGAGGACACATGCTCTTTCAGGGGGGTGGGACCAAACTCGGATTGAAGGGAGATGCTGGGCTGTCCTCATACACAGCCACGTCACAGCAGGCATATCCTCACACAGAGGGGCAGGGCCAAACTCGGGATAGTAGCGTCATGATGAGGGGAGGTGTCAACTGTGCTGAAGACAGTCCAGATCGTCACAGCAGCGGGAAGATGCCTACCCCGCCTCCTGGCTTCACTGCAGCCATCCAAAGTAGGAAGCAGGTGCCGGGGCTGAACACAGACTGATGCCGGGACATTGAGGCGGGACATGTCAGGCCAGAGCAAAACCCAGCGGGAAAATGCGTGACAAACTCAATCGTCCGGGGCGGCGGGATAGAGGTTAAAAAACGTGACTGTCCTGCTGAATCCGGGACTATGAATAGTTCTTATAGACCATTAGGGCTTGTTCAATCTGCAGTATTAAACTCCCTATATGCAAACACTAAATGGACACTGTTAAAACACTAGTCTACTAGCCCTCCAACATGTTTCGCCAGACCTACTGGCTTAATCAGGGGATCTGGGCTAGTGGTGTCACTAGCTCCTAGATATCTAGCCTGTGACATCACAGCAGAAAACTCAGGTGTGAGACACCAATCCCGAGCAGAGGGATTGGGAGATAGCCTAGGTGTATGGGTCTGATTGATCGATGAATGCATGGTATATCTGATAGAATGGACAGTGTGAGAGACATCCGAAATATATGACTAATATGTAGACAATTCCTAAACCACCCACCCTTTATTACAGGGAATACTATGTCGGCAATCCCTAAACTACACACCCTTTATTATAGGGACAGTATATAATATAGGCAATCCCTAAACTACCTACCCCTTATTATAGGGATTATACTGCTGAGTGAGGAACTTAAACGATTGACCTCATATCTACCAACATAAACACCTTATATAAGTCTTTCTACAGATAGCTACCTTGACTAATTATTAGATACTATATACAAGATAGCATAAATCAAAACTGTAAATAAGAATAACACACCGAGACACTTGTAATTTTAAGCAACTTTATTGCACATATGTTCAAAAAAAAATCACTGCATTCCTTTAATATAGTTGGACGAATAAAAGTTAAGTTTTGATTAAAAGTCTGGATATGGGCTTATTACTTGAAGTGTGTTTTATTTGTACACTGCAGACAAACAACATAAATTCTAATCCCTTATCACATGCTATCTCCTAGTCACTGGTTTTAGTATTGCAGCTGAAGTGTGATCTGCCTGTGAAAGAAGGGTTATAGTTTTGATTGTCTACAATTAAATGTAACACTATGTTATCCTTTCCTGTTATCCTTTCCCTCCACCAGAATGTAAGTTTATAAATATTCCCTTTGGCTGGATTTCAGGATATTTCTGGACAAGTGTTCTTCCAGTCCACATGAGAAGGTCTGCAGAAACAAGCAGCCTGCAGCTGCTGCCTCCCCCAAGAGAGCTATCCGTCTACCAGACCAGTGGCTCTGTGTACTCCTCTACACAGATACTGCATCAAACTGCTGCCTAAGCAGCCTTACTTATTTTCTAGCCCCAAGCTACTTGACCTGGGCTGTGAACAATACCCAGACTGCAAACCCAACCAACACCTATCTTGTGGAACACTGCAGGAAGGCCCGAGCACCGCCCACAGGGGTTTGCCTTGCATTACTAAATGCAGGGCAAGTGCTATGTGTGAACACAGCCTGTACATAGCCAGTAATCACAGTGTCTGCCCCCAGTAACCAGTAGTCACAGTGATGGCTCCTGTAGCTACAATAATGCCCCCAGTAGCCATTAGCCACAGTTATGCCCCAGTAGCTGAAATAATGCTTGCAGTTGCCAGTCGTTACAATGATGCCCCATAGTAACATTTTTCTAGATCTCTGATTGCTGTCCTGCTATAGAAAACTTCTATCTTTACTACCAGTCTTATGTTGGACACACATGTACAGGAGCTATTAGTACCACAGAGAGTTATCTGAGCTGTGTGATAATGACTGTGTCCATCACATGACCATGGGCAGATTTCTATAGAATGAAAGCGAGCAGAGAGAACTGTGAGGAATTGATACAGAATTTACAGTGGAAAATTGTATAACTTTTCCCTAAATGAAGCATATCAATTATTTGCTGAAAGTGGACCACCCCTTTCATCTGGTGGCCAGACAC
This sequence comes from Engystomops pustulosus, assembly GCF_040894005.1. Taxonomy (NCBI): domain Eukaryota; kingdom Metazoa; phylum Chordata; class Amphibia; order Anura; family Leptodactylidae; genus Engystomops; species Engystomops pustulosus. The sequence continues at coordinate 134,090,312 of NC_092414.1, forward strand.
AATTAATTTATGTGAATGGACCCTATTTGAATTTGTAGTAAGAACATTGCTTGAAAGTTATGCTAGTATTTATTCAGGCAGGTCCCGTTGTTTTATTCACTACACAAGTGAACTTCATGGCTCTTCTCTAATAAATAGGTGATTTAAGGACTGTTATAAGTCTTTGTTAGTGGAATTGTCCCATAAACTTGTTAACTGTTTGTCTGACAGATGACATTCCCTGCTATTAATATGTGGACATGTGTCTGGTATTCAGTGAATGCTTGCTATTTGTCCCGTTGTCTTATCACCATTCTCAGCTGCAGAAAAGAATTTTCTTCAATGAATGAATAAAGTGACATTCCTAATGCAGCTGTATTCAGGAGTTTTCTGTCGTTTACTGCAATTCCCTCTGGTCCCCACCAAAAATGTTTCTTTGAGTATGAAATCATGTACTCTGTAGTAACTTGTATCTGTCTGCACATAAAAGCTTAGAGCTACTTCACATTAGTTACTCATTTTACACAAGATATTAATATTTTTATTATGCTAGGCAATAATAAAAAAAATGGTAAATTTTACCTACGTGTTTATGTGGCTACTCTGTGTCATCTATGGGCGCGTTCATACGTGCAACTAGCACTCAGGGCTGGGCTTCAGCCCCGATCGCATATACATTTCGATTGGTAACCAGCACCTGGTGTCTTTACATTGTTTAAATGCACTTGTATTGTTTTAATAATGGAAACACATAGGGCCGTCTTCAGACACTAGCATTGCCTTTGTAAACCAACACCAATGCGCCAAAGCTAGTGCCATTAATTACCACTAGTAAAAACAGATGTCGAAGTGCAGTTTGTTTTTCTCATTAGAGGATGTCAGATTACAGTATAGAAGACTGGCACACGGTGGCCCAATGTGTTCAGAAAGTCCCGCTCAGACTGGGAACACCCATGGGAGGTCATAAGGTGCATATGTTTTATTATGTAATTGGGGCACTTAAAATGCATTATTAAACTTATCTCTGGTATCCTCTATAAGAAATGGGAAATTCATTTACCTTTATCAAAACATAAAAACTAAACTAAACTGGAAAAACATTAAATTATTAGGTGATTGCTTATTTCCATAAGCCTAACACCTGAGGGTGATGCCACAGATGGTGTTTTGAAACCGTTTTTGGTCCGTTTTTAAACAGTCTGTTAAAAAACGCATGCGTTAAAAATGCGTTTTTGACAGGTTTTACAAATTATCTTAATCAAAAATGGTAAAAAACAGAATGATTTCAAAACGCCATGTGTGGCATCACCCTTAATCTGTTCAAAATATGATGGAACTGCTTGCGGAGATAAGAATTTTTCTAGTTACTATGCTGGTCATTTTTATAGGATGCCACGGTGCAGTCTGAGATTTCTCACCCTTCTCTCACCCTACAAAAAGGACACAAGTGGACCACATCAGGGGTTTGCAAAAACTTAAATTTGGTTGTCACTTTAGAAAAAGAAAAAAAGATGATACGTTAAAGGATGAGGCTAACCCTAAAAATACAGAAATATACAATAGAAACTATTCTGTTCAATAAATAAATGGAATAGAACATAGCATAGATACTAATGAAAAGAAATCTTTTTCCAGCTCACCTCCAGCCTCTGTGTACTCCGGAAACGGCACGGGCTTCACCTCGTTTGTTGAGGTCACAATTGCATACAGAAAAACTCTCGACAGTCCAGCCAAATTCCAGAAAAAACTTCAAGACTTTATTTGGTCAGAATTCAAACATCCACAGCATTGTTTTTCGATGTTCCCTTTCTCAATCCAACGCGTTTCGAACGGGTTAACCGTTCTTAATCATGGTACTAATGCATGTAAATAGAATTACAGGATGCTGTAGTGTGTTCCCTAGTCTATATTTTGTCTCAACTACCGTAAACATTCTGGGGGAAATTTATTACAGTGATCACAATTGCTTTCTTGCATAAAAATATCACCAGGGCATCCACAAATCCAGAGGGTTCCTTTCTCCTAATGAAGCAACAGACTGAGCATATGTCCTGCTGCTTAAACCAATTTTTTTTTCACACAGTCAATGGAAATATGACTTTATTGTGCATGTGACAGTCCCAAATCTATAAATGATAGCTGAGTAAAATGAATGCAACAAAGCTTATATCTCCATGTCTTCCCTGCTGGTTCAATGTCTGCAGAGAACATGATCTAGTGATTTGTGTCCTAAGAAGGACACTCTTCACACCTGGTGTAAGAGTAATTAATAATCTCTTAGCAATATATACTTGTACTTGATAAGTACTTAAAACACCTTAATCGTTTATCAGGAGGGGAATCCACATACAGAACAGACCAAAGCACATATTTCCCCTGGCCTAATGTCCATTCCTCAGCAGTGGTTTCCTAGCAGGTATTTTACCATGAAGGCTGCTGCACACAGTCTTCTCTTACCAGTTTTTGTAGAGATATGTCTGCTGCTAGAACTCTGTGTGGCATTGACCTGGTCTCTAATCTGAGCTGCTGTTAACCTGCGATTTATGAGGCTGGTGAACTTATCCTCTGCAGCAGAGGTAGCTCTTGGTCTTCCTTTCCTGGGGCTCCTTATGTGAGCCAGTTTCTTTGTAACTGGGCACTTCAAAGTTTTCCCAATTTTTTCGGACTGACTGACCTTCATTTCTTAAAGTAATGATGGGCACTTGTTTTTCATTACTTAGCTGTTTTTTTCTAGCCATAATACAACTTCTAACAGTCTATTCAGTAGGACCATCAGCTGTGTATCCACCTGACTTCTGCATAACACAACTGATTGTCCCAACCCCATTTATAAGGCAAGAAGTCCCACTTATTTAACCTGACAGGGCACACCTGTGATGTAAAAAACCTTTTCTGGTGACTACCTCTTGAAGATCAATAGAAAATCAAGAGAATGCAAAGCAGTAATCAAAACAAAAGGTGTCTACTTTGAAGAACCTAGAATATAAGACATATTTTCAGTCGTTTCACATTTTGTATATAATTTCACATGTGTTAATTCATAGTTTTGATGCCTTCAGTGTGAATCTACAATTGTTATATTCATGATAATACAGAAAACTCTTTGACCAGTCAAGCTGATGCATAACCAGTCTGGAGCTGATTAACGACAGGGATGTAGACAGTGGTCCTTGAGAATAATCGCTTTACCAGCTGTTGCTTCCTTTTGCCCGGCCGCCCTTCAGCAGTGGAGAGACAACTAGAAGATGATGCCTCATTGTGCAAAAGTGCAAAAATGGAGATAAGACATAACAAACAAATAGATAAGAATATCCACCAGAGCTAGGTCACAACAAAAACAGCAAATAAAGTACCAAATTGATACACTAAAGGGAGATCAGAGTATTAGCAAAGGGGGTCAAGAGATATCATATATAAGCAGGCAGAATACAAGTTATCAAGTGAGGACTATAACTAGCAGTAAGGAAAGTCTCCCAGAACCTTTTATGTGATGTCAGAATCATGGTTCACTGCTGATAGGATAAGGGTGTGACTCAATGTAATCAACACGACCACCAAACATAAACCACTGTTCACACTTGGAATGTCAGAGTAAAACATAAAGACAAAATTAGTGTATCCTCCTGACAGCTTTGGCTTTAAAAGCTTTACGCAAAACCTGAATGTGGAAAACAAAGCATGAGCAAAATAATGTCCCAGTCATTCAGGTGTTAAAAATCTTCTTCAGGTCTGTATGAGAGTAGCTGTTAATCCTTTCCTTAGTCTGTGACGGTGGTAATCTGTGCTCTTAGAGTACTCCAAGATGTCTTTGCAGTATTCTAGAAATAAGTGGTCACATTAGAAGATGATTCTTTTCAGTGGCTCAGTCAGATGGTCAAGATGTCACAGTCCTGATTTAGAGGGTGAGGCAGCCCCCTGTGCTCGCTGACTCATCCAGACCAGGACAGCCTGTTTTCCAGGCACAGCTGACAACCCCCCAGGGGGGGCAGCTGTCTGATTCACTCTTGTAACCCCATGTATTTTTATAACTCACCAACAAAACCACTAAACCTTTATTATTTTACTTCAGGAAAATCAGGTGAAATCTACAAATGTTTAATGTGGTGTCTGACATAAGGTTGCATTAGGTGCATGCTAGTTAGATGGACTGTCTCATAAAACACACCCCTGTTTATATATCCTCTTGCAGATTCTAGGATAAATTAGTGTTAAAGCCACCATACCCAATGGATGAAAACTGCCCACAGTCTACAAACTTTTGTGGGTTACATGGCCAACCATCTAGTAACTATGGGCCTTTTTACTCTCCCGTCCACCTCCAACCACTTCAAAAAGATTTCCAGAATCTGCCCTGTCTATACCATGGAAAGTTCTATAACACTAATTGCTTTGAGTCCCCCTCATCTCCATTACTGTAAATCGCTACATATTAATGTTCCAGTTACTAGAATCTATCCTGGATCCAGCAGCCAAACTCATCTTTAATTCCACAAGTTCCACAGATGCCTTCAGTCTGGGTAAGTTGTTTCAATGGCAGACTATCAACATCCTAAATACAATTTTATAATTACTATTACAACTAATCACCCTCAACTTGAACCTACCACTCATGTCTCCAAGAATTGTACTGTGCTGCACCAATTCTCTGGAATGCCCTGCCCCAGGCTATCAGACTAAGAATTAAATAAATGTTTTATCCCCATAACCCGTGATATTTTTTTATCTCCAGAAAGACGTCCAGGCCTCTCTTGAACATGTACATAGAGTCCGCCATAACAACCTCCTGCGGCAGAGAGTTTTACAGTCTCACTGCTCTTACAGTAAAGAACCTTTGTCTATGGTGATGGTAAAATCGCCTCTCCTCTAGGCGTAGAGGATGCCCCCTTGTCCTGGTCACAGGCCGAGGTATAAAAAGATCTTTGGAGAGATCCTTGTACTGTCCGTTCAGGTATTTGTACATTGTAATGAGGTCTCCCCTCAGTCTTGTTTTTTCTAAACTGAATAATCCCAAATTTTGTAATCTGTCATTGTATTCTAGTCACCCCATTCCCCTAATAATCTTGGTTGCTCTCCTCTGCACCCGTTCCAGCTCTACTATATCCTTTTTATACACTAGTGCCCAAAACTGTACACAATATTCCATGTGTGGTCTGACCAGGGATTTGTATAAGGGCAAAACTATGTCCTTATCATGAGAATCTATTCCTCTCTTGATACATCCCATAATTTTATTTGCTTTGGCAGCAGCCGCCTGGCTCTGGTCACTAAAATTAAGTTTACCATCCACCAATACCCCCAAGTCCTTTTCAGCTCCAGTTTTACCAAGTAATTGACTGTTTAGAACATAATTATACTTTTTGTTTCCATGGCCCAAGTGCATAACTTTACATTTATCTACATTAAACCTCATCAACCCTTTCTCTGCTTACTCCTCAAGCTTCCACTTAACCTATTAGCACTTTTGCCATTGTACATGTACATACAACATGAGTTCTGTAGATATAGATAGTGGTTGGTGAATTTTTAATGCAGCATTATTTATTATTTCTGATACCTTTTACAGAATGCCTCCTTTATCATCCCATTTTCCTTATAAGTTGTAAGCCCAACGAGCAGGGCCTCATTCCTTTTGTTATTACTCTGTAATGTCTTATTTGTTTGTACATTTACCCTACAGCTCTGTGGAATATGATGGCATTATATTCTTCTACTTATCTCTCAATAAAAAAAAAAAAATACTACGCCCTCTAATAAATCATAGTTAATCTTAGTGTCCATGTACCACAAAAAGCCCACATGTATCTCAAAAACATCTGTGGAATACACCTATTTCTTACAATTAAAACCTCTAAAACGATAATTACCGTATTGCTTGATTTACTCTCAACTAAACTCCTGTTTTCCCAACTAATTGGTCTTCCACTCACTAATATCTCTCCTCTCCAATCTAATTTAATGCAGCAGCCTGAATTGTCTTTCAGACCAAATGCTACACATATTCTTCTCTTCTGTACCAGTCAGTACACTGGTTGCCTCTCCCATTCAGAATACAGTTTAAAATAATAACCCTCATACCCAAAGCTCTGCATGATGCTGCACCTTCCTACTTCTCCTCTCTCCTCTCCTTATCACCCAAGCCATGCTCTTCGATCTGCCAGTGATCTTAGATTATTCTCTACCTTAACTCGAACCTCTCATGCATGTCTCCAGGACTTCTGCCAACAACTTCTGCAACAGTTCTCTGGAAAGCCCTTCCTTGGCAGATTAGACTAATCCTCCAAACTATCCTGCCCTTTAAACATATCTCTTTAACTGAATGAAACTTCAACTCTCTTTTTACTAACCCATCCTATGTACTCCTCCAATCTGCTCCCATCCAGAAAACGCCAAATGCCAAGCCTTGGATTCTCTGCTGTCCCATTAACCTTGGACTTTGTATATAAGATGGTGGCTAATGAAGGGTTCAAGCAGCAGCATTTGTATTAAATTATTTTTATTCTGTTCCCTTATAAAGAATGGCTGGACCATTATACACTCTCTTATATACGTTTACCCTCATAGACCGTAAGCTCTTGTTAACAGGGACCCTCACTCCTTATTTTTCATATAACTATGTTTTTTACTTTGTATTGTCTTATTTTATTTGTATATGTCCCCTATGTTTTGTAAAGCGCCATGGAATATGAAGGCGCAATATAAATAAAGATTATTATTATTGGGGTTGATGTATTAATGTCCATGTTCCATTTTTTTTTGCCTTTTTTGTGACATTAATTAACTGCAGTATGAGTTTTATTCATGGGTTGCCGATTTTTTTGGCCTCTGTGCAGTCGGCGACATTTCATTTCTGAAATTAGAAAATCAGACTTTAAAAGGAAAAGAAGAATGACCAAAAAGAAGCACTTTAAAAAAGTAGCTTAAAAAAGGAAACCCCCGATAATAAATCAGCCTCAGTCTGTTTTTTTTTATTGTTGGCTTTTAAATAAATCAACTGACATGGAAGAAACTGATGACTAATTTCAAACAGAAAGACAAAAAAGACTTCAAACCTTTAAACTTTATAAAACACTATAATACTTTTCCATTTTTGTAATGTTGAGTTTTAAAAACTGCAACATTTTTATTTTTCCATTGATCTAACAGGAAGGAGGACACAGGATGGGTTAGTAAAGAGAGAGTTGACATTTCATACAGTTACTGAGTGTAAAATGCCTAAATTGATGGGTTGGATTGGGTATTAGGCTGATTAGTCCAGGCAAGGTCATTCCAGAGAATTGGTGCAGCTCTGGAGAAGTCCTGGAGATGCGCGATAGGTTTGAATTAAGGTAGAGATTAATCTAAGATCATTGGCAGACCAAAGAGCATGGGTGGTCGATAGACTGAGATGAGAGAAGAGAGGTAGGTAGCTGCTGTGTAAGCCTGGGGAGGATTAAATGCACCATGGGCCCAATTCTGTTTGAGAAGTGTTGGTCGAGAAGTCCCAGTATTGGTCCCAGAATTTTAAAAGAAAAAAAAGGCAGAAAGCTCTGTCATTTTGTACTCCATTTGCATAAAAACTGTTGCAGTGGAGTGGCAAGGACGGGGACCAGATTTACTAACTTTTCCACTTCATTATAATGTGAAAGTGCGCTACAACTGACTCCAGCCCGCTACTGTGCACCTAATTAATGAAGAGGTATGCCTCTTGTCATGTAATTGCACCCTACAGTGGGGTTCGGGGGGATATCAAGATATCAGCATGACAAACACTGGTATTGATATATTCGCCCCACTGAATATTTCAGCAATGTACATACAACAGTCAAGCATTGCAGGCCACAAAAAAAATAGACACCACAACGATGCCCAGACAGACCCCAGTATAAGTCAATGGGGTTCGAAAGGTACTGTTGGGGCCTATTATATGAGGGGTCCACACAAGGACATGCAGACCAGAATAAAAAACAAAAGATTATCACAGTTTTGTAATATGTACCTTTAGAAAAAGGAGAATATAATAGATGATTTTGTGTTACCTGTGATGAGGTCTGCGAAGTCAAGGAAAGGTTTTGTATCGTTGCTGCACTGTGTCTGACAAGTACTGCGCTACAATTCCTTCTGTGCCACAATTCTGCAGCATGAACAAAGTGCACCAAAAGAGCAGTGCAGCGGGCACCAGATTAATGAAAACTCATCAATGAAGATTCATCCAAACTGGCACACTCTGCACATTCCATAGGCAAACTGCAAAGTGCAGTTTGCACTAGTTTTGATAAATTTGGGTCATGGATTTTTCTGAGTGATTTTTTCAGAGTGAATTGCACATTATAGCATAATTCAGTTATTTCATTATTTCTATATATGCTATGTCACAATTTTGTAAATCTTTGAAATGTGCAGCTACTATTCTGTAAAAATGCAATGTCTGACTACTACTTTTGTGTTTTACTTTCTCTGTTAAAAATGAAAAGAAAGTTGATAAAAATTTAGATAAAGGGGGGTATTTTTGATATACACTGGCGCAAAGATGTAGATGGGTTGGACAAAGTGCTTAAATAAGCAAAAAAAGAGAAATTAATAAAATTAAAAAAATTAAAATTAATAAAAATGTTTTGAGAATGGCACCTTATCTGGGTATAGCGATACAACAGAATTATAAAAAGACGCATTTTAAAACTAAACAGAACGAAACTATTTGTCCAGACCAACCACAAGAACTTGATCAGCTCTCTCCCTAATAATGGCACCGTACCTATAAGATTACCCGCATCAGTGAGATTAGGAATTCAACCCTGAGGAAGAGAGCCGGAGCTCTCGACAACGCGTCGGTGGAAAACCCTTTTGTCTCACCAGACGGACCGTACCTAGGGTGACGTCACCGGTACCTTGTTAGTCAGATACTGCGAAGCCACCGGCCGGGGCTCGCGTGCTGATCTGCATTTTGTGGATTACTACTTGGCTTGGAAACGCTATCCGGAGTGAAATACACCTCACGAAAAGATTATTGCTCTACATGAGATTTACGAGACCTACGGGACAAAACCTCACTAAACGGAAGGAATCAAACTTCCCACACAGGAGGGGTGCCACTTACAGGTTAGTGCATCGTGCACACTGATGTTTAAATCATTGTAGATCCGTTAGTGGTATAGCGTTTATCCAAACCTAATAGTCCTAATTTTATAGCCAGCGCAGGTATCCTTGTTTTTTAAATTTAGATAAAGATAAAAATCAAAGGACTTGCAGTATTTAAGAAACTAGGCCCACATTTATCAAAAACAATGCAAACTGTACTATGGGTCTTCTATAATGGCCTTTCAAATGGAAAACTATCACGGTTTCTTGCCTTAATTTATGAAGTGTCAGTGCCACAATATTGGTGTATTCCACCACTCTCAATTTGTTCTATTTTTGGGCGCAAAATTTTGATGCGACTTGTAAATCTAATAGTTTTCTGGTGCTTCTATTTTTCTGACTTGTTCTCCCATGCAATTTATAGCGCAAAAAAAGATCAGCTAAAAGCTGGTTCAGGGAGTTCTAATCCTTGTGCCACAAACTTACATTCCACAGAAAAACATAGCATTGATCCAGGACCACCCTGCGCCATAATTAATAAATGCCCCTCAATGTACAGAATGGGGGTCATTTACTAAGGGCCCGATTCGCGTTTTCCCGACGTGTTACCCGAATATTTCCGATTTGCACCGATTTCCCCTGAATTGCCCCGGGATTTTGGCGCAAGCGATCGGATTGTGGCGCATCGGCGCTGGCATGCACGCGACGGAAATCGGGGACGTGGCCAAACGATAACCCGACGTATTCGGAAAAACCGCCGCATTCGAAACAAAAAAAGTGTTGCGCATCTTGCACTTACCTTCACTAGGAATAGGCCGGTGAACTTGAGCCCGTTCCGATGCTCTTCAGTGCAGCAGCGCCACCTGGTGGATGTCGGAGGAACTGCCTTAATGAATCCCGGCCAGACCCAAATCCGCTGCAGAGAATGCGCCGCTGGATCGTGAATGGACCGGGTAAGTAAATCTGCCCCATTGTGGTGCACGTTCTTCATGAATCTGGTGCACCATTTTTTTTAACTTTTTCATGCTGCAGAATTGTGGCGCTAAATCTGAGCAGTAATACACCCCTTTTGGTGCACATTCTTTCTGCCTTGTCACAGTGCAGCCGTGACATAAAACTGGTGCAGATACCTTTTAAATACATGTGCTTGGTTTTTTCAGCTCAGAGTCAGACAGAAAACCGCTGCAAACACTTTAATAAGTGTGGACCAATATATCCACATACACCTAGCTATAGTAAACTGCCTAATGGGGATCTGCTAATGTGTGTAAGGTTTTGTTTTTTGCAGTATAAGCTTAAAATTTCATTGATACCGTTTTCACAACTGTAAGATATTTTGATCACTTCTTGCTCAAATATTTATGAGTGGTAAAAAAATTTTCAATAAAGTTATGCAGCATATAACTGGCATAATTGTATTTATGAGCAAGAACTCGTGTATTTCAGTCTTCTGAAGGCTGTTGAGCGCTTATTTCATTATCACACCATTATTATATCTTTATCATCTGAGAAAAGCCTATTTATGAAGGAGACACTAGGACAGTTATTCTCTCTCCCTCCAGTCCAAGCATGAAGTATTTGTCTGGCACTTCCCGTCCTATGAAATATGAGCTGAGTGACCTAACGACACTGATATTTTTAATGAGTTAAAAGGTCTGTCCCTCTGGGGAGTAAAGTGACGTCATGAATGACTAGTTTCATGAGTGAAAGGGTCAGTCCCTTGTGACACTGAAGTGATGTAAGAAAAGCGGCATGTTCCTGGTACTGTAAATCATTCTTTATAACCAGATTGAAGGGAGCAGTGTGCATAGGAATGATACAAGCAAACCCTATGGCTTAACCATTCACACATTGGGAACTATTGTATAACTGAGAAAGAGACACCACAGAGAAGGCAGCAAACTCAGGAAAAGAAGAAAGTTAGCAGAGGATTAATCATATGATTCATGTTTACATTCCTATATCATTCGGTAGTTGAGCTATGATGGGTTCACTGTTTTAGAAAATTCCCTATGTCTTAGACACAGAACCTGAAGACGGCTCCAGCTGGGATGAAGACTTCAGGAAGGCTAAGGGAATAGTAGCTGCTGGCTCTTATTCTAGATCTTTTTATTCGGCCAATGGATTGTTTATTCTTGGGAGATTTACAGACAGTCAATATAAATGTTGTATTAATCAAATATGAGCAAATCTTTAAGGTATTTATCTATTCATTCTCTATTAACATCTTATTCCCCCCCCCACAATTTAGTACTCCTGCTTGCCTCTTGTCCTATGTATACAGAAGGGCAGTATGTGATCTCAGCAGTCAGGCCTTATTCTCACAACAGCATAATGCTACACTAAAGGAGCTATTCATAACGCTGACCATGTGTCCATTAAGTTAGAGCATGACCTAAGAACTTTTTTCATGGATCCCTCAAAAAAAGATGCCACAATAATGTAACTTGGACATGAAAATAGGGATGAAGACTTCCATCTTTCACAGCTGAGAATCATCTAAGGGCTCACTCATACATCCGTATATTGGGGCATATTTACTTACCCGGTCCATTCGCGATCCAGCGGCGCGTTCTCTGCGGTGGATTCGGGTCCAGCCGGGATTCACTAAGGTAGTTCCTCCGACGTCCACAAGGTGTCGCTGCTGCGCTGAAGAGCATCGGAATGCACTGGAGTTCACCGAGCCATCGTGGGTGAAGGTAAGCGCGAGTCCAGCGACACTTTTTTTTTTAAATGCGGCGGTTTTTCCGAATCCATCGGGTTTTCATTCGGCAACGCCCCCCGATTTCCGGCATGTGCATGCCAGCGCCGATGCGCCACAATCCGATTGCGTGCGCCAAAATCCCGGGGCATTACAGGGAAAATCGGCGCAAATCGGAAATATTCGGGTAACACATCGGGAAAATGCGAATCGGGCCTTTACTAAATGACCCCCATTATGTTCAGTATGCTATATGTGATTATTGTCTATGTAGCTATTCACATGACCTTTATTTCACTTCCTGGCAGTCCCATGGAAAGAAATTTGAGAATTTAATTTTTGTGGACTTTATAGTAGTCATTGGGCCACATTTAGCAAAACTAGTGCAGTCTGTACTATGTGCAGTTTCTCTGTGGAGTGTGCAGAGTGCGCTACATACATCAAAAATTCATCTTCATGAATCTGGCACCCCCTGGAAGTGTGCACCATCTTTTGTTTGGTGCACTTTGTTCATGCTGCAGAATTGTGGAGCACGTCGGTAATAAATGTTGTGCAAACTCCGACTAAGCAGTTTTTTTGAGGGACATGGAACGGACATATATGTTTGATCTCTTACTATCATGATGGCTCCTATCATTGGAGTGGTGATGCCAGTAATACACTATGACTTGCAGTTATGGTCACATGTTGCGGGGAGTTTCCAATCAGAAAGAAAATCCGGGGTGCGCATGCGCAGCGCCTCTTGTTCCTCGGCTGGCTTCAGAGAAGCGGTGCACTTGGGACCGTGCACAGAGAGATAGTGAAGGCAGCAGGGGTGCACATGCACAGTGCACCCTATTCCTTCCCTGGCATCAGAGAAGCTGTGCACATGTCAGGTAAACTGGAAGTGCAGGGAAAGTGTTGGGGAGAAAAGGCAGCGCCCCAAATTAAGAGACTTCATTAAAATTCATAAATAGTAGTGAAGTTTGGAAAAAAGAGTAAAGTTGTGGCACCGACATATAATAAATAGGTCTCAGGAGGCAAACCAGAAAAAAAATTGCAGCCCACGTCAAAAACAGGCGCAATCAGCCTAATAAATGTGGATTGTGGCGCATCGACGCCGGCATGCACGTGATGGAAATCAGGGGGAGTGGCCGAACGAAAACTCAACGGATTCGGAGAAACCGCCGCATTTAAAAAAAAAAAAAGTGCCGCTGGACACACGCTTACCTGCACCAGGAATAGGATCGTGAACTCCGTCGGACCTTGGCGGACTTCAGCGCAGCAGCGACACCTGGTGGACGTCGGAGGAACTACCTTAGTGAATCGCCGGAAGACCCGAATCCACCGCAGAGAACGCGCCGCTGATCGCGAATGGACCGGGTAAGTAAATCTGCCCCATTGTGTTTTACCCAATGTACATCTATGCTGTATGCTGAATAAAGAAAAGTTGATTTTATAAAGACCAAGGAGTCTGCGCTGGAGTTTTCTTCCGTTTTCTTCTTTGCAAGTATATGCCTTTGCCTTGGGCACTCCGAGCGCGGCTGGCCAGTCCACTGTCAGGTGGGAGAAGTTTGGAGCTGACTACTGTGGGAGTTTAAGTTTGTGTCAAGCTATAATGTATGACAGCACGTGTTCTTCATTACATAATTAAAATAAATAACATTTAATATAATATTCCATTAGGGCTTCCTATTTTAAGTCTGAGGACCCCTCTATTGATTACTACAGTTCATTCAAAAAAAATAATTTAGAAAATGATGAATATATGTATGATGTAACACTTGTTATGTATCATATATCAGTCCAGCAACTGACAAACAATAGGGGTAATGTAACCTCACATGTAGTCAATACAGGAACGTATGAAAACGGCCGTCGTGGACAATATAGCCATGTCAATGGATGGCCATATTGCCCTTAGAAATGAATTGGCCGTATGCTACCCGTATGAAAACGGTACGGTATGGGTAGCATACGGCCAATTCATTTCTAAGGGCAATATGGTCATCCATTGACATGGCTATATTGTCCACGACACCATACCGTGAGTGGGACATAAAAAACAAATCTAGAGCATGTCCTATTTTCTCCAGTATTTCCATACCGTATCCCCCATAGAAGTCTATGGGAACGTTTAAAGTATGTGTTGCATTCGTGCTGCACGCAGTTGTGCACCATATACTGCCATATATACATGTAGTATCCAGAGAGACCAGAAGTGGGAGGTGCACATTATTTTATACGGATATAGTAAGATGCAGTGACATATGTGCAAATAAGGATTTAAAAGGTCACGTATATATACAGATTCATACGGAACAGAAATACAGGACTGGAGAAGTCATAGGTTTATGTGAAAAGGGCCTAATGCTACATGCACATGTTCATGTGTAATCAGCATAGAGCAGGACATTTTTCTAAAGGGTGTTAGTGGCATCATTAGTGGCACTGCAGTGCACATTAAAGTCCTAATTACCTGAACCTGATTCAATGTGGGCAGATTCACATTGTCACTTAACCAAAGACCATGCTGAGTCCTGTGTCAAGGACCGACAACATCACTGGGTGCGAAACTCCTTACTTCATAGTGATATATAATGCAAGCAGTCCCTGCTTCCCTGCTAAACTGTATTCATGTGTACAGTGTTGGTGCTGGTGTTTAGTGAAGAAGGAGTTAAGGAATTCTGTCCCCAGCAGCATTTTTCTGTCTGTGACTTATGACTCTGCATGGTCCGTGGTTTGTGGACTGGCAATGGCAGTGTGCCTTTATCAGTGGAGAAAAATCTAATTAAAGGCCCATTTTTTAGTTTACATGTTGTTTTAGACATATTTTACAGATGTAAAGGACCATTATAAAACCTAGAAAAGAAATAAAGAAACATTGTCCATGTAATTAGCTTTCAATAAACACCTCCTTTAATTCTGGAGTTATCTTGAGTCTTATCCATTGTACTATTTGAATGACCCATGTTTGAAGGACCAGGATAAGGGATTGTAAACCAAGCACACTGACTGATTTTTACTGATGGTTTTTAAAATGACTGATGGTTTTTAAAATTTTACAAATGAGCCTGAGCCTACATAGATGTTAATGTAAACTGGAGCCCTTCAGGCTAATTTGCATATTTTAAAGACTTAACTTTTTCTTAAAAACAAGGGCAGAGGAAGCTTAAATGGAACCTGTCATCAGAAATTGGTCTAATAAATGGTTACCAGTATGTTGTCTAGCAGCTTTACACCTTCCAGATCGTGTTTCTCTCATGGCCCAGCTTGGTTTCATCACCCAGAAAATCAACTTTGAAGTGAGATATAAATTGGTTGTATAAAGTTAAGGAGGCGAAAGAGTTTAACATGGAAATTAGGCTCTCCCTGCCTCCTCCTCTGTGATTGACGTCAAGCACAGGACTTCTGAAGATCTGATTAGTGATGTCTCTGGATGTAGGACCAACAGTTACAATGAAGGAAGCCTTCTGAGGAAGAGAAAGCTTGAATTCAGTGTTAAAAATCTCTGATTCCTTGGCTTTTTACAACCGATTTATACTCACTTCAAATTAGATTTTTTAGATGATGTCACCACACTGGACCATGAAAGTAACATTATCTAGAAGGTATTCAGCTGCTTGACAACATACCGGTAGCGGTTTATTAGGTCAATTTCTTTCCTTAAAAAAAGAGTGGGTCCTGCCAGAGGCGGAACACACCAGTATGTCAGGGTAAGCACACTGACCATACTTGATGCTGGTGGCAGATGGCCTTCATATATACTGCCCCCCACTTTTGATACGTACTGCTATCTGTGTACAGTACAGCATTTTATAAAACCCCTTTGCACAGTAAATAAAACTAGTAGACTGAAGTTTGAAGAAGCAGTCTAGAATTACAACCATGGTGGTAAGGTGACAACGTCAGTTTAGAGGTCATAGTGTGATGGTGACTCTGCAGCTATAGTAGGGAGGCAGAGCTGAAGAGTAAAGAGGCAGTGTCACTCTTCCAGACATGAGCTGCATGCATCCTGGTCAGTGACCACACACATCATCTGCTATTCTAGGAGCAGGATCACAGGAGAAATATGAGACTCCACTCTCCCCACTGTTTTTCTAATGCTCCAGTTTCTACCCTGACTGTTCTTTCTTTATGCTCATTTTTAGTCTGTATTAGATTATATATCTTGTCTATATTAAAGGTTTATTTTTTGAAAAGAAGTCAAAGAGAAACTGTCAGACCACAATGCAAATTTTTAAAAGGAAGTTTAACTACAATACAACTATAAAGAAGCCTGGAGATTGGTGTCTATCTGATGTTTGCTGGATAACAGGGAGGAGGACACAGGATAGGTTAGTAAAGGGAGAGTTGAAAAGTCATGCAGTTAGGCTTGCCTAAAGAGATGGGTTTTAAGAGCACATTGGGAGGTTGGATATTAGTCTGGGGAAGGGCATTTCAGAAAATTGTTGCAGCTTGGAAAAAGTCCTGGAGATGTTTATATAAATAAGAGTTCTCTCCTGTCTCGAAATTGCCTGGCCAAAATAAGTTTTAGCACAACTAAAGAGAGCCGTTGATAACAATTCAAACAATACTTAAATTATGCTGCTGGCTTCTTCCTAGACTAAGATCTAGCCTGATGTTTCTATCATCCCTTCTTATAAAATCATGTTTAGCTTCTCCTGAAGTAGGCAGGCACTTCCTGGGTGTGACATCAGCTAAGGGCTGAGATAAATTCAATGTCATTTTATACCCTCAACTCCATAATACGTGTAGATTATTTCACACTTACATATACATCAATGCACTGTCACACAGATAGAACAATAATCTATTACAGCCTTGTGACTACAAAAAACACACTAACTGCTAAAATGGAAGTGTCAGTAAGGCTACATTCATATGAACGCATGGGGGACGTTTATACGGGCGACATATATACGGTGTATATACGCCCCATACACGGCAATGGGCGGACGGCGCCCTACGGGAGCTGTACTGTGCAGCACACATGCGGCATTGTACCACTCGGTAGCCGGGAGAAAGATAGGACATCTATCTTTCACCGGAATACGTCGCTGTGCACCATATATTACTATGGAAAGGGGCGGGGGTGAGCGGCTCTCATCCCTTCCTCCTCTCCCTGGCGCTGACGTGTCCCCGCCGTGCTACAGTATGCCGCTGCGAATTCACAGCCCGTTACATCAAGAGGCTTCTGCCTCTTGATGTATCGGGCTGCCAGCAGCACAGCGTTTATCCTAATCCAGGCAGGGCCTGGCATATAAAATAACGCAGCCGGCGACTTTTCATGTCTGAAAAGTTGCCGGCAGCAGCGAGTGCGCAGGCGCGGGGACAGTAACGCCCCGCGCCGGCCCACTCCCGTCCAGCCGCGCTCCCCCTTCACGCCCCACTGGCGTGAAGGTGGCGGATTGGGGCAAATAATCGCAAAAGCTAGCAATAAGCTAGCATTTGCGATTATTTAAGGGCCTCTGCGTCACAGGCGGTGCGCAGAGGTCCTGATAAATATGCCCCAGTCTCTTTAATTACACATTGCCCAACAAAGCAGCAGGTAACAGGCTGTGAACTTTCCTCTCTGCAGGCATACACAAGGCAGTGGCATTGGTTGGCTAAGGATCCTGAGTTTAGAAGCATACCTCAGCCCTGGTGCAGTAGGAGCAAAAGAGCACTGACCAAGAGTCTTGCAATGAGCTTATATTTGTAATGGGACAGGCTGAGTTCAGTTCTACTCTCCTCTAGGATAGTAAATCTTACAGACGCTTGGTGGACATTTATCATTATGAATTAAGCCTAGAAACCTCCTGGTTTCATTCTTTTTCTACTCCATTTGCACAAAATGTTTTTGGGGAGTTTTGTGGCTCTCACCAGTTCCTGTGATGGGGTCATGGTGAGGACGGAGAAAAAGCAGAACCATCAGCATTTGCCAGATTTATCATCATTTATGCCAGGTCGCCATAATTGATAGAGCACTTTTCTGGGTTCGGTCACACATTGCAGTTAAAACTGCATCACAATCAGCTTTGAGGTGGTTTTAGGTGCAGTTTTGTCAATTTAACAGGTGAAGGACATGAACTGAACGAGTGAATGAGATTTGTGGAGTAGGTTTCCCCCCCAAATCAAATTCACTCTTACAGTTAAATTTCACCTAAAACCACCTCAAAGCTGATTGCGATGCAGTTTTAACTGCAACATGTGACCGCACTTTCAGTCTGCAATGAATTGCGTTTTGAAATGCAATTCAATCAGAACGAGGAGAGGCTTGTAGCAATCACATGAGGTTGGTAATAAGCACCAAATGTTTTACATTGTTTACATGCTGCTTGTTACCAAATGTTACCCTTTACAGGCAAATAATCCACAAACACTAAACTTTAATCACTTCTAAAATAAGCAAATTCTTCACATCTACTGGTAACTAACCAAATAAAAACCTCTGAAGTGGATATCAATCAAATGGTGGTCCCAAATATAAGAATTCCTTCCAAACACTTTTTGTATCATACCATAACTAACTTGTTCTTTGTGTAAATCAATGTTTTAAGGACTTTTCCAGAGAATATTGTTCCAGGAATTACAGAATAATAAACAGAGGAAGTACAAAAGGTGTCTAATTGTTTCCAGCTCAAAGATTGTTCCAGAGATGAAAAAGGGTCAAAAATGTGTTGTTTGCCCCACATCACGGAGATGTGATCTTTTGCAATATTAAATTTGAAGGGTAGTTTATAGCACTGAAGCGGTGGTACCAGAAAACTTGGAAAAAACTTGAAGGCGTCATTATAGTGGGGAACAGCAGCAATACTACATGTACACTAATTAAAGGGCTGTGTTTTTTAAACAAATAAAGACCGAGAGATACATTTTTATACACTGCTCAAAAAATAAACACTGAAATAACACAACCTAGATCTAAATGAATGAAATATTCTCTTTGAGTTCTGCTGACACATTCCACCCACATAAGGTCTACCATTGTCCTTCAATAGGAGGAACCCCTGGGCAAGCGCACCAGCATATGGTCTCAAAAGGGGTTTGGGTATCTCATCTTCGTACCTAATGGCAATCACGCTAACTCTGGTGAGTACACAGAGGGCTGTGCGGCCCTCCAAAGAAATATCACCCAACACCATTACGGACCCATTGCCAAACCGGTCATTCTGAAGGATGTTGATCGCTCTCCATGGCATCTCCAGACTTTGTCACGTCTGTTACATGTGTTCAGTGTGAACTTGCTTTTATCTGTGAAGAGCACAAGGAGACAATGTTGAGTTTGTTAATCCTGTTGTTCTCTGGCACATGCCAAGCATCCTGCACGTTGTTGGGCTGTGGACACAACCCTCATCAGTGAACCTCAGGCCCTCATACCATCCTCATGGAGTCGGTTTCTAACCATTTGTGCAGACAAATACACATTTATGGCCTTTTGGCAGTACGGAGGTGGCGGTCCTGCTGCTGGGTTGTTGCCCTGCTATGGCCCCCTCCATGGCTCTGGACACTACACTGACAGACAAAGTAAACCTTCTTGCCACAGCTCGCATTGATGATCCATCCTGGATGAGCTGCACTACCTGATACACTTATGTGGGTTGTAGAGTCTCATGCTACCAGGACCGTAAAAGCACCACCAATATTCAAAACTGACCAAAACAACAGCCAGAAATCATTGGTATTGAGTAGTGGTCTGTGGTCCCCACCTGCAGAACCACTCCTTTATTGTGTGTGTCTTGCTAATTGCCTGTGAAATTGATTGTAAAGTTTGATTTCACAGAAGTTTGACTTACTTGGAGTTACATTGTGTTTTTAAGTGTTCCCTTTATCTTTTAAAATAGTTTATATTTTTTTGCATTAGCAATTTTTAATGGTCACGTTTATCGTTTAGACTTTTGTTCTCCTTTTAGTTTTTAATGAATTGATTGACAAGTAAAAATTTTGTCATATTAATGTTCTTTACTGAACCAATAAATATTTACAAAACTATAACACATGTTGTATTTTACTTATTTGATTTTCTATTCTTTTAGTTCCACAAAGGGATCTTTGCTTTAACAGAGGGTGTGCTATGTGTTAACTGTACAGCTACACAAGAAGCTCCCATGCAAGGCTGCTGATTCAACCAAAAAAAAAAATATAGTGACCAATGTATTAAGGCGGCATTTGGCATGTCACAATCTGGGATTACTTAGAGCTTCCGATTGATTGGAAATTCATGCCCAGCACTTGTGTACCAAAATTGAAATCTACACTAGGTCCAGTGCAGCTTAGATTTCAGCTTTTCTCTGGCCAGTTTTTTGTAAGGGTTATAGTAAATTGCAAGGGCAGTGTCACACATGTCCACAAATTGCACAAATTCCCTAGTCTGAGCTAGCAACTTAGAATTTTTTTATGATTTGTACCCCCAAAAACAGCTGCATTAGGTATGATACATCAGGACCATAGTGTTCCTATCACACTTATGGTTACATGTACAGATATATAACCAATTCTGCCCAATCAGACCATTATCCAGATAAAATTATGTGTTTAATCCCTTACCGATGCGTGACGTAACTGTATTTCACGCGTCGGCTGTGGATGTATGGAGAGGGCTCAAGAGAGGTGGGTGTTTGCTACATAAAACCCTCTCCATACAACCCTTAATGCATGCCTATGTACTATTACATCGGTTTGCAGCAAGTGATTAATAGAAGAGATCTATTGAAAAGTAACCAACCCGAGTGATGGGAAAAAAGCTATAATTTGTACACAATTCTTTTTCCTTGGATAAGCCCTTAAATGCCGGTATTCTGAATAATTTCAATAGTTTATAATAGTTTATGTTACATTACCTGGCTCCCTGCCAGCAGCTGCAGCCTGTGTGTGCCTGTACTCCACGCCGTCCTGCTGGATGAGTGTGGAGAAGAAGAGACTGACACAGGTACGCACAGGCTGGAGCTGCTCCCTCCCTGCAGACTCACCATATGCTGCTGGCAGGAGGCCAGGTAATGTGAATTGAACTTATATAAACTATTGAAACGATTCAGAATTCTGAAAAAAGGCATTTTTAAAATCAGCATAGTATAGGCTATTGGAATGTGTCACCAGCTAAAAATTAGATTCCCAATGGCATGTGTGCTTTAATGCCCTTTCTAGAATGTGCTCTTTTGTGTGAAATCTTACATGTTTACCTATAAATAAAATCTCCTCTAAAGTCATGTGAAAATGCATGACCTGCAGTATCTAAATTTCACTAATTCATCTTTATTTACCAGAAAACCAAGTACAGTATTTTTATAATTGGGCATGTAATTTAAAGAAGAAGAAGCTAAGTGATGGTAAATGGGAAACATTTGAGATGTGTAAAACATGCACCATTAATTCACATATCCTTATTAGGTGGTATCACCATCTGGAAGAAACAGTATCATTCTATGTTTGCCAACTGCCCCTGATTTTTAAGGGACAGATTCATGCAGCCTTCTCTTGCTATACTCATTGTACAAAGTGTACATTGTACATCCTTTATGTTTGATTTGTTGAAGTGTTTTCACACAAGGCAGCTATCATGCCACTGAAACAACAGATTCCAGTTTCTGAAAGGCCCTTGAGGGTGCGGTTAGACATGGAAGAGAGCATTTATTAATTTGGCCACAGGTTGGGTTGGAAATGTGCCATAATTTTCATTGGGATGTACATTTGTGGTGCAAGGGATTAATGATTTGGCACATGAAAAATAAGGTTTACAACTGTCTCCCCATTTATGAAGGTGAAATAGTAATCACTAGACCAGCTTTTAGCTCAATCAAATCCGAAAAATAGGAGCGCCAAAAAAGTGTCAGATTCACAAGCGGCGACACAATTTTGCGGCAAAAAAAGTTGTGAGTGTCAGAAAAGCACCAATATTGTGACCTCACCTCTTCATAAATAAGGCACAAGTGATGCAGCAAGGGAAGAAAAACATTTCCACCAGTTTTCTGTTAGAAAGGCAATTTTACTTAACTGTATTTTCTTTTCATGTGGTAGTGTATTAAGTAGTAACTGTAGTACATAGTATCACATATTTTTTTAAATGCTTTCTTATTTAGCTAATTTAAAAAAAACCTGAAAATTAGGTGTACATATTTATCCAGCCGCCTGTGTTCTGATACCCCTAAGTACATTTGAGAGTAATCTGTTGCTTTCTTTAGTCACCTAATTAGTGAGTATAAGTGTGCATCTCTTTGTAATGAATTCTTACTATAACGACAGCCATTTTGTGTAGGCATTAGATGTTTGTTAGAAAATAGAGATGAGCAAACATACTTGTTCGAGCATTAGCGTACTCGAAACTGCTCGTTGCTCGGACGAGTATTTCACCAGCTCGAGAAAATGCAATCTCCCGCCGTTTTGCGTTTTGGCGGCCAGAAACAGAGCCAATCACAAGCCAGGAGACTCTGCACTCCACCCAGCATGACGTGGTACCCTTACACGTCGATGGCAGTGGTTGGCTGGCCAGATCAGGTGACCCTGGAATAGACTAGCCCCTGCCTGCGCTGCTCGGATCATTCTGTGTCTGGATGCCGCTAGGGAGAGAGCTGCTGCTGGTCAGGGAAAGCGTTAGGCTGTTCTATTAGAATAGTGTTAGGCAGGAGTGATTCTACAAGAACCCAACAGCCCTTCTTAGGGCTACAATAACGTTTTATTTAACTTTTTTTTGTTTGCTTGTGGCTGGGCTTGCTGGCATTAGTAGTGCAGCTAGTACCATATTGTGAGGAATTTGCAGGGAGACTTGCTACCGTTGTGTTTAGCTCTTAGTGACACGCATATCCACCTCAAACACCGAAGTGGGACAATTTATTAGGGGTTTGATTAGAATTAGGCAGAGTCTGCTGATTTATTTTTTTTTTACCATTATTTCTTTTTATAGCTCAAAGTCATATTGCAAAGCAGTGTGCTTTCACTGTAGGCTAGAAAATAGCCATAGGAGAACCCCAACGGCTTACTTAGGCCTACAATAGCGTTATATTTTCCTTTCTTTTGTTTGCTTGTGGCTGGGCTTGCTGGCATTAGTAGTGCAGCTAGTACCATATTGTGAGGAATTTGCTGGGATACTTGCGACCGTTGTGCTTAGCTCTTAGTGACACGCATATCCACCTCAAACACCGAAGTGGGACAATTTATTAGGGGTTTGATTAGAATTAGGCAGAGTCTGCTGATTTATTTTTTTTTACCTTTATTTCTTTTTATAGCTCAAAGTCATCAGGCACAGCACAAAATCCAGTTGTGTGCTGTCAGTGTAGGTTAGAAACTAGCCATAGCAATAGGATAGCATTGTTTTGTTTAAAAAAAATAAATAAAAAACACAAAAAAAAAAATTTTAAGTTTACACTTTAATTTGGAAAATGTTTAACCCGAGGGCTAGGGGTAGAGGGCGTGGACATGGGCGTCCAACTACTGCAGGGGTCAGAGGCCGTGGTCCTGGGCGGGGTGAGACACCACCTGCTGATGAGGGAGCAGGGGAACGACGCAGAGCTACACTCCCTAGGTTCATCATGTCTCAAGTTACTGGGACTCGTGGTAGAGCAATGTTGAGGCCAGAACAGTGCGAAGAGGTGATGTCGTGGATTGCGGACAATGCTTCTAGCCATTTGTCCACCAGTCAGTCTTCCACGCAGTCCACCCATGTCACCGAAATCAGCACTCCTCCACCTCAGCCTCCTTCCCCCCAGTCTGCCCCCTCCCAGGAAAATTTGGCATTTGAACCGGCATACTCTGAGGAACTGTTTTCTGGACCCTTCCCAGAGTCACAAACCACTTGTCCGGTTGCTGCTGAGCAATTTTCCGATGCCCAGGTTTTCCAACGGTCGCAGTCTGTGGGTGATGATGGCATTATTGACGTAGTGGAAGAAGTGTGTAAAGAGGTGTCGGACGATGAGGAGACACGGTTGTCAGACAGTGGTGAAGTTGTTGTCAGGACAGGAAGTCCGAGGGGGGAGCAGACTGAGGGATCGGAGGATGATGAGGCGACAGACCCAAGCTGGGTTGATAGGCCGGGTGAACACAGTGCTTCTGAGACGGAGGCGAGTCCTATAGCAGAACAGGTTGGAAGAGGCAGTGGTGGGGCCAGACGGAGAGGCAGGGCCAGAGCTGGTGCATCAGCGCCAAATGTTGCCCGTAGTGAAGCTCCCGTGGCGAGGGCTAGATTTTCAGAAGTCTGGAGGTTCTTTAAAGAAACACCAAATGACCGACGGACTGTGGTGTGCAACCTTTGCCAAACGAGGATCAGCAGGGGTTCCACCACTACTAGCTTAACTACCACCAGTATGCGCAGGCATATGAATGCTAAACACCCCACTCAATGGCACCAAGCCCGTTCACCTCCGGCCGGGCACACCACTGCTCCTTCCCCTGTGTCATCTGCTAGTCAGCCCCCTGCCCAGGACCACGGCCCAAACACCTCCCGTGCGAAAACCCCATCTTCGCCTCCACGATCCTCCACAGCATCCACCAGCGTTCAGCTCTCCATACCCCAGACGCTGGAGCGCAAAAGGAAGTATAGCGCAACCCACCCACACGCCCAAGCCCTCAACGTCCACATCTCCAAGTTGCTTAGCCTGGAGATGCTGCCCTATAGGCTGGTAGAGACCGAGGCCTTTCGAAACCTCATGGCGGCGGCCGCCCCTCGGTATTCGGTCCCCAGCCGCCACTACTTTTCCCGATGTGCCGTCCCAGCCCTGCACAAGCACGTGTCAGAGAACATCATCCGTGCCCTGACCAATGCCGTTTCTGACAACGTCCACCTGACCACGGACATGTGGACGAGTGCTCCCGGGCAGGGCCACTATATATCGCTGACGGCACATTGGGTTAACTTGGTGGAGGCTGGGACCGAGTCTGACGCTGGGGCTGCTCATATACTGCTGACGCCGAGGATTGCGGGGCCTACCTCGGTCCAGGTCTCAAAGGCCTACTATGCCTCCTCCTCCTCCCACCCCTCCTCCACCTCCTCCTCCGAACTACCATCCGTGGGCACGGCGCCATCAGTCGGTAGCTCTAGGCACAGCAGCAGTGCCGTTGCTAAGCGACAGCAGGCGGTGCTCAAACTGCTGAGCCTAGGCGATAAAAGACACACCGCCCAAGAGCTATTACAGGGCATCACGGCGCAGACTGATCTGTGGCTGGCACCGCTGAACCTGAAGCCAGGCATGGTTGTGTGTGACAACGGCCGTAACCTGGTGGCGGCTCTGCAACTCGGCAGACTGACACATGTGCCATGCCTGGCCCATGTGTTAAATCTGATAGTTCAGCGTTTCCTCAAGACATACCCCAATCTGTCAGATTTGCTCACGAAGGTGCGCCGCATCTGTGCGCATTTCAGGAAGTCCAGCACAGATGCTGCCACTCTCAGGGCAGCGCAGCGCCGCCTCCAACTGCCCGCTCACCGACTGTTGTGCGACGTGCCCACGAGGTGGAATTCAACACTGACCATGTTATCCAGAGTTTACCAGCAGCGCCGAGCCATTGTAGACTGCCAGATGTCAACTTCCACCAGAACTGGTAGTCAGGTCAGTCAGCTTCCTCAAGTCTACAATGAGGAGTGGACGTGGATGTCTGATATCTGTCAGGTGCTGAGTAACTTTGAGGAGTCAACACAGATGGTCAGTGGCGATGCCGCCATCATCAGCCTCACCATCCCGCTGCTTGGCCTGTTGAAAAACTCTCTGGTCAGCATGAAGTCGGAAGCTTTGCGCTCGTCACAAGAGACGGGGGAAGAAGATTCCCTTGTTGATAGCCAAAGCACCCTTAGGTCTGTTTCTCAGCGCATATCGGAGGAGGTGGAGGTGGAGGAGGATGAGGAGGAAGAGGAGGAGAATGTTGGCGAGACACAAGAGGGGACCATTGTTGAGTCCTTCACTGTTCAGCGTGTATGGGCAGAAGAAGAGGAGTTGGAGGAGTTGGAGGAGGAGGAAATGGACAGTCAGGCCAGTGATGGGAGTGAATTCTTACGCGTTGGTACTCTGGCGCATATGGCAGATTTCATGCTAGGCTGCCTATCCCGTGACCCTCGCGTTCAAAGAATTTATTCCAGCACCGATTACTGGGTGTTCACTCTCCTGGACCCACGGTACAAGCAAAATCTTTCCACTCTCATCCCTGGAGAGGAAAGGAGTGTGAGAATGCATGAATACCAGCAGGCCCTGGTGCACAAGCTGAAACAGTATTTCCCTTCTGACAGCGCTAGCGGCAGAGTGCGTAGTTCTGCGGGACAAGTAGCGAGGGAGAGTAGGCGAGCAGGCAGCTTGTCCAGCACTGGCAAGGGTACGCTTTACAAGGCTTTTGCCAGCTTTATGTCACCCCAGCAAGACACTGTCACCTGTCCCCAGTCTCGGCAGAGTAGGGCTGATCTTTACAGAAAGATGGTGAGGGAGTACGTAGCTGACCATACCATCGTCCTAAATGATCACACAGCTCCCTACAACTACTGGGTTTCAAAGAACCAACTAACATAGTTTTAACTGCAGCACCTTTAATCTACTACTAGTTCACTGCCTCCATACATGGCCGCCTTATCAAACGTGCTGTGTCAGACAGAATTTTGGGTTGTTTTCATGGCTTCCACAACAAACTTGTTAACTTTGTCGCCACCCTGCTGTGTAATCCTCAAAATATACTGGCAAACTTTTACCATTTACGGATATTATTTCAGCGCTTCTTGCGCATCTGTTTACATTCCCCTCACCCGCCATATTCCAAACTTATAAGAACGCTACTACACTTAACTTGGTGCAGGCTGGGACCGAGTCTGACCCTGGGGCTGGTCATATACTGCCGACGCAGAGGATTGCGGGGCCTACCTCGGTCCAGGTGTTTCAGGCCTACTATGCCTACTCCGTGGGCATGGCGCCATCAGTCGGTAGCTCTAGGCACAGCAGCAGTGCCGTCGCTAAGCGACAGCAAGCGGTGCTCAAACTGCTGAGCCTAGGTGATAAAAGGCACACCGCCCAAGAGCTATTACAGGGCATTCCGCATCAAACTTGTTAACTTTGTCGCCACCGTGCTGTGTAAGCCACAAAATATACTGGAAAACTTTTTTCATTTACGGATATTATTTCAGCGCTTCTTGCGCAAATGTTTATATTCCCCTCACCCGCCATATCCCAAACTTATAAGAACGCTACTACACTTGATCTTATACAAAAGGTTCTTAGAAGTGCTGTTTGGGGAGTAGCCTAGAGACATGGGCTTGGATTGGCAAAAGCTCGCCTGGCAGCGGAGCGCCAGCTCCATGCCAAGATCCAACTAACATAGTTTTAACTGCAGCACCTTTAATCTACTACTAGTTCACTGCCTCCATACATGGTCCCCTTATCAAACGAGCTGTGCCAGGCAGAATTTTGGATTGTTTTCATGGCTTCCATGTTAACTTTGTCGCCACCCTGCTGTGTAATCCACAAAATATACTGGCAAACTTTTATCATGTACCGATATTATTTGAGCGCTTCTTGCTCACCTCCTTTGGTTCCTCTCTGCCACCCATTGGTTTGAAGCCTGAGTCCATTTAGGGTATGTTGCCATGCCACTCTCTAGCCTGCCGCTGCTGCCGCTGCCTCTGCATGCCGTCCCCTATAGTGTCAGGGTCAATTATTGGATGTTTTAGATGCTATCTAGCCTCATTCGGTCACTCTGTCATGGCCATGCTGTTGCCCATAATTTTGGCATAATGGTGCGATTAAACAGCCTCAGAGGCATCCATGCTTGTTGCCCCTGCTGTTTCCTGTCCATTTCCGTGGTGTTTCCATCCTTTTCTGAGGTTCCCAGGTGTTTGGCCAAGCTTCCCTGTGCAGAGCCTTGGTCCCCTTGAAAAATGCTCGAGTCTCCCATTGACTTCAATGGGGCTCGTTACTCGAAACGAGCACTCGAGCATCGGGAAAAGTTCGTCTCGAATAACGAGTACCCGAGCATTTTAGTGCTCGCTCATCTCTAGTCAGGACCAGATCCATCATATTGGCTTGGTGTGAAAATAAAGCAATGCATTCAGCGTACTCCCATGTAGTATAAAATGCATACATCGTGCTGCCATGTAGTATAAAATGAATACAGCATACTGCCATATAGTATAAAACAGATACAGCGTGACGCCATGTGGTATAAAATAGATATAGCGTTTCGCCATGTAGTATAAAATGCATACAGCGTGCCGCCATGTTGTATAAAATGCATATTATAAATGCATATATATATATATATATATATATATATATATATATACACTCACCGGCCACTTTATTAGGTACACCTGTCCAACTGCTCGTTAACACTTAATTTCTAATCAGCCAATCACATGGCGGCAACTCAGTGCATTTAGGCATGTAGACATGGTCAAGACAATCTCCTGCAGTTCAAACCGAGCATCAGTATGGGGAAGAAAGGTGATTTGAGTGCCTTTGAACGTGGCATGGTTGTTGGTGCCAGAAGGGCTGGTCTGAGTATTTCAGAAACTGCTGATCTACTGGGATTTTCACGCACAACCATCTCTAGGGTTTACAGAGAATGGTCCGAAAAAGAAAAAACATCCAGTGAGCGGCAGTTCTGTGGGCGGAAATGCCTTGTTGATGCCAGAGGTCAGAGGAGAATGGGCAGACTGGTTTGAGCTGATAGAAAGGCAACAGTGACTCAAATCGCCACCCGTTACAACCAAGGTAGGCAGAAGAGCATCTCAGAACGCACAGTACGTCTAACGTAATAAAGTGGCCGGTGAGTGTATATATATATATATATATACATACACACACATATATATATGCATATATATATATATATATATATATATATATATATATATATATACACACACACAAATGCACTCACCGGCCACTTTATTAGGTACACCATGCTAGTAACGGGTTGGACCCCCTTTTGCCTTCAGAACTGCCTCAATTCTTCGTGGCATAGATTCAACAAGGTGCTGGAAGCATTCCTCAGAGATTTTGGTCCATATTGACATGATGGCATCACACAGTTGCCGCAGATTTGTCGGCTGCACATCCATGATGCGAATCTCCCGTTCCACCACATCCCAAAGATGCTCTATTGGATTGAGATCTGGTGACTGTGGAGGCCATTTGAGTACAGTGAACTCATTGTCATGTTCAAGAAACCAGTCTGAGATGATTCCAGCTTTATGACATGGCGCATTATCCTGCTGAAAGTAGCCATCAGATGTTGGGTACATTGTGGTCATAAAGGGATGGACATGGTCAGCAACAATACTCAGGTAGGCTGTGGCGTTGCAACAATGCTCAATTGGTACCAAGGGGCCCAAAGAGTGCCAAGAAAATATTCCCCACACCAGGACACCACCACCACCAGCCTGAACCGTTGATACAAGGCAGGATGGATCCATGCTTTCATGTTGTTGACGCCAAATTCTGACCCTAGCATCCGAATGTCGCAGCAGAAATCGAGACTCATCAGACCAGGCAACGTTTTTCCAATCTTCTACTGTCCAATTTCGATGAGCTTGTGCAAATTGTAGCCTCCGTTTCCTGTTCTTAGCTGAAAGGAGTGGCACCCGGTGTGGTCTTCTGCTGCTGTAGCCCATCTACCTCAAAGTTCAACGTACTGTGCATTCAGAGATGCTCTTCTGCCTACCTTGGTTGTAACGGGTGGCGATTTGAGTCACTGTTGCCTTTCTATCAGCTTGAACCAGTCTGCCCATTCTCCTCTGACCTCTGGCATCAACAAGGCATTTCCGCCCACAGAACTGCCGCTCACTGGATGTTTTTTATTTTTCGGACCATTCTCTGTAAACCCTAGAGATGGTTGTGCATGAAAATCCCAGTAGATCAGCAGTTTCTGAAATACTCAGACAAGCCCTTCTGGCAACAACAACCATGCCACGTTCATAGGCACTCAAATCACCTTTCTTCCCCATACTGATGCTCGGTTTGAACTGCAGGAGATTGTCTTGACCATGTCTACATGCCTAAATGCACTGAGTTGCAGCCATGTGATTAGAAATTAAGCATTAACGAGCAGTTGGACAGGTGTACCTAATAAAGTGGCCGGTGAGTGTATATATACACATATAAAAAATACAAAATATAAATAAATAATAAAGACAAAAATAATAAAGTTACTTGCTCTTTTTGTGTCAGCACTGGTGGGTGGCTGAGTCCATGGGCGGCGGGCTGTGTGGCTGAATCGCCGGGCGGGTGGCTGTATTGGCAGGCGGCGGTCCAGGTCGCAGAATCGGCGGGTCGGGTCGCGTAATTGGCAAGCGGCTAGCCCAGTGGCTCAGTGGGCCAGCAGGGCGCCAGAATTTACAGCCGACTGGGTGGCAGAGTCTGCGGGCAGCCGAATCGGCGTGCCAGGTGGCCGGTTGGTTGAATTGGCAAGCGGCAGGCCCAGTGGCTGAGTTGGCGGCCAGCTGGGTGGCTGAGCCAGCGGGCCAGGTAGCAGAATTGCCAGGCGGCCGGTCGGATGGCAGTGTCTGCGGGCGGCCGAATCGGCGGGCCAGGAGGCTGAATTGGCCGGCGACTGGCAGGTGGCTGAGGCAGCGGGCAGGATGGCTGAGTTGGAGGGCTGGGTGGCTGAGCCAGTGGGCCGGATGGCTGAGTAGGCGCTGCTGCATGATGTCGTCCCCTAGTCCAGCAGGAGGCGCCGCCTGAGGTGAAGTTCTCAACTCGCCTCATGGCAGGTGTGCCCCTGTTCACTCTGGAGGAGCTGCTGAGATTCAGAGCTCGGGTGGGAGATTCCTTCAGTAGGATAACTACTCATGACTTCCCCAAACATGGAAGTGGAATAAAAAAAAAATTAAAGCAAGCCATAAGAAGTTTCTGTTTCAGTCTGAAAACAGTTAGTTAGCGGACACAGCAAGCATATGGAAGGCAGTGCTATGGTAGGATGAGACAACAATACACATCACCCTGAACAAACCATCCGCCATGCAGTGGAGATGTTTTTCTTCAGCAGGAACAGGGAAACTACCCGATGAGAAGTTGATGAGATGGAGCTAAATGGAGGGTAATTGTGGAGGAAAACCTGTTACTTCCACGTGTTCTGTTAAAATTGTATTTACACTGAAGTTATGTAAACAAAATGTTAATGTAATGTATATGCTTTGTGAAGGCAACATACGGATCCAGCTGGAGAGGCTGCAGAAGACTTCATATTGTGAGGTATGTTAATGTTTGCATAGGAGAGCGACCCTAAAGGTGTGGACACATGTGCTGCTAGCATTGTGTTTACAAACGCAACACTAGTTCATAAACGCAACGCTACCGCCACGGGCTGGCTTTGGTCGGATCGTATATGCTTTTCCAGTGAGACGTATATGATTTGTAACCAGCACCCGGTGTTTTATTTTGTTGAAATGCAAGGTACTGGGTGCTGGTTACTGATCGCATGCGTTTCACTGGAAACACATATGTGATCAGGCCAGGCCAATGCTAGCTGCATGTGTGACCGCACCCTAAAGATAAAGCCAATGCTACAACAGTATGGTTTATTCCATTGCATTATTATTATTTTAGTTATATTAGTTATTATTTGCTTTATACCTCAAAAATACTTGATACATGATACTCAGTGTTTCTCTATCGATACATTTGTGGCTGTAACATATAAAAATAAGGAAAACTTCAAGGGGTATGAATACTTTTGCAACTCACTGTATATGTTAACTGATAAACACACATTAATTGGGTTGTATATTTGACCACTGACCATCTCTTTTTTCTGAAAGATAATGTGATACAACACTTTCCTTGGCTCATATATCTGTATACGCTTCCCCGTTTTTGCTGACATCTGGTTTGTGAAAATGGTGAATGGGAATCCTAAGTCCAGAGGACATCCCCATTCAGCTGGACACAGTTAATTCCCAGCATTCCCAGACAGATAGTGAGCTACATTAACATGTTCATCAGCTCTGTTTAACTGTGGAAACATTTTGTGAGTCAGTGTTCTTCCCTTTGACACTTCACAAAGTGAAGTCACCAATATTGTGCCTCAGCAGCAATGACTGTCTTTCTATCTGGAGAATTCTTACTAAGGAGAATATGCTGGAACATAGTAACTCATGCAAAGACCTTACCAGTAACTGGAAGAGTGACTATAGAATACTGTGCAGATCTACAAATCCACAATGACAAAGCCAATTTCTATGTGTGTTTTATTTAATAGAATAGTCAGAGTGACACAAGTTGTGTCAAAATAACATTCTGCTTCCTAAACTCTGCAAAAGAGAGCAAATTGAATCCATTTTCTAAAAAATTTTTATTAAAAGTTACATTAAAGTAACACC
Organism: Engystomops pustulosus; assembly: GCF_040894005.1. Taxonomy (NCBI): domain Eukaryota; kingdom Metazoa; phylum Chordata; class Amphibia; order Anura; family Leptodactylidae; genus Engystomops; species Engystomops pustulosus. Next base: position 134,122,285 of record NC_092414.1, read on the forward strand.
AGATACCAAGATACGGGCTTCTCTGCAGTCCCATTGACTTTGGGCTTTTGTATATAAGATGGCCGCTGATGGCTGGTTCACGCAGCAGCATTTTATTTAATAAATTATTTGATTCCATTCCCTTATAAAGAATGGCTGGACCATTATATAAGCTCTTATCCCTCTTGTGTCACCACCACTTCCTCACTCCTATTGTTCCATATGACTTATTGTACTTTGTAATTTCTGTCTTATTTTATTTGTATATGCCCCCTATGGAAACAAAAAGTACAAGTACTTGGTCAAACTGCAGCTGAAAAAGACTTGGGGGTATTGGTGGATGGTAGATTTAATTTTAGTAACCAGAGCCAGGCGGCTGCTGCTAAAGCAAATAAAATTATGGGATGTATCAAGAGAGGAATAGATTCTCATGATAAAGACATAGTTTTGCCCTTATACAAATCCCTGGTCAGACCACACATGGAATATTGTGTACAGTTTTGGGCAGCAGTGTATAAAAAGTATATAGTAGAGCTGGAACGGGTGCAGAGGAGAGCAACCAGGATTATTAGGGGAATGGGGGGATTAGAATACAATGACAGATTACAAAATTTGGGATTATTCAGTTTAGAAAAAAGACGACTGAGGGGAGACCTCATTACAATGTACAAATACCTGAACGGAGAGTACAAGGATCTCTCTTTTTATACCTAGGCCTGTGACCAGGACAAGGGGACATCCTCTACGCCTAGAGGAGATGCGATTTTACCATCAACATAGACAAAGCTTCTTTACTGTAAGAGCAGTGAGACTATGGAACTCTCAGGTTGTTATGGCGGACTCTATGTACATGTTCAATTTCTGGAGAGAAATATCACGGCTTATGGGAAATAAACATTTGTTCAATTCTTAAAGGTTGGACTTGATGGACTTTTTCCAGCCTTATATACTATGATACTATGATTTGTAAAGCACTATAGATTATGATGGTGCTATATAAATAAAGATTATTATTATCTAGCACCTCCGGAACGATCAACACATTGAAACCTGTCTCCTGGACGACACTGTATTACCTAAAACTGGAGCTCATTTGTCTTAGATGCACAGTTTTGATGATGTTTAGTATAGATGCCATTCTGCTTGGTGTGGTGTTCAATGACCATTGATAGTGTTATAATACAATTACAGTTGTGAGTTTTTGGAGAGGTCTTCCTTTTTTCACAGCAGAATCACTCTTTGTCAGTAGTGTAAAATGTTCCTATATAAAGTATATAAGCCCATTTGTATCATTGTGTGAAATGTATTAAGGGTTTTCTACTGATTTCTTTGACTGCAGCCTTTCTTAGCTATAAATCTATTTTAATATATTCCCCATATACTGGCATATAGTGCTGACATATTAATGGCAATATACTTGGGGGTGGTGATTCATTTGGGGAGGTGGTGGTCTCCGTTGCATTACATCTGCTGCTTTTGTTAACTTGTGTTGTAAGATCCTGTCCCTCACCCCCCTCTCTTCACAGGCAGAGCTCACTGACATGGGGTATCTAAAAATACTGAGAAGTTACAAGCAGTTGGAGCATGGTCCATGTGAACCAATCACAAGTCCTGCTATCCATAGCACCCAATCCAGCCCCTGCTCATTATCTCACTGGGGATTAGAAAATACTCATCTTAGTTGTATATGGTCATGGCTAAGGCATTCCTGGGAGTCCATGCCTCTGACGTTTGGGGGGAGGGAAGTTAAGAGGGGTCTAAAGAGGGAGGGGGAATCAGTTTTCTTTAAAACCATCTCCCTCCAGTACTCCACACTTTCAAACAAGTTGCTAAATCCTTCTTCTCTCAGCTGTCAGCTGTCTCTCCTGCTCTCTCTTCCTGTTTGCTGGGACATCTCCATCTCTTGGGTCAGCTTTTCTGCTACGTTTTTTTGCCAGCTCTACCACAGTTCTGCTTTATTTATCTATGCACCTCTGTTTTTCTACAAAGAAAGGATTCCCTGAAAGGAAACAGAAGACAGGAAGGCGTAGAAAGGTGGAAGTCTATTGCACTGTGATAACTTTCACAAAGCCTTCCAGCTAACAAAAGGGGGCGTGAAAGGGTTAATCAGAACTTGCCAAGAAACGTCTCACTGTTTCCAACAAGAGGACGAATAATAAGGGAACTAATTTGATTGTTGAGCTCTGTTTCAGCAGTTTGAACTCAATTTCACAGTGTGGGTTTGGATCCAGCAGTTTTACACCCTCTCTTTTCTCCACCCTTGTTGATCCCCATATAAAAAGCAGAAAGCTGCAAATAAAAAGTCATCATGAGCACTAACGATTACTACGACCAACAGCAGTTCTACCAAGGTGAGGAAGCAGATGAGATGCCGGCTACAGAAAAGGATCTGGCAGAAGATGCCCCCTGGAAGAAGATCCAGCAGAACACCTTCACAAGGTGGTGCAATGAACATCTCAAATGTATGAACAAGCGAATAGGGGACCTTCAGAAAGACCTAAGTGATGGCCTCAAACTCATAGCCCTGTTAGAGGTACTGAGTCAGAAGAAGATGTACAGAAAATACCACTCTAGACCAAATTTCAGGCAGATGAAGCTGGAGAATGTCTCAGTGGCGTTGGAATTCCTGGACAGAGAACATATCAAGCTGGTATCTATAGGTAAAAATCAGTGGCCATTAACATGTCTTTTACTAACATGTTGTTAGATATTGTGTGACAATTGACACTTAACAAAACAATGACACGTTTAGAGGCTTTTAAAAAATTGGTACACTGTATCCAAGGGTCACTGTTGTTTTGCTATAGTAGTAAGCAGCAACAAAATATTGTTCTCTCCATTTATCTATGTGTGTGCCATAGTCTTTATATAACATGGTAGGCATAAAGCTAATTTAATTTGGTAAAGATGCATAAGTTTATAGAGCCAGTCACATACAGACACTGGAGTGGGAGATTAAGATTAGTGGACCAGTCAATGTGCCACCTAGAATTCCTAGGCTTACATGCATAAAGTATCCTAAGAAGGCTCAGGAGTACTGAAGAATATGATACCAACGACTAAATAATGTGAGCTAGTCGGTGATGTCACATTCATTATTGGTGTATACGTTTTTAGGTATAAATCCTAATTTCCTTTAAAAATGCTGTCATTTTTTTTTCAATTTCATTTCACTCCCTAATGATTCTGTATCACAATGGAAAGCACCATTTTCCTTTGCTGGAATAAAGAGATATTGCAGGATATTTATGGATCACCAATCCTTTGGCCACTTTTGCTTCACTGGCCTATGACGTCAGGTCCGTTTGTAACATGGCTTGCTTGAAGCCACGTACCAAATGAATGGGACTGAACAACAATATGAATCACAGCAACAGTACAATGGATGGCAACGGTTATGGTAGGGAAGTGAGGAGGACACACACTGTACTACAGTCACTTCAAACCAATGCTCATCATTGTAATCATTAAGAAAAAAACTGGTATACTCCTTTAAGCTGTTCAGAGATACTTGGTATCAACTGTGACAAAATACTACATTTTAATGAATTTTATTATTTTAAATAAGTATATTTTACTGTATGCACAAAATTTTAGGCAGTACTGCTAGCCATTCTTTGTGTAATATGGCTGATAACAGAGGACAATAACTAGACAGTTACCAGTTAATGTATATTCTAGATTAAATCCTCTTGATGTTGAGTTGAGTAGTTGTGCACAAAAGTTTATTTCTTGTGGGAGCTATAATGCAGGCCCTGTTTCTTGTTAGCAGTTTTTACAGAGTTGATACAAGTAAAGTATGGTTGAACAAATTCTCTTATGGCTAGAGAGAAGAGGACAAACCAAGGACTTATGCCTAAGGGTGTTGTTCTTCTATACTACAAAAAGGCCCAGCTGAACTGAGATTTCTCTATTAGAATAATAGAATTTAATTTTCTGAAATCTTTTCTGGCTGGTGCCATATGAAAAGTCACATGTTACCTAAATACTTCTGATTCTTCATGAACTATGAATTTTGGAGCATTTTTATTCAAATATCTGTTTTGCGATGTTCCTCTGCTGTTACTTCTAGAAATTTATGAAAAAAGAGTTTGAACAGCTTGGGTCTATCCCGATCCAATCTAACATTTACTGAGAGTGTCAGACTGTGCGTACAGAGTGACAGAGGAGACACGGCACGCCTTATTGTAATACAATTAGGTAAAAATGCACCAATATCCAAATCAGGTTATGCTTACCTTGACCAGTGTGTCGTAAGTCGAGTCTCTGGGATATGGTTAATTGTACATGGCTGCCGTTTCAACTGCGTTCCAATTGGTTTTATGATGAATTGAGAATGGTGAATGGTATGTTGAAAAACCATTTTACTTAGCTGGGCGCCACCAGAATGAGGGACCAACCAGAAATGGTGATCAAAAGTTTTGGATCTGAAGATTGGAAGGTTATATTTCTGAAATGTATGGTCCAATGAATACTTCGATTGATCACCATTTCTTGCTCAATTCCCCATTCTGGTTGCGCGTCGCTATCTAACCATTCACATTTCATGTGACAAAGAAAAGACTAACATAAGGTTACACGGTTGTTACTTCAGTCATAAATTTCAGTCATAATAGCTAGCTATAATCTCTGGTCAAGTACAGAGGTAGTTTTTTGTTTGTATTTTAATGTGAAAAATGTATTGCATTTGTCTTTACCTTTATGTCCGTAAAGATAGCGTTTACAATGAGAAATATGGAGGAAGTAGCCTTATGCACCAAATATGTCCTACCACTAAGACATCTAGAGAACAAGGATCTGGATGTGCAGGATTGTGAATGCTCAGTTAGTGCTTTGTTCATGTGTATTACATGTACAGACGTCTCAAAGAAGTGAATGAAGCACCGGCCAAGCATGTGCACTATTACATTCAGTTTAATTTTTAGGGAGAAAACGCATACAGTATAATAGATATTGCAATTTGTCCTCAGAAGAGAAAGATCCAGAATGACATTTATATGAAAACTACACATATATGTTCTACTGCTATTTTGTAATGATTTATACATAGGATTTGTATGCTTGGGAAAGGCACACTGACTAATTACATATCTAAGCCTTAAGAATAATGGACTAGATGCCTTCACATGACATCATCACTGAAATCCCAGCCCAACAATACTGATATGGATTAAGCACAAATCCACTGTATGACCTTGCCTAGCAAAAAATATCAGGTGTACCATAGGATATAGATGACAACACTAAAATTACAGTTTGTGGTGTAGATTATCACCATTGTGCTGCTGATGGGCTTTCCAACATTCTGGGTATTGAGCAAATACCTAACATACTACATATAAATCTTACACTGTTTAGGATTATAACCATGGTACTCTAAAACACAATGATAATACCCGTATGTTCACTGGGTGGAGGAGTGCTAATTCTAAAGTAATGATTTCAAAGGACTCTTCAGCTTTTTGGATATACACCTAATAATAAAGAAACAGTTTGTTAGTCCCAAAATATTCCACTAGACAGTAATAAATAAGTACAATTATAGGTGAAATGCTACAGTCTTAACTCGGAATATATTGTACATAAGATGGATATTTAGACTAAAAGATTTTTCCAGACAGCAGCTGAATCTTGGGTATCCCATGAAATCCACATGCAATGTCTCTTATTCCCTGTAGGGAAACATGTTTTCAAACTTGTAATTATCATAGAAAATGCAGATGTTGAGTAACTGCAATGCAAGAGCTTGACTGACTTATAAGGTTACCTACACATGCCATGTATTACATTTTCTTTCACAAAAATCTGTAGCCAAAGGGCCCCAACACACTTCCATATTAACTTCATGGACCATTAAACAGCAGTGCTGAATGATAACTGTGCAGCAGGGAAGGAGGGACGGCTTGAGTGAAATATCAGCAGTGTCGGTTGGTCTATGAAACAGGAAAGTACATGGCCCCTGGTTCACAGATTGACCATAGCAATTAATAATTGCCCTAATACATTACATTTTCATAGGAGAGTCCAATCTGGTTGCAGATTTTGAATATCCGGGTTGAGAATTCAACCATAGAAAAGTAAATATTGAGCTCTAACCCCCTCTCCCCCCCCCCCATCGCTGCAACATAAATTTGCTGTAAAACCTCAACAGAAACCAGTTGATTTTTATTGTCACAGCGGAATGGCTATGGAATTACCACTGTGGAAAGGCTGCAGCCATTCTGTCCAACTATCCTAAACGGGTTTGTGAAATTAGAAAATCATGGCCACATTTCAGTAAATGAGGCTGAGCAGCAATACTAGTGACAGCCCATAAACTTGAAAGGTGTTACAAAGGTGGTATCCGTTTTTTTCTAATGCCATACATCTCTATTGTTTATATTTCCAATTTTTGAGTGTAAAACATTTGCACATTTTGGCAGATGCCATATTGCACCTAAATTTGTGACTTTTAAAAATGTTTTCAGTTGTGGTTACTTTGAAAGAAAATGTGTGGTAAGGGATGGGATCAGCCATCAGTGGAACAGGATTGTGGAAATAGATTCGCTAATATTGTGAATATCGCGAACAGTTCCTATAAACTATCAGCTGATAATTGATCAATGTAAAGAGATAGGTAGGTAGATAGATGGATAGATGGATAAAGAGGATGAAAGTCTGGGCCAGGCCTTGAAAGTATGCAAAAATAGAAAAGTGGATACCACTCCAGGTTCCAGGTAAAATATGGGTGAGATTTATCGAAAGTGCTGCATTGTTTTGGTGTCATTTACATTTGGCTTAACAAAGGTGGTTTACACAGATCTTGACGCACTTTCAATAAATATCTCCCAATTTTTACTTGGAACCTGGAGTGCTGCCTACTCTTCTATTTCTAGATAGATAGACAAATAGATAATAGATATACAGATAGATAGATTACAGATAGATACTGTAGATAGATAGAAAGTTGAGATTAGAATTATTAGTAGCTACTTTGCCATTAATATATGCTAGTAGTTTTTTTTCTATTAATTTCCCCTAAACTACAGATTTTTTCCTGAGATCTATTTATTTAGTTTCCCTTTTTAAAGATCTTTTCTGGCAGCCAAGATACAGAAATGTTTGCAGTAAATTTTATTATCAGTGGGAGGATTGGGAGGATGGAAGGATGAACAACATAAATATTTCAGCATGCGTCTCCTTAAGTTTCTGCACACACCTCCTTTTATAAGTACCCATAAATGTAATCGCTCCATCTGTCTTTAGTTGATACCTCATTCTTATTACTGCTGCTACAAGATGTTGGCTGATGTTAAACATATACTGCTCTAGGGATTGAACACTTCAAATGGGCAGGGATGAATTAGGGGATAGTACTATATAAATAAAGATTTATTATATTTATTATCTTATATAGGATAACAGTATTAATTATTATATTATGTAGCAAAGTCATGTCATTTAAACTGACCATATGCAATAGTCAGAAAAAAGCCATCAATTCAAACAGGATTGGCTAAATATCTAATATGTATGAGATGCCCATAACTCTTCTTGACAGAAGATTTTGGGGTATAAATCAGGTGTTAACCTGTCTAATTATTTTGTACTTAAGGGAAATAACCCTCCACCACTACTTTCTCTTTCTATATTAAGAACACATGCATGCTTGCCCAAGAACAGGCTGGTGTTTCGGGGAGTCCGAAAGAAACAGCTTGCACTCCAAGGGGCATTGATCCAACAGGAAAAAGTAGTGTACGGTCTCTTTAACTAAATATTAAAAAGCTTAGTGTATCATACAATCCAATTTTCCTGTTACACACTATCTCACTAGAAAGTATTTCAAATAAAAGTATGTGTAATGTAGGTTGATTTTTTTTCTTCACAAACACCAGTTGCGGGGATTCCTTAAATTCCAACCACTTAGTTCTCCTCTATTGGGAGAATTCTACACACCCAATACCTCACCCCTTGCTGCCAACATACTATTTAGATATTAAAATGAAAAGGGCACAACAGTAATGCCAAAAAATCTGACCCTACATGACAGGATCTGACAAGCAGTTCAGTTTCTTAAATAAATTTGTTTATTCTAATGGGCCATATCACCTCGATTTTTTGTATATCCATTGACCAGATTTAACTGGTATGAGACACCGGTGTTTCCGGTCTGGTGTGAGACACCGGTGTTTCCGGTCTGGTGTGAGACACCAGTGTTTCTGGACTATGGTACAGGGAAGTTGATATATGTACTGTAACCAGTCATAAGTAAGAGCACATTTGCATGAAACACATTGACAGTACTTTTTCTGCATTTTTCAAATATGTGGGAATTGAACAGTTTTATAATGAAAAAAAAATTGGTAGTCTTAAGCGGGGATAAAATCAGTAACTTTTAATAAGTCATACTAAAAGCAAGTATAAAAGAGTAGCTGCAATTGATGCATTTTAAATGTGTTAGTTCTCCTTAGTGCAAACCTGCCGTGAAAAAAAGATGTTGGTTTTTCATACCAACAAAATTGGCTCAGTTGTGGGCAACCTGCAACCCTGTGTATCTGAAAAAAGTTTTCAGATATGAGCCAACTCTCAGATACCTTGTTTCTTGAGAACCTTAGGAATTTCCAAAGATTGTGATTCACATCCAACTGGGAGACTTGCTCACCTACGTGATATACTTGGTGGGAATACACATATACATCATATAAGGGTACATTCACACAGCGGTATGCCCGCCGTGTGCTGATACACTGCTCCATAGAGAATAGCGGCGCACGGCCGCACACACGCCAAAAGATAGAGCCACGCCGCTATTGCTGTCTATGGGGACGTACATGCGGCCGCAAATTTGCGGCCGCATGTACGTCCCCGCAGAAGGCCATGTGAATGTGCCCTAATAGACATTTTTTTCAGGAATTTCTAATGTATCTGGTATGAATTTATAGTACTGTTAATAGTGTAATTAGTTGGGTGTGTGGGGATGCTTTGGATGGTATCATCAATGTTATCTTACAATGATTACGCTGAAGGCATAGAGCAGAAAGAGATAAGTCGTGCCTGTGCTCCACCCTCAACAGTGAGGGGAAGTGACAGGTGTGAGTGACACAGAGCAGGCTTGTCATGACTGATATAGCTGACATTTTGTGTGAGAACAGAATGAACAGGGAGACAGTACAAAGGATTATATAAACCTAAATTACTTTTTTATGGGTATATTTCAAACCATATTGCCCAACTTCCATAAAACTCTAGTGACCAGTACATCTATAATAAAGACTGGGCGATAGAGCTAGTATTACATGTGATGCTATGAATAGTGATTATAAATAAAAGCCCATTATGCAGAAAGCTCGCAGCTCTGTGCATAGAAGATGTGCATGTACATCTATAGCTTCTGCACCTCCTGCATTTGTCTCTTTCAGTATTTATGGCACCCTGTATATCTCTCAATACAAATGTCTTGGATGTTTATAACCCTAAGAGGGCCCAACCCTAAAATGTGTGAAATATTACAGACATAAGATGCATTTCATATAGCGTTGCTATCAGATCTCATAAAAAGCTCATAAAAATAGACATACCATAGTAGTGGAGATACAACTATCCTTGTTTTTAACAGGATTATCATCAACCATCTAAAATACACAGTTCTGTATCCTGTCCCTATACTCACAAAGCTGGTTAAGGCTACAGCCTCAAGCTGGGGGCACATAAAGGAGACTGGGTTTACTATGTGTACTAACAGCTTCTTATCTGACAGTAAACATAAACATGGGGGTAAAAGTTGGTCTGATATGGAGTCAGCAGGACCTTTAGTCAGAAATACTAACATTCCTGCGCTGACCATGCGTGTAATGCACTCCTCTGCCAATACTGATTTGCATGAATCATTTATTTACACTGCATGTATGATTTGTTTATCATTTTAATAAATTACAAATAATTGAATGATGATGTCAGGGAATGAGTGGGACGATCATTGCATTGTTGTAAGATTACTGGAAAATAGCAATAACAATGTAGTCTAAACCTATAAAAAGCTTTTAAGCAAATATGAGGTGTTCTAGTGCAGCTGATCGATAGGTACTGTGGTCATAGGTGTCATCTATAACAGCATTGTTAACCTTGAAGCATCTTAAAGTAAGTAAGTATTCTGTTGGATCCAAACCTAACCTGAAAATGGTGGTGTGCAGTGCAAGGACCCTTAATAGTAGCAGAAAATAGTTTGCTTTCTAAAAATGCAGACAAAATGATCTTTTTATGGATTTGCAAATCAGCCTGCAAGTGTATTAAAGTCAGGCTTAATTTGCCAGAACTGCCTACATATGGTACAAAGGAAAGTGATTCTATATAAGTCTCCTTCACATTGGTATTACAATTATGGCATAATCAAGTACTATAGGGCAAGTAACTTGGTAAACCAAACTTGCATTTCCTTGATAAGGCCTTCATGGCTGATTAGATTTTTTGGCATCTGACAATCATAAAAATGATTTATTTTTATTTTATTTCTCTAAGGACAGGAAATAATATACATGTTGGAAATGATCTAAGTGAGTCCCCAGTATTTATAATTGCATATTTACATACATACACACCCAGTTATTTATACTCAGAACATGTATACAAAGAATTCATTCCAATCCAACGTTTCAACAGATGGCTATGTGTTATTCTTAGAATCCTCTGAGGAGAACATTTATAGAAAAAAATGATATTTGACAGATCTGATTACCATCTTGAATTGACAGACCACCCAGGTATTGTAGTAACGGGGTACCCAGGGGAAGGTGCTTCAGGCTGATACTACAAGGATACATATTGCTAATAAAGAGTAAGCCATCTAAGAGACTTTTTTCTTGTATTATTCTGTTTGCACTGTAAGTAACAGTTCTTAGCTCCATTACATTATTTTATCACCTAACATCTACGAAAACAGGAATATTTTTAGATGATCATGGAATGATTAGAATCTTCACATCCAAAGTGGTGATTACTTGGAAATAACTGGTGTTATTGTTTTATTATTTATAATGAACAAAGGAAACATTTCCTTGCATATATTCCCCTGTGAGTTGTTAAATCACAATGACCTGGATGGATAAAACCTACATGCACCTATTGGGGAGATGTATTAGAAGTGTCTGGGAGCAGAACTGTTCTAGTTGCCCATGGCAACCAATCAGAGAACAGTTTTACTTTTGAAACTTTTGATAAATCTCCCCAGATAATTGCCTTTATTGCTATATAATTCTTTATCACATGATAGCATCTTGGTATAGATGAACTCAGTGAGCGATAGTCATTGCAATCACACCCTAGTAAGATATTTCCACAGATGCCAGACCCAGTACACAGTGTGCTGGTGACAGGTGTGGTGTTAAAACTCAGATCCCAATGGAGATAAATTGTGATATAAATCAGTATTGGGCTACTGTACCTTCTGTATATGGGCAGATTAAGGTACAATTTCTGGCCAGGAGCTCTCAAGGTGTCTGCAACAGATATACCAAGAGGGATTAATCATGAGGGCCACACTGCCGTACTATGTGCCATATTTAACGAAACTCATTTGATCAATTCACCTAACACTTCTGTCCTTATCCCCTTACTGAACTGAGATTTGGACACTTTTTGTGGCGCTCGGCAATTTCCGTCAGCTCCATAGAAAATAATGGAGCAGAACGGTCATGTGCGGCCATCTGCTCCATTAGTCTGATGGAGCGGCGAGGGGTCAGAGGAACCCATCGTTTTTGCAATCTGTGGGGGTCTCAGCACTGGAGAAACCCCTGTGGATAGGGCATAACTTTAGTTCGTGGGGAAACCCTTTTAATATTCACAAAACAACAGAATACCCAGATCTTATGACCCAGCTTGTTAGCTGCATTGCCTTCATTGCTTCTTGCTTGGTCCTGTGTACATTTTCACATCTTCGCCCCATAGACATTACAGGGACTTTCTCCTAATGTTGTCACTTTAGTCGAGCTACTAGTGAGTGTGTATGAGGGAGGCAGGGGAAATATCTCCTGGGCACCCCCTCTGACAGCTATTTCAAGTGCATGGGAGTTTTCAGATCAGAGGTCACAAAGCAAGGTTATAAGGCTGCTACATGGAATAGTGTTCCATTTAATGTGCAAGGATGAGGGAGAGGCTGCATCTACAGGGGCATTTCAGAGGCATTGGTATTTCTGAAAATGGTCAAGGGAGCATTTAATAATTAGCCACTGCACAGAGTCACTGCTCTGTGATTTCTTTAAACTGTAGATTTATTTTGGGCCCCTATGATTTTAGGGGCCCAAGTAGAGATGTGCATATCCGATGGTGGGGCTGCCAACCTGGATATATTGCCGGATTGGTGGCTGAAAAGACGCCCCTAGCAACTAGCCAATGATATGTTTATCCAGGGGGGATAGTAGTCCTTGGGTTTCCTTAAAGAACATTAACCCCTGAGGGACATACAATATCATGTATTAAGTACAAAGTATCGGCAACTACTCTATTTTACATGTAAGCTTATATTTAAGTTTCATAGTTTTGACATGTTTGCCTTGACATGTTTGAACTATACCAATTAAATTTGCAAGGGCTTCAATGTAAACGGGAACAGAAATACAAACACATTAAAATGATAACACATGCCATCTCAGCATTTAGTATCTTAACATCTCTGACATGGACACAAAGAACAGCGGCTTACTAGGTAGCTAAAATGTTTACGCCAGAACCTGCTGTTTATGGTTAGTGTGATGAAACAGATTTTAATTGCAAATATTATGAAGAACATATGTGTTCTCTCACAATACACAAAATAGTGGCATGGTCATGTTACTTATTAAAATCTGAAATAATTAAAATAAAATTAAATAATTAATTTCCCATAGTCACATATGCTTTGCAGAGAAAATGCAACGAAAGATTGAACACGTGCACTATGCTCCTGTAATTACATGTATGAATTGCAGCTGATTAAATCTGTGTTTAATAGAAATTTATGAAAGACCAAAGCTAAGTAATAAAATGCCTCATTTTGTCAGTTTTGCTTTACATCTTAATTCACTGTAGAAGCATTGCAAAGCATTTAGAATCTAAACCACAAGTTGCGTGATTGGTTGCCATGGGCAACTAGGAATATTCTGACTTTCAGACAGCTTGCTAAATCTGCCGCATTGTTTTATTATACCTTATGAGATTTCAACTTAACATTTCTTGGAGTATGACAATATTAGTGTTCAGAAATACCTAATTATTATAAAGAAAAGTTACAATTATTTGGCGGACTATTTCCTAACTTTGCTGTGAAAAGTGTAATGGGATGGTCTTCTTTCTTCTACCCTGGCATCCAGGGAGGCAGCTGTCACCAGTCTCATCCTCTTTTCCTTGAGGCTGCCAATAGGGACAAAAAGGACTCTGCCAGTGACACAGCAAATAGCGGAGAGTGTTCGAGAAAGTCAGGCTTGGAAAAACCCTGCGCTCAAGTAACCTAAGAACAATTTAGAGTGACTGACATGTAATATCACACCCTGAAATATAAAATCCAGTATAAATAATATGTGACAAAAGATTTCTCCATGGTATAAATATGACTCTGATGAAAACTTTACTATCCCATTGTATATATTCATTACTATTTAATACGATTATAAAAGAATTGACGGCATCAAAATTTACAACAATCTACACAGACACAATCTCATGTAGAAGAGACCAGCAAAAATACATTTATGGACAATATGGGGCTCATTTACTAAGGGCACAGCGGACCGCACTTTCGTCGGACATCCCGAAGATTTCCGTTTTGCCGCTGGGACAGGGATTTAAAAGGGTTTTTTGGCGCAATCACGCCGGCTTTCATGAGACACAAATTGGGGGCTGGCCGTCGGATTATCCGACGGATTTGGACAAACCGCAGGATTTAACTTCAAAATTGTGTCTCAAGCCCAGCACTTACATGCACTGGGAAGAGGAAGGCGAACTCCGGTGGACCTGAGCGGGGAAGCGACACATGCAGGATACCGGGCGCACGATCTTCATGAATAGCAGAAGAGCACATCCTTGTCGGACAGTCCGGATTGGGGATTGCGCAGAGACAGGGTAAGTAAATGTGCCCCTATGTTTTATTAGAACCCAGCTTCAAGTAGATAACAGTATGAAAAATAATCTATGTGAATACAAAAAAATATATATAGAAGGGAGTGGACCCCAAAGCACAATATGGTGTCATATTTTGACACCCAGGGCAGAGGTGCCTGACTTTTATTTTCCACTTTCTGGGCCTTCTTTGTGCACAGGCTTCCAACACGAGTTTTACCTGGGCTTCTTGCTTGTTTCCTGCATGACCATGTGTGGTTACCCATCAAGGCTAAGCAGAAAGTAATATCATTTAGGGTACATTCTCACAAAAGTCATACTGAGTGATATCCAGCTGCACCATTTGCGGCCAGATATCAGTCACCATTGACTCCTATGGTGCCCGATCACTGTTTGGTGAGCAGCGCCAGCCCTGCATTGCTCTATGGAAAGGGATGGTCCTCTCCAGAGCTCTGACATGTGAATGTACCCGTATTTAGATGATCAACCAGAAAACACGGGAGCTGCATGCTTCTTATGATGGCATCTAATCATTTATTTAATCTATGAGGTGTGCTGACAGGAAAGTCATTATCCCCCTGTGGTAAGTTTGGATTAAAATATAATTTAATAGAGTTTTCACTAAGACCAGAAACCTGCAAAAGCTACAGGTGCAGCAAGCACTGCTTAAAACTTCTTTTTATTAGGTGCCTGTTATCTTGGATATCTTCCATTGCGCTCTTAGGAACCGTTATTTTACCTCTTTGTATTTCTGTCTACTCATTTCTCCATCATTACTTGTCCATCTGACTTCCAGCAGGCAATTCTAGCTGAAATAGATAACTGTTTTTTTGTCACCTGTTTCTTGGGAACGTAGATCACTCAGCGTGTACAACCGAATGCTCTGTCATAGTGTTATAAATATCTGTTAAAAATTAAAGGCCACATGTCTTTTACAGAAGCATGTTTAACGTTTGACCTCTTTGAGATAACCACCCAAAATTGCAGAAGATTGACAAATGCATAATTTATTATGATCATGCTCACTAAAAGTTAATTGAAAATCAAAATGTTGAAAAATAACATACAGGTGAACAAATAATCCACATCTGCACAGTGGAAATTAATAAAACATACATGCAAGGGCATTCAGATGCATAATACCTTGTATGCCAAAGGCCTGACGGTATACACAGGGTACTGCCCATCTCCTGTCAGGCAGCTTCTACCTAAGCCCAGCTGCTTGCAGAGAGTCAGCTGACAATAGGGCAGCAGTGACAGGTGGCATAACTAACAGCTGTTCAGTTGCATCTAAAAAAGATCACCTGTCTTACCCAGAGTGAGCATTGTCCTCATCCTACAGTTAATTTGACTCATTTGTGGCCTCCATTTGTCATTCCAGAGATATATTGGTTTCCACTGTTCAAATAAGCCATGGTATTTAAAGGGAACCTATCATGAGGATTTATTCCTAAGGTAGGTGTGAGTCCCAGAGGTTGGTCACTGTCAAAGATAACAGTTGGTGGCAGCTTATGGGTCTAAATCATCATGACTGGTTCTCTTTAACGTGTAGCAACTTGTCACTCACATTTTAAACATGACATTTTAAAAATCCTCATTAATGAGCCTTGAAAGCTAAGTAAATATGTCCTTAATTCTGACCTGAGTAATAAGAGTGCATGGGTGGTATATTTAGGTTGGTTGTTCCAAGTATTCCCAAGCATTCTTTGCCACTTTTGCTAAATGAGGGGCAAGGAGAGACTATGGTTATGGTGGGAGTGGGATTATTTCTATGGGGCAGATAGTATGGGCTTGCTGGCTCAGTAACAGGTGTCATCCACTTGGTCCAGCCACTTCAACAGTTGGTTTTGAAACAGCTGAGAAGACAAAAGTCTGCAGATCTGGAGTCACAACAGCATTCTTTTGTTATGGCAGCTGTCTCCAGACAGTATTTTACCTTCCAGTGTGAATGTGTTAAGTTTGTGAACTGCATGTACCAATATAATACTTCTAAAATTACCCTTGTACTGCTAGTGATCTTTAAATATATTGGAATGCTACAAGTGTATCATTTATGTGTCTAACATATAATTCATAAATACATAAATTAATAAATATGTTAATACTGTAACATGACACGTTCCCATATCTGTCCTACATGTAGAGGCACCCACATATTTTAAGTACAGTAAATGTTGAAGCTAATGAAGCATGTGTTTTTTAACTTGCAAAAGTGTACAAAATATGGAAATACATTTTCCAAAGTGGAGAAGGCCATTATGAAATGACTTCTTTGACAAACAAAGATCAGCCATGTAGAAACTCATTCCTGAAATTCCTGATCCCCTCCCCCAAGATCATCTGTGATGGGACAGTGGGGATACCAATATACATTTAAAGGGAATGTGTCACCATCTTACCCCACTAAACTAGCAGCACCCTCAAGTAGGTTATGAAATATCCTTTGTAGTATTTTCACTTTTGGGTGAAATCTAACCCTGTTAAAATATTTTCAAAAGTCATATGCAAATGAGCAGAAACCTTCTACAGTATATAGAACCATGATTCTAGTATTAAGTTATAAAAGAGAATCTCATCTTTCAAATCACATCAGGCTTAAGGCTGTCAGCTACAGAATCAGAGGTACATGCAATGAAAGAAAAAGGTCGGAATTAGATCTTTATCTGCAGTTTGCATTCCTAACTATAATTTCAGCTGCCAATATATCTGGTTCTGTAGCTCACAAAACCACAAGTCTTGTGTATATTGATAGAGAAAAGTTTCTGCTTTAAACTGATACCAGAACTTTCCCTTTCTCTTCTGAAATGAAAATACATCGCCAAACTAGTTGCTTAAAGGAACTGCATTTCTCTTCCCTATATGTTATACTGTACACACTGCCTGCTGCTTTTCCTCCTTTCTTATGTTCAGATCGAGCAGCACATGAGATGTTATGACGTTGTCTAGACAAAATATTTTGATCTTACTTTGACAAATTGTTCCTGGAACAGTGTGAAAATGCTGTAATGCTTTATTTGCACATTTAAGAGATTACGTAGCACACAATTATGGGATTGGCCATACAATGTACAGATTCATACAACAGTATGCATAGATTAAGATATTATATTGTAATTATATAAAGTCCAAAATGATTCAAGTAGATTTAAAATATTCTGATAATATTTTACTCCTCCTTACTGACAATGGCAGCTAATACTGTAATCTAGTCATCTGGGTGTACAGTGGAACAGGGTGTGTTCTGAAAAATATAACATATGTGACGGGGATAGTCACAAAGAATTTAAGTTGCATGTTTTTTATGTTGATTTTGTTGATTTTTTAGTAAACCAAGGAACTAAGGCCCAGTTCACACCTGCTTTTGGATCTCCTTCATTACCTTCTGTCATAAAAACGATAATAATGGAAGTCTAATGGATCTGTAAAAAATGTCCATTGATTTAAATGGACTTTTAATAGCTTGTCCTAGTGTCAGTCTGCACCCCTTCCGTGAATAAGCTTTCTTCCCATTTTCCGTTTGAATAACGGAAGCACTAATAGCAGGGATACAAACAGACACTAACGGAAGCCATTACATGTCCAATTAAATCAATGGACATTGTAACAAATCCTTTAGTCTTCCATTATTATGTTTTTTGTGATGGCAGATAAGAAGAGGTCCAAAGGCAGACATGATCTAATTGGGTCAAAGACTCAGGTTGGTGCCTATATTACAATGTGAAGACCATAAGATGATTATTACCCTGTAAAAAATGGTGGTATTACAATAATTACATAACATTACATCCAAATAATACCATCTTTGTACACTATGATACAGTAACATCTAACTTAACAATATTTGTTTTGGACCCACCATTGTTAAGTACAAAATACTAAAACTGGTCCATAATTTAATAAAATAATATAAAATAATACAAATTAAGCATTTCTTTGTATATTTCTAATTGTTGTGATTATTACAATAAATTGGATCATAAGACCCGAACACACAAACACGAACCTGCACGTGTGGGAAAAAACGGAAATAGGAAAAAACCCATTGAAAATGATGGGACAGAGAGCAATGCAAGTTCTGCACATCGAAAACATGTGTAAGACATGCATGTGAAAAACACTAGTGTGAAAGGGTTCTAATCCTGATGTGTCTATGACCTCTTTATGTTTATGAAAACATAGCAAAAGATAACTTTATATTCAAAATATTGAACTAAATCATGTTTGTAAGTATTCTTACATTCTACCATAACTTTTTTTTAGATTCAAAAGCAATTGTGGATGGAAACCTCAAGCTGATCCTGGGTCTTATCTGGACACTTATTCTGCACTACTCTATCTCTATGCCTATGTGGGAAGATGAGGATGAAGAAGATGTCAAGAAACAAACACCAAAGCAAAGACTTCTGGGGTGGATTCAGAACAAAATACCACAACTACCTATTACCAACTTCCACAGAGACTGGCAGGATGGAAAGGCACTGGGTGCACTGGTAGACAACTGCGCACCAGGTAGGGATTCAGTACCTTTTGTGAAATGCTGCTATGTACTGAAAATCAAGTGTATAAAATTTGAATATTCAACATATCTCATAAAATATAAATTTATAATAGATTTTAAGCTAAAAAATAGATACTTGTAACCTTTCACTGGCTCACAAAAATCAATGTCCCATCATATCTGTTGTACATCAGATTGTGGTGGCTACATTTTTAAAGAGACATATTTTTATTAATAAATTAATCGCATATCGTTTCAGTGGGCTCCGTACTGAGACGGGTACCTGTATATGGAGTGTAAGAAATATAATGTCAGTAATGTATACCTTGTTGGTTGCTTTGGTAATAAACAGGTTAAAAAGTGCACTCCAACTGTGATCTGGATCCCAGTGATCAACATCCAAACATTAGGTCATAGACAGAAATATTCCTAGATATCCCTGGGACCTCTCCTCCTACTGAATTGCAGGCAGTGCTATGTGTGCTCCTGCTTTCTTTCAGTATCTGCCTTATGTATGCAGTAAATTCAACTGTACCATAGACAGCTAAGAAGATGAATGACTACTAGCATCACTGTGTTGCCACAGTACATTTTGTATTGCTTTAGAAAGTGATTGTTTTCTTACAACTGGAACATACAGCTATTTCCACTGCTAAAACTTTTGCTATGCAATTAAAATTATTTTTACATTCCATATAAACTGTAAACTATACTACAATGTCATATGATGTCATTATTTACTTTACCCAGCAGCCAACACCTGTGAATGTACGCTATCAAAAAGGTTTTACTGCTGAAAGGGTACAGGTCAGGGTAAATGTACATTTACACGTAGGCAGAGAAGAGTTTTCAATATAACCGTATGCTACTGCCTGTTCCTTTCCTTGACAGGGGAGAAATGCAGTTGTAACATTATCCAGTTTAGAAGCTTGTCTGCCTGCCAAAGAGCGGGAGGGTGGAGGAGAGAAGTGTGTAATCTCATATAAGGCAAGAGGCAGAGAATATACCTCAGTTTACACAATCACTTACAATGTGGATAAAGCAAGTGACATAGATACATTTCAGTTCTACATTCCTTTTCCCTGCTCTATATGTCACTGCTAGGTGGCCTTATATTACTCACTATTGATTATCTGACATTTTACAGAACCAATATATTTTTCAGTGCTGTAATAGAAATGTATTGCATTTGATACACTTTATAATATATTTATATATATAAAATCATAATATATAATAGTAATTTAGTTTTTCTTCTAGGGATTGAACCAATTTATGCCAATCCCAAATCTAGTTTACAAAATACACAGCTAAATTATCTCAGGCTGTCCCATAGAAATGAATTGAAAAGGCACACATGTGGGGGTCAGCAGCTCCAATTCTTGAGGTACAAGTAATAATCAATAAGGGGTCCTAACAGTTGAACTCCCACTGATCAACAAGTTATCAACTATTTGGTGGATAGGGAAAGCATGAAATTGCTGAAATAGTAACTGTGAAATAGTAATTGTAGTTGCAACACAATCAACACAACTGCAATGTTCTTGTTCTAGGTCTTTGCCCAGACTGGGAAGCATGGGACCCCAACCAGCCTGTGGAAAATGCCAGAGAGGCCATGCAGCAAGCAGATGACTGGTTAGGTGTACCTCAGGTAAGAGGTGTCATCAGAATGCATCACCTAAAGAAATGTAAAACATATTGGGGCACATTTACTTACCTGGTCCGTTCGCGATCCAGCGGCGCGTTCTCTGCGCTGGATTCGGGTCCGGCCGGGATTCATCAATGCAGTTCCTCCGCCGTCCACCAGGTGGCGCTGCTGCGCTGAAGTCCGCTGGAATGCCTCGAAATACACCGGCCTACCCAGGATGAAGGTGAGTGAAATTTTCGCGACACAGTTTTTTTTTTAAATGCGGCGGTTTTTCCGAATACGTCGGGTTTTCGTTCGGCCACGCCCCCCGATTTCCGTCGCGCGCATGCCGGCGCCGATGCGCCAAATTCCGATCGCGTGCGCCAAAAACCCGGGGCAATTCAGGTACAATCGGCGCAAAACGGAAATATTCGGGTAACACGTCGGGAAAACGCGAATCGGGCCCTTAGTAAATGACCCCCATTGTTACTACACAATTTATACATATATAACAGTTATACAGACAATTATTAAAGATGGCTGAAACATTTACATGTTCCTTTTTGATAGCTGACTGCCTAGATTACTATTACTTTAAAGGGATTCCGTTATCTGTTGTAAACATACTCATACTAATGACAGTGTTATGTATAGGCACTCCTGCAGGATTATAAATGCATTTTTTACAGTCCTGCTGCTACTAATCACATACACAAAGGTGTGGTTACATAGTTCTCCAGGGCCAATCACTGTCTGCAGCTCTGTATGTTCAAAACTGCTGACAGATTCCCTTTAAGTACTAGTCACAATTACTGTTATTGGGCACGTACATTTTTAAGATGAGTTTTGTAGTAGCATTCTGAGTCCTAAGCAGCTGCACATATATTTATAACAGGAAGATTTCATCAGTTATGATCTCATCTCCATGCGATAAACACAGAACAACATAGATAATCCAAGACACGCTGGGGAAAATCACAATAGATGTATAAATTAGATGAAGAAATGAGAAATGAAAAACAAAACAAATGAATCTATAATGTTAGATAAACATTATGTCTTTTACCACAAAAAAGTAGTTTATATAACTTGCCTACTTGTCTACTGTCAGGACCTCACGCCGTTTTGCTGCTAATCTACAGTCAAGAATCGAAAAATAAATGGGACAGATTTACTAATTCTATCTTATAGTTAGTGTAAACTTAGTCCATTAGTGGTTAAAGGGACTCTGTCACCAGATTTGACCCCAATAAGCTAATAGGGCCCTTATATCCTTTATAGAATTACCTTTTTTATGTGAAATCTCAACTAGTTACCACAAAGTCATTTCCGCTTCCTCTTCAGCCTCTTAAAGCCTTTTTTATGGGGAAACTGGAAAGTAATTCTATAAAGGATATTTCATGCCTGACCTGATGGTTCTGTTAGTTTAATGGGTAAAATATGTTTATGGGGGACCCTTACAATATCTATTGGATGGTTGCAGCAATTCCATTACAGGCCTCAATCCTATCCCGTTAATATATGTGGAAATAAAATCCAAAATGCATGAACATGACAAAAAGCTTGTAGCTAGTCCTCAGTGAAATTAATACCAGAAATCTATCTCATTTACCTTTGTTATCTTTCTAAATGCCTCCCCCCCCCCCCCATTATATCTAATAATTTTGGGAGAATTTATGAAATTTAATCTGTATTTAATTTTACTCTATCCAACAATTTAATGTACACTCTGTATTGTAGGTTATTGCTCCCGAAGAAATTGTGGATCCCAATGTTGATGAACACTCAGTCATGACCTACCTGTCCCAGTTCCCCAAGGCAAAGCTGAAGCCTGGTGCACCTCTCCGTTCTAAGCAACTGCATCCCAAAAAAGCAATTGCCTATGGCCCAGGTATGGGAACTATGAAGCTTCTTTGAATTGTGAAATGAATGATTGATTTCAGGGAATATTTCTATATATGTATATTGGGAAATCCATTTTTAACACACCCCCTGTGTTAGGTAAGGGTTAAAGTGGGAGATCAGGTAGCCCCCGCAGTTCCCTTTCTGCTGGCTCTCGTACTGTAACACGATGTCTGGGTGAGCTCATGCTCTCAATCCGCTCTGCTCCATCTCTACTTGGCAGTGTAACGATTGTTACAATATGTTGATCTGTAGCAAACTGCCTGCTGCCAAAACTCCCAAATGTGGACAATTAGGAGACAGGCAAGACCCAAACACAAGCTCCAGTGGGGCCTTCTTGAGCCCCAGCATCTTGAAGTGCTGTTGAGGATACAGCTAGAGGAGTGCTATTAATAAAACCCGGGGGAATACATATGTTTCAAACAGAAGCATAACAGAAGTCATCACAACATGTGCAGTAGCTCCACATGTATATTGTGTATTTGTGATTACGATTACCCTAATACAGCAAACACTACGCCCCTGATCAATTTGGTGTTTGTTTCATTAAAATCTGTTAGGCTAGAATGGGCTGATTCACATATAAACTTTTCCCGTGAAAAGGTGGACAGATTCAAGCTTGTCCCAGTTTTAGAACTTTATAATTTCACATAAAAATATCACTATCAATATCATTAGCACCAACAAACATATTTTAATACAATAATAATTTATAATAATATTAAATTATAAAGACACTTGTCCCGCACATTTGGCCATAGCTGTTCTAAAAAGTACCACAATGAATGGAACCCAATCCAATCTGGGTTCCCCTATTCTCATGACTTCTGGGGCTCCTTTAATATTAGGTATCTTACAGTTACAGCTAATATTCTTGAATTACCAACCTGTTGTTTTTTCCTCTACTATATTGTGTTGTTTCTTTGCTACACATTTATGTCAGAGAAACATGTTTATGCCGAAACTCATGAACTTGTCACAGAATAATACAAATACTTATAATAAAATGTATGGACCCTATGAATGTTGGACTCTGCTGCATGTAAAATGCAATGTCATATGTTTTGCAGGTATTGAACCACAAGGAAACATGGTTTTGAAGCCTGCCTTTTTCACAGTGGAGACTATTGAAGCTGGTCTTGGGGAAGTGCTGGTCTTTGTAGAAGATCCCGAGGGGCACACTGAAGAGGTGACATACTTAATACCTTAGTTGTATCCAGTAAAAGAAGAACTATCTAGGGGATATGTATTGCTACAAATTACATGTAGTCCTGACATGTAGCAAAAGTATGTCTTTTAGTATGCCTAAACATATGATTATGTATGGTATTTTACAGGCCAAAGTAATCCCCAACAATGACAAAAAGAGAACATACTCAGTCAGCTATGTGCCAAAAGTGGCTGGGCTCCACAAGGTAAGACACAAAGCTATCACATAACATGAAAATGTAATTTTTGATACCTCTCTTTGTACACATGCATAAATAAGAAAAAAACATAAAAGACAGAGGTTGGCGCCTAGGGTGATACCTTCCAGAGAAAGAGAAATATAACCAACCCCTAAATAGGGTTGCTCACCTGGTGACGACTTGTTGTATGACAAAATGCCCCAGGAAGGGTACTAGGATAGTCGAAGGTCTTCCTGTATGGGAATGTTGGATCCTGACGTTATTCAGCAGCCGCTAGCCAAGAAATTACCAAAGGGTTCCAAAAAAATAGAAACTTGGGATCACTATGCATATATGTCGGGGATAAAAAAATATGGCAAAAATTGTGGAGCTATTGTCCAGGGATATTAACCAACTACCAAGGGGGAATAAACCCCAAATATTGCAATAAAAATCGATTTATTATAAATAAAATATATAAATTCTGTTATTATATTGATTTTATTCATAATATTATATTTTTAATTTATCATTGGATTATTAAAAAGTTGACAGCTACATTTTCTCTTGTACCAACCATCTTTAGACAAGTTTAAATCAGACTCTGCCAGTGTTTTCTTTTTAATTTTATTGAACTATGTCTGCGATTTGGAAATACATTTTGTGTTTATAATAGACTTAGGTTACATTGTCATCTATTTAGGCATTTATATAAATTTACTGAGATTTGTTCCTCAAACTTATAGGTAACAGTGTTGTTTGCTGGTCAGAACATCAACCAGAGTCCATTTAATGTCAACGTAGCAATGGCTCTTGGAGACGCTAACAAAGTTACAGCACGAGGACCTGGCCTTGAACCTGTAGGAAATGTTGCCAACAAGCCTACATACTTTGATATCTACACAGCAGGTAAATGTCAAAGTCATTTTAGTACATGGTAATACATTCATACCAAAAGAAGAAATACATAAAATTTTAAGATTAAGAACATTAGGTTTGGCATAAACATATCAGGTAACCAGGGATTTGGGAGATATTCTTTCCCAATAAATTAGTATACACAATTGTACTGTGGATATTAGTTATAGTTGTTTGTCCTGTTTCCATAGGTGCCGGGTCTGGTGATGTTGGTGTTGTCATCGTTGATCCTCAGAATCGACAGGACACAGTGGAAGTTATTCTGGAAGACAAAGGTGACAATATCTACCGCTGCACTTACAGACCTAATATGGAGGGACCTCACAAGATCTATATTACCTTTGCTGGATCTCAGATTCCCAAATGTCCATATGTTGTTAACATTTCAGAAGGTGAGTTTATATCATCTGTCAAATATGGCCATCTCGTTGTGGTGAGGTTGTGTGTAACATCATACTTGTATTCTAAACTTTTGTTATGTGTCGTACATTGCATATCTATACTACTTTTTCATTGTTTGTATTTCATAATAGTATAGAAAATTTACCATTTTATTCAACCATTCATCAGGCATCAATAACTATCCATGTCCTAAAGACATTTTGCAGTCATATTAGAAGTTATTATGAGCTTTAGATGTATTCATCAATGATGTCATATTTTAATCTGTTTTATCATGCTAAACTACTGAATGAAAGATGGTCTTTTAAAATGGCAACTGCTTGGGTCTCTTCTCTGTGAGGCATAGCACAAAGCTCCTACTCTGGATGACCCTTTCAGGGAAATGTATAGTTTCATGGAAAGGATTAAAGCTGCTTCATCTTAGAAAAGTGGCCCTTGCTTTCTGGCTCGATTTCAGGTCCAGTCCACACCTCCGCTCAGACCTCCGTTATTATCTTCTGTTACTAAAACGATAATAATGAAAGTCTAACAGATCCATTAAAATGTCTATTGATTTAAATGGAAATGTAATGCCTACTGTTATGTCTGTTTGCACCACTTCTGTTAGTGCTCCCGTTATTTAAGCGTACAATTGGACAGAAGTTGCAGTGTTAATTTTTCTACCTCAAATAACAGAAATGGTGCAAATGGACACTAACAGAAACCATTGTAAGTCTATTGAAATCAGTGCAGGTGTTGAATGGGTTTTTAATGGGCCTGATAGTTGATTGCAACTTCAATACATTTCAAGATGAAAAATTATTACCAGAAAACTCATGCATAACACTCATAACTCTTATGCTGTACCTAATAGTTTGCATGGATCACTGCATGTATATGGATGTAAAGCTGTCATTGTCGGCCATTGACTATGTATTTGTCATTGTTTGCTTGTATAACTGGTCACTATATTGTATTAGTAGGTGCGCTGCATAATTCTGCCTTTGCTTTATATGACTTTTCTCTCCCCTATGTTTCTTTGCTTTTCCAATAGCTGCAGTGTTGCCCCTGGCTCTCAGCACCCCTCCCCTTCAGGTCACCCCTCAGGCTATTGCCATCCCGCCTCCTGAAAAAGCCAAGAAAGTTGCTCCCCCACCTCCGCCCAAACCTAAACCACGCAAGTCAAGTTAGTATGGCCTGGCAAGAGTGAAAGGGCAAGAGCCTTAGCATGGCGTGCCCAGATAGTGTAGTTTAGTCTGTGCATGGGAGTAGCTTTGTGAGCCGGTATTAGAAATAGTGACAACTGCGTCCTTGCATGCAGCAAGCATGACCTGCCCACAAAAATGTCCACCTACTGCCTAGTAGAACATCTGGACGCATTGAGGAAATTGCAGAAAATGCATGTCCTAATCAAAGAGCTCTTTCTCACGACAGAAATATTACTAATCCTTAACTTCAGACAGTTTAGATCTGATATCCTCATAAAACTTCAAAAAGATGTACAACCAATATAACATTAAAAAAATCAGTTCATAAAAACAAACATTTAGTTTTAGGGCCTACTCTGACGGACTACACTGGTTTGCACACAGGCCACACATTGTAATGGAAAAAGGCCATAGACGTTGCAGTTCCTTCATGCAGACCAAAGAGCCATGTGAAAACATAGACCTGCACCCTTGTTTTATTTTTTAAATCTGTTGGTTGTGGAGAGTCCATGAAGAATTAAAAGGAGGATTGTACTACACAATCTTCACATTTTGAATACTGTATTTTTAATGTCTATTGTTTGCATTTGCATGTGGCTGTTAGTTATTCTGTTATGCAAATACGCAATATTCATGAATGAACACATGTTTTATAACATGTGGGTATTTGCAGGGGTTCAGGGTTAAGTTATGGTGAATATCCCTAAGAAACAAACAAATGTTTGGTTATATGAGTGTTGCAGTGTAAAATAAATGAATATTGCATTATACATCAATTTAGCTTGTATTAGTTTTCTCTGACTTAACAGTTATTGATGGAACTTATTTCATTTATTTTTTGCAGCTTGTAACCCTAATGCCTGCAGAGCTTCGGGGCGTGGACTCCAGCCAAAGGGGGTGCGTGTCAAAGAAATTGCTGATTTTAAAGTATTCACCAAAGGGGCAGGAAGTGGAGAGTTGAAAGTATCAGTTAAAGGACCCAGTGAGTTAAGAAATTAATATAACTATAATAGTTTACTAAACATAAGCCAATTATAAGTCACTTATGGCATTTATCTATTTATCAGAGGGCACAGAGGAGCCAGTAAAAATCCGTGATGTTGGTGATGGTGTGTATGAGTGTGACTATTACCCAGTGGTACCTGGAAAGTACACTGTATCGATAACATGGGGTGGATACGCAATTCCCAGAAGGTAAGGTTAAAACAGTTTTGAACTTAGTCAAGATAAGACTAAAAATCTAAAAATAATACTCTTTTACTTTTAAATTCATATTCCGAACTAATTTCTGGTATTTAGCAATAATACCCCTGGATAAAAGAAGGTACAATGTTGATGATCATTTGCATTTTCAATCATCAGTTTAGCTCAATCCTTTTTCTCATCTTAACCAAATTTAGTTTTTTGTGAACCATGTTTGATGTTTACTAGTGCTTATTTTTTACACCCAGTCTACATTTTCACTTTATTATATCATACACAGTCCATTTGAGGTCTATATAAGCCCCGAAGTAGGAGTTCAGAAAGTGAGAGCATGGGGCCCTGGCCTGGAAACTGGTGTTGTGGGCAAATCAGCAGATTTTGTAGTGGAAGCCATTGGCACAGAAGTTGGAACACTTGGTAAGTGTATAAGGGGCTCCTAAAGCACAAAAAAAGCTATTGCTTTAGGTCTGAACAAAGTTCCTGATTTCTTTTAAATCCACTTTGTGTCTTTAGGATTTTCCATTGAGGGACCCTCGCAAGCAAAAATTGAATGTGATGACAAGGGAGATGGATCATGTGACGTTCGCTATTGGCCAACTGAACCTGGCGAGTATGCAGTACATGTGATCTGCGACGATGAAGATATCAAGGATAGCCCCTTCATTGCACACATTCTACCAGCTAACAACAAAGCGTTTCCAGAGAAGGTAAAAGACAAAGAATATATATATATAGGCCATGCATACTTTAGATTGCCCTTCATGGGTAGATATAGTACATACGTATCCAATGCCTTGTGTTCTGATAGCTGAACTGAATCAACGATTAATCTGTAGTGAAAAATTTTGAGGTTTTTAAAATAAGATTTTTACAATTTTTATTAAAAAAATTTGCTTTTGTTTTTGTCTTTGTTTAAGATGTCAATTCCCATTTTCAATTCTATTCACTCAACTAACTTTTCATCTACTATTCCAAAGTTCTTCCTGTCACTCACACCAGCTGTTCTTTTACTATCTGTAAGGGAGGGTGAGCAAGAGGCATTTGTCTTACTGGGCTCTGACCTTTATAGGCTCAGCTTCTAATGCCTCGTTCCTTTCCAAACATAATTTATATGACTGGAAAACTATTACTAGCATCAAAGGAACAGAGAGTATATCCCCAGCTCATGAATAAGGAGGTGACTAAGTATTTGTGCAGGATCAATGAAGATAATCCTACATTGAATAACTTAAAATATACATTGGCCATTTAATGAAATGGGTCTAAAAATACATAAAGAAACAAATATAAAGCTGTACCTATAGCACGAACAGGACACATTTACAGGTTCTTTTTGATTGGTTCTTATATTTTAGGTGAAGGCATATGGTCCAGGTCTAGAACCCACTGGTTGCATAGTGGAACATCCTGCTGAATTCACCATTGATGCCCGTGCTGCTGGAACTGCTGAGCTAAAGATCTATGCACAGGTATCTCAGCTTTTTGCAACACATAACATAATAATAAACACAAGTTCATGAATAGAAAGCTACTGAAATTAGTATGAGTGGTAAAAATGCAAATAATATATTTCACATTTCATATTTTATTGTAGGATGCAGAGGGAACCCCCATTGACATAAAGATCAAAGATAATGGGGACAACACATTTGTTTGTGTTTATGTTCCAATCAAACCAATCAAACATACCATCATCATCTCATGGGGAGGAGTTAATATTCCTAATAGCCCATACCGGGTAAGGCTTTACAAGACTGTGTTTTTTGCATTATAGTGACTTGGTAAGCTCTTTGAAGTATCTCTTGCTATCTCATAACCCTTATATTATGCATGTAGGTGTCAGTGGGTGAAGGCAGCCACCCCAGCAAAGTTAAAGTTTATGGACCTGGTGTTGAAAAGACAGGCCTAAAAGCCAATGAACCAACTTATTTCACAGTGGACTGCAGTGAGGCAGGACAAGGTAAATAATCCACAAAATATTTTTATATTTTATTATTAGCCTTGCATGCCGGTCTTTTAGCATGTAAAATATGAAAAAAGACAACATTTCTGGCACACGCTTTGAATATTTTGACATTTTGGCCATTTGCTCTTTGTTAGCCACTTATAGCTAACTATACTTTGCACCAAAGAAACTGCACAGGTCACAGCCAAAACTTATGCCAGTCCCTGGCTGGTGTAGATTTCAGTTCTGACCAATAGGACAGTAGTTAAGACCACAGCACAAAGCACTGGTCCTCGCATATTGGCAACATTGTTGATAAATAACTGCAAATATTATTCCATTTGTTTTATATTTACAGGGGATGTCAGCATTGGAATCAAATGTGCACCTGGTGTAGTAGGACCAGCAGAAGCTGATATTGACTTTGACATAATTAAAAATGATAATGATACTTTCACTGTAAAATACACTCCACCAGGAGCCGGGAGATATACTATCATGGTCTTATTCGCTGACCAGGTAAGAATAAATTGGTTCAAAAATTATTTTTAGTAAGAAATTGTGACTAAAATTAAACTTTGATATAATTTCATAAATGAAATAAAATTAATTAGAATGAAATAGAGTATAATTTTAAAAATGAAAATGGAGTTTTATTAGTATTTTTTAGTACCTGTAATATATATCTTTATTTACTACAGGAAATACCAATTAGCCCCTTCCGAGTCAAGGTAGACCCATCACACGATGCTAACAAAGTGAGAGCAGAAGGTCCAGGGCTCAACCGCACAGGTAAAGAATACCATTACTTATTACTAGGTGGCTGGAATATAAAATGAATTTAGTCGTGGTGAACCATAGAAATAATCAAATTGGAACAAAATATTTACCGGGTACATATAAATGTACATATTTTCATATATTGTTTTTTGGTTAGAAAAATAAGGTTCCACTTAACACCTCTTTTTTCCATTCAGGAGTGGAAGTTGGTAAGCCCACTCATTTCACCGTGTACACCAAGGGTGCTGGAAAGGCTAAGCTGGATGTGCAGTTTACTGGGACCTTGAAAGGCGAAGTTGTTCAAGACTTTGAAATCATTGACAACCATGACTACTCATACACTGTGAAGTATACTGCTGTGCAGCAGGTATGCCTTCTGTCCTTAGATTAAGTTTATGATTACTCTTTAGTTCGATTGGGAATCATTTTCTTCAAGAGATAGCATCACATGAAAACATATCTATAAATGTGATTGTACATTCATCTTCTTTTGCTTTAAAAGGGAAACATCAGCATCTCAGTTACATATGGAGGTGATCCCATCCCTAAGAGTCCTTTTATTGTCAATGTGGCTCCGCCCCTCGATCTTGGGAAGGTTAAAGTGCAGGGACTTAACAATAGTAAGTAACAATATTATAAATTGATAGTCCCTTTGTTTATCTTTATTATATGGTACAGAATCATAATAAATATCCAACACTTGAGGGGAAAAAGGATTAAAGGTTATTTACACTGATCAGTATTCAACAAAAGTAAGTATAAAGGAAATAGCTACATGTATCAGACAAGAAGACAGTCCTTAGTAATGGTAACATCTTGAGTGACTTCAGTTCACCCTTTTACTGTATGACATGCTATGGCTGTACACCATGAAGTTGTATCATTAGAAGATCTTTGTTATATTCATGAATGTGTGGTATACTTATTTTTAAATTCTGCTGTTTAATTGCATTAAAAATGATAATTTGCTTCTATTATACAGAGGTGGATGTTGGAAAGGATCAAGAATTCTCCATCAATACAAGTGGAGCAGGTGGACAGGGAAAGGTAGATGTGAAGATCACATCTCCATCACGTCGTCCAATTCCTTGCAAAGTGGAGACTGGCGTCACCAGTGAAATTCACACTGTAAAATATATGCCACCTGAGGAGGGACCATACAAGGTGGACATCAGCTATGATGGTCACCCAGTGCCAGGAAGCCCATTCTCTGTGGAGGCAGTGATGCCTCCTGATCCTTCTAAGGTAATTAAAAATTTTTCAATTATTCTGTTGTAACTTTATATGTAATACTAAATTATATAATTTTCCCTATAAATTGCTCAGAATATTTGTCATATCACCACTCTGTGTAACTTATTCAGGCTTGATATCAATTATTTTCTTTTCTCTGTTTCACTCCTGGCATAAGTATAGTTTTTAGCCATATGTTTCTCATTGTTGTGTGTGCAAGTTGTAGGGTGAGTGTCAGGCCGGAGCAGCCAAAAAGGAGGGGGAAACAGATCTATGTTAAAATAAATTCTTGGTTAAGATATGCAAACAGGCCCAAGGGAAACATTGGATTTAGATGTTGAGAATGTTTACCCCCAAACATCACCCATTTACTGCCTTTTTCCATACATTATTACTTCTGGCAGCTTGTTATGACGGATCATTTTTCGATTCATAAGTGTCAGATTAGACAAGGTTTAGAATAAATGAACTGATACACGAAGGCTTGAGGGTGTTATTGCTGCGTCATGGGATGAACAGACCCCTATGTAACCCAATGTAATTTTCCTATCCTCTTGCAGATATTTTTAAGCAATTAAGATGCTAAGACAGACAGCATGGAAGACACTTGTAATCATATTGTGTATAGTAGGGATATACTGGGAAAGTTCATAGTGCATTATTACTATCACCACTGTAGTGGTGTAGTATGTTTTCACAGAAACTGTTTCCACCCAAATGTAACTGTTTTATTACTGCATCTTGAAGAAAAATGTAGGTTTAGATTTTGGCATACTTAATTAGTCTATTTATTTAGTTTACGTCTGCAAGCTATAAATCCATTAAGCATATGCAAAGCAGGAGGCAATTTAAGTGACCAGAAATTACTAAATTTGTTGTAGAATGTAGTGGAAAGGGAGCAGCTCAGAGTTAATGTATTATAAAGCTTTACTTGAATAACGGTACAATATATTTAATCTTCCCATTTAGGTTCGTGCCTATGGACCAGGACTGAAAGGCGGGTTTGTAGGCAAACCTGCCCCATTTGCAATTGATACCAAAGGAGCAGGTACTGGTGGTCTTGGTCTAACAGTAGAAGGACCCTGTGAAGCCAAGATTGAATGCCAGGATAATGGAGATGGCTCTTGTTCAGTATCATACCTCCCAACAGAGCCAGGAGAATATTCTATCAACATCTTGTTTGCAGATGCCCACATCCCAGGGTCACCATTCAAGGCAGACATTAGACCTGTGTTTGATCCCAGCAAAGTCACTGCAAGTGGTCCTGGATTAGAAAGGGGAAAGGCTGGTGAAGTAGCCACCTTTACTGTTGATTGCTCCAAAGCTGGTGATGCTGAGCTCACTATTGAGATCCTTTCAGATTCAGGGGCTAAAGCTGAAGTTCTTATTCAAAATAACAGCGATGGTACCTATAGCATTACATACATCCCATCATGCCCTGGAGCCTACACCATTACAATCAAATATGGAGGACACGCAGTTCCAAAATTCCCAGTCCAAGTTAACGTGGAACCAGCTGTGGACACCAGTGGAGTGAAAGTCTATGGGCCAGGTGTAGAAGCCAGAGGTAAGCATGCTGGGTAATCCACTAAAATAAAAAATCATAACAAAGGTAGTTCTATGCGGCCACATGCATTTTATTTGTAGAGCACCAAGTATTGTAGAATAACATATTCTTTTTTCCTATACACATTAATACAAATATTTTTAATATTACATAGGGAACAACTCAGAATTGTGTTGTATTTCTTCTATCAGGTGTATTACGCGAGGTCACTACAGAATTTACTGTGGATGCACGCTCATTAACCAAAACTGGTGGAAGTCATGTGACTACCCGTGTCATCAGCCCTTCTGGTGCTGTAACTGAAAGCTTTATCGCTGATAATGGGGATGGAACATATCATGTTCAATATACAGCTTATGAGGATGGTAAGGTCCAACTTCAAATGACTGTATTAAAAGCATTCTAGCATGTCACAAAAACTGATATTTTTTTTTAGCTGTAGGAAAATTGGATGTCACAACTAAGGCAGTTTATGTTTTAGGCAGTTTTATCTGTATCACAAATGCCATAAATTCTGTTATTTTTTTAATTTCCTTTTTAGTGGGCATTTTTTCACCCTATCTTATACATCAACAGGTATTCATTTAGTAGAGGTACTATATGATGATGTTCCAGTGCCCAAGAGCCCATTCCGTGTCTCTGTAACCGAAGGCTGTGATCCATCCCGTGTACGCGCATATGGTCCTGGGCTAGAGGGTGGTCTTCTTAATAAGTCTAATCGCTTCACTGTAGAAACAAGGTAAGGAAATGCAGACATTCGAATATCTTAATGTGCCACTATCACATGTGTGCAGTTTTCTAGGAGGGTTGTAGCATTAATGGCTTGTAATGATGAGGTGCAGTTTAGCTCATATGATACCAAAATACTCTCTTTCCTTATTTCAGGGGTGCTGGAACTGGTGGACTTGGTCTTGCAATTGAAGGTCCTTCTGAAGCTAAAATGTCATGTAAAGACAATAAAGATGGTAGCTGCAGTGTAGAATATATCCCTTTCACACCAGGAGAGTATGATGTCAATATCACCTTTGGTGGGCGACCAATCCCAGGTACATTAGATTTAATATTCTTATTGCGTTATGTAGACAGCAAAGTTTGAAGTGACTTGGGTTTAAAAAAGGTTTTGTCCCTTGCAGGAAGCCCTTTCCGTGTGCCAGTAAAGGAGGTGGTGGACCCCTCCAAAGTGAAATGTTCTGGTCCAGGGCTGGGAGCTGGTGTTAGAGCACATGTTCCCCAGACGTTTACAGTAGACTGCAGCAAGGCTGGATTGGCACCTCTAGAAGTATTGGTGCATGGACCATCAGGTATTTAAGAGCAAAAAGCTTGAAAAAAAAGATACTGTATCTGGGAAAAAATGCTTACATAGTTTTCAACTCTTCAGGTTTGGCAGAGCCAGTAGATGTACGAGATAATGGTGATGGGACTCACACTGTCAACTATACCCCAGCCACAGATGGCCCATACACTGTATCTGTAAGATATGCGGACCAGGAAGTACCACGAAGGTAAGATAGCCTTATAACATAAAAGCCTTATCAAAATAGTGTAAATGGACTTTGAGATGACATTTCATTTTATGTATGTAGTCCCTTCAAAATCAAGGTATTGCCTACTCATGACGCAAGCAAAGTGCGTGCCAGTGGCCCAGGTCTCAACACAGCAGGTATCCCAGCCAGCCTGCCTGTTGAGTTTACCATCGATGCTCGTGATGCAGGGGAAGGACTTCTGACTGTTCAGATTCTGGTGAGTACCATGGATCAGAAAGTGATTTTATGTTAACTAAATTCCTAGTAGAGCCAATAGTAGGGAAATCTATTATGCCAGAAGATAGTATATAAAGTATAGCAAATGTAGCTACAGCTGCACTATAATTCTATAGATAATTTTCTATCCACAATTTTATTTTTAGTTTGTCAATGCCATAAAGCGGACAAACTGCTTATCTAGGAACACAATCCCTATCCATATGGTATATTTATAAAAACAAGTGACCCCTTTGAGGGCTTCTCAAGCAGCTGCAAGATTTGTACATCCCGTTAGAATGAGCTCACGCATATTTCAGCCCTGGTAAAAGTGACAGTAAACCTCCACCTAGTGGAAGCAAGGATATGTTCTTCAGACTCCATGTGAATTACTGAATAAATCAAAATAGATCAAAAGGCAAAGAACGGAAACAACAAAAATCCCTTTGGCTACATAATTCTAATGCATATTATGTGAACATATAAAGTTAACTAAAATCATTTATGTGATGTGATCTGTTTAGTTTTACTACTTATATTCGGTTTAGTGTTACTACTTGTATACTCCCGTCATATTATTCCTCATACTGATTTCTGTTACTACCCAAGTATCTGGAATATTTTAACATTTTGTTTTTAACTACTTAAACTCTTCAATATAAATATTTATGGAAATAAAATAAGGTTATAATTAGAATTTCAGAAAATTGTACATTTTAACAGTACTGAACATGAAATAGAAAAGTATCCACTCATAGAGAAACATACTGTACTCCACTAAATTAAATAGGTGGCAATGTGATAGAGAAGCTGGACTTCAGTCAATGCAGGACTTAATCCTCAGCTAACAGTGACCATTTGGCACGGGTGAAATATTCACACAGGCATTAGTGAGTCACACAACTCTGGATACATGATATTCTGCAGACAGAAAGGATACCTTGCCATCTTTAGGACCTAGATTGAAGAAGTTGAAGTGCTGCTATTAGTTAGCGGTACTAGTACTGTGTCTTATTTGAAAGTGACCAAAATGGCAAACTAAAAAAGTATAAATAAGTATAAAAGTATCATGAAGATTTATAGTAGGAATATATATTGTTTAATCTTATGATTTCATAATCTATATACTTGTATAATGTTGTTTTCTCCAGTATAATTATGTTTCCTAATTTCAAGGAATGTATATGGAATTGAAAGACTTTATAACATTCTCACTATCCACAGGACCCTGAGGGGAAGCCAAAGAAGGCTAATATTCGGGGTAATGGCGATGGTACCTACACAGTGTCTTATGTGCCAGACATGGCAGGAAGATATACTATTACCATTAAGTATGGAGGAGATGAAATTCCCTATTCTCCTTTCCGTATTCATGCTGTCCCCACTGGAGATGCCAGCAAATGCTTAGTGACAGGTAAGCTCTAATATAAAAGTTCTATAGATAATACAGTATGTAAGTTGTAAGTATGTAATACAGAATATAATGAATGGGAAAGAAAAATGCTTTTATTTTACAAGTGTTAAATTGACATACAACATACGTAATGTACAATCTATTGTCAAAGATATGGTTATTTATTTAAGATTTCTTTCTTTCTTTTAGTGTCCATAGGAGGGCATGGATCAGGTAAATTTTCAATTTCATATAAATATTCTGGACTGAAATACTCTCTACAGCACTGTTTATTTTGTATCCATAAAATAATATTGTTTGCTTGTTTAGGAGCCTGCCTAGGACCCACCATTCAGATTGGAGAGGAGACAGTCATCACAGTAGATGCTAAAGCTGCAGGAAAGGGAAAAGTTACCTGCAAGGTCGCTACACCAGATGGGGCAGAACTTGATGTAGATGTGGTGGAAAACCAGGATGGCACCTTTGACATTTACTACACAGCACCTGAACCAGGAAAATACATTATCACCATTCGGTTTGGTGGTGAGCACATTCCCAACAGCCCCTTCCATGTTGTGGTAAGTTTCCATTGAGCTTTGGGAGAAGACTAATGTGCAATACTTCCCATTTAACTTGATCCCTCAAAATCATTTTACTATTAACTTGCCTCCCTCCTGCCAGGCCTGTGATGCCATCCCAATAATAGAGGAGCCATGTGACACTGTGCAGCTACATCAGCCCTATCCTGCACACCTCCCCGGCTATCCAACTCACTGGGTATAACAGAGAGAACTCTTTGCTCTATTGCTGTATCCCTATGGAACTAGAACTCTAAGCTCCATTTATAACTTTCCTATATACAGCTAATACTTTTTGCATTCTATCCTGTGCTTGCACTGTATGATAATTATGTAATTAAGTAAAAAAGGAGTTCTCTAGATCCCATCTCTAAATCCCATTTTCACTAGGTGGTCTATGTCAGTAGTACAACTAGAGTTATATATGGATCAGACCCACGAGTGGCGACAGCAGCTATCATTGCTATACACACAAAAATGGGAAGTTATAGATAATCCAAATAACTGAGCAACCAAAATGAAGTATTATATATACTCAAGTATAAGCCTAGTTTTTCAGCACAAAAAATGTGCTGAAACCCTAAACTCGGCTTATACTCGAGTAAAAAAAATATAGGTTTTACCAGGTTTATGTGGTAAAATTAGGGGCCTCGGCTTATACTTGGGTCGGCTTATACTCGAGTATATACGGTATATAAAGACTTCTTGTCCATTCATTTTAATATCTTTTTTTAAGGAAAAGGTTGCTCCATAGTTTTGTAAAGTGTCAGATGTCTGGACACACATTCATTTATATATGACAAAAGCAGCTTGTAAACTGATGCATCCTTGGTATTAAATTCCTTGAATCTTTCTATTTCATCATTAATTTGTTTCTTCTTTCCTCTATTTCCCAATTTACACCAATTTTGGACATATTTAAGGGCAAAGATGTCTAATAGCTGTATTTGACTCCCCACAGGCTACAGAAGAACCTGTTGTCCCTGTTGATAATTTGGACGGCATGCTCCGGCCATTCAACCTAGTCATCCCTTTCACTGTACAGAAAGGAGAGATAACAGGTACAACAATCTATCTATAACATGTCATTCCTGGAGTACAAAAGTGAACATTTACTTTGACACCCATTTATATAGCTGCCATAACTATAATTATATTATTTACAGCAAGATTATAATTGTCACTATTTCTAAATCTAGGTGAAGTTCGCATGCCATCTGGAAAGACCGCGAGACCTAATATCACTGACAACAAAGATGGTACAGTTACTGTGAAATTTGCTCCAGTGGAGAAGGGACTGCATGAAATGGATATAAAATATGATGGAAATCATATTCCAGGTAAATTATTTATGTTCAAAAGCTACAATCTAATATTGGCAAGATGAAATTGACACTTGTCTTCTCCGATATTTGTGCTGTAAAGTTTACAACATAAAACAGTAAGAAACAGTTTGGGCAGGACCAGCCCACTACAATACCAGATGATTCTGAAATAGTTGCAGGACAAACAGATCTTGAATAAAACTATTGCATTATGACTTGGGGGGGGGGGGGGTCACTTGTCACTAGGGTCTTTTCTTGTAGTGCAACTCCAGCATTTTTTTCACAACTCAATGGCTCTTGGGATGTGGAACAATTTTGCCCATTATTTTGATTACCTGTGTCCGGCAGTTTCTATGCTATCCACCTCACTTTAGCCTACTCCTGCAGTAGCAGGCAGGGGCTTCTGCTTCCGGCTTACACAGGAGGAAGGAGGGGGAGGTCATGTAAAAGTCCGTCTGGCTATTCTCAGTGAGCTCAATCACTTGGTTCACACTAAAAAGTGTCAGCTCTTCTGGCTCCTGAATGGCTCCCTATCTCACATAGGGAATCATTTTCAGGCGTCAAACTGCCTATATCTACTACAACTTGAACTCAATCAATTTTGGGTTAAAATGGTTCTGGTCACTGTGTAATGGGCGGGGATACACTATTGGTGGTGTGGTTACGTGAGCCGGCTTGTTCATGAATGACCCATCACAACTCTGTGTGTAGCTGAGAGGATTAGCAAAGCTGAGGGGTTTCAGTGCTGTGGATGCAGAGTTCTCCTACACATAATAGTGAGGTACATGATCTCCCCTGTTGTTCTAACATTGGAGTTATGCTTAATATCCTAATGAAAATAGTGATATGTCCTTAGTGTACAATAATAAAAGATTACAATGAAGTTAAAGGTGTTTGTTCTGTATAGATAAATATTTTGCCCTTAGAATCTCTTTTGTTGCCATGTTCTTAAAGGGGTATTCTCGTCTCGGCATTCACATTCAGTTTCATTAATCTGCCATATATAAACATTTCTTCAATTGGATGTTATTAAAAAAAATTATCCTGTGTGAAGATAATTTCTCATAAATGTAGTCATGTTGTCCCTTAGAAATGAGATGGCTTCCTCGGATACGACCACGTCGCACTCTGGCAGCGGTGGCCAGACTTGCGCTATAGGGTCCTGCCGGACCACCAGGATTCAGTAATCATTACCACAGGACTGATGTGGGACCTGCAGTAACTCTCGGACATTTCATATACAAAAACCTTTTGTTTGTTTGTGCAATCCCTCCAGCAGAGGTGGCCGTATCCGAGGAAGCTATCTCGTTTCTAAGGGACTAGATTCACTACATTTATGGAAAATTATCTTCACACAGGAACTTTTTTTTTAATAACATCTAATTGAAGAAATGTTTATTAATGACAGATTAATCAAACTGAATGTTAATGCCCAGACGAGAATACCCCTTTAAGTCAACTTACCAATTTGTTAAAATGTTGTCAAGTCTAGAGGTTTACATCAATGTATGTAACTTTACTTTACTTTTAGGCAGTCCATTGCAGTTTTATGTAGATGCCATTAACAGCCGCCATGTGAGTGCATATGGACCAGGGCTTAGTCATGGAATGGTCAACAAGCCTGCCACATTTACTATTGTTACAAAAGATGCTGGAGAAGGTAAGTGACACCCTAAGCAGTAATTGCATTCTGGATTATCTATATGTTGAGATCACAATTTTATTTCACGTTACATGATATTATAAAACGTACACTAATAATCCAAATATCATCAAATATATTGCTGTCCTATCATAGGTGGCTTATCACTGGCTGTTGAAGGTCCATCAAAGGCTGAAATCACATGCAAAGACAATAAAGATGGGACATGCACTGTATCCTACCTTCCCACTGCTCCCGGAGACTACAACATCATTGTGCGATTTGATGACAAGCACATTCCAGGCAGCCCTTTCACTGCTAAAATTACAGGTGATTTTAATGGAGTGTTTGGCAAGAATCGAAAAATTATTACAACTTGTGTAGAATTTTGCATTGGTAATTGATAAGTTCTAGTATTCCGGGTTTATTATTAGCTTTTATATATACAATGGGTCCCTGGGTCATGTACAAGATAGGTTCTGTTGCTTTGTTCTAAGTTACATATGTATGTAAGTTGGTACGGGTATATTTTGTAAGTGTTACTCTAGAAAAAGGGGTTTTCATCCCTTTTTTATAATTTTGGGTTATCATGGGAACAAAGATTAAGCTTTATCGCAGACACCTTTAATAACCCCATTTATCAACTGGGACTAAAGTTCAGTAAAGTGTCCGCATCCAGAAAGCTTCACCAGAGGTCATAGTGGACACAGAGGTCTGTTTGTAACTAGAAGTTGTCTGAAAATCGGGTGTCCTTAAGCTGGAGACCACCTGTAAATGGTAATCATAATATCTAACATAGGTGTATATCTGTCCTTTTTCATATGAGACTAACTTTTGTAAACCTACTGTATAATATCTCTTAATAGGTGATGATTCCATGAGAACATCCCAGCTCAATGTCGGAACCTCAACAGATGTGTCCCTGAAGATCACAGAGACTGATCTAAGCCTGTTAACAGCCAGCATCAGAGCCCCATCTGGCAACGAAGAGCCATGTCTTCTAAAGAGACTGCCTAACAGACATATTGGTAAGGAAACTAATTACCTAAAGGAAGTTAAAGAAAATTAAGTATAAAAGGATCTACTGACAATAACATTCTAATACAAGAACAATGATGATGTTTTTACAAAGTGCCCCAAATCACTAAATTATATTAATATTCAATATTGAAAATAAAATTTTAATATGATTAGAGGACCCGAGACATATTTTAGCTCACACACACATGTAAGACTCTTCTCATTTTCCTACCTGCTACATTGCTTTACCAATAAATTCCAAATATTGACTGTTGGCAATTATGTATCATGCAGGAATCTCCTTCACACCCAAAGAGGTGGGAGAACATGTGGTAAGTGTAAAGAAGAATGGAAAACACGTTACTAACAGCCCATTCAAGATCATGGTTGGACAGTCTGAGATCGGTGATGCAAGCAGAGTAAAAGTGTCAGGAAAAGGACTGCTGGAAGGCATTACATTTGAGGTGTCTGAATTCATTGTGGACACCAGAAATGCAGGTATGTCTCATATGTTTATCTGAATTTATTTTAATATGTTTAGGCTTTTTGGTATCTTTTGTGAATTAACAGTATCTTTTCTGTTTTAGGATATGGAGGTTTAGGTTTGTCTATTGAAGGCCCAAGTAAAGTTGATATAAACTGTGAGGATGTGGAAGATGGAACATGTAAAGTGTCTTATTGTCCTACTGAGCCTGGAACATACATTATAAACATAAAGTTTGCAGAGAAACATGTACCAGGTGTGCTAAGGTCTTAACATTTATACTTGTCATTAATAATATCTTGTCTCCTATGTACCATGTCCTGTTTCACACCATTTCAATGTATCTGAGATATTTGAAGATATATGCGTGGAGATAAAACCCAGTATTAAATAAAAAAAAAAAAACATGCCGAAAGAGTACTTCAGATGTATAGACTAGCATATACATAATATCATAGTGACAAGTAGATGCTAATCAATGTTCCCCATTTATCTTGCAGGAAGTCCTTTTATGGTGAAGGTGACAGGTGAAGGACGTATAAAAGAAAGCATAACCAGGAAACGTCAAGCTCCCTCTATTGCCAGTATTGGTAGCACATGTGATCTCAACCTCAAAATTCCAGGTATGGAGTCTTATTGACCCGTATAGTATATAAACAGCTGAAAGTCTTGCAAGTCAATCTGATGGAATGTCAGTGTAATTAATTTTTTAGATGAGCTTTTACCAAAAATAATCTTCCTTCTACGTTGTGTTTTAGGTAACTGGTTTCAGATGGTCTCTGCCCAAGAACGCCTCACACGCACGTTTACACGCAGCAGTCATACATACACACGCACTGAACGCACAGAGATCAGCAAGACACGGGGAGGTGAAACAAAGCGTGAAGTGCGGGTGGAGGAATCTACACAAGTTGGTGGAGACCCTTTTCACAATGTCTTTGGAGACTTCCTTGGCCGAGAGAGTCTAGGTTCATTCAGCAGCATTGCCCGACAAGAAGGTAGGTGTCACAGAATTATAAAAGATTGCTCCTAAAATGATTTATTCACTTCATTATTAATTATTTAAATATATGTAACTAAACATTACTAAATGTTCCAGGCGAAGTAGGTTCTCAGGATATGACGGCTCAAGTGACCAGCCCTTCTGGAAAAACAGCAGATGCAGAGATTATAGATGGAGAAGACAGCACATACAGTGTTCGCTTTGTTCCACAAGAGATGGGAGCTCACACTGTCAGTGTAAAGTACAGAGGCCAACATGTCCCCGGAAGCCCTTTTCAGT
The DNA here is from genome assembly GCF_040894005.1 of Engystomops pustulosus. NCBI lineage: Eukaryota > Metazoa > Chordata > Amphibia > Anura > Leptodactylidae > Engystomops > Engystomops pustulosus. The sequence continues at coordinate 134,164,441 of NC_092414.1, forward strand.
TCACAGTAGGACCTATGGGTGAAGGAGGAGCCCACAAAGTAAGAGCAGGAGGCACTGGCCTGGAGCGTGGAGTTGCCGGAGTGCCTGGTAAGCAGCCGCGAAAGAGTGAACATGAATGTACAAGAATACTTTTTATGAAAGTGATACCTAAAAGTTTGCTTTTGTATGTGTGTAATTTTATCTTATAGCTGAGTTTAGCATATGGACTCGAGAGGCTGGAGCTGGTGGCCTGTCCATTGCAGTTGAAGGCCCTAGTAAAGCAGAAATTTCTTTTGAAGATCGCAAGGATGGGTCATGTGGAGTGTCCTACATTGTACAGGAAGCTGGTAAGCTCATGCATTTAGTAAACAGACATAAATGAGCATATTTTGCAACATTTATTATTGTTTTCTGTAGTATATCTTAAAACATCGATAACACTTAGATTCCATTTATCAGTTGTTTTCATCTGATGACAGACATTTAAAATATCAATTCTAAATAATTACATCCTTAATCCAGGTGACTATGAAGTGTCTATCAAATTCAATGATGAGCACATCCCTGACAGCCCCTTCGTGGTACCAGTAGCCTCCCGCTCAGATGATGCCCGTAGACTGACTGTCACTAGCCTACAGGTAAAATATGCTTACTTGCAATGAATACATTTGTGCGCAATTTCTTCTTATTAGAGTTAGAGGTCTTTTCCTAAAATTCAATTTTTCCACATTTTCAATGTGTCATTCTAGGAGACTGGGTTGAAGGTCAATCAACCAGCCACTTTTGCTGTACAGTTAAATGGAGCCCGTGGAGTGATAGAAGCCAAAGTACACACACCATCTGGCATTGTAGAGGAATGCTATGTGTCAGAAGTAGACAGTGGTAAGATAACTGTGCAAAGACCCTTACTTAGCCTGACACAATGTGAATGTGGATAATAACCATCACTTTTCTATTATCCTTAGATAAATACTCCATACGTTTCATTCCCCATGAAAATGGAGTTCATTCTATTGATGTCAAATTTAATGGACGTCATATTCCAGGAAGTCCTTTCAAAATCCGTGTGGGTGAGCAGAGTCAGGCTGGTGATCCTGGACTGGTTACAGCCTATGGACCTGGGCTTGAGGGTGGAGTCACTGGTAAGAGTTTTTGTGCATTAAAAAAAGTTATTTTGTTTTTGATGATTGTAACTTTTGTTATATTGATGTCAGATTTATAGCACTTAGGTCACTTAGATGTAGTTATAGGTGTACAACTCCAGAGTAATAAAAATATGTTTTCTGTGTTCTAATTTGAGGATCATAAAATTGTCCTTGGCCTTTCTTAATCCTCGCCAACCTTCTCTTTTGTGTTCTTTATACAGGCAGACCTTCAGAATTTATAGTAAATACTTTGAATGCTGGATCTGGATCTTTATCTGTGACTATTGATGGACCTTCAAAGGTGAAGCTGGATTGTCAAGACTCTCCCGAGGGTTATAAAGTATCATATACTCCAATGGCACCTGGAAATTATCTGATCTCAATTAAATATGGAGGACCCCAACACATAGTTGGAAGTCCATTCAAAGCCCGCGTGACAGGTAAGGGGTACTTAATAAAACCCTCAGCCAAAACAAGTTTTTCTCAATTATGTGTCAGTCACAAAACATTTTTGTTTTACTCTAAATAGGAGTAAGGCTCTCTGGTGGTCACAGTCTACATGAAACCTCTACAGTGCTGGTAGAAACTGTTACAAAGTCCTCTGCCTCTGTAGGAGGCTATGGAATGGCCGTGCCCAAATTTGCATCTGATGCATCTAAAGTAGTCTCTAGAGGACCTGGTCTCTCAAAAGCTTTTGTTGGACAGAAAAACACCTTTACTGTGGACTGCAGCAAAGCAGGTAAGAATGAGTGTACTAACTCTGCCGTATTAATACTTCCCCTTTAACATAAACAAGAGTTTATTAACAATGGTTTAACAATGTGTCACTATTTACAGTGTTTACACCTTTATATAATAAAAATACAGATGCAGATGCTGTAATGTAGCCATTGACCTTCTCTTGTTACAATAACATAAGCCAAATGTGTCTTTTTCTCAGTGCACACATGCATAATATTGAAAAAAAAACAGCTTACTATATGTTTTAGACCTTATAAAGAATGCATAAAGCAGTGGTGGCAAACCTATGGCACCGGTGCCCACGATGTAAACACCCAGGCTGTCTCCCCTTAGCACAGGGTTTGCCAGACTCAGTGCATTAACCTGCACTTTTTTTGCAACAAAGGACATGCCGTGTTCACTGCTGGACAAAAATTATAATCAAAATTTTCCCTCCTTTAAGCTGTATAGTTAGCCTCAGAAAGTTGATGCAATTGAAAGTTGTGGCAGAGCAGTTACTTCACAGAGGGATTGTCCACTTTCAGCAAATAATAGATATAATTTGTGTAAGGAAAAGTTATGGTAAGGACGAGTTACACAATTTTCCAATATACTTTATGTATCAATTTCTCACAGTCTTCTAGATCTCTGCTTGCTGTCCTGCTATAGAAAGCTTCTATGTTTACTTTCAGTGGATTGAAATCTGCCCATGGTAATGTGATGGACATGGAGGTACGTGATACGTTATTATCACAGGGCATAATCAGAGCTTATGGTAACAGCTTGTCCTTCACATACCATGGATACATTTCTATTCAGTGAAAGTAAACATAGAAGTTTTCTATAGCAGGACAGCAAGCGGAGATCTAGAAAACTGTGAGGAATTGATACAGAAAGTATATTGGAAAATTGTGTAACTCGTCCTTACAGAAACAATATCAATTATTTGCTGAAAGAGGACAACCCCTTTAACTTTTTATTGCATATTATAACAAGTGAAAAAAATTGTACACTGTAGTCAAGAAACAAAGATGCGTCATAGACTTAACAAATCCTGAGCATATAAGAAACAGTACAAAAGTGCTTCTAATAAAGAAAACAAGAAACCATGCCCATAGCCCAATTACCTACATGAAAAAAAAGAACAAGGCTGACTACGATTTTAAAGTGGTAGGTTAAAGTGGTAGGCTAACTTAGCTTTAAACAGACCAAAGTTAATTTTAGATTTCCATTGGCGGGCAATTGTAATCTTGGCGACCAAAAAAATATGCAGTATTACCCGCTTAGTAGGCTTGGTGGCCTTAAAAGAGAAATGATGTAGGAAGGACCCTAATCCAAAACCCCTAGTACATTACTACCAGGACCACCACTTAAAATCGCTGTGTTGGTTTTGATCGTAATTTGGACACTCGACCTCTAAAAGGTTCAGCATCAGAGGCATAAAGAAACACTTTTTATAGTTTAAGTCTGTTCCTGTAATGTGTTACAAGAATGAGTGGCAAGAAGTTAATTAAATTTTGGATAGTATATTGACCTCAACTGCTAGGAAATCACTGTCTATAACAATACATCTGCTCCAAAAATCTTTATCACAGTGTGACTTATTTCTATGTTCTATGTGTGACTTTTTTCTTTCTATTCCACAGGCACCAACATGCTGATGGTAGGAGTCCATGGTCCCAAGACACCATGTGAGGAAGTATATGTGAAGCACATGGGAAATCGATTGTACAATGTGACCTACACTGTAAAAGACAAAGGGGATTATATCCTCATTGTCAAGTGGGGTGACCAGAATGTTCCTGGAAGTCCCTTCCAAGTCTCTGTTCCTTGAAAAATGATTCATAACCCCATAGGCTTTGTAAAAGGCCTACTAACTTGCCAGTGAGGGACAGGCTCTTATGATTTTTTATGCAAATGCACTGATAAAAAAAAACTGTTATAGCAATAATTCACAAAGTGCCTTTGTTCATCCAACCTAAGGACTTTCCTGTAGGATAATGGCATGGTAAAGGAAAAACAAGTGTGCACATCACCCACAATGTCCATGTCTTTTCTGCTTTTTACAAAATCTTCCTATATATTATGGTTGATGTTTTATTTTCTAATGTTGCTATCCGTTTTGTTTTATATGCGCTTTGTTTTCTATTTTTATTTGTGGGGAGGGTACTTTTGGGTAAAAGGTCTAGGGTAGGCGATAGAGGTCATGGAGTCAAATCATGGTCAGTTTTGGTTATTGGGAAACTGCTTTTAGGTTTTGATATTGAATCGTGATTATATTTTCTGACAGCTAGCATTAAAAATTGCCATAAGCTGCTGATAAACAACAACCAAGAGGTTTCTTTTGGTTTTTGTTGCACCTTCCCATTGGAGTTTAGTAGCATCCCGTTGCAGGAAACATGCAGGAAATCCTCATCATGTGAACCAATGCAGGATCCTGTAAACCGTACAAATTTAGATGTTAACCATTAATATGCAAACTCTATGACCTCTATCAGAACTGTCTCTAAATAATATAATTGGTTGTCGTAGCACTGTTATAAGGGCGGAGCCAATATCACATGGTACTGACTATGTGACTGCATTTTATAGGAAGATATTTTCTATGCATCAATGGTGATCATAAACATGTGTCATTTGTTATAGATGAATGATTGGTGCATACTAAAGAAAATAAAAATGCATTGCTAATGTGCCTGGTGTCTACTGTGATTTACTTACTGCATGGGCCATATTACGTTACAACTTGTAGGTCTCATCCACAGCATCATTGTAAAGAAATCGGATTCATTTCTTGTAATAACAACATCTGAAAGCGTGCCATTCTTCCAAAAACTACATCTTTAATTATAGTTCTATAGCTCTATGGTAGCTGTATGGTAATCTCTTCCCTCTACTGGGCGCACATCCATCCACTATGTACAAATAAGGTGGTATTATAAGATAGATGTATGGTAATCTCCTCCTGTACTGGGTGCACCTCCCACCACTATGTACAGTATGGTGTTATTATATGATAGCTGTATGTAATCTCTTCCCTCTACTGGATGCACCTCCATCCACTATGTACAAATAAGGTGGTATTATAAGATAGATGTATGGTAATCTCCTCCTGTACTGGGTGCACCTCCCACCACTATGTACAGTATGGTGGTATTATATGATAGCTGTATGGTAATCTCTTCCCTCTACTGGATGCACCTCCATCCACTATGTACAAATAAGGTGGTATTATAAGATAGATGTATGGTAATCTCCTCCTGTACTGGGTGCACCTCCCACCACTATGTACAGTATGGTGGTATTATATGATAGCTGTATGGTAATCTCTTCCCTCTACTGGATGCACCTCCATCCACTATGTACAAATAAGGTGGTATTATAAGATAGATGTATGGTAATCTCCTCCTGTACTGGGTGCACCTCCCACCACTATGTACAGTATGGTGTTATTATATGATAGCTGTATGGTAATCTCTTCCCTCTACTGGGCGCACATCCATCCACTATGTACAAATAAGGTGGTATTATAAGATAGATGTATGGTAATCTCCTCCTGTACTGGTTGCACCTCCCAACACTATGTACAGTATGGTGGTATTATAAGATAGATGTATGATAATCTATCTGAGAATCACAAGGTCTGAAAAACTACCCAAGGAGCTCAGAGACAGAATTGTGGCAAGGCACAGATCTGGCCAATGTTACAAAAGAATGTCTGCAGCACTCAAGGTTCCCGAAGAGCGCAGTGGCCTCCATAATCCTTAATGAAAAAAGTTTGGGATGACTGCAACTCTTCCTCAACCTGGTCGTCCAGCCAATCTAAGCAATTGTTGGAAAAGAGCTTTGGTGAGAGAGATAAAGATGCAGTAGGGAGATGGTGCAGCCCTCCACAAGTCAGGACTTTATGGCAGCGTCCTCAGTGCAACGTGAATGCAGTTTACAAAAAGAAACATGAAGGATTTCCAGACTATGAGAAATAAATTCTCTGCTGAGACAAATATTTTGGTTTTAATTCTAAGTGGTATGTGTGGAGAAAAACACAATTCCAGCTGTGTAACATGGTGGTGGCAGCATCAGTTTATAGGGGTGTTTTTTAGCTGTAGGGACAGGACGATTGATTGTAATTAAAGAAAGATGAATGCAGCCAAGTACAGAGATATCCTGGATGAAAACCTCTTCCAGAGTGCTCTGGACCACAGACTGGGCCGAATGTTCACCTTCCAACAAGACAATGACCCTGATTTATTTTTTTATATAATGTTTGCGCCAGTTTTCTGACTGTCTTTGCACTGAAAAGAATGTGCAAACTGCTTACACATGTATTTATAACGTGTCTGCGCCAGTTCACAGTCGCAGCTGCACTGTGTTCACCGTACCACAAAACTCTGCAAAGGGCATTCTGGTGCCAATTAGGACTGTGCGCTACATTGTGCTTACTGCAACTCAACAGAATTGTTGCCGCTGTATGTTAAAAGTGCAGCAAAAAAAAAAAAAGATGGTGCACGGGCAATGCAGGGCATATCAGATTATTGCAGAACGTGCACCAGTATTCAATTATCTGGCACACTCCACAGACAAACTGCACGTAGTCCGGTTTGCACTACACCTGATAAATCCAGGCCAATGACCCTAAGGACACAGCTTAAAATAAAGCCATGGCTTTAGAACCACTCTGTGACCATTCCGCCAGAGCCCTGACCTAAACCCAATTGAGCATCTCTGGAGAGACTTCAAAATGGCTTCCACCAGTATTCACCATCCAACCTGAGGGAGGTGCAGAGGATCTGCAAGGAAGAGGCAGAGGATCCCCAAACCCAGGTGTGAAGAACATGTTATATTATTCCCAAGAAGACTCAAGGCTGTACTAGCTCAAAAAATGCTTCTACTCAGTACTGAGCAGAGGGGCTGAATACTTATGGCCATGTGATATTTAAGTTTTTCTTGTTTAATAAATTAGCAACAATATCTGTACATTCAAGATGGGGAGCAGAGTGTACATTACGGAACAATAGAAAAGAAGAATTTTTGATCTTACCAATTGGCCGCAATGAAACACATAATGAAAAATATAAATGGGTCTGAATACTTTCCCACTTTATATTGGAATCTCCTCCGTGTACAGGCGGTCCCCTACTTAAGAACACACGACTTACATACAACCCCTAATTACAAACGGACCTCTGGATTTTGGTAATTTATTGTACTTTAGTCCTAGGCTACAATGATCAGCGGTAACAGTTATCAAATATGTCTGTAATGAAGCTTTAGTGTTAATCCTGGTTCTTATGACAACCAACATGACCCAACATTTTTAAAATGCAATTGTCACAGAGACCAAAAAAGTTCTGTCTGGGATTACAATGATAAAGTATACGGTTCCGACTTACATACAAATTCAACTTAAGAACAAACCTACAGACCCTATCTTGTATGTAACCCGGGGACTGCCTGTACTTGGTGCATCTCCCTCCACTATACAGTATAGCGGTATTATATGATAGCTGTATAGTTATCTTCTCCCTGAACACCCCAGCTGGGTACTGGGTGCAGCTCCCTCAACTATGTACACTATGGCAGAATTATTTGATAGTTGTATGGTTAACTTCTCCCTGTACTGGGTGCACCTCCCTCCATTATGTACTCTATGGCGGTATTATATGATAGCTGTATGGTTATCTCCTCCCTCCACTATGTACACTATGGCGGTATTATATGATAGCTGTATGGTGATCTCCTTCCTGTACTGAGTGCAGCTCCCTCTACTATGTACAGTATGGCGGTATTATATGCTAGCTGTGTGGTTATCTATTCCCTGTACTGGGTGCACCTCCCTCCATTATGTACACTATGGTGGTATTATATGATAGCTGTGTGGTTATCTCCTCCCTCTACTATGTACACTATGGCGGTATTATATGCTAGTTGTGTGGTTATCTCTTCCCTGTACTTGGTGCACCTCCCTCCACTATGTTCGCTAAGTTGGTATTATATGATAGCTGTATGGTTATCTCCTCCCTCCCTTATGTACACTATGACAGTATTATATGATAGCTGTATGGTTATCTCCTCCCTCCATTAAGTACACTATGGCGGTATTATATGATAGCTGTATGGTTATCTCCTCCCTCCACTATGTACACTATGGCAGTATTATATGATAGCTGTATGGTTATCTCCTCCCTCCACTATGTACACTATGGCAGTATTATATGATAGCTGTATGGTTATCTCCTCCCTCCACTATGTACACTATGGCAGTATTATATGATAGCTGTATGGTTATCTCCTCCCTCCACTATGTACACTATGGCAGTATTATATGATAGCTGTATGGTTATCTCCTCCCTCCACTATGTACACTATGGCGGTATTATATGCTAGCTGTGTGGTTATCTCTTCCCTGTACTTGGTGCACCTTCCTCCACTATGTACACTATGGTGGTATTATATGATAGCTGTATGGTTATCTCCTCCCTCCACTATGCACACTATGGCAGTATTATATGATAGCTGTATGGTTAGCTCCTCCCTCCCTTATATACACTATGACAGTATTATATGATAGCTGTATGGTAATCTTCTCCCTCCATTATGTACACTATGGCGGTATTATATGATAGCTGTATGGTAATCTCCTCCCTGTACTGGGTAGGGCTCCCTTCACTATGTACACTATGGCAGAATTATTTGATAGTTGTATGGTGATATCTTCCTGCCACTATGTACACTATGGCAGTATTATATGATAGCTGTATGGTTATCTCCTCCCTCCACTATGTACACTATGGCAGTATTATATGATAGCTGTATGGTTATCTCCTCCCTCCACTATGTACACTATGGCAGTATTATATGATAGCTGTATGGTTATCTCCTCCCTCCACTATGTACACTATGGCAGTATTATATGATAGCTGTATGGTTATCTCCTCCCTCCACTATGTACACTATGGCGGTATTATATGCTAGCTGTGTGGTTATCTCTTCCCTGTACTTGGTGCACCTTCCTCCACTATGTACACTATGGTGGTATTATATGATAGCTGTATGGTTATCTCCTCCCTCCACTATGTACACTATGGCTGTATTATATGATAGCTGTATGGTTATCTCCTCCCTCCCTTATGTTCACTATGGCGGTATTATATGATAGCTATATGGTTATCTCCTCCCTCCATTATGTATACTATGGCGGTATTATATGATAGCTGTATGGTGATCTCCTTCCTCCACTATGTACACTATGGCGGTATTATATGATAGCTGTATGGTAATCTCCTCCCTCCACTATGGCAGTATTATATGATAGCTGTATGGTGATCTCCTTCTATACTGGGTGTAGCTCCTTCCACTATGCACACTATGGCAGTATTATATGATAGCTGTATGGTTATCTCCTCCCTCCACTATGTACACTATGGCAGTATTATATGATAGCTGTATGGTTATCTCCTCCCTCTACTATGTACACTATGGCAGTATTATATGATAGCTGTATGGTAATCTCCTCCCTCCACTATGTACACTATGGCGGTATTATATGATAGCTGTATGGTAATCTCCTCCCTCCACTATGTACGCTATGGCAGTATTATATGATAGCTGTATGGTTATCTCCTTCCTCCACTATGTACGCTATGTCAGTATTATATGATAGCTGTATGGTTATCTCCTCCCTCCACTATGCACACTATGGCGGTATTATATGATAGCTGTATGGTAATCTCCTCCCTCCACTATGGCAGTATTTTATAATAGCTGTATGGTGATCTCCTCCTATACTGGGTGTAGCTCCTTCCACTATGTACACTATGGCAGTATCATATGATAGCTGTATGGTTATCTCCTCCCTCCATTAAGTACACTATGGCAGTATTATATGATAGCTGTATGGTAATCTCCTCCCTCCACTATGGCAGTATTATATAATAGCTGTATGGTGATCTCCTCCTATACTGGGTGTAGCTCCTTCCACTATGTACACTATGGCAGTATCATATGATAGCTGTATGGCTTTCTCCTCCCTCCACTATGTACACTATGGCAGTATTATATAATAGCTATATGGTGATCTCCTCCTATACTGGGTGTAGCTCCTTCCACTATGCACACTTTGGCAGTATTATATGATAGCTGTATGGTAATCTCCTCCCTCCACTATGTGCACTATGGCAGTATCATATGATAGCTGTATGGTGATCTCCTCCCTGTACGGGGTGCCCTCCCTCATGGTGTGAACCAGCGTTGTACACAGATGAGAAGAGCCCGGCACATCTCCCACCACCGCCCTCCAGCACCTCCACCCATCTGTAACTGTGACCTTCACATCCTCCACACTGAGCTCCGCCCAGTCAGGAGGACAGAGACCCGCCCCCTGTGTCAGCTGACATATTACCCGCAGTCACATGACCTACAGCAGAGCTCGGCCTGAGGAAGCTGTGCTTGTGTGTGTGTGAGCTCCCAGCTGATAGCGCAGAGAGAAGATGGCGGGCCTGGTACGTGGTAAGCTGATCGCAGTGATCGGGGATGAGGACACCTGCACCGGATTCCTGCTGGGAGGGATTGGAGAACTGAACAAGAACCGTAAGCCAAATTTCCTGGTTGTGGAGAAGGAGACGAGTGTTACGGAGATTGAGGAGACCTTCAGGTGAGAGGCAGTGCTGGGGAGCCGTGCGGTGCTGGGGTGTCTTGCCTGTGCCCTGTGTGCAGCATTTAGTGGGCTCCTGGAGACAAGAGCTGTGCCCCCTCCCCCCTCCCCCATACCTTATATGACAGCACAGACCTCAGGGCTGCAGTGTCCTGTGCAGCGGCGCCTCTGCACCTGTAGGATGCAGTCACACATCAGGGATTGCTGCAGTAATTTCTGCCAAAAAAATCAGCAGTGTGTGTGAAAATAAACCCAGAAAAGTGCATGTGATAGTTTTCATTTAAAGAGATCCAGGTTGTCAGAGCAGGGGTCATGTCATGAGTCAGTGACCTGTAATGCAGTTATTTGGTAAGGGGGATCTAGCAGGGAGAGACCTAGACGCATCTGTACATGTGATTATTGGGGTCTCAGAAGTTGGACCCTAACTGATCAGATGGGAGAACCTAGAAGAGACATTGAGGTTAGGACTTCAGATTTGGGTATTTCCTCAGTTCCCCTTTGTGCCGGTCACAAGTTGTCACCACAGGCAGCAATGCTGATTTTCCGTCCAGACAATGGCTGTGTGTTTCCATTCATAGCAGAGAACATGTTTACTGAAAACATAGAGATCCTGCCCAGGAATCATCTGCCCAGAACTGGAGTGCTGTGTCCTGTGCCTCCTGCCCCCGTTATTATCCCGTGCCTCCTGCCCCCGTTGTTATCCCGTGCCTCCTGCCCCCGTTGTTATCCCGTGCCTCCTGCCCCCGTTGTTATCCCGTGCCTCCTGCCCCCGTTGTTATCCCGTGCCTCCTGCCCCCGTTGCTATCCCGTGCCTCCTGCCCCCGTTGCTATCCCGTGCCTCCTGCCCCCGTTGCTATCCCGTGCCTCCTGCCCCCGTTGCTATCCCGTGCCTCCTGCCCCCGTTGCTATCCCGTGCCTCCTGCCCCCGTTGCTATCCCGTGCCTCCTGCCCCCGTTGCTATCCCGTGCCTCCTGCCCCCGTTGCTATCCCGTGCCTCCTGCCCCCGTTGCTATCCCGTGCCTCCTGCCCCCGTTGCTATCCCGTGCCTCCTGCCCCCGTTGCTATCCCGTGCCTCCTGCCCCCGTTGCTATCCCGTGCCTCCTGCCCCCGTTGCTATCCCGTGCCTCCTGCCCCCGTTGCTATCCCGTGCCTCCTGCCCCCGTTGCTATCCCGTGCCTCCTGCCCCCGTTGCTATCCCGTGCCTCCTGCCCCCGTTGCTATCCCGTGCCTCCTGCCCCCGTTGCTATCCCGTGCCTCCTGCCCCCGTTGCTATCCCGTGCCTCCTGCCCCCGTTGCTATCCCGTGCCTCCTGCCCCCGTTGCTATCCCGTGCCTCCTGCCCCCGTTGCTATCCCGTGCCTCCTGCCCCCGTTGCTATCCCGTGCCTCCTGCCCCCGTTGCTATCCCGTGCCTCCTGCCCCCGTTGCTATCCCGTGCCTCCTGCCCCCGTTGCTATCCCGTGCCTCCTGCCCCCGTTGCTATCCCGTGCCTCCTGCCCCCGTTGCTATCCCGTGCCTCCTGCCCCCGTTGCTATCCCGTGCCTCCTGCCCCCGTTGCTATCCCGTGCCTCCTGCCCCCGTTGCTATCCCGTGCCTCCTGCCCCCGTTGCTATCCCGTGCCTCCTGCCCCCGTTGCTATCCCGTGCCTCCTGCCCCCGTTGTTATCCCGTGCCTCCTGCCCCCGTTGTTATCCCGTGCCTCCTGCCCCCGTTGTTATCCCGTGCCTCCTGCCCCCGTTGTTATCCCGTGCCTCCTGCCCCCGTTGTTATCCCGTGCCTCCTGCCCCCGTTGTTATCCCGTGCCTCCTGCCCCCGTTGTTATCCCGTGCCTCCTGCCCCCGTTGTTATCCCGTGCCTCCTGCCCCCGTTGTTATCCCGTGCCTCCTGCCCCCGTTGTTATCCCGTGCCTCCTGCCCCCGTTGTTATCCCGTGCCTCCTGCCCCCGTTGTTATCCCGTGCCTCCTGCCCCCGTTGTTATCCCGTGCCTCCTGCCCCCGTTGTTATCCCGTGCCTCCTGCCCCCGTTGTTATCCCGTGCCTCCTGCCCCCGTTGTTATCCCGTGCCTCCTGCCCCCGTTGTTATCCCGTGCCTCCTGCCCCCGTTGTTATCCCGTGCCTCCTGCCCCCGTTGTTATCCCGTGCCTCCTGCCCCCGTTGTTATCCCGTGCCTCCTGCCCCCGTTGTTATCCCGTGCCTCCTGCCCCCGTTGTTATCCCGTGCCTCCTGCCCCCGTTGTTATCCCGTGCCTCCTGCCCCCGTTGTTATCCCGTGCCTCCTGCCCCCGTTGTTATCCCGTGCCTCCTGCCCCCGTTGTTATCCCGTGCCTCCTGCCCCCGTTGTTATCCCGTGCCTCCTGCCCCCGTTGTTATCCCGTGCCTCCTGCCCCCGTTGTTATCCCGTGCCTCCTGCCCCCGTTGTTATCCCGTGCCTCCTGCCCCCGTTGTTATCCCGTGCCTCCTGCCCCCGTTGTTATCCCGTGCCTCCTGCCCCCGTTGTTATCCCGTGCCTCCTGCCCCCGTTGTTATCCCGTGCCTCCTGCCCCCGTTGTTATCCCGTGCCTCCTGCCCCCGTTGTTATCCCGTGCCTCCTGCCCCCGTTGTTATCCCGTGCCTCCTGCCCCCGTTGTTATCCCGTGCCTCCTGCCCCCGTTGTTATCCCGTGCCTCCTGCCCCCGTTGTTATCCCGTGCCTCCTGCCCCCGTTGTTATCCCGTGCCTCCTGCCCCCGTTGTTATCCCGTGCCTCCTGCCCCCGTTGTTATCCCGTGCCTCCTGCCCCCGTTGTTATCCCGTGCCTCCTGCCCCCGTTGTTATCCCGTGCCTCCTGCCCCCGTTGTTATCCCGTGCCTCCTGCCCCCGTTGTTATCCCGTGCCTCCTGCCCCCGTTGTTATCCCGTGCCTCCTGCCCCCGTTGTTATCTGTCCTGTGACAATGGCCTCCACACATTTCCCTCTGTCACGTTCCTATATAGTATTGTTATATATATATTGCAGACTTGCTCAGCATTTGCTTTACCACTTTACTAAGACTTATTTAAGGGGTTGTCTCAAAGTTTAACCTCATTATTTCTTCATAGGATTTGTATTAGGATGGGTGCACTCTGTACAGGGAGGAGATCACCATAGAGATATCATATAATACCGCCATAGTGTACATAGTGGAGGGAGGAGATAACCATACAGCTATCATATAATACTGCCATAGTGTACATAGTAGAGGGAGGAGATTACCATACAGCTATCATAGAATATTGCCATAGAGTACATAGTGGAGGGAGGAGGTAACCACACAGCTAGCATATAATACCACCATAGTGGAGGGAGGTGCACACAGTACAGGAGGAGATCACCATACAGCTATTATATAATACTGCCATAGTGTACATAGTGGAGGGAGGAGTTAACCATACAGCTATCATATAATACTGCCATAGTGTACATAGTGGAGGGAGGAGATAACCATACAGCTATTATATAATACTGCCATAGTGCACATAGTGGAGGGAGGAGTTAACCATACAGCTATCATATAATACTGCCATAGTGCACATAGTGGAGGGAGGAGATTACCATACAGCTATCATATAATACTGCCATAGTGCACATAGTGGAGGGAGGAGATTACCATACAGCTATCATATAATACTGCCATAGTGTGCATAGTGGAGGGAGGAGATAACCATACAGCTATCATATAATACTGCCATAGTGTGCATAGTGGAGGGAGGAGATAACCATACAGCTATTATATAATACTGCCATAGTGTGCATAGTGGAGGGAGGAGATCACCATACAGCTATTATATAATACTGCCATAGTGTACATAGTGGAGGGAGGAGATAACCATACAGCTATCATATAATACTGCCATAGTGGAGGGAGGAGATAACCATACAGCTAGCATATAATACCACCATAGTGGAGGGAGGTGCACACAGTACAGGAGGAGATCACCATACAGCTATTATATAATACTGCCATAGTGCACATAGTGGAGGGAGGAGTTAACCATACAGCTATCATATAATACCGCCATAGTGTGCATAGTGGAGGGAGGAGATAACAATACAGCTATCATATAATACTGCCATAGTGTACATAGTGGAGGGAGGAGATAACCATACAGCTATTATATAATACTGCCATAGTGTGCATAGTGGAGGGAGGAGATAACCATACAGCTATCATATAATACTGCCATAGTGTGCATAGTGGAGGGAGGAGATTACCATACAGCTATCATATAATACCGCCATAGTGTACATAGTGGAGGGAGGAGTTAACAATACAGCTATCATATAATACTGCCATAGTGTACATAGTGGAGGGAGGAGTTAACAATACAGCTATCATATAATACTTCCATAGTGGATGGAGGAGATAACCATACAGCTATAATAGAATATTGCCATAGAGTACATAGTGGAGGGAGGAGGTAACCACACAGCTAGCATATAATACCACCATAGTGGAGGGAGGTGCACACAGTACAGGAGGAGATCACCATACAGCTATTATATAATACTGCCATAGTGCACATAGTGGAGGGAGGAGTTAACATACAGCTATCATATAATACCGCCATAGTGTGCATAGTGGAGGGAGGAGATAACCATACAGCTATCATATAATACTGCCATAGTGTGCATAGTGGATGGAGGAGATAACCAGACAGCTATAATAGAATATTGCCATAGAGTACATAGTGGAGGGAGGAGGTAACCACACAGCTAGCATATAATACCACCATAGTGGAGGGAGGTGCACACAGTACAGGAGGAGATCACCATACAGCTATTATATAATACTGCCATAGTGCACATAGTGGAGGGAGGAGTTAACCATACAGCTATCATATAATACCGCCATAGTGCACATAGTGGAGGGAGGAGATAACCATACAGCTATCATATAATACTGCCATAGTGTGCATAGTGGAGGGAGGAGATAACCATACAGCTATAATAGAATATTGCCATAGAGTACATAGTGGAGGGAGGAGGTAACCACACAGCTAGCATATAATACCACCATATTGGAGGGAGGTGCACACAGTACAGGAGGAGATCACCATACAGCTATTATATAATACTGCCATAGTGCACATAGTGGAGGGAGGAGATTACCATACAGCTATCATATAATACTGCCATAGTGCACATAGTGGAGGGAGGAGTTAACCATACAGCTATCATATAATACCGCCATAGTGTGCATAGTGGAGGGAGGAGATTACCATACAGCTATCATATAATACTGCCATAGTGTACATAGTGGAGGGAGGAGATTACCATACAGCTATCATATAATACTGCCATAGTGTACATAGTGGAGGGAGGAGATAACCATACAGCTATCATATAATACCGCCATAGTGTGCATAATGGAGGGAGGAGATAACCATACAGCTATCATATAATACTGCCATAGTGTACATAGTTGAGGGAGGAGGTAACCACACAGCTAGCATATAATACTGACATAGCGTACATATTGGAGGGAGGTGCACACAGTACAGGAGGAGATAACCATACAGCTATCATATAATACTGCCATAGTGTACATAGTGGAGGGAGGAGATAACCATACAGCTATCATAGAATACTGCCATAGTGGAGGGAGGAGATAACCATACAGCTATTATATAATACCGCCATAGTGTACATAGTGGAGGGAGGAGATAACCATACAGCTATCATATAATACCGCCATAGTGCACATAATGGAGGGAGGAGATTACCATACAGCTATCATACATAGTTGAGGGAGGAGGTAACCACACAGGTAACCACAGGAGGTAACCACACAGCTAGCATATAATACCGCCATAGTGGAGGGAGGTGCACACAGTACAGGAGGAGATCACCATACAGCTATTATATAATACCACCATGGTGTACATAGTGGAGGGAGGTGCACCCAGTACAGGAGGAGATTACCATAGAGCTATCATATAATACCGCCATAGTGTACATAGTGGAGGGAGGTGCACCCAGTACAGGAGGAGATTACCATAGAGCTATCATATAATACTGTCATAGTACAGGAAGGACATTGCCATATCCAGAACAGGAAGGAGATTACCATACCGCTATCATATAATACCACCAGGATGTCTCCCATAGAGATGAATGTGACCACCATACATATGGGAGCCCCAGCCCTGACAGACCAAACAGTTATTATAAACACCTTGGTCATAACCTTTGATCTTGGAGACCCCCCATAATCCTGGCTGTTAGGAGGGAAAGGTCTTTGTACAGTGCTGCTAGTTTGAGTAGTAGTAAACCAAGACTTTGAGCTTCCATGTACCTGATCACCTTGCTGATGGCCTCTGTTCAGTGTCGTGGGGTGTCTTCCCTAGGAGTGTGCTCATGTTGGTTAATACACCTCCTCATGATAACTCCTATTGTCTTTCAGCTGCATTGGTAAACCATTTCTAGGCTGCATTGTGTTTAGGCTGTGGCAGCTGTAGGAATATTGTAGTTTTTATTAAATCTTTTTTTTTTTTTTTTCTCCTCCAGGAGTTTTCTTCAGCGTGATGATATTGGCATTATACTGATCAACCAGTTTATTGCTGAGATGATCCGGCACGCTATTGATGCACATAACCTCTCCATTCCCGCTGTGCTTGAAATCCCATCTAAGGAGCACCCCTATGACGCCAACAAGGACTCTATACTGCGCAGAGCCAAGGGCATGTTCACCTCGGATGACTTGCGATAATTTTCTTGACCCCATCTCTTGTCTGGTATCGTCCTATAATGCTGTTGTGTACCTTGCTCCCTACATTGTGCTGTATGCATTAGAGAAATGTCGCCTCTCGTCTTTCCTTTTTATTTTGTTATTTATGCCAGAGATGTCTTATTAAAGTATCTCTCCTGTGACGTTTGTCTTATTATCATTCTGCGACTCTGACCCATGTGTAGTGATCAGTTCTCTATAATGAAAGTTAATCTGGCCTTATCGATGAAGATTAGTGGAAGGAAAGAAGAGACTACAGCAATGTAACACTTCTGCTTCTTCTATGTACAATGTATTAGTACAGTTAGTAATTGTGTTCATTTAGTAGTTCTAAAGAATCTGCTACATTACTTGACAACGGGGCAACTCAAAAGTTTACAAACGCATATTAGTTCCCTCCAAAACGGCTTTTCTCTTGACCTTGGGTAGTGCGTGGTATTGCAACTAAACTCCGTTCATCTCTTCACAATACCAGCACAAACCATGGTCAGGCGTGGCATGTTTTTCAAGCTTCAGACAACCCCTTTAAGAACAATCATAAGTAAAGATTGGTAACTTGTTTGATTAATGTACCAAGTAGACCTGCACAATTTTTAGTTGAAAAACATGGTTGCCAACATTTGGTATATGTGCATTTTGCTTGTCAGTGTTTTCTTTTAAAATACAGGTGGTCCCCAACTTAAAGGGGTACTCTCATCTAGGCATTTAATGAATCTGATTCAATTAGATATTATCAAAGAAAAATGTACCTGGGTGATAATTTCCCATAAATGAAGCCATGTTGTACCTTAGAAATGACATTGTTGTCCTTGGATACGACCACAGCTGCTGGAGTGACTGCCCAAAGAAACAAATTGGGGCAGATTTATCAAGCTGTCTGAAAGTCAGAATATTTTGAATTGCCCATGGCAACCAATTACAGCTTGGCTTTCATTTTACCAGAGCTCATGAATATTTTAAAGGGGAGCTGTGATTGGTTGCCATGGGCAACTAAGAATATTCTGACTTTCAGACAGCTTGATAAATATGCCACATATGAGATGTGTGGTAATGACAGCTGAATCCAGATAGTCAGGCAATACTTAACAGTGCATGGGCTGCCACCACTGCCAGGGTACGGAAGTGGTTGTATCCAAAGAAGCTATCTTGTTTCTAAGGGACAACATGGCTACATTTTTGGGAATAAAATAAAATACAGAAATGTGTGTGCGTATATGGTATATGTCAGATTAATTCAATCTGATTGCCTAAATGTGAATACTCCTTTAAGGACACCCGACTTACAGACAGACCTCTCTGCCCGCTGCTATACTTTAATCCCAGGCTGCAATGATCATCTGTAATGAACTTTACTGTTCCCATGACAGCACAAAATATTGAAAATGCAGTTTTCACAGTGACAAAAAAACAAAACACTTTGTCTGTAGTTACAATTACAGTCCCAACTTGCATAAGAATTCAACTTAAGTGCAAACCTAAAGAACCAATCCTGTACGTAACTCAGGGACTGCCTGCATTGAGAGAAAGTAAAAAAAAACTATTTGCACCAAAAAGTCATCACTAGGCTCTAATGGGTCAGTATGCCGCAGATAAATTATAATACATTTTCAGTAACGTGCACTTGATGTTGCAGGAACAAAGTCGGCATGTAGCTTCAAGGGGTTGTCCAGACCCAGGGGGTATAAAATAACACATATGCTATACTGGTCCCTCTCTCCATTGCAGGCTGTAGCGGGTGTCACCTGCAATGTGATGTCACCACTGATCCGCTCTATACAAACGGAGACCAGCAGTGACAAATAGGGGAAGCTGGAGCACTGGAGAGGGGTGAGTATGGCATGTTAGATTTTTGTATATACTTCCCGGACTAATATTAAAAACAAAACGCCCTGACCCCGGACAACCGCTTTAAAGGGGTATTCTCGTCTCGGCATTCACATTCAGTTTCATTAATCTTCCATATATAAACATTTCTTCAATTGGATGTTATTAAAAAAAATGTTTCTGTGTGAAGATAATTTCCCATAAACATAGCCATGTTGTCCCTTAGAAACGAGATGGCTTCCTCGGTTACGACCACGTCACATTTAGGCAGCAGTGGCCAGACATGTACTACTGAGCCCTCCCTGACCACCTGGCTTCAGCGATCATCACTACAGGACGGCTGTGGGACATGTAGTAATTCTCAGATATTTCATATACAAAAACTTTTTGTTTATTTGTGTAATCCCTTCAGCAAAGGTGGCCGTATCCGAGGAAGCTATCTCGTTTCTAAGGGACCATATCACTACATTTATGGAAAATTATCTTCACACAGGAACATTTTTTTTAATAACATCTAATTGAAGAAATGTTTATTAATGGCAGATTAATTAATGTGAATGCCAAGACGAGAATACCCCTTTAAGACTTAGGATGTGTGATGATCATTTGCGACTTTTATGTCATTTGTCACTGGAAAGTATCGTCATGTGCATTGATTTATAAGTAAATTATTGTGTAGATAAATGGCTGCTATGTTGCATAAATTCAGAAAAGAAAATGTGACTATAATAATTAAAAAAAAGGACCCAAATCTATAAGAAGAACTTGTTGTATACTGAATGATCTGATGTGTGGCAGCTCTATGATTATACTTTTCCCCTCATATCTTCCTTTGGATTTTGTGATCTTGTCTCACCTTGTGAGGTCTTCAGTTTCAGTAGAGACTCAAACTCTGGGAATGACTGGTCTGTTCTTGTTTTATCTTACATAGACTTTGATTTACACTAAAAACAATTAGTGTGTATACAGTAGACAATGCCGGCTTATTCCACCTCCTTCACCTTTGTCTACACAAATATATACTTGCTGTCATCTCTTGAAGAAGATCATGTCTAGGATCAAGACTTAAAATTCAGCTACAAATCTCGTTTTAGCTGAAATCTAAATCTCACTGAAGCTGACCAAGGTTAGGGTATAGTTAGCAAAACAAAATCCCATAGCATCCAAATAAAGCAACTAAAAACCTGAGTAATGTGTAGATACTAGAGCCTCCTCATTTCTATAAAATGCCACCAGCTGTCTGTCTGCACCATATTCTTGGCTGGTTAGTCCAATAGACAAGAGACATGTCACACTACAGACCCCCAATGTACAGTACACAGATTATTGAGGTTAGGCCATAGATTCATGATTTGGGGTTGGGGCTTGCACAGTTTCTGGATTTGTGTTAACAGCTGATTGGTGTAGAAGTTATTGTCTGGGGGTTGGTTCTCCACCAATCAAGTCTCCATGGACTAACCACAGTATAGGCCATTTATAGTACGTCCAGGCACAACTCTTATGGTATTTGCATTATGCCTTGAATTGAGAAATCTAAACACTTTTGGGTGTAATCTGGTTGTTATGTGCAGGCCAGCTCACATTTGCGTGAAATACAAAATTTAACAGACACTTTGATCTTGCAGCCCCTGTCAAGTTACAGTATGTACTTATTTGTCTGACTTCATGTAAATTTGCATTTACTATTACATCCTTATTATGTCCTGGGCATTAGAAATCCAGTGCCGAGGCTGCTCCATTTTAACACACCGCAAATTCAACAACTTCTATGCAAGCTAGCTCCCTAGTGGACGGCGGGCCGCTAAATCGGAGCTTGGAACTGGTAAGCCTGATTTACCACTTCACAAGTATCAGTTGTGGTGCCACCCCAACAATGGAGGGGGTGGATATAATGAATTGTAATATGCATAGTGAACCCTTCCTGCTGAATTATAATATATCTAGTACCCCCATAATGATTGGATATTATCTAATAATATATTACATTTATAGAATGCATTATATGCATAACAAATAAATTATATAGACCATCAATAATGATTATTATGCACCAATAATAAATAAATTAAGCCCCCACTAGCTGCTATTAAAGGGAATCTGTCATCAGGAATTGGCCTAATAAACTACGAAAAGAAAGATGTCAAGATGTGTAACACCTTCTAGTTATTGTTTCTTTCTTGTCCCAGTGTGGTGGCATCCTCTACTTTGAAGGGAGATATACGGTAAATTTGTTGAATAAAGTCAAGGAGAAGGAGAGTTCAACACTGAACGCGTCCTCCTCTGTGATCGAAATCATGCATTGCACTGTATCAGCAGGATCTTCTCACATAATGGGGGGGATTTACTAATTGTGGCACAAGCACATCTGTCGGCAAAGCACAGCCCGATGTATTTAAGTGGGGCAAGGCTGTTAGTAATCAATGGGTAGACGGAACTGATCAGTCAGGCGCCATAAAAATGCCAACATCAAGGGGCGTGGCCTGGCTATGGAGGAGTAAGGAAGCAACCTTGCTTAGCTCCCGGGTTTAGCCAGGAATCCGCCACTGAATCCATTCCCATCCTGCCTGATTCCTCCCCACATGGGTCCCAGAAAGAAGAGGGGAACAGGGCCTGCCGCCCCAACCCCATCGAGGCCCATACCGAAGGGAATAGACCGGTACATGGTCCCTCAGGCCTCCCAGGACATGCGGCCTCCGCCAGCGGACGCGAGGGACCTGATTGACCTGGCCCCCCCCGACGACTCACCTCAAGGGTCCATCCTCACAGCCCTTCCCTGCACACCGGGAAATGGTCCGCAGCCGGCAGAGGGACTCGATACCGGGAGCCCGGAGCGGCAAGGTGAGCGCGCCATAATGGCGGATGTCGCGGCCTCCTCTGACACTCAGACGCGGGCCTGCACTTCCGCCGGGCCTCCGAAACACCGCGCACACTGTGCTGGTGCGGCTCCATCCTCTCCCGACCCTGCTCCGGCTCCAGAAGGCATAGAGGAGGCCGCCTACGCTCCGGTGCTGAGGGACCTGAGCGGGAATGCCCCACCGCGGCCCCCTGAAAGGTCCCACGCAGTATCTCCTGGCCTTGTTGCCCTCCGGTCAGGACTGAACGGCACATGCCTCACTCCAGTCCGGGGTGACGCCTCTCCACAGCACAGCCCTTCAACAGCTCCAGTGGCGACAGGTGAGAGGCAAATCCCCCCTGAGGTTCTGGACTTCGACCCGATAAGGGTCTCACAAGTGCAGGAGGCCACAGGAACCCACCCAGGGAAGGCCATAGACCTATGTCCCTTGACCCCTGAGTTCTACCCCCCAGGCACTGAGGGGGCCACTGCTTGTGGGTCAGCAGCAGATACACCTCCCCCCCATGCAGGGTTATACCCAAGTGTGAAGGTCCTGAAGGCCCCTCCGCTGAGGGGCGAGAGAGGCTCATCGCCCCCACACTTACCTGCTGGCACCATCAGGGGTCCCCCAGGAGCCTCTCCAGACTCTCCTGGTACCTGGCATCAAAGTGCACCGATGGCACAGTCTCCTGGCCCTCCAGAGTTCTCCTTATCAAGGAGCCCGCGTTTATACTACAACAGCACCCAGGATAGTGATCCTGATCAATCTCTTGGTGAATCGCCCACAAGGGCAGCTTCAATCTCTCCGCAGCCTTTTTCAAATTATCAACGCAACCCGCTTGAAGCAGGTGTGCTGGCAGACATACGGGCCCTCCGCAACCATATCAGAGCCATCCCAACCAGAGAGGATATGGAGAGTTATGTGGCTCGCCTTGAACAATCGTACAGAGTAGAGATGGCCGGCCTGCGTGAGGAGGTCCAACAGATTGAACAAAGAGTATCCACCAACGAGTCCTCCTATCGCACCGTTACTGAAAGACTCTCAGCCCATGATACTCAGATCTCTCTTCACTCACAACAAATCCTGGCCCTCTCTGAGCAGATGGATGATGCCGAGAATAGGGGCCGCAGGAATAATATCAGAGTGCGGGGACTACCAGAAGCTATCGATAACCAGCAGATCGACAGTACCCTCAGAGCCATATTCAACAACATTCTTGGGGTCCCTGTGGACTCTCCATTAGAGCTCGACAGAGCCCACCGAGCTCTGGGCCCTCGTCCGAACGATCCGTCTCGACCTAGGGACATCATCTGCAGAGTCCATAGATACCAGCTCAAGGAGCAAATTATGAATAGAGCACGGGAGGCCGGCAGAGTACGCTACCGGGATGCAGAAATCCAGCTGCTGCCTGACCTGTCTCGCCTAACACTTCAGAAGCGTAGGGCCCTTAAGCCCCTCCTGAACATTCTACAGGACAGGAATATACCTTACTCATGGGGCTTCCCGTTTCGCCTCCAGGTCAGGCGCGACGGCCTAACAACAGCACTTCGTCATCCTGGAGACCTCCCTGCATTCCTTGCTGCTCTTAATTTACCGGATGTTCTTATATCGGACTGGCCCTCTTTTCTCCCACCCAATCTACCCTTCCAACCAGCAAGGCCTCAGAGATTCCCTCGCCGGAGGGGCAGGAGACGCTCTCCTGACAGAGTAGGAGACGACGTCCAGGGTCCCCCCCAGCCGAGATGAGGACTCTTTGCCTTTAATTGGACTTGCACTCATCCTCCAGGACATCTTGGGTCTCTACCCCCCTACTCAGGAACAGTGCCTCCGGTCCTCAAACGTATCCTTTATGTTGGCCCAGTGTTGGCTGCCTTGTTATATAATTACAACTTTGCACTGTTACATTGATTGCTTATATACATGTTCGCTCTGCCAGTGTTTTGTTTAAAGTAAGGCATGGATAATTGTACATTGATGTTCTTTTCTCTTGGCGGTCCCTGGCCCCCGGGGGCGTCCTGCATAGACAGCTCGTTTCCCAGTGGGCCCCACGACTAGCAGGTCTACTCGTGGTATAACCTGACCCCAATAGGCTAATTTCTGTCATTTTTGCCAGAATTTGACCCTAGAACCTTAGCGGCCTTTGAAGCCGCCTATTATAGTGTTATTTGTTGCTTTTGAATCCCCTTCCCCATCGTTTAACCTTCCTTGAAATTTTCCTACTGTTGTCCCCCTACCCCATTATTATCCCCCCCCAGTGCGCACCTATCCGCTTAGGACTGAGCCCATTTCCTTGCACTAGACACGACTATGGCTCCGATCACCTGTTACTCCCTCAATGCTAGGGGGTTGAATATTCCTCAGAAACGCAGCCAGATATTGTTCCGTATGCATAAACTGAGGGCCGACCTACTATTCCTACAGGAAACCCACTTCCGCACCGACAACATACCCAATCTCAGGGATAGATACTATACGACCTGGTTCCATAGCACCCACTCTGGGGCTAAATCCCGGGGGGCATCTATTGCTATCCACAGGCGCCTACAGCACGAAGTTATTGACTCTCAGACGGACCCCAAGGGTAGATATGTTTTTGTAAAAATAAAACTTTGGGGTCACCTGCTGACGCTGGCTTCAGTGTACCTCCCTAATAGAGATCAGATACGAGTCTGCCGCAGATTTCTGACTAGGCTGCGGGACTTCTCGGAGGGCATAGTGATTATGGGGGGGGACTTTAATTTCCCGATGGACCCGACTGTTGACTGTTCCGTGACACGACCCTCTCTGGCTCCAGCCCAAATGCGGAAGCTACGTAAAGCCTTGTGGGAATCACAACTAATAGACGTTTGGAGAATCCTCCATCCGCAGTCCAGAGACTATACTTATTATTCCCCGGCTCATCGGTCTCACAGCCGACTGGACATGTTCTTTTTGAGCCATCATGCCCTTACGTGGAGGCCCGCAGCGTCAGTGGCTCCTTCCTTGTGGTCGGACCATGCCCCGATCTCTCTCGCTTTAGATATCCCAGGCCCATATGCCTCGCCATGGCGATGGCGTCTTAATGATAATTTGCTCAAGGACTCTGTTTGTCTTGCGGACATTCGTAAGCAAATTGCCGAGTTCCTTACTACTCACTCCGGACAACAACCTCCACTTCCAATACAGTGGGAGGCCCTCAAGGGTATGCTTCAACTTGTATTTATTAAGCACGGGGCCCGTCTGAAGCGGGAGAGATCGGCCAAAACCCTAGCACTTTTGTCCAGGATTAGTACCCTAGAACAGGAGCACAAAAGTGGTGGGTCCCAGGCGGTATTGAATGAACTCTTGAATACCCGCGAGGAACTGAAGGAATTACTGAACCAGACCTACTTGAGGTCTGTGGACAGGAACAAACGTTTCTTCTATGAGTATTCTAACAAATGTGGGAGAGCCCTGGCTAGGTACCTCCACCCCCGTACAACTGGTACATATATTCCACAGGTTAAGGACCGCTCAGACAGACTGACTCACGACCCCAACGAGATTAATAACATTTTTCAAAGCTACTACGAAAGTTTATATAACTTGCAGGGCCCATTATCTGACTCGGCTGGGGCCAGAGAGCTGGAGAGAATACAAGCGTACATCAAGGATAATGCTCTTCCGAGACTAACTAAAGAGGGTTGTGAGGACCTGGAGACTGACTTCTCTGAAGCAGAGGTAATGGAGGTCATCAAAACCACGCCGGCGGGAAAGTCCCCAGGCCCCGACGGTTTTACTCCCCGCTTCTATAAGATATTGAAGACTGAATTAGCCCCATTCTTGACGCGTATGTTCAATTGCATCTCCTCCCAGGCACCCCTTCCACCGCAATCGTTACAGGCTTCTATTTCCGTGATCCCCAAACCCGGTAAGGATCACTCCATCTGCGCTAGCTACCGCCCAATTTCCATTATTAACATGGATATAAAAATACTCTCTAAATTAATGGCCAACCGCTTGGGGCCTTTACTTCCAGCCGTTATCCACAACGACCAGGTGGGCTTTATCCAAGGGAGGGAAGCACGCGATAACACTAATAAGACTCTGCTTCTTATCTCCAGGGCTAAGTCGAATAGACAGCAGATGTGCTTGCTCTCGGTGGACGCGGAGAAGGCTTTCGACCGTGTACACTGGGGTTTCCTCTGGACCTCACTGAAACAGCTGGGCATTGGCCCTCGCTTCCTGGGCTTGGTACAGGCTTTATACTCGGCCCCTACGGCCCAGGTCCGAACTAATGGTATCCTGTCTGATCCCTTCCATATTAGGAATGGCACCAGACAGGGCTGCCCCCTATCGCCCCTCCTGTATGTTATAGTTATGGAGCACTTGGCTGTTGCCCTCCGCCGGAACCCCAGTGTACACGGTCTCCAAATTGGAACCCACCAGTATAAGATGGCCCTCTATGCGGACGATCTCCTTTTATATGTCTCGCAACCTAGAATTACTCTCCCCAATATTCTGGAAGAATTCACAAAATTCGGCTCCCTTAGCAATTTTAAGGTAAATCTCTCGAAATCTGAGATCTTAAATGTTTCCCTCCCTGGGGCTGAAGCGCTCCATTTGGCCTCTCAATTCCCCTTTAAATGGAAGAGCTCCCACATATGCTACCTGGGTATTGACATCTCAGCAGACCTTTCCTCTCTGTATGCCCTGAACTACAAACCTCTCTTAGAGAGAACCCTTAGCGACCTCAGCCTGTACCGTGGCCGCCACCTTTCCTGGTTCGGCCGAGTTAATGTTTTAAAGATGGACATAATGCCCCGCTTTCTGTACCTTTTTCAGACATTGCCGATCCGACCCCCCAGTCTTTTTTTCTCAAAACTCCGTAGCGCTTTTCGGAGGTTTATCTGGGGAGGCGGTTCTAGTCGCATTAGCTTCTCCGTGTTGTCCCGAACGAAGGTTAGGGGGGGGGTGGGACTCCCTGACCCACGGCTATATCATACAGCGGCCATCGTTCAGCGGTTGGTAGACTGGACTTACAATACAGAGACTAAACAGTGGGTTCGGCTGGAACGTGATTTAGTATCTCCTACGCTACACTACCTTCCCTGGATTCCGGCTAACTCTAGGCCACCGGACCTCGTTCACTCACTATTCTCCCCATACTTTTTCTCCACGTGGGATGGACTGATGAGCAAGAGTACATTACTCAGGATGGGGGGCCCTTTGACTCCTTTATTTCATAATCCTGCATTCCCTCCTGGCGTGGGTAGACAGCGATTCCTCTGTTGGGAGGTCTCTTCTGACACCCGTCTGGGCCAGGTTGTGGTCGATGGGACCTTACCCTCCATGGAGTCTCTGAGGGCCTCCCACCCTGATATTTCATTATCATGGCTGGAGCATAGACAATTAGCATCATACATAGCGGCCGACCCGGATCGTACTGCGTTCGGGTCGTCTCCCACGGCCCTAGAAGCATTGTTCAGATTGTCCTCCTCACCAGCTCATGCTCTTTCAACCATATACGGTCTGTTGCTAGAGGATGCCACTCCAGGTAGGCCAAACTACATTGGAGCTTGGGAAACAGCTCTCTCTACGGAACTAACGGATGAGGAACTAGATAAGGCCTTTCTATTCTCACACAAAATGCCACTTCCATGTAGTGCTCAGGAAAAGAACTATAAAATACTCTCCAGGTGGTATAGATGTCCTTCGTGGCTTCATAGAATTTTTCCCGAGATTTCAGACGTGTGTTGGCGATGTGGTGCGGAAGTGGGTACTTTGCTCCATATATGGTGGAGCTGTCCGATCCTCCAGCCATTTTGGAGCAAGGTCTTTGACGTCTATCATCAGGTTACCGGTAAAAATGCCACTCCCTCTCCTCAGTTAGCATTATTGTCGATTATACCCGGTACCATCTCCACCATCAAAAAAGGTCTCCTTCGCCACTTCTTAACCGCAGCTCGCACAGTCATTCCTAGACATTGGAAGAGCCCTCATCCACCTACAATAGTTGAATGGATTCAGGAGCTCGGGTTTATTCGTAGAATGGAGGAGTTAGTAGCCAATGACTCAGCAGACCCGGGCAAGGCAAACACAGCCTGGATCCCATGGGAAACATTCTCGAACTCTCAGGAACTTCATGATCTCCTATCATAAGCGGGCACATGCCACAGCCCTTCCCCAGTCACTGGAACTCGGTCTTACAATCCTCGCACCTTTCCCTCCCCCTTCTTCCCTCCCCCCCCTCCTTTTCGTTTCCTTTCTCTTATATTATCTGTACATGTTTGTTAGTTTATATTCCCCTTTTTTATGTGACCATGTTGGCCATATTGCGATAATTACTCTGTACAAGCTGTCACCTTGGGGCTTCTTATTCATTGTAATACTAATTAACTCCAACCCCTAATCTACAACTTATCATTACCAAATGTTTCCAATATTTCTGATTCTGCGTGATCAGCCTTGTACAGTTATTTCTTCATTATATTGTACTGTACTGTTATACATCTTTGTCTTGTCTAATAAACGTTGATTATACATAAAAATGCCAACATCAATGAGATGTGCGCCAAAATCTTACATGGACTACGCCTTAATTTTGCTATCTGACTCATTTTTTCCTGGTCTATCCTGCGCCAAAAATTGCACCTAAAAATGCCAGCAAAATACACATAAGTGTGGAGGATAATGTGGAAACGCCCACTTGCGCCAAAAATTGACTGAGGTGTCGGGATAGTCGGAAACATCTGTTCTTTCTGGCGCAAACTCATTATAAATGATCCGCAACAGTTCTGCGCCAAAAAAAAATTAAAATCCAGGCATTTTTTTTGCGCCGATGCGATAATACATATGCCCCAATGTCTCATCCATCCTTAGATCAGAAATATCTCTATTTATAATAGATATAATATTGTCACTATTTCAACACTTATATACCAGCTGTGAGACTAGGATATAGCTCTAACAGAAGTGTGACATATTTTGATGCTCCTTTTCTGGATCAAAGAGATTTAACTCCAACAAGGTGCAGGTACAAATTAAATGCACTTTAAAGGTGTTGTCCAGGGGAAAAATGTTTGTATGCCTTGGAAGATAGGGGAAGGGGGGGTACAGAGGCCGTTGTAATTTGAAGAGACACAGAGTTGTCAGTCAGAATAATAAGGCGTGGCTCACTGGCAACCTGAGAGAAAGAAGAGTCACAGCCAGCAGACATGAGTCACAAAAGCTAATTTGCATATCAGAAAAACATCTGTAATTAAGGTACAGTGACCCACTGGCAGCTAATTTTAGGGGATATGGGGAGGACTTGTAACCCTTTATTAGCAGACATTGTTACTCAGGGTGACGGGTTCTCTTTAACATATAAAGGGTTCAGCTTTTTGTGGTACGGTGCTAGAAGAATCCGTTCCTATCCCTCCCAAATATACTACTTAACACCTTTTTAATTTATTTTTTAATATTACATGTTTTACAGCCAGCCACTTTAGGTGCACCTTGTGCAAGATGGAAGTTTTCAGCCATCTGATTATATGCAGTAAAAGCAATATATACACAAGAGGGCTCATGGATAACTCATGTCCAGGCCTGTCCTTCAATATGTTGTTCTTACTGGAAGCAACATCAGTCAGTGAAGCATGGAGTATCTGTTATATTTCAATGCCTTCTAACAAAGGAGCCTTATGAATCAGGCAGACGCACATAACTGAGATTTTCTTACCTTGTATTTATAGGATCATATATCTCCAGCATCCCTACAAGACTTTTCTCATTGGCATCTACTTATCGGATCATGTCTCGCCTAGCATAATCCGTCTTCTACTGGAATTTCAAGCATTAATTCTGAAAGCGTGTTGTGTATAATTTAATTATTGCAATCATTTCCCTATGTCACGCATATCCAAATGGTAAATTTGAATTTCTTTCTGCCATGAGCTCAACTTTTTTATAAGTTCATTAGGAATATGATGCAGCATCATTGGTAAGTAAATATCATTGGTAAATACACCCCATTGTGTGTAAGCAGAATTATCATTGTGTCATAATGTCCTAAGATACTGAGCATTCTCCATGGTAACCTAATGTCATCAATAGTAACGACTCTTGCACTATTACCAACCAGCCAGCTGTGACACTAGAGGAGGCATTACCAAGGTGCCCAGTGAACACGCACATATATAAAAGGGCGTCAGATCACTGCTGAGTGACACATACACAACTAACACCCAGGAGTCTGATCTTATTTCTACATGATGGATGAGATACAAAACTGCCTTTAATACATCAGAAAAGCCATGGAGTAGACAGGGTGAGTACATTATCTCCTGTGTCACACCTGCATCCTCATAGACTGTAAGCTCTTGTGTGCAGGACCCTCACTCCTATTATTTCATCTGACAATGTTATGGCTCTGTAATGTTTTATTTTATGGACCCATATTCTGTGTGTGTGTATATATATATATATATATATATATATACATTTATATATTACCATAAAATTATTATTAATAATGTATTATGGTGCCTTAGAAAGAAACTGTGGTTCCGTAAATAAATTGTTGGCTCACTGGTCACAGTGCATTGGCAGGTTTTTGTCTGTTTTTGTAGCATGGAAGACGTAAGAGTTCTCCTTACAGAGACTTATATCCATTGACGCTTCACTAGGGGTTTCTGGGAAAACATTTCGAGGATAGGATAAGGAAGACCACGCCTCTTTTAGCTATCTTGTAAGGCGGCTCCCTTGACATCAAGCATGACCTACAAGAAGCCTTATGACATGATGCAGGATTAACACCAAACCAGTATATCTATTCGAGAGGGAACAGACTCCATGGTGGTAGCTATGTGACATTCACTAATATATAATCTTACCCCTGGATTACTACAGAACGCTAGAGATTGTCTGTCTGTTACCTAGATGTCTGTTGTCTCAAACATCATGTTCTCTCTCTATCTCAACTTGTTCTCTTTTTAAAACTAAACATTTTGTCTTTCCACCATCTACTAACCAAACCAGCCACAACCCGCACCTCTTTTCTGACCAGGGAAATCTCCAAAACATTGAATGATTCCTTCTCGCCCCAACTACTGTAACTGCCCTTTAGTCGTCTTTTTACTAAACTTCTCTCCTTTACAATCTATCCTGATTGCAGTGGCAGGACTCAGCTTTCAGTTCCAATCTGTGCCAGTCACTGCACTGGTTTCCCACCATCTTACGAATACAATCTAAACAAATCTCCCTCATCCACAAAGTTCTTCACAATGGAATTGGATATGGACAGTGGCAGGTCTTGGCTTAGGCAGCATTTTGTACTTTGATACTATATAAGAAATGGTTGGACCATTGTACAAACACTTTTACTTCCTGTGTCATCCCTTTTTTCTCATAGATTGTAATGAACCAGCATAGATTGTAAACTCTTGTGAGAAGGGTCCGCATCCCTTTCAATGTATGTCTTTTGTACTGTCTTATTCTGTTTATATAAAATAATCTGGAATCATACAAAATGATGCAAAATATGATAGATACATATTGAAAATTATTAATCTCATCACCTTAAAACAATTTGTATTTAATTTAATTCACTAATTTATTTCACTATTGGTTTTTTTTTGGGTTTTCCAGGTCCTTTTTTTCTTCCATCTCAAAACTTCTCACTTGAGTTAGCTTAGTCTAGCTCTACCTGTTACTTTTGCCATATATTCTGCCTACACAAGAAGTTATAATAAACTGCAATGGCTCGAGAGGTAAATTTAACTACTCAGAAGCAAGAATTTATTAAGGAGTCCTACCTAAAAGAGATGCATACTCGCGTCAACTGGTGGCGCCATTATAGGCAGAACTTTCCGCCATCACCACATTTAAAATCAAAAGTAAAAGATCATGTCAAGTTGCCAACTATTACCGATTCATGTATTCAGGCAAAGATGAACAGCAAAGATGATAAAAACAGTTTGGATATCGAAAATGTCCTCAACCTTAATGATGGTAGAAAAAACGATCAAATGGAGACTGGTCTAATAGAATCAGAGATGAAACCAGTCAGTCCTGAAATAAGAAGTCTACTATACCAGGGCACATCTAAAGAGGAAAAAGGGAGATATCGTTACTTAAAAATAAGGAATAGACTTGGACCAGAGGAGAAATACTGCTACCCTATAACAACAAGTTGGGTCTATGGGTGGCATCTAGGTAAGTCATCTTTTAAAGGACATCTAGAACCAGTTTATCTGTGGTAGACTGTCCTATAATGTATGCAGGGCCGGCGCTATGGGTAAGTGAGAATAGCAGGTGCCATTTTTATATATATAAAAATAACTCCTGACAGCAGTTTTACAGTTAATAGCTCTGTTTTCCTGACACTTAGAAACACAAATATAGATTCACATAAAAGAGGAGACTTTCTTCTTTCATAAGAAAAAAGAAGGGACATCATATGTGTCAAAGAGCCAAAGATACAGCTCTCTGAAATGCCCACCCCCCCTCCAGATTCTTAGCCATCACACCCCGCAGATAATGGAAATATTCACTTTATGGGGCAGATTTATCAAGCTATCTGAAATTCAGAATATTTCAGAATACCAATCACAACTCTGCTTTCATTTTACCAGTGCTCATGAATATTTTAAAGGGGAGCTGTGATTTGCTGCCATGGGCAACAAGAAATATTCTGACTTTCAGACAGCTTGATAAATCTGCTCCTATATGTTACTACATTTTGAGAAGGGATAATATCAACTAATATTTATGTTTTTTACCCTTCTCTATGCAGAACTATCTAAAAACACACTTTCTCTCTTATTGCCTATTATTTCATGATAGGTTTTTTTTTGCGAAAATTGACTGATACGATGAACAGTCGATCCTCTTTGCCTATTGTGGCTACATAATAACACTGCAACCCAGAACATGTCCTTAAAGTTATATTTAACACCAAAAACACACACATGTTCTGGAATAAAGTTTTTATTTCACACCATCCTCCATTAATTACAGCTATGTTATGACATTCTCACTCTCATTCTTATGAAGCGCGGAGGGTTCTGTTATTGTGCGGATAATAAAATGGCGCGCATCTAAAAGTGACTTATTATCTCATTAGCTTGGGTTATGGATATATAGTTATTATTTGGGTCACCATTGTGTAAGGAGCAAACAATGATAGATCTATGTAAAGCTCAGTGCAATTTTTTGGTGTCCCCTGTGGATTTAACCTTCCCTTTGCTGCATATTTTGGTGAATATACATGTGGCATGTGGGGTCTGTATGATCTCCTCACATCTTACTGTTTTAGGAAAGTGTATTTTCTTTATATGAGTATTCTGGATGTGTACATATTTTAAGGGGAAATTTTGAATGTTAATAGCCAAATACATCGCCTGGTTGTTGGCTTTCAAAATTATATAAGTTTTATGCCTTTACTTTTTATTCTGTTTTATTGCTACATTTTGCAGGTTGTGACTGTCTTAAAATTTGTAGCTGAAAAGCAGATATCTAGTTATTACAGTTTTAGTGATATTATGTGGATTTATTTATGTGAACATATCAATATGGGACATTTGTGAACTCTACACATGTCCATCTATTACATTTAGGAGATGTGAAGGTAAATATTTTCTGTTTGGAGCACATTTTTTGCTATCAAAGTCAAATTTTAAGTATTTTTTATAAAATGTTTCTGTTTGAATCAAACTGCATGAAGGCGCCTATGTCTATAAACTCTTTAATGCAATTTTGAAAATTGGACAAGTGTCTGCTTTCAGAAAATATGTGGTTTGTTGAGTTTACTTTAATTCATTTTGCTCTAATCAACTATCTCCTATCTATTTATCTATCTGTCTAGTTATGTCTCATATAATCTGACCATTTATATATCTCGCCTTTTCTCTATTTATTAATCAATCTTCTATTCAATCTTTCATATCCATCTACTTTATATATCATCTACTTTACAGTTCTGGATCTAGAAATCTCTATCATCTTTAATATTTATCTCCTATCATAATCATTATAATTAATAATTCTTTATTTATATAGCACACACAGTTTACGCAGCGCTGCACAGAGCTTGCCAGATCTGTCCCTGTCCCCATGGGGTTGATAATCTATTCAACCTACCAGTAATTTTTTGGAGTGTGGGAGGAAACCGGAGGACCCGGAGGAAACCCATGCAAACATGGAGCGAACATACAAACTCTTTGCAGATGTTGACCAGCGCTGCAAGGCTGTAGTGCTAACCACTGAGCCATTGTGCTGCCTATCAATCTTCCATCTATCTCCTATAAAATTCTCCCATATTACAGTTTTTTTACCATGCTAAAGTTAGCCTGTTGCTGACTGTGACTGGTCATAAAATAGTTTTATTTTGGGGCCCCACTTTTAGTTTTGCCCACTAGAAACGGCCATGAATGTATGCTCCTTACCTCTGGGGTGTGATGAGCCAGTTTTCAGCTAGATCCTGCAGCTAGATTATGCAAATTAGCCTGAGCCGCTCAGTCTCACATCACCTGAGTGCCTCATGGCTCCTCCACTACTTCATTTATGCCCGCCTCCAGTTCATTAATATTCACCCCTCCCGCTGCTCGCTCTGGCCAGACAGCCGGTGGTGTCATCTGGCTGTCTGGAAATCTGGCTGTCTGGCCAGAGTGAGCAGTGGGAGGGGTGAATATTAATGAACTGGAGGCGGGCATAAATTAAGTAGTGGAGGAGCCATGAGGCTTCATCCCCTAGAGGTAACAAGCATAAATTATAAAGTAGTCTACCACTGAAAAACTGGTGGTAGATGTCCTTTAAAGAGATCCTATCAAACTTTTGTATTAGTTAATACTTCTTTATGAAACATCAATTATGGAGGATCTTTCTTTGAAACCATCCCTGGGTTGTTCCTTTGTTATTCCTTTAGTGCATCTAGTTTTAGACTGTAAAACGGTGTTAATAAATCTGCCTCATTAAATTGTACGGTGTAACTTGTGACTTGCTATATTCACTGGGTTACATGTGTATATGTGTACCATAAGTCTGTTCTGCTTAGTTTATACCAATCATCTTCGCCATTAGCAATATGTGTGTATCAGGGTCGTATTGTATTAGTAATTTTTGTCATCTCTTTTGAACAGGTAATCTTGTAGATAACAGCTGCCCTCAGTACCGACGCTGCCACATTGTGAGTGACACCTTCTACAGGAAGAATGGCATACCCACTCAGCCAAAACGTACAGACATGGCCTTGTAGGCAACTGACAAAGCACAGACTGAGCCTCTATCCAAGTTTTTCTTTGTTGCTTTGTCACAATGTAGTTTCACTAGCGACAGTGCTTTCCTTACTGTGATGTGTGCATAGCGGGCAATAACATATAAGAAACCGCAAATGGACTCTCTTTTTTCTTGCAGTATTGGTTACCTTTGTGGAGATACGTGACTTACCATGCTCTTCACTAACTGACTCTATATGGGTGCTGTGGGGACACATTTGAACAAACCAAGGTTTTATAATTGTGCTGGATCTTGGGCACCAGTAGCACCAGAGAGACTCCTATGTAACTTAAATGTATTATAGCGGTGATAGAGGATAGTTTTGGAAACTAAATTACTTGTAATAAGAACCAGTGGGTCCCCCTGAATGGGCAGAATTGTACAGCTTATAATTTTGATACATCTAATTCTAGTGTGCAATGTAATATTATACTATTTGGTAGTCTTAATAAATCAAAACTATGCGTACAATATATAGTAGATGCATCCATGTACAGGATCCATAATCTTCCATGTAGAGCACTACAGATTCTAAGATGACTAGTAGCCACAAATAGAATATATTTGCTGAAATCTCAATTTCAATCAATTTAAATGTATTTAGAGATCCATGTGAGGATAACAAATGCATATGGTATAGAGTTATCAAAAGTGTCTCAAAGGAAGACAGAGCACAGGTATACTAGACAGTCTGCACCAGATTTATCAAGTGTCCGTGTCAGATGCTGAATTGTAAATCTGGCGTAAAAATATATATTATAACTTTGATCTGGTATATATTATAAAAAAATCTGGTGTATTTATTTGCTGTATTGTTTTCCACTCACCCAGCAAACTTAGCCGCACAAGAATTTTTCAGTGATATAATATATCTTTAAAATCCAGACGTGGGCGTATAAAAAAGTAGCAATTTTTTTCACAAATCGTGTTAAAGTGGTGCAATTTTGGGGTTAATAAATTCCAGTCATAAGAAAGCATGAGTAAAAGTTTAGAAAGGGTTGCAAAAAAAAAGGCACAAAAAAACAACACATGCCTGATATATCACCCTCAAAGATACATGGAACAAGTCCGAAACCCAGAAAAAGCAAAGACACATGCAAATGTCCCGATTAAGTATAAATGACTACCTTATACGTTATATTTCTGTAGAAATAACAGAAAACTGGTTTAAAAGAAAAACAGGTGTTAATGGCAATATCTTAGGTATTTAAGTTTTAATAGATGTAAAAATAACAAGTGGAGTTAAATAGATGCAAACACATGAAAGGATTACAATGAGTCAATTGTGCAGAAGATTTTTTTTTATAGATATACAGTTAAAAACACAGTAAGTAAAAGTTGATGTACTGGTAATGGTGCTTGTATATTTAAAAATATTTTCTCACATATGATTTTGTAACTGACATATTTATCTTATTTAGCTCTCAAAACTTAAAATTCGTCCTTCCATCAAACATCATTACTAATAAGGTTGTTCCACGTTGAATACTGCATTGTACTTTGCCTTGGTATGTATAAAAGTCTGAATCGGATACCATTGACTTCTTCAAGATCTAAAAGCAGCTCTGAGCCCTTAAAGGAAATCTACCACCAAACATGATAAACCAGCGGCACCTACTCATAGATCGTAGCATGTTTGTTATCCCTGGCCTCCTTCCTTCTAAAGTCAACTTTTAAAATGATGCAAATAAGCCTGAGGGGCTATCCTAGTCTTGAAATAGTACAGTGACCACTTCCTGTTGACTGCATAAGTGCTGAAGCGGTTGATACAGTATAACAGCCTGTAAAACCAAATCACAGAGGGACTAGGGTAGCTCCTTGGGCTCATAAGCATAATTTTGAAAGTTGATTTAGAAGGAATGAGGCGGTGGAATCTAGCTTGAATCTATGAGTAAGTGTCCCTGGTTTATCATGCTTGATTTTGACAGTAGATTTCCTTTACACTCCTCTTAACTATGATCCACTGTCCTCTTCCTTCTTCTTCGCAGTAAGTACAGGATCCAGCAATTCTCTGAAGCTGGTCATGTTTCTGGGGAAAACAATGTAAGAATTAATTGTTGGATTAGCATTGTATATCATCTTATAGATCATGTTTAATAATATCACTTTGGATTACACAGGAATGTGGATGGCTGGGGCTCATGCCCTGGCAAAACAAGCCACTCTCTGAAGATATGGGTATTAATATCGAGCTAGCTTAACCAATATAATGGAAAATACAGATGTAGCAAGTGTTTCTCATATGACTATTTACCATTTTAGAAACTTAGAAGAAGAGATAGATGACAGCGCTCCAAGGAAATGCAGTAAAAAATTCAACTCGTTTATTTCCACATAAGGTAAAACCACAAAGGCAGGTTAACATACGTGCCTTTGTGGTTTTACCTTATGTGGAAATAAACGAGTTGAATTTTTTACTGCATTTCCTTGGAGCGCTGTCATCTATCTCTTCTTCTTGGATTATGTGCCTTTGGTCCGTGGGGCTTTTTTGGATGAACCTTGCGCTGGTCAGCAGTCAAGTTGGAAGGTGAGCAGGAACTGTTATTTTTCATTTGTGATTTTAGAAACTTATACAATAAGATACTATAGTGTTACATGAATGCACATGAATGTGTGCAGTTTCCAGGCCACATACAAGGGAGCATGATCTCATGTTTGCAGTCCACCACACCACCAATGCCAATACAAAATGGCTCACAAAGTAAGGAGACCAATAAAACTTAACTTTTACTATAAATGTTCAAAACAATTCATTGTCTGTATATCATACATAAGGTAAATGGAACCAACATGTACATGAAACACCATCAGGAGTATATGTCAGCGTATACATAATTTTACATAAATCTGATAGTTGTGATAGTTGGGTAGATCTTACCAGAAGCTGTCCTGTGAGGAGCAGTCTTAGGGGAAAAGACAATGGGGCAGATTTATCAAGTGTCTGAAAGTCAGAATATTTCCAGGGACTTTGACCCATTGGGGCAGATTTATCAAGTGTCCGAAAGTCAGAATATTTCCAGTTGCCCCTGGCAACCAATCACAGCTCAGCTTTCATTTTACCGGTGGTCATGAATATTTTAAAGGGGAGCTGTGATTGGTTGCCAGGGGCAACTGGAAATATTCTGACTTTCGGACACTTGATAAATCTGCCCCAATGGGTCAAAGTCTCGTCGACACAGACTCACCCTCGTCCTAGCCTGTTCCCTAATTCCCAAGTTAATTGCTCCTGCCCTGACAAGGACAGTCCCATACTTGACCCTATCCTACGTGTACTATCCCTCAATTGTAGTGCTGATGTTGGAGCCCTGAGGGGACAGCAGAATGTGGGCGATTGCCCATTGCCGTCTGAATCCCCCACAAAGAAATGGTTCAGATTCTTTTGTCTGTGTCGCTCTGTTGCTGTGAAGGACCCTGGCTGCATGTAATGACATCACACCACCTGTGTCCCTGCACAGAGCTGCGGCTCAGTAGAAGAGCCAAGAGGAAAAGAAGAAGACAAAAGCGGCAATGTGGAAGCATGACTTGAGGTAAGTAATTGCTTTATTTCTGGGCACATACTTAAAATAATATAAAAACAATAGGGGGCTGCATATACATAACTGTATACTGTATCCTGGCAATATGGGAGGTGAGCTGGACTTAGTTTAACAGAGTTGGCTGTATATGATATAACCACGGGGACTAGATATTATATAATCAGGGAGGTTGTATATTATATAGACATGGGTACGGGCTGTATAGAATGTAACTTGACGGTGAGGCTATATATCAATACTGTATATAATTAAAGTGGGTGGGAGCAGGATTTTTATAAAAGGATTTTTTTTGGGGGGATCTGTATTTAGGAGAGCTATATATAGAGGCCGGATGTTAATTAAACTATGGGACCCCTATATAAATGAATTAGGAGGAGAGGGCTAATTTATATTTATAAATTAGGGGTATGCTGTATATGATATGTCTGCTGAGGGGGGCAGTTTAGAAATTTTGACCTCAGACAGCAAATATAATCAGCCCTGTCTGTGCCAGTCTACCTTGTAGAAGATCTTAGGTTTCATGTCTTCCGAGTGGATTACCTGTGCCATCAAGGAAATTCCACGTGGCATCATTGCACATGCATCAGCATTTTGAACATAACCGCACAATTACAACATTTTAGAAGCCTCAACACCAGAAGAACACATAGGGCTGTGTTAAGGAGCAGAGGTGCCAAGTTGCGATGAGGATAACTTGACCAGGGCCGGCTCCAGGTTTTAGTGGGCCCCTGGGCGACAGAGCCCTAGTGGGCCCCTTTATTG
Organism: Engystomops pustulosus; assembly: GCF_040894005.1. NCBI lineage: Eukaryota > Metazoa > Chordata > Amphibia > Anura > Leptodactylidae > Engystomops > Engystomops pustulosus. The sequence goes on from NC_092414.1 coordinate 134,203,843, forward strand.
GCCGCCCTCCAGTAGTCACACTGCCCCCCCATCCTAGTGTACACACTGCCCCCCTCCTCCTGTATACACACTGCCCCCCCTCCTGTATACACACTGCCCCCTGTATACACCGTGCCCCCTCCCCCTGTATACACACTGCCCCCTGTATACACACTGCCCCCTTCCTATATACACACTGCCCCCTCCTCCTGTATACACACTGGCCCCTCACCTGTATACACACTGTCCCCCTCCTGTATACACACAGCCTCCTGTATACACACTGCCCCCCTCCGTTATACACACTGCCCCCTTCCTGTATACACACTGCCCCCTTCCTGTATACACACTGCCCCCTTCCTGTATACACACTGCCCCCCCTCCTGTATACACACTGCCCCCCCTCCTGTATACACACTGCCCCCCTCCGGTATACACACTGGCCCCCTTCCTGTATACACACTGACCCCCCTCCTGTATTCACACTGCCCCCTTCCTGTATACACACTGCCCCCCCTCCTGTATACACACTGCCCCTCCTCCTGTATACACACTGGCCCCTGTATACACACTTCCCCCTGTATACACACTGCCCCCCCTCCTGTATACACACTGCCCCCCCTCCTGTATACACACTGCCCCCCTCCTGTATACACACTGCCCCCTGTATACACACTGCCCCCCTCCTGTTTACACACTGCCCCCCTCCTGTATACACACTGCCCCCTCCTCCTGTATACACACTACCCCCCTCCTGTATACAAACTGCCCCCCCCTCCTGTATACACACTGACCCCCCTCCTCCTGTATACACACTGCCCCCCTCCTGTATACACACTGCCCCCCCCCTCCTCCTGTATACACACTGCCCCCTGTATACACACAGCCCCCCTCCCTGGCCCCTGTCATGTCTCCCCTTCACCTGATGCAGCTCTCTCTCCGCTTGGTCACTGCTTTCCCCGGCAGGTCATGTGACCATGACATCATCAAAGGTCCTTCAGCCTTCAGCCTCCGGGGAAAGCAGAGACTGCAAATGCAGAAAGGAATCTCCCGGGCAGCGGGGCAGATGTCCTGCTGACCCGGGGAGATCCGGGGGCCCGACTGCGCCCCTGCAGTACTCCGGGGCCCCGGCACTTGCCCGGGTGCTGGCGCCGGGCCTGAACTTGACCCTTTACTTTTCATTGACATGCTAATATGCTGTCTGATGCAATTTTTCTCCACTGTGCTGCCATTAGAAACTACAAGAAAATCAGCATGGTTCATGTTGTCTTAAGCCCTATTCTGCACTGTAAATAGTTTTATCAGCATCATTGAGTTGACAGGTTCTCTCCAAATAAGTCTTCAAATTGAGAAAAAATAAAGTTAAAAATATTATACATCAAGCATTAGAAGAATAGACCAGGGCATGTATCTGTATTTACCTGTCTCTCCTGGTTTGCATGATGTATGTACGTTCCCGTTTCACTTTCTCCAGATGCTCCTTCACTACTGACTTTTGTCGCTCCACATCTCTCTGTATATGTTAAAATGAGAGAAATAAGATGTAACTGAGGATTTTATGGAACTCAAAAATAGAGTGATTTCTGAATACTAAAACTATCTTTGAGCTTTTGTGCCCTATTAGGATTTTCAGATCCACTTCTATAAGCTCTAGTCCAGAGCCCATTCAAAGTGCACCATGTACCGGTAGTTCTTTTTCTCTTCTTAAAATCTGTACTCATCAGATATGAGAAATGCTTTTATCCCAGAGTGAGTGTATTGGTTACATAATAAATCCTCTTCCCATCTTTCCAATGAGAGTCAATGGCTCAGAAATCAGTCAATAGCTTATAAATTTAGGGATATGATTTATATTTATTTATATCCATGCTTTATATGATATTTTATATAGACTTTATTAGATATATTGTGGCCAATCTAATGAACACAAAGATAAGACACGTACAGACTCTTACTCTAATGTGAATTCGTGTGGCCAAGAATTATTTAAGTAACCTCTGAAGCTGATAAATGAGGTTGTGTGTACTAACATGATGGACGTTTACACCATGCACATAACCAGTCAGACCTGTACACACAAGGGGTTATGTAGAGCATTGGAAGTGTGGAATGTTACATGCCTTCTCTTTATTTACACTGGAAATAAAATTTGGCACAAAAGGGCAGATTTACTAATCCTCTAGTCTAGTCTAGTTTTTTCAAATCAATGAAGTCCAAAACGCACCCGTGTTTATCGTGTTTGATGTCAGATTAAAAATGTGCTGTATTTTGCTGCCCAATCTATATTTATTCTATATACCAATTGGTAAAATTGGTGAGAGGGCATATTAAGCCTATGCTTTACTGCCAGACTTCACCCATTTCCCACTTGGCTACAAATTTGTAAAGAAAGACAAAAAAAAGGCCTAAAACACTGTAAACTGATTTTGCTGCACATTGAGCCACAATTCTGACCCATGTTAAAGAGTAAATCTCTCCTAATACATATTCTCAGGTTATCTCTTGTAATTGTACACCCACCTCAGCCAAAGGTTCTGGAGACAGTTGAGGGGATCTTCTCTGTGTTATGTCCATTAAATCCAACTCAGATTTTCGGTTGCGGGCTATTGAAAGTCGTTCTTGAAACTAGACCGGAATATAATTTTCATTAAGCATGTTACAGTATGTTATTGGACTGTGGTGCCTAATGTCAAAAAAAGAACTTGCTAAATATTTAGAGAAAAAATCCAGGAAATGTTTGTTATGTATGTGCGACCACACAACACAGATATAAGAGAGTACTAGGCAAAGTCTAAGAACATAATAATTTACAGTTTATACTAACCAAACATTGAAAAGTAATACCTTTCCAGTACAAGTCTTTGCTGTGGACAGCTTGGAAAAGGAGACACATTACTACATCATCATGTCTTCATCCAAGCTGTCCACAGCAGCTGCACAGTGTGAAGGGAGATGAAGCTCCTTGCTCCACCACAGTGTTCTACTCTGTGTCCTGAGGATTGAAGGCTCTGCTGGACGACACAGTTCAGGAATTGAAAATATAGCTATTAAGCTTTTATGTTGTAGTTTACCTACCCTTAACATCTGTCTTCTTCTGTCACTGGCGCATTTTAATTCCGCCTCCCTCTGTAAATTACGCAATCTCTGCATGGCTTCCTGTTGCTCTCTCAGAGACAGTCGGATGAACACTTTCTCCCGCTGAAGTATTGCCTGACCAGATGGCAGAGAGCAAATCTGTTGGATGTTATTGCTTACCACACATTCCTATAGACAAAGACGCAGGATATTTCTCCCAGCACTGACATTTTATAGTGACATTATATTATGATAGTATATATTTAAGGGTTTTCTTCGGATAGAACTCCCACTGATCTAATCACTTCAGAGAGCCCCATCAATTTCACCAAACATGTAACTATCTGATGAATGTACAGCTGGTCCCATAACAATACAGCAAAGTTGAACAGCATATTTTGGGCAAAGATGTCCAAATACTTTATATCATTTTTTTCAGCCTCACCTTTCAAGTTTTCAGTCATCATAAATTGATTATTTGCAGGTTCGTTTGAAATTTGTAATGGCACCATTTTTTATGTTTTTAATTTACAGTATTTACCATGCAGTATAAATTACATGATTTTGCAGAAAAAGGTGGAGTTTTATTGGTGCCAATTTGGTGGGTTTATGATATTTATGGGCTTTTTTCCACATTTTCTTACGGTTGTATTTGCAGTTATTTGATACATATGGCAAGGACATATGGTATGGTGTCCTCCACTACAAGAAATACTTGTACCAATTTTTGACCCAAATGACTGTAGGGGTATGTGATTGACATAGTGGATTTATAGAATATAATAGATTATGAGATAGCAACTATCCGTCATCTCAAAAGCCCTGTATGACAGTAAATAGTGTGTGGCGTACACATAGGTGTTAGTGTCCAACACCAAACACAGCTGTCTCTTGTATTCCTTTCCACTCTCAAGGGGGTCAGTGCCTATTGTACAAAAGACCCATCTGGCTGCAAGTGCTTTTAAATGCACTCTCAGAAAAACATTTCAAATACAATTTTAATGAATAATATAAGTTACTTTTTAACTTATTGGGACTGATAGATAAAGAGTATTAAAAGCTGCTTGGTCAAGCTCTTTCTCCTATACAAGCGCCACCCCATGTGATCCAGGGCATTGGGAAGTAGATTACTTAGCTCTGCAAGAGAACTTTTTAACCACAGGATCTAAATAGATAACTTCCATCTTTTCTCTCCTTCCGGCTGGAAGCATAGTACTGGCCTGGTAGAAAGCCTGGTTGGAGACGATTGGCCCCAGAATCACAAGCACTGCCAATTCATCTCCTTAGAGATTTTGAACCAGATAATGGGGATGAGAATAGGCAGCGTGGTGGTTACATTTCTGTAGATGTATATCTAATACTGGTTAAGGCTACATTCACACCAACGTATGGGGGACGTATATACGGCCGACGTATATACGGCCGATATACGTCCCCCATACACCCCTATGGGCGCAGCACACGTGCGGCACCGTACCATTCCGTACCCGGGAAAAAGATAGGACCTGTCCTATCTTTTCCCGTAATACGGGGCCGTGCGCCATAGGCTGCTATGGAGAGGGGCGGGGGTGAGCTGCGCTCACCTCCTCTTCCTCTCCCCGTACACTGCCGTTGCCCGCTACGGTACGGTACGGGCGGGCAACGGCAGTGTGAATAGAGCCTAATAAATATCTTTTTCTGGTATCTACTGTATATAAGTAATAAATCTAAAGATTATTCAAGAGAAAAAGTGCAACACTCCTTTTGTCATTCAAGGCATAGTACCATGCATGACATAGAACTGTGTGGAAATGACTACAGATTTCTGTACTAAACAGATAAATATTCCTCATTGTCTTAATTACCTCTTACAGTAAATCTCAACACATCCAATTCAACTCAAATTGTACAAACTTTAAATGGGGTTTTCCAGCTAAATAAAAACATTTTGAAAACTGCTCTTGTTAGGTGTCCTATCATATAAAAATTCTACTCTCACTCATTGATCTACACTGGTGAATCAGGCGAGTGCCAGCTCAGCCACTGATGTGCTAAGCGGACATCTCTAAGTCTGTACTGAGACACCATAGAAAAGAAACCAGTGTGGATTCAGGCATTGGAAGAATTAGATTTAGGACACCAATTAATAAATATTTATTTTTACTGGAAATCCCTTTAGTTCACCTCTTTTGTACGTTATTTACCTATTCTATGCCATATGAAGACTAAATCAAGATTCTGTTTTATATCAATTCTATTTTCAAGGTTCTGGATACTAATTTCTTTACTGTATTCTAAATAAAAAAATCTCACCTGATTCTTTGTCGCATGACTTGCTTCTGGGATGCTCTGCAGAGTGGATGATTTCACTTGTGAATTGTCAAAGGTATGCACAGGACACGACAGCTGTTTCTAGTAGATAGAAAAGGTGTATTGTCTGGAAGTTATAAAACTGAATATTGAGGAAAGGTTTAAAATGATTGTTTTAGTGAATAAAAGTTGGACATTATGGTTACATGATGGTTATATTGTACTTCATGAGTCATTGTTATGTTTATAATAACTTTTCATCTTCACAAAGAATAAAAAATCAGGATCCCAAACCAGACTTTGATCATGGTAGCTATAGGCCTAGCATCATGAGTTTCGGCACTCAACATATTGAAGTAAGCACTTTGTAACCATATAATTCTATCTAATTCTAGCAACCACTCCTGTCTTGTTATAGAAATCATGAACACTTACTTCTTATGATTCTTTGCAGATTGCACAGACATTATGGTTCTTATTTTGGCCAACAAATTGTATTTTGCTATGTATTATGTATGTATCATGGTTTACCAATATCTTAGGTATACCCCAGGTATCGGCTGGTATACCTATGGAGTTATGTTAAAGGATTTGTCCACTGTACTTCATGTATTTTGTAATGTGTTTGTAATGTATATATGTGTGTGTGTGTTGGGGGAGGGGGGATGCAGGATGTTAGGTAACTATCATTCCTATACATAAAATGGCCGCAGATGGAGGGTCATGTGATCTCTAACCGTATTGGGACTTTTCATCTTATGGACTACAATGTGATCTCTAACTGTCTCTAAATCCCTAACCTTGTGATAGCATTTCATTACATAATATATTCTACAAAGCCCATATAAGTCCCCCCTTTATTATACATGAACCAAATAGCAAGGTCTTTTAATCTTGGCCTATTATTACTATTTGAATGATTATTGAAAGTGCATAATACATACCTCATTCCTCACTAGAACGCCGTTTGCTGGTACTTGAGCCATATGACCAAAAAAGTTACTAGTCTGCATGGTGCTCACTGCAGCCACTGCTACAGTCTGATTGGCCGCCTCCCAGAACTTTAACCATGGAGCTTGTTTCTGTAGAAAGTTAAGAATGATCTTGATGTTAGAAGAGGATCTGCTGCAGATTTTAATGGAGAAAGAGAAAATGGTACTATAAATATATATTCAGAGACATGTCTAATAGAAGAGATTTATTGAAAAGTGGCCAACCCTTTTAAACTCAGCCTACTAGAAGGCAAAGTAAAAATTGATCAGCATCAACACTGTGATAAATCTGGTACAAATTTTTAATCTAACGCTGCATGATCTTACTTTAATAAATCTGCCCCAATGTGTACAGTGATGTCAGAGCTAGGGAGCAGTATAGAGTGATGAAACAGATAATGGACTACAGCCATAAACACAGGGATGTAAGAGCACAGTAAATGAGGTCCCAGTGTTTCATAGTAAACATACAATGCTATTAGCAGAGGATGGGAGTCCCTGCATTACATAGAACTATAATGCAAGAGCGTTCCCTCTGCCGGCCAAACAGCCGCGGCTGTTCAGGTGCGGTTGTTCGGCCGACAGGAGGAACGCCCTTGCATTATATTTCTATATAATACAGGGACTCCCATCCTCTGCTCTGTGTCTAGCCAGTGGGATCATGCCACTATGCGGAACGTTTACATGGGCTGCACACGTTCATGTGAAATTATCCTCATACTGTGAAGTCTTCAGAGAGGGTTATTTCAGACAGTAATGTGTTAAAACCACAGTGAGGTTAAGTGTTGATTTATAGAACAGACTTAAGGTGGTTGAATGTGTATGGTATATAGATTTTAACTTACTTGTTTATTGATTGCCATTCCATGTTTCCCAGCTTCCTCCGCACTGGTCATGTAAGGAATTGGCAGTTGATTTAGCTTCATTGTATGTTCTGTGGCAATCTGACTATCACATCTTTTTTCTTCTGCATTGATGTCTTTCTTGTCTATTTCAAGATCCATCAACACCTTTTCATTTACACTTCCTTCAAGCTTGGGATCTACTTCACAATTTCTGTATTTCACTTGCACCTTTAATGATGACTCTTCAAAGCTCAGCAGCTCATCAGCTTTTTCTGACCCTGCAGTGTTTCCTGCCTCGGACAGGTTTAGATCATTTGACTGCATTACATCTTCTCTTTCTTCTGCATCGTCCCTTTTTCTCTTTATCACCCCATTCTTTATATAACTCCTCAGAGTTTGCATCTCCAAATCTTTCATCTCTGGACTGCTTAGCTGCTCGGTCTTGATTCTGTCAGATTCCTGGTGTATTTCAACATTTAACTCATTCTCTGTTTGTGTCAGTCTGTCTTTATTCATACTGTCGTCATTGTTTTCACCTGTTACTGATTCCCTTATAGCCCGGCCTGTCTTATGCATCTCACACATATTATGTTCAGAAGATAGCTGACATAAAAGAAATACAAAATTTAATAACAATACAAAATCTGAAAATGTATTTCACTTGAGTTGTAAAAAAACACAGACAAATATCTACAGTATATGTCCAACTATACCATGTCACCATAGCTAATAGTTAGGCTGGCTGCAAACTAACATGCTCAGTCTGGGGCAATGCACAATTGAATAGATCCTGTGAACTTAGTGAATTAAGATGCAAGGAGTCCCTGCCTGCCGGGGGAGTCCCTGCCTGCCTGCCGGCCGAAACTATAAGGTCTGCTGTACATGTCCATGTACAGGGCTGGATTATTGGGAGGGCACCTGGGGTGTGGACCCAGGAGGTCCCTACCAGTGAGAAGAGGGCCACCACCCTCCTGTCTGCCGCATCTACTGATGCATAATAGGCAGTATCAATGTGCTAATACTGCCAAGTCCCATAGAGTACAGGGAGTCTCTGCCTCTGCTATACAAGTTCCTGATCTTGGAGCTGAACGGTGTTAGAGGGCAGAGTCACATGGTGAAGGGGCAGAGCTACAAATGTGAAAACTGTGGCCTCCTATGTACTGTAACATCGCTGTGATTTCCCGTATTGTGACATCTCTGTATGTATTATCCCTACACTGCGACATCTACCACCAGTAGACCAGCATTGACCGTATATTGGGGATGTTTGTTAGCTGTTGTTCTTTTGGTTAGCAAACATACCCATGTCTTTCTATAGGCTCAGACCCATGCCTGCGTTTTCCACAATGCCGTGAGTTAAATGACTTCCAATGCCACAAATTATAGGGCATGTAACATTCCTGCCTAAGTTTGCGGATTGGGGACTCCTCTTCTACTATCTACCGAGAAGAACTCACACACCAATGATACTTGGCTGCATACAACAGACAATGGCCCGCATTTATCAAAACTAGTACAGTACCCCCTGCACTGCTGTGGAAGTGTGCACCATTATTTTCTGGGGCACTTTGTTCATGCTGCAGAATTGTGTTGCAGACACAATTGTGGCACACGTCAGTAATAAATTTGACTCAAGCTCCGACCAAGCACGAACAAGCCCAGTGGTGTAACAAGACTCTATTGGTCCCTGGTGCAAACTTTGGATCGGGCCCCTATTTACTTAAACACTCACAGAACCTTATATGTAGTGTCCATCAGCCTCCCTTATTCCAACAGCTCTTATTTAAGAAATGCACACAGCAGCCCCCTTAATGAAATGTCAGCAGAGGCCCCCTTAATGGAATGTCCGTAGACGCCCCATTAATGAATCGTCCATAGACGCCCCCTTAATGATGTGCTCACAGCAGCATCCATAATGAAATTTAACAGAGCCCCCTTAATGAAACAAAAACAGTAAACTCTGTACTCATCTCACCCACCAATCCCACAGCTTCCTCTTCTCTATGGCAGCAGAGAGGGCAGATGCACGTCCATCCGTGCACCTTAGCCGCACACACACTGTATGACGCAGCAGTAGCGCCCAATGATGATGTCATTAGTATGCGCAGACATGGCACAGAAAAGTACATGTGGCTGCCTGCGGCGTTATTGCAATCAATTGTATGCGTGTCTGACGCATACGCATGACGCATACAATTGATTCTCCTCACATCTGACAGGAAACTCAGACTGCCGGCTGAACAAGACCCTTGAGATGCACATTTTTTCTGTCTTGTCGGACATAGTGCAGCCGAGACACAAAACAGTTTACATGTCTTTTCAGTGCAAAGTCAGATAGAAAACTGGCACAAACGCTTTTAATAGATGTGGGCCACTGTTATTTAAAGCAGTCCTGTCTACTACACTGTGCTTGGTCTGTGGATTACGACCAGCACACAGTCCCATTTCCAAGAACTAGGTATATTCAAGTGCAGACAGACTTAGTCATTTTATATTATCATGTACATAGAACCTTTTTTTAAAGGGATCACTATTTTGTAAGAAAAAAATTAAAAATATCTACATGTGTAAATGCTACAAATCTCATTCAAATAAATGTAACCGATAGGGGCATATTTAGTGGAGCTGCGCCCAAAAACAGAAATGTGGCACAGACACTTCTTAAATACCTGTGCAAGCAGTTTGCACTAGAGAGGACTTACAAAATACACCAGAAAATTGGCGCATGGCCCTTAGTAAATGTGCCCCATAGTCTCTGGTTTTTATGCAGTGTAAACATGCATACAAGTGTGCAGCAAGTAAACTGAGCATAAATAAACACAGTGGGGGGAATTTATCAATAGAGGGGCTGCTTACGACAGTTCTATGTCTGTCTTTGGAGATCTGCTGCAGTCAGATTCATTAAAGTGGCTTTACCCCTTGATAAATCTGCTGCCAGTGTTTTTTGCTTTGAGGGTTGTTTGCGACAGTTACATGAAAAGTTGCAAAAACCCCGACAAAAGTCACAACATAGACCAGGGTAGGGACTGGCGTAAACTTGTGCCAAAAGTTGTGCTGAAATGGATATTTGTAGCATATCGCAAATCATGAATTCAGTCGTATAGTAAAAACTAGACAATGCAAATAATGAATTTGTCGCAAGCATGGTCTATGTCAAAGTGACTTTGAACTGTCCTATGTTCATTTGGCGCATTTTGGAAACTCACAAAACAGCATTTGCACCACAAGTGCGCCAAAACAACACCAAACATAGACCAAAACCCCAATGATAAATCCCCACCTAGTGACTTTAATGTTTCAATTTACCTTGATTTTATGCATCACAATGGATTTCCATTTTGCCAGTGAATTATTAGTTGCCTGCCTATGGCTCACTTTTAAGCTATAAGAGGTGTTTGAAAGAGTGTCCTCTGGCATAGTCTTCTCTATGCCTACCATGGACTCAAGTCTTGCAGGTGAATCTGTCAATGGTTGTTTTATTACCTGAAAAGAATTAAATAAATAACGATTAGTTATCGGAGAGAATTTTATAATGTTTTCAAATATGTATGTATCAAAAGTTCAAAGAAAGGTAATCTACCATAAAAATCCATCATGATTAGAGATGAGCGAGCACTAAAATGCTCGGGTACTCGTTATTCGAGACGAACTTTTCCCGATGCTCGAGTGCTCGTTTTGAGTAACGAGCCCCATTGAAGTCAATGGGAGACTCGAGCATTTTTCAAGGGGACCAAGGCTCTGCACAGGGAAGCTTGGCCAAACACCTGGGAACCTCAGAAAAGGATGGAAACACCACGGAAATGGACAGGAAACAGCAGGGGCAGCATGCATGGATGCCTCTGAGGCTGCTTAAATGCACCATTATGCCAAAATTATGGGCAACAGCATGGCCATGACAGAGTGACAGAATGAAGCTAGATAGCATCTAAAACATCCAATAATTGACCCTGACACTATAGGGGACGGCATGCAGAGGCAGCGGCAGCAGCGGAAGGCTAGAGAGTGGCATGGCGACATACCCTAAATGGACTCAGGCTTCAAACCAATGGGTAGCAGAGAGGAACCAAAGGAGGTGAGCAAGAAGCGCTCAAATAATATCGGTACATGATAAAAGTTTGCCAGTATATTTTGTGGATTACACAGCAGGGTGGCGACAAAGTTAACATGGAAGCCATGAAAACAATCCAAAATTCTGCCTGACACAGCTCGTTTGATAAGGGGACGATGTATGGAGGCAGTGAACTAGTAGTAGATTAAAGGTGCTGCAGTTAAAACTATGTTAGTTGTTTCTTGGCATGGAGCTGGCGCTCCGCTGCCAGGCGAGCTTTCGCCAATCCAAGCCCCTGTCTCTAGGCTACTCCCCAAACAGCACTTCTAAGAACCTTTCAGATAAGGATTTGGAGGTATAGTAGGCCTTTGAGACCTGGACCGAGGTAGGCCCCGCAATCCTCTGCGTCGGCAGTATATGACCAGCCCCAGGGTCAGACTCGGTCCCAGCCTGCACCAAGTTAAGTGTAGTAGCGTTCTTATAAGTTTGGGATATGGCGGGTGAGGGGGATGTAAACAGATGCGCAAGAAGCGCTGAAATAATATCCGTAAATGGTAAAAGTTTGCCAGTATATTTTGTGGATAACACAGCAGGGTGGCGACAAAGTTAACAAGTTTGTTGTGGAAGCCATGAAAACAACCCAAAATTCTGCCTGACACAGCACGTTTGATAAGGCGGGCATGTATGGAGGCAGTGAACTAGTAGTAGATTAAAGGTGCTGCAGTTAAAACTATGTTAGTTGGTTCTTGGCATGGAGCTGCCGCTCCGCTGCCAGGCGAGCTTTCGCCAATCCAAGCCCCTGTCTCTAGGCTACTCCCCAAACAGCACTTCTAAGAACCTTTTGTATAAGATCAAGTGTAGTAGCGTTCTTATAAGTTTAGGATATGGCGGGTGAGGGGAATGTAAACAGATGCGCAAGAAGCGCTGAAATAATATCCGTAAATGGTAAAAGTTTGCCAGTGTATTTTGTGGATAACACAGCAGGGTGGCGACAAAGTTAACAACTTTGATGTGGAATCCATGAAAACAACCCAAATTTCGGCCTGACAAACCTCGTTTGATAAAGGGACGATGTATGGAGGCAGCTATATGGACGACTTTTGGAGGTACCAACAAAGAGAGACCAAGCGGAGTGTGTATAGGCCAAAAAATATACAAATCTTTATTCAATAATGACTACGAACTCTACAAGACATGCACGAATCTTAAAACCCCTAAAAAGTACCAAAGTACATACAATCTGACCCATGTATATGACCACAATAGGTCTATACATAACACATGACCCAAAAAAGACAAGGTAAATAGTCTAATTTTGCCCTGAAAAGAAAAAATAAATACATTAATGTGGAAGGGAGCGGTTGTGGCACAATAGTTCAAAACTGTAAATCAGTAGTAATTCCCTTGGACAAAATGCATGTGATATGACAGGAGCAAAAGGAGGCACGCTCTAAAGTAGATACAGGTTTGTTGTTAATGTATGGTTACCCATCCATATGGTAGATCCCGAGTGGAGCGTGCACCGAGGGTGATGTGGGTAAGAAAATCCCCACGCGTTTCGTCGCTAGATGCGACTTCCTCAGGGGTCCATATTAAGTTGGCGGATCCGCTTTAGACATAGAGGCTACCCTAGGAGAGTCATCTCCAAAGCATACCTCAGAACTGCACATAGCAGCCGTGATCAACTCCTGCGACCACGTGAGAAAACCACGGATTTCAAACTGGGAGTCATAACAACGTATAATAACCAATGGGAGGACGTCAGAAAAATTCTAATGAGCAATTGGAATATCTTGAGAGCGGAAAAACGCTTAAATCCCTGGATTTCTGAAAAACCATCCTTAATTGCAAGGAGAGCAAAGAGTCTGAAAGACAACCTGACAAGAAGCCATTTTCAACGGAATAAAAGAACCTTGGGACGAGGTGGGAAGATCAAGGGCTCCTACGCATGTGGAGGGTGCACGGTCTGCCCCCTGATGACACCGCTGAAACGGGTTACCAATCCCATCAACCACAGATCTTTCAACCTTTACCATTACATCAACTGTAAGAGTAAAAATGTGATTTACGGCCTCATATGTCCATGTGAGAAAATGTACGTGGGCCAAACAACACAAGAATTAAGAAAGAGGATACAACAGCATCTTTCGAGCATTCGGAACTCCACGAAATACTTCAATCAGGGTAAGGTCCTTTCCACTGTCGCAACACACTTTAGACTCTTCCATGGGGGGTCAACACATGGAATTAGAGTGGTGGGGTTGGACTTGGTATATAACAACATTCGGGGTGGCGACTTGGTTCCCGAGCTACTACGAAGAGAAGCTCGCTGGATCTTTAACTTAGGATGTATTGCACCCACAGGTATCAATGAGGATCTCCTCTTCTCAGGATTCTATAAGCAGCGATAGAAGGTGCATTTATCCGTCGGTGAGTATAATTTAGTAATAGCCCCTTTTTTATACTGTATTGTTTAACAGTTCACGTTTATACACAATTTCTTCATATTTTGTCCATACATCACACATGTACACATATAGGTTCACATATATATACATATTCCAGGATTTTACCAGCACGGCATACATCCGGCACTGCAAGGATGTTACACACCAGGATACACGTATATACCATGTACAATACTAAATTAATCAACACTTTCCCAATTTTCGGGCGTATTTAAGGTTTAGGTTAATATACACATGTAAGTCACCATTCTTTTCAACACATTCTACCTACCCGGGTGGGTGTCCCTCCCGTAATCTTGGACCCTTATGGTCCCTTACCACATTTCACTCAGGACCCTTAAGGTTCACACCCCTTCTGGTCCGGCTTTCGGGCCCCTCTCACCTTACACTAATTTTTTCAATTTTTTCATTTTTCCCGTTTCACTTTCCCGTTCACTTTTGGGTTCCCCATTCCCTCTTTCCACTTTCATTTCCCTCTCTTTCTTGTGCCCTCTTTCTCTCTTCTTTCTTCTTTCTTCTTCTTTTCTTTCTTACTTTCTTTCCTGGATGTTATGTATCGCAGAATACCAAGTGCAATAAACAGCTGGTCTACGAATAATGTTAACAACGATACATCTTCTTTTTTAAGAACAAGTGAATTGATGTACGATATAACCATCTGAAACTATTACAACGTCCCGAGTAATACTCACCTCGAATCCTTGCCTCCTGACTGTCGACGCTCTCCTGTAGCTCTGTTGGACTTCTTCTGTTTGGGCCCCCACTCCACTGGGGGTTGGGGATACATCAAGGGACCTACTGGTCTAAGAGGATAACACAATCAAGAACACAGGAACCAACTTATGAGAGACACAAGTTTCACTGTGCAAGACAATGCTGCACAAGTTAAAAGAATACTTACGGATGTTTTCCAGTGACCCATCAAAACCACTCCACCAAATCCTAGATGACTTTTAGGAGTTCTTTCTTTCTCCACTAAATTGACTGCTGATGCTCTGGTGGCAACATGGATGACACATAATTTGATAAATGTATTTATATATTTGTTCATTATCTACTTTTGATATATTGATTAAGCAATCTGTTTCATTCTGCATGACATGCGCTTTTTTAATTGCCCTCCCCAGGGTGCTAGCCAAAATCCGTTCCTTTCTACCTCCACAGGTTTATGCATTATTGTATCCTGACTTTACCGTTGAGAGGCATCAAATTTTAATTTGTTCCCTATCTTTCTGTTTGCACAGAAATTATATCATGTACCGCCTGATGGTGTAATTACTGAATAATGTATCGGCGCCTGCGCATGGTGTAAGATCGTTGCCGGCAATACTTTGTACTAGCAGGGCGTACGCATGCGTTATGTCGCCGGCTCACAAGTCTCGCGCGACTTGTCACATGACTGATCACATGACTTTACTCTCGCGAGATTTTGAACAGGTCACATGACCAGCGGCTGTTTAGCGTGATGCCGCGAGTGTTTGGAGCTCCACTCACAGCTGCAACATTAATAGGAGGTATGTGAATGGCTAAAGTTTTCACCCTGGGGAGGGGCACATGTGTATTTAGGTCAAACGGCGATCTATTGTGCCACAACCGCTCCCTTCCACATTAATGTATTTATTTTTTCTTTTCAGGGCAAAATTAGACTATTTACCTTGTCTTTTTTGGGTCATGTGTTATGTATAGACCTATTGTGGTCATATACATGGGTCAGATTGTATGTACTTTGGTACTTTTTAGGTGTTTTTAAGATTCGTGCATGTCTTGTAGAGTTCGTAGTCATTATTGAATAAAGATTTGTATATTTTTTGGCCTATACACACTCCGCTTGGTCTCTCTTTGTTGGTACATTTGTATATAGAGTGTTGTGGCCGCTTTGGATACACTTCAATTAAAACTTTGCTGTGCAGGTTTCATTTATCTGTTTATACCGACTTTTGGAGGTAGCAATGGAGACAACGTGTGGAGGCTGCTATGGAGACAATTCAATTTGGATAGTGCCTGTATGTGGCAGTCCAAAAAATTTTTCAAACCAGAGGAGCAGGTAGGTGGCCCTCCAGAAAAATGGAATAGATTGAGTGCCTGTATGTGGCAGTCCAAAAAAGTTTTTAAACCAGAGGAGCAGGTAGGTGGCCCTCCAGAAAAATGGAATAGATTGAGTGCCTGTATGTGGCAGTCCAAAAAAGTTTTTAAACCAGAGGATCAGGTAGGTGGCCCTCCAGAAAAATGGAATAGATTGAGTGCCTGTATGTGGCAGTCCAAAAAAGTTTTTAAACCAGAGGAGCAGGTAGGTGGCCCTCCAGAAAAATGGAATAGATTGAGTGCCTGTATGTGGCAGTCCAAAAAAGTTTTTAAACCAGAGGAGCAGGTAGGTGGCCCTCCAGAAAAATTTAATAGATTGAGTGCCTGTATGTGGCAGTCCAAAAAAGTTTTCAAACCAGAGGAGCAGGTAGGTGGCCCTCCAGAAAAATGGAATAGATTGAGTGCCTGTATGTGGCAGTCCAAAAAATTTTTCAAACCAGAGGAGCAGGTAGGTGGAGCTCCAGAAAAATGGAATAGATTGAGTGCCTGTATGTGGCACTCCCAAAAATTGTTTAAAACAGAGGACCGGGTCGGTGGCCCTCCAGAAAAATTAAATGCATAAAGTACTATAGGTAGAGCCAGTGGGCCCTGTCAAAAAATAGCCAGTTTCCTCTGCTTTACTGTACAAAGAGCAGGAGAAGGAGGAAAATGAGGAGGAGGAGGAGGAGTGGATAAATTATTCAGGTTGAGCTTCCTTCACCTGCTGGAGATTGGAAATTAGGAGAAATCCATGCTTTATTCATCTTGATAAGCGTCAGCCTGTCAGCGCTGTCAGTCGACAGGCGTGTACGCTTATCGGTGATGATGCCACCAGCTGCACTGAAAACCCGCTCGGACAAGACGCTAGCGGCAGGGCAGGCAAGAACCTCCAAGGCGTACAGCGCCAGTTCGTGCCACATGTCCAGCTTTGAAACCCAGTAGTTGTAGGGAGCTGTGTGATCATTTAGGACGATGGTATGGTCAGCTACGTACTCCCTCACCATCTTTCTGTAAAGATCAGCCCTACTCTGCCGAGACTGGGGACAGGTGACAGTGTCTTGCTGGGGTGACATAAAGCTGGCAAAAGCCTTGTAAAGCGTACCCTTGCCAGTGCTGGACAAGCTGCCTGCTCGCCTACTCTCCCTCGCTACTTGTCCCGCAGAACTACGCACTCTGCCGCTAGCGCTGTCAGAAGGGAAATACTGTTTCAGCTTGTGCACCAGGGCCTGCTGGTATTCATGCATTCTCACACTCCTTTCCTCTCCAGGGATGAGAGTGGAAAGATTTTGCTTGTACCGTGGGTCCAGGAGAGTGAACACCCAGTAATCGGTGCTGGAATAAATTCTTTGAACGCGAGGGTCACGGGATAGGCAGCCTAGCATGAAATCTGCCATATGCGCCAGAGTACCAACGCGTAAGAATTCGCTCCCCTCACTGGCCTGACTGTCCATTTCCTCCTCCTCCAACTCCTCCAATTCCTCTTCTTCTGCCCATACACGCTCAACAGTGAAGGACTCAACAATGGTCCCCTCTTGTGTCTCGCCAACATTCTCCTCCTCTTCCTCCTCCACCTCCACCTCCTCCGATATGCGCTGAGAAACAGACCTAAGGGTGCTTTGGCTATAAACAAGGGAATCTTCTTCCCCCGTCTCTTGTGAGGAGCGCAAAGCTTCCGACTTCATGCTGACCAGAGAGTTTTTCAACAGGCCAAGCAGCGGGATGGTGAGGCTGATGATGGCGGCATCGCCACTGACCATCTGTGTTGACTCCTCAAAGTTACTCAGCACCTGACAGATATCAGACATCCACGTCCACTCCTCATTGTAGACTTGAGGAAGCTGACTGACCTGACCACCAGTTCTGGTGGAAGTTGACATCTGGCAGTCTACAATCGCTCGGCGCTGCTGGTAAACTCTGGATAACATGGTCAGTGTTGAATTCCACCTCGTGGGCACGTCGCACAACAGTCGGTGAGCGGGCAGTTGGAGGCGGCGCTGCGCTGCCCTGAGAGTGGCAGCATCTGTGCTGGACTTCCTGAAATGCGCACAGATGCGGCGCACCTTCGTGAGCAAATCAGACAGATTGGGGTATGTCTTGAGGAAACGCTGAACTATCAGATTTAACACATGGGCCAGGCATGGCACATGTGTCAGTCTGCCGAGTTGCAGAGCCGCCACCAGGTTACGGCCGTTGTCACACACAACCATGCCTGGCTTCAGGTTCAGCGGTGCCAGCCACAGATCAGTCTGCGCCGTGATGCCCTGTAATAGTTCTTGGGCGGTGTGCCTTTTATCGCCTAGGCTCAGCAGTTTGAGCACCGCCTGCTGTCGCTTAGCGACGGCACTGCTGCTGTGCCTAGAGCTACCGACTGATGGCGCCATGCCCACGGATGGTCGTTCGGAGGAGGAGGTGGAGGAGGGGTGGGAGGAGGAGGAGGCATAGTAGGCCTCAAACACCTGGACCGAGGTAGGCCCCGCAATCCTCGGCGTCGGCAGTATATGACCAGCCGCAGGGTCACACTCGGTCCCAGCCTCCACCAAGTTAACCCAATGTGCCGTCAGAGATATATAGTGGCCCTGCCCGGCAGCACTCGTCCACGTGTCCGTGGTCAGGTGGACCTTGTCAGAAACGGCGTTGGTCAGGGCACGGATTATGTTGTCTGACACGTGCTGGTGCAGGGCTGGGACGGCACATCGGGAAAAGTAGTGGCGGCTGGGGACCGAATACCGAGGGGCGGCCGCCGCCATGAGGCTGCGAAAGGCCTCGGTCTCTACTAGCCTATAGGGCAGCATCTCCAGGCTTAGCAATCTGGAGATGTGCACATTAAGGGCTTGGGCGTGCGGGTGGGTTGCACTATATTTGCGTTTCCGCTCCAGCGTCTGGGGTATGGAGAGCTGAACGCTGGTGGATGCTGTGGAGGATCGTGGAGGCGACGATGGGGTTTTTGTGGCAGGGTCCTGGGCAGGGGGCTGACTATCAGCTGACACAGGGGAAGGAGCAGTGGTGTGCACGGCCGGAGGTGAACGCGCTTGTTGCCACTGAGTGGGGTGTTTAGCATTCATATGCCTGCGCATACTGGTGGTAGTTAAGCTAGTAGTGGTGGAACCCCTGCTGATCCTGGTTTGGCAAATGTGGCACACCACAGTCCGTCGGTCATCCGGTGTTTCCTTAAAGAACCTCCAGACTTCTGAAAATCTAGCCCTCGCCGCAGGAGCCCTTGCCACGGGAGCTTCACTAGTTGACACATTTGGCGCTGATGCACCAGCTCTGGCCCTGCCTCTCCGTCTGGCCCCACCACTGCCTCTTCCAACCTGTTCTGGTCGAGGACTCTCCTCCGTCTCAGAAGCACTGTGTTCACCCGGCCTCTCAACCCAGCTTGGGTCTGTCACCTCATCATCCTCCGATCCCTCAGTCTGCTCCCCCCTCGGACTTCCTGCCCTGACAACAACTTCCCCACTGTCTGACAACCGTGTCTCCTCATCGTCGGACACCTCTTTACACACTTCTTCCAGTACGTCAACAAGGTCATCATCACCCACAGACTGCGACTGGTGGAAAACCTGGGCATCGGAAAATTGCTCATCAGCAACCGGACAAGTGGTTTGTGACTGTGGGAATGGTCCAGAAAACAGTTCCTCAGAGTATGCCGGTTCAAATGGCAAATTTTGCTGGGAGGGGGCAGACTGGGGGGGAGGAGGCTGAGGTGCAGGAGCTGGAGGAGTGCCGATTTCGGTGACATGGGTGGACTGCGTGGAAGACTGACTGGTGGACAAATTGCTCGAAGCATTGTCGGCAATCCACGACATCACCTGTTCGCACTGTTCTGGCCTCAACAGTGCTCTACCACGATTCCCAGTAACTTCAGACATGAACCTAGGGAGTGTAGCTCTGCGGCGTTCCCCTGCTCCCTCATAAGCAGGTGGTGTCTCACCCCGCCCAGGACCACGGCCTCTGACCCCTGCAGTAGTTGGACGCCCACGTCCCCGCCCTCGTCCTCTACCCCTAGCCCTCGGGTTAAACATTTTGAAAATGAGAGTTATAACTTGAATTTTTTTTTTAACTTTTTTTGTTTTTTTTTGTTTTTTTTTTGTGTTTTTTAGTTTTTAAAACCAAACGATGCTATCCTATTGCTATGGCTATTTTATAGCCAAGTATGAAAGCACACTGCTATGCCAGATGAGATGACGCTGAGTTATGAAAAAAATAAACGTAAAATAAAAAAGGAAATGGCAGACTGTGCCTAATTGAAATACAACCCCGGGCCCTAATAAATTTTCCCACTTCGGTCTTTGCGATGGATATGTGCGTCACTAAGCGCAAAACACAGTGGTCGCAAGTCTGACTCCAAATTGCTCACAATTTGCTAGTAGATGCACTGCAACAACTACAGCCACCAGCAGATCAACCAGAAATCAAATATATATAACGCTACTGTAGGCGTAATTAAGCCGTTTGTATTCTCCTATGGCTATTTTCTAGCCAAGTATTACAGCACACTACTATGCCAGATGAGATGACGCTGAGTTATGAAAAAAATAAACGTAAAATAAAAAAGGAAATGGCAGACTGTGCCTAATTGAAATACAACCCCGGCCCCTAATAAATTTTCCCACTTCGGTCTTTGCGATGGATATGTGCGTCACTAAGCGCAAAACACAGTGGTCGCAAGTCTGACTCCAAATTGCTCACAATTTGCTAGTAGATGCACTGCAACAACTACAGCCACCAGCAGATCAACCAGAAATCAAATATATATAACGCTACTGTAGGCGTAATTAAGCCGTTTGTATTCTCCTATGGCTATTTTCTAGCCAAGTATTACAGCACACTACTATGCCAGATGAGATGACGCTGAGTTATGAAAAAAATAAACGTAAAATAAAAAAGGAAATGGCAGACTGTGCCTAATTGAAATACAACCCCGGGCCCTAATAAATTTTCCCACTTCGGTCTTTGCGATGGATATGTGCGTCACTAAAACATAGTGGTCGCAAGTCTGACTCCAAATTGCTCACAATTTACTAGTAGATGCACTGCAACAACTACAGCCACCAACAGATCAACCAGAAATCAAATATATATATAACGCTACTGTAGGCGTAAGTAAGCCGTTTGGATTCTCCTATGGCTATTTTCTAGCCAAGTATTACAGCACACTACTATGCCAGATGAGATGACGCTGAGTTATGAAAAAAATAAACGTAAAATAAAAAAGGAAATGGCAGACTGTGCCTAATTGAAATACAACCCCGGGCCCTAATAAATTTTCCCACTTCGGTCTTTGCGATGGATATGTGCGTCACTAAAACACAGTGGTCGCAAGTCTGACTCCAAATTGCTCACAATTTACTAGTAGATGCACTGCAACAACTACAGCCACCAGCAGATCAACCAGAAATCAAATATATATAACGCTACTGTAGGCGTAATTAAGCCGTTTGTATTCTCCTATGGCTATTTTCTAGCCAAGTATTACAGCACACTACTATGCCAGATGAGATGACGCTGAGTTATGAAAAAAATAAACGTAAAATAAAAAAGGAAATGGCAGACTGTGCCTAATTGAAATACAACCCCGGGCCCTAATAAATTTTCCCACTTCGGTCTTTGCGATGGATATGTGCGTCACTAAAACACAGTGGTCGCAAGTCTGACTCCAAATTGCTCACAATTTACTAGTAGATGCACTGCAACAACTACAGCCACCAGCAGATCAACCAGAAATCAAATATATATAACGCTACTGTAGGCGTAATTAAGCCGTTTGTATTCTCCTATGGCTATTTTCTAGCCAAGTATTACAGCACACTACTATGCCAGATGAGATGACGCTGAGTTATGAAAAAAATAAACGTAAAATAAAAAAGGAAATGGCAGACTGTGCCTAATTGAAATACAACCCCGGGCCCTAATAAATTTTCCCACTTCGGTCTTTGCGATGGATATGTGCGTCACTAAAACACAGTGGTCGCAAGTCTGACTCCAAATTGCTCACAATTTACTAGTAGATGCACTGCAACAACTACAGCCACCAGCAGATCAACCAGAAATCAAATATATATAACGCTACTGTAGGCGTAATTAAGCCGTTTGTATTCTCCTATGGCTATTTTCTAGCCAAGTATTACAGCACACTACTATGCCAGATGAGATGACGCTGAGTTATGAAAAAAATAAACGTAAAATAAAAAAGGAAATGGCAGACTGTGCCTAATTGAAATACAACCCCGGGCCCTAATAAATTTTCCCACTTCGGTCTTTGCGATGGATATGTGCGTCACTAAAACACAGTGGTCGCAAGTCTGACTCCAAATTGCTCACAATTTACTAGTAGATGCACTGCAACAACTACAGCCACCAGCAGATCAACCAGAAATCAAATATATATAACGCTACTGTAGGCGTAATTAAGCCGTTTGTATTCTCCTATGGCTATTTTCTAGCCAAGTATTACAGCACACTACTATGCAAGATGAGATGACACTGAGTTATTAAAACAATAAACGTAAAATAAAAAGAAACTGGCAGACTGTGCCTAATTCTACTCAAACCCCTAATAAATTTTCCCACTTTGGTGTTTGAGGTGGATATGTGTGTCACTAAGAGCTAAACACAACGGTAGCAAGTCCCCCTGCTAATTCCTCACAATATGGTACTAGCTGCAAATAAAAAAAAAAAAAAGTATAACGTTATTGTAGCCCTAAGAAGGGCTGTTGGGTTCTTGTAGAATCACTCCTGCCTAACAGTAAGCTAATAGAACACCCTAACGCTTTCCCTGAACAGCAGCAGCTCTCTCCCTAGCGGCATCCAGACAGAGAATGATCCGAGCAGCGCGGGCAGCGGCTAGTCTATCCCAGGGTCACCTGATCTGGCCAGCCAACCACTGCTATCTACGTGTAAGGGTACCACGTCATGCTGGGTGGAGTGCAGAGTCTCCTGGCTTGTGATTGGCTCTGTTTCTGGCCGCCAAAAAGCAAAACGGCGGGAGCTGCCATTTTCTCGAGCGGGCAAAATACTCGTCCGAGCAACGAGCAGTTACGAGTACACTAATGCTCGATCGAGCATCAAGCTCGGACGAGTATGTTCGCTCATCTCTAATCATGATAATAAAAATAAAAACCAGGGACACTCATAAATCCAAGCACTGTGACTGTGGTCTCCTCCCTTCTAAAATCAACTTTTCAAATTATGCTTTACAGGCTGTTACACTGTCTCACCCTACCCCCTATTCTCTCAGCACTTGTACAGTGGTGTAACAATGGTGTTGTAGAACTTAAAGGCGTTGGCCATTGTTTTACATAAATTGCCCATGTCCCTTTACTGCCTTAATAATATTCATTATTAATCATTCCTTTAATGCTGTCTGCAAACTCTTCTGGATCTTTGTTTACATGTCTGTGCACTGATAAACAGGAGGGACCTGCAGCAGGAGATTATGATTCCCCCCCTCCAACCACCCTGTGTGTGTCAGTTAGACGGACGAAGAGAAAAAAGACACACTGGAGGCTGCCATTACAGATGGACTGAAGGAGTGAGAAGCAGGGAGATTTTGTAGAGATGCAAAGTGCAATATGTGGATAACAGGGAAAGGCTGAAGCTCCCACAGAAGGCAAAGACACAGGTACGTATACATGCAGAGACCTGTCTAATGGAAGAGATTTATAGAAAAGTGGTCAACCCGTTTAACTTACTTTCCAGGGATTGTCTTACCTGTGCGTTTGAACTCATCTCTTCTTGGAGCATTTCAGTTTTATTCTTCAACTGCATCTCAGTGGTTTCTACTGTGTCTATTTCATGTGAAGTCTCCACAGAATGGGCGTAAAGCTTGAGCTGTCTGTCTTTTATGTGACAAAGTTCTCCTTGGTTGTTATGGTTCTGGATAATAGCAAGATTACTTGTAATGGAGAACACCATCTCACTACTCTCCACTTTTTCTTCACTTCTTGCCTGTTGTCTATGTCCCTCTCTACATTCTCCATCAACACTTGTCTCCTGTAAAAGGTGACTCTCTATACTTGCAGCTTTCATTGTTGGACAGTATTCAGTCTTCATTGTTGACTTGTCCGTGATGGCACTTTTTTCATCTGTAATAAAGTCACTGGTTCTTCTGCTGTCCTCTCTGTCCACCATTAGTGATGCCGGAGTCTCACAAGACAACTTGAAAAGTACAAAATGTTTTTCAAAGAATGTATTCATTCCAAGAATTCGAAGAACCATTCTATCTTTAGCATCTGTCCATACAGACTTATATTTAACAAGGAAATTTCATATGCCATTTGAATTAGTAGAGTAGGGGATCTTACTAATCCATGGTTTACATAATTGGCTATTCATTTTAATGCATACTGGGGCACATTTACTAAGAGCTTTGCACCTGTTTTCTGACAGACTTTGCAAATTATTTCAGGTGTAAACAGGTATTTAAGAAGTGTCCACGCCACTATTGTAGGGGGCGTTCCGGCGCTCAGTTGGACCGTGCGCTCGATTTAACATGCAAAGTCTGACACACGCCCTGTGTTAAAGGTGCATCACAAAAAAGTTGCACCCAGCATTATACACTTGCAGCATTATCCTTTTAGTGCAGTTTCCCACATTCTTAGTAAATGTGCCCCACAATGTACTGCGGCCCCTGCAGCCTGTGTGTATGAGATACTCCTTTACACATGACTGACTGCCTGCATAATGATGTGACACTCCTGGTGCTGGCTCCTCTATGCCCTTCCTGGTTATGGTGCCCCCTGCAGTCTGTGTGTGTATGAGATAATCCTATACACGTGACTGACAGCCTGTATAATGATGTGACATTCCTGTGCTGGTGCCCCCTGCAGCCTGTGTGTGTATGAGATAATCCAATACACATGACTGGCAGCCTGTATAATGATATGAAACTCAAGCTGCTGGCTCCACTATGTGCTTCCTGGTGCTGGCACCCACTGCAGCCTGTGTGAATGAGATACTGCTATATACATGACTGACAGCCTGTATAATGATGTGACACTCTTGGTGCTGGCTGCCTCTATGTGCTTCCTTGGTCTGGCACCCACTGCACCCTGTATGTATAAGATACTCCTATACACATGACTGACATCCTGTATAATGATGTCACACTCTTGGTGCGGCTGCTACGGGGCCCGTGAGCTGTGGAGGCCCAGGCAGCAACACAATTACAATGTCTGCAGACTGCTGCGCTGTATTTTTCAATCTGGTCTGACTGCCACCTGGGCCGACGCAACACGGTCAAAACAATCATCCTGCATCCCCCCTCTCTTCCGCCCCTCCCGCACCTTTGTTACTAACATGCCCCACCTGGTCCTCTCACCCCTCTGTTCCTGCCCCCTCTGATCTGCTTACCCAGCTGGTATTTGTGTAGATGATGTCGGTGTCTCTCACAGGCAGCAAATAAAGCACAAACTTGCTTTACTATACATTACACACAGACATGATCAGGGGGATGGGTAACAGGGGTGACATAACCTTCTCCCTCCATATGCCCAGGCTCATTTGCATAAATACAAGAAGAATGCTTTATAAAGGCTGGGATGGAATCCCTGTGAACTGTGGTGATAGAATTAGTGACAGAGACCTGATGACAGGTGTCCTTGTACATGTTCTTACCGTATCTTTAGTCGCTACATCAAATCTTTGATCATTGCTATGGTCTACATTCTGTTCAATCTTGCAAGGATCAGACCCCTGAGAGTGCCCGAGCCCTGATTTCAATGAGGCCCATCTTCCAATCAGACTGTTTGTGGCTTCCACTAAAGAAATTGTTAAATCTTTTAATGACCCCTGGAAAGAAAATTAGTTTATTTAGTTGCTGGATGAATTAAGATTGCCATCTTTCCCTAGCATTTGTCATCAATATCCAGATCAGTGATTTTCAACCTTTTTTTAGAAAATCCTGGGGCATACCACCAACCAAAATAGCACAAAATGACACTAAAACAGTCATATTATACATATAGTTAATAATATAGATTCTAAATTTATTTTACTCAGTGTGAAACCTGGGCCTGTTTCGATAAACACAAAAGGGATATCCTGGCAGGAATGGTGGAAAGACACACACAAAGCTCTTCCTCAACAGTTCTCAGTTCCTCCCTGGTTTTAGTATATGTTGCTGATTATTATGTGGCTCATATACTGCAAAATAAAGGGGTACAATGAGAAGTACAATGGCCATGAGGCCAGAGTACAAGTGCCAGCTCATATACTCAGCATATGAGCTGGTACTTGTAGTACTCCAGCCTCATGACTATAGTATTTCTCATTTTACATTTCTCATTGTTATATGCAGTATACTGCTGGAGTACTAAAAGTACCAGCTCATATGCTGAGTATTCTGCCAACAGTTCATATACTCAGGCAAAAGCTCATATAGTCAGCATTATTGGTGGGCATTACCTTGGCAGCGGGCAAATGTGAGAGTCTCTCTGCTCTCAGGATGATGCGCCGGCCTCGGTGACGTCATTTTGTCGCGCGAGGTTCAAAGCTTGCGCATGTGTTATTGTACATGTCTCCTACATTGTAAGACTGTGCATCGCTGCGCATTGCTGGGAAACAAAACACAGGGGGCACCATAGTTTGGGGAACTTTCCCTGCGGCACACCCGACCATGTGTCGCGGCACACTAGTGTGCCATGGCACGCTGGTTGAAAATCACTGATCCAGATGATAGGAAATCAACTTCTGTAGCTTGAAAAACTCATGCAATGTTATATTATGATAGTGACCTGTAACAAAGAACAAAAAGCTAATCTATGGCATCCCATATTTCATTGCCACTGTCTACCTGTTCAAACAATATTGGGGGATATTTAAGGATTTTCTTGCCTTATTGGTGTAAATAAGTGGCAAAAAAATTGTAAAGGATTTTTTAAAAGATTGTTTTTAGTGTTAAAAAAATCACAAGGGCTTTTCTCGCCACTCAGATACAGTTAAAATTAGAACCACTGTAGGGCAACCACTTGAAAAGCCAAATATCTGCAACTTTTTTAAATAATCACAAAAAAACAAATTGCAAAGTCAGTCCACTTTCCCCCCTGCTGTATGTGCTTGTGATTATTTTAATCATCTTGCAATAATTACGGGGAGCGGAGCTCCACAGGCAGTGATAGAACTATCCCAAGGAGCTTGCCTAATGATAAATGTCCCCTATGATCCCTCGAAAGATTATATGCTAATTAAGGCTGCATTCAGACGAACATAATGGGGATCGATAATCCACCGGCACCATTTGTGGCCGGATATCGTTCCCCATCGATGAGCACACGTTGTCTCACCACACCATGACCATGCACGGAGATATATAGGATATGTCCTATATTTTGCCATGTTACAGTGCCGGCTGCTTGCTTACTCATACAAGCCAATAACCATATATCATATTCCATGGAAGTTTGTGTCTTTGTTTTGTATGAAGATAAAAGATTGCTATCCCTATGCTAATATAAGTTCACTTACATACAAACTTATTGGATTGCACAAACTTAGTTATTACATAACTAATAATCTGTATTTAGAAATATTAAGTTATACACTTATGTATGTGGTGCTTAGAAGTAGAATGAAATACACCAAAGCAAGAATCACAATATGGACTTTGAAGAGATTTTACTTGTTCATGTGTTTGTTCTGTTCCAGTTGTTTTGTTTTGTGTAACAAGGTCCCCCTCCTTTTCTTGTATAACATCCATGTGATCACTGCTTTCTGTGTCCTCATGGCTGAAAGAAGTCAGATAAACATCTTCTTGCATCTCAAAGATGTCAGCAGTAGGAGGTGAGCGTGGCCTCAGTTGTTGCTTGTGGCCGACATTTTTACTTTTTGATTTCTCAATAATCTGTAGTTCTATCCTCTTAGAAATAGAAGACTTAAATAAAAAGAGTGATACATTTATATATAGTACATGATATTTACATGCAGTGGTATTACACCCATAACAGTCCATTTTTTAACACTATTGAAATAAAATATTATTAGAGATGAGCGAACATGCTCGTCCGAGCTTGATGCTCGGTCGAGCATTAGGGTACTCGAAACTGCTCGTTACTCGGACGAATACTTCGCCCGCTCGAGAAAATGGCAGCTCCCGCCGTTTTGCTTTTTGGCGGCCAGAAACAGAGCCAATCACAAGCCAGGAGACTCTGCACTCCACCCAGCATGACGTGGTACCCTTACACGTCGATAGCAGTGGTTGGCTGGCCAGATCAGGTGACCCTGGGATAGACTAGCCGCTGGCCGCGCTGCTCGGATCATTCTGTCTCTGGATGCCGCTAGGGAGAGAGCTGCTGCTGGTCAGGGAAAGCGTTAGGGTGTTCTATTAGCTTACTGTTAGGCAGGAGTGATTCTCAAAGAACCCAACAGCCCTTCTTAGGGCTACAATAACGTTCTACTTTTTTTATTTTAATTTGCATCTTTTACCATTTTGTGAGGAATTAGCAGGGGGACTTGCTACCGTTGTGTTTAGCTCTTAGTGGCACACATATCCATAGCAAAGACCGAAGTGGGAAAATTCAGTAGGGGTTGGATTTCTATTAGGCAATAACTCAGTGTCATCTCATCTGGCATAGTAGTGTGCTTCCTTTGATACTTGGCTAGAAAATAGCCATAGGAGAATACAAACAGCTTCTTGAAGCCTACAGTAGCGTTCTATATATTTGATTTCTGGTTGATCTGCTGGTGGCTGTAGTTTCTGCAGTGCATGTACTTGCCAATTCTGAGCAATTTGTAGTGAGACTTGCGACCGCTGTGTTCTGCGCTTAGTGGCGCACATATCCATAGCAAAGGCCGAAGTGGCAAAATTCAGTAGGGGTTGGATTTCTATTAGGCAATAACTCAGTGTCATCTCATCTGGCATAGTACTGTGCTTCCTTTGATACTTGGCTAGAAAATAGCCATAGGAGAATACAAACAGCTTCTTGAAGCCTACAGTAGCGTTCTATATATTTGATTTCTGGTTGATCTGCTGGTGGCTGTAGTTTCTGCAGTGCATGTACTTGCCAATTCTGAGCAATTTGTAGTGAGACTTGCGACCGCTGTGTTCTGCGCTTAGTGGCGCACATATCCATAGCAAAGGCCGAAGTGGCAAAATTCAGTAGGGGTTGGATTTCTATTAGGCAATAACTCAGTGTCATCTCATCTGGCATAGTACTGTGCTTCCTTTGATACTTGGCTAGAAAATAGCCATAGGAGAATACAAACAGCTTCTTGAAGCCTACAGTAGCGTTCTATATATTTGATTTCTGGTTGATCTGCTGGTGGCTGTAGTTTCTGCAGTGCATGTACTTGCCAATTCTGAGCAATTTGTAGTGAGACTTGCGACCGCTGTGTTCTGCGCTTAGTGGCGCACATATCCATAGCAAAGGCCGAAGTGGCAAAATTCAGTAGGGGTTGGATTTCTATTAGGCAATAACTCAGTGTCATCTCATCTGGCATAGTACTGTGCTTCCTTTGATACTTGGCTAGAAAATAGCCATAGGAGAATACAAACAGCTTCTTGAAGCCTACAGTAGCGTTCTATATATTTGATTTCTGGTTGATCTGCTGGTGGCTGTAGTTTCTGCAGTGCATGTACTTGCCAATTCTGAGCAATTTGTAGTGAGACTTGCGACCGCTGTGTTCTGCGCTTAGTGGCGCACATATCCATAGCAAAGGCCGAAGTGGCAAAATTCAGTAGGGGTTGGATTTCTATTAGGCAATAACTCAGTGTCATCTCATCTGGCATAGTACTGTGCTTCCTTTGATACTTGGCTAGAAAATAGCCATAGGAGAATACAAACAGCTTCTTGAAGCCTACAGTAGCGTTCTATATATTTGATTTCTGGTTGATCTGCTGGTGGCTGTAGTTTCTGCAGTGCATGTACTTGCCAATTCTGAGCAATTTGTAGTGAGACTTGCGACCGCTGTGTTCTGCGCTTAGTGGCGCACATATCCATAGCAAAGGCCGAAGTGGCAAAATTCAGTAGGGGTTGGATTTCTATTAGGCAATAACTCAGTGTCATCTCATCTGGCATAGTACTGTGCTTCCTTTGATACTTGGCTAGAAAATAGCCATAGGAGAATACAAACAGCTTCTTGAAGCCTACAGTAGCGTTCTATATATTTGATTTCTGGTTGATCTGCTGGTGGCTGTAGTTTCTGCAGTGCATGTACTTGCCAATTCTGAGCAATTTGTAGTGAGACTTGCGACCGCTGTGTTCTGCGCTTAGTGGCGCACATATCCATAGCAAAGGCCGAAGTGGCAAAATTCAGTAGGGGTTGGATTTCTATTAGGCAATAACTCAGTGTCATCTCATCTGGCATAGTAGTGTGCTTTGATACTTGGCTAGAAAATAGCCATAGCAATAGGATAGCATTGTTTGGTTTTAAAAACTCAAAAAAAAACAAAAAACACAAAAAAAAAAAAAAAACACAAAAAAAAACAAAAAAAAGTAAAAAAAAAAATAAAGTTATAACTCTCATTTTAAAAATGTTTAACCCGAGGGCTAGGGGTAGAGGACGAGGGCGGGGACGTGGGCGTCCAACTACTGCAGGGGTCAGAGGCCGTGGTCCTGGGCGGGGTGAGACACCACCTGCTGATGAGGGAGCAGGGGAACGCCGCAGAGCTACACTCCCTAGGTTCATGTCTGAAGTTACTGGGACTCGTGGTAGAGCACTGTTGAGGCCAGAACAGTGCGAACAGGTGATGTCGTGGATTGCTGACAATGCTTCGAGCAATTTGTCCACCACCAGTCAGTCTTCCACGCAGTCCACCCATGTCAACGAAATCGCCACTCCTCCAGCTCCTGCACCTCAGCCTCCTCCCCCCCAGTCTGCCCCCTCCCAGGAAAATTTGGCATTTGAACCGGCATACTCTGAGGAACTGTTTTCTGGACCCTTCCCACAGTCACAAACCACTTGTCCGGTTGCTGCTGAGCAATTTTCCGATGCCCAGGTTTTCCACCAGTCACAGTCTGTGGGTGATGATGACCTTCTTGACGTAGTGGAAGTGTGTAAAGAGGTGTCCGACGATGAGGAGACACGGTTGTCAGACAGTGGGGAAGTTGTTGTCAGGGCAGGAAGTCCGAGGGGGGAGCAGACTGAGGGATCGGAGGATGATGAGGTGACAGACCCAAGCTGGGTTGAGAGGCCGGGTGAACACAGTGCTTCTGAGACGGAGGAGAGTCCTCGACCTGAACAGGTTGGAAGAGGCAGTGGTGGGGCCAGACGGAGAGGCAGGGCCAGAGCTGGTGCATCAGCGCCACTGTCAACTAGTGAAGCTCCCGTGGTGAGGGCTCTTGCGGCGAGGGCTAGATCTTCAGAAGTGTGGAGGTTCTTTAAGGAAACACCGGATGACCGACGGACTGTGGTGTGCAACATTTGCCAAACCAGGCTCAGCAGGGGTTCCACCACTACTAGCTTAACTACCACCAGTATGCGCAGGCATATGAATGCTAAGCACCCCACTCAGTGGCAACAAGCCCGTTCACCTCCGGCCGTGCACACCACTGCTCCTTCCCCTGTGTCAGCTGCTAGTCAGCCCCCTGCCCAGGACCCTGGCACAAAAACCCCATCGTCGCCTCCACGATCCTCCACAGCATCCACCAGCGTTCAGCTCTCCATACCCCAGACGCTGGAGCGGAAACGCAAATATAGTGCAACCCACCCGCACGCCCAAGCCCTTAATGTGCACATCTCCAGATTGCTTAGCCTGGAGATGCTGCCCTATAGGCTAGTAGAGACCGAGGCCTTTCGCAACCTCATGGCGGCGGCCGCCCCTCGGTATTCGGTCCCCAGCCGCCACTACTTTTCCCGATGTGCCGTCCCAGCCCTGCACCAGCACGTGTCAGACAACATCATCCGTGCCCTGACCAACGCCGTTTCTGACAAGGTCCACCTGACCACGGACACGTGGACGAGTGCTGCCGGGCAGGGCCACTATATATCGCTGACGGCACATTGGGTTAACTTGGTGGAGGCTGGGACCGAGTCTGACCCTGGGGCTGCTCATATACTGCCGACGCCGAGGATTGCGGGGCCTACCTCGGTCCAGGTGTTTCAGGCCTACTATGCCTCCTCCTCCTCCCACCCCTCCTCCACCTCCTCCTCCGAACTACCATCCGTGGGCACGGCGCCATCAGTCGGTAGCTCTAGGCACAGCAGCAGTGCCGTCGCTAAGCGACAGCAGGCGGTGCTCAAACTGCTGAGCCTAGGCGACAAAAGGCACACCGCCCAAGAGCTATTACAGGGCATCACGGCGCAGACTGATCTGTGGCTGGCACCGCTGAACCTCAAGCCGGGAATGGTTGTGTGTGACAACGGCCGTAACCTGGTGGCGGCTCTGCAACTCGGCAGACTGACACATGTGCCATGCCTGGCCCATGTGTTAAATCTGATAGTGCAGCGTTTCCTCAAGACATACCCCAATCTGTCTGATTTGCTCACGAAGGTGCGCCGCATCTGTGCGCATTTCAGGAAGTCCAGCCCAGATGCTGCCACTCTCAGGGCAGCGCAGCGCCGCCTCCAACTGCCCGCTCACCGACTGTTGTGCGACGTGCCCACGAGGTGGAATTCAACACTGACCATGTTATCCAGAGTTTACCAGCAGCGCAGAGCGATTGTAGACTGCCAGATGTCAACTTCCACCAGAACTGGTAGTCAGGTCAGTCAGCTTCCTCAAGTCTACAATGAGGAGTGGACGTGGATGTCTGATATCTGTCAGGTGCTGAGTAACTTTGAGGAGTCAACACAGATGGTCAGTGGCGATGCCGCCATCATCAGCCTCACCATCCCGCTGCTTGGCCTGTTGAAAAACTCTCTGGTCAGCATGAAGTCGGAAGCTTTGCGCTCGTCACAAGAGACGGGGGAAGAATATTCCCTTGTTGATAGCCAAAGCACCCTGAGGTCTGTTTCTCAGCGCATATCGGAGGAGGTGGAGGTGGAGGAGGATGAGGAGGAAGAGGAGGAGAATGTTGGCGAGACACAAGAGGGGACCATTGTTGAGTCCTTCACTGTTCAGCGTGTATGGGCAGAAGAAGAGGAGTTGGAGGAGTTGGAGGAGGAGGAAATGGACAGTCAGGCCAGTGAGGGGAGTGAATTCTTACGCGTTGGTACTCTGGAGCATATGGCAGATTTCATGCTAGGCTGCCTATCCCGTGACCCTCGCGTTCAAAGAATTTATTCCAGCACCGATTACTGGGTGTTCACTCTCCTGGACCCACGGTACAAGCAAAATCTTCCCACTCTCATCCCTGGAGAGGAAAGGAGTGTGAGAATGCATGAATACCAGCAGGCCCTGGTGCACAAGCTGAAACAGTATTTCCCTTCTGACAGCGCTAGCGGCAGAGTGCGTAGTTCTGCGGGACAAGTAGCGAGGGAGAGTAGGCGAGCAGGCAGCTTGTCCAGCACTGGCAAGGGTACGCTTTACAAGGCTTTTGCCAGCTTTATGTCACCCCAGCAAGACACTGTCACCTGTCCCCAGTCTCGGCAGAGTAGGGCTGATCTTTACAGAAAGATGGTGAGGGAGTACGTAGCTGACCATACCATCGTCCTAAATGATCACACAGCTCCCTACAACTACTGGGTTTCAAAGCTGGACATGTGGCACGAACTGGCGCTGTACGCCTTGGAGGTTCTTGCCTGCCCTGCCGCTAGCGTCTTGTCCGAGCGGGTTTTCAGTGCAGCTGGTGGCATCATCACCGATAAGCGTACACGCCTGTCGACTGACAGCGCTGACAGGCTGACGCTTATTAAAATGAATAAAGGCTGGATTTCTCAGAATTTCCAATCTCCACCAGGTGAAGGAAGCTCAACCTGAATAATTGATCCACTCCTCCTCCTCCTCCTCATTTTCCTCCTTCTCCTCCTCTTTGTACAGTAAAGCAGAGGAAACTGGCTATTTTTTGACAGGGCCCACTGGCTCTTGCTATAGTACTTCATGCATTTAATTTTTCTGGAGGGCCACCTACCCGGTCCTCTGTTTGAAACAATTTTTGTGAGTGCCATATACAGGCACTCAATCTATTCCATTTTTCTGGAGGGCCACCTACCCGGTCCTCTGTTTTAAAAATTTTTTGGGACTGCCACATACAGGCACTCAATCTATTCCATTTTACTGCAGGGCCACCTACCTGCTCCTCTGGTTTGAACAATTTTTGGGACTGCCACATACAGGCACTCAATCTATTCCATTTTACTGGAGGGCCACCTACCTGCTCCTCTGGTTTGAAACATTTTTGGGACTGCCACATACAGGCACTCAATCTATTCCATTTTACTGCAGGGCCACCTACCTGCTCCTCTGGTTTGAACAATTTTTGGGACTGCCACATACAGGCACTCAATCTATTCCATTTTACTGCAGGGCCACCTACCTGCTCCTCTGGTTTGAAACATTTTTGGGACTGCCACATACAGGCACTCAATCTATTCCATTTTACTGCAGGGCCACCTACCTGCTCCTCTGGTTTGAACAATTTTTGGGACTGCCACATACAGGCACTCAATCTATTCCATTTTACTGCAGGGCCACCTACCTGCTCCTCTGGTTTGAACAATTTTTGGGACTGCCACATACAGGCACTCAATCTATTCCATTTTACTGGAGGGCCACCTACCTGCTCCTCTGGTTTGAAACATTTTTGGGACTGCCACATACAGGCACTCAATCTATCCCATTTTACTGGAGGGCCACCTACCTGCTCCTCTGGTTTGAAACATTTTTGGGACTGCCACATACAGGCACTCAATCTATTCCATTTTACTGCAGGGCCACCTACCTGCTCCTCTGGTTTGAACAATTTTTGGGACTGCCACATACAGGCACTCAATCTATTCCATTTTACTGGAGGGCCACCTACCTGCTCCTCTGGTTTGAAACATTTTTGGGACTGCCACATACAGGCACTCAATCTATCCCATTTTACTGGAGGGCCACCTACCTGCTCCTCTGGTTTGAAAAATGTTTGGGACTGCCACATACAGGCACTATCCAAATTAAATTGTCTCCATAGCAGCCTCCACACGTTGTCTCCATTGCTACCTCCAAAAGTCGTCCATATAGCTGCCTCCATACATCGTCCCTTTATCAAACGAGGTGTGTCAGGCAGAAATTTGGGTTGTTTTCATGGATTCCACATCAAAGTTGCTAACTTTGTCGCCACCCTGCTGTGTTATCCACAAAATATACTGGCAAACTTTTACCATTTAGGGATATTATTTCAGCGCTTCTTGCGCATCTGTTTACATTCCCCTCACCCGGCATATCCTAAACTTATAAGAACGCTACTACACTTGATCTTATACAAAAGGTTCTTAGAAGTGCTGTTTGGGGAGTAGCCTAGAGACAGGGGCTTGGATTGGCGAAAGCTCGCCTGGCAGCGGAACGCCAGCTCCATGCGCATCATGCGCTTCTTGCGCATCTGTTTACATTCCCCTCACCCGCCATATCCCAAACTTATGAGAACGCTACTACACTTAACTTGGTGCAGGCTGGGACCGAGTCTGACCCTGGGGCTGGTCATATACTGCCGACGCAGAGAATTGCGGGGCCTACCTCGGTCCAGGTCTCAAAGGCCTACTATACCTCCTCCCACCCCTCCTCCACCTCCTCCTCCTCCGAATTACCATCCGTGGGCATGGCGCCATCAGTCGGTAGCTCTAGGCACAGCAGCAGTGCCGTCGCTAAGCGACAGCAGGCGGTGCTGAAACTGCTGAGCCTAGGCGATAAAAGGCACACCGCCCAAGAGCTATTACAGGGCATTCCACATCAAAGTTGTTAACTTTGTCGCCACCCTGCTGTGTAATCCCCAAAATATACTTGCAAACTTTTACCATTTAGGGATATTATTTCAGCGCTTCTTGCGCATCTGTTTACATTCCCCTCACCCGGCATATCCTAAACTTATAAGAACGCTACTACACTTGATCTTATACAAAAGGTTCTTAGAAGTGCTGTTTGGGGAGTAGCCTATAGACAGGGGCTTGGATTGGCGAAAGCTCGCCTGGCAGCGGAGCGCCAGCTCCATGCCAAGATCCAACTAACATAGTTTTAACTGCAGCACCTTTAATCTACTACTAGTTCACTGCCTCCATACATCGTCCCCTTATCAAACGAGCTGTGTCAGGCAGAATTTTGGGTTGTTTTCATGGCTTCCATGTTAACTTTGTCGCCACCCTGCTGTGTAATCCACAAAATATACTGGCAAACTTTTATCATGTACCGATATTATTTGAGCGCTTCTTGCTCACCTCCTTTGGTTCCTCTCTGCCACCCATTGGTTTGAAGCCTGAGTCCATTTAGGGTATGTCGCCATGACACTCTCTAGCCTGCTGCCGCTGCCTCTGCATGCCGTCCCCTATAGTGTCAGGGTCAATTATTGGATGTTTTAGATGCTATCTAGCTTCATTCTGTCACTCTGTCATGGCCATGCTGTTGCCCATAATTTTGGCATAATGGTGCGATTATGCAGCCTCAGAGGCATCCATGCATGCTGCCCCTGCTGTTTCCTGTCCATTTCCGTGGTGTTTCCATCCTTTTCTGAGGTTCCCAGGTGTTTGGCCAAGCTTCCCTGTGCAGAGCCTTGGTCCCCTTGAAAAATGCTCGAGTCTCCCATTGACTTCAATGGGGTTCGTTATTCGAGACGAGCACTCGAGCATCGGGAAAAGTTCGTCTCGAATAACGAGTACCCGAGCATTTTAGTGTTCGCTCATCTCTAAATATTATGTTTCAATATACTTGCAGATATATATCTGGATTGCAGATAATTTAAGATGGTTTTATTGCATTTACCTTCTGTTTTGAGCCATCATGACATATTCGTAACTTGTCAATCTGCCGCTCACACACTGATCTCCATGTTTTCTTCCAATCTCGATGTCTATTATTGAGAATAACCATCCCTTTAGTTCCCCTGGACTTATTGGATGAATGTGACAAACTTTCTTTTTTCTGAAAGCAAAGCAACACAATTACGATGAATTAGAATGAATTCCATGAAAAACATGGAATAATGTAGGTAATGCTCACTGTTGATGAGTATGGATTAAGGTAGTGTGCTAGAATTAACTCCTGGAATCTAAAAGTAGATGTTAAAAATTACAGGAATAGTCTGCCACACCTCTGCTCTTTTTCAAAAAGAACATTTATTTAGAGGATGTGAATTATTGTAGCAATCAAAATGTAATAAAAAGTGGCAAATAAAAATAAAATAAAATATAAACAGATGACAGCAGTATAAAAACAAATGGTTAAAAAGTAATGTAATGACAATATTATAGTGGGTCACATAAAGTGGACAAAGGGACGTGAAAAGTACTCAGGGGGTTCTCTGGTTCAGAATGTTTGTGAACATATGCATACTGAACCAAGATTTTATTGGAAATGAATGGTAGCATCTAACAGAGCCATATAACAGTGAGAAATAAAGCTTTTATATTTTGGAGATTGAATCAGGGAATTCAACCAACCAGGATGCTGCCTTTTATAAGGATTATTATCTAATAAACAAAAAAGTTGATGCGATTGAAACCGATAAAATCACTGTGCTGGGGACAATAAATAAACCAAAGATGTGCCATTAAATTACAAAATTCATTATTTCTACTAAACCAAACCCTACTTTTGTCAGAATGTTGTATGCACAGCATCAGAAAATACCACATACTGTAAATAATAATTATGCAGAAAAAGTGAAAAAAAAAAAGATCTGCTAAAACACCGACATCTAATATCTGAAAATTGAATATCTAAATAGTGGCACATTTGTGCCAAAAGAAATAGCACTAAATTTAGCCTTATCCCAAAGTGTTGCTTTTTAGATATAAATTCTGGGATCCAATAGCCTCTTCCTGACTTATTAAATTCAAGCTGGCTTACCCTGCAAAATAAAGGTTTTAATTATATAATCTATTTTTAGAATAATGTCTGCTGTAATCCTCTCCAGCAAAATTGAAAACTTTTTGTACCATTTTTACCAGGCAACTTGTCATGAGGATTCATCCCGACTTGCTATCATCCCCACATGTTATCCAGGACAGTGACAGGATCACAATGATGTCCTTCTGTATTCTGAGACATTTAGATTCACATTTAGGAAAATAATTGTGAACACTACATAGACATTACCTAAGAAGTCAGGGTGGTGGAGAAGAGCCAATTGGAAAACACGGATAATGTAGTAATGATCCCGTGATTACCGTAGATACTTACTGTGAATCCTGTTTCATCCTCCGGCATAGAATAATTTCTGTTATCTATTGTGGTCTCTTTATCAGATTTCTGAAATACAGTTATGTTATGACTATCATTTATTGTGACCTTTTTTTTGTCATTCTGTTGCATAATGTCAAGCATTTTTCCACTTCTTGTTGAAGGATCTTCTTCCTCTTGTACTGTGTGGTCTTCAGAATTAACACTGACATAGCTGAGATTTAGCTCCATACTTGGTGATGATTCAGTTAAATCCTTGCAGCGCAAGAAGTCACAGAATTGAGAGCAAGATTCTTCAGGAATATGTGCCGTTTCCTATTGAACAACAAATTACTTATTGTCTGTACATATAGCAAGGTAAATGGTAATTTACACAAATTAAATAAAATTAAATTACTATTCATGTAACAAAATGATCCTCCTACCTGAAATCTTCGGCACGCAGCTCCTCGTAGCTGCGCGCCCTTGCCCGAGAGACCTGCCGCCAGAAATCGAAGAGGCTACTGGGGCGTGGAGTAGCCGCGCCCTGTAGACTCAGCTCCGGCTAATCCATGCCCCAGTAGCCTCTTTACAAAATTTACATATTAGGGGAAAAAAGGGCTATCCTCACGTCCTATAGATCCACCTACCACCCGATCTACCTTTATAGGTAGATTTGTGGTAGTAAGTTCCCTTCAAGTCTAAGAATGGAAACATATCCATATCAAATATTTTCCCTATAGTACTAAACAAGCCTTGTAAAAATCAACTCTGTGGGGTAAAACAATTTACAGTATAAAATATATTGATGTTTGGATGAATGCTCTAGTTTAACAGAAAATCACTTTGATTAAAGGGAACCTGTCACCAGGGACCTCATTTTCACTAAAGACAGATTGTAAAAGCCCATGACACCTGCAGTGCAAAAATGCCTCTCTGCCTTTCTAAGCATTTGCATTACAATATAAATGTGTGTTACAACTTACTCATGCATCCTGACAAAATCCCGGGGTAGTCACAGGGGCTGGGCTTTGGTTTGAATGCATTTCAAAAAACAACATGTGACCTGTCTGAGCTGCAGGCTGCCTCCATCTTTGTGCTCATGTACAGCTCTGTCCCTCCCCCACTGATGTCATCTCACCAGGCTGTGACCTCTGAGAAGGAGCAGGAGGTGGAGCTGTACAGGAGCACAAATGTGGGGGCTAAGATCTCAGGAGTGAGTAACAGACAAGCCACATGTTGTTTATTTTTAAATGCATCCAAACCAAAGCCCAGCCCCTGTGACTACCCCAGGATTTTGTCATGGAGCAAGAGTAAGTTATAACACACAATTATATTGTAATGCAAATGCTTAGAAAAGACAGAAAGGCAGATTTGCACTGTAGCTGTAATAAGCTTCTGCAACCTGTCTTTAGTGAAAATGAGGTCCCTGGTGACAGGTTCCCTTTAAATGACAGGGCAAGAGCATGTGTTGTTAACACCTTAACGTCACTGCCCTTTTTATTATTCAGTTTCCATTTTTTGCTTCCCACCTTCCCAACCTTCTATGCAACAAATTGTCCTTTCTAGTGACAGTATATAACATTCCATGCTGTTTACTGGAAACCTGGAAAAAGTATTAAAAATATGGTGAAGTCAGCAAAACATTTTTCTTGTGGGCTCTTTTTCTGCAACCTTAACTGTGCACTCCAAATGACACCTCAAATTTATACTTTGGTCAGGTATGATCACAGCATTATATATATATATATATATATATATATATATATATATATATATATATATATATAATTTATGTTTTAATAGATTTAAAAAAATTAAAACCTTTTGTACCAAAAAAAATCTTGAATTCTGACACTAATAACTTTTTAATACTTTGGTGTATGGTGCTTTGTAAATTGTAATTTTTTGCAGCAAAAGATGATGCTTTCATTGCTACCATTTTGGGGACTGTACGACCTTTTGATCACTTTTTATTCTAAATTTTGTATGATATCAAAATGGCGAAAAAGTGGCAATTCTGAGACTTGGGCACTATTTTCTGTTGCAGGTTTTACCACTGGGAATAACTGTTTTAATTTTTTTTATAGATGAGGCATTTTGGGACTCAGCGATACATAACATGTTTAGGATTTTTATTTATTTCATTTTTATTTATTTTTATATCAGTTCTAAGGAAAGGGAAGTGATTTCAACTTTTAGGTTTTTAAACATTTTTTAAACCTTTTTTACACTTTATTTTACCATATTTTTAGACCCCCTAAGGTACTTGAACACTCTGATCACCCCCATCATGAACTACAATACTATTGTATTGCAGTATATCGGGATTTTGCAGTACATCTGTATCGGTCTGTTATTTACAGACTATTAAAGATGCTGCCTAAAGACAGGCCTGAGATATAAACTCCTGACTCTCTTAGCAACCGATCATCGCCCATTGAAACCAAAATGGCATGCCAGCGTCATTTAAATGGCTAAAACCCGCGATCAGTGCTGTAAGCGACGGGCGTTCGCAGTCCAAGTGTGGGAAGGGATTAATACATGCAAACATGATATATGAAACCTACTTGTTCATTTGTATCATCTTTTGTTGAAGTGAGTGGAGTCTTCACTGGTCCTATGATGGTATCGTTCTTCGTCAGCCTTTCTTTCAGTGAAGTCAAACTCCCAATTAGATCCTCCGTTGAAAGTAAAACGCTCTTCACCAATGTATCAGACCCTCCAGGATATGGACACTGTTGTCAATTACAATAACATTTCATATTGTTATACATTTAGAGGGATATATCATTTGCACTTACAGTAAACCCTGGTTGCAGAGAAATGAGCTGGGGAGCCCAAAAAATCTACCAATGCGCCCAAAAAATTGCAAACATAACAAAAAAGTGAAGAAAATGAAAATTTATGATGTATTCTATGTTACTTTAGTTTTTCTTTTTAATAGAAGAATCACAGAGACATTTACTTGTGTTTTTGTGCTGTTTCTTGGTCTTGTTAAGGAGATTGCACTGGTTTCGGATGCCATCTTGCGTACTGTCAGCCATTTTAGATACAGTGGCCATGTTAGGTCTGACGTGGGGGGTTATGTTGTCCACTCACAGAATTGAGAAGCATGTATGGTTAAGCTATATGGTTAAAAGTCACTATTCAAACTTCATCCAGTGTGAAAGTGTTCACTGTTTTCTTGCTCCTCTCTATTTGAAGGCCATATTATGACTTAACAGAGTTAACACAAGGCCAGTTAGTCTGAGAAACAGGGAGGCCTCTGAGAACAGGGAATAGTTTACACTTCATTAACCTTTTTTGAGAATGTTCTGGTAAATTTATAATGGCCAATAGCATTACAGTATTCTATTTCCTTGTCACGCCCCTTTGACGATGATGTTTCTGTCTTTTATATTTGCAACTGCGGACTAATAAACGGGGGAGATTTTTACATACACTAGAGACTGATGTGTCTAGGTTTGTTCTCATCCTGGTACCAGGGAGCCATTTTTGGCCATAAAAGAGTTAATTTGAAAGTCACCTGTACAACTGAAGTAATGGCAGTTTACGTCCTTGATAAAAAATCTCTAACAGTCTTGTTCCAAAGTGTTATTTTAAAAACTTTAAAAAAAGAATCTCTTTTGCCTTGTTCTTCTTAAAATTTCCTTGAATGGGGCTGAATAGTTGCATGGCTACCATTTATACCTTTGTGCCTATTGTCTGTGACTTTTTGTACCAAAAAGGAACCACATTGATAAAGCTGTCTAAACCACTATAACAGATCTGCCATACATAATATCCCAAAAGAGCTCAGAATACACTCCAGAAACTGATGTAAGACACATGTAGAATTAGGAATCAACCCCATTTGTATCTGGTAATAGATGAAATGATAGAAACAAATAACAAAATATGCTAATTTTGATCAAATTGGATAAAAGGAAACCCAGATAAACAAAATATTGAAGATTATATAATGCAAATGAAAAGAAGGTAAAAAAAATTACTCAGTATTTTTCAAAGTTCAATTTGTTACATCAGGTTACGAATACAGGCGGTCCTCTACTTAAGGACACCCGACTTACAGACAACCCATAGTTACAGAAGGACCTCTCTGCCCACTGTGACCTCTGGTGAAGCTCTCTGGATACTTTACTATAGTCCCAGACTGCAATGATCAGCTGTAGCTGTAGATCAAGCTTTAGTAATCATTTTTGGTCCCATTACAGCAAAAATTCTAAAACTCCAATTGTCATTGGGGCAAAAGAAAAAAAATTGTCTAGAACTTCAATTATAAAATATAGAGTTTCGACCTACATACAAATTCAACTTAAGAACAAACCTTTGGACCCTATCTTGTATGTAACCCGGGGACAGCCTGTACATTTCCACTTTAGCACTTACCAGGTCTGACTGTGAGAGTTTAATACAGTTCTTAGTTTCTTTAGTTTTATCTTCACATATCACATAGTCCTGTACTGTGAATGTGTCCTCATTCATCTTCTCTTGGTCTCCAGAATGGACAGATTTGCTTTTGTTGACTCCAGTTTGGGTTTCCTCATCTTTCTTTGTTTCCTTGGAATGTTCCTCGGCTGCACCTTCTTCTTCTCTGCTGGCCATTCCAGTATGATCTCTCCCATCTTCAGTCTGTGTCAGTGGATTTCCTCTCTCACTTGTAGTTACATCTATTGAAGTACTTTCACTATCACATATATGTCCTAGATTTAATGTATTCTGATGTTCTCCCTTTTTGTCCTTATTTTGAATCTTCTGTTCTTTATTAACCATAATAGCTTCCACATCATTATTTGCTCCTGTTTCTTTATCCAAAAGTAGAATTTTATCCACAATTACATTTTCTATTTTGCTCCGTAACTTGGGATAGTTTTCCTCTCTTGCACCACAGTCATCTGAACTTATACATTTCTCAAAGGTCAATTCGCTGCTTGAATTCTCCTTTTCAGCCTGTCCTTCTTTCTGACATTGTGTATTTTCAGTGCCATCACAACCCTGTGAGGAGCACGTCATCAGATCAGCGTCTAATGTGTCTGCAACTGGAGACTGTCAGGGGGAAAATAGATATCTGAGCAATTACTGTTTAAATAGAACATTTTACATTATGAAATGGTTAAATGTATTTGTATTAACATATATTTACTATATAATAATACCATAACAATCAATACTTGAATGAATAATGTAGCTTTAAACACGTAAAATGTTCTTACAGACGTTTTTATCAAATTGTCAAAATAAATGATCAATTACTATTACCGTAAGGCAATTAGGGATCTTTTGGGGTTATCTAAAGCTCTGTCTGCAGTCAGTACTAGAAGGCACTAGATGTCTAAGGCTTCACAACAGAATTTAAGATTACATGATAAATGCATGTTGAGACTGAGGCTTCACACATAG
Source organism: Engystomops pustulosus (assembly GCF_040894005.1). Taxonomy (NCBI): domain Eukaryota; kingdom Metazoa; phylum Chordata; class Amphibia; order Anura; family Leptodactylidae; genus Engystomops; species Engystomops pustulosus. The sequence goes on from NC_092414.1 coordinate 134,247,168, forward strand.
AAAAATGTCCTTGGAAATGCAATGCAAATACAATATTCAGGTTTCCAAGATGAAGATGTATAGTACCTGTCTATCGATTTCCATCAGCTTTGTACTTTCTGTGCCATGTGGACAATTCCTCAATATGGTGGCATGGTTGCCACTTGGAATACAGTCAGCAGGTGGTTCCCCTGAATCTCCCCCTGGGCTGTTTGCTGGCATGCAAATGCAGCTATTTCTTCCTTCCTCATCTGTGGGCAAGACAGCTTGAGTGTCTACGGTTGGAGATTCCTAGTAAAGTGAATATATCACTTTATATTTGTTTCACTTGTTAAAACTATGACTAATTGAGTTTTATGGTGGAATTTTCTGGGCATGTGTAAACAGGTAATAGTTTTTAACAGTACAATAAGAAGGAAAGGAGAATAGATAGAACATCTTAAAGGGAACCTGTCATCTGTTTTTCACTAATAAACCTAATGACAGGATAGCACTAAAGCACTATGCATGCTATTGTCCACACTTTTTTTTTTTTTGCTAAAGAATGCATACTTCCTATCCAGAGAAAATGAACTTTGTAAGCCTACCTGGCACCCTGACAGCAGGAGCAGAAATTCACAAGGAGCATGTGTTATTTCTGTAAGACAGTGTCTCTCTGATACCCTGTCTCAAGACATCTCCCTCATTCTTCCTTCCCTTTGCCTGATGTCATTCTTCATGCTGCTTTCCAAAAGCGGAGGGAAAATGAGGGAGATGCCAGAGACATGGGCTGAGTAACACAGTGACTCACATGAATAAAATACATGACTTGCTGCTTGTGCTGTCAGATGTCAGGTAGCCCTACAAAGTTTATTATGTGGGGATTGGATGTATGCATTTTTTAGCTAAAACGGTGTTGTAAGTGTAGTTGGCAGTGTAGTTGGCAGTGTAGTTGGCAGTGTAGTTGGCAGTGTAGTTAGTATAGTGCTATTGGGTTTATTAGTGAAAATCTGCAGACAGCAGTGGAATTAGAAAAATCTCATGGCTATTACTACAAATATATTGATTGGTGCATATTTTTACTAATGTATCATCAGGTGTAATAGGAAATAAGCCACAATTGTTCTAGCATTTTCATCTTATGTCTTTATATATGCAACAATAACGGCCGGTGGTACGTTGTTGCTGATAACCTAAACGATTAATACAATTACAGCATCCTCCATATAACCACTTACTTCTCTGGTACCGCTAGTCCCACTCTCTTCAGACAGATCTTCCTCAGGACCCAAAATGAGATCACCATTCTCAGAATCTGTCAGTATTACAACCACTCTTCTAACAGAAGACAACCCAGCTTCCTCCTTCCCAGGGATCAATTCACCAATCAAATTATGAGTGGCTTCCAAAAAGGACATAGCCAACTTGTCAGCAGGAACCTGTACATGAATGAAGACATAATGGATTGATCATCTAACTAAGCTCTTTAGGATTGTGAAAATGAACAATGATCCCATAAAGGCAATAACATTAAAAGCGAGTCTTCCCACATATGGCAGCTTTTCTAATGAGATCTTAGTCATGTAATGGCAATACTAGATGTACCTGATCAGTGGAGCTATTTTCTGATGAACAGTCCCCGCTTGACACAGTCATATCTCCCCCATCCTCTTCTTGTTTTGAACTCCCGTTTTCACCAGATTGTACTTTGTCTCCCAGTTGAACCTTTGGATCATCTTCTTGATGACAGCCTTTCTCTTTATTCTCTGTATGAGACATGTATTCTGTATCCGCAGGCCCATCATCTCTTTGAGACAAGAGTATGGGTAATGCTGTTGTAGGTTTTCCATCTAAACTTTTAAAGTCCACTTGTAAGGATTCTATTTTATCCTCTGATGATGTATTTCCAGAAACCGCAGACTGTAAAAAATGGTCCTAGTTATGTACATGTCCATATTTGTAGGCTTAACATTTACCTCTAATTTTGTGATCTATTTTTAACTTGAATATGACTTACAGAATCTGTTTGTGTCATCACCTCAGAATCGAAAAGCCTAGCATGGTTACAGCCTTGCAAGCACTGAGGAAGCAATTCCCAAGAGACTTCTCTAGTCATTGTACCATGACCTTGGTCAGCTGGTGCATCTAGGCTACAAAAGAAGTCACAAATTAGAGTTATACATCACTATGTGTAATTGTACATAGCTACTGTATACCTATGCAGGTGTGGACTGGTGAAAAATAGAAACCTACATAGACAAATGATGATGGATCAATGGATAGATAGATACATAGACTGATAATTATATTATTGCTCTGTAAACCCCATTTATGACTGTTTATGTACCCTATGTATATAAAATGCTGCAGAATATGTTAGATACATAAAGATTATATTAATATAATAATAGGTATGTGTACCGTGTATCAGGCGTTTTTCTGCCTTCTAAATGCGCAACATTTATGTCCAATGTTCCAGGAGCATTCTCTGCACACTTCTGTCCTACAGAATCTTCCCCTGTACTTGGTCCTCCAATGTGTTCTATTATCTGGGGTTTTGCACTTTGGCTGATCTCTTCTTTAAGAGCCTTTAGGCTTACAATGAGGCTCTCAGCAGTATCCAGAATACTTGTGGACAAATTTTCAGGTGAAATCTGTAATAAAAATTGTATATACATTAAAACTCTTTTAGGCAGGACTTCTGGTGCATTTTCTTCATTGTGCCCCGAACAGAGCGTACCAACTTTTTTGGTGCACCTTTAACATAGGGCGTGCAACACAATTCTGTCGGACACTGCATGATAAATGTGGCACACGGGCCGACTGAGCACCGGCACAACCTCTTTCAGTACAGAAATTTGTGTTGCGTCGGGAATATTGCAGCCACAACACATTATTAAATACATGTACAAGCAGTTTGCACTTAAGAGTGTGTATAAAAGAAGCTTTAATAAATCTGGGCCATTGTGTTAGGGGGTCAGTTATGAGTTGTGATAGAATGTGTGTAATCTTTGTTCATGATTTTTATATTTTTATATTTTTACTTACACTCAGATGTCAAAAAAGAAAGACCTGAGGCAATGTGAGAGATTCTGTCCATCTACGTTGACTACTAACCACATTTACTTAAAAGATATTTTGCACTTACTTGTAACGAGTCACCAAGGATGTTACACTTGCTTTCACCACCAGGAATCTTATGTGTATCATTTCTGTCACCATAGGGAACTTGCAATTGGTCTTTCCTCTCCAAAAGTTCATGTTCTGCCTCTTCTGCTATTTCTTTGGATCTATGACTTTGTCTTTCTTCTAACATCTCCCTTTTTGCAATATCTTCTTCTTTGAGAGGACCTCCGTAACAGGTAATATTAGGGCTGTCTGCATTGGTAGGTTGCACACTTTCTCCAGTAGATGTTAATGAGGACTTTTCCATTGTTTTAGATCTCTGTATATTCATCCCCTTCTTTGGCATCACAGAAAGCATATGGAGCATAGCAATAATACTAAAACATGTTTCTCTGACAGTTTTTGAAATAATACTCGCTTCTGTGATATTTTAGTATTTGATATGGCAACTACTGTATCCTTTAACATGGCAGCCTGTGTGCCTACTGTATTGTATAAAGTGTCACCAAAGCAATTAGGTCAACATAAACCAATTTCAGATCGCTAGATTAGCTTGATTCTATAAGAGTTATCTAAGCAGTGAATATACAAATAGTATATATAGTAGTATATGTAGCATATACACTGCTTTTTCCCCCAATAATCTTTTAGGTAACATTATGTTAATTGTATGATCCCTGACTATCTAAACTCAATAGCCTTTGGTATGAGTCTTTATAAAGCAGCGTTGTGTATGTGTGCAGCCGAAGCTCCTCTGGGGCGCAGGCATTACGAAGGAATGGGGACACTCAGATACAACAGCATTCCACCAGATTTCTGTGATTTCTGTGTTTTGGCATATATGGCACTATGAATTCATAAAGGGAAAATTATCTCCTCGATTTACCTATGTTACTTAGGGCTATGCCCACAAATGTCACCTATGACTTTGTTTTTATTTTCCCACTGCTCCTTCCACAGCAAAAGTTGTACAAATTAGGTTGAAAAGCATTGGGGAACATTAGCGGAGCATCTCAGGGCTCAACAGCAATAACAACAGCAACCAGCAATTTCTTTCATCCTACCACCTTCAGCTACATCACTACAGGGTCCAGCAAGATGTAGAACCAGAGCACTTTCTGAACTGAGCTTTTTTGACAGAAGGGGCAGCTGGACAATAAAAACAAAAGTACCTGGTGGCACCTGTGGACATAGTCCTACATAACATAGCAGCTGGTTGAGGTAGGTGAAATGTGGTGACTGATTCACTTTAAATTATTGCTTCTTTTGCTGTTGTTTTAGTCTTTATTGTGTGAGGGTCTATCTTAATCTGCTATGAGCCAATATAAATTCTAACTATATTCCTGCTGCTCTGCTACACATAAGCCTTTGCTGAAAACCATCTTGGTACCACTTTTAACATACACTTTAGTGTATGGGTTACTGGAATACAGAAAAAGCTTTTTAAACTCACATTATTGGTTTATCATGTATGGCAGTAGAATTTGTGACATACTATAGTTAACTTGCCGTGTGTTTTAAGGGGTGTGTAAGTTATTTAATCTTATTTTCTACCCACGAAAAAAAGATAATTTTATAGCAAATCGGAAGTTAGAACAGTGCTTAAACTTGGTAATTATATTTTACTTGCTGAAATATTGCCATCAACTGTTCCATTGTGGCGGCCATCTTTATATACCTGACAACAAGAAGTGCAGCCATATTGGTTGGCATAGTTACATTAGCTTCCAATTTACATACAGTAAATAATAATATTATAATAATATATTATTATATATTATTTGGGTAGACTCATAATATTCTAACATTTCCAATTTTATTCATCACTCCTGTATAAAAAGGATCTGTTTTAATAACATCACTGACATATTTTAGTTATGAACCTACTTTCTAATTTATCTATGGGTGACATTTTTACAGTTTCTTTCCTATCAATGCAAAACTAAAAAAGTGGTTAATGTGGGAAAATATAAGTAATTTTGTCATTCACATAATAAAAAAAATAAAAAATATTAGGGTGTTATCTGGTTTAGAAGATTTCTGGGGTCAAATAGCAAGGTCTCTATTTCAGACCTTCATTGTTCAGCTAAAGATGAGACAGTGGGAAGCAACTACAAAGATTTCAAATTCTGGATGACCTGGCACATCCATGCATTAATTTTTGTGAGCACTCTATGGGCATTCTGCAAGGAAACTAAACACTTGCTAAACACGTGCGATTGACGCACACCCTGGTACACATATAGCACATTCTTCTAGTCCCCAATACACCAGTATTCTCAAAAAAGAAGCCGCACGGCCATAAATTACATAAATTACAAAAGGTCCAATATTTTCACAAAATAAACACATTCATATTTTGTAGGCTAAAATCTGTTTGGATTTTCTTAAATTAGAATTATAGATATAAGAAGTGTTCTTGTAGTTTATAAATCGAAACTCTATGTAAAAGGAATATCTAACCACAAGAAATAAGACCATAAATGGCAAGTATTTTATGAAAACTGCACAAAATTATACATGTTCATTACTTTATTTTACAATGTGATTCCATAAGCTTTCCAGTATTAAACACTTACAGATTCTGGGTCACTTTCCACAGGCATAGGATGTGAAGGTCGACCTGTTCCTTTTTTCATGTAGGCTTCTTCCACTTTTGCTTTTAGTGTCATTAATCCTGCTATCAAACTCTCTGTAGCTTCCATCACAGAGGAGGCTAGTTCATCTGAAGGGACCTGAGGAGTAAAAAACAATAAAGTGACATAATACAGAAACATAACCGTGTTGTGGCAGCATCACTTCATGATAGGATGAGTGATGTAATCTGCAATGTGGTATTGGAATTTCTGCAGAATTTTACTATATTTAGGAGGTTGACTACATAACTATTTTAAAGATAGGTTACATATCAGGCAATGAGAATACGTAATCCCCACTGATCAGCTACTGCAGCCACTGACTCTTGACAATGTATGGCCTGAATGCCTAGAACCTAGTAAAATCCATTTTTAGGTCCACCACTGCTACATGCAGATATTACCTGATGTCCACTTACCAATCCTTAAAGGGAACTTGTCACCATATTTACCTTACTTAACTGCCAACAGGTAGAGTATGACATGTCCTTTCTAAATTCCCTTTTAATATGTGAAATTTCACCAATTTACCTATAAAATTCTCATCCAAAGTTAGGCAAATATGACCTATTATGACATGAGTCCCTTCAGAAACCTGTATCTCTGGTTTTATAACACATAGAAACTAGCTTTTTGTACAATATTAAAGATACGATTCTCACCTTTCAGATCTCAGCTAGGCTAAGCCCCATCTATGATAGATGAGGCTTATGTTTCTGTGAGCGACAAAGCGGGACATACAGGCAGTTAAATTTATTTATCTGCCTGTATCTTTAGTTTTATAGCTCACAAAGCCATAGGTTTGATGGGATCCTTATCTTTAACAATACAAAAAACGCTGGTTTGTTTGTACTTTAGAACAGAATATACTGGGGCTTATTACGAAGGGTCTGCGGATCGCATTTCTGTCGGACTGTTCTTATGTTTTCAGGATTTGCAGCGATGGGACAGGGATTTAGCAGGGGATTGTGTCGCACGCGATCGGATTTTGGCGCAGCGGCGCCGGCTTTCATGCGACAGAAATCGGGGGGCGGGCCATCAGACGATCCGACTGATACGGACTGAGTGCGGGATTTAAGATTAAAATTGTGTCGCAACCAATGCACTGACATACACTGGGGTGAACACCGGCAGACCTGAGCGGGGAAGCGACAGATGCAGAATATCGGGCAGTGGACAATGCACTTTGAGGAACTCAGAGGGACCGGGTAAGTAAGCCCCATTTGTGTTCTGAAGGGACACTACCTCTGCAACCACTAAACTTGACTCGTCTCATGTCCAAATTAGTTTAGAAGAGTCATATAAGGAAACCGTGGAGATTTCACATAAAGAGTGAATTCTAGTCATTTCATATACTAGCTGAAGATGCTAGTAGTTTAGTGGGTTAAAACCTTCAAATATGCATCACATATACTCTTCTAGCCTCCAAAAGTTATCACCTGATCTCTTCACTATTCTTCTGCTTTCTATGGCTAACACAGTTAAAGTCTACACAAAGTTATCAGTCTTACCTGTTGAATGTTTGTTTGGTTTTCTTGCTCATATTCTTCATTCTGTTTAGATATAGTCTTCCCTGAACTCTTACACAGAGCATTCATCGGCCAATTCTCTTCTTTCCTGTGGCTTTGCAGTTGGCATTGGTGTCCTTGTTCTTTTTCATGTTCCTTTAACATTGAGGAAACCATACGTGTTTGTCTTGTATGGATTTTTTCCTGGGGTTTTTCCCTGATGGAAGCTTCCTCTGGTTGTTTTACACGGACATCATTTAGATCATCTTTACTTTTCTGATTTACATTTGTGTCACTGTTTCCATCAATATATGGTGTGGATTGGTATTCATCTTTCTTGCTAATTTTAACCGTCATTTCTTGATTGCCAAATACTTTCTTACTCCTTTTGTTATCTGGTCCCTTGTATTGTTGGGTACATTCTAGGCTAGAGACAAGCTGTATAATACAGAATATTGATGTTAGCATATAAATTGTTGTAAATTTCTATTGCTTTATACTAGTACTGAAAGATGAACTCTCTAACCTCAGCTTTAAGTTGCTCTAAATTGAGCTGCTCTTTGGGTGTGATTGGTTGCAGTAAACGTATGAGATATGACACAGGATCATTTTCTTCTATGGCTGGTTCTTTTGTCCTTGGAAGACTGTGATCATCATTATCAACCTGTAATATGATAAAAAACATAATAATTGCAGTATTGAAAAAATGCATAGAAAATTGTGTTGTCAGGAACATACATATTTAAGAGGCAAATTGCAAAAATTCTCCTGTTCTTGTGCTGGTTACACATTGGGGCACATTTACTTACCCGGTCCTGCGGCGCGTTGTCCGACGTTGAATCGGGTTCTGCCAGGATTCACTAAGGTCGTTCGCCCAATGTCCACTAGGTGTCGCTGCTGTGCTCAGGTCCGCCGGAGTTCACCTGCTTCGTCCCGGGGAATGAGAGTGCTATTCTTACGACACCAATTTTTTTAAAAATTCCGGTGTTTTTCCGAATCCGCCGGGTTCTCCGACGGCCAGGCCCCCCGGATTTTTGTCACGTGAAAGCCGGCGCTAATGCGCCACAATCTAATCGCGTGCGCCAAAATCCCGGAGCAATTTGGCACAAAATGGAAATATTCGCAAAACCCGACAGAAATGCGCAATTCAGACCCTTAGTAAATGAGCCCCATTATCTTACACAATGGGGTAGATTTACTTACCCGGGTCCGTTCGCGATCCAGCGGCACATTCTCTGCGATGGATTCGGGTCCGGCCAGGACTAAGGTAGTTCCTGTCGCTGCTGTGCTGAAGTTCGCCGAGGCCTGCCGGAATGCATTGAAGTTCACCGGCCTATTACTGGTGAAGGTAAGCGCGAGTCCCGCAACCCTTTTTTTTTTTTTTTTACATGCAGCGGTTTTTCCAAATTCGTCGGGTTTTCGTTCGGCCACGCACCCCGATTTCCGTCGCGTGCATGCCAGCGCCGATGCGCCACAATCCGATCACGTGCGCCAAAATCCCGGGGCAGTATAGGGAAAATCGGCCCAAATCGGAAATATTCGGGTAACACGTCGGGAATACTCGAATCGGGCCCTTAGTAAATGACCCCATTATCTTACCTAGACCTTAACCCCTTATCACCAACACTAGTTTTCAGCTCAATGACCAGACTCGATTTTTCAAATCTGACATGTCTCACGATAATTGGTTATAACTTCGGAACGCTTTAACATATCCGGGTGATTTTGAGACTGTTTTCTCGTGACACATTGTACTTCATGTTAGTTACAAAATTTAAGTGATAAGTTTTACGTTTCGTTCTTAAAAAAAGTGAAAACTTGGCAAAAGTTTGTAAAAATTCTTCATTTTCCAAGTTTGAAATGTTCTGCTTTCTAGACAGGAAGTAAAACTACCCAAAAAGCTTGATAATTAACATTTACGGAATGTCTTCTTTATGTTGCAATGATATTTTATGCGTCCTGTCATTTTTCTAGGATGTTATGAGGCGCAGAACTTTAGGTGCCATTTTTCTAATTTTCATGAAAATCCCCAAAACTCACATTTTAAGGGACAACTCAGCTTCCAAGTGACTTTGAAAGCCCCATAAATGACCCCACTATAGAAACGTCACCCCTCAACGTGTGTAAAACAACTTCTATTAAGTCTATTAACCCTTTGTGTTTCACTACATTCATTTAGGCCAAAACTGACATTTTCAGAATAAATTAAATTATGAAACGCACTGCAACATTTGATGTCCAATTCCTCCCGAGTGTACTGATACCCCATATGTGGTGGTAACCTGCAGTACGGGCGCACAGCCGAGTATAGAATGAATGGAGGCGCCATTCACAGCAGATTTGTATTGTCACATTGTACGACCTATAAATTTTAATTTTTTTGGTAATGCAAACATATGAGGCGTATTATTTACGGGATGAGATACAATGTATATCATTCATTTTGGGAGTCTAAAGCTTATTCATGAGATTTTATTAACTATTTCAAGGGGGACACAAACAAAATCATCAATTTTCATTTTGGATTTTTAGCATTTTCTTTCCCCCGCTCACCGTAACGTAAAAATAATATTTTATCTTTATTCTCTGGTTCACTACGATTGCGGTGATACCTCATTTATATAGTTTTTCTTATCTTTGCTCAATTTTCCTGAGCAAAACCAATATTGGAGAAAATCGCATTGTTTTTACTATTGACAACTTTTTAGGGCCATAACTTCTGTATTTTTCTGTTGTCAGACCTGGTTGAGGGCTTATTTTTTGCTAAAAGAGTTGTTCTTTTTAGTCGTATCTTATTCCGGAACGTAACTTTTTTTATCACTTTTTAGAACATTTTTAGTGATGAAGTTTGATGAAAAATTGTATATTACGGGAAGTTTGTCGAGTTTTTTTTTTACGTCGCTCACCGAGCGGGTTCAATATTGATTTAGATTTATTGTACAGGTTTATACGGATGCATTGACACCAAATATGTAGGTGTTTTTGTGTTTTATATACTTTATTTGCATTTTATGTGTAACGAGGAGATTATGGGACTTTTATTTATTTATTTAATTATATTCTAAAATGACTAAATCTTTTTTTTTTTAAACTTTTTTACATTCTCTACTTCTTGGCTTGAACAAGCGATCATCCGATCGCTTGTTCAAGCCCTTACACTGCAATACACTTGTATTGCAGTGTATAGTGTAAGTAACTGAGCATGCTGAGGCGGAACCCGGCACAGAGAGGAGCCGACAGCCTCGAGGCTGGAGGGATCGGATCCCCCGGTAAGCACACCGGGAGGGTCCGATCCACGTGGGACACGTTTACACGCCGCCGTCATGATTGACCGCAGCGTGTAGGGGAGTTTTTCCGATCCCGGGTGTTAGTGCCGGGTCTGGGCTGTGCTATCACAGCCCGACACCGGCACTTGCAGGACCCGATGTCCCGAAATCTTCTTCTGACACGCCGCCGTAGAAAGGCGTCGCGTCAGAAGAAGTACCCTTAATGACCGCCGTAAAAAGCCGATACGGCGGTCATTAAGGGGTTAAAGAAGCAATGTAATGTGAACTACAAATAAGAACTAATTTATAATAAGTTTATGGTGTATGTATGAAGCCAATGATGATCACTGATCCTAGTCTTATGTTTTATAATATGAGCTACATCTCATTCCATTTGGTTCTCTCCTTTAGGAGTGAGGATTTTTTTCTTTCAATTGTTCTTTCATAATACTCAAAATTTTACAAAATATGCAATAAAAATACTAAACATGTCTCACCCCTCTAGATAGATCCTGGATGAGTTCTCTTAGCTCCAACTCCTGTTTCAATTGCACTTGTACCAGAAGTCTTACAGCACAGTCACCCCAAGTTACCATTTCACGATCATCCAATAAACATGTCTTTGTCACTGTCATAGCTAGTATGAAAAGTTGCCGTAGAGGGTTTCGTTCCACTTTAGTTACAGAAACTGAAGAATTAGACAAAAACAACATTTATGTATAAGCTAATCTTCTATATATTTGCACTAGTAACTGATCTGAGAGGGCTACTCATTGGCTGAATTGGGTCCCATGATCCCCTGGAACTTCAGGACGGTCATAGCTTTGAAAACTGGAAGTACCAGTGTATCGGGATAAGCTTGTGTTGTCTTTTTTTCTCAACCTAGCCCATGTTCGCTAGGGGTTTTCCATGTTGTTAGTTAGAATTATCAATTTTCCCATCAGTATGGTTATATATTAATGACAATATGGCACTAAAGATAGTTAGAAATAACATGAGTTAACCCAGGGGCATAACTTGGAGAGGCAGGGTCCCATAGCAGATTTCTGAATTGGGTCCCCTACACCCCTGTCACTGTGGGCCCCATAGCAGCTGCTACGGCTGATACCGCTGTAGTTAGACCCCTGAGTTAACCCATAGTTTCAACTATATGGCAACATTCCTAAATTATACTTAATATCACAAAGTGCCCTATAGTTTACATTTTTTCCATAAACCTGTCATTTACCAAACAAAAGTCTTTTTGGGCTCTTACCATTTTTTACGAGGTCCATACTTTCTTCTGTTATGTTGTGTAGCAAATTTGACTGGGGCTCCTGCAGTTCTTCATGGCTGCAGCTTTGTAAAAGCTGGAATAGCAGGTCTCTTGCTCCTTTCTGTCTCTTAAGCAAAGCAAGTAGTTTGTCTTCCTATAAGAAGATGTTTAATTTCATACATTACAGGCAGTCCCCGGGTTACGTACAAAATAGGAACTGTAGGTTTGTTCTTAAGTTGAATTTGTATGTAAGTCGGAACTGTATAGTTTATAATTGTAGTTCCAGACAATTTGACAATTGGATTTTAAAATGTTGTGTTGTCATAAGACCCAGGATTAACAATAAAGATTCATTACAGACACCTGTGATAAATTTTAAGCTGATTATTGTAGCCTGGGGCTAAAGTACAGTAAATTACTAACACCCGGGGTTCATTTGTAACTAGGGGTCGTCTGTAAGTCGGGTGTTCTTAAGAAGGGGATCGTCTGTATATACTAAAGTTGGCTGTAGAGGATTGATAAATATACATATAAACTCCTTCTTCCTCATTATATATGCCTCTTCCACTTGTGGGCTTTAAGGAAACCTGCCACGGGAAATTCAATCTTCAAATACCGAGCACCAGTTCAGGGTGAGCTGGTGCCGGAGCATATTTTCGTTACTCTCCTAAACCGCTGTATTGCAGTTTAAACACTCTAGTAATCTTTATATGTGAAGCCGCTTTGCCGACCGCGCGTGACGCCACTGGCTCTCCGGTACTTCCTATGTAGGTGCTCGGCGCACAGTCACGCGTATGGTGCCCCGAGCGCATACCACTGTGCGGCGAAGCGGCTTCACATATAAAGATTACTAGAGTGTTTAAACTGCAATACAGCGGTTTAGGAGAGTAACGAAAATATGCTCCGGCACCAGCTCACCCTGAACTGGTGCTCGGTATTTGAAGATTGAATTTCGCGTGGTAGGTTTCCTTAAAGCCCACAAGTGGAAGAGGGATATAAAGATTACTAAAGTGTTTAAACAGCAATACAGCGATTTAGGAGAATAACGAAAATATGCACCGGCTCCGTATTCCGGGGAAAGATAGGAGATCTCTATCTTTCTCCCAGCAATGGAACGCACACGTGCGGCACTGTACTGCTCCAGTACGGCACCATGCGTCCATTTCCGTCTATGGGGGAAGTATATACGCCATATATACGTCGGTCGTATATACGTCCCCAATACGACATTGTGAATGTAGCCTAAAATAGGATAATAAACAATTAGACTTTTAAATTCAAAACATGTTTACCTCCGCTGTCATTTTAATGGAGACAAATTGTTCTTTATCCACTTCTTGCTTCATCCTTTGGCCTGTGGTAAGCCGTATACGAGCTAGTTCCTCAAAAGAGGTTTCTAAATTTACTGGATTTTCATCCCAAAATCTGCATCAATGGATAATAGGAATCAATGGCCTCTTAAAATTGAATATGTTTATTTGTGTTATGATGCTGCAGTTATAACTGGACTCACTTGACACTATTAAGCATGCTCCTCAATGCATATGACTGAGCTTACAACAACTACAGTATCCACATTACCATGGAATAAAACATATAGTATCTGTATATCATATTAAAAGTACATCACAATATAAAAAAGAGGGAAAAATCCAAGGGTCAACAATTCTGCAAACATTCAAATGAAGCAGGAAACTCCCCAAACAAAAGCTGGTATCCATCTAGTAGTAGATATAGTGATGACACCATAATTATATCTATTAACTATTGTTTATAAAATGTTAGTTGGACATTATGCCTACTCATTGCTACTTTTATCGGCCTATCGGCATTTTAGTACACGCTGCAGTTTTAGCAGTATATGCAGGTATATGTTTCCCACTATTTGTGGTCTAATCCTAACTCATAAATGGGAGAAGTACTATCGTATTCACCTTTGTTTCCAGTATGGTTCAACCACAAGAAGAGCAGCACTAAAGTTGCATTCCATCTTCGCTTTAATTTTCTGAGCAAACAGCAGAAGAAATTGGTGGGCATGGCAAATCGAGTCGCTGGGGAGAAAAAAAATCTCAGAAGAAGCCTGGAATCAAAGAGGAAGAGTCTAGACTCTACAACCACCCATCTAAAAGAAACCGATTTTTGACAAGTCTATTAGGTATCATTCTGCATTCAGGGGAGTGTGCTTTGTTGTAACGTCGGGAGGTACTATGATCGACCTAATTTCAGAAGACTTGATATTAGTATGTGTTAGAAGCATAGCCCATAACTTTCATTTAGAGTGTATTACAGGCAGTCCCCGGGTTACGTACAAAATAGGGTCCGGTGGTTTGTTCTTAAGTTGAATTTGTATGTAAGTCGAAACTGTATATTTTATAATTGTAGATCCTGACAAAAAAAATGTTGGCAATTGGAGTTTAAACATTTTTTGCTGTAATGGGACCAAGGATTATCAATAATCTTCATTACAGACACTTTACAGCTGATTATTGCAATCTGGGACTATAGTAAAGCATTCAGAAAGCTTCACCAGAGGTCAGAGGGGTCTGTCTGTAACTATGGGTTGTCTGTAAGTCGGGTGTCCTTAAGTAGGGGACTGCCTGTATTCTATTTTCCATGCAGTGCTCCACGTTAGATATATTTATGCTACTGATTTACTGACAGATAAAAACTGATGGCTACTGATACACAGCTTGTCAATGGGTAAATGAAACCTTGGCCAAAACCCATTTAATAATCTGTGTTGGTTGACAATAAATCTTCTATTAAGGTAGGATGACTTGCTCTATAGTTTTTATTAATGTTTCTGTTAATTGTGAATGCTTAGAAACACTAAGAATATGTCAGAAAGTCACCTGTAATTGGTCACATCATTTCTCTCCCACTCCAGTCGTCTTTGCAGCTCCTTTAACCCTTGGAGTGCTACCCATTTCTTCTTTGCCTCTTTACATGAGCAGCTGTTCTCTTCCTCCCTGTAGATAACATTATAAAGTTTAGATTGACCCAGACATTGAACCAAAGCTTGAATTCAATATGTACTTCAAGCCATTTTGACCAACTGATTCAACTAAATGTAGATATGCATTCAGCTGTTCTTCAGTAGATTTGCTGATGGTTCGGGGGTTGTGTCCTTTAGGATCTAATAAACAGAAAAGGATAGCAACAACACTGGCGCCCCTTGCTGGCACTGTCATGTTTTGGTAGATGGAAGTTGTTTCGAATTCTGTACAATGGTTTAACTAGGAAAGGCTAAGCCCCATAGCAGAACCGTAGAACTGTAGTAGAGGAAGTGTGTGGGCACAGCCGACACCTGATGCAAAACAAGGCAGCACGATGAAGTGGACAGGGGGTGTAAAGGCATATGACTCTACCGAAGTGGTGCTCTATCCAAAGAAATATAACAGTCCAATTTGATGCAAAAATAGAAGAACGGATGGCACTCACCAAAGGTAGAAAAGTCTTCTTTATTGATTCAAGATATTGTACAGGGAGGCATGCAGTGCCGCTATGCAGACGGGCCGTTTCGCGCCGTTCGGCGCTTTCTCCAGGCAATGACAACGCATGCGCGCCCCTTATCGGAAATAGGGAGAGGAGCGGAAGTCCGCACGCGCTGCCATGGAAACAGCAAAGCAATCTGGTTACAGTTCACGCTCCGCCTATAACTGCTATGGGGAAGAAAGAACCCCTTCATTTCACTAAATAAAAATAATATTTAGAGGAGATACTCTGTAAAAGTAGTAAAGTAAACAAAAGATGTCTACGGGGTAATAAATTCCCTGAGCAGGCAGGCGGGACGTGCTGGCAAAATGTGAGATTAAAAGAACGCATTACGCGGTACATACAACTTAAAAACACATTTGGAGAGACACATCTATATCATAATGAGCTAAGTCTAACATATGCTATACAGAACTGGCTACAAGAAAACCTTCATCTCATTGCGATCATTGAGGCCCAAGGCACCCACAGCATTAAACTTCATAATACACCTGCTTTCTCGACGTAATAGATTTAAGGCACGATCCCCACCTTCAGGAGTGCATTCCACCCTCTCAATACCAGCAAACTTAAGAACATCAGCATTCCCATTGTGTTGCGATCTAACGTGTTCAATAAGACGTGGACAGCCAGCACCGGTGGTGATAGATCTTTTATGTTCTCTAAAACGGGTGGACATACTTCTAATCGTTTTCCCAATATAATATCTCTGACATGGGCAAAATATAACATAAACGACAAAGGTCGTTTTGCATGAAATGAAAGCCTTGACTTCTTGGGTAACCCCTCCAAAGGTAATATATTTTGCTTGACTATTAAAGTCGAAATAGCGACAGGTACCGCATTTAAAGTTCCCTTTGGGGATACCCTTGGAGAGCCAGGTACCTCGAGGGGAAGAGTACCTGCTCTGAACCAACTTATCCCGCAGGGTCATACTTCTCCTGAAGGCTACAATGGGTCTCTGTATGGTAAATTGATTCAACTGAGAATCTTGTTTTAAGATATGCCAATGTCTATTAATGGCTGTTCTTATAGCCGTATCGCACGGACCATAATCGAAGGTGAATACAAAACGTCTGTCTTTGTCAATGTTCCTATTTTCATGTGGCGCTTTTTTTCTTCTTTTTAGCAATCCTTCCCGAGTTACTTTTTCGGCCTTTTGCAATGCCCTATCTATCAGGGGTTTAGGGTACCCGCGTTCGGCCAGTCTGGACTTTAATTGCTCCGCTTGTATATGGAAACCCATGTCTTCACTATTTAGTCTCCTAAGTCGCAGGAACTGGCTATATGGTAAACCCTCCTTAGTATGCTGTGGGTGGTAACTCGTGTAGTGGAGGAGTGAATTCGTGGCCGTAGGTTTTCTGTGGGCTGTGGTACACAATTGACCTTCCTTTACGGAAACCTTAACGTCCAAGAATTCAAGTTCCATACCTCCAAATACTGCCGTGAACTTCATGTTCATCTGGTTCTTTTGGTTAAGGTAGGTGACAAAGTCTAGAAAGGACTGTCTGTCGCCCTCCCACACGATAAAAACGTCATCCACATATCTGTGGAACGCCTTTATCTTCGTGGCATAGGGGTTGTCCAGGGAGAAAATATAACGGCCTTCAAAACAAGCCAAAAATATGTTGGCAAGGGTACAGGCCACCGGGGTACCCATAGCCGTTCCGGTATTCTGGACAAACCACTTGCCATCGAAGGTAAAGGCGTTATGTGACAATATCAAGCGGAGTCCCTCGCATACAAAGTCAATATAGGTGTCTTTTTGCCCGGCATTAATGAGAAAGTCCCGTACACTCTCCACTCCTAGTTTTTGTGGGATACGTGTGTACAGACTTTCAACATCGATTGATGCCAGTTGGTAACTGTCTTGCCAGTGTACACTCTGAATGACTTCAAGGAAAGCATTGGTATCCTTCAAATAGGATGGGATGTCGGGGAGGAGTGGGCGTAGCAACCAATCCAAAAATTGGGACAGAACAGAACCGTGTTTGCAGATCTCCATGAACTTCATGATTATTGTTGCATGTATGAGACCTAAGTAACCCTGATGTGAGAAGTGCCAGTAATTGCCAAGCTATATCTGCTCTTTAAACATTATAATGTATAGCTGCAGCCTGGCATCAAGTGATAATTCTCAGTATAAGTAGACAAAAGTAAAAGTTGACTAAAATTATTAATCTATCAATAATTATGTACAGGGGAGATCCATTTCTAGTGAAAATGAAATTGTAATATGTAGTTTGTCATTCTGTGATTATGCTCAAGTACAGAACTCACAGATTTAACTTGGTTTGACCATAAACTGATTGCTATGGGTCGTTTCAGCTGTGTAATTCATGGGGACAACTGAAGTATTTCCCTGTGTACACACCAAAGATGATATTTATGTATATAAATTTGTAACAGGGGAGAGTGCAAATACTGCATTATTACATTGCTGCCCTCTGGTGGATTAGAACTGGCAGCGCCATCTTTGTTGGTCAAGAATTTTTTTTTCCAATTTTATTGTATTTTTTTTGTTATATAATATGCATTGTTTGTTTTTTTCTCCACTCTAGAAGCAGAAGAATTAGTCACCTAAAATTGAGCGTTGCCCCTGGGAGTTGTGACAGTACTAGCTCACTCCCCCTCTCCAGACCAAACTCCGCCAGCATCTTCAGCTCGTTCATACTCTGCTGCTTTTGGTCATTGTTCATAGAAGACCAGGTCTGTGATCCTGCCATTGATAGCATATGTTAAACATATAATCACTGGTGACTTATTTGTCTTTATGTAAGGTAACTGTAATGTTCTGTACTAGTCAATCAGCGCACATACCATAGTGAGCCTGTAACATATCATAGAAAAGCTTCTCACTGAGCGCAGCATATTTGTGATTTACAGCCTCTTTTAGATCCATTTGATTAATGAGGAGATAACTTCCTGAATCCGTTGTTCCATCTGCAGCTCTGACTATGACTTCGAGACCCCCAGTATCCCATCTAGAAAAGAACAAAAGGAACATATCAGTTAAAGAATGTCGGGTTACCATGGTAAATAAACTACAGATATCACAAGAACCTGGACCTAAAGGCCATATTCCCCATGAAAAATCTGCTCTTTCCTACAATTTACCATTTATTATGATGGTTCCTTTAGATTTAGCCCTGGGCACAGATACACATCAGACATCCAAGTGTTGCACAGTCTAAGTCTTGTTTTAGATGAGTGTGATCAGGACCTATGAGTTATGCGGTGGCCGCATTTGAGCGATGGGACTCCCAAAATTTTTATAATATATAATGTAAAAACTCCCTGCATCCATGTCAGACAAACGCTCTATACTGTAATCGGCTTCCAGAGGGGATAGGGACTCCTTAAATCATAAACTACAGGGAGTCCTTTCTTTGGGAAAATTTTGCAGATTTATTAAAGCCTTTGCGCCAGTTTTTCATTTGACTTTGCACTTTAAAAAATGTGCTAACTGCTGTATTTAAGAAGTGTCCGCTACATTGTTGCATTATGCACGACGTGAGACAAAATTCTGCACAGTCGTTTTGCTGCACACTCGGAGTTTGCAACACATTTATCATGCAGTGTCTGACAGTGTCAGCACGCCTCATGTTAAAGGAGCACCAAAAAAAAGTGGTGCACTCTGTCGGAGCAGTGCAGGGGGCGCCAGATTCATGAAGAATGTGGCCACAACTCAAAAATCTGTTGCATACTGTACACTCTACAGGCAAATTGCACATAATGCAGTGCAGCTCTAGAAGTATGCACCATTTCTTTTTGGTGCACTTTGCTCATACTGCAGAATTGTGGCACAGACTAAGCACTGGCGCTCCAACTAAGCACTAATAAGCCCCTTTAGGTGCAAATATATTTCTGTCTTGTTGGACATAGTTCATCCTCAACACAAAACTGGCACAGACACTTTATAAACACATGTGCAAGCAGTTTTCTCATTCTTTTCAGTACAAAGTCAGACAGAAAACTGGGGCAAACCCTTTAATAAATGTGGGCCAATGTCTCTGTTTCATGGACTGAACACACTCCTCTAAGGCCCCTTCCACACTAGCGAGTGTGATGCGATGAACTCGCATCACACTCGCAACGCAAGCTGCCGGGAACGCATGGCCCGAACGCTGCACCGCGGGAGTGAACTGACATGCTGAGTTCACTCCCACGGTGCAGCGTTCGGGCCGTGCGTTCCCGGCAGCTTGCGTTGCGAGTGTGATGCGAGTTCATCGCATCACACTCGCTAGTGTGGAAGGGGCCTAAAACTAGCACCTTTCATGGTAGCAGAGCCACTACTCCTGAATAGAACCGCGGAACACGCTTTCAAACTAAAACTACACCGCAAATAAACTATATAGGCAATAAAAGTGCTTGGAACATGAGCGGCTCTCTTTCTAAAGTAATTACAGATTACTTTTAAGCACTTTGTAGTGTTAGATTGGACTTTTTATAATGAACTTTTATAATTTTAGGTTAAATGTATGGTCATCTGTGACATAATGATTACAAAACAATGATATATTTCTAAATTTAGAAACAAATTGTCATGTAATTGCTCATTATGAACTTACTGATTTTTTAACCTTCTGCTTTTATCCATTATCTGTTCCTGATACTGCAGTTGGTCGTTCTGTAGGAAATAATAAGTAAAATAAATTTATTTACTTAACTGCTATTGTACACAATGGGGGCATTTATTACTTTACACTACTTTGTAACAATCTTTGTGTGCAGGGGACATCTCGTCTGAATAAATTGCTCACATTGCTTAGTGTTCAGATATTATATAGGTACAGTGTTGAAATGTCTGAAATGTTTCCACATACTCTGAATATCTCTGAAATCAGAATAAGGCCTCTTCCACACTAGCGTATTTCACGTGCGTGTTCTGCGAGTGCTTTTGACGCGCAGAACTTGCATTGCACTCTGTCCCATTGTTTCCAATGGGCTTGTCCTTATTTGCGTTTTTTTCACGCGCGTGCTCTACTTTTGCGTTTCACGCAAGTTTTTCACACCCCATTCAACTCTATGGAGACTAATCAAAAACGCATTGTACTCGCGAGCATTGCAAGTGCAATGCATTTTGAATGGATGGGTTGCTAGGTGATGTGAAAAAATAGTCAGGAAGTACCAATTTAAGAATCATGTGATTTAAAAAACGTGCAGGAAAAACAAACCGAAACCGCAAGAAAAATGCAAACAACACGCACGTGAAAAACGCAAAAACGCTGATGACTCCAAGGAACAAAGGACCAAAAACGCAGCAAAAAAATGACAGTTTTTCACGCATTGCACCCTGACATGATCTGCAACGCAAGTGTGGAAGGGGCCTTAACCTTTTAGGTAAATTAGAATTTCCAAAATTATCTTTATTTGCCAAAAGCCAGAATAATAAGGCATTTTATTAGTTTTTAGTACCATTGTCCTTAGAGGGAACCTGTCACCAGAAGCGAAATTGCAATCTGATAAAAGAAAGAAAGTTCTTGCAGCTCACCTTTCCATGTGTTTAGAGTCCTGATTTTAGTTGCTGGTTTGTGCCTTGGAATAGACGTGTGGTTCAGCACCCATAAGAGCGCACAAGCAAACCTGTTTGAACTACAGGTGTGGTCATCACAGACTTTGGCTGCATTCTAACGCAGTATGCCTTTCCGTGCGGGCATACCGCCGTGTGCTGGAGAGGAGGAGGAGGTGGCCCCTCCCCCCTCCATAGGAAACAGCGGCGCACGGCCGCACACCAGGCAAAAGATAGAGCATGCTCTATCTTTTCCTGGTGTGCGGTACAGAACGGTGCCACACATGCCGCCATTGCCGTCTATTGGGACGTATATGCGGCCCCATGTACGTCTCCGCAGGCGGCAGTGTGAATGAACCCTTAAGATGAAACAAAGGGAAATTGCAGCACATCCTCTTAAAGAGGTATCAAACTTTATTCTTCATATTCTTTATTCTAATATTTTACTGCACTATTAGAGATGAGCGAGCACTAAATGCTCGAGTGCTTGAGAGTCGAATAACGAACCCCATTGAAGTCAATGGGAGACCAGAGCATTTTTCACTGAAAGAACACATTGAAAGAACACTAAAGAAGAACACATTGCAGATGTTTGCAGATGCTTTCATTGAAAGAACACAGTGAAGAACACATTGCAGATGTTTCTGTACATCTGCTAACTTATCCGAAGACACGCATGCCGAACGGTGTTCTTCACAATAGTATGTGTAGAACAATATGTGTGTCACCAGAAGGCACTATTTCACTGGTGACATGCTGCAATAGGCACTGCATAGTACATTACATAACTGTTTCACATCGCTGCTCCCCTCCGTTCCTGTAATATCCCCTGATAAAGCTTACCTGGCTCCCTGCCTACAAGTCGTGGCCAAGCCCCGGGTTCATGGCTCTTTTCGAATCTAACGTTTGTTCGTCAATTAGCCCCCCGCTCATTAATATTCTATTCCATGCTTGTTTGCAATATTTTTATATAGTCAAAATCATACGATAAAAGTGAAACCTTCAAGTGGGAAATTTTTTTTATAATTATGGACATAAAAACCATACTAGTTAATAGCTGTGCTTTGCAGTTAATGGAGTTGTCCACTTTCAGCAAAAAACTGAAGTTTACTTCCAGTGGATATAATCTGCTGTAATCTGGTCTTCTGATGGTTATTATTACACGGCTCTGATTACTCTCTGTGATAATTGCAGCTCGTGCACCTGCGTGTCGATCACATGACCATGGACAGATTTCTATCCACTAGAAGTAAACGTAGAAGCTTTTTATACAATTACCGCAAGCTGAGATCTAGAAAACCATGAGGAATTGATACAGAAAGTATATTGGAAAATTGTATAACTATTCCTTACAGTGTTCGTTTTTTGTCTCATAGTGTTATTCTGTCATTCCAAGGGACATTGTAGGTTGCATATATTTGGTTTGGTTCTAGTGCAAATACCTGAGGATTGCAGTGTTGGTAATGTTTAGCAGTTAAAGGGTTTACCCATGGCTAGCAATCAATTGCCGATCCTTAGGATATTGATTACTGTACCAAAGATTAATATGTTTTCATGAAAAATATAAAACGTTACTCAAGAAATAAACTTTAACACTTTAATGACTGCACTACCAGCTTTTAAAGGTGGTTATTAAGGATACTTTTCTGTTATAATTCCTTTCTACAAGGCTGCATTAGAAGAAGATTGTAGGAACTAGTGTCCTACCACAGGCTCTGACACCTAGGATACGAAAAGCTCTGACTGCAGGTGTTTAACCCTTTCGACACCAAGGTCAAACAGGGACTCGGCACCTTAGAGCTGCAATCGCAGGGTGATGATGGCGTCCTCAGCCCACTGAAGGACCCTAGGGCTGCCTGTACTAAGTTTCTATTAGGCCAAGCCAAGGACACATCCTCCATTCTCCAAGAAGCTTGATTCTAGTACCCTATGTAGGAAGTGATTCCAGACTTGTAGGGGATATAATATGCATACAACCCAGGGCCTATGGCAGTCTTAATTTGCCCCTGAGTGTATACAGATAAAAAGAGAAGGTCTTTACACGAAAATAAGCCCTCATAGGGCCACAGTGACAAAAGATGTATAAAAAGGTTATAGTGCTTGGTAGGTGCAAAAAAGGTTTTTCTTCACCAAAAGGATTCCATTATATAAATGAAGGTCCAAAAAACTGTGATTTGGCATTTAGGTTTCACAATAAATGCTGAAAATTTTTATTAGGAAAAACAAAGTCAAATGTACATTTGTTTTTAAATATATTGTACAGAATGGGTTAGTAAAATATACTGTAAATAATGGGTTCATTAGCAAGACATAGGAAACCCAAAATTCTGCCATTACAAACATGGCTAGGAAAACAAGTATGGAGATATGGGGTTAAAGGGCATAATACTGTCCAATTGTGATAGCATATGACTAGCCCTAATAATATCTCTTTTGCGCAGGTTACAACATACCTCATGCATTGACACATTAGATGCTCCTAGAGGGCCTTGTCTCATCAGCGATGAAGCATCAAAAAGCCATGCCTAAAGAGAACAATTAAGGAAAGAGGGTTACAATAGCAACTACCCTAATTTATGGTAATGTTGTCTGAGGTCCTTCTAGGCTTATAACAGGAATTTTAAATGTATCTTCAGTGATTATTAAAATTCATTCATAATTTCAATGATTTTTCTTATAATTGTCATCCAGATAAAAAAATTGTGATACAATTTCACACTAGACACAAACACACACAAGGGCCTGATATGTCCTATTTTCTTCAGGTTTGTTATTTCGACTGGGACAGAATCAGCAAAGCGTGGTCTCTTATAATTAAAGGGATATTCTGGGCATTCACATTCAGTTTCATTAATCTGCCATATATAAACATTTCTTCAATTAGATGTTATTTAAAAAAATGTTCCTGAGTGAAGATAATTTTTCATAAATGTAGTGATATGGTCCCTTAGAAACAAGACTGTGTCCTTGGATACAACCACCTCTCCTGGAGGGATTGCACAAAGAAACAAAAGGTTTTTGTATATGAAATGTCCGGGAGTTACTGCATGTCCCGCAACCGTCCTGTGGTAATGATCACTGAATCCAGGTGGTCAGGCAGGACTCAATAGCACATGTCTGGCCACTGCTGCCAAAATGTGAGGTGGTCGTATCCAAGGAAGCTATCTTGTTTCTAAGGGACAACATGACTACATTTATGATAGATTATCTTCACACGGGAACATTTTTTTTAATAACAACTAATTGAAGAAATGTTTACATGTGGCAAAGGAATTAAATTAAATGTAAATGTCAAGATGGGTATACCCCTTTAAGGTTAGAGGATATAATTACAGGTCTGTTGTACCATACTATAGTACACTATAGACAAATATAAGACTTTTTCTCGGTAAATGGTATTTTCAACCATGCTCGTGTTACTGACGTTAAAGACAATATACACAGTGCACAGTATGTCTTCAATATGTCTGCTCTTAGTGGCGGTGGGGGAGGGGAGTTCAGTATATATACATTATAGAGAGGGACTTCCGGATTTAACTGTCCCAGAAGTACAACAGAAATCAATGAAGCAATACTTGAGGAACAAGCCCTACATTAATATGATGAATAATGCAGCACAGGCATGTTACAGTTCACATTGTTGCTGTTGATCTCAGTGGTTGGACCTCTATCAGCCCCATAAATTTTAGGGTACATTTACTAAGAGTAGTGAAAACTTAACTGAAAGTGTGTTTGCCTATGTACAATGTAGGGAGCACCACAAAGTGCCGCGTGCAAGCACAGTGCAAGCGGTTTGGACTGAAAAGAATGGACAAAGTCTGACAGAAAACTGGTGCAGGGCCCTTAGTAAATGTAGCCCATTATCCCTATTAGATGGTGGTTTACTAACCATTGTGAGAAAACATCTTCTTATTTAATGTTTCTGTGCTTATATTAATTTACTGAAACCAAATACATTTTTTAAAATGTTTAAATTAAAATGATATATCTCCATTTCGGTGGTATTTTCGTTGCTCTTATTTATAAAATACAATGGAACGAGTTATTTCATCAATTTAAACTACTCAGAAAATAAATGTGAAATCAAGTGTACGACAAAAATGAATCTGTAAATCAAACCTCACTTCAATAAAAGAAGTAAAGCTGATGATTTGACAGATATACAGAAGTTACATTTTATCATTTCACCTCTAGTTCAGTCCAGGTGACTCTGTTGGAAGAGTTTTGGCGCTGGGTGACAAAATCCACCCAAGACGTGGAGGTAACTTGAGATTCATGGGCTTTCTGTAAAAGGATCTTGACATCATTTAAGCTGAGTGAGGAATCTCTATCGAAGTCCAAAAGCTGGAAATCCCAGTAGAGCTAAAGTGAGAGGTAACAGACCATGAGCTAAATGTTATCAAACCTGTGAGTATCAGCTGTTACTGATAACAACACATTGCCAATAGGTCCATTTCAATGTCCACTAGCATTTTTATCAGTTCTTGTACTATTGTATATATCACTTAGGGAGATTTATGTAAAAGGGTTGCCCAGCAATATATATTTTTTCTATATGGCATTGGAGGCTCTAAAAACAATAAACCTCTGTAACCCACCTCTCTCCATGTTCCTGTTAAAGGGGTTATCCGGGTGTTATGAAATACTGAGGCCAGGGCTGGGGTGGGCTAGTTAAACATAATAAACATGTACTTACCTCCTCCGGCGCTGCCGATGTCCTGCGGCGTGGTCCTTCTCTTCTGTGCGCCGGTTTGTATACAGGGGTGCACAGGGAGCTTCCAGCCGGCTGGAAGCTCCAATCCGACACCATCTCCCAGCGCTTACAACGCTGAGAGATAGGGACGGATGGGAGGAGTCAATCACATCGCGGACCGGAAGTTCCCTGTGCGCAGCTTCTGTGCCCCTGTAGACAAACAGGGGCATGGTTCGAAGGGACCGCCAGGTGTGTGGCCGTGGATGGGATGGCACTATCGGTCTATGTATGCAAACACAGGACAGCAGTGAAGGATGGCGTTGTGGTTGAATGGGAGCGCAGGAGGATTTTAATGCAAGTATTTTACTGTTTTTACACCTCCCCCTACCTAGCCATATATAAATTTTTTTCCCAGACAACTACTTTAATAAAGTATAGGAGTATAAGGTAGTATTATTTTATCAAGTGGCAAGTTTGTGATTATAAGATAATTAACCCCATACCTTCACCAGAAATACGTTTTGGCCTTATGTTAATAGTTACTGAATCTCTATATACTGTATAAGTGTAAAAATACAGTTGTCTGATACAAATGAGGCCACCTATACACCTTTTTATTTATATGCAGTATGCATCATCACCGTGCCTCATGTGCACCTGCCTCCAAGCTGTGGCTCTGCGCCTCCGGGAAGAAGTGGCGCGTGGGCTTGTGTGGCGACTAGGACTAGTAGTCAGTACTACTGCCAATGTGCCAGCTTTGCTAACATATTATTAGAAAGCTTAGAATATTAATAATTATTAATGAATGTTACCACTGTCTGGGCTACATTCAGGGAGCCCCTACTAGATTGTGCACCCAGGTGCATAACCAAAGTACAATCCCATTAATCTCTGATGATTACCAAAAATCTATGGCCGTTTTAGGATTTTGTTTTTTTTCATTACATAAACAATCCAGTAATCTCTCACCTGTTCCTTCACCCATCGCTGTCTCTCTATTTCCACCAGCACATCAAGGAGTTTGGAGGAACAGCAGAAACCCCTGTGGGGTCTTGTTCCACACACCTACTGAGACAAATTAGGTTAAAACAGGGATTATACGATACATTGTTTATGAAAATGTAGCAGCCGAATAAAATAGAGATCAAACTTCAGAATGGTTTATTGTGTCTATACATCTATATGTATTTCAACTTCTAAATACCTGTTGCACACGCCATATGTAAGCCATGTTCATTTGAATTGCTAATACACAGAAAGAATATCCAGGATTCTTCAATGCCCCCTACTTACCACAGATATTTTGAATGCCTATAAATCAGGAATATATCCCACCTTGTCCACTGCGGCCTGTACAAATCTCATGTCTGCAGCAGTCTGGAAAAGCTTCTCATATAGTGAGCAGATTTCTGCCAATGAGACTCGGCAACAAGGAGGTTTTGCGTGTGGATCCATGATGAATAAACAGCTATAAAGCCACAAAAACAATTTGGATCAATTTTATCCTACTGGATATGAACATGTTGAGGCCCATCTATCTAAAAAGTTCATGTAAACCTATATATTTACATATGATTATTTCTAAGACAAATTTTTCCTCAAATATGAACCTCCCAGTGACGGCTCCAGGATTTCTCCTGAGCCACACCAAATCTCTGGAAAGCCCTACCCCACGCTATAAGAATAATAAAAAAAACTACCAAAGTTGCAAATGTTCCCTAAAATACATCTTTTCTGAGAGGCCTATCACATTCCCTAACTGCATGTAATGCTCACTTTTTTTCACCTACCACCCCTAATTACTCTTCTCGTGTTTTTCTTCCGCACTTGACACCAACTAACAGGTAATAATGAAGCCGCAAGACTATGAACAGAATGGCGGCTGTACATATAGATAGCGGCTGGTGCCTGACTGGTGCAAAAATTTTTATTTATGTGTTTTATCCCTTTATAAAAAAATTAGCTGGGCCATTCTAAATACACATATCTCCGGTGGCACCCCTTCCTCCTGTAAGCTCTTGGGAGCAGGGTCCTCATTCCTATTGTTTCACGTGTTATTATTTTTTATGTATGTGTTATTTTGTCTGTGTACATGCCTCATTATCATTCTACCCCTAGCATTGCAGAATATGATGGTGCTATGTATAGATTTATTATGATTACTATATTTTCACATATGTCTGTAATTGATCCATCTACAGAAAAACTGTTGGAGTACATCTCACCAATGACTAACTATAGGGTATAGGCATGTTTCATCTCACTAATGACTAACCATAGGGTATAGGCATGTTTCATCTCACTAATGACCAACCATAGGGTATAGGCATGTTAGACATTTGCTTCACAAGTCCCTATCATGTACCAAAAAAGTTATGTCAACGTAGACTTTGCTCATCTAGAAAGTGGGTAATAGCCAAATGTAATTTGGAATATTATTTAAATTTCCATAACATCCCGATATCCACACATGTATTGACGTTAAGGCATACATTTCTGCTGATTATGTATTATGTGAATATAGGGTTTTTTTTCACAACTCCAATGGGTTTTCACACTCAAAGAGTGTAATCACACCATTTTCTGTGTAATAATTAGCGGAAAAAATTGTGCAATTACAAACGTCTGACTAGTTGGGGGCAAAAACACATATATCGGACTTGATGGAATTGTGATAGATCCCCTTTGGTAATTGACAATATAACAATCTATGAAATAACTCACACTTACCTGGCATAGATAGCAGCTCGCTGTATGTCCCTTTCTCCTCAGGTCCTGCACACATTTATATTTTAAGATGACATTTTAATGTTGGTTTCCCTCTTTCCTTTGTAGCTTTCTCCTCTGGCTTACTTTCTCCCTAAACCCTTTTCTATCTGTATGCAAGGTTCTTCCTACCTGTTTCCCTATTATCCTGCTGAATTATTTAGTGGTGTCTATGAGCTGAAACTGAAACCATTTTATCTACCAGATACTCTCACTATACAGACCATTACTATTTCAGTCTGTTAATTAATGTAAGTATTTCTCCTGTCCACAAGCCAGAATGTTCTAGAGGAGCCCTGCAGTAGATTAGGGATAAGGCTGGGTTCAAGTATAATTTTTTTGCGCACATTAAGCACATACATACGCCACAAAATCCTTCTTTTTGCCTCCTTTCTGCTCAGTATATGTCACATTCAGCAGGAAAGACTGGGTGAATAAGCTCTGCAGTCTACACTTTGTCATCCTGCTTCCTGATGAAAGTGGTATATGCTTAGCCGAGGCCATTAGAAGCTATGGCAGCCGGATGCAACTGTATTGTATCCATCCCTGGCCTCCGCTAAGCTTAGGCTCTGGAAGGTTCAGAACTGGACGGCGTATCCCGGTGTATGAGCGGAATCCTCCTGATGTACCCTTACAACGGAGGACTTAAAATGCGATGTGAAGATTTTCTTAAATATAATGTGGAATTAAAAAATGTTTACAACTATATTGTTACTGTGATTTGCTTTCATAAAAAGTAACACATGATGAAAAACAGAACTAAAATTATTTTTATTATTCATAGAATACAGAACAATAAATATAAATTGGGACATGGCATATTCTTTTGAATACAGTAATAAAAGGTGAATGTATAAATATAGAAATCTGTAAGTATAAAAACAGTGGTTCACAATGTTAGAAGAAGACAGTAAGCAGCAGGTTCCAGCCTCTCGTAGAACCCTGAAGCCAATGTTATTGCATGATTCTCTTGACAACTAATAAAAATAGTGATAATAATACTATTCCCTCAATCTCAGGGGCAGTAGTTGATTGACAGACACACACTCATAGCAAATTAGCAGAAGTCTATCAAAGCAACCCGCAAGTATCAACATACATCTTCTCTTTGTTGTCAAACAATATAAGAAGTTGCATTAGATCAGTGACTTTGCATGAATAATTCTGTTAGTTCAGGTAAGTAAGACATGTCTTAGAAATCATACTTTGCTTTGTTCCCTTGCATATGTTAAGTACCGTTGGGATGTCATCCTATCATCTACTGATCAATTTCTTCTACATCTTTGAAAGCGCCATGACAAGGTTTTCCCAGCAAAATCAGAAAATATATTTTCTTCCTATAATAAACCCATCAATTCAGCCATCACCATCATCTCCATAAAACAGTATATATTCTGTGTCTTTTCATAAGTCATTGAGGTGTCCTTGTAGCGTGTCTTCTGCTGTGGCGTTCACAGTGATATAATAGAATACTAGACAAAATTCACATTGCTATACTCCTTACAGAGATTATATGGACCTAGTTTAGGTCACTGATGAGATTTCTATCTTTTCTCTGGAATTGATATCATGGATCGTTTTATAACAACAAGCAAATTGTCAGAAAGCTGGTGGACAGGAAAGAACGCAAAGTAAGATTGGATATTAAAGGCTATATGGAACACAGCCTCCATGTTTTAATGGCCTGGACATGGTCAGATAAGATTTTGTGATGTATTCTCATAGGTTGCCATGAATGATCTTCGGACATGATTCAGGAGGGATGCAGTGAGACTCATGTTCCACTAGCCCTGCTGGACATTGACAACCTGGTACACAAGGTTTAAAGCAGTGAGACTCCAACACGCCAAGTGGAACATCTTTATTAAAGCAAGTCTTAGGGCATGGAGGACCGCATTCATCAAACACATAACCTCTATCGTAGGGACAGCCAACAGCTGTAAGACAAACAGAACAAATAAAAATCTTATGGTTAATATCATGCAGAAAATTACATATCACTTAGAGTTCCAAAATGTGTTCAAATCTGTTTGCTGTTCTAAGAAAGATCATTACTCTTAGAATTATTCCCATATACAGCCTAAGTATCCCTTTAGGCAGAAAATGGTAATAATTCTTAAAGTAGGGATAACAACAACTGGTCTCCTATCTACCTGTGCATGGGCATACTGCTATATTCACTGTCTACTGTCTATGGGACTGAAGGAAATAGTGGCTACATCAGCAGAGCGCCTCAGAGCACCTAATATTAATTGATTCACTTCCCCCTTTGCGCCACCAGGTCCGAAATCTATAAATTAAAATACGGTGACATAGCTGGATCATCCCAGGTTACTTAGTATAATTATTATAACTCTATATTAGCAGTATATAGAGTTTTAGTAAAAGAAGTCATGATCAACAATTCTTAGTAGGACATGTCTACCATCATTATATTCATGGTAGATGTCCTTTACATCTACATTGTCACCAGTCTTCACAAAATCAAACTGCCAGCATTCTCAGGTACATCAAAATATTATTTCATTTACCAATATAAAAACCCACCTCAAAACTCCTAGGGCTGTTCAGTACCTAGAACCCTGCTTTTGGTATCATATTAAAGATAAGAATCTCAACTTTTATACAGGATTGTGGTTCTTTGAGCTAGAGAATTGGACAAAGAGGCAGTTAAAGACATAGTTGCATATGTAAGCTGAAGATAAAAATCCAATGTTCACCTTATTC
Organism: Engystomops pustulosus; assembly: GCF_040894005.1. NCBI lineage: Eukaryota > Metazoa > Chordata > Amphibia > Anura > Leptodactylidae > Engystomops > Engystomops pustulosus. The sequence goes on from NC_092414.1 coordinate 134,278,110, forward strand.
TTATCCCCACTACTGTAGCTTACAGAAAGACAAGATGAGATTTGTATCTTTAATATGAAACCTAATATGAAAAAGCATGGTTCTAGGTACTGGGCATGTTAAGTGACGCTCCCCCTCTAGCATATAAAAGTGACTCTTCTCAGGCTCTCTTCAGCTCATTTGCATAGATAAGGAATTGTAGAAATTATACAGTTTCCCTTTAACCATCACTGTTATAGTTATTGTAGTATGCTTGCCTAACCCAAAACAGGTAAGGAAAGTAAAGTCAAGTTATCTGTTCTTAAAGGAAACCTACCACTTCGGGTAGGGCTTATAAGCTGGACATGCCGTGCACCAGCTCAGGGTGAGCTGGTGCCGGCGCTTATCTCCGTTATGTTTTTAAACAGTTTGAAAGTGTTTTAACAGTTTATTAATGTCTATATCCTTACTAGCTTCCCCGCACCGGGGTCCGCGCTCGGCGCACCATGCGCGCGACTGTGCGTGCATCTGAATAGGAAGTGGTAGCGCACATGGTGCGCCGAGCGCAGACCCTGGTGCAGGGAAGATAGTAAGGATATAAATAAACAGTTAAAACACTTTCAAACTGCTTAAAAACATAACGGAGATAAGCGCCGGCACCAGCTCACCCTGAAGTGGTAGGTTTCCTTTAATTATTAAGAAATCTGCAAAGTAATGGTCAGTCTGGTATCATCCAAACCCTTACAACTTTCTATATCAGAAAATATCCATGGCAAATATGTAAAACATCACTGGGTGAAAAGAATTACATCTTATGATATGTTGTTTCATTTTAGTGTAATAATTTTGTAAGAAAATTAGGATAAATGTAATTACCACAGAGCGCTGGAGATCTCCATTGTAGGATAACGCCGGCTTCTCTGCACTCTGATGCATAGGCTTCCAGTGCATCACATAGACACTCATCTCCAGCTCCACATGCACACAAATCATAGACGCATGAGGCAAAAAACATCTCTGGAGGGACAACTCTGTGACATGGCTCAAACACGCTGGACTTCAGTAATTTGCAGCGGCTATTGGCTTCTTTTCTGGCTCGATAACCAGCCTGTTTACAGGGATCCACATCCTGTCCATCCCAGCAGTCAGCGGCAGAGTCATTACTTTGTACCTAAGAACCACATGCAGTACTATTAGTGATACAAAGAATTTCAGATGTAATCCTTAGTCTATTGTGTCTGACCACACAAACCGATACGTATACTGACCCTCCAGCTGTTTCCAAAGGCGGCCTCTGATAAAAGGATCTGCCCTCTGCGATCCCGCATATCGTCCTGAGGGTAATTGTTGAAATTGCCACAAAGACCACATAGATGATCCCGATATGTTCCTGGCACACTGACTTCGAGGTGAGAACGCCCGTTCCACTGTACCTGGTAGAAATGGTCCGAAGATTAGTTGATCCCACCACAATTCCATCTTCACACCCAATTCCTGGCCTATACCATTTGATTTAAGTTATGTAACATAAGTACAATTCATGCACAGCAATTGTTATAATACCTTCACACCAATGTTACTGTTTAGCAGAATGGTATTTGTTTTCCGCTCAATGTAAATGTATGGCTCTTTCAGGAATGGGAGCTCTACAGTCTGGTAGTCAACCTGTGGGCACAAAAACTCTGTAAAGATTCACAAAAGTGGTCAGCTAGTCAAGGGGCATCACATACCGTACATGTTATATTTATCAAAGTGATATTTTCTATCATAGTGAGAGAAAGTTCCATGCTGCATACTGTGATAGGTGACATGATGTAATATGGTACTTGGTTAATAAAAGCACTATTAATAATATATTTCCATTTAAATGTACTCGCCCTATCTGCTTACCATGACTACCCAGTCCTGAAGGAGCTGCACTACTGCGTCACCAATCAGCACAGTTACTTCTTTTGTCCATGATACACCTCGCTGTCCACGGTCATCATTTGTCACATGGATGCTATGGAGATATAAGAAGGAATCCAAAAGTGATCTACTTAATTAAAACTGTACTGTATTTTTATATTAATCTAGGTATCTGCCAACCAGAAAGAAACACTTACAGACACAAAGGACATGGATATAGAAGGCCCTTGTTGCCCTATAATTTGTGATACATTATGACATACCATGTCAATCTCTATGACTATGACTGACCTGAAGTCTCCTCCTTCACAGTCTTCACTCAAGACATAGGTGCAGCTGCCTTGGAAGTGATACATCTTGCCATCAAAAGTCCTGTAATGTGGGTCTCCAAAGGCAATACAAGTGGCTGGACGGGGGATGCAGTGTGGGCAGCACATGCCGGGTATCAGGGCTGGTGTCTCATCCTAAAAGAGAGAGACAGTGGGGCTATTTTTTGACATCAAATAATGTGTGAGCATGCTGCATATCTTATAGCACTAAAGGCCCACAATATCTAAATACGGTTCTTAAACTGAATAGAAATGTCACTTTTATGAGCTCAGGGCTCATATTCCTGAAATTGAATACCATTGTAATTTCTTTTAGATCATGTATTGGTACTTACAGCAGTACACGACACTTGAGGGCACCTCTCACTATGGCAGTGCACCTCCCCAGAAACACAGGTACACGCAGTACATTCATCCACTTGCCAATGTTCATTGGAAAGGTATCTCTGGCCTTGATACCAACAGGCTACGGCAGGAGCTGTCAGACGATAAAACATTAAGAGATTTTTTTCCCATCAAAATACATTGATCCATTTTACATAATTCATCTGTGAATTGTCATAATCTAATCAGTGTTGATCTATAAAGTCAAATCTCCAGGATGAAAGCAGATACACATTTCTCAACATGTAGCATTACTCGTAACCATCAACTCTGTTAACCGTATGAAGTCCATATGAAGCATTTGGATAACAGTTTGATCCCTGATCCGAGTGGTTTTGCTCAAAAAACTATTATAAAATTCAGGACCATGGGAAAGCTGGTTGCCTACATAAACACATTACACATGGAGATTTCTGAACTGTCCAGACAGGACTAATGAACCTGAGATGGATGACTCATACACAACAGCTGGGGGTTGTGCAGTGATTGATTACTTCTGCCTGTCAGGGACAACACAATGACTACAGCTTTTTCTGAAGGACTACATATTTAGAGTAAGAGGAGAAGCACCAAGCCAGCCACAGGAGCCACACAGGCTCATTATCATAATTTTATAATAGTTTTTTTTTGTGGAAAACCACTCGGATCTGGGATTAAACAAGATATGTTTCTGCATCAGTGTAGCTACAGCATTCTCAAGGCATGTTTGGTTCTTAATGCATAAAAGAAAATGGTAGATTTCCTTTAAGATTCGCCATGTGAAATAACAGTTCTTCTCACCCTGGCAAACATGGCAGCATGTGCCTGGCGTTCGGACTTTCAATTCCCCTTGCTGGCATTGGATAGGGGGACATTCTTGTATCTGACAGTCAACATGTCCCAGCTGTTAAAAAATATATAGTCAAATTATTTGCAATTGAATTAAATGCCATTAGAACACTGATATTACAATTTAAAGTGCCCTCAACCAATACAGAGATTTTAAAATCCAAAAAAGATTCAGTCCATTATGTTTAAATGCGAACAACGCATTATATACTGCATTTTCTAAGCATTAATATTTATTACATTTTTAAATACTTACAGTACATGTACAGGTGATGCATGGATTCTGTCTGTCAGTCCACGTCTCCCCATCTGGCACCCGTCGTCCTTCAATCTCAACTACACATTCTACAGGAATGAAAGTGTTTGTGAATATTCCTTAAAATTCGGTAACATAAAGACAGAGGGGCACATTAACTAAGTTCCTTGCGCCACTTTCTGTCGGACTTTGCAAGTTTTTTCATGTGCAAACTGCTTGCACATATATTTAAGAAGTATGCGCTTAATCGCACACGACCCTTTTGTGTCGCGGCTGTACTATTCTTTATGCGACACAAATTTCTTCATTGAAATGGGTGTTCCGGTGCTCAGTCGGCCCGTGCGGCACATTTATCATGCAAAGTCCAACATAAGTGTGTCACACGCCCTATGTTAAAGGTAGGCCAAAACAAGTTGGTGCACTCTGTCAGGGCAGTGCAGGGAGCGCCAGATTCTTTTCCAACATCTATGTCCATGCATAGATGGGGCGCTTAGGACACATAAACTTTTTAGATTGTGAGATTAAAGGAAATCTACCATTAAATTAAGCACAATAAACCAGGGATACTTACTCATAGATCCAGGCACTGTGACTGTGGTCATCTTATTATATATGTTATCCATGGCCTCCTTCCTTCGAAAATACATACCGTATATACTGGAGTATAAGCCGACCCGAGTATAAGCCGAGACCCCTAATTTTACCATCAAAAACTGGCAAAACCTATTGCCTCGAGTATAAGCCGAGGTAGGGAAATGCATTGGTCACAGACCCCCCCAGTATGTAGCCAGCCTGCCCCCAGTAGTATACAGCACTGCCCCCCAGTAGTATGCAGCACAGCCGCCAGTAGTATACAGCACTGCCCCCAGTAGTATGCAGCACAGCCCCCAGTAGTATACAGCACAGCCCCCAATAGTATACAGCACAGCCCAGCCTGCCCCCAGTAGTATACACCTTGCCCACAGTAGTATACAGCCTGCCCAGTGTTAAAAAAAAAACTTATATACTCACCCTCCGGTGGCCCGACACGCAGCGCTGCTCCCCCGATGTCAGCGCGGGTCCTCTTCTGGCTTCCGCGCCTGTCTTCTTGCTTCTCTAACTTCGTGCTGGGCTTATACACGAGTATATACGTTATTTGAAATTATATTTGAATTTATATATGAATTATATTTGATTGTTGCCCAATCCCATCCATGCTGTTGCTCCATTAGCAATTCCCCACTCCCTCTGCCTGATGTAATCTCACTGCAGCAGAGGAAGTTTCAGTGCATGTTGGAAGGGGGAAGTCCTGTACAGTGTAACAGCCTTCAGTCTCATTAGCATAATGTAAAAGTTGATTTTAGAACCAAGAGGGCCATGGATAACAAATATAAGAAGATTACCACAGTTACAGTGCCTGGTTCTATGAGTAAGTGTCCCTGGTTTATCATGCTAGATTTCCTTTAGAGTTTCCTAAAGTTATTTGCTGGTTTATACTTTTGTAATGTTTTGAGAGCCAGTATAGGTACATTTTGATTCTTTTACACTTACCTCTGCAAACAGGGCAACATGATCTTGGTGGGGTGATTTGTTCTGTACGAGGACAGCTGAGAACTGGACATGGTTTATGCTCACATATCCATGTCAAGTCCTATGGCGAAAACATAAATCAGTAGAGTGATGGTAGTTAAAAGACCCTTTACAGAAAGCAGTATGACATCATTGTTAATACATTATTGTCCTATAATTAAAAAATAACTCACAACATCAGAATAGTTTCCTTTTTGGAAGCAACCCTACACCCATCTTAGGTTTTTTTGTTATAGGTTTGTTGAGGTTGCAGCCAAAACTGGCCCACTAAGTTTATTTTTCTGTAAAGCTGGTAAACTTCTAGGATTAGATAAATATGTTTCATGATTGGTTCTTCAGCATATAAATTGATACCCAGATCATACAATATAATTACCAAATAGCTCTTTAGCTGAATGTCTTTTGCCTTGATGCATCAAGGTTTGTTTTTTAATCAATGTTTTATGATTTTTATAAAGCAAATAATGTGATTATAAACTGCTCTTAAATGTACTCAAAAAACAAAATACCACATTCTCTAATTCAATGTTGTTAACAAAAATCCAGCATTTCACAGATATAATCCCAGCCTGTCTCTATCAGCCCTGGTATTTATATTTTGGTTGTCCCTGGATATGACCATAAACTCCTGACTATGGTGAGGCAGATTCCTCTTTCTTGAATAGCTTCTCTTATAAGGCAGGGAGAGGGGCAGGAGGCAGAGAGCACTATAAAAGCACTTCCTGTCCAGCAATAGAGTGCAGAGGAGCTACGCAGGGAGGGGGAGCATAGCAGTGCTGATTGTGTGTTTATAAGTGAAATAGAAGTGATGAGTGTGTCATTGTGTCTTATATCCATCTCATGACTCTGATCTGTCTCATCTCTCTTTTTCTATATGTCAGATATTAGTAGAATATTCAGAAGCTAAATGAAAGCGCAGCTAAACCCTGTACCCAGATAATCTAAGCACGTTGTCAGCACACAATATCTCATAGCACAGAGGAATAATACAGTTTCCTTTATTTATATAGCGCACACAGATTCTGCAGCACTACACAGAGCTTGACAGATCAGTCATGAAGTGTCTGCTTAGCTAGTGCCTGCCCACATTATGGAATCTTACACTGATCACTGAATGAGTGAGTGATAGGAGCAAAAACAGCAAAACATTCTAAAGCAAGTAAAATTCTAAAGTAAATGGTTAAAAATTATCTTTATTGTGTAGACATCCCTAGGGGATTAAAATTTAAGAACTTTCTTTCATGGACAAACCCCTTTAATGTGAACCTTTTCACAAATACAGCTAGTAACAGGTTCCTATAGAGCCCTTTCAACCAAATGAAAACCATTTTTAGCTAAAAATGGTTTCCCTCACATCTCCATAAAATCAACTTTATGTCATCTTACCTGACATCAGAGAGGGCGTGTCCTGTTTGGCCCACCCCTCCCATCTACTCCTCCCCTTGCACTGTGACTCCTTACCATTCAGCACTTCATGTCATGTGACCAGGGTGATGTCATTTAAGGTCCTTTGCCCACTAACATTTGCAAAATCTACCCACGTTGCATACAAGTTTGCAAACTGATTTTTTTTAACATTGCAGCCATGGAAAGGAACAATTTAGGTATAAGGACAATGCTTTTTAATCATAGTTTGTATAAAGTATTTGTTTTGAGCGGGGTAATTTAAATATTCTTTATTTGTACACTAGAATTTATTTATCAAAAACATTTCAATAAAACAGCAAGTTTAAAAAATGTATTAATTGACTATAGCAGAAATAAACTCTAAAGGTAAAACATAAAAGCTATTTGGTAATGTTTTTAGCTTCTGTTATATGGATATTCTTCAGATCTACCCAAGTATTATATTTACACACCAAATACATTACATATTTAATATTTCCGTACCTTACACTGACACATGTAACAAGGATCATTCACAGCCTGTATCTCGCTGCCCACCAGTAGGTCTGTACAATTGCTCAGAGCCTCTGAAACATATAAAGTAAAGTTTACATACTGAGTATGTGACAAATCTTCAAATAACAGATTTCACAGCTTAGAATAAGACTTACGGGCACAGCTAGCACAGCACTGGCCAAAAGCAGGGGGAAGAATCTGATGTCTGGGACAATCCACCAGGCTGGGACATTGCTTCTTTGTGCAACGTCTATACTGCCGACCATCTAGTAAACGCTAAATACAACATTGAATCAAATGGGCACTTTATCATAGAAACATATATTGTATGATCAAACCTGTGACATGGGAATATCTTACCTCACAGGTGCAAATTTCACAGGGGTCATCTGATGGATGAAAACTATCTCCTGGAGAATATACTTTTTTGCTAGTTATACAGTCTGAGAATAAAGAAGAAAATAGTGCTAAAAAATCTAGCAGAAAAAAACATTACCACATAAGTGACAGAGAATATATACAAAAAGTCCATCAATTGAGGCATAAGTCTCCTAGCCACATGACGCATGTATATATTTGAAGACAAGCACCAACAACATGGCAGCCCTGGCCATAGAGGAGGAGGAAGGTGAGGAGGGAGACTGCCAACATTCCTCCTTCTGCCTAGAAATTGGCAGTATATGGTAGGAACAAACAGACTCAATAGGGTTAAAGTACACTACAGACATGCCATTTAGGGAGACTCCCACACTCACTGCAGCCACTTGTACTGTATAAAAAATAATAATTAACATTATGGGGGCCCCAACACATTTTGAGCCCAGGGGCCTCCACCAAACTTAACCCAGCCCTGCACTCTATTTTCTCTTGATTTATGGAATATGGGTCAGGCGTCACCATGAGGCACTGTTTGTTTTATCTTTCTTTTGTTTAGGTCTGTATGAGGGGTTACGCTTGACCCATTCATCCAAATCAAATACGTGTACAGCTTTACCTTCCCACGTCAATATCACCTGTTAATGTGAGCGCCAGAAGCAGGACCCATCTGGATCAGCTTATTGCACTAAGGAATTATTATGAAACTGTTTTTTTTTGTTGGAAGAACATGTTGGTACTGGTGACCAGACCTATTGGGGCACATTTACTAAGAATGTAGGAAACTGCACTAAAAGTTCTTTGCCTGTGTATAATGCTTGGTGCACTAGATTTATTAAGATCATGTGCCAGAAATCATGAATTCGGCCCATCTCTAAACTGGCCCGACAGAGTTCACCAACTTTTTTGTGGTGGACCTTTAACATAAGACTTTGCAGACTTTGCATTATAAATCTGGCGCACGGTCTGACCGAGCATTGGAACGCCCCCTAACTTTTGTCGCTTGGTGCCTAGTGCATCTGTGCCACAAAACAGTTGCGACACATTGGTGGTGCAGACACTTCTTAAATACCTGTGCAAGCAGTTAACACTAGAAAGAACGTACAAAGTCCGACAGAAAACTGGCGCAAAGCCCTTAGTAAATGTGTCCCATTGTGTTTTTCACATCGATATACAGCAGGTTATTAACATGCAAAAAATATGTTGACAGGTGATAAATAAGGAGTATACAGGCCTAACAAATGACACCAAATTATAATAACATTTAGTGTCTCCAACCTGCACAAAGTGGGCAGCATTCTCCAGGCAGTGTTATCTGGTTAGGGCAGGATGCAATACATTGCACCTTAGAACAGGTAGTAACTCCATCTGTGCACATGCATGACATACAACGGTCCACTGTGGAAAGCCAGTTACTGTTGTCTTTGTATTCCCGTCCATTATATATACAACCTGCAACAGAGAATAGCACCATGTGCATAAAGGACAAATAAAGCAGAATGAATTAGAAGAAAACATTCATGATAAAAGTATCTGAAAATGACTCAAACTGACTAGTATCAACACAGGTAATATACACCAGCATTAGTGAGAACTAGATAAATAACGAAAAACCAACAAATAAAAGGACTGAAGGCGCAAACCGCACTACTTTTATGCCATCTATCAGCATCACTAACTGTTAGTGTTGAAAATAGACAAATGTAACATCATCCTTAATTGGATATGTCCCGGCATTCAATGTCGTGAATGAAACTTTTACCATGTCAATATATTATTCTCTCTACTTCATGAATTTTGTATTTAAGGCTGGATATGCTGTACTATATACGCATTCTCTCCTCCAAGAACTATTTCTGAAGTTCTGTGAAGTAGTGATAAGATATACAGTAGCTTTAATAATTGAAGAAAACCCCTGCTTGTATTGCACAGAAGGTAAGAATGTTTATCTGTGGAAATAGCTCTAAAGGTTTCAACATGGGACTTACCTCTGCAGCGAGGACAACATGCTCCTCGGTCTGTCACCTGCTGGGTGCAGGGTAGAGGGGGACACGTAGGAGGATCACACTGTGTATTTCCTGCCTGACAGATCACATATCATTATTCATAATGTTTTCAGGGGAACTTTGTAGGTAATGCAAGTATTACCTTACACTGTGTCACCAACATGTACTTTTAAAAAAAAAAATATATGTAATCAAGTAATTTTTTTCAAGTAATTTCTAACTAAGGACATGGTTAACATAGTAGTGGCAAGCTAAAATCAACATGTTTGAAACTAGCCTTGTTGGAAACTCTTGGAAACATCTCTTGGATGCCAGTAACTTTCATGCCTTAGGTTACTCTATGAAGTTTACTCACAAGGGTATAAATGACCATTGTTAGATCCACCATGACAAAGCCCATTGTAAACATACCAATCAAATGTAAAAGTGTAATGATGCTCCATGCACAATGTTATGTCTTCGAATAAGCCCCTATAGAAGTTATAGCAGCATGTACAATTTCGGATTAGCCTACAATTTACAGTACATATAAAATATGGATGAGGTACGGAGTGCTTCCTAATGATAAAATCATACAGCACCTCACAATCCTGTGCAGCAGCATAGTCTAGCTGTGTGGCTTTGTACAATACTATATACAGCTATACACATGCTGCATACATGTGCCCTTAGTCATACTAGCTTATGTAAGCCACACATACAAAGAATGTCTCCTAAAAAATTCCTATTATATTAGTCAAATGTGTAACATCTACGATTCAGAATAAAGGGCGATATCCATTTAAAAATTTTTTTATCCAGCCAAATTTATCTGAGGTACACAGAGATAAGGGTAAATTATAGGGCATAAAATATAATCCTTACCTTGCATGTACACTGCAGACATGGGTCTGAGGACGGCACCCAGCGGGCACCATCACTATATTCTTTTCCTTCAGAAAAACACACTATAAAGAAATCAGAGATCACATATAGAGATATTTCACACTTTATTTTAACCAGCACAATAAAATATGTAGAAACAAGGGCAAAACTAGAGATGGTCTGAACATTTAACATCCCAGTAAACCTCTAGGATTGCCTACATTGTTAAAAAAAAATGTCTGGAGAACTGTGGACAGTGAGCTGTAACTACTCCAACCCTCCTCCCCCCAAGATTCCTTCTCATCAGAAGTATCGGCCAACATGTTGTAGATCACTATACCTATAGTACAGATTGACTTAGGAATATGGCTGATCACTGCCCTTTATGTGTAAAAGACCTTCTTGTACAGAACCATTAGTCAATTAAAGTCATTTCTCCATCTATTAGATAGATTTTACCTCAGAGACAGGTAACATATATGACAGAAATGCTGGAAAATGTCTCAACACTGAGTTACCCAGTTACCACAGAGAAACCCAGTCTCTGTGGCCTCTAAACATGGCCAGTTTAATGGGACTCATTTACCCCTACAGTAATTCTCTATTCTGGAGCACAGCCATACCTGGGCATTCCATGCAGCATTTTCCAGGTTTGCGGACAGGGTTTGAACAGAAGACTTGTGGACACACTACATGTGTACACGTGGCACTGCCTTCCAAGCACACACAACGGAGGCATGGGTCTGACACGGCAGAAAATGTCTGATGGTTAGAGTATTCTTTTCCCTCATAGAGGCAGCGATCACATAGAGGGCAGCAAGGAGATGATATGGAGGGCACTGGATGGCTGCAGTCTTTTTCACATCTAACACGTTGACATGTCACCATCTCATTCTAAAAAGAGAACACATAGTAGAACATGTATCTTAGTTTTATTTCTTTGGTGTTTACTAGACTTTTGGTATGTCTTATTTGCACCTTATGTATACTGATTTTTCCTGTCCAAGAAATCGCAACTTTTGGCTTTTTTTTAGAATTGTTGCAAATGTCTCAAATGCACCTGGACACAAGCCATGTTAGGGGGTTATGTACAGGAGTAAACACTACTCTAAATTTTGGATTTAAGACCATGGCCTGCATTCTTAGGCGCTCTAGCCACACCTCAGGGAGATGACGTCATATGAGGGCATTTGGGATGCGTTTTAAAAGCATTGCAGAAACACATGTGTCTTACATGTTACCATGCGTTTGGTTGGTTTGAAAGTATTTATCTTCATTGCTGTGTAAGTGTAAGCAGCTGTGCTAACATTTTCACAGCTGCTTCCACTTCCAGCAATGAAGAACACTTTCCAACCAGCCAAATGAATGATAAAATGTAAAATCCATGCATTTCTGCAACAAGTTCAAAAACACAATGCAAACACCACGTGTGAACACAGCCTTAAAGCATGCCAAGTATTTATAATTTACATGTTAAAACAAGGTCCAAAAAAAATCTTTCATCTGCACTTACCCTGGACCAAATGTAGATTTGTGCCTAAAAAACATCGCAAAAGTAAGCAAAAAAGTGACAGAGAAGTAAAAAGTTGCACCGAGCAACTGGAAAATATGGTACACTGCACAGGGTGCAGAAAAAATTATACTTGAAAAACGACAACAAAAGTTGCAAAAACACAAAAAGTCACAAAAAAGAAAGTTAAAAACAGGCAAACAATATACATGTTCCCCATAGAATGTCAATTTTCCAGTGTTCAAAGAGGAATGTAACAGGTTCTTTTCTTTCTTTTCATCAAGATATTTTAGTTCATTTAAAACATTAAAATATAGTTACAGGTGTTACATTTCATGTTTTTTTGTGTTTTATTATTTTTAGAAAAAGATTTTTTGTTTCTGTTTTCACTTTCGGTGTGAATTACAAATTAACCATCTCAAAAACATTTGAAATGTGTGACATTTAGCTTTTTTTGAGGATGTTTTTTGTGAGTAAGCTACTCATCACAAATCCTGGCCAATTTCCAGATACAATGCTGACAGAGAAAAAGATTTATAGTAAGCAATATTGTTAGTGATACAATATTTAAAGATAAACAATACACATATTCCCTTATTCTGATATTGACTATTGACATGTAATATACGGTACAATTTTTATAAGTTTTAACCTTATTCATTAATTACATCCAATTCTTAAAGGTTGGAGCTACCTTAAATCCCCAAACTACCAATATTCTTCCCAAGGACAACATTTTAATCACCCTATCTCTATCAACTGCAGAAATCATCTCAAAAATTAGTCACACCAAATAGGGTTTCTAACCTTGTCACCCTAAAACTTCTTTATCCCAGAATTACCTCATTTTTGGGCTTTCCCAAATTTGCTACAAACAACCAGCTTCAGAAATTTGGTATTTCCCGCAAATGACATTTTCCCTCAGCCTCATTTTAAACAATTTCTCAGGAGTAAAATGTACTCTTTGAACAATATTAAATTGAACTGATTTATGATTTCCACCCAGTGAAAAAATCTTTATATTCCTGTATATCTCTATCTTTTCTGTTATAACTCCTAACTAATTTTCCCATCCTTTCCATGAGTGATAATATTCACTGTTCTATCTATTTTTCATAATGCCTTTAAATAAAAGTGACATAATCCTCTTGTACCTATTTTTTATAATCTTATAATTTCTGTACGCTCATCAGTCTCCAAACTCAATCTGTATCCCACCGCCCATTGAGCAGCGGGGAATTGATAAACCCTAAATAATGCCATTCTCCTTAATTATGGCATTTCCCTCATAAATTCCGTAGTGACTCTACCTTCTTTATTATATATATATATATATATATATATATATATATAAAACATATATTCCATTTCACTCTAATTTGGTATAATTTTCATTTTAAACAACAACAACAAGTTTAGTTATCTTTACTTTAGCATTAGTATCCAATTTAAAGTGGGTGCTCAAGTATTTAAAGGTCATCAAGAAGAACATACACCACATCCTAGATTTAGAACAATTATGAATGAAACCTTAGAAAATAGCATTTTCCTTACATATTTATACCATGAACTCACCCTACAAGAACACTGAGTGCAAATATCACCGGGCAACTGGAAATTTTCACCATTCTGAAACGTCCGTCCATTGTGCTTACATATTCCTGTGCACCGTGGACAACACTCCCCTGGCAGAGTTACAGGATACAAACATGAAACTCGCGGACAAGAAGAAGACACACAAGTCACTTCTCCATTCTGTAAGATACAAAGAACACACTAACATGCAATGACTCTGGATAAAGTGCAAGTGAGTATGTGATGTGAATTGTGAGATTAAAGCTCTATTGACATCTGTTATGGTATAGACCACATGTCTGGAAAATCATTCTGCTATTTTTTCTGTAAAAAAGTAACAAAATCTGCTGCTTGTCAATTGACTCACCAGTATACGTAATTCTTTACCAATCTAGGCCCCATGCACTCACCCCCTCCTTTTCTAGCTGGCTTACTGCTGCCGAGGAGCGCATAATCAGTGCAGAATGGCTTGTTGAAGAAAAGATATTTTTATTTATGTCCTTCTGTTACATTGTAAAATTTATACATGTTCCTGATAGTATGGATTACAAATCCTTTGCTTTAAAGAGCACCGGTCACCCGGGAAAAACACCCCAAACAAATTATCTCCCCCTCATCCTGTCCCCAGCCCCATTATATTTATTGAATTTTTATTCAAATTTGTGTTTTTATACTTAGTTTTAAACGATCCGACCGTATGTATTGCGCAATCGCTGCCGGCTCTATGCGATGCGGCGCGCTGACAGTGGCCGCAGAGGGGCTTATTCACAGAGCTGGGTGAATTTTCTGCTGTCAGCGTGCCGCTTCGCATAGAGCCGGCAGCGACTGCGCAATTAATGCGCTGCTGCCAGCGATTGTTACAGGTCCCTGACTGACAGGGGCGCGAAGGGGGTGTGTCGGCTGGCCCCCTCATGAATACGGCCGACTGCAAGGGAACTTGTATGACGATCCGACCTCTTATTTGATAAGAGGTCGAATTGTTTAAAACTAAGTATATAAACACAAATTGTAATAAAAATTCAATAAATATAAAGGGGCTGGGGACAGGATGAGGGGAAGCTAATTTGGTGTGGGGGGTTTCGGGGGTGACAGGTCCTCTTTAAGTGGAATTTTACTAATGGCACACTTTGTTTGTTGTTTGGCACATATGTCATATATTAGCAGCTAGAGATGAGTGAATCATCCAAGATTAACTTTGCTGAAACTTCCCTGAATTTTTTTTAAAGATTTGGAACCAAATCTATTCTGTCTAAATCAATTTTGCTTTTGCTCCTGGAAATTGGTATTCAACCACCCCTCAAGTCCTCTAAAACAACAGATTATTTTCATATATATAATTTAGTTAATTTTTTGAATAATTTTTTTCATTTTCCATTTCCCATCCCCCCTCCTTAAAGAAAAAAATTTATATCAAATTCAAGCATGATAAACCAGGGCCACTTTCTCATAGATCCAGGCACAGTGACTGTGGTAATCTTTTTATATCTGTTATCCATGGCCTCCTACTTTTATAATTATGCTAATGAGCCTGAGGAGCTACCCTTGCCCCTCTGTGATCTGATTTTGCAGGCTGTCACACTGTCTCATTCTCCCCTTTGATCCCTCAGCACTGAGATAACAATAGCAAGTGATCAGGGCACTAGAGGGGCTAGGGTAGCCCCCAGGCTCATTAGTATAATTTTAAAAGTTGATTTTAGAAGGAAGGAAGCCATGGATAACACATATAGGAAGATTACCACAGCCACAGTGTATGGATCAATGAGGAAGTGTAGACCTCTGAGATGAAGTACAGCAGTAGCAAGACCCAATTTTCCAAGATTCATCTGAATGCAAGCAGAAAAGATGTGTCTTTGGTTTGATGCCTGAAAAATGTTAGATTTGTCCTGAGTCTATAAAACAATAAATAGATTTGCTCATCTCAACTGCTGCTTTGATATTTTTACCATGAAATTAACAATAAATATGTCTTTAAACAACCTCTGTTCTCATTATATTATATTTCACTTAAAAAACTCTGACTCCAGCCACATGTTAATGGAGAGTCAAATGCAAGTATGTTGCATTTGCAAAATCTAGTATGTATTCAAAACTGTGAAAAAATATATTGTACATGTTTTCCCAAAGTTTTTCATCTAGGTTTTTATTATTCAGAAGTGGAATTTGCTAACCTTGCATGTGCAGCGACTACACTCATCATCAGGGTCGGGAAAGCTTTCTCCATTGACACAATCCCGACCATTATAATTGCAGCCATCACACACGGGGCACATGCAGGGATCTTCACCTGGATGAGGACAGTTTGCGGTATCACATGGCCGAGGGCCACAAGTAACGTGTCCTCTCTGAGAAGCAATGTATATTCATTAGGGAAAAACACAAACATATTTAAAAGGTGTTTTTTCTGTCAATTAATTTGGATTACTGAGGCCTGCACTGTATACTCATTCACTTACCAAACAACGACATTTCTCACATTCATTTTGTAGTGAGGTAAAAGAATCACCATCTATGTAGTTACGGCCTTGAAAATGGCATCCTAGTAACAGAAAAAAAATGTAAAAAGTTATAGGTATAGGTATATGTAGTGATATAATAATCCATCTGATTTTTTATAGCCCCATACTTGGAAGGGTTCTTGATGTCTCTGTCAGATGTATACATTGGGATGATTTAAAGTTATACATTAGAATCATATGTTTAAATTGTAAAAAAAGAAAACGTTTTCTGCTTGATATGCCATTCTGTTAAGTACTTAGAGATGTAATAAAAAATTATAAAACTGTTTACACTAACTCATTCCTTATACATTAAATTTGCTAAAGCCATGTTTTTTTTTATAAATGGTCACCAACATCTTAACATACAAGAGTGGATAAATTGTACACACCCAAGTCAAAATACAGAATATTTGTCACATAAAAAAGACCAAGCCAATAAAAATAACAAATACAAAATAATAAAATAGAAAAGTAATGTGAATGCCCCCTATAATTGGGGTGTGGTTGAATAGCAGAGATGTAGGAGAGCTGACTGTCATTGTATGTAATATTCATCTCATGGATCTTATCATCTGCTATCCGTCTCATCTCTCTTTCTATGTGTAGGATACTAGTACAGTGTTCAGAAGCTTAATGAAAGTCTATATAAACTTTATAACCTTATAATCAGATCACATTTTCAGCTCACAGAACAAGATGGATCAAAATGTGTCTGCTTAGAGAGTCCCCACCCACACCCTGGAATATTACACTGACCACAACTGAGTGATAAGAGCTAAAACAGCAATAAAACTGAATAAAATTGTAAAGTAAATGGTTAAAAATGATTTTTTGTGTGTTAACATCACTAGGGGATTGAAATTTGAGAATTTTCTTTCATGGGAAAACCCCTTTAAGGTAATATGCCTGTGTCTCTCCAGACTATAACCATAATAGACAAATCTCTGGTGTGTATGGCAGTGAGCGATAGTAAGACTGAAAGTCAGTAATAATAATTCTTTATTTATATAGCGCACACAGATTACGAAGCGCTGCACAAAGCATGACAAATTGGTCCCTGTCCCCATGGGGCTCACAATCTAAATGACATAACAGTATGTTTTGGAGTGTGGGAGGAAACCGGAGTGCCCGGAGGAAACCCACGCAAACACGTAGAGAACATACAAAGTCTTTTGCACATGTTGACCTGGGTGGGATTTGAACCCAGGACCCCAGCGCTGCAAGGCAGAAGTGCTACCCACTCAGCCACCGTGCTGCCAGTAACTCCCTTCCAAAAGAATGGGGGGACATATCCAGTACATCTGTCAAAAATCTGCTTCCAAGGAGCCACAGCGGGGACAAGCTGTGTTGGGTGCAAGTCTCATTCTGTATATCCTATTAAAAAGGCCTGATGAATAACATAACTGTGTCATTCTGTTGTTGACCGAAGGTGAAACCCTCAGATGTGATGAGAGGACGTATGATACCATTTCCTCCTCATATCTGGTATTAGTTCCTTAAATTTTGTTAAGGAAGGTAGGGTGGTGTGCTCTACCTTTTGCAAAAGAAGGTGTATATATTACAGATATCAATCCACTTGAGCCCTGTGTTTTATAAACCTCGATAAGGGGGTAGATAGACATGTGAGGGAGGGCCGACCCTCCAAATGGGGTAGCGCTACTGCAACAGCCTTTCTGCCTACTGCCTAGCCTTTTCTGGGGGCCTGGAGACAGCCGGGAGTGGCTGGCGGTTGCGGCCTAGGCACGCTAGTGTCACGGTGCTTGGTATGGGGACCGGAGGGCTGTCCTACAGGTCTCCAGCAGGTGGTGTTGGCAAGAAATAATGAGGGAGAGGCTGCTATAGTCATTCTCCCTGGGGCATCCCTTTGGGGTATGGAGTATGAGTCCCTGTTTGGTGGATAGGGTGCCCGTGATGGTGACAGCCGTAGTAGCAGGGATCAGACGGAGGCAGACGTTGTACAAAAGTAACTTACAGTTCTTTATTGGAACCGACAGGCACAATATATAACGTGCCAAACGAATCTTGACAATGGTAGAAGGCTGGGGGTGCACTTGGAGAGGGAACCACAGGGATTGATCACCAGCCTGGATGCAAGGGCAGGCTGGGAGATAGCTGTGTCCTAGTAGGATGCTTCAGCTTGTCCTGGGTTACTTCAGATATCACCCTTGAAGGTAGGATGATACCCCTTTACTCTCACTAACTCCTCAGAGCTCTACTCTGTCTTACTGCTCTGACTGACTGACTAGTCTTTCTGACTGACTCTTGTCAGACTCCCGTCTCTGACTGGTCTGAGTCTAGAACTTTCCTGACCAGGGGTTTTATTACTCCCACTGGTCAGGTGGTGATTAATCCTCCAATTGTATTCCAGCTTACAATCCAATATTAGAACAGATGTGATTGGCTGATGGAAAGACATCACATTAAACAAATAACTCCTGCCTTCCCAAGCAGGATCTACCGCTGCAGTGTTCCCCGTGTTGTGTAGTGACCTGCTGTGGGGTTGATCAGACTCCACACAGGTTGCAAGCTACATATTGGGACGTATTCGCAACAACCCCTCTGCCTTGCATTGGCAGGGGTGTTGCGCTACATTTTCCCATAAAGGCATGTCCGCAATTATGTCTGTAAATTGTGAGACTGATTTAGCTGCTTGCCACGCTAGGACAGACACTCTATGTAGAGGCAACATAGGTCTCGGCAAACTAGGGGAGCCCTCAAGTATAGCATATAAAGTGCGTACCTGAAAATAGCGACAGAGATAATGTTCCAAGTTGGGAAGGGGGCTAATTAGTACCAAATGGAAGATACCATATATTGCAGCTGGCCTACTTTATTATATAAGAAAAAGTTAGGTAGGGGCATTCCATCTTGTATTAGGACGTTGAAGTTTTGCTAGGCTAAGTTTTGGCCTGGAGTTACCTAACACAAACCTTCCTGTATTAAAGTGCAGTTTTCGAAAGAAGGGATGGGAACAGCAGAATGTTGCAGTATGTATAAACAATGATCATCTTCACCAAATTTATGCGCCTGACAACTGACAGTGGTAAGATTACCAGGCACTATATTTTGATCTGATGAATATCAATAATTGTTCCGTAAATTGCTGTTGGGCCTGTTGATGCAATTTGATGATGGTGATTCCTAAGTACTTAAAGCTAGTAACAACTTTCAGGCCTGACATGTGTGAAGGGCCCTGCCAGGGTGACACTCCCAAGGGCATGTAGACTGACTTAGTCCAGTTTACCTGGAGATCAGAGTAAGGACCATGTCATCTGCATAAAAGCCTACTCAGTCCTCAGGGGAACCTACAGTTATGACCTTTTATATAGTGCCCCTCCTTAGTCTGATGGCCAATGCTTTATAGCAAGTGAAAATAATATAGGGGAGAGAGGACACTCTTGTCCGGTGCCTCTATGCAGATAAAACATTGGGGATAGTTCCTCGTTGATAAATAGCCTACTCCAGGGAGATTTGTATAGGATGGATACCAATTTACGGAAACAAGGGAATAAATTACAGCACTTCAAACATTCTGTGAGGAATGGCGAGAGCTTCGGACAAATTAGGGAATTCTACTCCATCCAGATAGTCTTGGACCTCTGCTATAGATTTATCTGTGATGGAATTTCTACAGATAGTTCCCTTATCACAGGCATGGGAGGGGATGATGTTCTATTTGAGTATGTTAGCTAGCAATTTGGCCGATTGATTCTACTTAAATAGAAGGGATTCAATATTGGGGTGAATATAGGACTCTTATTCCATCCCCTCATATAAATGGAATATGGATGTAAGGGTAAGTATAATATACCGTTACATATCCGTACCTAGCTTAAAGCTGTGACTAGTAACTAGTACTTCCTAACATACCACATTGTCTATCCATCCCTCCATTGTTACATTCATTATTAACCTTTATTACATAGTAGCGATAATATGGCTATAATATTCTTCTATAGGTATCTCAACTAGACCCACTTGTTTGTTTTTTTTGTTTTTTTTAATCTACTTTATATGTTTGTGAATAATATCCAGAATCATACCAAATGTATAGCATCTACCGAGATCTGCTACCTTGTAGTTAGATACTGTTTTATTGAAGTTTTGGTCCAGTAGTTTTGCATTTATCCATTAACCAAGAGTAATCTATTTCCCGGAGAGCTTACTACAACTCCCTTTTGTTTCAGAATCAGAGGCCTTTGTGTAAAACTAAAACATAGATATTTTTTAATACGTTTATTTTGTTTGTATATAGTGCTATAGTCCTATTGCATATTCATTTTTCAGAAAATTAGAAGAAAAGTATTTAACCCCTTCACCCCTTCACGCGCAATGACTTAGCGCTCAGTGGCGGATATATCCGCCACGGCGCTTATGCCGGCTCGGCTCTGGATCAGAGCCGAACCGGCATCGGGAAACACGGGGTGCCGGCTGTAACTAATAGCCGGCACCGCAGTGTAACACCCGCGATCGGAGTTGTCTCCGATCGCGGGTGCTTAACCCGTTAAATGCCGCGGTCAGCGCGACCGCGGCATCTAACAAGCATCTGGGGGGTCTTTCCCCCACGATCGGCCCCCCCGAACCGTTTTCGGGGGGCGCCGATCGTTGCCATAGCAACTCTGGGGTCCGATCTGGACCCCAGAGTTACTTGCAAGAATTGCCAGTAAGATGGCGTCTGTGACGTCATCTTACTGGCACAGTGCCAGCCTATGCAAGTGTATAGGCTGACACTGATAATACTCTGCAATACATCAGTATTGCAGAATATTATCATGAAGAAGCAATCAGAAGATTGCTTCTTCATGTCCCATGGTATAAAAGTGAAAAAAAAAAAAAAAAAAAGTTATTCAATAAAAAAATAAAGTCATAAATCACTAAAAATGCCCCAAACTCCCAAAACATATAAAGAGACATATAACTCAAAAAAAGGTCTAAATCATAACACAAACCCCACATATATAGTATCACCGCGTCCGTAACAACCCGTAGAATAAAAGTAAATCATTATTGAACCCCCACGATAAACGCCGTAAAAAAAACCCTCCAAAAATTATGATTTTTACCTTTTCAATCCCACAAAAAATGCTATAAAATGCGATCAAAAAACCATATGTACTCAGACATGATACTGGTGCAAAGTACAACATGTCCCGCAAAAAACAAGCCATCAACCAGCTCCGTAGCCAAAAAAGTAACAATGTTATGCTACTTGGAAGATGGCAATACATAAATGATAGATTTTTCCCCACATTAGGGTTTTGTTTGACAAATTTAGTAAAACGTAAGAAAATATATTCATGTCTGGTATCCCCGTAATCGTATCAACCCATAGAATAAAGCTAACATGATTATTAGTCTATACGGTGAACACCAAAAAAAAAAAGAGTAAAAAATCCAGTACAGAATTGATGCTTTTCTACTCCTGCCCTCAAAAAAAGTTCCTAAATTTTCAACAATAGGTGATACCAACCCCAAAATGGTAACAATGGAAAAAGCATCTCATCCTGCAAAAAAAATGCCATCACATGGCCCCAATAACGAAAAAGCGAAAATTTTATAGCCTTCAAAAGGGGCCAATGAGGAAACTAAAATCCTGGCAGCTGCAGCGCCCTCCTTCCCTTCTGCACCTCGCTGTGCCCCCATAAAACAAGTCACAGCCACATGTGGGGGGTCTTTGTACTCAGGAGAAATTGCAGAACAAATTGTATGGTGGGTTTTCTCTTTTTATATTTTGGAAATGTGTAAATTTTAGTGCTAAATGAACGTATAAGGGAACAATATGACCATTCTAAATTTCACCTCCATTTTGATTCAATTACTATGAAGATCTCAAGGGGTTAACAATCTTCGTAAAAGCTGTTTCTGATAGCTTGAGGGGTGCAGATTTGAAAATGGGTAGATTATATAGGGGGTTTTGATGCTAAATATGTAAAATTTCATTCAAAACTGTATTTATCCCCAAAATAGTCAATTCTGAAAATCCGGAAAAGCGATATTCTATTTGTAAGCCGCGTGACATCAAAATAAATTATCCAAACATTTCAGAAATTATGAAAATGTAAAGTAGACAAATGGGAAATGTTATTCAGCAACTTATTTAGGTGGTAAATCTATCTGCCTGAAAACGCAATGATTTAGAATTTCGAAAATGGCAAATTTTTCAAAAAATTTATCATATTTTCTTTTTTTTGTAAATAAACGCAAAACTTATCTGCCAGAATTTACCACTAAAATGAAGTACAACATGTGGGGAAAAAACAATCTCAGAATCGCTTTGATAAGTAACAGTGTTCAAAAGTTATAACCATATAAAGCGACGCAGGTCAGAATCCAAAAAATCGGGCTGAGCCTTAAGCTACAAAATGGCTGCGTCCTTAAGGGGTTAATGAGGCCAAAACATCACATTTAAACACTCACCCTGGCACAGAGGACAGTCACAAGGTCCAGTTACTGGGTGAGGGCAGGTAGCCGTAGAACAAAGCTTGCGTGTACACTGTACAGATCCTGCCTGGATAGATCAGAAGACATTGTTGTCACCACAGTGCACATCAGAGATACTCATTCACCTATCTAGTAATATACTAATCCAACAAAACCATTTCCTACATATAACCAGTACGACTGGCTTCATCAGGGGTTCGGGCTAATACTCGTAATACAGTATTAGCCCGAACCCCTGATGAAGCCAGTCGTACTGGCGAAACATGTCGGGTTCTAATGTTTGTCAATTTTAATTAGCAGTGTGGCAAAGTCAAGAACAGGCAGTAGCTACAACTATTTAATTAATTATAGAATCATATGAAACCTTACAAGCCTATAAATCGCAGTCTGTAGGGTCATATTCTGGAATGCAGCATCTAATATAGCATAGTCCTACTGTTATAGAGGCCCCTGCAGGGGCAGCTGAGGCAACATCTGAGCCTCTTCAGCCCAGGGCTCAAGCCTAGGGCTTCAGTACGTATTATAAGCTGCGCTACCCTAAGTTGACAGCGCTGCTTATGACAGTCTACTACACTTGGCCATTAGTGCACTAACAGCAGTTCAATTATAGAGGCTCAGCACTTTTTTCGTGTCCCTTATCCTATGCATCTAATATTGACTGCATATAACTGCCTGTGACTCAGATCACACTGTGTTTTTTAATTCACTCTAGTCCTTTGCACCCAGTGGTTTATGCCACATCAGTTGGAATTATTGCAGAATTATTTTAATATCTTTAATAAAAGTGATGTTTTACTTTTTCACCTGTCCGGATATGGGCCTATTTTGACTGCCATAAGGCAGTTTTGTAAAAAATTCTGAATTCAATGCCTGCCATTTGTTTTTGAAAAATGATACAAGCCTGTGCACTCACTGTAACCTGCAACCATTCCATCTAGTTGATAGAGTATTCTATAGAATTTTATGCTGCGCAGCCAGGCCACCAAATACATCAGGAGAATGGAGCCTCCCGCCGTATAGGGGGTGGGAGTACATTGTGATAAATCTCCCCCTGTGTGTTGCACAAATTGTTGGTAATTACAAGCTTTGCTTTTTTGTTTGCATGTAAAAATATTGTATTGAATTGGTTTAATACAAAAGGGCTTATCCAGGATGTATTATTTAAAACCCTGCAAATCCTATAATTAAGATTTATTACATATTAGTGTTGTCCCTCGGTCCATTTTTTTAAGCATACAGAATATGACCCCTACAGCCAACCAGAAGTACATTTTCTCTTGTCTTTTTTTAAACTCTTTTGAACTTCAGATGTTTGGGTTGAGGTACCACCTAGGATAACTTTACATCTGCTTTCTATAAGAGGAGGAGGCTTTGTTCTGTGTTTCACCTATAAACTCACCCTACAAGTACATTCTGAACACTGTGGGCTTGAAGGGTCAGGAATAGTTTGACCATTAATCAGTTCCACTCCATTATATGAACATCCTGTTATGGAGAACATGAAAGAAAGCAGTATTACACATCAGGAAGAGGAAAAAGAGATTAGAAGGGTGTAGAGACTGTAGACAACAATGAAATAAAAAGATACCGTAATAATACTGTTTGTACTTTGTAGTATGATTATGAATATGATGGCTCTATATAAATAAAAATTATTAAAATTAACGTCAGCATTGTGTTTTCTTCCAAACAAATACCCCATTCCTCTATGGAGCCACATGCAAGGAATATTCAAATATGATTTTCTAGTAATCATAAAAATGTGCATCCAGTGTCACTTCTTAGTAGGTAACCCCATGTAAGTCAAAGCTTGACTTTCAAGAAGCCTTGTGACTTGACTTGTAATTGAGTGAAACCAGTAAATCTTTACAACAAGGTTTGAGAAGTAGTGCTATAGCTGCAAGCTATGAATTGATCTTACTAATGATGTTCTATATTGATCATGTAGCACTGTTATGTTATCCAAACAGAGTAAATAATGTTATTACCAACCATCACAGACAGGACAGCATTTTCCTGGAGGGGTGCTGGGGTGGGTGCATCCAGCTTTATAGCATGGCTTTTTACTACATGTGACAAATCCATCAGCACAGACACAACGACTACAAGAATCCTGTGGTGATGAAAACTCCTGACCGTTCAGGTAAATCGTCTCCAAATACTGGCAATCTGTAGATTAATATGTATCACATTAAATTATACATGTTCATAATATGTTATTGCAATGTTTCATAACATAAGCCTATGAATTGGACAGGTCATCATTATTAGTCTGGTAGGTTGTCGGCCTCTTATCCCCCCACATCAGTGAATTTTGTGTTTCATTTGATGTTTACCTGGCACAGCTCTACCAACTTCACTCGATTGAGATAAATCATTAGTAAACTTTAATACCAGGCACAGCTGCTAATAAATGTACAGGGCTCTGTCTGGTAAAAGGTGAAAAGTCACCAGTTGAGGTGCCAAGAGGCAGACTCCCACGCCTAATAATTCTGACATATCCTAAAACAATGCATGCATGTTAAGTAATAGGGTAGATCCTATTCATTCACCTTGACACTGCTTGCAGCATGGCCCAGGAGCTGGATAGGGGCAGTTCAGCACAGGGCAAGCTTTAGGCTCACAGTTCACACTACCTTCCCAGCAAACACACACAGAACAGGGATCTGATGGTTGTGTAAACTGCTCCCCATTTGCAAGCTCTTTTCCAGATAGAAGACATCCTAAAAACAATAGATAAAATAAATAAATATATATAAAGTGGTTTTGGTATTCTTCATTTTTAAGCTTAAACTGTAAATTTGTGACCATGTAATGCCTTCTTGTTAAATGCTCTTCATTGTCTATACTAGTCAATGTCAGACCAAGGAAGGCAAATCAGGCCTCTCACGAAGGTCCACTGGATGCTCCCAGGTAGGTAGTTGTGGGCTTTCTTGCTTCTCGCTCTTTTTTAATTGTTTATGTGTTCTTTTTTTATACTTCTTTTTTCCGAAGTGATTTCTGATATGTATGATGTTACTTATTAATGCTGGTAGTGTTTCTACTTTTGTTTTGTCTATTTTGAGATTTTGTTGGGTGTACAGGAAATATATGTGTAGTCCCCTAGATGTTTTGAGGATTGAAGATCATTGTTTGGATGTGAAGTTACCGTCACATGATCGGCAGCAGTCTCCTTTTAGAGGGTGGGTACAAGCTATAGGGGCACAGGGTTTACGTTGACAGGTGATTGTGCCATTGTTACATATACAGTCACGACATTTGTCTGATGGATCATAGAATCGCTGCATGTGTCTATAGGTGACTCCAGAATAAGGGCAGTCAGCTGGTGGCACTGTGAAAACAGGAATAATAAAGTAGGAAAATGTGTAAAAATTTCTAAAACTTCAAATTATGGTCCATTCTAGAAAAATGTATGGTAATAACTTTATGTAAATCTACTTAAAATAAACATTGATTTCTCTACCCTTGATCTAATTGCATATCCAGTCTTACTTGGACACTGCGGACAGCACTCTCCTGGGGCAGGAAACGGTTCAGAACAGAGAACAGGTGGACATCGTTTTGTAAGGCACTGCACGTTACCATTCTGCAGAAATGCAGGAAAAATTGAATTAGAAGACATCTACCGGACAATGAAAAACCTTCCAGAAAAAAACAACATACAACTTCCAATCCATGCAGGTGTGCTTATTATGTCCTGCATAGCATGTTACTATTATTCTGTATGATGTAGGCTAAAGCACACATGAGTGGTTGTAGCTCAGCTTTGCCAAGAGCATGTCCTCACTCTTTAGCCCTTATTTTATTTAAATAATTCAGACAAGAATTTAATTAGATGAATCAGGTAGATAAGGAATGATTTGTGATTATGGTTTGGTGTTGGGTGGCAAGATATATACATGGTGGCTGAACCCACTAAATTCAGTATGGACTTGAATTATACACTTCAGGTTAGCTCATTACTAGCAATGGTACCAAATGGTAATGAAATGTATGTAAAGTTTTGACTTTGCAGAAAGTAATACAAATGGATTAAAAAATTCTCTCTCATTATTCTGCCATTTGGAGTGTCTGTAAACTTCTGTTTTCAGCTGTTTATACAGTGTGTACGGAAAGTATTCAGACCCCTTTAACTCTTTGTTTCAATGCAGCCAATTGGCAAGATCAAAAAGTTCTTTTCTTTTGCTCATTAACCTCTTAGCACTATATTGGACGTAGAGCTGAAGCCGACTCAGCTAATAATCAAAGCTGAGCCGGCATCATAAAACATAGGGTGTCAGCTGTACCTTACAGCTGACACCCCAGTGTAACACCCACGGTCGGAATGAGCTCTGATCTAGGGCTTTTAACCTGTTAAATGCCGCTGTCAACACAACCACAGCATTTAACTTGCCCGCCAGGGGTCTCTCCTCAAATGTTATTAAAAAAATACATTAATTAATAAAAATGCCCCAAATCCCCATTAACACATAAAATGACATAAGGTGAAAAAGGTTGAAATCGTAACACAATCCCCGTACATGTAGTATCACCATGCCCGTAACAACCCATAGAATAAAAATAAATCATTATTGAACCCGCATGAAGAACCCCATAAAAAATTTTAAAAAACCCACCAAAAATTATGATTTGTACCCATTTCATCCCACAGAAAAATGTTATAAAAAGTGATCAGAACAACATATGTACTACAGAATGATACTAGTGATACTGGAACCTTCAGCCCAGTCTGGGGTTCTGGGCACTTTGGAAGAGATTTTCACATAGGATATCTCCGTATTTGGCCGCATTCATCTTTCCTTAAATTACAACCAGTTGTCCTGTCACCACCCTGTTTCACTGTTGGGATTGTATTTGGCAGGTTATGAGCTGTGCTTGGTTTTCTTCACACATATTTAGTATTAACACCAAAAAGTTCAATATTCATCTCATCAAACCAGAATATCGTATTTCTTATAGTCTGGGAGTCCTATGCAATCTGAGCTTTGAGGTCTTATATAGACAGCTGTGTGCCTTTCATAATCAAGTACAATCAGTTTAACTCCTTCACGCTCTGTGACGGATATATTCGCCGCAGAGCTATGAAAGATGTATGAAGAGGGCTTCATACAGAGATGGGCTTTGCTGCATACTGCAGCAAAAACCCATCGCTATCACCCACAGTTGGTGCTTGCACCGATCGCGAGTGTCAAGCTCTTCTCTGCCGCCGGCAACCTCACCGGCGGCACTTAAAACACGGCGGCGGGTTTCTTCAGATCGTTGCTCCCCCGAATGTCATCGGAGGGCAGCGATCGGTTGCCATGACAGCTTTGGGTCTTCTTCAGACCAGAGGCTGCATGGTTTCTGCAGATTTGTTACAATGAACCAGGGGCTCATTGTAATGAATCATATGCAAAAAAGACATATACTGCAATAGAGTAGTATTGCAGTATATGGTAAGAATGATCTGACCATCTAGGGTTAATGTACCATAGGGGGTCTAAGAAATAGTGAAAAAATAAATAAAAAAAAGGTTAAAAAATGTAAAAAAAATAAAAAAATATATTATATGACATAAAAAATGTAATAAAAAGTGATCAAAATGTCGCACAGTCCTCAAAATGGCTCCGTACACCAAAGTATGAAAAAGTTGTTAGCATCAACAGATGGCAATTTTTTTTTTTAAATGTATTAAAAAGCGATAATACCTATATAAATATAGTATATAAACATATAATATCACTGCAATCGTACCGCACCAAAGAATAAAGTAGAGGTGTTTTGGAGGGCAGAGTGAAAGTCGTAAAAACTGAGCCCACAATTTTTCCACATTTGGAATTTTTTTCCTGCCTCCCAGTACAGTACACAACATGGAACAATAAATAAAAAGTAAAATTTGTTACGTACAAAATAAGCCCCCACACAGCTCTGTACATGCAAAAATCAAAAAGTTCTGGATTTTTAAAGGTGGAGAGCGAGAAATTAGCGAAAAAACCCTGTGTCCTTAAGGGGTTAATTAAACACAGCTGGACTCCAATGAAGGAGTAGAACCATTTCAAGGAGGATCAGAAGGAAATGGAAACATGCAAGTGAAATATAGGTGTCACAGAAAAGGATCTTAATACTTTTGACCATGTGATATTTGAGTTTTTCTTGTTTAATAAATTATCAAAAATATCTACATTTCTTGGGGGGTTTCTGTCAAGATGGGGCACAGAGTGTACATTAATAAACAAAAAGAAATGAACTATTTTGATCTTACAAATTGGCTGCAATGAAACAAAGAATGAAAAATTTTAAGGGGTGAATACTTTCCGTACTCACTGTATGTTTTTTTTTAACTCATGTTACCTTTATTACATGTACTGCAGAAATAAGACTGAGCTGTGAACAGGGTTGTATCAGCTATAAGGCGTGCTGAGCAAGGAGGAGGAAAAGACTGGCCTACAGGCGGAGTAGATATGTGGAACTTACAGTTCAGTGCTGCATATGAGCATACACATGGCAAAGTTAGTTGCAATAGGGCTACTGCCAGACACTAGCAGGTTGCTGTTTCACTCGCCCATCACTTGTATATGAGCTTGGGGACAGCACAGGACCTATGGTATACTTCATCTGCCCACTGCTTCCAGGGGTCCTCTAGGCTGAGATCACAGAGACACATGCTGATGCACCACGTAGAATCCATTCACAATACTTACTGAATGGAAGATGGTTTTCTCATCAATTGTCCTACACTAGTGCACACTGCAGGATCAGACTTCACAGCAACACCATAAAACCCTGGTTACTGAAGGAATTTCATAAATACTTACAATGCAGTGACACTGTCTGCACTTGTCTGTAGGGTGGGGGAAATCTGCACCATTCGGATATTCTTTTCCAGCATAGTTACAACCTGTGGTGGAATAGTATAAAGTCAACATAGTATCACAGTGAATGTCATTTTGGCTTATTATTAAAATACTATGATTCGATTTTCCTGTTTTTTTTCCTCTCTTTTCATTCCACACTTTGATAACCTGTAACCAATTATTATTGTTTTTTTTTCCTCAAATACTTTTAACATTTCTCTCCAGAAATCCAGGTCTACAGCCACATAAATAAGAGCTGACTTGCTTCTCTTCATGATCTTAAAGGGGTTGTTCACTTTAAAGGAAACCTACCACTTCTGAAGGTAGGTGTGAGATGTAAACACCGGGCACCAGCTCAGGGTGAGCTGGTGCCGGAGCTTACCTTAGCGAGTGTTTTAAACCGCTATATCGCGGTTTAAACACATTTTGATTTACGTCCGCGAGATAGCTTCGGCGCTGCGCGCGGCCGTGCGCGCGCGTGCCTCCATACGAAGTGCCGGAGGCGTCACGCGTGCACGGCCGCGCGCAGCGCCGAAGCTGCCTCGGGGCTGTAAATCAAAATGTGTTTAAACCGCGATATAGCGGTTTAAAACACTCGCTAAGGTAAGCTCCGGCACCAGCTCACCCTGAGCTGGTGCCCGGTGTTTACATCTCACACCTACCTTCAGAAGTGGTAGGTTTCCTTTAAGCACATTCCAGCAAATAATTGATATTGTTGTATAATGAAATGTTTTAAAATGTTCCAAGATACTTTCTGCATCTATTCTTCACAGTTCCCAAGATCTCTACTTGTTGTCTGTTTGCTGTCATACACCAGGAAGCTTCATCATTTACGTACTGTAGAAGAACACAGGTCAATAGCGTGATGTCACACAGGTGCACGGCTCGTTATAATACACAGGGCACATTTATAATGTACCGTGCCGCGATTCACTAAGATTGCGTGCCTGATATCATGAATGTGTCGCTTCCCCGCTCAGTTCCAACAGAGTTCACTATCTTTTTAGTGGTCCGTGTAAATGCTTGGGCTTGCAACAGAATTTGAAAGTTAAATCCCACGCTCAGTCCCAATCAGTCGAACTGACCGATATTGCTCCCCCTAATTTGTATCGCATGGAGGCCAGCACAGCTACGCCAAAAAAAGGAGCAGTTTTAGCCCTGAAAAAGGTGAACAGTCTGACGAAAGTGAACAACGCGACCCTTAGTAAATGAGCCCCACAGTGTAATCAAAGCTGTGTGATGCTAACGAGCCTTGCACCTGTGTGACATCACATGACCATGGATTGGTGTTTATCTACCGGAAATAAACGTAGAAGCTTCTTATAGAAAGACGGCAATCTGGATCTAGAAAACCGTGAGGAAAGAGAGTATATTGAAAAAATGTATATCTTTTCATCACACAAACAATATTAATTATTTGCTGTAATGTGCTTAAGTTATGTCTACAGAAGCTCACCATTGCAATTATTGTTACAACAGGTTCCTGGCAGCGGGTATGAGCACAGAGGTCCTGAGCATCCCCGGTCTCCACAGGTCACATGTCCATTATGGCATCCACATTCCTGGCATTGATTGTCTGGGTTGGAAAACTGTTCTCCATCCAGGAAAATATTATCGTGATATCTGCAATCTGAGAAGCATCACCCAACATATCACAAAATGGTTACAAAACACGCAATAAATAGCAAGCCTTTTCATATACACATGGATTTAGTTTTAGGTGAAATAGACTCTCACCTGGGCAAGTGGCACAACAGTGTCCAGGTTTGGTCTCTGGCCTGGAACATAACACAGGGGGGCACACAACAGCAGTACACTGGACAGTACCATCCTGGACACAAATGAATGTGTTAGCAATTGACCTCTAAGGCTTATAATGCTACATTTACCCCATCCACAGAAGCATATATCCACTACAAACCGATGGTTTTCTTCTCACCTGACAGTGGCAGTTCTGGCAAGGGTTGTCTGGGTCTGTGAAGTCCTGCCCATTACTGTACAGCCTCTGGTTGTAAGTACATGTATCACACACCGGGCAGCACTCACCTAATGTTTGAAAAAGTTATTTAATGAAATATTCAGACGCTATGCATCCTATCAAACTAAATATGGTAAAGTGCAGGCATTTTTTACTCTTTTTCCATGACATACTGAATAAATATCAATGACAGCTGGTAAGTTACTTCAGAGTAATCAGGGACATAATTAGGAGAGACTGGGACCTATAGCAGAGTCCTGAATGTGACTCCGTTCCCATTAATACATGAATACACATACACCTATAATTATGCACACAAATCTATCCACTGATATATACATTTATACATACAGTATATACATACAAATACACACACATATAGTATATATACATCATATTATTATACATACCGTATATACACACCATATATAGACACGTATACAGTATTAAGACACATACATACAGTATATACATACCGTATCAACACACATACAGCATATATAAACCATATAAAGTACAAACAAACATATGGTACCATAAACACTGTAAATAATGGTGCACCTCCTCCATTTTCTAGTGCAGCAGGTCGGGTGTTGGGCCCCCTGACACTGTGGGCCCTGTAGCAGCTGTTATGGTTGCTACCCATGTAGTTAGGCCTCTGTAGGTATTGCACATACATTTTGGCTAAACTGTGCAAACATCTAAGTCCCTTTATTTTAAACTATTTATTTTTCACATCAAATATGATGAATATGTTTATTCATCTTTATTTGCACATACAGCACATATGTTTGTTTTTTTACCATCAACAAGGGACTCAGAAACGAATATAAACGAAATATAACAAGGTGTTATATTTATATGGTGCACCAGCCAAGGCCCACTACAGAATATGTAGAAGAACCCTCCAGCTTATATTCAGAATTGTGTCTACTTATGTGACATATTGACTTTTGGGCCTCCTCAGATACCAGAGTTTGGTAATGACTGCCATCGCTATCATGCCCATGTATATCATGAAAAGGTACCTTCATTGTGGGTTGGGTGATGACAGGATATCGGAGGGCACTGGCTGACTCCACACACTGTGTCACCATTCAGACAAGCACAAGTGCTACATGGATCATTGTCAGGTTCCCATTCTATCCCCTCTACGAACTCTACTCCATCTTGGACACAAACTGCAAAAAACATTGACAAATCATATAAACATTAGTAGCATCAATCAAAGTCTATTGGGAAAAAATGTGTAGATAAAAACAGTGTAGATGTACAAACTACATGATCCAGTGATTGTCAATGGCAGTTACCTTTGCAGACTGGACAACACTTATTTGGTTCTTTCACTGGATTGGGGCAGGACACTGGTGGACAGGTCTCCTCTATACAGCGAACATTTCCTTTCTGTGTCATGAAAAATGGACGGTCAGAAGTTCTAATACAGTACATACAAACTCAAAGGGAACCTGTCACCAGGGACCTAATTTTCACTAAAGATACTACAGCTGCAAATCTGTAAATCTGCCTCTCTGCCTTTTATAAGCATTTGCATTACAATATAATTGTGTGTTATAACTTACCTTGCACCCTGACAAAATCCTGGGGTAGTCACAGAGGCTGGACTTTGGTTTGGATGCATTTCAAAAAACAACATGTGGCTTGTCTGTGTTACTCACTCCTCAGAGCTTGGCCCCCACCTTTGTGCTCCTGTACAGTTCCACCTCCTGCTTTATCTCAGAGGTCACAGCCTGGTCAAACTGACATCAGTGGGGGAGGGACAAGCTGTACAGGAGCACAAAGATGGAGGCAGCCTGCAGCTCAGACAAGTCACATGTTGTTTTTTGAAATGCATGCAAACCAAAGCCCAGCCTCTGTGACTACCCCAGGATGCAGGAGTAAGTAATAACACACAATTATATTGTAATGCAAATGCTTAGAAAAGGCAGAAAGGCAGATTTGCACAGCAGGTGTCATTGGCTTTTACAATCTGCCTTTAGTGAAAATGAGGTCCCTGGTGACAGGTTTCCATTAAGTGTTAAAAAGGGTTACAAAGACATTTCTTTATGTTTTTATCTCTTAGTTTCATAGTAGATAACACCAAACTAAAAACCTTTAGTGTTAATACATTGGAAGGCCCGAGATAGGGAAAAATTACTCTATCTAGTCTTCCCTCAAAGAACACCAAATTCCATGAAGGACTGACCACTAATGGAATACACATTGTTTTGGTATCTTCATCCACAAATAAAGTAAAGTCTCTGGCTATTTTCATGTAGTCATATTTTTAAGCCAGACAGATGACTGCAGATGCTATTTGATCTTTGTACCATAGAGTAATAGCTTTTCAGAGCTTACTTGCACATGTGACCATTAAATTCCATATCAGCTTCAAAAACATATTTTAACTATATGTATTGCATAATGTTTACATTGTATCCAGTACGGAAATTAGTCATTTTCATGGAGTTATTGCCTACAGCAGATGTCAATGCATGTAGAATAGATCTTTTTTTTATTCGCTTTGCAGTTGTGTTTTTATGTTTGCATTGACTAGGGAAATATTATAAAATATATTGCATAAATATCTTCTTGAATACCACTGTTAGTATGTTATGCATGATACAAAATAAAATGTGTTATTATAAGCTGTGACATAGCTATACGGGTCACAGTGGTCCCTAGCCCATAAGCTGCTCTCAAGACACTTTGATCTCCTTCTATGTCTTGCAGTCTAAGTATCACAAATTTTCAGCCTTGCTTTCTGCATTTAGATTGATGATTTTTGAACAGCCTCCCAGACTTCTGCCCTCCCATCAACTCAACAACATATATAGACAGAGCACAGATGCAATCAATGTGAACACAGTGTACAAAGCTTTACAGTTGATGGAAAGAACAAGCTACCATATACAGCTCATGGTACAGTATTTTTTTGGATTCCATGAACTAAACCCTATTAAATTTAGTCATAGATGTATCGTTATAGTTATACTCACTGTACAGGTACATTGGAGACAGGGTCCATGTCCCGGGGGTTGGAATGTCTGTCCATCAGAATATATTCTTCTTTCAAAGTCACACACTATGTAAAATAATCATACATGTTGCCTTTTACATTGTGTTATTCCTATATTTTCTCTTTCTTTAGCCATTCCATTAGTCAGTTTGTACAAATTATACCATTTGTGTTGTTCACATATATCTACCTCTAGCTTTTCTGACCCCAAGTTTTTTTTTGACCCACTAGTTATTTTAAAATACTTATACCCTTTTTCTTACCTTCACAACTTGGGCAACACTGTCCACTGATTTTGCCAGGGTGACTGCACTGAGCAGGAGGGCATCGCCTATCTATATGATCACAAGACACCTCTCCTGCCTTAGAAAAACAGGAAACAATTGTTATTATTTTTATTAAACACTACAAATGAGAAACAATCAAACTACTATTTATAAAAATGTTGAAATAATAGAAACTACTCACAGAGCAGGTACAGCTGAGGCAGGGATCATTGGAAACCGTAAAGACTTCACCCTCTGCATAGGAACGAGAATCAAACTCACATCCCTCACACCTAATAAGAGGAAACAGCAGTGGTTGAATATACAAAATTTGAAGTTTTTTTTTACTCTGTCCAATTAAATGAGGCTTGCAAAAATCTGTGTAGATGGTTCAAAAAAAAATTCCCTGAAGCCATTTATGGTACCTGGGGCAGCATTCTCCTGGTTTTCGGATGGGGTTTCTACACAATGTAGGGCTGCAAGATACTGGAGTGCACTGAACATTTCCATTCTGTGAAATGTAAGAAATACAAAGTAATTTATCCATAAATAAAAACTAAGTAAATATATAAATATAATACTCCAAAAATTAACAGAAACCAGCACCTCACAGACACAGCGGGAACAGGCATCAGAGCTTCTCACTGCTTGTCCGTTCTGATAGGTTCTTCCATTATATGAACAACCTGCAGAAAGAAAAAAAAATCTTACATAATTTCCAGTACTATTACTTTTTTGAATTCAAGGACCAATATTCTAAATCTCAGTCACTTTGGACAAGCGGCAGAATGGAAAAGTGAAAACTTTTAGGTAAACTTTTAGAAACTTTAGAAGGTAGTATTTACATGTCCTTTATTCTGTTGTTTTAATCCACTATAGGAGCAGAACAAGAATAAGAGCACCACAAGTTAGACATAATGATGATCAACAGAAGAAGATTCCATTGACTATTATTAGGTACTCTGGCATTCTGTCCAGGAGACAAATATTTCACGGACAAAAATAGTTGTAATGCAGACTCTGATGCAGATGGGAAAAGTCCAACAGCTAAGGCTTTCTATTTAGAATGAAGACATCCCATCCTATTATTCTGCCATCTTTTGTTCTAAAAGTTTATCAAGATTGTCATATAAAAATATTTTCATGGACATTGGCAGAAGGGTGTAAATATGCATCAGGGTGCAGCGAACATTTCCTGTATTATAATTTCTTCTTTGCATGTTTAAGGTACTCTGTGGGGGGAATTGATTAAGATTGCAGTACACTGTGGGGGAGGAGAAATACAGTATATGTTTAATCTTTTGAAACCATATAGCCTAGACCTCGAGATGTTTCATTCAAGAAAGAAGAACTGGGCAGCAACATACCATCACAAACAGGACAGCAGGTTCCTGGCTTTGCTGGAGCTGGGTTTCTACAAAGGGAGGCACAGTGACGCTTCCTACATTGAATTTTACCCTCCTACGGGGAGATAAAATTGGTTATATATTAACATGGCTTATAAATAATTGTTACAGTTGTGCGTCATAAGGACAGATATAACATGCCTTGAAATGAATAAAGCCAAAAGCTAAACAATAGGCATGAATCAGAATACATGTATAAAAAGGAGTAACTGGGGGCAGACTGCAGCTGTCTGAAGAGATTACAGAAGTATTAGTGATTTATACCACACAACGGCAACTATGACACGGCTCTCCTGGTGGTCTCCATTCCTCTTCATTTCTGCGCGTTATTGTTCCATCAATGCAGCCTACAGGTGAGAGGTGAGGATGAGGAATTGCTGAGATCATTTAGTGACACACTGGGAGAGATTAATAGCAACTTGTGAAAAAAACCTCAAAGCAAACCCATAAAAACCATATACCGTACTATTTGAAGAGCCATTATCTGCATTTTTTTATCACATTTAATTCCTTTCCAAATAGCTTGTATCTCTTGCCTCCTTGTTTCATACTATTGGGTAGTACATCTTTGGGCATATTGAAGACCTGTTATATATCCTTCCTTAAAGGGAATCTCATCAGAAATTTGCCAAATGATCCACTTCCTGTATGTTGTCAAGCAGTTGAACAGCTTCTAGATGAGGTTTCTTTCATTACTCAGTGTCTCGGCATATTCCAGAAAATAATCTTTGAAGTGAGATGTAAGTTGAATGAATAAGGTCAGGGAGGTGGGGAGCTTAAAACCAATTCAAAGTTTATTTTTTTGGATGATGCAACCACACAGGGCCATGAAAGAAACATAATCTAGCTGCTGCTAGACAACATACTGCTAGTAAGTTATTAGGCCAATTTCTGATGACAGGTTTCCTTTAACAACATAGAAATAAATTAATAGCACTACTACTGGTTACCTTGACACCTCTTACAACATTCTCCCGGAACTTCTTCTTGTAAAGCACAAGTCAATTTGGGGCAAGATACTCGTATACAATTGACATTGCCATTCTGCAGAAAAAAGCACAGATTGTATAATGTTGGCATATGGACAAGAAGTTACAGAGTTTTGTGTCAGAATAAAGTGAGGATAAAAGTTACATTTACCTTGCAAATACAGCTTTCACATGGATCACCATTGCCTTTAAAGGTGACACCATTTGGTATAATGTCACCTTGAAGTTCACAAACTGAACAATCTGGACAGCATGAACTTCCTCTCACTCCATGTGTACAGGTTTGTGGACATCGTACAGCATCAATGCACTTGACTTCACCATCCTGTGGATCAGGGAAAGGGAGACAGATATAATTAAAAGAAGTAAAAAAAACTGAGAAAACAAACTGAAAAAGAAATAAAACAATAAAAATGACAATAAAAATGTGATATTAAACACATGGCTTCTTTATTCGGAAAACAGATCCTCGTCTGACCAGGGGAGCAATTTTTTTCAACCTCTGGAAACCCCTTTAAATTGCTAGAATTTATCTAGCCAAAATTTCTCAAAGACAGCCAACAAATTTCGATACTCTGTTTCCCCTAAAATAAGTCATCCCCGAAAATAAGAATAATAGTAGGGCAAACTGCACTAAATACAGTTTTCCTGTGTATAGTGCAGACCACAACACGGCTGTCTGGCAGCCTAGGTCCTAAGCGGTGGCCATCGCTTTCTATGTATTTGCCTGCACTCAATGTCAATATCTGAGGAAGGTCATGTTTTGACTGAAACGTCATATGAATT
Organism: Engystomops pustulosus; assembly: GCF_040894005.1. Taxonomy (NCBI): domain Eukaryota; kingdom Metazoa; phylum Chordata; class Amphibia; order Anura; family Leptodactylidae; genus Engystomops; species Engystomops pustulosus. The sequence goes on from NC_092414.1 coordinate 134,315,787, forward strand.
TGAGTGGATTGTAATGAGAATAAAAGTATCTACAAAAAATATATTCGGTGCCATCTTCTCTAAACCTTCATATATCTGGGGTTGGGACCCTATTTTGGTACTATGAAATACTAGGATTGCTGTGAAATTCCTATAGAATCACCCCCTGAAAATAAGACCTAGTGCCTAGCAAAAATTTATATAAGACACTCTTATTTTTGAGGAAACACGATAGATATTTTTTAACTCTAAAATATTACATCTCATAAATACTTAAAAAAAGATGCTCCAGAGTTTGGATTCGCAATTTCTGGCCATATTCTTACAGTTATTGGAATAACAGCTTAATCTTTATAGGAGTACTATACAGTATTTTTCGGGCTATAAGGCGCACCAGATTATAAGGTGCACTATCAATAAATGGCTGCTAAAACATCTAGGTTCATATATAAGGCGCACTGGATCATAAGGCGCACCTGATTATAAGGATGAATGACCAGCAGGTGGCAGACCTGTGCACAGTTTAAGGCAGCTGTTGTCTGCAAGAACGGTTCATATATAAGCATATATATAATTATAGTCTGAAAAATATGGTAATTGAAAAACTGAATCATATGAACTAAGAACTCTGAATACAAACCTGGCATATACAATGCTGGCAACCATCGGTGGTGGTAATGTTCTGGCCAGGTAACAAGGGATGTCCATGAAAATCACACACTAGATGGAATAAAGGGAACAACAAGTAGGTGATGTCACTGCCTTCTTGAGGAAAGTCTTCATGGGCCATAGACCTCTTCGATCTGTCACTGTGTCAACCTGTGGTGAAAGGGGCAGACACCATGCTCTATTGTTCCCTTCTTTTATCTAATTATGTGTGGTCACATTTCACCACATAAAAATTATCAATACGAGAAAATTTTATTAAGTTGGAGGAACTTGATTTTAAGAAGTTAAAATATCAATACGAAGGATTTTCCAGAATAGTTCAATTAGATACAGTAAGGTGCAAAGGTTAAAGTCCAATTTTTTTTTTCATTAACTTACTAGTAAATAAATATTTTCAGGGGAAAAAAAACGGAAAAGGTATTGAAAAGCTATTCTTCTTTCTTTCAGCATAATGTAAAGTCTATTTATTGTAATGAATCAGCCCAAGGTGGGTGATTATTTCTTTATTCAATATATCATGAACTGTGAGACACTACAAGTAGTTCATATGCATCACTAAATACAGAGCTATAAACATCTAGATATATTTGTCTAGGAGCAGCTACAGTTCAATAACAATGGACTGTCCACCCCGACACCTAGTGCATCTAAACGTATTTGAGATTCAGAGTGAGAAGTAAGCAATGGCTGTAAAATTGACTACTCACAATTATTATTAAATAGTTTTGTGCCATAAGAAAAACCTTTTACCAGCTTTTATGTAAAAAACCTAGTGGTGATGTCACATTTATTTTTTATAGTACATTATTTGAGAAACTTTCTATGCAAAATATCTCTTTGTGTGAGACATGCATTCTGATGTTCAAAAGAAAATCAGTTGCTTAATTCCATCAACATTTTTTAACTCAAATTGACAACCAGTAAATGGCTAATCTATGATTTTAATTTTAGAAAATAGTATAACTTTTTAAAGTCACTCCAGAGACTATTTCCTGGCCAGGTCCTTTATTTCCTGATTGTGGGTAAACTCAGAATGGCAAAATGGGGCACATTTACTAAGAAACTGTACTAAAATGCTCTACCTGTGTATAATGCTTGGTGCACAAGATTCATTAAGATCGTGCGCCAGAAATTATGAATCTGGTGCTTCCCTGCACTGGCCTGACAGAGTTTAGCAACTTTTTTGTGGTGCACCTTTAACATAGGGTGTGCGACAGACTTTGCATGTTAAATCAGGTGCATGGTCCGGAGTGCCAAAACGCCCCCTAATTTGATGCCTAGTGCAGCTGCGCCGCAAACAGTGGCGTGCAACACATTTGTGGTGCAGTCACTTCTTAAATACCTGTGCAACCAGTGTCCACTAGAAAGAATGTGCAAAGTCCAACAGAAAACTGGCGCGAAACCCTTAGTAAATGTGCCCCAATGTGTAGCCACTCAATTGGTTCCTCATCTCCTCTTATTCTACCAATAACTAAACCACCATAAAGGCTGGCTGATCCTGTCAGAATCAGAAGGTTTGTCTGGCATTGTTTTAATGCTCAGTTTTATTCAACTGTTTGGCCTTTATGACTATTAACTTTTATTGAAGGCGCACCTGGGCAGGTGGGGCAACACACACCTGGGGTTTGTATGGGGTTGTTGCAAGCAGCTACTGGACATTGCACAGGCAAACAGCGCACCAGATTATTCTGCAAAAGAAGAAAAGATATTGAAGGAAGGAGGAACTTGCAAGTGGAATATTAAATCTTATAGTTATATCTCCAAAATAATTAGAATTTGAATGCATGTAATGATTATAAAATTCCAAATAACATTGAAATACCTATAGTGACATTTCTCACTATAGAAGACATTTAAAGGGTAACATACGCATCCATACTATTGTCACCGACATTGAGACAACATTTTAAAATGACTTGTGAACCTATTAAAGAGACCCTTGTAAACTGAAAGCTTTTTTGATTTTTAATTTCTCAAACTCATGGCAACTAACAGTGAAACTATAGGGACCGCACGCACAAAAGGTGTTCCTGTTATTGGGTAGAGTGCCTTGGCAGTTTCTTATCCAATGCAAAATATTTCCATTTCCCTATAAGGGATATTTTAGGCACTTTTTGATAGCTAATCTGTAGTAAGAAAACAACTCCCCTTATAATCTCAGTAATTCCCTGGGCTGTGCACTCAATGGCAGTCCACATTTTAAATAATAACATGAAATTCCATGTTGAATAGGCTTTACATAACACTCATTGCTGGAAGTTCGCTATGCTAATAGAAGTACACATTGATGTGACTCCTGTCCTAGTATAAACAATGGGTGATAAGGCACAGCACACATTTATTTACTGGGACTCTGTCACCAGCTTTTACACCACCAAAGTACCAGCCCCATCACATAGAGTATGTCCTTCCTAGAATTCCCTCTATTCTGTTAAAAGGATTCTTCAGCCACATACAAGTTAGCCCCTATCCACAGGTTTTATCAAGAGAACAGGGGTCTGTTGTACCTCAGTCATAGCCCAAGATAAAGAGAGCAGCCGATTGTGCATTACCCAGCTGCTCTATTCATCTCTATGGTGCTGAGAGAGATTGCTGTGTATGGTGAATAGAGGAACCACTGCATGCACAACTGGCTGCTCTCTTCATCTGGAGCTATGAAGGAGGTAGAATGGACCCCCATTCCCGTTATCCAGGGAGGTCCTATAACTGAGAACAGTATGAAATAATTTAATAACTATAAAATTCTGCTGCTTAAACCAGCCATCAGCCATTATCTTATACACAAGGTCCAAGGTTAAAGTGACTGCAGAGACTGCAGAGAGTTGACATTTCATGCACTCAGCGAGTGTGATAGGCTTGCCTAAAAAGATGGGTTGTAAGAGCACGTTTGAAGCTTTGGAGGGTGGGTATTAGTCTGATAGTACAGGGAAGGGCATTCCAGACAAAGGGCATTCCAGGAGAAGTCCTGGAGACGTGCATGAGAGGTTCAAATTAAGGTAAAGATTAAACTAATATCACTGGCAAATGGAAGATCATTGGTTGGGCGATAGACTTAGATGAGAGATAGGGAGGTGCATCATCATGAAGCTTCAGTTTAGCTTATTTTAAACTAAATTCGGAAGGAGACAGGCAACCAGTGGAGTGACTGTCACAAACTAGAGATATCTGTGTATGGTTTGGTCTGAAAGGCAAGCCTGGGTGCTGCATTAAGAATAGATTGTAGAGGAGAGAGTTTAGTGAGTGGAAGACCGATTAGTAGGGAGTTACAGTAGTCTAGTCGAGAGTGAATAAGCGCAACAATTTGCATTTTACAAGTTTAAAATGTCAGAAACGTCCGGAGTCTGGAGATGTTTCTGAGATGCATGTGGCAAGAGGGAGCAAGAGATTGAAAATATGGTGCAAAGGAGAGGTCAGAGTCCAGCACAACCCCAAGACAGAGGGCCTGCTGCCTCGGTGATATAGTGATCCCACAAACTGAGATGGAGAAATCATGGATGGGTCGGTTAGTAGATGGTGGAAAGATAAGGAGTTCAGTCTCAAGATTAAGTTTCAAGAAGATAGAGGACATGATGTTAGAGACGGTAAAGAGACAGTTACATGCATTAGTATATAGTTGGGTATCATCGGCTTAGAGATGATACTGGAAAACTGATGGTTTGTCCGATGTGGGCATGGTTCTGTGTACTACAGAACTGGAGATAAAGGCGGTTAAAGACATTCTATGGGCTTCATAGAATGGTTCTAGGTGCTATGGAACCCAAGATAGATGCTCCCCCTCCACCCTATAAAAGTGACTCGCTCAGGCAAAAGGTGAACCATTTGGCCTCCCTTTGACTGCCCCTTGTATGCACTTCACTATTCCGTCGGGTAAGTTTGCTTTAGAGATTTGGAATTTTTAATACCAAGGTACCTCCGGTTCATTTCATTATTTGTTTCATTGCACTATTGCCACTTTACCCTTATTCATCTTACTGTTGGACTGACTACTTTTTATAAATTCTTGCCATACGTTAACTTTGGGGCATACAGAAAGGGTGTTATAGGTACTCAGTGGTTGCCCCGTATTTCCATTTGGGGCTACTTGTTTCCCCTATGTATTTGATTTTCCCATTTGTGAGATATATATGTGTATAAATCTGTGGAGAACCTTAATAAAGAATATATATTTTTATTGATAATTTTGCAGCTCTTTCTTTTTGGTACAAAAGGTGACTACTGCTCTACTCACTTGCATATGACTCTGGAGGTGATTTATAAACAAGTGCGTTTTAACATAAATGAGAATGCTGGTGACAGAGTCCTTTTATATGAAATGATAATGTATGTTATGGTGATAAGGCATAGCACACATTACTTTAACAGTATCAATAAGGATTTACAGTATATTTAGGAGAACAGTGGGGCAATTATGGTGATCTAATAAGAGTCAACTACTCGCTCACCAAACAGGAACAGTTCACACAAGGATTGCTCTGGGAAAGAAAGTACTCTCCATTTCTGTAAGATACTCCTTCATATTCACATCCTAGAATAAACAGTGTTGCAAGTCAATACCAACAAGTATCTTATAGAAAATGACACATTTTAGTTTATAAATTGAGTCTCACCTTGCTGGCAAATCGCACAGCATTGTCCAGGTGGGGTGTACTTCTTTATACAGGTCACTTCAGGGCAGCGCTCTCTCACACACTGGACTGTTCCATTCTAGCAAAAGGCAATTTTCACACATATATAATATATATATATATAGGGGCAGATTTATCAAGCTGTCTGAAAGTCAGAATATTTCTAGTTGCCAATGGCAACCAATCACAGCTCAGCTTTCATTTTACCAGTGCTCATGAATATTTTAAAGGGAAGCTGTGATTGGTTGCCATGGGCAACTGGAAATATTCTGACTTTCAGACAGCTTGATAAATCTGCCCCATAATGTTTAATTCTTAATGCATTCTCAAATGTGTCTTTTTGTATCACGGAAAAAAAAACTATAAGAAAGAAAATTAGAATTACTGAATTCTACCAATGTCTCCAAATGCTACAGGTTTTTCAATAGTTTATCTGGCATTTCTAAAAAAAATGCCTAATAATGTTCTCCTACCTGTGTCCATAGATTTCTACTAACCAGTATTACACTTTAGCCCCTTGTCTCTGTCCTATTTCTTTTTTACCGGAACTTGTCTTTTATTTTAATCTCTTCATCATAAAACACTAACTTTTCAGTTAATAACCATAATTATTCAAGAACATAATCAATGCAGAAATACATACTACCAAAACTACAACATTAAATTGGTATTCTCGTCTGGGCATTCACATTCAGTTTCATTAATCTGCCACATATAAACATTTCTTCAATTAGATGTCATTAAAAAAAATTACCTGTGTGAAGATACTTTCTCATATATGGTCCCTTAGAAACAAGACTGTGTCCTTGGATACGACCACCTCTGCTGGAGTGATTGCACAAGGAAACAAAAAGTTTCTGAACATTAAATGTCCAAGGAGTTACTGCATGTCCCACAGCCGTTCTGTAGTCATTAACGCTGAATCCATGCGGTCAGGCAGGGCTCAAAAGCTCATGTCTGGCCACCGCTGCCAAAATGTGAAGTGGTTGTATCAAAGACGCTATCTCGTTTCTAAGGGTCAACATGGCAACATTTATGAGATATTATATTCACACAGGAACATTTTTTTAATAACATCCAATTGAGGAAATGTTTACATATGGCAAATGAATTCAATTAAATGTGAATGCCCAGATGGGAATACCCCTTTAAATATTTAGTCTTATTACATTAGTTACATTCTTATTTTCTACAGTACACCTTCCAAAACGCTGTATATATGTAACTGTATCTCTATCCTTTCCCCTTTCTTCTGGTTTTGTATAGGTCACCTATGTCCCTATGTCTTGTTCTGTTTCATTGGGCCATTTTGTCCCTTATACTATTACACAGGGAAAAAGCCACTCTATTAGTATTTTACACATTCCCCTTGTTTTTTTAACACTCCTTGTATGATCATAAAAAAACTAGGGTACCATTTTCGATGACTGAATATTTCTTCCATTTAATGTTGGATTTTATCAGTAAATTAATAGTGAATACACAGTTTAGGTGAAACGTTTTTATAATCATAGATATATATATTAACAAAATGATAAAATTCTTACTTTTTGAAGCCACCACAAGGGTGGTGAGGTCAATGAATGACAGCTATATAAAACCATCAGAAGACCTACAGTGAAAAAGCAACTTTCCCTCTGCACTTACTCTATAGGACATCTTGTAATTATAAATATCACACTTTTCACAATACTGTTAAAAAAAAATCACCTTGATTTTTAGATTTACTCCACTTCATCTTTCTCTGTGCTCTTTTGTTCAATCTCATGATGCCTCAGCATAGTATCACATGATAATTTAGAGACAGTGCCAGTTGGATAGATTGGGGTTACTATCCCACCACCACCACAGAAAATACAGAAAATACTGGTTCATGTATTTGAGCACATAGGTCCAGATATAAGGAAACTGGTGCAATCTGCGTTAGCACAGTTTTCCCCACTAATGTGTGTTTTGTGCCACATTATTTAATAGTGTTGCATGCTCTTAGTTAATGTGGTCTGTCAGAATTTGCACACAGTTGCGCCTTTTTTTTCTTAGTGCAATTTCAATCTCCTCCAAGCAACACAATTGTATCAGACTCAAATTCCAACTAAGCATTACACACCCCTTTAGCTGCACAGTTTTCAAGTGATGGACAAAATGCAACCGCAATACAATTGTGGCGCAAACACATAATAAATACATGTGCAAGCTCCAAAGACATTTTTTTCAGGCTAACTTAGACAAAATAACAGCCACAGACAAAATAACATATCTTGGCCATAGTTCTCCATTAAGTCAAGTATAGAAAATGTGTAATCAGATCTGCTACAGCATGGTATCTGGTATACATTATTTTTTAAATCCAGGACATTTCCTCTAATGTATAGAGATATATGGAATCTCATAATGGAGCACATAGGACACCTGATTTTTGGGTAGATTATTAGTTAAAGTATACTAAATAGAGATGAGCGAACATACTCGTCCGAGCTTGATGCTCGATCGAGCATTAGCGTACTCGTAACTGCTTGTTGCTCGGACGAGTATTTCGCCCGCTCGAGAAAATGGCAGCTCCCGCCGTTTTGCTTTTTGGCAGCCAGAAACAGAGCCAATCACAAGCCAGGAGACTCTGCACTCCACCCAGCATGACGTGGTACCCTTACACGTAGATAGCAGTGGTTGGCTGGCCAGATCAGGTGACCCTGGGATAGACTAGCCGCTGCCCGCGCTGCTCGGATCATTCTCTGTCTGGATGCCGCTAGGGAGAGAGCTGCTGCTGGTCAGGGAAAGCGTTAGGGTGTTCTATTAGCTTACTGTTAGGCAGGAGTGATTCTAAAAGAACCCAACAGCCCTTCTTAGGGCTACAATAACGTTATAATTTTTTTTTTTTTATTTGCAGCTAGTACCATATTGTGAGGAATTTGCAGGGGGACTTGCTACCGTTGTGTTTAGCTCTTAGTGACACACATATCCACCTCAAACACCAAAGTGGGAAAATTTATTAGGGGTTTGAGTAGAATTAGGCACAGTCTGCCAGTTTCTTTTTATTTTACGTTTATTGTTTTAATAACTCAGTGTCATCTCATCTGGCATAGTAGTGTGCTGTAATACTTGGCTAGAAAATAGCCATAGGAGAATACAAACGGCTTAATTACGCCTACAGTAGCGTTATATATATTTGATTTCTGGTTGATCTGCTGGTGGCTGTAGTTGTTGCAGTGCATCTACTAGTAAATTGTGAGCAATTTGGAGTCAGACTTGCGACCACTGTGTTTTAGTGACGCACATATCCATCGCAAAGACCGAAGTGGGAAAATTTATTAGGGCCCGGGGTTGTATTTCAATTAGGCACAGTCTGCCATTTCCTTTTTTATTTTACGTTTATTTTTTTCATAACTCAGCGTCATCTCATCTGGCATAGTAGTGTGCTGTAATACTTGGCTAGAAAATAGCCATAGGAGAATACAAACGGCTTAATTACGCCTACAGTAGCGTTATATATATTTGATTTCTGGTTGATCTGCTGGTGGCTGTAGTTGTTGCAGTGCATCTACTAGTAAATTGTGAGCAATTTGGAGTCAGACTTGCGACCACTGTGTTTTAGTGACGCACATATCCATCGCAAAGACCGAAGTGGGAAAATTTATTAGGGCCCGGGGTTGTATTTCAATTAGGCACAGTCTGCCATTTCCTTTTTTATTTTAAGTTTATTTTTTTCATAACTCAGCGTCATCTCATCTGGCATAGTAGTGTGCTGTAATACTTGGCTAGAAAATAGCCATAGGAGAATACAAACGGCTTAATTACGCCTACAGTAGCGTTATATATATTTGATTTCTGGTTGATCTGCTGGTGGCTGTAGTTGTTGCAGTGCATCTACTAGCAAATTGTGAGCAATTTGGAGTCAGACTTGCGACCACTGTGTTTTAGTGACGCACATATCCATCGCAAAGACCGAAGTGGGAAAATTTATTAGGGCCCGGGGTTGTATTTCAATTAGGCACAGTCTGCCATTTCCTTTTTTATTTTACGTTTATTTTTTTCATAACTCAGCGCCATCTCATCTGGCATAGTAGTGTGCTGTAATACTTGGCTAGAAAATAGCCATAGGAGAATACAAACGGCTTAATTACGCCTACAGTAGCGTTATATATATTTGATTTCTGGTTGATCTGCTGGTGGCTGTAGTTGTTGCAGTGCATCTACTAGCAAATTGTGAGCAATTTAGAGTCAGACTTGCGACCACTGTGTTTTAGTGACGCACATATCCATCGCAAAGACCGAAGTGGGAAAATTTATTAGGGCCCGGGGTTGTATTTCAATTAGGCACAGTCTGCCATTTCCTTTTTTATTTTACGTTTATTTTTTTCATAACTCAGCGTCATCTCAAATGGCATAGTAGTGTGCTGTAATACTTGGCTAGAAAATAGCCATAGGAGAATACAAACGGCTTAATAACGCCTACAGTAGCGTTATATATATTTGATTTCTGGTTGATCTGCTGGTGGCTGTAGTTGTTGCAGTGCATCTACTAGCAAATTGTGAGCAATTTGGAGTCAGACTTGCGACCACTGTGTTTTAGTGATGCACATATCCATCGCAAAGACCGAAGTGGGAAAATTTATTAGGGCCCGGGGTTGTATTTCAATTAGGCACAGTCTGCCATTTCCTTTTTTATTTTACGTTTATTTTTTTCATAACTCAGCGTCATCTCATCTGGCATAGTAGTGTGCTGTAATACTTGGCTAGAAAATAGCCATAGGAGAATACAAACGGCTTAATTACGCCTACAGTAGCGTTATATATATTTGATTTCTGGTTGATCTGCTGGTGGCTGTAGTTGTTGCAGTGCATCTACTAGCAAATTGTGAGCAATTTGGAGTCAGACTTGCGACCACTGTGTTTTAGTGACGCACATATCCATCGCAAAGACCGAAGTGGGAAAATTTATTAGGGCCCGGGGTTGTATTTCAATTAGGCACAGTCTGCCATTTCCTTTTTTATTTTACGTTTATTTTTTTCATAACTCAGCGTCATCTCATCTGGCATAGCAGTGTGCTTTCATACTTGGCTATAAAATAGCCATAGCAATAGGATAGCATCGTTTGGTTTTAAAAACTAAAAAACACAAAAAAACCCAAAAAAACAAAAAAAAAGTTAAAAAAAAAATTCAAGTTATAACTCTCATTTTCAAAATGTTTAACCCGAGGGCTAGGGGTAGAGGACGAGGGCGGGGACGTGGGCGTCCAACTACTGCAGGGGTCAGAGGCCGTGGTCCTGGGCGGGGTGAGACACCACCTGCTTATGAGGGAGCAGGGGAACGCCGCAGAGCTACACTCCCTAGATTCATGTCTGAAGTTACTGGGACTCGTGGTAGAGCACTGTTGAGGCCAGAACAGTGCGAACAGGTGATGTCGTGGATTGCCGACAATGCTTCGAGCAATTTGTCCACCAGTCAGTCTTCCACGCAGTCCACCCATGTCACCGAAATCGGCACTCCTCCAGCTCCTGCACCTCAGCCTCCTCCCCCCCAGTCTGCCCCCTCCCAGCAAAATTTGCCATTTGAACCGGCATACTCTGAGGAACTGTTTTCTGGACCCTTCCCACAGTCACAAACCACTTGTCCGGTTGCTGATGAGCAATTTTCCGATGCCCAGGTTTTCCACCAGTCGCAGTCTGTGGGTGATGATGACCTTGTTGACGTACTGGAAGAAGTGTGTAAAGAGGTGTCCGACGATGAGGAGACACGGTTGTCAGACAGTGGGGAAGTTGTTGTCAGGGCAGGAAGTCCGAGGGGGGAGCAGACTGAGGGATCGGAGGATGATGAGGTGACAGACCCAAGCTGGGTTGAGAGGCCGGGTGAACACAGTGCTTCTGAGACGGAGGAGAGTCCTCGACCAGAACAGGTTGGAAGAGGCAGTGGTGGGGCCAGACGGAGAGGCAGGGCCAGAGCTGGTGCATCAGCGCCAAATGTGTCAACTAGTGAAGCTCCCGTGGCGAGGGCTCCTGCGGCGAGGGCTAGATTTTCAGAAGTCTGGAGGTTCTTTAAGGAAACACTGGATGACCGACGGACTGTGGTGTGCCACATTTGCCAAACCAGGATCAGCAGGGGTTCCACCACTACTAGCTTAACTACCACCAGTATGCGCAGGCATATGAATGCTAAACACCCCACTCAGTGGCAACAAGCGCGTTCACCTCCGGCCGTGCACACCACTGCTCCTTCCCCTGTGTCAGCTGATAGTCAGCCCCCTGCCCAGGACCCTGCCACAAAAACCCCATCGTCGCCTCCACGATCCTCCACAGCATCCACCAGCGTTCAGCTCTCCATACCCCAGACGCTGGAGCGGAAACGCAAATATAGTGCAACCCACCCGCACGCCCAAGCCCTTAATGTGCACATCTCCAGATTGCTAAGCCTGGAGATGCTGCCCTATAGGCTAGTAGAGACCGAGGCCTTTCGCAGCCTCATGGCGGCGGCCGCCCCTCGGTATTCGGTCCCCAGCCGCCACTACTTTTCCCGATGTGCCGTCCCAGCCCTGCACCAGCACGTGTCAGACAACATAATCCGTGCCCTGACCAACGCCGTTTCTGACAAGGTCCACCTGACCACGGACACGTGGAAGAGTGCTGCCGGGCAGGGCCACTATATATCTCTGACGGCACATTGGGTTAACTTGGTGGAGGCTGGGACCGAGTGTGACCCTGCGGCTGGTCATATACTGCCGACGCCGAGGATTGCGGGGCCTACCTCGGTCCAGGTGTTTGAGGCCTACTATGCCTCCTCCTCCTCCCACCCCTCCTCCACCTCCTCCTCCGAACGACCTTCCGTGGGCATGGCGCCATCAGTCGGTAGCTCTAGGCACAGCAGCAGTGCCGTCGCTAAGCGACAGCAGGCGGTGCTCAAACTGCTGAGCCTAGGCGATAAAAGGCACACCGCCCAAGAACTATTACAGGGCATCACGGCGCAGACTGATCTGTGGCTGGCACCGCTGAACCTGAAGCCAGGCATGGTTGTGTGTGACAACGGCCGTAACCTGGTGGCGGCTCTGCAACTCGGCAGACTGACACATGTGCCATGCCTGGCCCATGTGTTAAATCTGATAGTTCAGCGTTTCCTCAAGACATACCCCAATCTGTCTGATTTGCTCACGAAGGTGCGCCGCATCTGTGCGCATTTCAGGAAGTCCAGCACAGATGCTGCCACTCTCAGGGCAGCGCAGCGCCGCCTCCAACTGCCCGCTCACCGACTGTTGTGCGACGTGCCCACGATGTGGAATTCAACACTGACCATGTTATCCAGAGTTTACCAGCAGCGCCGAGCGATTGTAGACTGCCAGATGTCAACTTCCACCAGAACTGGTAGTCAGGTCAGTCAGCTTCCTCAAGTCTACAATGAGGAGTGGACGTGGATGTCTGATATCTGTCAGGTGCTGAGTAACTTTGAGGAGTCAACACAGATGGTCAGTGGCGATGCCGCCATCATCAGCCTCACCATCCCGCTGCTTGGCCTGTTGAAAAACTCTCTGGTCAGCATGAAGTCGGAAGCTTTGCGCTCCTCACAAGAGACGGGGGAAGAAGATTCCCTTGTTGATAGCCAAAGCACCCTTAGGTCTGTTTCTCAGCGCATATCGGAGGAGGTGGAGGTGGAGGAGGAAGAGGAGGAGAATGTTGGCGAAACACAAGAGGGGACCATTGTTGAGTCCTTCACTGTTGAGCGTGTATGGGCAGAAGAAGAGGAATTGGAGGAGTTGGAGGAGGAGGAAATGGACAGTCAGGCCAGTGAGGGGAGCGAATTCTTACGCGTTGGTACTCTGGCGCATATGGCAGATTTCATGCTAGGCTGCCTATCCCGTGACCCTCGCGTTCAAAGAATTTATTCCAGCACCGATTACTGGGTGTTCACTCTCCTGGACCCACGGTACAAGCAAAATCTTTCCACTCTCATCCCTGGAGAGGAAAGAAGTGTGAGAATGCATGAATACCAGCAGGCCCTGGTGCACAAGCTGAAACAGTATTTCCCTTCTGACAGCGCTAGCGGCAGAGTGCGTAGTTCTGCGGGACAAGTAGCGAGGGAGAGTAGGCGAGCAGGCAGCTTGTCCAGCACTGGCAAGGGTACGCTTTACAAGGCTTTTGCCAGCTTTATGTCACCCCAGCAAGACACTGTCACCTGTCCCCAGTCTTGGTAGAGTAGGGCTGATCTTTACAGAAAGATGGTGAGGGAGTACGTAGCTGACCATACCATCGTCCTAAATGATCACACAGCTCCCTACAACTACTGGGTTTCAAAGCTGGACATGTGGCACGAACTGGCGCTGTACGCCTTGGAGGTTCTTGCCTGCCCTGCCGCTAGCGTCTTGTCCGAGCGGGTTTTCAGTGCAGCTGGTGGCATCATCACCGATAAGCGTACACGCCTGTCGACTGACAGCGCTGACAGGCTGACGCTTATCAAGATGAATAAAGCATGGATTTCTCCTAATTTCCAATCTCCAGCAGGTGAAGGAAGCTCAACCTGAATAATTTATCCACTCCTCCTCCTCCTCCTCATTTTCCTCCTTCTCCTGCTCTTTGTACAGTAAAGCAGAGGAAACTGGCTATATTTTGACAGGGCCCACTGGCTCTACCTATAGTACTTTATGCATTTAATTTTTCTGGAGGGCCACCGACCCGGTCCTCTGTTTTAAACAATTTTTGGGAGTGCCACATACAGGCACTCAATCTATTCCATTTTTCTGGAGGGCCACCTACCTGCTCCTCTGGTTTGAAAACTTTTTTGGACTGCCACATACAGGCACTCAATCTATTCCATTTTTCTGGAGGGCCACCTACCTGCTCCTCTGGTTTGAAAACTTTTTTGCACTGCCACATACAGGCACTCAATCTATTCCATTTTTCTGGAGGGCCACCTACCTGCTCCTCTGGTTTGAAAACTTTTTTGGACTGCCACATACAGGCACTCAATCTATTCCATTTTTCTGGAGGGCCACCTACCTGCTCCTCTGGTTTGAAAACTTTTTTGCACTGCCACATACAGGCACTCAATCTATTCCATTTTTCTGGAGGGCCACCTACCTTCTCCTCTGGTTTGAAAACTTTTTTGGACTGCCACATACAGGCACTCAATCTATTCCATTTTTCTGGAGGGCCACCTACCTGCTCATCTGGTTTGAAAACTTTTTTGGACTGCCACATACAGGCACTCAATCTATTCCATTTTTCTGGAGGGCCACCTACCTGCTCCTCTGGTTTGAAAACTTTTTTGGACTGCCACATACAGGCACTCAATCTATTCCATTTTTCTGGAGGGCCACCTACCTGCTCCTCTGGTTTGAAAACTTTTTTGGACTGCCACATACAGGCACTATCCAAATTAAATTGTCTCCATAGCAGCCTCCACACGTTGTCTCCATTGCTTCCTCCAAAAGTCGTCCATATAGCTGCCTCCATACATCGTCCCTTTATCAAACGAGGTGTGTCAGGCAGAAATTTGGGTTGTTTTCATGGATTCCACATCAAAGTTGTTAACTTTGTCGCCACCCAGCTGTGTTATCCACAAAATATACTGGCAAACTTTTATCATTTACCAATATTATTTCAGCGCTTCTTGCGCTTCTGTTTACATTCCCCTCACCCGCCATATCCTAAACTTATAAGAACGCTACTACACTTGATCTTATACAAAAGGTTCTTAGAAGTGCTGTTTGGGGAGTAGCCTAGAGACACGGGCTTCGATTGGTGAAAGCTCGCCTGGCAGCGGAGCGCCAGCTCCATGCCAAGATCCAACTAACATAGTTTTAACTGCAGCACCTTTAATCTACTACTAGTTCACTGCCTCCATACATGGTCCCCTTATCAAACGAGCTTTGTCAGGCAGAATTTTGGGTTGTTTTCATGGCTTCCACAACAATCTTGTTAACTTTGTTGCCACCCTGCTGTGTTATCCACAAAATATACTGGCAAACTTTTATCATTTACCAATATTATTTCAGCGCTTCTTGCGCATCTGTTTACATTCCCCTCACCCGCCATATCCCAAACTTATAAGAACGCTACTACACTTAACTTGGTGCACGCTGGGACCGAGTCTGACCCTGGGGCTGGTGATATACTGCCGACGCAGAGGATTGCGGGGCCTACCTCGGTCCAGGTCTCAAAGGCCTACTATACCTCCTCCTCCTCCCACCCCTCCTCCACCTCCTCCTCCTCCGAATTACCATCCGTGGCCATGGCGCCATCAGTCGGTAGCTCTAGGCACAGCAGCAGTGCCGTCCCTAAGCGACAGCAGGCGGTGCTCAAACTGCTGAGCCTAGCCGATAAAAGGCACACCGCCCAAGAGCTATTACAGGGCATTCCACATCAAACTTGTTAACTTTCTCGCCACCCTGCTGTGTAATCCAGAAAAGATACTGGCAAACTTTTATCATTTACCAATATTATTTCAGCGCTTCTTGCGCATCTGTTTCCATTCCCCTCACCCGCCATATCCTAAACTTATAAGAACGCTATTACACTTGATCTTATACAAAAGGTTCTTAGAAGTGCTGTTTGGGGAGTAGCCTAGAGACAGGGGCTTGGATTGGCGAAAGCCAATATGTCGCCATGCCACTCTCTAGCCTGCCGCTGCTGCCGCTGCCTCTGCATGAAGTCCCCTATAGTGTCAGGGTCAATTATTGGATGTTTTAGATGCTATCTAGCTTCATTCTGTCACTCTGTCATGGCCATGCTGTTGCCCATAATTTTGGCATAATGGTGCGATTAAGCAGCCTCAGAGGCATCCATGCATGCTGCCCCTGCTGTTTCCTGTCCATTTCCGTGGTGTTTCCATCCTTTTCTGAGGTTCCCAGGTGTTTGGCCAAGCTTCCCTGTGCAGAGCCTTGGTCCCCTTGAAAAATGCTCGAGTCTCCCATTGACTTCAATGGGGCTCGTTATTCGAGACGAGCACTCGAGCATCGGGAAAAGTTCGTCTCGAATAACGAGTACCCGAGCATTTTAGTGCTCGCTCATCTCTAATACTAAACCATTAATTAAAATAAAGAAAAACCAAAGATAAAAATAATTTTACACTTACTTTACATGTGCAGGTGGTGCACAGATCTGGCTGGAAGCGTTCTCCATTCCTTAGAATCTGCCCATGGTACTGGCAGCTAACACATTCTGGGCAACAATTTCCGGGTGCAGTGAATGGATGTTCACAAGTAACTGTGTCACATATGGCAGAAATGCACTTCACAGATCCTCCCTGTGAATCAATAATTTATTAGATGGCTACAAGTGTGTACATAAAATTGACAAAAAGATGTATAGCCATATATTGGGGCATGCCCAGAACTAGGAAATTTGTGTAATTCTGTAAATATTATTTTGAATATCCTTTAAAAATAGATATTCAAAGACAAACAACCTCTCTCTATGTGTTACCTGACAAGTACAGCTTATACATGAATCCTTCTTCCATGTTTCTCCATCCAGGTGACCATCAGTGCAGCCTAAAGTGAAAGTTTTCCAACTGTCAATCCTCTATTTTAAAAGCTTTACATTTGTCATGAAATGTATGCAAAGGGAAATTCCACAGCAAAGTAAATGAACCCTATCCATTTCCTAGTTTAGTATATGAGTTCCTATTTAATGAAGACTATTGTTACTCATACAAAGTAGATAGGTTATGTGGTGTTCTTGACTATCTACGGATAAGAGGAGATAAGTGTTGAGCAGTTGGTTTACAACCATTTGATCCTTTTATTTCTCAGGAGATAAGCGGCTGCCAGCAATGGCTGCCAGCGTCTTTCTCCCATCCCATTGATCATGCATGCACTGCTTGGCTAAGCTGTACGTACACGTGTATGGGGAAGTAAGCCAGGAACAGCTATTGACTGATATTATAGATGCAATAATAAATTTACTCTGCCAGCATTGAAGCCGACATTACCCACCTCTGACGCAGCGAGGGCAACATTCTCCAGGGGGGGTCACTGGATGAGTACAGTCTATTGGTGGACAAGTCTTTTCAATGCACATTACTTCTCCATTCTAGAGGTAAAACAAACAAAAATCCATTATGCTAAACTATATGAAAGGTGACATTAATCATCGTTAGAACCTGCCAGCTGAAGTTAACCGAATAAACCATTAGTAGTACCTTATCAAGTAGATTAAAGCCTTCCGGATACTGATTTTTTTATGGCCCAGCATGGCGGCATCAGGATGTGCAGATGTATCACCCTCCACTTGCAATGGCAATGTACTGTGTATAAACCTTTAATTGTTATATGTTTAATAAAGCAGAGGGCCGGCCTACCAAGGTGAGAGAGCAGCACAGGATTATGGGAAGAAGAAGGGAGGAGTTAAGTAGTAGTCAGTTGGAAGCAAGATGACCTAGAGGCGACAGGCAGGAGAGCCTAGGGGCTCCGAGGAGCGAGGCCAAAGCAGAGGCTGAGTGAGTTAGCACAGCTAGCAAGGTGCAGTGCAGCTGAGGAGCACATTGAGGAGGATAGCTCACCAAGGTGGCCGGTGTCCCTACAGATCAAGTTCAAGTGTGGAGTCGTTTCTTTAGGCGCCACCATTACCACAAGCCAAGTGACCTCCTCCTCCATTCCTTCCCAGAGAGCAAGTCCTAGTCAGGAAGGATTCGTTCTCCTTTCAGTATAGAACCTCGGTCTAAGGGGAAGGGGCGCCACACAGATATGTCACTAGCCAGCTTTACTGAAGGATGCAGGGACGTTACTGATAGTGAAGGAACAGCCTGGGGTGGGGGAAAGCTTCACTTCAGTGATGAACTTTCCACTTTCTAATTGGGGAAGGGGGATGAATCGCTATTCAGTCTGGCTTTCTGGCTGTCATTTTGCGACTTTTTAGGTACAAGGCAGCAACTTGCAACTTACAGATGCACTGAAAAAAAAAGTCTGAAATATTGCACAGCAGTATATCGTATAGGAAAAGTTGTACATTGTTCCCTTGTACCTGGAGAAGTCACAAAAAGAAAGCAAGAGAATTGCTAAATCCCAAGTTTATGCAGCTAATTCCCATTTAATAGTTGATTTTCAGTATATGCTGAGCTATAAAAGGAAGATCTGAAAGTTGTTAAAATGCTTAAAAAGGTATTTGTAGTGGTACATTAGTTTTTGCTTACAGGTTCCCTTCTACGTCTAACAGCAGTTGTCTAAAAAAACAACATAAAACTCATTTCGCAGGTTGCCCCAAACGCCTGGGGTGGGGTCGACCTGATTGCATCTGCATTTCCAGTGAAACACATGCGATTAGCAACAAGCACCCTCTGTATTGCATTGCGCACATGTGTATACACATACTCAAAGAAGAGTTCAAAATAACACCACCTATACAATGTTGAGGGTGCGTTAACAAGTACAGTTTTTCAGATGCAGTTTTCGATGTCCAAACCAGTAATGGAGTAAAAAAAGAGGAGTAGTACCTCTCAATGATATGTTCTTAACTAGAGATGAGCGAACATAATCGTCCGAGCTTGATGCTCGTTCGAGCATTAGCGTACTCGAAACTGCTCGTTGCTCGGACGAATGCTTTGCCCGCTCGAGAAAATGGCATCTCCCGCCGTTTTGCTTTTTGGCGGCCAGAAACAGAGCCAATCACAAGCCAGGAGACTCTGCACTCCACCCAGCATGACGTGGTACCCTTACACGTCGATAGCAGTGGTTGGCTGGCCTGATCAGGTGACCCTGGAATAGACTAGCCCCTGCCCGCGCTGCTCGGATCATTCTCTGTCTGGATGCCGCTAGGGAGAGAGCTTCTGCTGGTCAGGGAAAGCGTTAGGGTGTTCTATTAGAATAGTGTTAGGCAGGAGTGATTCTACAAGAACCCAACAGCCCTTCTTAGGGCTACAATAACGTTTTATTTTCCTTTTTTTTGGTTTGCTTGTGGCTGGGCTTGCTGCTATTAGTAGTGCAGCTAGTACCATATTGTGAGTAATTTGCAGGGAGACTTGTGTTTAGCTCTTAGTGACACACATATCCACCTCAAACACCGAAGTGGGACAATTTATTAGGGGTTTGATTTGAATTAGGCAGAGTCTGCTGATTTATTTTTTTTTTACGTTTATTTCTTTTTAGAACTCACAGTAATCTGCCAAAGCAGTGTGCTTTGAGTGTGGGCTAGAAAATAGCCATAGGATAACCCCAACGGCTTATTTAGGCCTACAATAGCGTTATATTTTTTTTTTGGTTTGCTTGTGGCTGGGCTTGCTGGCATTAGTAGTGCAGCTAGTACCATATTGTGAGGAATTTGCAGGGGGACTTGCGACCGTTGTGTTTAGCTCTTAGTGACACACATATCCACCTCAAACACCGAAGTGGGACAATTTATTAGGGGTTTGATTTGAATTACGCCGAGTCTGCTGATTTATTTTTTTTTACGTTTATTTATCTTATAACTCAAAGTCATCTGGCACAGCACAAAATCCAGTTGTGTGCTGTCAGTGTAGGTTAGAAACTAGCCATAGCAATAGGATAGCATCGTTTGGCCAAAAAAAAAAAAAAAAAAAAAAAAAAAAAAAAAAAATTTGAAGATTACACTTTAATTTTGAAAATGTTTAACCCGAGGGCTAGGGGTAGAGGACGAGGGCGTGGACGTGGGCGTCCAACTACTGCAGGGGTCAGATGCCGTGGTCCTGGGCGGGGTGAGACCACCTGCTTATGAGGGAGCAGGGGAACGCCGCAGAGCTACACTCTCTAGGTTCATCATGTCTCAAGTTACTGGGACTCGTGGTAGAGCACTGTTGAGGCCAGAACAGTGCGAAGAGGTGATGTTGTGGATTGCGGACAATGCTTCTAGCCATTTGTCCACCAGTCAGTCTTCCACGCAGTTCACCAATGTCACCGAAATCAGCACTCCTCCAGCTCCTCCACCTCAGCCTCCTTCCCCCCAGTCAGCCCCCTCCCAGCAAAATTTGGCATTTGAACCGGCATACTCTGAGGAACTGTTTTCTGGACCCTTCCCACAGTCACAAACCACTTGTCCGGTTGCTGCTGAGCAATTTTCCGATGCCCAGGTTTTCCACCGGTCGCAGTCTGTGGGTGATGATGACATTATTGACGTAGTGGAAGAAGTGTGTAAAGAGGTGTCGGACGATGAGGAGACACGGTTGTCAGACAGTGGTGAACCTGAAGCCAGGCATGGTTGTGTGTGACAACGGCCGTAACCTGGTGGCGGCTCTGCAACTCGGCAGACTGACACATGTGCCATGCCTGGCCCATGTGTTAAATCTCATAGTTCAGCGTTTCCTCAAGACATACCCCAATCTGTCTGATTTGCTCACGAAGGTGCGCCGCATCTGTGCGCATTTCAGGAAGTCCAGCACAGATGCTGCCACTCTTAGGGCAGCGCCGCCTCCAACTGCCCGCTCACCGAATGTTGTGCGACGTGCCCACGAGGTGGAATTCAACACTGACCATGTTATCCAGAGTTTACCAGCAGCGCCGAGCGATTGTAGACTGCCAGATGTCAACTTCCACCAGAACTGGTAGTCAGGTCAGTCAGCTTCCTCAAGTCTACAATGAGGAGTGGACGTGGATGTCTGATATCTGTCAGGTGCTGAGTAACTTTGAGGAGTCAACACAGATGGTCAGTGGCGATGCCGCCATCATCAGCCTCACCATCCCGCTGCTTGGCCTGTTGAAAAACTCTCTGATCAGCATGAAGTCGGAAGCTTTGCGCTCGTCACAAGAGACGGGGGAAGAAGATTCCCTTGTTGATAGCCAAAGCCCCCTTAGGTCTGTTTCCCAGCGCATATCGGAGGAGGTGGAGGTGGAGGAGGATGAGGAGGAAGAGGAGGAGAATGTTGGCGAGACAGAAGAGGGGACCATTGTTGAGTCCTTCACTGTTCAGCGCGTATGGGCAGAAGAAGAGGAGTTGGAGGAGGAGGAAATGGGCAGTCAGGCCAGTGAGGGGAGTGAATTCTTGCGCGTTGGAACTCTGGCGCATATGGCAGATTTCATGCTAGGCTGCCTATCCCGTGACCCTCGCGTTCAAAGAATTTATTCCAGCACCGATTACTGGGTATTCACTCTCCTGGACCCACGGTACAAGCAAAATCTTTCCATTCTCATCCCTGGAGAGGAAAGGAGTGTCAGAATGCATGAATACCAGCAGGCCCTGGTGCACAAGCTGAAACAGTATTTCCCTTCTGACAGCGCTAGAGTAGGGCTGATCTTTACAGAAAGATGGCGAGGGAGTACGTAGCTGACCATACCATCGTCCTGAATGATCACACAGCTCCCTACAACTACTGGGTTTCAAAGCTGGACATGTGGCACGAACTGGCGCTGTACGCCTTGGAGGTTCTTGTCTGCCCTGCCGCTAACGTGTTGTCCGAGCGGGTTTTTAGTGCAGCTGGTGGCATCATCACCAATAAGCGTACACGCCTGTCGACTGACAGCGCTGACAGGCTGACGCTTATCAAGATGAATAAAGCCTGGATTTCTCCGGATTTTCATTCTCCACCAGGTGAAAGAAGCTCAACCTGAATAATGTATGCACTCCTCCTCCTCATTGTCCTCCTTCTCCTCCTCTTTGTACACTAAAGCATAGGAAACTGGCTATTTTTTGCCAGGGCCAACTGGCTCTAGCTATAGTACTCTATGTATTTAATTTTTCTGGAGGGCCACCTACCCGGTCCTCTGTTTTAAGCAATTTTTGGGAGTGCCACATACAGGCACTCAATCTATTTAATTTTTCTGGAGGACCACCTACCTGCTCCTCTGGTTTGAAAACTTTTTTGGACTGCCACATACAGGCACTATCCAAATTAAATTGTCTCCATAGCAGCCTCCACATGTCATCTTTTTAGCTGGCTCCACACGTTGTCTCCATTGCTACCTCCACACGTCATCGCCATAGCTGCCTCTAAAAGTCTTCAATATAGCTGCCTCCATACATGGTCTCCTTATCAAACGAACTGTGTCAGGCAGAATTTTGGGTTGTTTTCATGGATTCCACATCAAACTTGTTAACTTTGTCGCCACCCTGCTGTGTAATCCACAAAATATACTGGCAAACTTTTATCATTTACCGATATTATTTCAGCGCTTCTTGCGCATCTGTTTACATTCTCCTCACCCGCCATATCTCAAACTTATAAGAACGCTACTACACTTGATCTTATACAAAAGGTTCTTAGAAGTGCTGTTTGGGGAGTAGCCTAGAGACAGGGGCTTGGATTGGCGAAAGCTCGCCTGGCAGCGGAGCGCCAGCTCCATCCCAAGATCCAACTAACATAGTTTTAACTGCAGCACCTTTAATCTACTACTAGTTCACTGCCTCCATACATCGTCCCCTTATCAGACAAGCTGTGTCAGGCAGAATTTTCGGTTGTTTTCATGGATTCCACATCAAACTTGTTAACTTTGTTGCCACCCTGCTGTGTAATCCACAAGATATACTGGCAAACTTTTATCATTTACCGATATTATTTCAGCGCTTCTTGCGCATCTGTTTACATTCCCCTCACCCGCCATATCCTGAACTTATAAGTACGCTACTACACTTGATCTTATACAAAAGGTTCTTAGAAGTGCTGTTTGGGGAGTAGCCTAGAGACAGGGGCTTGGATTGGCGAAAGCTCGCCTGGCAGCGGAGCGCCAGCTCCATCTCAAGATCCAACTAACATAGTTTTAACTGCAGCACCTTTAATTTACTACTAGTTCACTGCCTCCATACATCGTCCCCTTATCAAACGAGCTGTGTCAGGCAGAATTTTCAGGTGTTTCACCAGATACATAGTGGAACTCGGCCCATCTGTCGCCGCCATGCTGGAGACCTGAAGTTCCAATCATAGCAGTGCAATATGGATGCCCCATACTGTCGCTCTTAATCATGGAAGTCGTCTCCATGGCTGCCTCCACATGTCGTCCCCTTATCAAAAGAGCTGTGTCAGGCGCATTTTTCGGGTGTTTCACCAGATACGTTATGGAACTTGGTCACTATGTCGCCACCATGCTGTGTTATCGACTAAATATACCGTCAACCTTTTGTTCACAAAGGAAATCATTTCACCTCCTTTGGTGAAACCTGAGTGCATTTAGGGTTTGTCGCCATGAGACTCTCTAGCCTGCCACTGCTGCCGCTGCCTCTGCATGCTGTCCCCTATAGTGTCAGGGTCAATTATTGCATGTTTTAGATGCTATATAGCCTCATTCGGTCACTCTGTCATGGCCATGCTGTTGCCCATAATTTTTGCATAATGGTGCGATTAAGCAGCCTCAGAGGCATCCATGCATGCTGCCCCTGCTGTTTCCTGTCCATTTCCGTGGTGTTTCCATCCTTTTCTGAGGTTCCCAGGTGTTTGGCCAAGCTTCCCTGTGCAGAGCCTTGGTCCCCTTGAAAAATGCTCGAGTCTCCCATTGACTTCAATGGGGCTCGTTATTCGAGACGAGCACTCGAGCATCGGGAAAAGTTCATCTCGAATAACGAGTACCCGAGCATTTTAGTGCTCGCTCATCTCTATTCGAGCATTAGCGTACTCGAAACTGCTCGTTGCTCGGACGAATACTTCGCCCGCTCGAGAAAATGGCAGCTCCCGCCGTTTTGCTTTTTGGCGGCCAGAAACAGAGCCAATCACAAGCCAGGAGACTCTGCACTCCACCCAGCATGACGTGGTACCCTTACACGTCGATAGCAGTGGTTGGCTGGCCAGATCAGGTGACCCTGGGATAGACTAGCCGCTGCCCGCGCTGCTCGGATCATTCTGTGTCTGGATGCCGCTAGGGAGAGAGCTGCTGCTGGTCAGGGAAAGCGTTAGGGTGTTCTATTAGAATAGTGTTAGGCAGGAGTGATTCAACAAGAACCCAACAGCCCTTCTCAGGGCTACAATAACGTTATACTTTTTTTTTTTTGTTTGCTTGTGGCTGGGCTTGCTGGCACTAGTAGTGCAGCTAGTACCATATTGTGAGGAATTTGCAGGGGGACTTGCTACCGTTGTGTTTAGCTCTTAGTGACACACATATCCACCTCAAACACCAAAGTGGGAAAATTTATTAGGGGTTTGATTTCAATTAGGCACAGTCTGCCATTTACTTTTTATTTTACTTTTATTTTTTCATAACTCAGCATCATCTCATCATCTCATCAGTGTGCTTTCATACTTGGCTAGAAAATAGCCATAGGAGAATCCAAACGGCTTACTTACGCCTACAGTAGCGTTATATATATTTGATTTCTGGTTGATCTGCTGGTGGCTGTCCTTGCTGCAGTGCATCTACTAGCAAATTGTGAGCAATTTGTAGTGAGAGTTGCGACCGCTGTGTTTTGCGCTTAGTGACGCACATATCCATCGCAAAGACCGAAGTGGGAAAATTTATTAGGGGTTGGATTTCAATTAGGCACAGTCTGCCATTTCCTTTTTTATTTTACGTTTATTTTTTTAATAACTCAGCGTCATCTCATCATCTCATCAGTGTGCTTTCATACTTGGCTAGAAAATAGCCATAGGAGAATCCAAACGGCTTACTTACGCCTACAGTAGCGTTATATATATTTGATTTTTGGTTGATCTGCTGGTGGCTGTCCTTGCTGCAGTGCATCTACTAGCAAATTGTGAGCAATTTGTAGTGAGAGTTGCGACCGCTGTGTTTTGCGCTTAGTGACGCACATATCCATCGCAAAAGACCGAAGTGGGAAAATTTATTAGGGGTTGGATTTCAATTAGGCACAGTCTGCCATTTCCTTTTTTATTTTACGTTTATTTTTTTAATAACTCAGCGTCATCTCATCATCTCATCAGTGTGCTTTCATACTTGGCTAGAAAATAGCCATAGGAGAATCCAAACGGCTTACTTACGCCTACAGTAGCGTTATATATATTTGATTTCTGGTTGATCTGCTGGTGGCTGTCCTTGCTGCAGTGCATCTACTAGCAAATTGTGAGCAATTTGTAGTGAGAGTTGCGACCGCTGTGTTTTGCGTTTAGTGACGCACATATCCATCGCAAAAGACCGAAGTGGGAAAATTTATTAGGGGTTGGATTTCAATTAGGCACAGTCTGCCATTTCCTTTTTTATTTTACGTTTATTTTTTTAATAACTCAGCGTCATCTCATCATCTCATCAGTGTGCTTTCATACTTGGCTAGAAAATAGCCATAGGAGAATCCAAACGGCTTACTTACGCCTACAGTAGCGTTATATATATTTGATTTCTGGTTGATCTGCTGGTGGCTGTCCTTGCTGCAGTGCATCTACTAGCAAATTGTGAGCAATTTGTAGTGAGAGTTGCGACCGCTGTGTTTTGCGTTAAGTGACGCACATATCCATCGCAAAGACCGAAGTGGGAAAATTTATTAGGGGTTGGATTTCAATTAGGCACAGTCTGCCATTTCCTTTTTTATTTTACGTTTATTTTTTTAATAACTCAGCGTCATCTCATCTGGCATAGCAGTGTGCTTTCATAATTGGCTAGAAAATAGCCATAGCAATAGGATAGCATCGTTTGGTTTTAAAAACTAAAAAACACAAAAAAAAAAACACAAAAAAAAGTAAAAAAAAAATTAAAGTTATAACTCTCATTTTCAAAATGTTTAACCCGAGGGCTAGGGGTAGAGGACGAGGGCGGGGACGTGGGCGTCCAACTACTGCAGGGGTCAGAGGCCGTGGTCCTGGGCGGGGTGAGACACCACCTGCTTATGAGGGAGCAGGGGAACGCCGCAGAGCTACACTCCCTAGGTTCATGTCTGAAGTTACTGGGACTCGTGGTAGAGCACTGTTGAGGCCAGAACAGTGCGAACAGGTGATGTCGTGGATTGCCGACAATGCTTCGAGCAATTTGTCCACCAGTCAGTCTTCCACGCAGTCCACCCATGTCACCGAAATCGGCACTCCTCCAGCTCCTGCACCTCAGCCTCCTCCCCCCCAGTCTGCCCCCTCCCAGCAAAATTTGCCATTTGAACCGGCATACTCTGAGGAACTGTTTTCTGGACCCTTCCCACAGTCACAAACCACTTGTCCGGTTGCTGCTGAGCAATTTTCCGATGCCCAGGTTTTCCACCAGTCGCAGTCTGTGGGTGATGATGACCTTCTTGACGTAGTGGAAGAAGTGTGTAAAGAGGTGTCCGACGATGAGGAGACACGGTTGTCAGACAGTGGGGAAGTTGTTGTCAGGGCAGGAAGTCCGAGGGGGGAGCAGACTGAGGGATCGGAGGATGATGAGGTGACAGACCCAAGCTGGGTTGATAGGCCGGGTGAACACAGTGCTTCTGAGACGGAGGAGAGTCCTCGACCAGAACAGGTTGGAAGAGGCAGTGGTGGGGCCAGACGGAGAGGCAGGGCCAGACCTGGTGCATCAGCGCCAAATGTGTCAACTAGTGAAGCTCCCGTGGCGAGGGCTCCTGCGGCGAGGGCTAGATTTTCAGAAATCTGGAGGTTCTTTAAGGAAACACCGGATGACCGACGGACTGTGGTGTGCAACATTTGCCAAACCAGGATCAGCAGGGGTTCCACCACTAATAGCTTAACTACCACCAGTATGCGCAGGCATATGAATGCTAAACACCCCACTCAGTGGCAACAAGCCCGTTCACCTCCGGCCGTGCACACCACTGCTCCTTCCCCTGTGTCAGCTGATAGTCAGCCCCCTGCCCAGGACCCTGCCACAAAAACCCCATCGTCGCCTCCACGATCCTCCACAGCATCCACCAGCGTTCAGCTCTCCATACCCCAGACGCTGGAGCGGAAACGCAAATATAGTGCAACCCACCCGCACGCCCAAGCCCTTAATGTCCACATCTCTAGATTGCTTAGCCTGGAGATGCTGCCCTATAGGCTAGTAGAGACCGAGGCCTTTCGCAACCTCATGGCGGCGGCCGCCCCTCGGTATTTGGTCCCCAGCCGCCACTACTTTTCCCGATGTGCCGTCCCAGCCCTGCACCAGCACGTGTCAGACAACATCATCCGTACCCTGACCAACGCCGTTTCTGACAAGGTCCACCTGACCACGGACACGTGGATGAGTGCTGCCGGGCAGGGCCACTATATATCGCTGACGGCACATTGGGTTAACTTGGTGGAGGCTGGGACCGAGTCTGACCCTGCGGCTGGTCATATACTGCCGACGCCGAGGATTGCGGGGCCTACCTCGGTCCAGGTGTTTCAGGCCTACTATGCCTCCTCCTCCTCCCACCCCTCCTCCACCTCCTCCTCCGAACTACCATCCGTGGGCATGGCGCCATCAGTCGGTAGCTCTAGGCACAGCAGCAGTGCCTTCGCTAAGCGACAGCAGGCGGTGCTCAAACTGCTGAGCCTAGGCGATAAAAGGCACACCGCCCAAGAACTATTACAGGGCATCACGGCGCAGACTGATCTGTGGCTGGCACCGCTGAACCTGAAGCCAGGCATGGTTATGTGTGACAACGGCCGTAACCTGGTGGCGGCTCTGCAACTCGGCAGACTGACACATGTGCCATGCCTGGCCCATGTGTTAAATCTGATAGTTCAGCGTTTCCTCAAGACATACCCCAATCTGTCTGATTTGCTCACGAAGGTGCGCCGCATCTGTGCGCATTTCAGGAAGTCCAGCACAGATGCTGCCACTCTCAGGGCAGCGCAGCGCCGCCTCCAACTGCCCGCTCACCGACTGTTGTGCGACGTGCCCACGAGGTGGAATTCAACACTGACCATGTTATCCAGAGTTTACCAGCAGCGCCGAGCGATTGTAGACTGCCAGATGTCAACTTCCACCAGAACTGGTAGTCAGGTCAGTCAGCTTCCTCAAGTCTACAATGAGGAGTGGACGTGGATGTCTGATATCTGTCAGGTGCTGAGTAACTTTGAGGAGTCAACACAGATGGTCAGTGGCGATGCCGCCATCATCAGCCTCAC
The DNA here is from genome assembly GCF_040894005.1 of Engystomops pustulosus. NCBI lineage: Eukaryota > Metazoa > Chordata > Amphibia > Anura > Leptodactylidae > Engystomops > Engystomops pustulosus. The sequence continues at coordinate 134,343,876 of NC_092414.1, forward strand.
CATCCCGCTGCTTGGCCTGTTGAAAAACTCTCTGATCAGCATGAAGTCGGAAGCTTTGCGCTCGTCACAAGAGACGGGGGAAGAAGATTCCCTTGTTGATAGCCAAAGCCCCCTTAGGTCTGTTTCCCAGCGCATATCGGAGGAGGTGGAGGTGGAGGAGGATGAGGAGGAAGAGGAGGAGAATGTTGGCGAGACACAAGAGGGGACCATTGTTGAGTCCTTCACTGTTCAGCGTGTATGGGCAGAAGAAGAGGAGTTGGAGGAGTTGGAGGAGGAGGAAATGGACAGTCAGGCCAGTGAGGGGAGTGAATTCTTACGCGTTGGTACTCTGGCGCATATGGCAGATTTCATACTAGGCTGCCTATCCCGTGACCCTCGCATTCAAAGAATTTATTCCAGCACCGATTACTGGGTGTTCACTCTCCTGGACCCACGGTACAAGCAAAATCTTTCCACTCTCATCCCTCGAGAGGAAAGGAGTGTGAGAATGCATGAATACCAGCAGGCCCTGGTGCACAAGCTGAAACAGTATTTCCCTTCTGACAGCGCTAGCGGCAGAGTGCGTAGTTCTGCGGGACAAGTAGCGAGGGAGAGTAGGCGAGCAGGCAGCTTGTCCAGCACTGGCAAGGGTACGCTTTACAAGGCTTTTGCCAGCTTTATGTCACCCAAGCAAGACACTGTCACCTGTCCCCAGTCTCGGCAGAGTAGGGCTGATCTTTACAGAAAGATGGTGAGGGAGTACGTAGCTGACCATACCATCGTCCTAAATGATCACACAGCTCCCTACAACTACTGGGTTTCAAAGCTGGACATGTGGCACGAACTGGCGCTGTACGCCTTGGAGGTTCTTGCCTGCCCTGCCGCTAGCGCCTTGTCCGAGCGGGTTTTCAGTGCAGCTGGTGGCATCATCACCGATAAGCGTACACGCCTGTCGACTGACAGCGCTGACAGGCTGACGCTTATTAAGATGAATAAAGCCTGGATTTCTCATAATTTCCAATCTCCACCAGGTGAAGGAAGCTCAACCTGAATAATTTATCCACTCCTCCTCCTCCTCATTTTCCTCCTTCTCCTCCTCTTTGTACAGTAAAGCAGAGGAAACTGGCTATTTTTTGACAGGGCCCACTGGCTCTAGCTATAGTACTTTATGCATTTAATTTTTCTGGAGGGCCACCGACCCGGTCCTCTGTTTTAAACAATTTTTGGGAGTGCCACATACAGGCACTCAAACTATTTCATTTTTCTGGATGGCCACCTACCTGCTCCTCTGGTTTGAAAACTTTTTTGGACTGCCACATACAGGCACTCAATCTATTTTATTTTTCTGGAGGGCCACCTACCTGCTCCTCTGGTTTGAAAACTTTTTTGGACTGCCACATACAGGCACTCAATCTATTTCATTTTTCTGGAGGGCCACCTACCTGCTCCTCTGGTTTGAAAACTTTTTTGGACTGCCACATACAGGCACTCAATCTATTCCATTTTTCTGGAGGGCCACCTACCTGCTCCTCTGGTTTAAAAACTTTTTTGGACTGCCACATACAGGCACTCAATCTATTCCATTTTTCTGGAGGGCCACCTACCTGCTCCTCTGGTTTGAAAACTTTTTTGGACTGCCACATACAGGCACTCAATCTATTCCATTTTTCTGGAGGGCCACCTACCTGCTCCTCTGGTTTGAAAACTTTTTTGGACTGCCACATACCGTCACTATCCAAATTAAATTGTCTCCATAGCAGCCTCCACACGTTGTCTCCATTGCTACCTCCAAAAGTCGTCCATATAGCTGCCTCCATACATCGTCCCTTTATCAAACGAGGTGTGTCAGGCAAAATTTGGGTTGTTTTCATGGATTCCACATGTTGTTAACTTTGTCGCCACCCAGCTGTGTTATCCACAAAATATACTGGCAAACTTTTATCATTTACCAATATTATTTCAGCGCTTCTTGCGCATCTGTTTACATTCCCCTCTCTCGCCATATCCCAAACTTATAAGAACGCTACTACACTTGATCTTATACAAAAGGTTCTTAGAAGTGCTGTTTGGGGAGTAGCCTAGAGACAGGGGCTTGGATTGGCGAAAGCTCGCCTGGAAGCGGAGCGCCAGCTCCATCCCAAGATCCAACTAACATAGTTTTAAGTGCAGCACCTTTAATCTACTACTAGTTCACTGCCTCCATAATAATAATAATAATAATCTTTATTTATATAGCGCCATCATATTCCGTAGCGCTTTCCAAATCATAGGAAACAAATACAAATGTAATGTAACAGAGCACAACATTTGTATGGAACAACAGGAGTGAGGTCCCTGCTCGCCAGAGCTTACGGTTTATGAAGATGATGGGGTAACACGAGGTAAAAGAATTTTTAATGGTCAAGCCATTCTTCTTAGGGAATAGAACAAAATATCATAAATGGAATTGCTGTCGCTTGAACCACTCAGCCGTCACCAGGTCCAGGGTGAATGGGACTGCATAGAAGTCTGGTGCCTGTTGGTTGCTGGATAACAGATGGGAGGACGACACAGGACGGGTTAGTAGAAGAGTTAAAACTTCATGCAGTTAATGAGTGTTATAGGCTTGCCTAAAGAAATGGGTTTTAAGAGCACGTTTGAAACTTTGGAGGTTAGGTATTAGTCTGATAGTCCGGGGCAGAGCATTCCATAGAATTGGTGCAGCTCTAGAGAAGTCTTGGAGACGCGAGTGGGAGGTCCGCACTAGGGTAGAGGTTGATCTAAGATCACTGGCGGATCTAAGAGCACGGGTTGGGCGATAGACTGAGATAAGAGAGGAGAGGTAGGGGGGTACAGCATTATACAGAGCTTTATGGATGAGGGTTATTATTTTAAACTGTATTCGAAAGGAGACTGGCAGCCAGAGCAGCGACTGGCATGAACTGTAGGCATACATGGTCCCCTTATCAAACAAGCTGTGTCAGGCAGAATTTTGGGTTGTTTTCATGGCTTCCACAACAAACTTGTTAACTTTGTCGCCACCCTGCTGTGTAATCCACAAAATATACTGGCAAACTTTTATCATTTACCAATATTATTTCAGCGCTTCTTGCGCATCTGTTTCCATTCCCCTCACCCGCCATATCCTAAAATTATAAGAACGCTATTACACTTGATCTTATACAAAAGGTTCTTAGAAGTGCTGTTTGGGGAGTAGCCTAGAGACAGGGGCTTGGATTGGCGAAAGCTCGCCTGGCAGCGGAGAGCCAGCTCCATGCCAAGATCCAACTAACATAGTTTTAACTGCAGCACCTTTAATCTACTACTAGTTCACTGCCTCCATACATGGTCCCCTTATCAAACGAGCTGTGTCAGGCAGAATTTTGGGTTGTTTTCATGGCTTCCATGTTAACTTTGTCGCCACCCTGCTGTGTAATCCACAAAATATACTGGCAAACTTTTATCATGTACCGATATTATTTGAGCGCTTCTTGCTCACCTCCTTTGGTTCCTCTCTGCCACCCATTGGTTTGAAGCCTGAGTCCATTTAGGGTATGTCGCCATGCCACTCTCTAGCCTGCCGCTGCTGCCGCTGCCTCTGCATGAAGTCCCCTATAGTGTCAGGGTCAATTATTGCATGTTTTAGATGCTATCTAGCTTCATTCTGTCACTCTGTCATGGCCATGCTGTTGCCCATAGTTTTGGCATAATGGTGCGATTAAGCAGCCTCAGAGGCATCCATGCATGCTGCCCCTGCTGTTTCCTGTCCATTTCCGTGGTGTTTCCATCCTTTTCTGAGGTTCCCAGGTGTTTGGCCAAGCTTCCCTGTGCAGAGCCTTGGTCCCCTTGAAAAATGCTCGAGTCTCCCATTGACTTCAATGGGGCTCGTTATTCGAGACAAGCACTCGAGCATCGGGAAAAGTTCGTCTCGAATAACGAGTACCCAAGCATTTTAGTGCTCGCTCATCTCTAATTCTTAACCATTATAATCCACGCCTGCTTTTGGCTTTGAAAACTGCATCTGAAAAACTAAACATGTAAAAGCACCCTGTCAGCAAAATAAGATTAGCAGCTGCAATGCATCATTCTGGAGTTTAGGTCATTTAACTCTCAAAACATTGCCTGGACTGCATACTATTATACCCACATCATAAAGGAGGGCATAGTTATGGCTTGAGATCTGTGAATGTAAGCAATTTATTATCTTTTTATTTTTATAAACCTAAGGCAATATTTACATACAATTGCTTTCAAGAATTCAAAAGTCAGACTAAAGAATCTGTTAGGATAGCATTTTCATTCCCCTCCCAAAAAAGCATCCAAAACAAATTTGAAAAGGGAATGTAAAAACATGTTTGTTATTCATTATGCTTGTGCCTTGCGTGTGTTTGTATGTTTCTTTTTAAAAGGTATTTATTATTCATCCAAAAAAACCCACAAATAATTTGTCTATTTTTAAACATTTTAAGGAATCAAATAGATTCATCCTAGAAGTTGTGAATAGTTATGGAGTCATAAGTCACATAGAACCCGCTTTAATTGTGGGCTATTGCTCTTTAGATGATATTGCCAATTATGTAACATAATTTAACACAAGAGCATTATAAGAAACAGATGTACTAGGGAAAACTATTCTACCTTGCATCACACAATAAAAATAGCAGTGTTGCTAGCAGTTAAAAATAAACAGAGACTAACATTTACAATTTAGTCAAAAAAGGATTTGAGCATATTGCATACATGCTTCACAGGCACAAGCTGTGCTCATAAACTATGGAGACTCCATTGTTGTTCCAAAGAGTTGCGGTTATTCTTGAATTTTAACCAGGTTGTCTGGGATAAGGAGTTTTTGTATAAATCTCAGGGGAGGTATAAAAATAACCATATACTCACCCTCACCAGCACATTGCCACACGTCAACAGTGTCATCAGCTTCTGCTGTCAACGCTGCATCACTGCTGAGGCTCTGTATAAAAAGACTGGCGCATGGAGGACGGCACCATGCTGAACCGGAGCACAGGAGAGGGTGAGCCAATCCTCAAAAAACGCATGACATACAGATGGCAAGGATAGTTTTTGCGGGCATTTGGCTTGGTAACAGATTCCAAACTGATGATATACAGTACACTAAAACAGACCATTGTTTGCAGACAGAAACAAGTACAAGAGTGTGAGCAGGTCAAGTGTGTGAGGCGCAAGTCAATCGGAACCGGGAGGGTCTTAGCCCGATGTTAACAAGCAGCACAACCAGAATGTGTGAAGACACATACACTCACCAGCCACTTTATTAGGTACACCTGTCCAACTGCTCGTTAACACTTAATTTCTAATCAGTCAATCACATGGCGGCAAGTCCATGCATTTAGGCATGTAGACATGGTCAAGACAATCTCCTGCAGTTCAAACCGAGCATCAGTATGGGGAAGAAAGGTGATTTGAGTGCCTTTGAACGTGGCATGGTTGTTGGTGCCAGAAGGGCTGGTCTGAGTATTTCAGAAATTGCTGATCTACTGGGATTTTCACACACAACCATCTCTAGGATTTACAGAGAATGGTCCAAAAAAGAAAAAACATCCAGTGAGCGGCAGTTCTGTGGGCAGAAATGCCTTGTTGATGCCAGAGGTCAGAGGAGAATGGGCAGATTGGTTCGAGCTGATAGAAAGGCAACAGTGACTCAAATCGCCACCCGTTACAACCAAGGTAGGCAGAAGAGCATCTCTGAACGCACAGTACGTCGAACTTTGAGGCAGATGGGCTACAGCAGCAGAAGACCACACCGGGTGTCACTCCTTTCAGCTAAGAACAGGAAACTGAGGCTACAATTTGCAGAAGCTCATCGAAATTGGACAGTAGAAGATTGGAAAAACGTTGCCTGGTCTGATGAGTCTTGATTTCAACAACGTGAAATTGTATCAACGGTTCAGGCTGGTGGTGGTGGTGTCATGGTGTGGGGAATATTTTCTTGGCACTCTTTGGGCCCCTTGGTACCAATTGAGCATCGTTGCAACGCCACAGCCTACCTGAGTATTGTTGCTGACCATGTCCATCCCTTTATGGCCACAATGTACCCAACATCTGATGGCTACTTTCAGCAGGATAATGCGCCATGTCATAAAGCTGGAATCATCTCAGACTGGTTTCTTGAACATGACAATGAGTTCACTGTACTCAAATGGCCTCCACAGTCACCAGATCTCAATCCAATAGAGCATCTTTGGGATGTGGTGGAACGGGAGATTCGCATCATGGATGTGCAGCCGACAAATCTGCGGCAACTGTGTGATGCCATCATGTCAATATGGACCAAAATCTCTGAGGAGCTTCCAGCACCTTGTTGAATCTATGCCACGAAGAATTGAGGCAGTTCTGAAGGCAAAAGGGGGTCCAACCCGTTACTAGCTTGGTGTACCTAATAAAGTGGCCGGTGAGTGTATACTTTCATAGGATACGTTTTGCATGATGAGCTTTAAATGTGTTTCAAAACTGCAATGAAAACGCAAAGTGTAAATGCAGCCTCTAGTTCATGGCCATGGCTCTGCCTGTTCACATTTGCGTTTCCATTGAAACGCATGTGATGGGTCACAAGCATCTGGTGTTCTGCATTATGTACATGAAAAGCCACCGCTCTGCGTGATATTACACTTATTTTATGCTTATATGCCAGAAAACTGGAGCAGAAGCACTGATAAATCTCCCCCAAATTGTTTTTGCATATGAAATGAGCAGGAGTTACTGCATGTCCCACAACTGTCTTGTGGTAATGAACGCTGAATGGAGGTGGTCAGGCAGGAAGGAATAGCACATGTCTGGCCACTGCTGGAAGAGTGTGGCTACATTTATGGGAAATTATCTTTACATACTGTATATACTCCTTTATAAGCCAAGTTTTTCAGCACAAGTTTTTTATGCACAAGTCAAGTAAAAAATAAAAAAACTTAATACTCACCCTTCGGTGTCCCGATCTTAAGGGCGAGGCTCCCGATCTTCGGCGCGGGTCCCACACACCGCCGCATCATAGTGTGTGCCCACTGGCAGATCGCATGCATGCGACTCTGCCGGCAAAAGAAGAAAGAAGAGAAAAGAGAGAAAAGGATCCGCTGAGACCCGCGCCGAAGGTCGGGACCCACGCCAACAATCCGGACACCGGAGGGTGAGTATTAACTTTTTTTTTTTGCCAGGGGGCTGGCTGTATACTACATGGGGGCTGGCTGTATACTACATTGGGGCTGGCTGTATATTACATGGGGGCTGGCTGTATACTACTTGGGGCTCGCTGTATACTACAGGGGGCTCGCTGTATACTACAGGGGTCTGGCTGACTGTATTCTACATGGGGACTGGCTAGCTGTAAACCACACCCTCAGCTTATACTCGAGTCAATATGTTTTCCCAGTTTTTGGTGGTACAATTAGGGGTCTCGGCTTATACTCGACTATGCATGTTGTTTTTTAAACAACATGCAATTAATTAATGAATTAAATTTAATGAGAATGCCCAGGTGAGAATACCCTTTCAAGTGGTAGTTATTTATTCATACATTTCTAATCGGAGACCTCTGAAAGTAAAGGTGCCCCTGTTTTAAGGGAATTTAAATATTCACTGTATGTGACATGTCACAAGAAACCAAAGGTTATTTTGAAGACTAAGAAAAAGGAACAAAAGTCTGATGTGCCTATTTATTATCTAATGGACCTGTCATGGTAATACGCCAACAAGCATTGGTCCAAAAACTGATAACTTTATGCATATACTGTAACTGTAGACAAAGAGAAAACAAATCATGGAAATGGGCAAAGCATTACTCACCTGGCAGACACATGAAGTGCAGGACCCGACAGAAAACGTCTCCTTGTTATTGTAAGTCCTCCCCTCATAAGAGCACGCTGCAACAGGATATGTAAAGGGAAACCTGATATGTTATGTGAAAGTCCACATGCTGGGCATCATTACTACCATATACATAGACTGCACTTACATAATCTGGATGTGGTTATTATGAGTCTTAACATGATTGAACTGTAAAACATCCCAAGTTCTAATTTGTACAATGTCAACAATATATTAATATAAAACAATTATAAATATTAATATATATACAATCTTGTTTTATTGCAAATACCAGTGTACTCTATAAGACTGCAGTACACACATGCAGCAATGCAAGCCCTGTGAACCCCATAACAGTTTATGTAGTTTATGTTGTTTGGTTTTACAGTACTACTCCATTTAAATAAATGGAGGTCAGCTGCAGTAACACAAAATCCTGTTTACATATAAAACAAAGTTTACAAAAAGCAACCATAACTGTCTAATCTAGTTTAACTGTTTCCAATGCTAGAGATCTTTGTCACCGTGCTAGTTAGAGATGGAATCTGTGGGTGTTTTACAGGTCATGAGAGACCTCCACATCACAGCTTTCTCAGGCGTAGAGTGCAACATATACATACAAGTGATTCTTGATAAGTTAGAATATCAGCAAAAAGTTCTTCTTTTCAGTAATTTAATTCAATAATATTATACAGAGCCATCGCAGTGAACATTTCCAAATGTTTATTTATGTTCATGATTATCGCTTACAGCCAAGGAAAACCTAAAAGTCATTGTCTCAGAAAATTAGAATAATTAACCCAAAACACCCGCAAAGGCTTCCTAAGCATTTTAAAAGGTCATTGGCAACACAGTCATGGGGAAGACAGCTGACTTGACAGATGTCCAGATGGCAGTCATTGACACACTCAACAAAGAGGGTATCTGCAAGCTACTGGCAGATAAGTTGTCCAGGGGGAGGGGGGGGGGCAGGCACATATATGTGAGAACAGATATGTAGCAGTGACAGTGTGTAATAGGCATCGCATGCATCTCATTATCTCTCATCTGTCTCATCTCTATGTGTCAGATATTAGTACAATGTTCAGAAGCCAGATGAAAGTGTATATAAACCTGTACCCTGATAATCTAACCACATTTTACACTGACCAGCCTAGGGAGTGATAGAAGCTAATACAACAATTTAACTGTAAAATTGTAAAGGGTTAAAAATTATCTTTATTGTGTAAACATCACTAGGGGGTTGAGATTTGAGAATTTTCTTTCGTAGGACACCGCTTTTAAAGAGTTTTCCAGGTATAATATATTTCCAATTTAGCCATCCTTGTAAATCAACAGTTTTTTGTACAATAAATATAATACTATACTATGTACTTTACTGTGTAAAACTATCCTACAGTATAACTCACAAGTATTTATAAATGTGCCATGGGGTCCTATAACCATGCAAACCACAATGCCCCTATTACAATGACAGATGCGGTGGAAGCCACAGGGCTCCAGTCACACACTCTGACCCTGGTAACAACCAGAGAAGATGAATTTGTTTCAATGGACATTGTACACTGAATATGTAGGAGAATCGAACATCACGGAGCATCACAACCAATAAGTAAAATAAATTATATGTTGAATTCTTCTCTTTCTACTAATGTTTCACAAAAGCTGTGTGGTTCACTAACATGATCTTTGCTCTGGACTCATACATATATTGTAGAAATTCTCGCGAAGGGGCACATATTAAATCAGAGGTAACCAGAGAAACCAGGAGACACCAGTAACTATGTGATCAATCGGTCAAAGGACCGTTTTGGTTCCGGCTGCTCATATATTCTTTTATTCATGGTCACAAATGTGACAGCTTGAAGCCTAAATGTATTTCATGTGCAACAAAGAAATCATAACAAGTAAATTTAAATTAGCAAAAAATAAAAAAAAACACCATCACATCCGGTTTGCGTAATTCTGTAAATTTACATGGTTAAAGCCTTGTGTTTCCCTTTTATTTTCTTTTTCTATGTATTTTCTAAATCATTGCATGAAGTTGCAGTTAGGCTAATTTCACTTCTCATTTATGCCCTTGATTGTAAATATACAACTGGACGCATACTTATAACAGAGGGCAGCAGCGTATCCCACTGTATGCTTATATAATAGGATACATCCTCCTGTTCAGCTTCTCTTCTTATGTAAACCAGAGGAGGAGCAAACATTGGCAACAGGAAGTGATATGCTGCTGGCAATGTTCCCATATAACAGTGATGGCAAACGTTTTAGACACCGAGTGCCGAAACTACAAGCAAAACCCACTTATTAATCACAAAGTGCCAACATGGCAATTTAAGCAGTAACTTCTTGCTCCCTTCTCTGTCATAGCTTTCAATCATATCAGTATCCCGGGAACACCAATATGGTAGAAAAAAGGAGTGATAAATTCAGGTTCCCCCCAAATAGGAAGATTTCTTGGACCTGAAGTCCGTGTTAGTTACATTGACACATCCAGATCTGCCCACACCTTCCCATTCCTCTTGAATCCATTAAGATACCTTGCGTACTCTTTGGTGTTAGCCTGGGTGCCCACATTTACTGGAGACCGAGGATGTAGGCTATACCGTGGCATCTGTCTCGCATTGGCTATTATAGCCTCCACTTAGAGCATACATTGCTCTTCAGAAGGAAGCAGGATGAAATAGTTCGGTCTACGACTCTACTTCATTTTTTGTTTCCTGTTCAATGGGACATATACTGTGCAGATGGAGGCAAAAACTAAGCCTCTATCTGCCAGTATAGGGGCAATCCCCAACATACAGCCAGGAATTGTACCTATTTCTCCCATAAGCCATCCGCATTCCAAATTGGTGTGAAGGAGTGTGAAGGGAGTTGCAGCCAGTGGCTGAGTGGGCAGGCACAGGACGTTCCTGCCCCATGACTGCACACTGCCTATAGCCAAAACCTCATAATACAACTGTCCTGTGCCGGGAGAACAGGGACAAAATCATACCCCATCGCCCTTAGAGCCAACATGTGATAAATGTGCCTCATTGTCTTATGCACTTCAATAGTGATCGGAATTTGCTAGGAAGTTCTTTATCTAACCTCTATATTGGTTATCATATGTTTAGAAAAGCTACAGGACCACGCAGTTGTATTTCAAAAGAAAACTTTATGAGAAAGAGATGATAATTAATCTTAATAATCCTTATTTATATAGCACCATCATATTCCGTAGCGCTTTACAAGTCATAAGAGACATATACAAATATAATACTACACTACAAAGTACAAACAGTCATATGGAACAATAGGAGTGAAGGCACTTACTCAGACACTGAGGCCAGTCTGTACGTAGTGAGCATTTCACTGAACCTTCAGTGCACACGCAGATGTTACACAAGTCTTTCTTCCAGGTTTCACTGTCCTGATACTCTTTTCCTTCCCACAGACATGTGGGTCGGCGACATTCACAGCTCTCCAGAGCTTTCACCCTGGCCTGAAGATCAGCATTCTGTGGGTGAAATGGTGATGTCAGTTTTACACCCACCTCCATGCTGTAAAATAACTCCATCTCAAGTGAAGTCAAGACCTAATGTCAAACAATCTGAACTATAGAATGTTTCTTTCTATATATAGAAATCCGATTTAACGCATCATATCACATTGAGCTGTAATGGATTTCATGTGTCTGGCACCAGTGCCGTTAAGCCTGAGAATAAACAATTATCTAAATCTTGGACACAATCCGTAGGGAGCACCTTATCAGCTCAGGGCTTTTAGCCACTGACAAAAAGTGATCCAGGGAAAGAACACGAGTTCAAGGAAAGATATCTACTCAATTTAGTTTACTGGGATTTCCCAAAGGGCAACTTGTAAATTATATCCTATGTAAAAAATGTCAGAGTCAATTCCAAACATGTTTAAAAGAGTGCAGTAAACCAGTGGCGTGCAGAACTCGTAAAGCGCACGGTTTGAAACCACACCGTCCAGATTTCTATAGACTGACAGCTAGCATTGTACTATACAGAGGGTGTGACATGCTCTGGTATAACAGCACAGTAAAATATTTGGATATTTCTTTATAGAATATAAATGATTCCAAATGTAGGATTAAAATGATATTGTTTTATGAGGATTTTTTTCTACCTGAGCAGGAAACCCATAGACAAATACCAGTTGGTGGGTCGAGGGCAGGAATGCCCTGATTTGTGGTGACCTTCTGCCCACTGCAAATAGCTAATTCGTTCCAGTATAAACTCAGGTATCCACACATGTTCTGTTACTAATTCTCAACTAACAGATCTTTTCCGTGACATTGAAAGGTCTGAAGGGAAAAATGAGCCAAATACAACCACTGCCCTCCCTACTTTTGCGAATGTAAAATTTTTTGATTTTTTTTTAAGGAAGGTATGACAAAATCAATAAAATAAAGAAACGTCTGGAAACACAACTTACAATTACAATGACAATTTGACTGAACTCACTTGAACTTTCACCATGTCGAGCATATTACTTAAACCCTGAACAACTTCCTCCAACCTTCGCATCCTTTCTTCCTGAGAAAGAAAAGTTGAGGAAACTTCACTTTGCTGCTGCTGATAATGTCGTGTATCAGATAGTTCTGGAGCCCGCGGCTGCCTCTGTGCATCTTCATCATCCATGTGTCGCTCCTCAGACAAAGCGTGAGAAAGAGGGAGAGAATCTGGGGGAAAAGAGTGGTCTTTAATCACAAGGAGATATAACCATGTAACAGGTGTACATGTATCAGTTTAGAGGAATCATCTTTACTACATCTGTCCACTTCAGCTCTTTTACAACTGTCCGTGGTGGACTGATGAAGCAGAGCTGAGGCAGACGGACCTGAGTGAAGTTGGCCCCCCCACCTTGTTCAAATCAAACAAAATTGGTGTCAAACGTTTGTGCTACGTTTGTGCTGGTTTGTGCAGAAGAAATTTTCGTTTGTGCCGCTATCGTTTTTAAGATTTTAATGAAAGTTTCCAGAGGTCATCAGAGGTCAACCAGCCCCCCCACGTTGCCCAAATCAAACAAAACTGGGACCGAACTATTCTGCTACGTTTGTGCTGGTTTGTGCTGCTCAAATTTTTGTTTGTGCTGCTTTTGTTTTGAATATATGAACGAAAAATGAAAGTTCAAAAGTTCAGCCAGCCCCCCCACATTAACCGAATCAAACAAAACTGGTGTCAAACGTTAGTGCTAAGTTTGTACTGGTTTGTGCAGCAAAAATTTTTGTTTGTGCCGCTATCATTTTTAATATATTCATACTTTTTTGCAGAGGTCATCAGAGTTCATTTCTTCCAAAGTACAATGTGTTTGCTAGCTCCCCCTGGTGATTAAACCAGGGAAGTGTCACTAAGTTTGTTTTTTACCAGTTCATCCTAAACACCTCAAACACCTGAACATACCTTAAAAATTATAGCAGCACAAACAAAAATTTTTACAGCACAAACCAGCACAAACGTAGCACTAACGTTTGACACCAGTTTTGTTTGATTCCGTTAATGTGGGGGGGCTGCTTGAACTTTTGAACTTTCATTTTTTGTTCATATATTCAAAACAATAGCAGCACAAACAAAAATTTGCGCAGCACAAACCAGCACAAACGTAGCAGAATTGTTCGGCACCAGTTTTGTTTGATTTGGGCAATGTGGGGGGGCTGGTTGACCTCTGATGACCTCTGGAAACTTTCATTAAAATCTCAAAAACGATAGCGGCACAAACAAAAATTTCTGCTGCACAAACCAGCACAAACGTAGCACAAACGTTTGACACCAATTTTGTTTGATTTGAACAAGGTGGGGGGGCCAACTTCACTCAGGTGGCAGAGGGATGTTTGGAGCTGAGGTGGACATATTTAGCAAGTGGACAGCTACAGCCTTAGCTCTTCTACATCTGTCCACAGTAGACACGCGTAACAGAGCTGAGGGGGGCAGATCCAGCAGTGTTTAGGAAGACAGAGGTAGCAAAGCTGAAGTGTCCACGTCCTCAGCCCTGCTCTCAACTTTAGCCTGCTACATCTATCTACCGATTTCAGGGGCACATGGTCCCTCATACCCTTTTTTTGGAGTCAGTTTCTAACCGTTTGTGCAGACACATGCACATTAGGGGCCTGCTGGAGGTCATTTTGAAGGGCAGTGCTTCTCTTTATACGGCCCCCTTCACGTCTACCGGTGTACTGGCCTGTCTCCTGGTAGTGCATCCGGCCTCTGGACACTACGCTGACACAACAAACCTTCTGGCCACAGCTCACATTGATTTGCCATCCTTGATGAGCTGCACTTGTAGGGTGGTAGAGTCCGTCTCATGCTACCTCGATTGTGAAAGCACCACCAACATTCAAAATTGACCAAAACATCAACCAGAAAGCATAGGTACCGAGAAGTCGTCTGTGGTCCCTAACTGCAGAACCCCTCCTTTTTTTATGTGTGTCTTGGTAATTGCCTGTGAAATTGATTGTCAATCAGTGATGCTTCCTAAGTGGAAAGTTTTCTTTTACAGAAGTTTGATTCACTTGGAGTTGTATTGTGTTGTTTAAGTGTTCCCTCTTTATTTTTGATTTTAACAATACAGATTACAAGGTAACAATGTTAATTAATAAGTGTTAACACTAACAGACATCTCAAAGCCAATTCCCACCTATGCATGGTGGGCATATGCTACACCAGAGCTCGCGTTACCTTGGGGGGAGGGAGTTGGGGTAGAGAAGGGAGTGGGAAAGGAATGGAAAGGGCGGGGAAAAGGGAAAATGAGATAAGAAAAGGGAGGGTATGTCTATGGGATTCCTGAAACTGGAATATTTAGACCACAGTAATTTGTGGAGATTTGTGAAGAGCTTATTGTTGTCAAGCAGTGATAAGAGCCTTGCGCAGAGGCCTGACGTGAGGTCTGAACCATTTGCTATTAATTCTTGGGTTTAAATATACAGGAGTTGGTGAGGGTACCATTGCTGTAGCTGTAATTAGAGTGGTAGAGCCTGGGTGGGTAGGAAGTTTGACTTAGTTGTGTATTCAAGCCATCTAGCTTGGTGTCATCCTCTGAAACTACCCAAGGGGCCTTCATAACAACGAATCTTTGATGGGACCTCGATTCACAGCTAGCTAGTTCCTCCATCCTATATGTGGAGTTAATACAGTCATACCAATCATTAATACTTGGTGGGTTTTGTTGCAGCTATTTAGTGGGAATGGTTAGTTTATCTGCTTGAATAAGCGTTGTGACTAGCTTATGTTTGCCAGGTTTCCAAGTCTGATGTGGGAGCCCCCTTTATTTTTTTGAGCAGTGTATGTTGCTTTATATGCTGTGAATATGCTTTTGATATACATGAAGTGATATATTGGAAAAGAACACTTATCATCAAGTAAGAGCCATTTACATTGGGCAATGGACATTTTCCCAGGAATGTTAATTCCTGGTCATTGACTGCTTATTGGCTGCTTTCATATGCAGAAACCATTACAGCTGTATAGAGATGAAGGATCATGTATCTCTATACAGTTAGAATTTATCAGCACACACTGACCTGTGTACAAGGGGTCATGCTGCCCAACAAACAATGAGCTTAGGGGCTGTATAAAAGATGCAATCCCATCACAAATTAGGTTTAGCCAGCTCACCACACCTTTATATGGAGCAGTTATCAAGCCGTTATCAACAACTATGTCAGTATGACATATAGGGATGACAGTAGGAATGCCAATTCCCAATAATTAGGGCAATCAGTCTGTGTAATAGGGCTTTTAGAAAGGATGGCTTTATATGCCACAATAATGTATACAATTATGGTGGATTGAATTAGAAAATAGTAACAAGGCTGTGGTTAATCTGATTGTAATGAAGCGGAACCTCAATAATATCATTCCAAATTGCAGATTAAACTATATCACAGTCTTGGGGTGGTTTCATGCTAGAGTGTGTACTGCTTGCCCGTTGTGCATCCATTTAGTCTCTGTGTTGCTATCCCCGTGTCCGAAAAAAACCTTAAGGTTTAACATGGGTTTGAAAACATAATACCTGGTTTCCCAGCCTCATCACTGAAAAAAACGGACATGTCATGATAGACAACGGACATGCCATAGTAGACTTCTATTGCCTTTCATGATCCACATCAGTGAAAAACATGATGAGTGTGAGTTATCTCTCTACTATTGATTGGGGTGGTACCCTACTCGAGCACCTGCTTCCCCAGTGGAGTGATGTGTATAAGAGATGTTGTGAAAAACAATGGGCTGGATACAAATTTTTTTTCCCACATACCACAAATCAGTGGGGAAAAAAGCCCACGTGAAAACACCCATAGAACACAACCGGGCTTATTTACTTTAAGGGTCCGTGTGTGCACTTTTGGCAGACTTTTCGGGGATTGCACAGGTGTGACAGGTATTTAACAGGGGTCTGCACTGGGATTGAGTCGCACGTGAGCTGATTTTGACGCAGCTGCGCTGGCTTTCATGCAAGATCAATCAGGGGACGTGTTGCCAGGCGATCCGACTGATTTGGACTGAGCGCAGGATTTAACTTTCAAATTGTGTCACATCCAATGCACTTACATGCACCAGGAAGAAGAAGGTGAACTCCAGGGACCTGAGCAGGGAAGCAACACATGCAGGATATCGCGGCAGAGTGCATTATCATCGGACAATGCACTTTCTGTGAACTCCGCGTACGGGTAAGTAAATGTGCCTCAATAGCTCGGTAAGGCATCCGTGAAAATCACTGAGCCACAGATGTGAAAACAAAAACCAGTGTGAAAGAGCACCTATGAATGAGTTGGTGGGATGAAATCTACACATGTGGATTTATAAAGTGTAGTAAAATGTCCACAGCAAGGCTCCCTGGCAGGACCATTTAGTGACTTTTATAGCCACTAGTTATCATACAAGATTTGCTGAATATTTTACATGCTGTACTATAATGCCCATGACTACACAAATTAAGTCACATCAGCACAGCACATAGCAACGTATCTAGATACTGTACATTATAACACTGTGCTGCCACTATGAATGAACGCTATGTTGTGCACAATTGTGTCCTGTTTATAGAAATCTGTATTTGTGTCTGTATGTGGAAAGATTAGTCGATAATACATTTCTACCCCTGTAGGAGGCTCCGCATCATTATGAAGAATAAGCAGGCTCCTCACACACCCTGTGACCTCACTCAAGTCACCAATAGGGCTGACACCTCCAGCGGGACAATACTCTGTATTCCAAGCTAAAGGGGAACAGCCCAAAAACTTGAAAGATCCTTCCTTCTAGAAAATCAGAATAGTTATACCCAGCATTCATTTTGTACATATGATATAATATATTATGGAATGATAACTTATTAAAGGCACACTATGCCGTCCTCTTACAGACCTCATAAACAGTTCTCATCTGGCATTTCGACAGTCCATAGGATGGGATTTTCCTTTATTTGTTAGGTTTTATTTCCGAGTCTTATATTTATATAAAAACAAAAGCAAAGCATATAACATCAGCCCCCATGTAAGGTATGAATATTGACTGTCAATATTGTGCACCGCATTGTATTGTGACCCACATTGTGACAGAAACATCCTGAAGTAATGAATAGAGATTGTCTAATGAAAGGTACGGGGGATGGGGGGACGAGGAGGAATTCTGATTGATGTGGGAAGTAGGCAGGGCAGAAGTGCCGGTCTTGTTGGCAAAGATGAAGGAGCCTCTAAAGCTTTTTAATTGAAGTAATGAGGCGTAACTAGAAAGGCTTCACTAGATTATGAAGGAAAGGCATTTGGTGACAATACTTTGGCCATCTAAACAAACATTTTAAGTTATACTGTTATCCAGCTAACAGAATAAATTGGAATGCAAGCACAATTCACACATGTAACCCACAGGGATCTAAATAAAAATGTGTACCCTCAAGGGTCTTATTGTTGCAATACTCCAGAATTTGCAAGACCAGCACCACTGTTTACTGTAATATACTGTAATTACAATGGTGCTTGATTGAAAGGCAAGGGGGGCTTTCAGAAGGGAACCAATCAGTAGCCGTTATGCTGCTAGGGTTAAGGACCTGAACCTCATTAGCATCCACTGATCTATTGATATTCTTATACTTGTTATTACATAGTTATGTCATTAATATGGTTGAAAAAAGATATATGTCCATCAAATTCAACCAAGGAAAGAATGAGATAGGATGAGAAAAGGATTTAAGGGAAACAGTTCTATATTATAACATAACATTATTATTATTGTTGTTATTACTGTTACTGTGTAGCTTTTTCTATGGTATCTATTGAAGAAACAGTTAGAATAGTGGAATGTCTTTCCCATCTCCATTTTGTAAAAGTAAAAAGTGCGGAGATCTCATTAAATCAACTGTTTTGAAGAGTTTATGGTACGTTGTGTCTAAGATCTCTGTAAAACAATGGAGACTCAGCACTTAAAACAGATGGGTTATGGGTTTACAACTGATTTATTTTATTAACTGGCTGCTGGTTTAGGGGCCACAATCCTGTTGAAAGTATTCCTTGTCTAATCATTTCAATTATACTTCTGATCCAAACTTCAAATACATACTAGCAGTAGCTCCCGGTGTTGCTCGGGATAGTAAATAATTGCTCTTAGCTATAACAAAATAGAATGGGTTAACAAAAAGTATTTTATATGTATCTATAGACAGTTTCAGACTGTCTCTGACTGTCTCTGTCATTGACCGTCCCTTTTTTACAAACTGTCTCTGACAGTCTCTTTCAACTACCATAGCAGCAGACAATGGCTTTTGTATATGGTGGGTAATAAATTGGTTTTGGAAAGTGCAGGGTAAAAATTTCAGAGACAGAGACAGTCACTGAAATGAGAGTGCATCAGACCAACAGTCACTGGAATGAGAGTGCCCGAGATAGGCAGTCGCTGGAATGGGAGTGCCCAAGACAGGCAGAGACAGTCACTGGAATGGGAGTGCCTGAGACAGGCAGAGACAGTCGCTGGAATGGGAGTGCCTGAGACAGACAGAGACAGTCGCTGGAATGGGAGTGCCCGAGACAGGCAGAGACAATGGCTGGAATGGGAGTGCCCGAGACAGGCAGAGACAGTCGCTGGAATGGGAGTGCCCGCCACAGGCAGAGACAGTCTGAGACAGTGTATAGATACATATAAAATATTTTTATTAACCCATTCTATTTTGTTACAGCTAAGAGCAGTTATTTACTATCCCCGGCAACGACAGCTAGTATGTAAATAATCTGTCTAAAAAATGTTATTACTCACCAGAACGGTTCTCACAATGCCAAGGTCTTCTAGAGAATCCAGTTGGGGAGATTTCAGCTGTCTGCCAATAGCCCTGGGTAATCAATAGATATACAGTGTCACATATATTTTATGATTTTCCACTCATAATGGAGTACTGTCTATATTTCATCTAAAACGATTTTATTTTCTTGGGTTTTTAGTGTTTCAGATATAAGGCATAAAATTGTGGCAGCAACCACCATAGGGATCTATGACAATCCTTCCTTGCGTGTGCTGTGCAAGTTGAGTTTTTGTCATAGGAATACATTTGAATATTTGTTTAGACCTATATTTATGTTTATATAGATCAACTATATAAAGATCCAGACAGTATGCTTGTTACACTGGTAAACATTGCCACAGCTTAGGAAGAGTAAGGCACTAGAATATAGAAGTAAAGATGCTTTAGCCCAGGACCTGATAACTCAACAGCGGATTTAACGTATATACCTGAGTATAAGCTGAGTTTTTCCAGCACTGGGGGGCACTAGCTGGCTATATACATTTATTCACTATATTTCCCCTTTCCAGGTATCTTAATAATTATTGGGTTAAAGGCATAGAAAATGGGACTGGGTTAAAGGGATCTATCTATGGTAGCAGTAGTTCTGACCAGATTCAAATTATCCTTTTCTTTGTATCTATTGTGATTTAAAAAAAATGTGTTTGCGTGGTATTAAGATGAACCATAGCTTAAAGGAAATGTACCAAAAGTAAGCATGATGAACCAGGGACACTTAGGCCCCTTTCACACTTGCATTTTTCACGTGCATATTCTGCGCGTGCTTTTGACGCGCAGAACTTGCATTGCACTCTAACCCATTGTAACCAATGGGTCTTTTCAGACTTGCATTTTTTTTTCACGCACACACGCACGTTTTTTTTAACACGCGTTTAAATCTCGGCATGCTCTACTTTTGCAAGTCACGCGCAAGAAAAACGCACCATACAAGTCTATGGACACGCATGAAAAACGCATTGCACTCTGAGACACTTGCAAGTGCAATGCAAGTGCTATGCATTTTTCACGCATCAATTGCCATAGAAAAGATAGAGCTCAGTCATGAGTCCATTTTACGCGCATTTTCTGCGCGTGAAAAACGCATTGAAATTGCATTGAAAACGTGCGTGAAAAACTGAGACACTGAACAAACTGACTGAAAACTGATTGAACTCTGATGCAAAATGTGCGTTTTTCACTGACCAAATTCTGATCGCACCCTGATCAAACTCTGACGTGATCTGCAACGCAAGTGTGGAAGGGGCCTTACTCGCTATGACTGTGGTGATCTTTTTATATTATTTATCCATAGCTTCCTTCTAAAATTAACTTTTATAATTAATCTATGTTTCAATGAGTCTGAATGACTGGGGTGTGTCACTGTAGCTTCACAGGCTTTTACAATGAGCAGAGCATGTTTCCCCTCCCCATTAACTTCTTGCTGCGGCTATATTACACAGGCAGAGTTAGTAGGGAGAGCAGAGGTTTGGATGAAACCTGTTCTGCTCATTTTAACAGCCTGTTAATCTGCAGCACTAATAAGCTCTGGAAATGGCCCCAGACCATGTCAGACTCATTAGCATAATTGTAAAAGTTTATTTTAAAAGGAAGGAGGCCATGGATAACAGATATCAGAAGATTAACACAGTCACGGTGCATGAATAATATTATAAGTACTGTAAGTGTCCCTGGTTTATAATGTTTGATTTTGATGGTAGATTTTCCTTAAATCAAACCTCACATCACATGCAAATATCTAGCAAAATCAGGGTGACAAAAAACAAGGGTCAAGAGGAATACATCAACGTTTGGAGGACCAGCATAGACACATGCTTTTAGCCATATACCAAAGTCTACAGACAGATCAACGACCAGCCCTATACCTTAAGAAACTACTGAACTCTGGAGACTGACAGATACTGAACTATAGACTACCCTAGAACGCCTATAGAGTACCCACAGCCTGGCCATCAAGTCAGGGTGGCACACAGAGACATATGTGCCCATTGAGAGCAGACTATGCAACACTGCGACCAGGAAGTAACCAGTGATGAGGCCCTCTACCTGCTGTGTCGCCACAAAAACTAAGCAGGGAGGGAGAATGACTTCAGAAGACTCTTAGGTCTCCATCCACACTTTAGCCCCAAGGGGAGAGACCTGCTAGAAAAAAACCTGAAGAAGAGTCAATCACAACCATAGTGGCAAAATATCTCAATGGTAATTTGTATTTGATATTGCCAGTAAAACTTCTCTGAATTTAATTAAAATGAACTTTCATGCATATTTTTATCTGATCTGTATATGCTGAGAAGAAGATGGAGGTAGTTCTGATGGCTATCATCATCTCCATATTACAGCAGAATGAACTGCATTTTCAAAGTGACAGATTCTCTTTAAGTTACCTAAATATTACTGTTGGCCACAATAAACAGATATACTGTAGAAAGCTTAAATCAGGGGAATAAGGGTGACAGCACAGAACTGATGATGTTGGTGAAACCCAACTCCTTTGGCAGGGCTTGCTGACAATTTAATGTGTATGGCAGTGTCTCCTCCAATGACAGCGTGTGATAGATTTCACCATGCCTGATCCTTTCGTTCTCAAGGAAGACAAGCTGCTCAGTGAGATGTCTGGCATTGACCTACACCACTCTATACCAAGTACACATGTATTCCTAAACTGTTTGAGCTACTGTGACATCTCTCGAAGTGTCATATGGTAATGGTTAAGCTCTCTTTTTCTTCAACATCTGTCATTGGGTGCAATCAGGAGGGAGGGCCAATACAAACGAAATTGTCATTCGTTTATACAATGAAACTACCCTAAACGTGTTCACATGTCACAGTGGGGAAATATCTTATGTTTATCTTCTACAGTCCTCCTCTCAAAACTGTGTTATGTTGAGCTGTGATTTCGACAGTATGATTTAAAGAAAGTAATCTATGCCATCTTTTTCCTAGTGAATAATAGCACACACAACCCTTTTCTACTGAGAATGTGTTCCTACAAATAAGTAACTGATCTCCCTATAAAATGCCATAACTGTGCCTGACAAATATACCCCAAAAATGCTTGTCATCAGGCTAATTACAGCACTGGCTAACATGACATGACATTAAAGTATATAAACTCAATTAGTTATCACACAAAAATGGGCAATTCCCTGTATCCACTAACACTATAGACCAGTGGGGGAGAACCTATGGCACGGGTTCCAGAGGCAGCACTCGGAGCCCTCTGTCTGGACATCCAGGCCATCACCAAGGAGGATTCAAGTTATCTACTTATACTCCCAGGCAGCCCAGGACTTGTCATGCTCAATGTTATTATAAAGCAACAGCGCTGCATGGGACTACAGGAGGGGTGGGAAGGAGTGGACAGATCAGAATCAGGCAAAATACTTCTTCCTGTTCTGGGGAACATTCTATCTACAGTATTGGTGTCCTCAGAACACTGATACAAGTGAAAGTTACAACAGAGCGGGGAGCAATAAGTTAGGGAATAAATTGCCATGTTGGGTTGTAGTTTGGGCACTTGGTCTCTAAAAGGTTCACCATCACTGCTATAGAGTGTGATTTATGGGTTAAGACAGTCATGTAAACTATTTCTTTATAATGCGATAATGGTCAAAGAAAATTGGAGAAGTATTATACTAACCAAAAATTTGCTCTCCTTATTTCCTGGGGTGCTTGCAAAGCTGATCTGAAGATCTAGTGGAAGAATAAGGCTAAGTAATTCCTCATCACCTTCTTTACCAAATACTACAGGTTCTTCACAATCCAGAAAAAGGGTGACTTTATGAATGTCAATATTGAGTGCAATTCTTGCCCATTTGGAGCCAGAAAACGGTGATCCACCTGGAAGCAACAAGGAAGCTGGTTCCATAGTCTGTGGGGTCCGATACTCCAAACGTAATTGGTCTGACTGGGTGTCAGAGACAAGGCGCAGAAGTGGTTGGCCATCCCTCTTCATGGCTGCTGGAGACAAAAGGGCCAGTAATGTTCCTTGGTTGTTTTTAGCCTGTTTAGCTACAAAATGTAAGCCAATGGATCCTTGTGTACTGGAGAGTAGATAAACAGAGTAATCCCATGGTAAAGTTAAATGGGGAACACGTGGTCTGAATTTCCAAGCTGGAGAGCCAGGGTCACGCCCTTTTCCCTTGGTAACTCCCTTAATCGATCGCGTAATGTTCAGAGCTTCCAGCAGATCGATAACTGAATTAAATAAGAAAAAATAAAAAATGAAAAGCAAATTAGATGAATGGTAATGACTTATATACTGTACTTATACTATATGTTTAGGGATAGATGTTACTGGTTAACTTAACTACATCTGTAGATAAAGCAATGGCCTTCTCAAAAGCATGCACATTATCCAATGACCTCATTTATCTCTCTAGTCATAGTGGAACAAAGAAGAATATAATTGTTATGATAAGAAAATGATAGATGGCATCAAAATGTACAACATGTACATGCATCAAAACTCTTGGAAGGAATAATGACAGATTCTTTTTATTTATTTAAAACTAATCCTAGAACAGAAAACCCATAAAATGTGCTGCAAGCGAAGGTTAGCAATAAATTATTGTATGACTGTTTATTACATAAAAAAGCTTCAAGTACCTTTATACCCTACATACAAAGCTTACTATAGACCAGTGATGGCGAACCTTTTAGAGAGCAAGTGCCCAAACTACAACAAAAATTCACTTATTTATTTTGTGCCAACATAGCAATTTACATAACAACTTATTGCTTACTGCTTTGTCAAATCTTTCAATCGCATTGGCGTCCTGAAGACCTCAATACAGCAGAAAGAGGAGAAATTAAGATTATTTTTGTAGCTTCCCTCCAGGGTCCACTGTACAGGAAGAATTGCAGGGCCCATGGCAGGAGCTCAAATTATAATCCAGCCCTGTCCACGTCTTCTCAGTCGCAGGCAGCCAAAGATGTGTTGCTTTAAAATAGTAGTTAGTGCACAATGTCCTTTATGGCCTTGGACTGCAGAAGGAGGCTATGGGTCCTTTCATATAAACTCTTTGCTGAGAGTGCCTGGAGACCTGGGTGCCCACAGAGAGGACTCTGAGTGCCACCTCTGGCACCCGTGCCATAGGTTCGCCACCACTGCTATAGACTGTAGACTATTTATACAATATATGTAAACATATAATCAGGATTGCTCTGTCCATATTCCGCATTAAAAGGTGAGCAACCTTTACATTTATACCAGCATTTGAAGCAGGTTTGAATTGTGTGCAGACTACCTATATGGAATGACTCAATAGATACAACATACTCTATGACAAGTGTTATTAAAAGAAGTTATATAAGTACAAACAGTTCCTAGACTACGGAAAAGATGGTTTGTTCTTAAGTCGAATTTGTAGGTAAGTCAGAACAGTTATATTTTGTAGGTGTAACTCCAGATAAAATTGAGTTAGTCCCTGTGACATTTGGATTTTCAACATTCTGGGTTGTTGTGGGAACAATACAGATTTTTGGCAGCTACCTTATAGGTGTTCTTTGCAGCCTTGGGCTACAGCTCAGTAAATTAGCAGCCTCCAAGGAGCTTCACCAGAGGTCACAGTGGGCAGAGAGGTCTGTTTGTAGCTAAGGGTCGTCTGTAAGTCAGTTGTTCTTAAGTCAGGACACTGTAAACAATGGGGAAGATTTACTTACCCGGTCCATTCGCGATCCAGCGGATCGTTCTCTGCAGTGGATTCGGGTCTTCCGGCGATTCACAAAGGCAGTTCCTCCGACGTCCACCAGATGTCGCTGCTGCGCTAAAGTTCCCCCGAGGTCCGCCGGAATACACCGTCCTATACCTGGTGGAGGTAAGCGTGTGTCCCGCGACACTTATTTTTTTTTTAAATGCGCCGGTTTCTCCCAATCCGTGGGGTTATTGTTCGGCCACGCCCCCCGATTTCCGTCGCGTCCATGCCGGCGCCGATGCGCCACAATCCGATCTTGTTCGCCAAAAACTCGGGCCAATACATGGAAATTCGGCGCACATCAGAAATATTCGGGTAACACGTCGGGAAACCGCGAATCGGGCCCTTAGTAAATGACCCCCAATATGTCACTTACTGGCCCCAGTTGTTACATTAATGTGTGTAGAGGTTGCTGCCGAAGTCAGTGATTGAATGTCATGTCACATGATATCTACAGCATTGCAGCTGCATCTCTGTGACCCAGGTGGCCAGTTCTTGAATGGAAGATTGGATACAGTATAGAGCTCAAAACACAACAGGAAAAACCGCAACAAAAACTCTTGTTTTAGGAGGAGTAATGAAAATAGCAGAGCAAAGAAGCCAACTCTTAGTAATGGTTAATATAAAATAATTTCATCATGGCCAACACCTGCTTTATATCAATAAAGTTAAATGCACAAAGTTCTCTGGCAACAACTCGATCGCAGCTGGTCTATAGAATTCGGAGTTGCTGCACAGGTATCTAGTGCTACATCCAATTTTCCCATATTAAAACTTGGTATGGTTTGTCTGCTGTCTATAACACAGCTGTTCCGAATGAGTCAGTACTGTATAGTTTTTGATGGGAAGGGGTTTGGCTTCAATCCCAGATTTTTTAGGTCTCCTGGTAATACCAATATCACATATTTGCTTTTTGTTGGTCTAAATGTGCGACGAAAATTGTGCTAAAAAAAGTGTCGGAAAACTAGAAGAGCACGAAAAGTGTTAGGAGACCAAAGCCATGCCAAATTTGAGAGACAAACTTGCGCAAAACTTTATTTTTGCGGCGAAATCGACAGTAATACATCCAACCCAATGTGTGCTGTCAATGCTTCCTCACTCAAAAACTCATCAAATATATAAATATACACATTCTTTATCAGCATTATCAGAATGCTCCCATTTTCCTACACTTCAGTGAAATTCAGTGTTTGTGTTTCTTTTCATTGGTTTGTACTAAGAGGGAATTTGGGGACAAGCATCAATGAAAAGCTGCAGGATGAAAGAGCTTGCAGTATGTGTAACACACCACTGTTCTGTTCATTTCCCACATCGCTACAATGATCAAAGCATAACAAAAATAGAGGCACTTAGCAGTGTATGTTACTAGCATGTTCCTTCTAGTCTGGTAGTAATTGTTAGCCCACTAATAAGACATTCACTGTAAAGTTTGGGAAAACTCTGAGGAACAGGAAACAATGTTATGCTTCTGTTTCAGCATATCCATATAGAAGGATCCATATCAGGAAAATATGCTAAAACCTTTAGTTTTTTTTACATAAAACCTGAAATCAGTAACGACCATTAACTCACAAAACTTTAATTATAGTTATGTAACATTTATGTAATTAATAATAATTAAATTATCTTAGAGATTAGAGATTTTGGGGGTTATTTATCATACGCCGGAGTTTGTGGCCCACGTTTGATAGCCCCGCCACTGATCTGGCGCAGCCGGATACATGGAGAGGCTCCGACCTCTTGATGCATCCAGCAGCCTGGCATAGAAATAAACACAGCCCCACCGCACCCACCCCCCAGCCGTCCGCACCCCTTTTTTACTCCCCTCCATGCCCCCCTCCCGCGAATGCGGCGGATAGGAAAAATAATGGCAAGTGCTAGCTATAAGCTAACATTTGCAATTATTTCAGGGCTTATTTCACAGGATGGTGCAGAAGCCCTGATAAATATCCCCCTTTTAATATATACAATAAAACTAAAGCAACAGTGGCAACAAGCAGATTCCACAGTATGGGCACTGCTGTTTCAGTCACTGTCTATGAGACTGCCAAAGGTCAGGAAGTAAGAGCTCTCTTTCCGGAGACTTTGCCAATAAAGGCGTCTTACAGGCAACGGGAGACTTATAGTAATTGATGCTCCACTGGGGTATTCTGGGAAATGTGTTTTCCAGCATGTGATAAAGAAAATATTGCTTCTTTAGCAACCTTGTAAGGCAGTCCCTTTACCATCAAGCCTGAGTTTCAAGAAGCCTAATGACATAGAGTGGGATGAGACTGCCAAAGATAGTCAGTCATTCTATCACACAGGAAATCAGGATGCCCTTATTGTGGATAGGGAATGACTTTAAAAATTGGGGCAACACCAATTGTATGGTGTATGCTGCCTCTCCTCTGCACCTGTATGCTGCCTCTCTTCTGCTCCTGTTGCTGCCTCTCCTATGCCCCTCTGTGCAGCCTCTCCACTGCTCCTGTATTCTGCCTCTCCTCTGCCTCTGTGTGCTGCCTCTCCTCTGCCTCTGTGTGCTGCCTCTCCTCTGCCTCTGTGTGCTGCCTCTCCTTTGTTCCTGTATTCTGCCTCTCCTCCAGCCTTTATTCTGCCTCTCTGTTCCTCTTTTCTGCCTCTCCGCATCTCAGTTTCCAGAGTGTATTTCTATGCAACGCACGATTGTATTGCTATACCATGTCATGGACAATGTGAGAGCATGCATTAACTTTATAATAGACACCACCACTATGGCAGCTTGATAATAGTAAATGTAGTTCCAATGTAATGGGAGCATAACTTTATTGATTCTTGAAATCTGTTGGCATTAATGGCAATTGGCAGGTACCAAGAGCATAAATGTTGGCTTATATTGGTCTGCCCAGTCCTGCACTGTTTCTCATTGACCCAGGAAATATATAACCCCATCGTCATTGTTCAGAGTTAAGACCCACAGCAGGCAGATTCAGATTTGTGACTCATAACCCCTTGGAGGTCTACACAACCTCCCAAGAATCACAATGCATATTTTGGGAAACAATGCGCTACATAAGGTAAGTTGATGGTTGAAGACCATTGAATGAACAATTTGTCTGGTGGAAAACTATTGCAATGACACAACCACACACATCCAATCACTGGAAAAAAATAAAGGCAGATGTACATGACAGTGAAAATCAGCCATGTGGCGTCCATTTTCTAAACAATGAGGAAAATCCACTGTAGATTACAAAACTTTTGCACACACTGCACTGGGGTCATCTAAACTATGGGGGGAATTTATCACCATACCTTTATTCTATTTTCTGGCATTGAAGCACAGAAATAATCGCATTGCAAGAAATTGTGATTATTTTTGCGGCTACACCACCTCCATGCAATATGAACGCGGAGGAGCGTGGCCGCTGGGAAGTGGGCCAGAAGTGTGGTGTCTGCCCAATTGATACATCAGGAAGCAACATGGGGGGCATGGCCCTTATCTTACGCTGGCACATGAGCACTGGTGTATGATTAGGTGCCCCCTAAACTTCTATGTTAAGGCTGCCTGTAATTTAAATGTTCAGTTTATTTAGCTGAACATAATTCTTTTAGAAAGCTTAGTATATATTTGCCTTTATTTCTACAAAAAAATAAAGGAAGACATCCCCATATCTGGCTATAATCCATGATCTCATTAAGCTCTGTTCAGGAAACAAAAATTACAATTTTAACAACGTGTGTAAATATTTACAAACAAATTCCTGAATATATTAGTTAATCTCCTATTTAATCCTGTTTACATATTTAAACCAAAATACATCCTGAAAAGTGTTGTAAATCATTTTAGGTCATTTAGCCAGGATAAATCAGCCTATACTCACCATTGTCATCATAGTAATGTAGTGGAAGCTCATGGTCCTGATCACCTGGCACTTGGCTCAGGCAACAAACAGGCATAAAGAAGAGAGGCAGAAAAATAGTCCATTCTGGGGAGAGCATGTTGCAGATTAGTGCATCAGCAGTGCAAACTACATGCCAAATTCAGCAGCTCATTGAGCTTTAAGGAACTCTTCCTTGTGACAATAGGATGTGCCAGCTATTGTACTTAGGAGTTAGGGTCAGTAAGGTGGCTTTAGATAATAGCTGAAGGACATCACTTCTGCAAGGAATACATCACAAAAGAGGACAAAAAGCAGTAAGGATAACGCACACAAAGTACTGCTTTAATACAATAGAGTCACTGGGGTCTCCACAGAAGTGCATGCTGCAATCAGTGCATGCTTAAAGTGCTGGTCCAGTACAAGACTGTAAATATTTAGGTCCAAAATGGGATTATTTTTCAGAATTGGTCAGAATACCTGAAGAGGTGACATGCAGGAAGATGCCTTTGTCTTACTTTAGAGCACAAATTGATGTAAGGACTCCTGAGTTTGGGCACTCCTAAGCAGCTTCACCTGGAGGTTCAAGCAATGAACACAGAGAAGGTGTCCCTCCAATAAGTCAGTCCCTATGCCAAAGGGAACAGTGAGGATTGTCTTTCATAATGATTGGTATTCTATGTGGATGGAATTGTCCTTTCCTGTCCTTGCCAGTGTCAACTCTGCTTCTTTAGCTGCAGCTCCAGTCTGTATGGAGAACCTTCAGATCCTCTGGCAATAAAGAACATTAGCAATAGACTGGTTATTTTTTGTAACTTTGTTCCCTTGTGTGCCTCTTTGTAGCCCACCCCTTTCTCAGATTTTTTTCTACCACTCCCTCCCTCAACACTATTTCCCTATGTCTGTCTTTCTAATCCTTTCCTAGTTCTTCTGTCTCTCCTCCCCCTCCCAGAAGTTTTTTATGTTGCTATCCTATCCCACCCTTCTCAGATGCTCTAAATATCTTGCCCTCCCTCTCATTATCTTAGTATCCCTCTCCTCCAGGTCCCTCCTCTAAAATTCACACCAAATTCCTTTTCAGGTGTCGTTTTAGTAGTAGATATTAGTGTGGGAGAGCATGTGGATGAATGGGAATGCCTGTTTACCCCAGAAAAGGGGATCAGAGGTTCATGCCTAAAACCTTTCAATACTTTAGGAATGACAGGGTTAAAATTTACAATAGAAGCCACAGTATGAGACACTGTATTTCTGATTTATAAACTCTCTGCTTTAGGTCTCTATGTGTCTCTACTAAGGATGGATCCAAGCTGTAAAATAGCAATGCCTGGATCTCATCCAAAGCACAGAGGCATGCTGGTGTCATATTATAAGTCATAATAAGCACACATATTTTCATTCAGGGCAGTCAATCAGTCAACCTTCCAAATGCAGCATAAGCTCATATTCCATACCTCTTTGTCCTGGGGTAAAATGAACTTACTTATAGCTGAACAGATAGAGCCATTGTATGACTCCTCACAGTGGGTTGCTGAGGTCATTGCTTCTAAAATACTTATATCTGTAAAACAACCACAGTGCAGTGATGGTATTAGTAAAGGTTACAATGGTATACATTTTCTTATTACATTCTTTATATATAAGTTGTATGAAAAAATAAATAAACCTAACATGATATGCTAGTAAGGAAGGGGACAGATATTATTTTTATCATTTAGTGGGGGAATTTATCTTTGGTTTTGCGTACAAATTTTTGTGCAGGTACAAAAGGCAAAAATAATAGAAATGTATCAGAAAATTGTTGTGCGGGGACAACAAAATCACAGAAAAAAGATCCAAACTCACAAAACTGTTTGTGAAACAAATGACTTACTATAATTTATCTTCTGAGTCTAAAGGTAGGGATGTAGACAACATCACATGTCATGTACGAATATTTAAAGAGGTTTATATAAGCACAGTTTTTTTGTGGATTGAACATAGTGTACTTCATTCAATCAATACTGTACCTCATTAATAGTTTACCTCATTACTGCAGTGAATGAGGCCATGCCAACAGTGGATGACACAAGCGGAATTCCCTTGTGCACATAGACTAACTCCTGCACCATTAAGATCATATCTCAGCAACCATGGATCCAAGACAGTCCTATTTACAGGCTGCATTTGTAGAGTGACATATGTATACATAGGGTTCTATGTGCACATACCTTGTCCCTGGATGCAATGCATTCAAACAATGCTATCTGGGTAATTGTATGTGGCTAGATGGGCCCTGAATTTCTACATTTAGACTGGGGTTTGTGCACAATATGAGAATGTATGAGTCCTAGGATCAATACTACCAAATTATGCTGAATTATACTTTTGCTTCCTAGGAATTTAGGTATTTCTAATACCCTATGTAAGATCAGAAACACTAGACTTACATATGACCCCTAGTTACAAACGGACCACTGGATATTGGTAATTTATTGTACTTTAGTTCTAGGCTACAATAAGCATCTGTAACAGTTATCACAGGTGTCTGTAATGAAGCTTTATTGTGAATCCTGATTCTTATGACAACCCAACATTTTTAAAATCCAATTGTCACAGAGACCAAAAAAGTTCTGGCTGGGATTACATTTATGAAATATACAGTTCCGACTTACATACAAATTCAACTTAAGAACAAGTTGAATTTTGTATGTAACCCGGGGACTGCCTGTAATTGATATTTAGTATATAAGATCAGGATATAAGCGAGGGAGAGAAATTGGGCTCTGTGGTTTTTAGTTTTTTTATGATTAACAGAAGGATTACCAATTAATAAGATGGGTAAATCCTGAAAGCATTCCTAGGGGAAACAATGAGAGTCCTTTTGACCCTACCCCCAGTGATTGACGGCCTTTCATGTACACACCCTGATAGCTGTCAATTACTATTGTGGGCAGGGTAGGACTCCAACAATCTCTCTTATGAGTCCAGCCAGAATTTTATCTGCTTTTAATATAATTCAAATCTTATAAAACTTTATATTAAAAAACTCAGATTCTTTCCCTCCATCATATGCTGTTCTTAAAGTATTATCAACCACTTGACAAGTTCATTTTAATCAAAAATAAATAAGAATTAATTTTAGTGAATTTACTACTCTATGCTATCACATATCTGAACAGGTAGCAGGTAGCAAAATTCTGTGCAAAAGTTTACATTTCACTGCCTCCTATAACATTATACATACACCTGTATATTAGCCAGTATTCCCGCTATAGGCACATCACTGTATATGGGCATGTTATATTCTTCTGTATACTGTTCCACAGACACTTTCATTAGTTTATTAATTTTACAGACTCTCCATAGGCTTTGTATATACATCTCACAACCTGCAAAAGGCTTAAGATGGTTATGGACTACATAAATAAAAATACCTTACATACCATTGAAAACTTTTGAAGACTGTCTATGGGCAAAGTGAAAATCTTTCATGCAACCTGAAAGTCACAGTTATATACTGTAGGTATATATTGTAAAAATGATTGCTAACATGTATCCAATCTTCATGCATCCTTTTAACATAGCTGTCATAAAAGATCTGAAATATATAAGACCTATAAATAGATATGTAAAGACTTCAGCAGGATGGGGATGAGGAGCCTATTTCTAGTAGTAGCACATCAAATGAGGTATTGCGCTGTATACCAGGCATACAAGTACTAGAAATAAATCCTATGGAAATTTGTCACCAGATTTTCCCCCATCAAACTACTATCCCACTCAGGTAGGTAGGTAAAACAAGCTCTAAACAATATGTTTTACTCAATCTACCAGAGTGTAATGGAAGAAATCCACCTTCAGACCTGTTGGGAACAAGAAATGAATACACAGACTAAATAGATGTCTCTGTAAAGATCATACCCATCCCTGAATAAAATCAATTCTCTAAAATGTCCAGCGTAAATTCCCTGTCTTTCCAGAGAACTGGCCTGTTATAGACATGGTCAGGCTATCTACGTCTTGGTGAAAAGAATTTCACCTAATTGCATGTACGAAACAATGCCATTCCTGATGTCAATCCACTGTTGTGTAGTAATCCCTAAATAAGGGACCGGTGAGTGGTGGGGGCGGAAGGTCCTCCTACTCAATTACTTTGCCACTTGACTTTAAATATGATGGCTTTCTGAAACAAAGACACAGATAACCTTTTATGCCCCTTCACGATCAGACCCTTTTCAGATTTTCCCTTTTGTTCCGTTTCCCAATTTCAACTTAATTTTTCAATTCACAAAGCAATGAGGGCTAATTAAGTGCAGGAAAAATTGTACTTCCTTTCCGTGTGGCAATATTTACTATTCCATAAAATTTACAGGAAAGTCGGAATAAAATTTCTTATGAAATGTGCCACACCCCTGCCAGCGCATAGACAAGGTGGTTGTTGCAAATAGCACCCTCTCCATGACAGGAGCCATTAGGGAGACTGATCACCTCTCTAAGAGGTCTCTAGAACTTTTTATTTGCAGCTGTAGGCACTGCCTGGTAAGGCAAGAGTTAACAATGCCAAATTGTATTGTCCAAGGATGTTTCTTGTGATACTGTAAAGCAAGCGTGAAGCTGACCAAGGGAGTATATAAACCCCTGGTGGGCAGGAGCACATGGTCTTGGATTCTAGGCAGTAGATAGAGAAGCAGGTCCAGTGTGCAGCTCCGGCCGAACTGCCATCCAGACCGACTACCAGGAATAAGAGGTGCCCCAGGCCATCGTCTGATACCTTAGGGTAAGTTAGGAGACTTATGCCCCAGAGCAGAGGTCCACCATCTGGACTCGGCTCCAACTTTATCAGCCCAGCCTGAAGCTACTACCTGGCTGTGAACAACCTTCCTGCTGACCAGTTATCTCCCACCAGTTCACCAGCTTGCTGACTCTACTGCTATCGTTTGGTCGTTACCTGCTGTTTAAAGTTGAATAAAGAACTGTAAGGCTGCTTTACCATCACGGGCTTCCCATCCATTACCCAGGGACTCATCCTACGTACACCTCAGGGGTTGCCCCAGGGAGAAACCATTGCGTCAGCCTCTCCCTCAATATTTCTTGCACACACCATCTGCTGGAGACCTGCCAGGCTGTATGTCAGCCCCTCGGTCCTATTATCAAACACCGTGACCACAGCGTGCCCAGGGCCGCATTAGCCAGCCACTCCGGTATTCTGGGCCCCCACTGCCTCACAGCCACCAAGAAAAGGTTAGGCCCCAGTGAGGGGTGTTGCAAATGAAATTCATAAAAACAAATGCAGTTGTGCAATTTTGTACCATGGTTTTCACCATATGGTCATATCCAGTTTATTCTTTAAAGGGAACCTGTCACCAGAGGGCTATATTTCACTTAGTACAGATTCCCATACATGCTGTAAAGTGCATTACAGATATGCTTTTATAATACCTTAGTGTTTAGTTGTTCGTTAAATAAGCCTTCTTAATCTTTACTTGACTCGATGCCATCATCTTCCTGAAAAGTCCTGGGAGCAGTTGAATTTCAAAATGTGACGTTGCATTGTAATTACCATATGTTATTTCCTCAGTGTCCCTCTCATCTATATTATACACAAACCCTCCCACATCCTTCCTCTGCCCATCCCTCATGAAAACCTGATCCTCCTATCTCAGTCATGAGCAGTGAGCAGCGAGCTGGCTTGCGCATGCGTCCCATCCCTACGCTGTATGACTAGGCAGAGCTGAGGGACGCAAACTTGCTACACCGTACAAATACACTTTGGTTGATGCTGAGAGTGGTTTTAAGAAGATATTTACAATAAATGTTGGGTTTTTATGCAACACAAAAGAAATTCTAACATAGAAAACATTTTCTGCATGTCTTTGCAAAAATGTAAACAGATTGGGACACATTTACTAAGAGTAGTGCAAACTGCACTAAAAGGGGCACATTTACTAAGAATGTAGGAAACTGCACTAAAAGTGCTCTGCCCGTGTATAATGCTAAGTGCATCAGATTCATTAAGGCTACATTTACACGAACGTATGCCCGCACACGTACGGTCCAACGTGCATACGTCCAGCACCATGGAGAGGAGGAGGGGTGACTGCACTGCGGAAAGATATGACCTTGTTTCACTCTGTGCGGGCATTGCAAGCTTGCCTTTAACCTTTAACATAGGGCGTACGACAGACTTTGCATGATAATTCTGGCGCACGGCCCAACTGAGCGCTGGAACACCCCCTAACACCCCCTAACTTGCCTAGTACAGCTGTGCCACAGAACGGTCACATGTGACACATTTGTGGTGCAGACACTTCTTAAATACCTGTGAAAGCAGTTGCACTAGAAAGAACATTCAAAGTCTGACAGAAAACTGGCGCAAAGCTCTTAGTAAATGTGCCCCAAAGTGTGTTTGCCTGTGTATAATGCAGAGTGCACCAAAAACTGTATTTATCAGGAAGCCTTTTTTAATGTATAGCAAGTACCAGCTGTCCACAATCCTCTATTCATACAACGCCTGGATGGGGAGAAACATCTGGGCCTGTGCCGTCTCCAGTGGATATGGCAGATTGTGTGGCAGTGTAGGGGGCTCAGTGAGGGAGGAGAGTCACAGGGTGATGCACACTTTGGGTTGTGAGTTAGACATTCCACACAAACACAGCTGTGTGTGTGCAGAGAAGAGTGACACAGACTCACACACACCTGACAGGACAGTATACTCATGTCTTTACAAGTCTAGAGCTGCTGTGTGATACTCTGTGTCAACACTCTCTGCGGGGGTCTCTGTCACTCAGCATTCAGTGACATTGTCAAACTGGGAAAGAAACAAGCTCTTTGTGTAAAATAAGTTACTTATTTAAGTGATTACTTTTCTAAAAAATCTGATTGACTGTCACCACTACTACCCCAGAAATATACAACAATGACAAAAACAATATTTAAGAAAAGCGTATTTTCAGGAAAGAAATGGCCAAGCAATGTTATATGAGGGTGTCTATGACTTATCTCTTACAATGACTCCCATCATATAATGAGGATCAGCAGGGGGCACAACAAGGTGACAGTCCATTTTACTTTGACGGCAGAAAAGTAACTTTCATTATGCAGTAATCAACAGATTAATGGATATGGGCTCAGGGAGTACAAGTTCACATCCTAAACTTTACTAAGGTCTTTAACCAGTTTTCTGTCGGTCTTTGCACAATCTTTCCGAGGTACCCATTTATGCCATAAAAAACTTGAAAAACTTATTGACTCGAGTATAAACCTAGGGTGAAAAATGCAGCTACTACTCTCTAATAAAATTCCCAGTAGCAGCCTCCCCTTATCAATAAAATGTCCAGCAGGCCCCCCTTTAAAAGAAATATCCAGCAGAGCCCTCGTTTAAGGAAATGTACCGCAGTTCTCCCTTTAAATATACTGTCCAGCACTGCCCCATTTAAATATAATGTCCAGCACTGCCCCCTTTAAATATAATGCCCAGCAGTGTTCCCTTTAAATATAATGTCCAGCACTGCCCCCTTTAAATATAATGTCCAGCACTGCCCCATTTAAATTTAATGTCAAGCACTGCCCCCTTTAAATATAATGTCGAGCACTGCCCCCTTTAAATAAAGGGGTACATTTACTTACATTACCCCTGTAATTCATTGAAAAAATAATAAACTTAGAACTAACCTCTGGTGCTCACCCTCGGCGTCCTCTTAACCCCCGACTTACCTTCTCAGCTTGGCTTTTCGCGCACGCCATGTACACATTATGACACAGCGTTTCGCCGCCTGATGACGTCTCATTTCCTACAAGTTTTTTAAATTACGTTTTTATTCAGTAAAAGTGGGGAAAAAATAAAATCTATATATATGAGGGATTTTTGTAATCGTGGCAACCCATAGAGTAAAAATAATATACTATTTTTGTGGTATGGTGAACAGCCAAAAAAAAACCCCAAAACAAATCTTACCAAAATTGATGATTTTCATTTTCTACACCAACAAAGAGTTAAAAAATATCAATTAGCTATAGATGCCCCAAAATTATGTACCAGAAAAGTGCATCTCATGTGGCAAAAAATAGGCCCTTATATAGAGACAAAATTATACCCTGTACAATGTGACAATGTAAATCTGATCTGGATGGCGCTTCCTTCCCTTCTATGCCCGGCCGTCCGCCCATACAGCAGGATTCCACCACATACGGGGCATCGGCAAACGCAGGAGAAATTGGGTATCAAACGTTGTGGAGCCTTTTTTCATTTAATTCATTGCAAATGTTTAATTTTCCACCCAAAATGAATGCAGTGTCCAAAAATATTACAATTTGTAGACCGCACCTCCATTTTGTTTTAACCCCTAAAAAACACCTAAGGGTTAAAAAACTTCTTAAAAGTGGTTCGAATGTAGAGAATTTAGAACTTTGAAAATAAATAATTTTTCTGAACTTTAGCCAAATTTCCTAATTTTTTCATAACTAAACAAAAAAAATATCACACAAATTTTTACAAAAATATCCATAGCGTTCCAAAGCTGTAACCACTTATAGCGACACAGCAGATTTAAAAAATGGGGCCGTGTCCTTGAAGCCAAAATAGTTCTTGAAGCAGTTAATCTGGCGCCCCTGCACTGCTATGGAAGTGTGCACCTTTTTTTTGGTGTACTTTATTCATGTTGCAGAATTGGGGCGCACGTTGGAAAGAATTGTGGTGCACGGTCAGACTAAGCAGTAACACGCCACTTGTGTTGCACATTTTTACTCTCTTGACATACTGCTGGTGCAACACAAAACTGGTGCAGACACTTTATAAATACATCTACAAGGAGTTTGCATGTTCTTTTCAGTGCAATGTCAGACAGAAAACTGGCACAACGCTTTAATGAATGTGGACCTATCTATGTCCGTAGTTGATTCTGTGGCAGAGCACTGGGTGGACTCCAATCGGTAGACCCCATAATCCAGAACAGTTGGGAGGTGCGTGGTAGCGAAGAGCACCTCAAAGGCTTCCTTCTGCCAATACAAAAGGAAAATACCAAAACTTACAAAAGGTGGCACTAGAGCCACAGATTCCTTTTTTCAAGGAGAAGTTATTTGCATATCTTTTCCAAGAATTCATAGCATAGCATGGTTGCAGATAAGTTTCTTTATGCCTACACAAGTGGTCTTCACAAGCAGATGTGAAATGGGAATACCCCTGACCTGGTCCAATAGAACGTGAGACGTCAGAACAATATTGAAACAGTAGCAGGGTAAAAATATATGGCTTAGGTCTAGGCTCAGCAAGTAGGGCATCTACACCAAGGTAATAGAAGTGTTCTAACCACAAATACAATACAAAACATGTAAGTATTAGTTTATTACTAAATTGTTTAGACGTCAACCTACACTATACAGTTATAAAGCTAATATCAGCGAGGGAGGATGCAGCACAGACAAATATAAACAAAGCAAGAAGATGCCTTGGAGGTGATTTCAGAGAAATCAGATGCTTTATTCACTATATCTGTACTCTGTAGGTTCACTTTAGATTTCAGTTTCCTTATCATTTTGTGTTGTAACATGCTTAAACTTGCTTTTTATTACACATCATTCCAGCGCTCTCTATATTTAGTAAGGAATTCTTATGAAACTGCTTTTGTTACATTCCCAAAGTATTGTGCAGTAAATGCATCTCATTACGTTAAGCATATTTTAAGACACACAGTCAATAGACAGTGAATAGGCAGGATAAATAGTAAAGTGATATTGACCGCATTATAACAATGTGATTTAGTTTACTGTGAGAGTGTCCTAGTGCATCTGTCACCAACAGAGGGTCACAGCACAGGAGATGCTGCAGAATTGTGAGCTTGTGGGCCATATCAGCTCTTACTGTAAATCTGGTGACAGATGACACTTTTGATTAGGGAATTTCTCCTTTTCTTTATTTTCTTCATGGCCACCATGTCAGTTTCTTTCAGCCATTACTCGTGTCTGCAAATTTAGTGGTAAGTGCCCCTTTTTTCATTGCTCTACTCACTGTCTGCTCTGTGCTCTCCATTATTATTGTTTCATCCGATGTTATTACACTGAAATAACAGAATTGATTTCTGATAGTATATGAAATAAAGATTTATTTTTAATATTATTGTCTTCTCTGGGGTCATTATTATTATTATGTATTGTCTGATCTGGGTCTGTATTTGTTATTGCCTGCCAGGCCGCATCTGTCATGAGGCAGGATGAGGCCTCAGGGTGCGGTCACACGTCGCGTTTACTGCATGCGGGGAGATTTGCCTAATTAAACAGCTGTTAACGCTTGCGTTTACAGAATGCAAGTGTTAACGCATGCGTTAATATCGCGGTTAACACATGCGTTTTGTAAACACAGGTGTTAACAGCTGTTTAATTAGGCAAATCTCCCTTCA
The DNA here is from genome assembly GCF_040894005.1 of Engystomops pustulosus. Classification (NCBI taxonomy): domain Eukaryota; kingdom Metazoa; phylum Chordata; class Amphibia; order Anura; family Leptodactylidae; genus Engystomops; species Engystomops pustulosus. Next base: position 134,382,858 of record NC_092414.1, read on the forward strand.
GTTGTAGCAATGTGTTTTTAAACGCATGCAGTAAACGTGATGTGTGACCGCACCCTCAGGCTGCAGACTGCTGACTTTTTTTGGCAGATCGCTGAAAAATCTATTAAAAGGCGCCAATGTAATTGGCAAGCAGAGTGGTACAGCACTCTGCAGGACAGGACACAGGCCAGGATGCGTGATGACATCACGGACGGCGGCCTATGTCACTACAGCATGGCTAGTGCGAAGAAGACATGGAGCTGCCAGGGGGCGCCAGGGCTGGAGGTCAGTATTGTTTATTATTTTTGTGGTGTTATGGCTGTGTATTTTATTGGGGGGAGGCTGTGTATACTAGGAGATGGCTGTGTATACAAGGGGAGAGGTTGTGTATACAGGGTAAGGCTGTGTATAAAGGGGGAGGCTGTGTATACAGGGGAAGCTATGTATACAGGGGGAGGCTGTGTATACTAGAGGAAGGCTGTGTATACATGGGGGAGGCTGTGTATACTAGTGAAAGGCTGTGTATACAGGGGAGGCTGTGTAAACTAGAAGAATTCCACCGTTACCACCGTTATAATATTCTGACCGGGAGCCCCTTAATATGCCAGCAAGGAGTGCCCATCCTCCCTCTTATATTATATTGTCTTCTTTACAGCACCTGCAGTGTAATGACATCATTATGACTGTCCCGCTGCTGCTGAAAAGACACAAAGAGCAGGAAGTGTCAGCGCGCATCACTTCCTGCTCTGTCGCAGCTATTAGCTTTATTGAAGGACAGCTGAAAGCTGGAACGAAATGGCGGCTGCACAGATTTCAATTCTTCTTTTCTGGGGGCCGGGTCATGGTTGCACCCCTTACGACGGCAATCACTACACCCCTGAATATCAGACATGTGGCTGAGCAATGTGCTTTCAGAACTGTCATAAACATTGAATAAGGCAGAATAACCAATGTTTTCCTCTTATGCTACATTTATTTATGAGAATGTGACCCCCATTGTCGGGATTGGTACATGTCCCAGCGGTCACACCGCCAGCAATCATATCTTCATATAATATTTACTTTAGCAAACACTGGTGCATTTAAAAGTGTGCACTTTATCACAAAATATGCCACAGATGTTATTTCCGTATCTGCCTCCCCAGGTGTAAGGGAATAAGTGTATCCATGCACCGCGACTAGATGTTATATAAACAATGTTTACCAGGGCTGAGAAATGCTCCTTGTTAAGAGTTTATCTGTTACACCCATATAATTATGTAATACAATGAAGACTATAGTATTCTTGTAGGCAGGCAGCCATAAATAAATCTCCATGGAATAACTGATCCAGCAGGCTGCTTGCTGGAGGACTCGCTTTTAAATGAGGGACCATGTAAGCCAAAGCTGCTTTGTAGTGAGAGCTTGCAGAGCTATCATGTGTTGACATCTGTCTTTTAGTTGATCATAAATAATAACTGTAAACTATTTTTATTAAGATTTATTTTTTAGACAGCTGTTAGTAAGTTAATTATTTTATGATATTTATATAGTATATATATATATATATAAAATATACATAGATATAGATATATAGGAATTGTTTGCTAGAAACTGGAGGCTTCAACTGAGTTGGAGTATATTCAATAACAGTTTAACAAAGTACTTGGGCCTATGAAGTCTATTACTGATGGTGTAGCTGAACAACACATATCTTGTAAAAATGTTACAAAACGTAAATCTTCTTAGAAATCTTGAACCTTCTTAGATAATTATTTGAAGATCTATACAGTGACTAGCAAAGCTAGGAGGAGCATGTCATAAGTAGTAGACAGTGAAGTAGTTACATGACTTATATAGTATGTGCTGTATGAGCACTAATGGTTATAAGCTTTCCTGTTAAGATAGTGTTGAAAGAGCAGAGGCTGCGGGGAGGGTTGCTGCAATGGAGTCTATGAAAAAGCTTGAGGTGCAGAGATACAGAGAAAGTTCTGCAAAATCAAAGACAAAATCACAGATACTGCAAATGTGCAGTGAAGCTTGCGAACTACACCCCAGCTTCACTGCGCATGGGAAGGTGTAGTGCTCCGGCTTCATTGAAGAATTGTGCAGGTGTTGGGAGCACAAGAGATGGGTCCCAACCTCATCTCTAGGGGTAAATATAAAGGTTTTTTTTTTACTCCGGCCAAGGAGTGACTTGCTAAAGGGCTATTTGAGAAACAAATATTTAGTGTCCCAAATCGCCAACAAGTGCTCTTTAATAGAGATGAGCGAACACACTCGTCCGAGCTTGATGCTCGTTCGAGCATTAGCGTACTCGAAACTGCTCGTTGCTCGGACGAGTATTTCGCCAGCTCGAGAAAATGGCATCTCCCGCTGTTGTGATATTTGGCGGCCAGAAACAGAGCCAATCACAAGCCAGGAGACTCTGCACTCCATCCAGCATGACGTGGTACCCTTACACGTCGATAGCAGTGGTTGGCTGGCCTGATCAGGTGACCCTGGAATAGACAGCCCGCGCTGCTCGCATCATTCTCTGTCTGGATGCCGCTAGGGAGAGAGCTGCTGCTGGTCAGGGAAAGCGTTAGGCTGTTCTATTAGAATAGTGTTAGGCAGTAGTGATTCTACAAGAACCCAACAGCCCTTCTTAGGGCTACAATAACATTATATATTTTTTTTTTATTTGCTTGTGGCTGGGCTTGCTGGCACTAGTAGTGCAGCTAGTACCATATTGTGAGGAATTTGCAGGGAGACTTGCAACCGTTGTGTTTAGCTCTTAGTGATACACATATCCACCTCAAACACAGAAGTGGGACAATTTATTAGGGGTTTGATTTGAATTAGGCAGAGTCTGCTGATTTATTTTTTTTTACGTTTATTTTTTTTTATAACTCAAAGTAATCTGGCAAAGCAGTGTTCTTTCAGTGTAGGCTAGAAAATAGCCATAGGAGAACCCCAACGGCTTACTTAGGCCTACAATAGCGTTATATTTTACTTTTTTTTTTTGTTTGCTTGTGGCTGGGCTTGCTGGCACTAGTAGTGCAGATAGTACCATATTGTGAGGAATTTGCAGGGAGACTTGCGACCGTTGTGTTTAGCTCTTAGTGACACACATATCCACCTCAAACACCGAAGTGGGACAATTTATTAGGGGTTTGATTTGAATTAGGCACAGTCTGCTGATTTATTTTTTTTTACGTTTATTTACTTTTATAACTCAAAGTCATCAGGCACAGCACAAAATCCAGTTGTGTGCTGTCAGTGTAGGTTAGAAACTAGCCATAGCAATAGGATAGCATCGTTTTGTTAAAAAAAAAGAAAACAAAAAAAATCAAAAAACAAAAAAAATTTACAGTTTACACTTTAATTTTGAAAATGTTTAACCCGAGGGCTAGGGGTAGAGGACGAGGGCGTGGACGTGGGCTTCCAACTACTGCAGGGGTCAGAGGCCGTGGTCCTGGGCTGGGTGAGACACCACCTACTGATGAGGGAGCAGGGGAACACCGCAGAGGTACACTCCCTAGGTTCATCATGTCTCAAGTTACTGGGACTCGTGGTAGAGCACTGTTGAGGCCAGAACAGTGCGAAGAGGTGATGTCGTGGATTGCGGACAATGCTTCTAGCCATTTGTCCACCAGTCAGTCTTCCACGCAGTCCACCCATGTCACCGAAATCAGCACTCCTCCAGCTCCTCCACCTCAGCCTCCTTCCCCCCAGTCTGCCCCCTCCCAGGAAAATTTGGCATTTGAACCGGCATACTCTGAGGAACTGTTTTCTGGACCCTTCCAAGAGTCACAAACCACTTGTCCGGTTTCACATAGTCAAGCTCCCGTGGCGAGGGCTAGATTTTCAGAAGTCTGGAGGTTCTTTAAAGAAACACCGGATGACCGACGGACTGTGGTGTGCAACCTGTGCCAAACCAGGATCAGCAGGGGTTCCACCACTAAAGACCAAAAAACAAAAGAGCTTATGAATATAAAAATATTTTTACTTTATTCAAAATAACTCATACAATGTATAAACACCACTTTCAAAAGGGATTCCTGAAAGTCGGAAATATAAGGGGAACAGGCAATGTCCCAGATGGATGTGGGACAAACACAGAGAACCTATGGCCCCCCTGTCCTAATACTGCCTCATAAATAGTGCCAAAAAGAGGTAAAAAAGAAAATATTGGGGGTCATTTACTAAGGGCCCGATTCGCGTTTTCCCGACGTGTTACCCGAATATTTCCGTTTTGCGCCGATTGTACCTGAATTGCCCTGGGTTTTTGGCGCACGCGATCGGATTGTGGCGCATCGGCGCTGGCATGCGCGCGACGGAAATCGGGGGGCGTGGCCGAACGAAAACCCGACGTATTCGGAAAAACCGCCGCATTTTAAAAAAAAATTGTGTCGCGAAAATTTCACTCACCTTCATCCTGGGTAGGCCGGTGTATTTCGAGGCATTCCAGCGGACTTCAGCGCAGCAGCGCCACCTGGTGGACGGCGGAGGAACTGCATTGATGAATCCCGGCCGGACCCGAATCCACCACAGAGAACGCGCCGCTGGATCGCGAACGGACCAGGTAAGTAAATGTGCCCCATTGTGTCCAAAATTAGGACTAATTTTGGAAGGTAGTGGACCTCTGTACTACAATGACAAAATGGTCAACCGGAGGTACCATCCGGTATTAGTAACCCAAGTCAAAAAGCAGGCCACACTTACCTAAGGGCATGGTGTAAATAGCACAGAGGCAGTCAGAGGGAGAACCAACAGGAACACCCCGACGCGCGTTTCGCACAGATGCTTCGTCAGGAGGTGATGTCTAGATGTTGTGCTTACCTTAAATACACTCAGACGGCGTGTCTGCTTGAAGACGCGCCCATCACGTGACGCGCCGGCTCCATGAGGTCGCGCACCGGAAGTACGTCACCATGATGCGCCCGGCCCGGTCACATGATCGGGCTGGCGTTGCCATGGAGACGCTTTGCAATAAGGTACACTCCCCCTGAAGACGGCGCGGCGCACGCGCCTAGGCGAGTCAACAGAACGCCGGAGAGGTAAGTCTATATCAGAAGGGTATTTACATAATGGAAATTTTAAAAAATTGTAACAAATAATCAAACAAGTCTGAGCATGGTCAAAATAAAGACGATGTGATGGCACACAGCCTGGAGTATGCACCACGGCAAAATGATGAATTGATATACTGCATACATTGGGAGATGAATATTATCAGTGGGCAAATACCAATTGCCTATCATCAAATGATGGGGACTATACATAAAGTGCCACTGTGTATAAGGTACAACAGTGCATAAAGTGCCGCTATATAAAAAATGCAATAGTGTATAAAGTGATGAAGTGCATATCAAGGAAACCTACTAGGCATGACGGCATAGTAACGCTAATCCATTCCTATGCAAAAATAGGTTGTACATAAATAGTCATGCCGTGCATATACAATTTAACACCTTCAATGTGACAATGAAACAAAAGGGGGAAGGGAATAATCCCTATCTATGCACTATACCACGTATGTGCTATGTGAGTCATCATATATATATCGGTCGATAGTGAAAGGGCTAACAGGATAATACAAAATACATGCTTCTAAAACAATATTTTTGGTAAGGTGCCAGTGCTTGAATGGATACAATCAAAAATTCCCATGTAATACAATACAATGTGCATAAACTGCAAAAGAGGCCAGCTATAATATACCCATCCACGTGTAAGTGGACTAAATTTGTCCTATTTGCAATAACCACCACAATTAAAAATTCTACCACGCCATACGTGAAAAAAATCCCAAATACAATGTGACCTATAGCAAGGATGTGTATAATAGCCAATCTACACAAAAAAGAAAAAAGGAAAGAAAAAATCAATGATTTTCCACCACTACTAGCTTAACTACCACCAGTATGCGCAGGCATATGAATGCTAAACACCCCACTCAATGGCACCAAGCCCGTTCACCTCCGGCCGGGCACACCACTGCTCCTTCCCCTGTGTCATCTGCTAGTCAGCCCCCTGCCCAGGACCCCGGCCCAAACACCTCCCATGCGAAAACCCCATCTTCGCCTCCACGATCCTCCACAGCATCCACCAGCGTTCAGCTCTCCATACCCCAGACGCTGGAGCGCAAAAGGAAGTATAGTGCAACCCACCCACACGCCCAAGCCCTCAACGTCCACATCTCCAAACTGCTTAGCCTGGAGATGCTGCCCTATAGGCTGGTAGAGACCGAGGCCTTTCGAAACCTCATGGCGGCGGCCGCCCCTCGGTATTCGGTCCCCAGCCGCCACTACTTTTCCCGATGTGCCGTCCCAGCCCTGCACAAGCACGTGTCAGACAACATCATCCGTGCCCTGACCAACGCCGTTTCTGACAAGGTCCACCTGACCACGGACACGTGGACGAGTGCTGCCGGGCAGGGCCACTATGTATCGCTGACGGCACATTGGGTTAACTTAGTGGAGGCTGGGACCGAGTCTGACCCTGGGGCTGGTCATATACTGCCGACGCCGAGGATTGCGGGGCCTACCTCGGTCCAGGTCTCTCAGGCCTACTATGCCTCCTCCTCCTCCCACCCCTCCTCCACCTCCTCCTCTGAATTACCATCCGTGGGCATGGCGCCATCAGTCGGCGCTCTAGGCACAGCAGCAGTGCCATCGCTAAGCGACAGCAGGCGGCGCTTAAACTGCTGAGCTTAGGCGATAAAAGGCACACCGCCCAAGAGCTATTACAGGGCATCACGGCGCAGACTGATCTGTGGCTGGCACCGCTGAACCTGAAGCCAGGCATGGTTGTGTGTGACAACGGCCGTAACCTGGTGGCGGCTCTGCAACTCGGCAGACTGACACATGTGCCATGCCCCAATCTGTCTGATTTGCTCACGAAGGTGCACCGCATCTGTGCGCATTTCAGGAAGTCCAGCACAGATGCTGGCACTCTCAGGGCAGCGCAGCGCCGCCTCCAACTGCCCGCTCACCGACTGTTGTGCAACGTGCCCACGAGGTGGAATTCAACATTAACCATGTTATCCAGAGTTTACCAGCAGCACAGAGCGATTGTAGACTGCCAGATGTCAACTTCCACCAGAACTGGTAGTCAGGTCAGTCAGCTTCCTCAAGTCTACAATGAGGAGTGGACGTGGATGTCTGATATCTGTCAGGTGCTGAGTAACTTTGAGGAGTCAACACAGATGGTCAGTGGCGATGCCGCCATCATCAGCCACACCATTCCGCTGCTTTGCCTGTTGAAAAACTCTCTGGTCAGCATGAAGTCGGAAGCTTTGCGCTCGTCACAAGAGACGTGGGGAAGAAGATTCCCTTGTTGATAGCCAAAGCACCCTCAGGTCTGTTTCTCAGCGCATATCGGAGGAGGTGGAGGAGGATGAGGAGGAAGAGGAGGAGAATGTTGGTGAGACAGAAGAGGTGACCATTGTTTAGTCCTTCACTGTTCAGCGTGTATGGGCAGAAGAAGAGGAGTTGGAGGAGTTGGAGGAGGAGGAAATGGAGAGTCAGGCCAGTGAGCGGAGTGAATTCTTGCGCATTGGTACTCTGGCGCATATGGCAGATTTCATGCTAGGCTGCTTATCCCGTGACCCTCGCGTTCAAAGAATTTACTTCAGCAGCGATTACTGGGTATTCACTCTCCTGGACCCACGGTATAAGCAAAATCTTTCCACTCTCATCCCTGGAGAGGAAAGGAGTGTGAGAATGCATGAATACCAGCAGGCCCTGGTGCACAAGCTGTAACAGTATTTCCCTTCTGACAGCGCTAGCGGCAGAGGGCAAACTTCTGCGGGACAAGTAGCGAGGGAGAGTAGGCGAGCAGGCAGCTTGTCCAGCACTGGCAGGGGTACACTTTACAAGGCCTTTGCCAGTTTTATGTCACCCCAGCAAGACACTGTCACCTGTCCCCAGTCTCGGCAGAGTAGGGCTGATCTTTACAGAAAGATGGTGAGGGAGTACGTAGCTGACCATACCATCGTCCTAAATGATCACACAGCTCCCTACAACTACTGGGTTTCAAAGCTGGACATGTGGCACGAACTGGCGCTGTACGCCTTGGAGGTTCTTGCCTGCCCTGCCGCTAGCCTGTTGTCCGAGCGGGTTTTCAGTGCAGCTTATGGCATCATCACCGATAAGCGTACACGCCTGTCGACTGACAGCGCTTACGCTTATCAAGATGAATAAAGCTTGGATTTCTCAGGATTTCCATTCTCCACCAGGTGAAGGAAGCTCAACCTGAATAATTTATTGCCTCCACACGTTGTCTCCATTGCTACCTCCACACGTCATCGCCATAGCTGCCTCCAAAAGTCATCCATATAGCTGCCTCCATACATTGTCCCCTTAGCAAACGAGCTGTGTCAGGCCGAATTTTGGGTTGTTTTCATGGCTTCCACATCAAACTTGATAACTTTGTCGCCACCCTGCTGTGTTATCCACAAAATATACTGGAAAACTTTTATCATTTACCGATATTATTTCAGCGCTTCTTGCGCATCTGTTTACATTCCCCTCACCCGCCATAACCCAAACTTATAAGAACACTACTACACTTGATCTTATACAAAAGGTTCTTAGAAGTGCTGTTTGGGGAGTAGCCGAGAGACAGGGGCTTGGATAGGCGAAAGCTCGCCTGGCAGTTGAGCGCCAGCTCCATCCCAAGATCCAACTAACATAGTTTTAACTGCAGCACCTTTAATCTACTACTAGTTCACTGCCTCCATACATCGTCCCCTTATCAAGCGAGCTGTGTCAGGCAGAATTTTGGGTTGTTTTCATGGCTTCCACATCAAACTTGTTAACTTTGTCGCCACCCTGCTGTGATTTCCACAAAATATACTGGCAAACTTTTATCATTTACCGATATTATTTCAGCGCTTCTTGCGCATCTGTTTACATTGCCCTCACCCGCCATAACCCAAACTTATAAGAACACTACTACACTTGATCTTATACAAAAGTTTCTTAGAAGTGCTGTTTGGGGAGTAGCCGAGAGACAGGGGCTTGGATAGGCGAAAGCTCGCCTGGCAGCGAAGCGCCAGCTCCATCCCAAGATCCAACTTACATAGTTTTAAACTAGCTGTATTAGGCAGAATTTTCAGGTGTTTCACCAGATACATAGTGGAACTCGGCCCATCTGTCGCCGCCATGCTGGAGACCTGAAGTTGCAATCATAGCAGCGCAATATGGATGCCCCATACTGTCGCTCTTAATCATGGAACCATTTACGAAACAACTATTAAAAATAGAACCACTATGCTATTCCATTATTCCTAGGTGAAATATTCAAACGACCCCGCCTGCTTTGAAAATGATAATTTTTTCAAAGTAAACGCTTCTGGCCCCCAGGCCCATTTTGGGTGGGGAGGAGCCGAGAGACAGGGGCTTGGACAGGCGAAAGCTAGCCTGGCAGCGGACCGCCAGCTCCATCCCAAGATTAGGCAGCCTCAGAGGCATCCATGCATGCTGCCCCTGCTGTTTCCAGTCCATTTTGCCTCCACGATCCTCCACAGTGTCCACCAATGTCTCCATGCGCGACTTTCAACTCTCTATACCCCAGACGCTGGAGCACGAGAGGATATGCAGCACATCATCCCCTTATCAAACAAGCTGTGTCAGGAAGAATTTTCAGGTGTTTCACCAGATACATATTGGAACTCGGCCCATCTGTCGCCGCCAGAAGTTGCAATCATAGCAGCGCAATATGGATGCCCCATTCTGTCGCTCTTAATCATGGAAGTCGTCTCCATGGCTGCCTCCACATGTCGTCCTCTTATCAAAAGAGCTGTGTCAGGCTTATTTTTCGGGTGTTTCACCGGATACGTTATGGAACTTGGTCACTATGTCGCCACCATGCTGTGGTGGCGACTAAATATACTGTCAACCTTTTGTTCACATAGGAAATCATTTCAGCGCTTCTTTCTCACCTCCTTTGGTTCCTCTCTGCCACCCATTGGTTTGAAGCCTGAGTCCATTTAAGGTATGTCGCCATGACACTCTCTAGCCTGCCGCTGCTGCCGCTGCCTCTGCGTGCCGTCCCCTACAGTGTCAGGGTAAATTATTGCATGTTTTAGATGCTATCTAGCCTCATTCGGTCACTCTGTCATGGCCATGCTGTTGCCGATAATTTTGGCGTAATGGTACGATTAAGCAGCCTCAGAGGCATCCATGCATGCTGCCCCTGCTGTTTCCTGTCCATTTCCGTGGTGTTTCCATCCTTTTCTGAGGTTCCCAGGTGTTTGGCCAAGCTTCCCTGTGCAGAGCCTTGGTCCCCTTGAAAGATGCTCGAGTCTCCCATTGACTTCAATGGGGCTCGTTATTCGAGACGAGCACTCGAGCATCGGGAAAAGTTTGTCTCGAATAACGAGCACTCGAACATTTTAGTGCTCGCTCATCTCTACTCTTTAACCAATTTTTCTGAAAAAATTTAATGACTGACATTAACTAAAAGCAAAGTGTCTGTTACGGTAATTTAAACTTTAAGCACTAGGGCAGTGGTGGCGAACCTATGGCACTGGTGCCAGAGGTGGCACTTAGAGCCCTTTCTGTGGGCACCCAGGCCATCACCAGAGATGACTCAGGTATCTTCCTGCAGTCTCAGACAGCCCAGGACTTGCTGTGCACAGAGCTATTTTAAAGTGACAGGGCTACCTGGGACTACTGCAGGACTGGGAAGATGTGGATGGATCTGGATTATCATTAGAGCTCCTGACAGTTCTTCCTGTTTATGGGATCCTGGAGGGAAGCTAAAATGATCATCCAAATTTCTTCTATTTTCTGCTTTATTGGTGTCCTCAGGTGCTGATATGAATGAAAGATGTGACAGAGAGTATAAGTCACTAATTACATTTCTGTGTTGGCACTTTGCGATAAATTTGTGGGTCTTAGTTGTAGTTTGGGCACTTGGTCTCTAAAAGGTTCGCCATCACTGCACTAGGGTACATCTACAGGTTATGTTCAGATTATGTAAGTTTATTTATCCTCCTTTTTCTTTAAAATAAATGCAAATGCTGACAGTAATGTGAACTGAGCCAAAATCAATATGGAAAAAAAATTAAGTTTGGATTAGCAAAGGTCATGAATGTATATTGTTCATGCTCCATCACTACTATGCCCAATGAGTGTGGTTGCTCCTGGAAATCTTAACAGCTGGGTAAATATGGAAATGTATTTCTCATTTATAATTTATGATAATGTTACCAGTAGACCATACAGATAACCCACACCGCATATCCATGTAATAACCTTCTGGAGGGGATGTGTACATCATGCATTGGGTAAGTGTTAAATTTATTCTGCTTGATAGGTCTCATGCTTGGGACTCCACAGCTGTTGTCAAACTAAAAACCAGTATGTTAATACAAAAAAAAACAGATAAAAACTTTTTATGCTGGTAAAAAAGTTTTGCCACTTTTTGCAGTTTCATTTTTCAGCTTTTTTAAAAAAAAAAGCAGAGGCAAAAGTGAGTGCTAATGTTGTAAAACATTAGATATAGTTGGCACAATTATAGCGACACAGAATAAACAGAAACGGTTTTAAAGTATTCATTTAATAACATATTGGCCCACAAAGAAGATATTTACAAGAACCGTGGAGTTTGCAGGGTGCGCCAGATTCAGGATTTGTGGAGCCCATTCTTTATGAATCTGGCGCCCCCTCCGCTGCTCTGGAAGTGTGCACAAACATTTTTTGGTGCATCTTTAACATAGGGCATGCGACACATTTCTGTCGAACTCTGCATGATAAATGTGGCGTACGCTACAACTGAGCACCCCAACTGAACGCCCTTTTTAGTGCAAAAATTTGCGTCACACAAGGATTAGTTCATCTTTGTCACAGACAAATTTCATTAATTCAAATCAATTCTGTTGTTACCAGCCATACAATGGGGGTTATGTATCATTAGACAGGCTTCTTAGGACTGTTCTATTTCTGTTTTTGGGGCTCCACTGCCCATCAGATTCATTGAAGTGGCTTTGGCCCTTTAATAAATGTTCTTATGCTTTACTTGTTGTCTAGAATTTTTTTCAAAATGCATTAAAAGTTCCAGCACATATGCCAGCAGGGAACTGGAGTGACTATGCAACTTTTTTAAAGAGTTCCCAAATCATGAATCTGGCACAGCGTTGTACTAGCGGTAGTTCTATGTTTACGCCAGTATAGTGATGTGGCCCTGTGTGACTTTTTAGCAGTGAAAAATCACAAAAAAACTCATTGTGACTTTTTTGAGACTGTTGTACGCCAAAAAGCCTGGCAAAACCAAGGATAAATAACCCCCAATGAATTTTAGCATGTTTGATCCTTTGTTCCCTTAGAAGATAGGCCTCTGTCAGAGCAGAATAGTACATCTATCTTTTGCTTATGTTATTCTTGTGGTGCCTGCATATTTTTGTCTTGTCAACCTAGCAGATAGAATGTATCCATGTCTGATTCAGGGTCACGGGCAGGGCCCTGCTATGAGCTTCAATGGATTCTATCATGATTATAACAAACATCTGTGGCAGGATGTTTTTCTTCTCTGAACTTTATCTATTGGTAACAAAAAGGCAGACAATAAACATATGTATATAAAAGATAGTGCTGGCATACACCTGAATTTGTTGTGACTAAGTGTAAGTGTACAGCTCTGAAATCCTTCATTTACACCTAGGTGTAACATGTGCTTGACAGCCCAAATAAGGCCTGAATACTTGCCAAGTCATGTATGGACATATTGGTAGAGATTTTCTAATCTTGTCTAATATTTGAACAGTGTAAACATAGACTAGACAGTATAAAAATGTGTCATATTTTCACAGTGGCTGATACTTGATGACAAATCTTGCTAGCATCTTGCTACAAATGTTAGTCACTTTCATCTTAATACGTTGGTTTGCTTAACTTGTGGCCAACTTTTGGTGCAATTAAAGTGGTGTTTTAGCAAATTAATGTTATTTTTTGTATGATGAAAAGTTATACAATTTTCCAATATCCTTTTTGTATCAATTCCTTACAGTTTTCTAGATCTCTGCTTGCTGTCATTCTATAGGAAGCTTCTATTTTTACTTCCAGTGGATATAAATCTTACCATGGTCACACAGGTCATTATAAACCACAGATCTGATGACTCTCTGTGAAACTAACAAGCCGTGCAACTGTGTGACCATGGTCAGATTTCTGTCCACTGGAAGGAAACATTGGAGCTTTATATGGAAACAAACTCACATATAGCAGTCTTTGTTACTCGTGCTGCCTGAAGCCTCTTTATCCCGGCTAAGGGGTTCACCTGCCGCATAAATTATACTTAACTCTATATGGTGAAGGCATAAAATTAAAATGTAACTTTTATTAATAATATATTAAAAGAGTAAAATGTGTACTTTCAACCACCAAACTTATCTCACTGATCTCTATATATCAATATTATACATGTAGAGTGCAGGGGACCTACATAGATAGTTATGCCATAATGTATTAGTTATAACATATGGTGACTCTGCTTGTCTACACCAGTGCACGTTAAGAAAAGGCATTGATCTCACCCATCTTCTCGCCACAGTAGGGGAGGTAGGGATGATCCGTCACGGCACTTCCAGGTCTGGATGAGGACAATTGCACTGCCCCTAGTCAGCCCTATAATATAGGATCTCCCTCAGTTCCCAGAGTTGCTCCCGCCCTAACAAGGACGGTCCCAAACTATCCCTATAGGTAAAAGTGACCCTACTTTACCCTATGTGTTCAAAATCCAGTCTTCCCGACGCGTTTCCAGTGCCACTCCTTGTGGAACTTTCATCAGGGGAATAGCAGTAATGACGAATGATACATGAAAGAAAAAATGATGAATGGCTGTAGGTCCGCCAACAATGGTCACTGGTGGTGGGTAACACAGTGGTGCACTCCACTTCTGTAGCAGCCTATTTGACACATCCTCACGGAGGGTGTTAGTCCATGTGACCAGGTATCGTTCTGTCATCTGATTGGCTGGACCATTATCCCTCTCACCTGTTTTTTGGGGATGTGTGGGGGTTGAAATGTGAAAGGAACTTCCTCCTAGGGTAATAATTCACTCACCCGCCTGCTGGAGGTTCCTTGCTGCACGTGTCTCGGCGTAGTGAAGGACGCCAGCTAGCTACTTCCGGTCTAGCGATGGCTCCGATACGTCACTTCCGGTGACGCGCACTGCTACGTCATCGGTTGCTATGCTTACCGAGACACGCCAGTGTGTTTTCTAGTACGATCTGGGCGGCTGACGTTACCATGGTGAACCAAGGAGGCCCATACCCATTCGTCTAGTTACAGGGATTTAGTAACAGTGCGCTGCAGTGGCCGCCTCAGTGTGACCCTGTGGAGTCCCCTACCTAGCCCCCATATATCTGACTTTAGAAGAAGGTCATCTTTAGCATTTAAGTTACCTTAAACTTTGGTACCTATTAGCCTAGGATCCACATTTATTATCTTATGTACAGATTTTATTTGGGTACTTTGTTCAATGACTAGTGGGACTGACTGTGACACTCAATAAAAGTTGTTTTAAGGTCGGTCAGAGTGGAACAAATTTCAGTAGACTCATTACCCATATCCGATTTTTTCCTCTCCAAGAATCTCTATGCTTAGTTTGCCCTAAGGCATAGGATAGGTAGTGCATCACATAAATGTTTTAACCATGTATACAGAGGGTCTATAGTGAATATTCTATTTAAATAAAAGGTGCATATGATAAGTTCTCATTTAGGCCTCTTGGAGCTACTGTATCACATCTGAATATCCACTTAGCCTCTCTCTGCAGTATGGCCCGATCCCAGTCTCCCCCTCTTTGATTTGGGGTCACTACATCGATCCCCATGAATTTGATGTGATTAATGTCTCCTGCATGGTATGTATTCATGTGTCGGGCGACTGGAGTGTCCCTATTGTGGGTGATGTCACCCAGATGGGCCCCTATCCTCCGTCTTAGTTCGAGTTTTGTCTTGCCTATATATTCCAATCCACACGTGCATACTGCTCTATATATGACACCTCGTGTTCTACAGTTTATAAAAGATCGGATGTCATATGATCTTCCTGTCACATTGGCTGTAAAACTCTTGCATGTATGCATTACAGGGCAGGCTATGCAGCCACTGCACTTATGGTTGCCCTTGATGTCAGAGGTCAACCATGTTTTATGTTCTGGTGCTACGAAGTGACTTTGTACCAGACGATCTCTCAGGCTTCGTCCTCTCCTGTATGTTAGCTGTGGGGAGGGGCCTATTACATCCTGTAGGTCTGGGTCCATATTCAATATGGGCCAATGGTCCTCTATAATGCGTCTTATGGAATCCACATCCCCACTGTATGTAGTTATCATTCTTATTGGTTCTTTAATGAGGGGTTTTTCTTTGGGTGTGTTCAATAGGATCGTCCGGTCCCTTTGCAGTGCCACCCTGTAGGCAGATCTTAAAATGCCATCAGGGTATCCCTTTTCAAGAAATCTGGCCCTGAGGTCGGCCGCCTGTTTTTTGAACTCTGGTATGGAAGAGCAATTACGTCTGAGTCTTAAATATTGGCCCCTGGGGATGCCTCGTCTAAGGGGGAGGGGATGGTTACTTTCCCATCGAAGTAGAGCATTAGTGGCCGTGGGTTTTCTATATACCGTGGTTTCAATTTGGCCCTGATGGTCTTTTTTGATCAGAACATCTAGGAACGGTAATTCATTCTCATGGATATCAAATGTGAAACGCAGTCCTATATTGTTATGGTTTAATGATGTGACAAAGTCCTCAAACTCTTGTCTTGATTTATTCCAGACAACAAATATATCATCGATATATCTGAGCCATATTTCTATGCCTCCAGTATTCTCCACATTCTCTCCAAAAACCACTGTTTCCTCCCACCAGCCCAGGAGCAAATTGGCGTAGGTGGGTGCACATGCCCACCCCATCGCCGTGCCCCTGAGCTGGTGGTAAATCCTCTTGTCAAAGAGGAAACAGTTGTGGGTTAAGGAAAACTGTAGGAGAGATAGTATCATACTGTTATGTGGTCGATACTGTATTCCCCGCGTCCCTACAAAGTGAGAAGTGGCTCTAATGCCTGATTCATGCGGTATAGACGAATATAACGCTTCAACGTCTATGCTCGCTAGGAAGCATTGAGTGCCTACATTCACATCTTCCAGTCTGTTTAGCAAGTCCAGAGTATCCCTGATGTATGAAGGTAGGGATACTACGAATTCTCTCAGGACCTGATCAAGGTATGTCCCTATATTTTGTATCAGGCTGTCTATTCCTGAAACTATCGGTCTTCCCTTTAGTGGCTGGGTTCCTTTGTGTATTTTTGGGACCGAATAAAAAGTGGCCATTTTGGGATGTTTGGGTAGTAAGAATTTGTATTCATCATCATTTATGAGTTCCTGGTTTTTCGCCATATCGAGGATCTGTTTAAGTTCATTATGAAATCTGGATAGTGGATTGGTGGAAAGTATTGCATATGATCTTCTATCTTTTAGTAGGTCAAGGCACATCTGTTTGTAATCTGCCGTATTCATAACCACTATATTCCCCCCCTTATCTGATGGTTTTATTGTTATCCCCTTATCTTTCTGTAAGATGAACTGAGGGAGATCCTATATTATAGGGCTGACTAGGGGCAGTGCAATTGTCCTCATCCAGACCTGGAAGTGCCCGTGACGGATCATCCCTACCTCCCCTACTGTGACGAGAAGATGGGTGAGATCAATGCCTTTTCTTAACGTGCACTGGTGTAGACAAGCAGAGTCACCATATGTTATAACTAATACATTATGGCATAACTATCTATGTAGGTCCCCTGCACTCTACATGTATAATATTGATATATAGAGATCAGTGAGATAAGTTTGGTGGTTGAAAGTACACATTTTACTCTTTTAATATATTATTAATAAAAGTTACATTTTAATTTTATGCCTTCACCATATAGAGTTAAGTATAATTTATATGGAAACAAAAGCAAGCAGAGGTCTAGAAAACCGTGAGGAATTGATAAAGAAAGTCTATTGAAAAATTGTTTAACTTTTCATCATACAAACAAAAACATTAAATTGCTGAAATGGGAATATCCTTTTAAGGTCCAAAATGTTGCAATTTAAGTTTTTCAGCCTCTGCTTTGTTGACAGTAGTCTGATATGCTGCCCCTCCTTTCTGAACCTGGGAACATCTCCTGCTAACACTGTCACTAGTGGGAAATTGTCATAAACCTCCCACACTCCAAAACATACTGGTAGGTTGATTAGATTGTGAGCCCCATTTGGGAGAGGGACCAATTTGGCAAGCTCTGTGCAGTGCTGTGTAATCTGTGTATATATATATAAAGGAATTGTTATTATTATAAACCATCCACCATTGGCAGCTATGTCTTTCAGAGGCAGATACAATTTATTTCAGACCAGTGTAGCTCAGCTTCATAGCCCTGTGCCAGTCGTATGTGCCGCTAGGCATCAGGGTATGGTGCCCGCGGGGTGGGGGTTGGGGGGGAATTAGGCAGGCATTTTAGAAACAAAAATATTTTTTGGGGCTCTCAACCAATGCCTCAGGTGCAGGGTCTGGGCGCATCCGCTGAATGCATCAGCCCGGAACATTCTACATACAATACTCTGGGGATGGGATCTGGACGAATTGCCGGTTCCCACCCTGTTCCTGAGGTAGCAGAGCAAATGACACATCCACCTGCGCCAGGTCAAAAGCCTATGGCCGGAACTGACACGTCGCAGGCTTATGTCATCATGAGTCAGAGCTCGGAGGAAGAGAAGCTAGGTAAGTATGTTTATTTTTTTATTATTATTTGTTACTGGGGGAGCACTGGCTACTGGGGCATGGGGGCAGAACTGTGACTACTTAGGGGCAGCATTGGCTTCAGGGGCATTGGGGCAGCACTATGACTACTGGTTAGCCCTAAGACTACTTGAAGGCAGCCATGTGACTACTTAGTGGCAGAACTGGATGCTGGGGCAGGGGGACAGCAGTGTGACTATTTGGAGGCAGCACTGGGGCATGGGGTATTACTGTAAGTGCTGGTATAACACATAAGCTCACAATTCACTCAAAACACAACATTGAGCTTGGATTTGGTTCTTTTTCATGTACTGTACTTATACATGCCTATATATAATATCTAAACATATATGGCCCTCACGACTAAAGGGGTTGTCAGAATTTATATTTTTTATACCAGTGGAATGGGAAGGCTGCAAAAACAAGAAAGCAGTTGTACTTACCTCTGTGCTGCTTCAGTCCAGCTCTGTGCCTCCCATCACCTCTGTCTATGTATGTATACAGAGATGCACAAGTGATGTCAGGACCACAGCGTACTCCCTGTGCAGCCTCTGCCTGCAGCCTGTGTAAGCGTTACATAGACCACAGCCAGAATCTGTAGCAGCTAACACTCTGATTGTGATGTCATTGCTGGTCCTCTGTATACATACAGCTCAGGGCTGCTTTCTTGTTTTTACGCCCCCTCCAGCTCAGAAAACCCCTTTAACTATAGATGGCACTGTATATATTAGTGGGTCAATAGCAAGTGGCAACATGTGTTTTATCTTTTAACATTAATAGTGATGACTAACCATGTCACACAAAACATGTTACTACAAAGAAAATGTATTTACTTGTATTTACAATGCTCAATGCATTTCAAAACAAAATGCAAACACATCCTGTGAAGCAGCCCAAAGCAAGTTTTGAAGCAGTGGATCATTGGAGAGACTCCAGCACTGCTCTCTTTTAGTAATGTGCTAGAGGTTATAGGTGCCATGTCCTCCAACCGAGGTCTGACCTAATGGCTTGGCACCTGCATTTGCCTGGTACCTGAGTGGCTGACTTTAGCGCGGCCTAGCGCTGGACTGGTCATGGTAGCTTTGTTTAGGTGTAACAGGCCTCGTCCATGCCGGGAAGGTCATACAAGTGGATTGCAAGAAGAGTGGGAAGCCGCAGTATGATGGAAGTTTCCCATGGGGGACTCCAAGTGTATGCATGCGTTAGGGATCCCCTGTTAAATGGTAAAAGGGAGGCCCTTAATGTTAGTGGCAGTCAGGGATCACACGTAGAGACAATATAGTACATCAACTTTCAGTTCTTTTATTCCAGAACTTCAACACAACAACAAAACAGGCTGAGATAGAGGTCCTTTCTGCCAAGGTCTGAGGTAGCTGGTTGGATGCAGTCTCGTAGAGAAGCTCACAACCCAGATTCAGAAACTTGAGGCTAGAGATGGTATTAGCCATGTGTCCTGTAGCAAGGAGCACTGAAACAGGAATCTCTTCTATTGGAACTTTTAAGCCACAAGGAGTTTAATATAAACTTCGTCTTGGGTAGAGTTTCCAGGAATCCAATCAGGGACCTCGAGACAGAGCTGGAGTGACATTAATCAAACAAGACTTCCATACCTCCCAACTTTTGGGATAGAGAAAGAGCGTCAAAAAGCCCTTCCTTTTTTTCCGAAACCACACCGATCATCCAGCCCATTGTCACACCCCCAAACATAGTACAATATTGATCTTAATGGCCCCCACATAGTATAATGTCCTGGCAGTGAAATTGTCATGAAGATCTGTACCTAATGAGAAAGACACATGTCTGTCTGTGTCTGATCAGTACTGTAGTCACTGATTAATCTGGTAATGTGTGAGTAGTGCCATTCACATAGTGTCATAGAGCCAAGTCTGCCTTCTGAATCTGGTGTGGAGGCACTGGTGGAAGTGTTAAAACTTATTATTATTGTTGTCAACATTTTCTGATATGGGGTGCTTGCTCTTTTAGCATTTGTCTGATAATTAATTTCCTCTGTGTGACAATAGAAAACAGTGACAATTAAGAGAAGTCACTTATTTTTCAGGGATCGGGCATATGGGCCGTTTACACTGAAGTGAATGGATCTGTGAAAAAAGGCTGATGTTTAACCGTGGATATTATATAGTGGGTATTAGAGATGAGCGAACATACTCGTCCGAGCTTGATGCTCGATCGAGCATTAGCGTACTCGTAACTGCTCGTTGCTCGGACGAGTATTTCGCCCGCTCGAGAAAATGGCAGCTCCCGCCGTTTTGCTTTTTGGCGGCCAGAAACAGAGCCAATCACAAGCCAGGAGACTCTGCACTCCACCCAGCATGACGTGGTACCCTTACACGTCGATAGCAGTGGTTGGCTGGCCAGATCAGGTGACCCTGGGATAGACTAGCCGCTGCCCGCGCTGCTCGGATCATTCTCTGTCTGGATGCCGCTAGGGAGAGAGCTGCTGCTGGTCAGGGAAAGCGTTAGGGTGTTCTATTAGCTTACTGTTAGGCAGGAGTGATTCTACAACAACCCAACAGCCCTTCTTAGGGCTACAATAACGTTATACTTTTTTTTTTTATTTGCTTGTGGCTGGGCTTGCTGGCACTAGTAGTGCAGCTAGTACCATATTGTGAGGAATTTGCAGGGGGACTTGCTACCGTTGTGTTTAGCTCTTAGTGACACACATATCCACCTCAAACACCAAAGTGGGAAAATTTATTAGGGGTTTGATTTCAATTAGGCACAGTCTGCCAGTTTCTTTTTATTTTACGTTTATTTTTTTCATAACTCAGCGTCATCTCATCTGGCATAGTAGTGTGCTTTAATACTTGGCTAGAAAATAGCCATAGGAGAATCCAAACGGCTTACTTACGCCTACAGTAGCGTTATATATATTTGATTTCTGGTTGATCTGCTGGTGGCTGTAGTTGCTGCAGTGCATCTACTAGCAAATTGTGAGCAATTTGGAGTGAGACTTGCGACCACTGTGTTTTGCGCTTAGTGACGCACATATCCATTGCAAAGACCGAAGTGGGAAAATTTATTAGGGCCCGGGGTTGTATTTCAATTAGGCACAGTCTGCCATTTCCTTTTTTATTTTACGTTTATTTTTTTCATAACTCAGCGTCATCTCATCTGGCATAGTAGTGTGCTTTAATATTTGGCTAGAAAATAGCCATAGGAGAATCCAAACGGCTTACTTACGCCTACAGTAGCGTTATATATATTTGATTTCTGGTTGATCTGCTGGTGGCTGTAGTTGCTGCAGTGCATCTACTAGCAAATTGTGAGCAATTTGGAGTGAGACTTGCGACCACTGTGTTTTGCGCTTAGTGACGCACATATCCATCGCAAAGACCGAAGTGGGAAAATTTATTAGGGCCCGGGGTTGTATTTCAATTAGGCACAGTCTGCCATTTCCTTTTTTATTTTACGTTTATTTTTTTAATAACTCAGTGTCATCTCATCTGGCATAGCAGTGTGCTTTCATACTTGGCTAGAAAATAGCCATAGCAATAGGATAGCATCGTTTGGTTTTAAAAACTAAAAAACACACAAAAAAAAAAAAACACAAAAAAAAGTTAAAAAAAAAATTAAAGTTATAACTCTCATTTTCAAAATGTTTAACCCAAGGGCTAGGGGTAGAGGACGAGGGCGGGGACGTGGGCGTCCAACTACTGCAGGGGTCAGAGGCCGTGGTCCTGGGCGGGGTGAGACACCACCTGCTGATGAGGGAGCAGGGGAACGCCGCAGAGCTACACTCCCTAGGTTCATGTCTGAAGTTACTGGGACTCGTGGTAGAGCACTGTTGAGGCCAGAACAGTGCGAACAGGTGATGTCGTGGATTGCCGACAATGCTTCGAGCAATTTGTCCACCAGTCAGTCTTCCACGCAGTCCACCCATGTCACCGAAATCGGCACTCCTCCAGCTCCTGCACCTCAGCCTCCTCCCCCCCAGTCTGCCCCCTCCCAGCAAAATTTGCCATTAGAACCGGCATACTCTGAGGAACTGTTTTCTGGACCCTTCCCACAGTCACAAACCACTTGTCCGGTTGCTGATGAGCAATTTTCCGATGCCCAGGTTTTCCACCAGTCGCAGTCTGTGGGTGATGATGACCTTGTTGACGTACTGGAAGAAGTGTGTAAAGAGGTGTCCGACGATGAGGAGACACGGTTGTCAGACAGTGGGGAAGTTGTTGTCAGGGCAGGAAGTCCGAGGGGGGAGCAGACTGAGGGATCGGAGGATGATGAGGTGACAGACCCAAGCTGGGTTGAGAGGCCGGGTGAACACAGTGCTTCTGAGACGGAGGAGAGTCCTCGACCAGAACAGGTTGGAAGAGGCAGTGGTGGGGCCAGACGGAGAGGCAGGGCCAGAGCTGGTGCATCAGCGCCAAATGTGTCAACTAGTGAAGCTCCCGTGGCGAGGGCTCCTGCGGGCTAGATTTTCAGAAGTCTGGAGGTTCTTTAAGGAAACACCGGATGACCGACGGACTGTGGTGTGCCACATTTGCCAAACCAGGATCAGCAGGGGTTCCACCACTAATAGCTTAACTACCACCAGTATGCGCAGGCATATGAATGCTAAACACCCCACTCAGTGGCAACAAGCGCGTTCACCTCCGGCCGTGCACACCACTGCTCCTTCCCCTGTGTCAGCTGATAGTCAGCCCCCTGCCCAGGACCCTGCCACAAAAACCCCATCGTCGCCTCCACGATCCTCCACAGCATCCACCAGCGTTCAGCTCTCCATACCCCAGACGCTGGAGCGGAAACACAAATATAGTGCAACCCACCCGCACGCCCAAGCCCTTAATGTGCACATCTCCAGATTGCTAAGCCTGGAGATGCTGCCCTATAGGCTAGTAGAGACCGAGGCCTTTCGCAGCCTCATGGCGGCGGCCGCCCCTCGGTATTCGGTCCCCAGCCGCCACTACTTTTCCCGATGTGCCGTCCCAGCCCTGCACCAGCACGTGTCAGACAACATAATCCGTGCCCTGACCAACGCCGTTTCTGACAAGGTCCACCTGACCACGGACACGTGGACGAGTGCTGCCGGGCAGGGCCACTATATATCGCTGACGGCACATTGGGTTAACTTGGTGGAGGCTGGGACCGAGTCTGACCCTGGTCATATACTGCCGACGCCGAGGATTGCGGGGCCTACCTCGGTCCAGGTGTTTCAGGCCTACTATGCCTCCTCCTGCTCCCACCCCTCCTCCACCTCCTCCTCCGAACGACCATCCGTGGGCATGGCGCCATCAGTCGGTAGCTCTAGGCACAGCAGCAGTGCCGTCGCTAAGCGACAGCAGGCGGTGCTCAAACTGCTGAGCCTAGGCGATAAAAGGCACACCGCCCAAGAACTATTACAGGGCATCACGGCGCAGACTGATCTGTGGCTGGCACCGCTGAACCTGAAGCCAGGCATGGTTGTGTGTGACAACGGCCGTAACCTGGCGGCGGCTCTGCAACTCGGCAGACTGACACATGTGCCATGCCTGGCCCATGTGTTAAATCTGATAGTTCAGCGTTTCCTCAAGACATACCTCAATCTGTCTGATTTGCTCACGAAGGTGCGCCGCATCTGTGCGCATTTCAGGAAGTCCAGCACAGATGCTGCCACTCTCAGGGCAGCGCAGCGCCGCCTCCAACTGCCCGCTCACCGACTGTTGTGCGACGTGCCCACGAGGTGGAATTCAACACTGACCATGTTATCCAGAGTTTACCAGCAGCGCCGAGCGATTGTAGACTGCCAGATGTCAACTTCCACCAGAACTGGTAGTCAGGTCAGTCAGCTTCCTCAAGTCTACAATGAGGAGTGGACGTGGATGTCTGATATCTGTCAGGTGCTGAGTAACTTTGAGGAGTCAACACAGATGGTCAGTGGCGATGCCGCCATCATCAGCCTCACCATCCCGCTGCTTGGCCTGTTGAAAAACTCTCTGGTCAGCATGAAGTCGGAAGCTTTGCGCTCCTCACAAGAGACGGGGGAAGAAGATTCCCTTGTTGATAGCCAAAGCACCCTTAGGTCTGTTTCTCAGCGCATATCGGAGGAGGTGGAGGTGGAGGAGGATGAGGAGGAAGAGGAGGAGAATGTTGGCGAGACACAAGAGGGGACCATTGTTGAGTCCTTCACTGTTGAGCGTGTATGGGCAGAAGAAGAGGAGTTGGAGGAGTTGGAGGAGTTGGAGGAGGAGGAAATGGACAGTCAGGCCAGTGAGGGGAGTGAATTCTTACGCGTTGGTACTCTGGCGCATATGGCAGATTTCATGCTAGGCTGCCTATCCCGTGACCCTAGCGTTCAAAGAATTTATTCCAGCACCGATTACTGGGTGTTCACTCTCCTGGACCCACGGTACAAGCAAAATCTTTCCACTCTCATCCCTGGAGAGGAAAGGAGTGTGAGAATGCATGAATACCAGCAGGCCCTGGTGCACAAGCTGAAACAGTATTTCCCTTCTGACAGCGCTAGCGGCAGAGTGCGTAGTTCTGCGGGACAAGTAGCGAGGGAGAGTAGGCGAGCAGGCAGCTTGTCCAGCACTGGCAAGGGTACGCTTTACAAGGCTTTTGCCAGCTTTATGTCACCCCAGCAAGACACTGTCACCTGTCCCCAGTCTCGGCAGAGTAGGGCTGATCTTTACAGAAAGATGGTGAGGGAGTACGTAGCTGACCATACCATCGTCCTAAATGATCACACAGCTCCCTACAACTACTGGGTTTCAAAGCTGGACATGTGGCACGAACTGGCGCTGTACGCCTTGGAGGTTCTTGCCTGCCCTGCCGCTAGCGTCTTGTCCGAGCGGGTTTTCAGTGCAGCTGGTGGCATCATCACCGATAAGCGTACACGCCTGTCGACTGACAGCGCTGACAGGCTGACGCTTATCAAGATGAATAAAGCCTGGATTTCTCCTAATTTCCAATCTCCACCAGGTGAAGGAAGCTCAACCGGAATAATTTATCCACTCCTCCTCATTTTCCTCCTTCTCCTCCTCTTTGTACAGTAAAGCAGAGGAAACTGGCTATTTTTTGACAGGGCCCACTGGCTCTAGCTATAGTACTTTATGCATTTAATTTTTCTGGAGGGCCACCGACCCGGTCCTCTGTTTTAAACAATTTTTGGGAGTGCCACATACAGGCACTCAATCTATTCAATTTTTCTGGAGGGCCACCTACCTGCTCCTCTGGTTTGAAAACTTTTTTGGACTGCCACATACAGGCACTCAATCTATTCCATTTTTCTGGAGGGCCACCTACCTGCTCCTCTGGTTTGAAAACTTTTTTGGACTGCCACATACAGGCACTCAATCTATTCCATTTTTCTGGAGGGCCACCTACCTGCTCCTCTGGTTTGAAAACTTTTTTGGACTGCCACATACAGGCACTCAATCTATTCCATTTTTCTGGAGGGCCACCTACCTGCTCCTCTGGTTTGAAAACTTTTTTGGACTGCCACATACAGGCACTATCCAAATTGAATTGTCTCCATAGCAGCCTCCACACGTTGTCTCCATTGCTACCTCCAAAAGTCGTCCATCTAGCTGCCTCCATACATCGTCCCTTTATCAAACGAGGTGTGTCAGGCCGAAATTTGGGTTGTTTTCATGGATTCCACATCAAAGTTGTTAACTTTGTCGCCACCCTGCTGTGTTATCCACAAAATACACTGGCAAACTTTTACCATTTACGGATATTATTTCAGCGCTTCTTGCGCAGATGTTTACATTCCCCTCACCCGCCATATCCTAAACTTATAAGAACGCTACTACACTTGATCTTATACAAAAGGTTCTTAGAAGTGCTGTTTGGGGAGTAGCCTAGAGACAGGGGCTTGGATTGGCGAAAGCTCGCCTGGCAGCGGAGCGCCAGCTCCATGCCAAGAACCAACTAACATAGTTTTAACTGCAGCACCTTTAATCTACTACTAGTTCACTGCCTCCATACATGGCCGCCTTATCAAACGTGCTGTGTCAGGCAGAATTTTGGGTTGTTTTCATGGCTTCCACAACAAACTTGTTAACTTTGTCGCCACCCTGCTGTGTAATCCTCAAAATATACTGGCAAACTTTTACCATTTACGGATATTATTTCAGCGCTTCTTGCGCATCTGTTTACATTCCCCTCACCCGCCATATTCCAAACTTATAAGAACGCTACTACACTTAACTTGGTGCAGGCTGGGACCGAGTCTGACCCTGGGGCTGGTCATATACTGCCGACGCAGAGGATTGCGGGGCCTACCTCGGTCCAGGTGTTTCAGGCCTCCTATGCCTCCTCCTCCTCCCACCCCTCCTCCACCTCCTCCTCCTCCGAATTACCATCCGTGGGCATGGCGCCATCAGTCGGTAGCTCTAGGCACAGCAGCAGTGCCGTCGCTAAGCGACAGCAGGCGGTGCTCAAACTGCTGAGCCTAGGTGATAAAAGGCACACCGCCCAAGAGCTATTACAGGGCATTCCACATCAAACTTGTTAACTTTGTCGCCACCGTGCTGTGTAAGCCACAAAATATACTGGAAAACTTTTTTCATTTACGGATATTATTTCAGCGCTTCTTGCGCAGATGTTTACATTCCCCTCACCCGCCATATCCCAAACTTATAAGAACGCTACTACACTTGATCTTATACAAAAGGTTCTTAGAAGTGCTGTTTGGGGAGTAGCCTAGAGACAGGGGCTTGGATTGGCGAAAGCTCGCCTGGCAGCGGAGCGCCAGCTCCATGCCAAGATCCAACTAACATAGTTTGAACTGCAGCACCTTTAATCTACTACTAGTTCACTGCCTCCATACATGGTCCCCTTATCAAACGAGCTGTGTCAGGCAGAATTTTGGGTTGTTTTCATGGCTTCCATGTTAACTTTGTCGCCACCCTGCTGTGTAATCCACAAAATATACTGGCAAACTTTTATCATGTACCGATATTATTTGAGCGCTTCTTGCTCACCTCCTTTGGTTCCTCTCTGCCACCCATTGGTTTGAAGCCTGAGTCCATTTAGGGTATGTCGCCATGCCACTCTCTAGCCTGCCGCTGCTGCCGCTGCCTCTGCATGCCGTCCCCTATAGTGTCAGGGTCAATTATTGGATGTTTTAGATGCTATCTAGCTTCATTCTGTCACTCTGTCATGGCCATGCTGTTGCCCATAATTTTGGCATAATGGTGCGATTAAGCAGCCTCAGAGGCATCCATGCATGCTGCCCCTGCTGTTTCCTGTCCATTTCCGTGGTGTTTCCATCCTTTTCTGAGGTTCCCAGGTGTTTGGCCAAGCTTCCCTGTGCAGAGCCTTGGTCCCCTTGAAAAATGCTCGAGTCTCCCATTGACTTCAATGGGGCTCGTTACTCGAAACGAGCACTCGAGCATCGGGAAAAGTTCGTTTCGAATAACGAGTACCCGAGCATTTTAGTGCTCGCTCATCTCTAGTGGGTATCTATGTATTAAAAACTCAAGACTGATGGGAGGCCTACAATCTGTACAGAGCCCATGGTAGCCTAAGGCTACATTCATACGGCCGTTGCCCGCCCTCTCCATAGGAACATATGGCGCACGGCACCGTACAACGGAGGAAGATTGGGCATGTCCTGTCTTTTTCCCAGGTACGGATTGGTACGGTGCTGCACGCGTGGGGGGTGTATATCGGCCGTATATACGTGGGCCGTATATACGTCCCCCTTGCGGCAGTGTGAATGCAGCCTTAGTCTGTCACTGTCACAGGCAAATTTTATAATATGTCAAGAGGATTTGATTACGTGACCATTGGTTCCAAATGTATCAAACTAGGTTAGTGAGCTACAGTTCAGCTGTTATAAGAGTGTGGATAATGTTATACTAAAACCTCCAACAATATTCTTCATTACAGGAATGTATGTGACATGTTGGAAGAAAACAGTACGTTTTGATCACATTCAACCTTGGAGTGCTGCCATTTTACTATGACTAATAAAGAAGACTGTATACAGCTATTTAGGCTTATTTTTTAATCCTTGCACTAATAACAGGTGAACTGGTGGTTCACCATACAAGTTTGGTTCCACTGATACTAAAGTATAAAACCCTTTCTGAGATACATTATACAATCTGCCTGTAATAACTCCGGAGTAGTTTGAGAGTTCCCGGGTACAGAAGAGGGGTGCAGTTCCTTTCAGAGATAAACTTCATATCAACAAGAAGCAGAAAAACTCATGACAGATATAAAAAAATAAATATAAAAATAAATAAATAAATAAAAATAAATATAGATAAAAATAAATTAATTTAACAAAATTATATTACATGAGAAAATATTGTGACACAAAAATATTTGTGTAAATATTGTTCGTGTACAAAGTGTCTTTTTGCTAATTAAAGGAAACCTACCATTTAGAATGGCAGGGGTAAGCTGTAAGTACCGAGCACCAGCTCAGGGTGAGCTGGTGCCGGTACTTACTTTCGTTAGTGTTATAAACCGCGGTATCGCAGTTTTAACACTTTTTAAACTTTAGCGCAGAAGAGGCTTCGGCGCTGCGCGCGTCCGTGCGCGCGCAACATCTCAGCTATTTCCTATGAAGGCGTGCGCCGAAGCCTGTTCTGGTCTAAAGTTTACAAAGTGTTAAAACTGCGATACCGCGTTTATAACACTAACGAAAGTTACCCCTGCCATTCTACCCCTGCCATTCTAACTGGTAGGTTTCCTTTAAACCAAAAGTCTAACTAAGAAAGACAAATTTATTTAGAGACAACTGCCTCTAATAAATGTGTTTCATTTTTGGTGGCAGGAGACAAAATCTCAGATTTTGCTTACAAATTGTGTGCACCACAAGTTTAACAGTTCTTAATAAGTCCCCTTCAAAGTCATCTGTTGCCCAATATCACTGAACCGTGATTTGCCTTATCTAATTTTTGCTCTTTTGATTTATCACTCTTTCATTGTTTTCCCACAACCCTTATGTCAGTAACTTATTTCTTTGAATCTCAGTTTATTTTGCTTTTGGTCTCATTGCACAGCTGGGGACATCTGTATCTCACCCCCTCATTCTCATACATTCCATAGAATCACAATGACATTAGCTCCATTCTACATGTGGGGATTCCAAGATTAGATGCCATTGTCTAAGGCATCCAATTACAAATATTCCCGGTTATTCTGGAGCTCCAATAAATAAGCAATAAGTATATGTTGTATTCTACCATCTGTAATACAAATCACACTCTAAGAATACAGTTATGGCAATAAGTTTTGAGAATGAAACAAATATTATATTTTCACATGATCTGTTGCCCTCTGATTTTTGTGTGTTTGTCAGATGTTTTTATCACATACGGAAATAGAAGTACAATCATATTATGAATAACAAAAGCTTTTATTCACAGTAAGAATGAGTTAATGCAGCAAGTCAATATTTGCAGTGTTGACACTTCTTCTTCAGGACCTCTGCAATTCTCCCTGGCAGCTCTCAATCAACTTCTGGATCAAATCCTGACTGATAGAAGTCCATTCTTGCACAATCAATTCTTGCATTTTGTCACAATTTGTAGGTTTTTCTTTGTCCACCTGTCTCTTGATGATTGACCACAAGTTCTCAATGATCTGGGGATCTTAAGATCTGGGGAGTTTCCAGGCCATGGACCCAAAATCTCTATGTTTTGTTCCCTGAGCCATTTAGTTATCACCTTTGCTTTATGACAAGGTGCTCCATCATGCTGGAAAAGACATTGTTGATCACCAAACTGCTCTTGGACGGTTGGGAGAAGTTGCTCTTGGAGGACATTCTGGTACCATTCTTTATTTATGGATGTGTTTTTAGGCAAGACTGTGAGAGACCCGATTCCCTTGGCTGAGAAGCAACCCCACACATGAATGGTTGCAGGATGCTTTACAGTTGGCATGAGAAAAGACTGGTGGTATCGCTCACCTTCATCAGAGAAAATTACTTTACCCCAGTCCTCAGCAGTCCACTCCCTGTACCTTTTGCAGAATATCATTCTCTGATGTTTTTTCTGGAGAGAAGTGGCTTCTTTGCTGCCCTCCTTGACACCAGGCCTTGCTCCAAGAGTCTCCGCCTCACAGTGCATGTAGATGCACTCACACCTGCCTGCTGCCATTCTTGAGCAAGCTCTGCACTGCTGGTAGACTGATTCCGAAGCTGAAACACTTTTAAGAGACGGTCCGGGCGCTTGTTGGTCCTTCTTGGTCACCCTGGAGCCGTTTTTGGCAACAATGGAACCTCTCTCCTTGAATTCCTTGATGATGAGATAGATTGTTGACTGAGGTTAAATCTTTCTAGCTGCGATACTCTTCCCTGTTAGGCCAGTTTTGTGCAGTGCACTGATGACTGTGTGTGTTTCTTTAGAGATAGCCATGGTTAACAGAAGAGAAACAATGATGCTGAGCACCAGCCTCCTTTTAAAGTGTCCAGTGGTGTGATTCTTACTTAATCATGACAGATTGATCTCCAGCCCTGTCCTCATCAACACCCACACCTGTGTTAATGGAGCAATCACTGAAACGATATTAGCTGCTCCTTTTAATGCAGGCCTGCAATGAAGTTGAAATGTGTTTTGGGGGGAAAAGTTCATTTTCTAGGCAAATATTGACTTTGCAATTAATTGCTGTTAAGCTGATCACTCTTTATAACATTCTGGAGTATATGCAAATTGCCATTATAAAACTTGATGCAATAGACTTTGTAAAAATTAACATTTGTATCATTCTCAAACATTTCAGCCAAACCCAGAGCTTTGTAAGTGATGACAGTGTCATCATATTATTAGTTTTGGAAGTTAACTAGAACGTTGTATTTTATGTTCCAGGAATGTAGAAAACTTGTTCCACTGTATGGTGGTGGTGTCATTCTTCTTTGTGTTATTCTTAAAGGGGTTGTTCAGTTTTGGTAATGTTTATACTATGCACTCATGTGGTTTAAAAATAATAAATAAGTATGGCCTCCTGCACACAAAATGATGAAAGGACTTTTTACCTGCCAGTCGGACTGCATCGCTCCTTGCAGAGCAGAAGTCCTTGTATCATATTTTCATATGATGCAAGGGCTTCCGTCCGTGGAGTCCATGGGGCTAGGCTGACATACAGGACTGTATCCACAGCTGCACACATTAAGGTACGCAGGAGTCCTTAATACATACAGGAGTCTTTTTTTTTATAAACAAAATGTTTATTGGTCCATTTAAAGTTACAAAATATCTTGGGTAAAAGATATACATATTCAGTTAAATACAGTACAGCTGAGTAAAATTACATATAACAATCAAGCCAAAATACTATAATACAGACTGAACTCATCCTGCCCTTAAAGGGTTCTCTACTGTTTTCAAATAATAGCCATCGATTTATTCTTTACATAGATGTGAATGACCAGACATATCACCAAACTAAGTCCCTTACATTAAGTTACCTTCAGCAAGAAAGCGTAACGGGAGCCCTTTGTTTCATTAAATACCCTTAATATTCAGTAATTTGGGAGTTACAGAGAAATTTTAATGGTAATATACTCCTGAACCATACTCAAGTATACTTTAAACGTCTACCCTTTTATTAGAACCCTGTTTCTACCTGAATCCAGCTTTTAATATATTCAAAAACTATTTAACCCCCCCGAGGAGTCTTTAATAAAGTAAAAACACACCACAGTTGCTACAGACAAGGCTAGCACTAGGAATTTTGGGACCCCACGTACATTCGTTTTCCATCTTATTCTACTACACCATATCACAAACATATGTTTACCACTATAATGGGACTTATGCTTTAAAGGGGATTCACCAGGAGAACCATTTTTAGCACTCCCCCAATCCCCACAGAGCATAGTAATCTATTTTTTATACAAAAACTCTCTGGCAGTGTATGTACGATGCTCTATGGCTGGGGGAGTGCTAAAAATGGGTCTCATGGTGACAGGTTCCATTTAAAGAGATTGTGGCCTCCCCATTTTTCTAGAGTTTAATAATGATGTGATGCATAAAAACAGTAATATAACAAGAACTGGTAAACAAAATCTATACCATAAATGTATTACATAGGGACAGCAGTGCCTTCATAGGGTTGCACCAATGCCAGAATTTGGAATTTGAAACCGATACTGAGTGTAGTATCATGATACTCGATACTAAAATGATACTATGCCATGAAAAAATAATTATTCAGATCTACCCCAGCAACAATCCTGCAGCCAGATGGATTCTAATGCATAAAATTCATAGATTTTTGCATTGCAAAGGTTGTCCATTATTTGCTATGGATGAAAATTCTGCAGCATTTTTCTTTCTGTAATGTGTGTATGGGATCGTCATATATCAGATGTTTTGCAAGGTGAAATTTTGCATTAAAAGTATAGCTTTGTTTATATTGTTTTAATTGTATTACTGTATATGCCTTAAAAAAATGTAAAAAAAAAGCTAATTTGTTGTATTAGCAGACTTTAACATATCCAGGGCATATATACATGTTATTGAAAGAAGATTTTTAACCCATGTTCTTGCCTTCAATGAGACAATTTGAAGGGTTTTATAGAATGAGAAAAGCATTTTAGCAAAAAGGTTAATTGAAAAAATTGGCATGAAAAACTTGGACATGCCCATTCACTGTCGTAAAGGGGGCCATGGCATTTCCTGTGGGTCAAGACCTTGTCTGAAATGAAAGATAGGCAGAGACTGCATTGGCTCATGAGTGGTGGCGATAAGAAAGCTCAGTGATCGGTTATTTTTTTAAACCAGATTTTGCCTGCTGTACAACCCCATTAGCAAATCCTAATTTTAGCTTCAAAGTTCATATGTGACATATCTAAACATTATCATGAATTATACTAGTGTACAAGCCATAAAAAAGGTCTCAGTTCCTGGTGCACAGTCAGGGATTGCGACTTTTCCTCCCTTTAAGCCACCTCTACTTAGTGGGCAGGGAGGGGTTCATAAACTTTAGATTGCGCCAGTTCCTGATACATTTCCGACTAGATTTTCTTAAATGTCACTAGCAAAAGAAAAAAAAAAGAGAAACTGAATTCCAGTACAGAATTCCATTACAATTCAAGTGTACTACTGTGACCTCTAGTGTCTATATAATGCACTACTTTAGCATACTTTCCAGTTGGGATTTGAAAGGAATTTGTGAAGCTCATTTTATTGCAATCTTTGTTGCTGCTAATTGTTTTACATTTATCAAACCGAAATTTGGCACATATGAAGTCAAACACTTCTTTCAAACACTCAATGTCCTCTGCCACTCCCTACTGAGATTGTAAACTAGGAGTACATTACCTAGACAGACTAACAAAGCCCACAAATGTAAAACAGCAAAATTCCACCTAAATGTGTGCATATAAGCCAAAACGGTCAAAACCCCCTTTTTGCGCTGTGCAGGGCTTGATACATTTTGATATTATCATTATTTATAGAGCACCGCTGATTCCATGGTGCAGTACATTCAATGAGAACAAATGAAAGTACAAAAGACACAAAACAACCTCAAATTAGCACTGGTGGAAATATAACTCTTTACAATCAGTTGTGAAGTTTTCTGGTGGATGCACATTTATGTAGATTGTTTTGATTGTATCACAACATGCTAGAGATCCTTATTCTGCTAGGTTATATGCCAGTGCACAATACAAATGTACCATATTTTCCTTGTATTTGAAATATTTCCAGTATGAGTCTGTCATAGATAAAAGATTTTCATGTGAGTATTCAGACAATCCACCCACTCACATAGTTCTATTCTCAGCACAAATGTTCTCTCCTGGGAACATTTAACATTACCCCAGAGCTCCATATGGATCTAATCAGCTCTACTCAGGTCACAGTCCTTACTGCATAATGAAATACGATAAGTGGTTCCACCACAAGGGGAATTCCACCCTAAATTAACCTGTCACCTTATAGAATTTCTTTACCTTTCCTACTGATTCTTTATTATATTCTGAATCATAATGTCTCTTAATATAAGGTTGGTAATAATTTCAGAAAATGTATTTGCCCAAACTCCTACTTTTACCCTGCACCTAATCAACCAAAACACAGTATAATTCTCCCTAGGTGCCACCCATCCCACTCACATTGAGTCCCCCTCCAGCTGCCTGTCACATTATGCCTCTTCAAGATCCCCGCTAATATTGTGCTCCCAACAAGCTCCCCTTCTTATTGTGCCTCCCAACAACTCTCCCACATATTTGGGCTGTCTGCTACTGTGCCCATCCTCAAGTAGCTCCCCCTCAGTTGCTCTCCCTAACATTAAGCCTCATTTATATGCCATCATCATCATTAGAACTCATGGAAATGCAGGGCTTGATATATTTGTAAGTATGGATGAGTTTGATGAGTTATTAGCAAGATCTGGTGAGAAATCCCTATTATAATGTTGTCAAGCAGCTAAAGACATGTTTTTTTCATAGCCAGTGTGGTTGCAGTGGTTGCATCATAAAGAAATTCATCTTTGAAGTGAGATGTAAATTGACTGTATAACGTTAGGGAACCAGAGAATTAAAGAGGGCCTGTCACCCAAAATTTCGGCACTAGGAGCTGCTCCCAGTGCTTGAACAAATGCCGCAGTGTTAGAAGGATAGCCTTACCAGAAACCTCCGGTAACGCTATCTAACACTGCGATGGGGTACAATGTAATCGTCGGACCGCTCACAAAGTCCGGTGCTGCCTCTTCCCCTAACCACACCTCAAACCCGCTCCTTTAGTAAGCAGCTCCTAGTGCCGAAATTTTGGGTGACAGGTCCTCTTTAAACATTGAAGTGAAGCTCTCTCTGTCTCAGAATGCCTCCTTCACTGTAATAGAAAATCCTGCGTTCAGTGACATCATAAGCGGTTCTCCTGAAATTTGGTGAATGTTGTCAATTACAGCGTTCCAAGAGATGTTTTTCTAGATGAAGTACTTTCTTTAAAACTGTGGGACAGACCACATAATGAGATCTGTACATAACAGTCATAATCTTGCTCCCATGCTGCCTAAGGGTGGTTTCACATTGGCGTTTGTTTTCACATCAGTGATTTTTCACCGAACCCATTTTGGCTTATGGACAGATACAGATTGGGTTTCTTTTCCTTTGTTCAGTGATTTTTCACTGATGTCTTACTGACCCATTCTTTTCAATTGACTTTTTCACACTCAAAAAGAACAAGTTCTAAAATGATCACTGATTAGTAAAAAAAACTGAAGTGTGGAAAAGCTCATTGAAAAGAATGGGTCAGAAAGGCATCAGTGGAAAATTACTGAAGCCAGGAAGAGAAAACCAATCTGTATATGTCCAGAAGCCAAAATAGGTTCAGTGAAAAATTACTGATGTGAAAAAACCGCCAATCCACCCTCAGTGAGATGGCTGGTTTCCTTTGCTCAACACAGCAGGACTTTACAGTGCTGTGTTTAAGCAATATGGTGCAGGTGGTCCAGAGAGCATAGGTTGTTATTGTTAATATCGATCGCTCTGTTCTCTTGTTAGGATAACAACTGTTTCTATTGTATTGGTTTTTATCTTTTTTGGCCTGGGCAGCCGGGTCATGCACAGGGCTGTGGACTCTACAACCTTGTGCATGTGCTCATAGAGGTTGATAAGGACATAAGGTAACTGCAGAAAAAATGTCTGCATGAGTCCATAACATGTTATTGACACCGGTCTGTCCTTGATTGAAAAGCCCCTTCAATTGTTTAGCCAAGCTACTTGGCTTGTTTTGAGGGTTGGGGCGTCGATTTAAATTATAAAGGACATAAATTTTAATGCACTTGGTTATTTTTTTATTGCATTCAAACAGTAATACTGTGTGAAAAATACTTGTGTATAAGCCACCTCGGTTTGTACATGAGTGTATAAAAAAAAGAAACTTCTTTACTCACCATCCCGCGCTGCCTGATGCTCCCCGCTGCTCCTCTTCCTTCAGCTCTTCATCTATCGCACACTATGATGGTAACCCATAATTGAATGATTAATTTTAGCTGTTTTGGATTTCTTCCTTCTTTTTAATTCTTAATGTTGTTGGGGTAAACTAATTTATTTTGGAAGTCCCAAAGATTAACTATAATCATGTTCTGTCTATATATGTGGGCAGTTCAATAAGTACCCATGTACTTCCAGAGGGAAATTGGTGTTATCATCGTGTGCTGCCATCTATCAAATGACAGCAAAACAAATTGCAGACTGATTGGTTAGTTTGGATTTGGCAGCCATTTGAGTAAGACATGTTTCGTGATTTGAGCATGGCAAAGTTGCACCTGTGGAACAACCTGGTGGCACCACGCTGCAGAAAGTCCAATCCGCTTTGCGGCGGGCTCTGGTGGAAACCGGGTGCCACTTGTCGGCTTATGTCAGTGATGGGCAACCTTTTGAGCTTGGTGTGTCAAAATTCGCCAAAAATTTTAACCGTGGATTGTCTGATTGATCCTACCATGTACTGCCATACAATCAGACAGGTGTGAAATTGCTTAGTAACCTGCAAACTTTCAGTCATGAAAGTTCACAGGTTATAGCGCAGGCGCCGCTGTCCGCATTACCTTCATGCCCTCTTGGCATGGAGAAGGTGTGCGGAGCAAAATAATCGCAATGTCTGGCGATTTGCAAGGCGTTGCGATTTATTTCAGGGCTTGTACATCACAAAACTGACACACAAGCCCTGATGACTGTCTTCTATCATACAGTGCACTGACCTTACTCACTGTTTGATGGGAGTGGTTGTCCTCCCTCATCCCTGCTCTGGAGCTGGTCAGTGTAGAGGTGGCAGCTGCTGGGACATCACACAAGGCAGCAGCAATGTGGCCTCTGACTGTGTTGCCATCCTACCCCCACCACAACTATCAGGAGCTGCAGAGGAGCCTCCTGGGTGTATGGACGGGTCACCTCTCCTGCTGTGCCCTGTGCTGATACCTGTGCTGACTGGAGACACTAGGCACAGCTCACACATGGGGAGGGGCCGGCCCGGGGGAGGAGGAGGAGGGGGGAGTGCTGGAAGCTCAGTGCAATCTCTCAGCCTCCCGGCTACTGCACCTGGTCATGTAGGATGAAACTTAACTCTCAGGCAGCCGTGTGTCAGTGAAAATGGCTACGTGTGTCAGCACTGACACGCGTGTCATAGGTTAGCCATCACTGGCTTATGTCATCGTCCATGGTGATCCGGTGGGTCCACTACCCCTGGAGCATGATACCGTGGTCATTAAGTGGTTAATGAACCATGGACAGACTGTGTGCCAATATGTGATACATGCGATACTTTATTCAAAGTTTGAAAACATAAATTTAAAAATGCTCCACATTTTTACTGTATAGATTCAGTGTAAATTGGTAAACTGTAAAAACCAAGTATATTGAAACTTTCTTTGACCTATCATCTGCCATCAACTCTAGGAATTATCACTGTCCCTTTGCTGCTGTGCTGTCCCACTGGCACACAGTGGCAGCAGACTTGCTGGCAGACTTTAAATTATAAAGGACATAAATTTTAATGCACTTGGTTATTTTTTTATTGCATTCAAACAGTAATACTGTGTGAAAAATACTTGTGTATAAGCCACCTCGGTTTGTACATGAGTGTATAAAAAAAAGAAACTTCTTTACTCACCATCCCGCGCTGCCTGATGCTCCCCGCTGCTCCTCTTCCTTCAGCTCTTCATCTATCACAAAGCCGGCAGAGACGCGTCCATGTGCTCTGCCCGCTATCGCACACTATGATGGTAACCCATAATTGAATGATTAATTTTAGCTGTTTTGGATTTCTTCCTTCTTTTTAATTCTTAATGTTGTTGGGGTAAACTAATTTATTTTGGAAGTCCCAAAGATTAACTATAATCATGTTCTGTCTATATATGTGGGCAGTTCAATAAGTACCCATGTACTTCCAGAGGGAAATTGGTGTTATCATCGTGTGCTGCCATCTATCAAATGACAGCAAAACAAATTGCAGACTGATTGGTTAGTTTGGATTTGGCAGCCATTTGAGTAAGACATGTTTCGTGATTTGAGCATGGCAAAGTTGCACCTGTGGAACAACCTGGTGGCACCACGCTGCAGAAAGTCCAATCCGCTTTGCGGCGGGCTCTGGTGGAAACCGGGTGCCACTTGTCGGCTTATGTCAGTGATGGGCAACCTTTTGAGCTTGGTGTGTCAAAATTCGCCAAAAATTTTAACCGTGGATTGTCTGATTGATCCTACCATGTACTGCCATACAATCAGACAGGTGTGAAATTGCTTAGTAACCTGCAAACTTTCAGTCATGAAAGTTCACAGGTTATAGCGCAGGCGCCGCTGTCCGCATTACCTTCATGCCCTCTTGGCATGGAGAAGGTGTGCGGAGCAAAATAATCGCAATGTCTGGCGATTTGCAAGGCGTTGCGATTTATTTCAGGGCTTGTACATCACAAAACTGACACACAAGCCCTGATGACTGTCTTCTATCATACAGTGCACTGACCTTACTCACTGTTTGATGGGAGTGGTTGTCCTCCCTCATCCCTGCTCTGGAGCTGGTCAGTGTAGAGGTGGCAGCTGCTGGGACATCACACAAGGCAGCAGCAATGTGGCCTCTGACTGTGTTGCCATCCTACCCCCACCACAACTATCAGGAGCTGCAGAGGAGCCTCCTGGGTGTATGGACGGGTCACCTCTCCTGCTGTGCCCTGTGCTGATACCTGTGCTGACTGGAGACACTAGGCACAGCTCACACATGGGGAGGGGCCGGCCCGGGGGAGGAGGAGGAGGGGGGAGTGCTGGAAGCTCAGTGCAATCTCTCAGCCTCCCGGCTACTGCACCTGGTCATGTAGGATGAAACTTAACTCTCAGGCAGCCGTGTGTCAGTGAAAATGGCTACGTGTGTCAGCACTGACACGCGTGTCATAGGTTAGCCATCACTGGCTTATGTCATCGTCCATGGTGATCCGGTGGGTCCACTACCCCTGGAGCATGATACCGTGGTCATTAAGTGGTTAATGAACCATGGACAGACTGTGTGCCAATATGTGATACATGCGATACTTTATTCAAAGTTTGAAAACATAAATTTAAAAATGCTCCACATTTTTACTGTATAGATTCAGTGTAAATTGGTAAACTGTAAAAACCAAGTATATTGAAACTTTCTTTGACCTATCATCTGCCATCAACTCTAGGAATTATCACTGTCCCTTTGCTGCTGTGCTGTCCCACTGGCACACAGTGGCAGCAGACTTGCTGGGAGAGGTGAGTATTTGGTGTTCATTTATTTTTTTTTATCAAGCAGCAATAAGGGAGAGTTGGGGATGGCACACAATTAGGGTGGAAGAACAGTAACAGGGGCGTAACTACAGCGGTAGCAGACATAGCAGCCGCTATGGGGCCCGCAGTCTCAGGGGGCCCCCGTCATCCGACCTGACACAATAAAGAATGGAGGATGTGCACCATTATATATAAATATTGTACTGCTCATTGTCCAGCATAATATGTATATAAAATATACTGTAATGTATATATGCAGTATCTGTGATGTGTATATGGTGTCTGTATACACTGTATGTGAGTATGTTGCATATGGCACTGTATGTGTGTGCATATGCTGTGTGTGCACATGAGTGTATTTATATGTGATTGTAACTCGCATGTGTGAGTATACTAAGGGGTGCCTCATGCAGTACCTGGGGGGTTACAACATGAGGGGGAGCACAGTATGAGGGAATCTCAGAATAGAAAGGGACCACAATGTGAGGGGAAGATGGGGGGCCACAATATGAGGAGGAGATGGAGGGCACAATATGAAGGGAAGATAGGGGGCATAGTATGAGGGGGAAAGGCATAATTGGGTGGAGTTGGGGGAAAAGGAGAAAATTAGGTTTCCCAAGCTTTTACCACAAAGTTAATTGGATGTAATTCTCCAAAATGTTTTGATATAATAAGGTATTTCCTTCTAATAAAACTTTATGGAGCCTAGACAATAAATTTATCCATTAAAACCCATGTGATAAAGGTCATAGGACACCGTTTTTGTAGATGTTAATGCAAGAGGAGATTTAGCCCAGATTGCAGCATACAGATATGAATGAGTTGCAGTGCAATGAAATCTGAATAACACAATAACACAAGAAATGAAACTAAGTGATGTGGACTAAATAGAATAAATACACAGCAATAGCAATTGTTGGCCTTCTCTCTCTATGTTACCCCCATTTTAGTCTATCCATTAGACTGTTTATTAGGGCCTATTCACATGACCATACTTAAAGGGATATTTCCATGAAAGAAAATTCTCAAATTTCAATCCACTAATGAAGTTTACACAATAAAGATAGTTTTAACCCTCTTACTTTACAATTTTACTCAGTGTTATTACTGTTTTAGCTCATATAATCCAGTTATGGTCAGTGTAAAATTCCAGACTCTGGGTGGGGACTCTCTAAGCAGATACTTCATGATCCCAGTAGTGCTGTGTGCTGACAATGTGGTTAGATTATCAGGGTACACATTTAAATACTTTCATTTAGCTTCTGAACATTCAATACTAAATGACACAAATAAAAAGGGATGAGACAGATCAGAGATGAGAGTTGATGAGATCCACGTATATAATGCATATATAAAGACCTTATCTGCCTGTAGCTTGTAGATTTACTCTCCTTGTGCAGACGTTTGCCGGCAGGATCTCTAGGTGTGAGCTCCTCTTGGAATGCAAATGGCGGGCCGATGCAGAGAGAAGCCCACTGCAGCGTTAGACAGGAGAACAATCTGTCCTGCCAAACGCTAGACTTCTAATTTGCGGTCAGATCCCAGGGCAGAGAGAAGCTCACTGCAGTGTCAGACAGAAGAAGAATCTGTCCTGCCAAACGTTAGACTTCTGATTTATGGTTAGATCCCAGGGCAACCGAAATTGTGTACAGCAAGACTGATAGAGACAGGTTGGATTTATATCTGTGAAATTCTGTATTTTTGTTAATAACAGTGAATTAGAGAATGTGTTATTTTGTTACCCTGAGTTTATTTAATAATCCTGTGTTTGTGGGAATACCCCTTTAATACCTGTAAACTGTCCGTGAACTATCACCTACTGACATTCATGTCATGTACAATTGAAGTCTATGGGAATGAAAAAAAAACTTTCCCTGAATGCCATTACTTGTTCAAGAAACTTGAAACATTGTACATGGAAATGAACCTCATAACAGAAATTCATGGTTTACAATAAGGAATAAGCACAGTTTATCTGCTGTTACACTTTCACCGCTTTTCCAAGCATGTGTGCAGCTTCCACCCTCCTCCCTTACCGTAGCAGATGCTCTTCCCTCCCCACGTTGGTATTACTTTAAGCTCTCTGAGCTCTGTATCTCCTTTCTGCTTCTTTCTCTTTCCAGGCCAACACCTTTACTGGAAGGCCCGTCTGACCCTCCTACCTTATTATGGAGAAAACCCTATTGTAACTAAGTTGGCCATGCCGGAAAAGACAAAGGACCACTGCCATTCCCAAGGTCACTGAAAAATATAGCTGTAAGTATGAGAGCTACTTTCTTTTTTAACTATATTATACTGTCAGTAACAATTGTTATTCAGGTCCCTCATATTTTCGTCTCCATGTGTTGTATGCTATAAGCAAAACAGAATAGTTCATGTATGTATGTGTGTATGTAAGTAAGTCAAATTGAGTTACATAATTTTGTAGGAATGGAGATGCAACATGCAAATACCATGAATTTTATTTCAATACTAGGAACCTGATGTATCTGTTAGGTAGACCATGATTCCAACAGATGGAATATAGATGGTACTGTTAATAATTCTTTGTTATACTAGGTTTTATCTAGTCACCTCATTTATTTGATTAAATATAATACCCTGTAAATGTTATTATGAGTATTACAATAATAAGAATTCACTTGAGTGCATATGTCTGTCTTTAATTACACGGTTGTCCATTCAGACCACAAAAATTTGGATTACTTAATTGAAATTATGGACTATTGAAAACTAAATGGCTTTGTATAGTATAATACTGTTCTTCAGTGTAGTAGATAACTGGTAACATGCCACCCTGCTAATCCTGGTGTGCCATTCATTTGTCACATGTGCTGGCCTACAGATGATCTTGTCACACACGCAGGATTCCTATGTGTAATGCTCAGTCAACACACAGGAGGGGGTGACAGGTCTACAGCTCTAAAGATGCTAATCCTCGGGATAACGAGTCATTAGTGACAGCATCAATCTGTGGGCAGCCCTTCTGAGATTAACGCAGAGCTGGAGTATAAATTTCCTTTTTTGGTTTGCATTCACATTCACACATGGAAACACAGTTCAGAAACACTGCTACGTCATTGATTTAACATTATTTTGTACATTTAGCTTATGCAACTTTCTTTTATCCTTAGTTTATCCTATTCGTGCTTATAAATTCATAGATTAGCAAAACATTGTATTTTGTATATGAAAGGTTACGTTGTTGATGATTATTTGCAATGACATCCCACTATGGTGGGTCCAGGGAGACACTATGCCACTATAACTCAATGTCTCCCTGGATCACAAAGTCACAAAACCAATGGGACTAGTGTTAAACGTTGTTGTCAATTGATAAAGAAGAGGATCACTTTCCATTTCAATGACCGCTAAGTAGTAAACATGGGCACAAGTGCCATCAAGCACAATAAGCAGATGAATATGGTGCTCTTGGAGAGTCAAGGCCCTTAAAAATAGTGGGAACAGTTCTGGTATTTAACATTAGTCTTGCTATTAGACAAAAATAAACTATGCAGTTTCCTATCATTAAGGAAAATGCAAAAAAGGGAGGGAAACAACAGCATT
This sequence comes from Engystomops pustulosus, assembly GCF_040894005.1. Classification (NCBI taxonomy): domain Eukaryota; kingdom Metazoa; phylum Chordata; class Amphibia; order Anura; family Leptodactylidae; genus Engystomops; species Engystomops pustulosus. The sequence goes on from NC_092414.1 coordinate 134,425,307, forward strand.
GTGAAAGGGGTAAAACATGGTTATAAATAACAACGATTTAACATATTCAATGTGTAACCCTTATATAAAAATAGACAGTAAAGCTCATTTTTGGGAGTAAGGTCACAGCTTTATTGCATAAACATTTATTCCAAGAAATAATTACTTATAAAACACTCAGATACTGTATTAAAAGGCATATTTTTTCATAAAGGAAGCTGTATGTCTTGTCATGCCGACGCGTTGGCCAAGTTGGCTGCTTAGTTGGACTGCGCACATTACCTTCCCCCTTCCGCCAGCTGTGACTTCAAACATGGAAGCTAGCAAAGGAGAAATACATTAAACCACAGAAATAAATGGCAACTGCAAAGCAGTTATATAGCCCCATGACAAGGAGGAGCAGAAGTGAGGTGCCAACTAAGCTTCCTTTCACACAAATGTATGCTTTTTACACTCATGTATTTCAATGCTGTATTTGGCAGTATATACATGACGTTTTTTAACCGCATATGCACCTATGCCACGTATCCGTATAAAATATAGTGGGTTTGGTTGGGTTTTGCTTACGATACAGTGCAAAACAATTTCAGAAATTGGCGCAGTTTGTTTTGAATGAAGGAGGTGGTTTAATACAATGTGGGGTATATGATTGGTGGATGGCGCCCTTTGTATTTCTGAACGCCGAGGTAGATAATAATACTGTCACCAAGTAACTAGAGGTAAATAATGGTTATTACACATGGCCATTTACTGACATTTTGTTATATACTAATGGATGTTGTTCCCTGTGTTATATTTATGGATGTATTGTTATGTAATCTTGTTGTAAAAACACACCTGATATGATCACATGACTTATGATGTTGTCCATATATATGGAGTGCTGGATTTATCACATTGCTTGAAAAAGGATCCTGAATAGGGTCTGAAAAGTTGCACTTGGGCTAATAAAGCTCCCATCCGTTTTTTCACATATTTATCATAAGATACTTTTATGCCTTTTATAACAAAATAGCTTACTCTCATTAGGCCTAATTCACATCACTTTTTGTGTTATATGTTGTAAGGACATGTCAGGAGTATTCCGGCATGTCCACACAACGTATGGCACTGACGTATCCCCCCTGTATGCCTATACAGTGGGAGATTTCTTCCGGGGACTCCCCCTCCCTTCTGGATGCGGTGGGAGGAGTGTACACGCTTGCTGCCTCTTTCCATCCTGCTTTTTTTTGGCGGACAGAATGTTTAGTAGCCAGACGAAGGCAACAACTATGCCTCCGTCTATCAATGCATACGCTAAGCATATATGTCAGGTGCTTTCCCAGCGTACACTTATATACATATACTAATATACGTTTGTGTACACAAAAAAAGTGATGTGAACCCAGCCTTAAAGTGGTTTGTGAGAGAAAGGGCATGGCCTAAGTTGCACCAAAAATAATGTGTCATTCAAGCGTACATTTTGGTCTAAACTAAACAAACTAATGGGATTTGCAAATTTAGACTAGACAGTCTTTAACCGGTTCGCGACCGCCCGCCGTGTATTCACGGCGGCGGTCGCGTCGCGCTGCATGGAGAGGGCTCACGGGCTGAGCCCTCTCCATAGCCGGTAAGTCTTTGCTGCATATTGCAGCAAAGGCTTACCGGTAACATCCGCGATCGGTGCTAGCACCGATCGCGGGTGTTTTTACAGCGTGGGCTGCCGGCAAAGCTGCCGGCAGCCTCAATCAGATAGCGGCGCATGGCCGCCGCCATCTTACCTGGGATCGCCGCTCCCCGTGACGTCATCGGGGGGCGGCGATCCGTCTTCATGGTAGCCTCGGGTCTTCCGAAGACCCGAGGCTATTTCGTTTTAACCCCTTCATTACAATGTGCTGATAGCACATTGTAATGAATGAGGAAGAAAATCCCCATATACTGCCATACTGTAGTATGGCAGTATATGATAGGATCGATCAGACAACCTAGGGTTAAAGTACCCTAGGGAGTCTGAAAAATAGTATAAATAAAAATAAAAAAAAGTTAAAAAAAAAAAATTATAATAAAAAAACCTAAAATTTCAAATCACCCCCCTTTCCCTAGAACTGACATAAATATAAATAAACAGTAAAAATCATAAGCACATCAGGTATCGACGCGTCCGAAAATGCCCGATCTATCAAAATATGATAACGGTTTTTCAATGCGTTTAACCCCGTAACGGAAAATAGCGAAAATGGCCCTTTTTTGCCATTTTGAAAAATCTAAAAAAATCTATAAAAAGTGATCAAAAGGTCGTACAGTCCTAAAAATGATATCATTGAAAATATTATCAAATTTCACAAAAAATGACACCACCCACAGCTCCGTACACCAAAGTATAAAAAAGTTATTAGCGCCAGAAGTTGGAAAAATCAAAAAAATTATTTTTGTACAGGAGGTTTTAATTTTTGTAAAAAACATTATAAACCTATACAAATTTGGTATCCCCTTAATCGTACCGACCCAAAGAATAAAGTAGACATGTCATTTGGGGTGCTCAGTGAAAGACGTAAAATCCAAGCCCACAAGAAAATGGCGCAAATGCGTTTTTTCACCATTTTCATTGCATTTGGAATTTTTTTCCCGCTTCCGAGTACATGGCATGGAATATTTAATACCATCATTATGAAGTGCAATTTGTTACGCAGAAAACAAGCCGTCACACAGCTCTTTACGTGTAAAAATAAAAAAGTTATAGATTTTTGAATGTGGGGAGTGAAAAATGGACATGAAAAAACAGGAAAGGGCCCGGTCCTTAACCGGTTAAAGGGGTTTCCCCACGAAGCAAGTTGGGTCATATCTGTACTCCATAGAGTACTCCATCAGCTCCATAGAGTGGTGCTACGAGGGGGGTGTGGACCCCATCGGACCCCCATTCTAGTGATCTGTGGCGGTCCCATCACTGAGACCCCCACCAATCAGTAAATTAAGCACTATCCTGTGAATAGGGCCTAGCTTGCTTCGTGGGAAACACCATTTAACAGATTTAGCATTATACATCCTTATAAATCTGAGACTCAAAAAAAAGGTAGCATCAAAAAAAAAAATCCTTATAAATCTGGCACATTTTTAGTGAATATGCACAAGTGTTTGTATTTCTCAATTTTATATCTATCCTAATTTGTTTATGGTTTGCAATCCCAAAATAACCATTCTCCTGATACAGTGTATGTTGTTTTTTGTTTACAAAAAAATATTAGAATGAATAAAATATTCAGGTGGAGAAGAAAATAGTGACTTATAAATTAAGTACATAAATAAACATGTTTTTCTGGCAACATATTTTACATTATATTTACCATTTTTTTGTCCAATTGATTTATGCAAGTTATATATTTAAGTCTTGAAAAACTAATTCTCTCTTTATTTTCTACCTACAGGCTACTCATTTTGCACTGTGTATAGATATGCCTCCCCCATCTGAAATCCTCATCTTGACCCTGAGTCTAGCCTTCCAGGTGGCTTTAGGTAATGTATCTAGTAGCTACAATGTCCATCAATGCACTAAGTATGTTTTTAAAATTCAATATTTTTTTTACTTGTGAATAATGTTTTTCACCATACAATTATGAACATTGTTCAGATACAATTTCATAACCCATCCTACATTGGGGAACAGAAACCACTTGCTACTCTAAGATCATTGCTGGTGTATTTTATACTTGAAATCAGAAAATCCCAGCAAACTCCCCAAATGTCTGCTTTTATAGAGGTGGCCACACTTGCTGATCTTCAATTAATCATATATGAACTTGGTGAGAACTACTTGGTTGCTGCCTTACCCTACTCTACCTACTCTACATCTCTAGTATCTTTGAGGCAACACTCCTGCAGTGATGGTGATGAAATTTTATAATGAAATCTATATGGAAGACTTTTTCCATATGGAAATAAAAGTAGCTAGATAAGAATCATGTGAGTCATGGGATATCAGAGAGCAGAAACTTATCTTTGAGAATTGGAATAACACATACCAGATGAGAGAAACTAAGGTTATAAAAACATTCCACAGATCCAACAAAGACATAGTGCTGCAGGGTTTAGGTACTTCAAAGAAACGGGGCTAATTAGAAGATATGGGTGGTACCTTTGAAAATAAAACCTTTCCAGAAAATGTGCTTCAGAGTACTGTACATCTATTTGCATTGCTGGCTATTTCTGTTATATTGTATCTGTTAAAGAGATGGTAAAGAGATGTGCAAATAAGTGGTGCAGGGGAGGATAAGGAAAACTATGCCACAGTATTATCTTAACTTTTACATATATTTTTTCACAGAATCTCTAGCAGAGTATGCATGGCCTTTATCTCTAAACACCTGTATAGGGAGTCAGCAAAGGCAAAAGCTCCATAAGGATTTTGATTTCTTCGGAGAACAATGTTGATGGCCTCTAACCTAGTCAAACTGTTCAACATGATCCAATGACTCCAAGGCACCACAGTCCACAACTGGAAGTCCTAAGCATATGGCCCAATTATAGGGAATAAAGTGGTTTATAAAGTGGTTACACGGGATGTGATGGGATGATATAATGGGATATTATGATCTATTTATTTAAGGAGAAACAATAATAAAATAGATGTAGGGCAGCACGGTGGCTGAGTGGGTAGCACTTCTGCCTTGCAGCGCTGGGGTCGTGGGTTCGAATCCCACCCTGGTCAACATCTGCAAAGAGTTTGTATGTTCTCTCCGTGTTTGCATGCGTTTCCTCCGGGTCCTCCAGTTTCCTCCCACACTTCAAAACATACTAGTAGGTTGTTTAGATTGTGAGCCCCATGGGGACAGGGACCAATTTGGCAAGCTTTGTGCAGCGCTGCGTAATCTGTGTGTGCTATATAAATAAAGAATTATTATTATTTTTTAAGGGTAAATGTAACATCTTCCGACAAGTCTGTTTAATTAAATACTTGGTAACACCATAAAGATTCTTTGTATGTGTTAGCCAGTGGTTAACTAAAGGATAGTTGAGAGTTCTCATTGGTTGATACCTTTTATTGGCTAAGTAAAACAGATCATAATAATAATTCCTTTCTTTATATAGCGCACACAGATTACGCAACACTGCACAGATGTTGCCAAATCAGTATCTGTCCCCAATGGGTCTCACAATCTAATCAACCTACCAGTGTGGGAGGAAACCGGAGCTGCAAGGCTGTAGTGCTAACCACTAAGCCACCATGCTGACAACTGCAAGATTTCAAGATTACTTACAGTAGATCTCTTCATATCATGCCTGGTGAAGAGACCTAAGTATTCTTGAAAGGTTGCAGTTGGCAACTAATTAAGTTAGCCAATAAAAGGTATCAATAACTCTGGTAACCCCATAAAATAACAATTCAGAAGCAAATTTCCTTGTGACTCTATATTGTGCTTTTACCTGTTATTTCAGTTGACAACTGGATGTTGCTATTCCCGTTGTAGTACCAAACCCACACTGGCATTACCCAGTTTTCAATTAATTTCTGAGAGTGATAACTAAAGAATGTCACATGGAGATCTAATAACCAAAGCGGATGTTGAGGGGGGTCACATGATCCTAAGATCATAGAGGCAGAAAGCCAAAGTCAGTGTAAGTACAGTATTGATGAACCTTTTAGGGGATTGTACTTACACTGATAACCCTTTGCAAGGAGTTGTCTGGTTAACAAAAATTAATTTTTTTAAAATAGTAGATATAATCAGTTATCCAATAGGGATACCCGTACCTTTGTCAAAGTAAAGTCTACCATTGGTGCTACCACCAGAATAATGAGAGGAGTATCACAGTGCCGCCACCAACTATCATTCGTCATATGACATATTCTATTGCCATCTCTTTATATAATACTATGTACAATATGTCATTCACAAAATGATTCATGAGCCAGTCACCGGCCTCAGCAGTTACAGGAAGACGCTCTATGGACCTCCTATGTGGCACTAAAATGATCCACAACTGGAAACAATTTTGATTTTATGTATAAAACTGTATAATACTGTATAGAAAAAGAGTTCTAGTTAATTATTATTTTTTAATCTTTCTAATGTTTAGGTGACCAGTGCTCTGGAGGAAGCAATATATTCACAGAGATACCAGAGAACAGCCCTAATGGGACCTTTGTGGCTAACCTTAGTATGTTTGGAGACCCCGTGACTAGTACAGTAAAACTCTGTCTAAGTGGAACAGATGCTGACTGGTTTTACCTGGATGGCAAGAATGTCTGGCTCAATGTGTCTTCTGGGAAAACACTGGATAGGGAGGTAATGATGGATCACTGACTAGTTATATGTACATAGGAGATCAAATTTAGATATCAACACACAATTTCCTAAATGTGAAGGTCATTGTGTAGTCCTATGGGAATATATATCCTAACATGAGTAAAATTTGTGTTTTCATTTCATAAATTGCATATATTCTAAAGTTCAGCATAAAAATGAGATAATTGTAAAAGACACTTTTCAAAATTATAGAACACTTTCAGGGTGTAGTCACAAGTCATGTTTGACGTATGCGTTTGTAACAGCTAAAAAGAGATATGTCTAATTAAACAGCTGTTAACACTTGTGTTTACAAAATGCAAATGTTAACGCTTTGTGGTAACGTGTGTGTTAACAAACACATGTGTTAATGCAATCTTAAGGCATGTGTTAACTATGCATTAACGGTTACGTTTTGTAAATGTAAGTGTTAACAGCTGTTTAATTAGGCAAATCTCTCATTTTTAAAAGCATGTGTTAAACGTGACGTGTGACCGCACCCTCAGATATTGGCATTAATCTGGCATTGATAAAAAATATCATTCAAATGTTGAGCAATGGAGATTATATCATTTCTGAAAAAAAAGTGATCATACATCTCCAGCGTATATATTATTTTGTGATATGCTACATTTTATGAATGTGTTCTACCTGGATGCATGTGGACTAAAGAATTATATTATTAAGGATCTTATTTATTTGCAGGCTCTGGATTCCTCTGTTCTTCTAGTCACTCTCACCTGCTCCGAGGAAGGATATGCATCGGTAACGTCCCATTACTTGATACTTCCTTGTAGATAACACAAGAGTATCCAGCCTGGAAATCACAATACTTCAGACAATGTTAATATCTCTTTGACAACCAGTGGATTTATGTCTATTTGATAATTGTTATATTCACAGCAATATATGATATCACAATGACATCATTGTGATCCTGTTACTGCCTGTTGCTGATGGTTTGTGGGCCCAAATCCCAAAGACATCTTCTCTTTTTTATGTGTCTTTGTATAAATTTTCACTAGTTTTACATTCTTAACTTAATTTCCCCCTTCTGAGCATTTATTCACTCTAATTATTTATAACTAGGTCCAGTACAGAATAATAGTTCAAGTTCTCAATGAAAACGACAATAAGCCAAGGTTTTTGGAAGAATCAATTGCTGTTCAGAACATCAGTGAGGTGAGTGTTGATTTGAATAGCATTCTTGTTGAGTTGCTTGGAATCCACTTGAGAACCTGTCACATAAAGAATGCAGTCCAATCTTACAGCACCAAAAGGACAAGATTGGGAATTTGCTAATCTGTTCCTTGAAATAGATATACTTGCAGGGGTATAACTTGAGGGGATGCAGAGGGTGCGGTCACAACTGGGCCCAAGAGTCTTAGGGGCCCATAAGGTGTCACTTTCTCATGTGAGAAGGCTAGTACTATAAACCATACAATATCGTTGGGGACCTGGCACAGACATTGCACTGGGGCCTATCAGCCTTAAGTTAGACCATTGTATACTGGTTTAGCTTTAATCCTGTATCATGTCATTAGGTTTTCCCCACTGCCCACTCAACTTATACTCGGGTATATATATATTGTGGGGAATTGCTCTGGTAGTTGACAGGTAGCAGTGCAGGAAGCAGTGACACACGCAGGTTTAAAAGTCCAACTTAAGTGTTTATTCACACTTGCAAAACAGAACACAAATTCAGCCTTGGCTTAGGCACATGCAAAAACATTATAAAAGTAATTCCTGCCCAGCTAGGCGCTGTCTAATACATTTGACGGACCCTAGCTATCCGGGTACCAGGCTGCCTGGCACACGCTCTTGGCCAGCGGCAAGACAGGAGACCCTCAGTTACCTTTGCGGTGAGAATGCAATCTCGCTTTCAGCTCTCCAGGTAGGGCCTCTCCTACTGCTTCTGGCCTGCAGACTAAATCAGACCCTAACGAGGCCTGTGACCTGCACCTGTGGGCTATACAAAAGCCCAGGACCGAAGCCCGGGTGGAGTAGGAGTCCCACTACCAGCCTACCCCTACTCCATAATAAGCAGGCCCAGTACGGACATTACAAATGTGTCTGTGTTAGCTAGGCCAACACAGACAAAACAGACTATTCCTGCTTATCATGTCTGCATTAACCCTTGGGTTACTGCAGACAAACCCAGGGCTTTTACCACCAGCATTTCATCTGCCTGTAAGACAGATAGCGGTTTTCCCACACAACACCTCTCACTTTCTCACAATATATATATATATATATCAGAGTACTTTACCATTACAATGCCCCGGGCAGCGGGTGCCGGCTCCAGGTCCGCGACAGCTTCGTGGGCATGCCCCGGCCAGCACACAACTGTGAAGTAAGCTGTGGCAGGCTACATACAACACAGGGCTGTCTGGCAGGCTATATACTAAAGGAGGCTGGCTGGCAGGCTATATACTAAAAGGGGCTGGCTGGCAGGCTGTAGCATATACTACAGGGGGCTGGCTATATACTACAGGGGGCTGGCTATATTCTACAGGGGGCTGGCTATATATTACAGGGAGCTGGCTGGCTATATGCTACTGGGGACTGGCTATATACTACTGGGGGCTGGCTATATACTACAGTGGTGTTGAATTGGTAATCCAGTAAGGTGGTGCACTCAGAGTAGGATTAACATATAGAATTTAATATAAGTCTAAAAACACAACGCGTTTCGGGGTTAAGAAAACCCCTTTATCAAGTGAACAAAGACTGAGAAAGGTACGTAAAAACATATAAGGAAGGGAGGTCAAAATGTAGATAAAAACAATTCAATTAGTTAAAGTTGCCCAGTTGTATAGTTCATAAACGTATGAGAGATGCAGTAAAGGATCTATGTACAATAAAATATGAAATAACCAAATAGATCAAACTTTTGTATATAAAAAAAGTTTTTTAAATTCCTAAAAATATGTAAACATATAAATGAATGAATAAATAAATATACATAAATTTAAATAAAAAGATATATAGGTTTATATGCACTAAAGGTGTTGGTAATAGTTAATTGGGGTCATAATGGGCTGAGGTAATTTATTGGTCAAAATGAGAATGAGTTAGAGTCAGATTAATAGGATTAGATAAGTTAGAGCCATATATTGACTATACAGTTACAACGATAGCTGGCTGTAAGGGATCTTTATTGGGCTTACCTATGGTGGAGAGAGGATTCGGGTGCTCCGTTCTCTTTAGGGATGTGGCGGGATGTCTCGGCATTTATCTCATTTTGTCGGGGAGCGGCTCGCGCCACATTTTATTATGCGCATGCGCAGAACTTCCTGGTATCCAAAAAAATGTCGGTCAGGGAGATGGCGACAGAAATTTGGCGCATGCGTGCAGGGGATTCGCGTGTGATCGAAAGATGCAGATAGCGCTGAACAGCTGATATCGGACCAGTAGTCGAGTAGGTGTTTAATCAAATTTAGCAATAAAACCAGATTTCAACAATCAGTATGTTTGTTTTGAGGAGAATTTTGTGATAGTTGAAGTTAATACTTTTAGAGGGTTTTGGATCATAAAGGGAAAAAGTATGAATAAGTATGTGGGAGGAGAATAATTAATTAGAACTGAAATGCATAGGATGGGAAGATGGATAAATTAATCCATCCTGAAATGCATCAGAGCCGGATTATAGGCGGGGCTCCCGGGGCGCGCACCCCGGGGCCCCCACCATCCCGTTCCCGGGGTGGGCCCCCACCATATCGCAATTAAACTTGTAAAAATCATGCGGGCATTAGATTTGCGGCGCCAGCGGCAGACCGCTAGCGCTCCGGGACACTGACACTGAGCTCTCTGGAACTGGGAGCGATGCGCTGCGGCTGTGCTGCAGCGCATCACTCCCAGCCATGCACGGACATTTCAGCTGTTTGCAGAGCGGTGCGCTTCCACCCCCATCCGGATGCCTACCAGTCCCTGGTAGGAGACGATAAGCTGTCTGTCTCCACCTGGAGCGATGTCCTGCAACAATGCAGCACATCGCTCCCAGCCAGAGATTGTCAGCTCCTGAGACTGTCAGCTCCCTTCTTCAGTGTCACAGGGTCACGTGCATTTTATTCTCACGTGACATGCTGTGAGCTCGGGAAATGCCGGCTTCTGTATACTGCCGGCTTATCTACTGTGAGAGGAGGCTTCCCTGCCTGTCATGGGTCAGCGCTTCCCTTCACAACTTGGCTGAAAGGTAATTTTTGAGAGAAGCTATGTTCTGGGCAGGGGGAGAGGAGACTGTATATAGATGTATTGCAGGGGGAGAGGAGACTGTATATAGATGTATTGCAGGGGGAGAGGAGACTGTATATAGATGTATTGCAGGGGGAGAGGAGACTGTATATAGATGTATTGCAGGGGGAGAGGAGACTGTATATAGATGTATTGCAGGGGGAGAGGAGACTGTATATAGCTGTATTGCAGGGCGAGAGGAGACTGTATATAGCTGTATTGCAGGGCGAGAGGAGACTGTATATAGATGTATTGCAGGGCGAGAGGAGACTGTATATAGATGTATTGCAGGGCGAGAGGAGACTGTATATAGATGTATTGCAGGGCGAGAGGAGACTGTATATAGATGTATTGCAGGGCGAGAGGAGACTGTATATAGATGTATTGCAGGGCGAGAGGAGACTGTATATAGATGTATTGCAGGGCGAGAGGAGACTGTATATAGATGTATTGCAGGGCGAGAGGAGACTGTATATAGATGTATTGCAGGGCGAGAGGAGACTGTATGTAGCGGTGTTACTGGGGGCGAGGCGGCTGTATGTGGATGTATTACTGGGGGGTGAGGCAGCTGTGTTACTGAGGGGTGAGACGGCTGTATGTGGATGTATTACTGGGGGGTGAGGCTGCTGTATGTGGATGTATTACTGGGGGGTGAGGCGGCTGTATGTGGATGTATTACTGGGGGGTGAGGCGGCTGTATGTGGATGTATTACTGGGGGGTGAGGCGGCTGTATGTGGATGTATTACTGGGGGGTGAGGCGGCTGTATGTGGATGTATTACTGGGGGGTGAGGCGGCTGTATGTGGATGTATTACTGGGGGTGAGGCAGCTGTGTTACTGAGGGGTGAGACGGCTGTATGTGGATGTATTACTGGGGGGTGAGGCTGCTGTATGTGGATGTATTACTGGGGGGTGAGGCGGCTGTATGTGGATGTATTACTGGGGGGTGAGGCGACTGTATGTGGATGTATTACTGGGGGGTGAGGCGGCTGTATGTGGATGTATTACTGGGGGGTGAGGCGGCTGTATGTGGATGTATTACTGGGGGGTGAGGCGGCTGTATGTGGATGTATTACTGGGGGGTGAGGCGGCTGTATGTGGATGTATTACTGGGGGGTGAGGCGGCTGTATGTGGATGTATAACTGGGGGGTGAGGCGGCTGTATGTGGATGTATTACTGGGGGGTGAGACGACTGTATGTGGATGAGTTACTGGGGGGTGAGGCGGCTGTATGTGGATGAGTTACTGGGGGGTGAGGCGGCTGTATGTGGATGTGTTACTGGGGGGTTAGGCGGCTGTATGTGGATGTATTACTGGGGGGTGAGGCGGCTGTATGTGGATGTATTACTGGGGGGTGAGGCGGCTGTATGTGAATGTATTGCTGCAAGCATAGTGGATAGTGAGCAGGATAATTTGTATCTTTGTTGTATTCGGTTGGGGCCTCCACCATATTTTGCGCCCAGGGGCCCCCACCAACCTTAATCCGGCCCTGGGGAGGATGGATGAATAAATTAATTTAGTAAAATGGTTAAATAAAATAATTGGATGTAGCAAAGGTTTGTGCAGAGATGAAGATATAGCAACAAAGAGGGAGGGGTTTTTGTAGTATTTGGGGCTGAGGGTGCCTTGAGTGCTGAATGATACTAAAAATTGCTGTTTTCTAGGGTTTCATTTAAACTGTTAGGGACTAAACTGTTCATCTTATAAATCCAATACATTTCTCTTTGGCAGAGCTTATTGTATCTACTGTTTCCAGGTGGAACCTGTTCTATGGGGGTAACGGTAAAGAATGAGAAATCATCTTGGTGATACAAGTGCCCGTGTCTAGAGACACTGGGGCAGATTTATCAAGCAGTCTAAAAGTCAGAATATTTCCAGTTGCCCATGGCAACCAATCACAGCTCAGCTTTCATTTCACCAGTGCTCATGAATATTTTAAAGGGGAGCTGTGATTGGTTGCCATGGGCAACTGGAAATATTCTGACTTTCAGACTGCTTGATAAATCTGCCCCAATGTGTTTTAGAAATCCATTCGTGACATTACTACGTTTATTGATCCTTGCGTTCAGTTGTTGGATTGTACGTCCAATATATTGTAATCCACACGAGCATTCAAGCATGTAGATTACAAAAGTAGACGCACAGTTTAAAAAGGAGTTAATATTGAACGTTTCATTTGTAGTGTTACATTTGAAATGTTTGGCCCTATGGTTTATACTCAGGCAGCATTTGAACTGGGTTGGCCGCATTTATAGCTTCCAATAGATATGAAGGGGAAGGTGTTAGTGATTTTTTTGTCGTTGATATTCCGAAGCTTACTTGGGGCTAGAATATTTTTCAGAGTCTGAGACCTTCTATAGGTTATGATGGGTTTGGTGGAGAGTTGAGGTTTTAAGTAGGCGTCATCTAATAGAATAGGCCAATGCTTCTCGAAGATTTTTCTTAGGTATAAATGGTTATCGTTATAGGTGGTGATGAAATTCATCTTGCGATTCTTGTGTGGTGTTTGTTCAGGTGGTGGCTTTTTTCGGGGGACGAGGCAGTCCTTTTGTGACAGTTGTTCAGCCCTTTTAAAGGCCGTTGAAACAATTTTGTTGGGAAACTTTTTGTTCTTAAATCTGTCGATAAGTACTTTGCTTTGAGCTTGGAAACTCTTGGTCTCGGAGCAATTTTTCCTTATCCGTCTGAATTGGCTAAACGGAATGTTCTTTTTCCATTTATAATGATGTGAGCTATTAAAATGTAAAAAACTATTACTATCGACCTTCTTAACCCCTTAATGACCGCCCTATCGGGTTTTTACGGCGGTCATTAAGGGTACTTCTTCTGATGCGACGCCTTTCTACGGCGGCGCATCAGAAGAAGTTTTCGGGACACCGGGTCTCGCTGGTGCCGGTGTCGGGCTGTGATATCACAGCCCAGACCCGGCACTAACACCCGGGATCGGAAAAACTCCGATCCCGGGTGTTTAACCCCTTGCACGCCGCGGTCAAGCATGACCGCGGCGTGCAAGTGTGTCCCCCGTGGATCGGACCCCCCCGGTGTGCTTACCGGGGGATCCGATCCCTCCTGCCGCTGCCCCGGGTTCCGACGAGTGACCCGGGGCTGTCGGCTCCTCTTCTCACCGGGTCCTGCCTTCCTGGCAGGACCCGGCTGTAAGTAACTGAGCATGCGCAGCATGCTCAGTTACTTTCACTATACACTGCAATACAAGTGTATTGCAGTGTAAAGGCTTGAATAAGCGATCGGATGATCGCTTATTCAAGCCAAGAAGTAGAAAATGTAAAAAAGTGGAAAAAAAAAAATTTAATCTTTTTATAATATAATTAAATAAATAAATAAAATAAAAGTCCCATAATCTCCCCAGTAACACATAAAATGCAAATAAAGTATATAAAACACAAAACACGTACATATTTGGTATCACCGCGTCCGTATTAATCTGTACAATAAATCTAAATCAATATTGAACCCGCTCGGTGAACTACGTAAAAAAAAAACTCGAAAAACTTCCCATAATATACAATTTTTCATCAAACACCATCACAAAAAATGTTCTAAAAAGTGATCAAAAAACGTTACGGTACCTAATATGATACGACTGAAAAGAACAACTGTTTTCGCAAAAAATAAGCCCTCAACCAGATCTGACAACAGAAAAATACAGAAGTTATGGCCCTGAAAAGTTGTCAATAGTAAAAACAATGCGATTTTCTCCAATATTGGTTTTGCTCAGGAAAATTGAGCAAAATAAGAAAAACTATATAAATGAGGTATCACCGCAATCGTAGTGAACCAGAGAATAAAGATAAAATATTATTTTTACGTTACGGTGAGCGCGCGGGGGGGGGGGGGAAATGCTCACAATCCAATATAAAAATTGATGATTTTGTTTGTGTCCCCCTTGAAATAGTTAATAAAATCTCATGAATAAGCTTTAGACTCCCAAAATAAATTATTTATACATTGTATCTCATCCCATAAAAAATAAGCCCTCATATGATCGCATTACCAAAAAAAATAAAAATTTATAGGTCGTACAATGTGACAATACAAATCTGCTGTGGACGGCGCCTCCATTCATTCTATGCTCGGCCGTGCGCCCGTACAGCAGTTTACCACCACATATGTGGTATCAGTACACTCGGGAGGAATTGGGCATCAAGCGTTGCAGTGCGTTTCATCATTTAATTTATTCTGAAAATGTCAGTTTTGGCCTAAATGAATGTATTTCCAAAAAAATTCCATAGTTTCTAAATCGCAGGTCCATATTTTTTAACCCATGTGAAACACTTAAAGGGTTAATGGACTTAATAGAAGTTGTTTTACATACGTTGAGGGGTGAAGTTTCTATAGTGGGGTAATTTATGGGGTGTTACTATTATTTAGGCCTCTCAAAGTCACTTGGAAGCCGAGTTGTCCCTCAAAATGTGAGTTATGGCAATTTTCATGAAAATAAGAAAAATCGCACCTAAAGTTCTGCACCTCATAACATCCTAGAAAAATGACCGGAAGCATAAAATATCATCCCAACATAAAGCAGATATTCTGTAAATGTTAATTATCAAACTTTTTGGGTAGTTTTACTTCCTGTCTGGAAACCAGAACATTTCAAACTTGGAAAATGAAGAATTTTTACAAACTTTTGCCAAATTTTCACTTTTTTTCAGAACGAAACGCAAAACGTATCACTTAAATTTTATAACTAACATGAAGTACAATGTGTCACGAGAAAACATTCTCAAAATCACCAGGATAAGTTAAAGCGTTCCGAAGTTATAACCAATTATCGTGAGACATGTCAGATTTGAAAAATCGAGTCTGGTCATTGAGCTGAAAACTAGTGTCGGTGATAAGGGGTTAAAGAAGGTCTCAGTGGTAATAGTGTTGTCTTTTATAGGTCAAGAAATTCTATTCTCGTTTTTGATGTAGATTGTGTCACGAATGGATTTCTAAAACACAGTGTCTCTAGACACGGGCACTTGTATCACCAAGATGATTTCTCATTCTTTACCGTTACCCCCATAGAACAGGTTCCACCTGGAAACAGTAGATACAATAAGCTCTGCCAAAGAGAAATGTATTGGATTTATAAGATGAACAGTTTAGTCCCTAACAGTTTAAATGAAACCCTAGAAAGCAGCAATTTTTAGTATCATTTAGCACTCAAGGCACCCTCAGCCCCGAGTACTACAAAAACCCCTCCCTCTTTGTTGCTATATCTTCATCTCTGCACAAACCTTTGCTACATCCAATTATTTTATTTAACCATTTTACTTAATTTATTCATCCATCTTCCCATCCTATGCATTTCAGTTCTAATTAATTATTCTCCTCCCACATACTTATTCATACTTTTTCCCTTTATGATCCAAAACCCTCTAAAAGTATTAACTTCAACTATCACAAAATTCTCCTCAAAACAAACATACTGATTGTTGAAATCTGGTTTTATTGCTAAATTTGATTAAACACCTACTCGACTACTGGTCCGATATCAGCTGTTCAGAGCTATCTGCATCTTTCGATCACACGCGAATCCCCTGCACGCATGCGCCAAATTTCTGTCGCCATCTCCCTGGCCGACATTTTTTTGGATACCAGGAAGTTCTGCGCATGCGCATAATAAAATGTGGCGCGAGCCGCTCCCCGACAAAATGAGATAAATGCCGAGACATCCCGCCACATCCCTAAAGAGAACGGAGCACCCGAATCCTCTCTCCACCATAGGTAAGCCCAATAAAGATCCCTTACAGCCAGCTATCGTTGTAACTGTATAGTCAATATATGGCTCTAACTTATCTAATCCTATTAATCTGACTCTAACTCATTCTCATTTTGACCAATAAATTACCTCAGCCCATTATGACCCCAATTAACTATTACCAACACCTTTAGTGCATATAAACCTATATATCTTTTTATTTAAATTTATGTATATTTATTTATTTATTCATTCATTTATATGTTTACATATTTTTAGGAATTTAAAAAACTTTTTTTATATACAAAAGTTTGATCTATTTGGTTATTTCATATTTCATATTTTATTGTACATAGATCTCTCATACGTTTATGAACTATACAACTGGGCAACTTTAACTAATTGAATTGTTTTTATCTACATTTTGACCTCCCTTCCTTATATGTTTTTACGTACCTTTCTCAGTCTTTGTTCACTTGATAAAGGGGTTTTCTTAACCCCGAAACGCGTTGTGTTTTTAGACTTATATTAAATTCTATATGTTAATCCTACTCTGAGTGCACCACCTTACTGGATTACCAATTCAACACTTCTGTCAAGGAAATCCTGAGTGGTGCGGCCACACCACACAGGAGTCTATCCACCAAGAGGCGGCACCAGACCATCTGTGACTATACACGTTACTTCATAGTGTTGTGCCTATCTTAGCACAACACCACACGGCGAGCTTAATATCCACTACCACTCCAACTCTATCTCTAAAGGTGTGACACTATTAGCGCTTTCTTTTCCCTGTCCACTCTTGCCACACTTCTTTTCATATACTACAGAGGGCTGGCTATATACTACAGGAGGCTGGCTGGCTATATACTACAGGGGGTAGGCTATATAATACAGGGAGCTGGCTATGTGCTACTGGGGGCTGGCTATATACTACTGAGGGCTGGCTGGCTATATACTACTGAGGGCTGGCTATATACTACAGGGGGCTTGCCAGCTATATACTAGGGAGGCTGTGATCAATGCATTTCCCACCCTAGGCTTATACTAGAGTAAATAGGTTTTCCCAGTTTTTGGTGGTAAAATTAGGTACCTCGGCTTATACTTCGGTCAGCTTATACTCAAGTATTTACGCCAGTTAAAAGAGGCAATGTTTTCCTTAGAGCCAAATGAGCTGCACAGATTGAGTTAAAGATAAGAGTTGAGGTGTCATTGTACAATCTTACAGCGAAAGTATAATAGAAGTACCGAATGGACTTCATAGCACAAAATGACCAGGGTTTAAATGAAATGTTCCTAGTTCCATTATACAGGTATCATGTATACAAGGGCTTCTGAAAGTCATGTCTGTTAGAACATGAAAGCTTCTTAAGTAACAACTACATGCAGCAGTCAATGAGGCACATGAATATTTTATTTGGCTTGGCTATTCCTCTTTATTTGTGACTTTTTTGCACCTAAGACAACCTCCTTTTAAAGTTCACCATTGGTGAATGTGCTGCAGTGTTGCAATGTAAGTTTTACCTGAATCCAGTTTTGACTTTTTTGTTTTAAAAAGTCGCAAATTCACTAAAGACCTCAAAGGAACAATACCATCAAATTCTAGCATGATAAAGCAGGGACACTGGTGACAGTGGTAACCTTCTTATATTTTGTATCCATGCTCTCCTTTCTAATGAGCCTGCTCCCTTAGGACTTGTGCAGTGAGCACTTCCTGCTTGATTTTGATTTCCTGTAACTGCCACATGTATTAAACAGACAAAAACAAACAAAAACAAGACAGACTTATGATACATGTGCCTCAATATATTGTATGGGGATGAACAATTTACAGTTACTAATTACATTCCATATTTTTCAAGCTGGCCGAGGTGGACTCTGTAATATTCACTGCAAAAGCTATGGATTTAGATGGAGACACCCTAATGTACGTAATTGACAGGACAATGGTGAGTACAAAATACCTGTCTCTTGCAGTTCATGACTCTCACTTCTGATCAATATAAACTACTTAAAGAAGACCTGACACCAGAATTTTACCCCCTAAACCAACATTCCTGCTGGTAAATGATTACAATCCTCCCTATAACACCTAAAATTAGCTGCCAGTGAGACACTATACCTTAATTAGAGCCATTGTTCTGATATGCAAATTAGCATACTCTTCTGGATATGACTCTTTGTTTTCTCCCAGGCTACCAGTGTACCACACCCCCTTAACTTGAATGAAGTATCTCTTCAATTTTGAACTAGTATTGGGAACATCTGCTAATATTCAACTAGAGACATGTAAAGTTCTAGTTACTTATAGGAAATAGTGTGTCAATTTTATGTATGTATCTTGTGTTACATTCATGTCATGTGACCAGGATGATATCATCTGAGGTCCTATACCCTTTATATTTGCAAAATGTACCCCATGTATGTATCTGATCACATGAAATCACATCATGCCTGCATGGGGAATGGAGAGAACTAGAAGTACATGGAGGCACGCTATGATTTCATGTGATCAGATACACTGGGTACATTTTGCAAATATAACGGGTATAGGACCTTAGATGACATCACCCTGGTCACATGATATGAGTTGCTGAATAGTAAGGAGGCATAAGGCCTCGGGAAGAGTAGATGGCAGGGGAAAATTTGATTTATGGAAATGCAAGGGAAACAATTTTAAGCTAAAAAAAGGGTGTCACTGTCACTAGCTGTATTTGTGAAAATGTGGTGACAGCTTCCCTTTAAAGGGAACCTACCACCATGAATCTACCTATAAAGATAGATCGGGTGGTAGGTAAAGCTATAGGATGTAAGGATAGCCCTTTAAAGGGCTAATCCTCACGTGCCCGCAATTTTTTAATAACTTTTATTCTACTAATTTGTCAATTTTGTAAAGAGGCTACTGGGGCATGGATTAGCCGGAGCTGAGGCTACAGGGCGCGGCTACTCCACGCCCCAGTAGTCTCTTCAATCCTCCTACCCAAAATCTTCGGTGTGTTGCTCCTCGTAGCTGCGCCCCCTTGTCTGAGAAACCTGCCGTCTGAACATGCGCAGAACAGCAGGCCAAAGTCTGCATGGTCTCTGCTCTGAAGCTTTTGAATGCACATGTCCAACTATTTTATTACCTTTTGCACAATTTTCTGTTCTCTAAAGAGAAGCTTAACTGCAAAATTCACAACAGTGGTTTGATCAATAAATTGTGCAATAAATCTCCTGGTTCAATTAGAAATTGTATTAAAACAGTCCTCCCTATCATGCTGTTCACATTTTTACATCATGAGACCAAGATGAAACCTAACAATTGGTCTGCAGTACCTCATCATTGCGGTGCTTCAAGAAGGATGTTCTCAGATGGAAGTGGCTGCTGAGCTCAGAGTTTCAAAGAGTGTATTTGGCAGGTTGTATTAGAGAGAGAGACTGGAGGAGTCGCAAAAAGGCATAATAGTGGACATCTTAGGCCCCTTCCACACTAGCGTTGCATTTCACGTCAGGGTGCAATGCGTGAAAAACTGACGTTTTTGGCTGCGTTTTTGTTCCATTTTTCCTTGGAGTAATTAGCGTTTTTGCGTTTTTCACGCGCGTGTTGTTAGCGTTTTTTTTGCGTTTTCAGCGCGTTTTTCACGCGCGAGTCAATGGGAGACTCGAGCATTTTTCAAAGGGACCATGGTTTGGGATTAAAATGTGTTATTTAATTGAAAAATAATGTCTTCTAATAAGTTGCAAACATCTGCGATCTATTCTTCACTGTTCCCCGTGTATATTATCTCCCGACAAGTTAGCAGATGTGAAGAACAGTGAAGAATAGAATAAAAACAGTGAACACAGTGAACACAGGATCATTTAAGAGAAAAACACAGTGCAGAACACAGTGCAGAATAGATTACAGATGTTCGGCACATCTGCTTACTTGTCGGGAGATACGTGCGGAACGGTGCGCCCAAAATAGCATCTGAAGAACAATATATATGTGTGTGAAGAACACATTGCAGATGTTTAAATACAATGTGTTCTTCACACATATATATTGTTCTTCTGTGTTCACTGTGTTCACTGTTTTTATTCTATTCTTCACTGTTCTTTATTGTGTTTTTTTAATTAAATGATCGTTCGCGAGCAGGGGAAATACTGTTATTCTGGTCACCTAGCAACCCTTACGTTTAAAACGCATTGCACTCGCATTGCACTTGCAATGATTGCGAGTGCAATGCGTTCTTGATGCATCTCCATAGACTTGAATGGGGCGGGAAAAACGCGCGTGACACGCAAAAGTAGAGCATGCTGCGATTTTGACGCGTGTGAAAACGAACGCAAGCACGCGCGTGAAAACCAACGCTAATGAAGAAAGACCCATTGAATACAATGGGACAGAGTGCAATGCAAGTTCTGCGCGTCAAATGCACGCGCAGAACTCGCGCGTGAAAAACGCCAGTGTGGAAGGGGCCTTAGTGGACATCTGATCAATGCTCCATTGTGAACAATGGCCTGCTAAACCAGGGGAGGAAAGACATACAACTCCTAGGTTCAAGTCCCATCCAGGTCAATATAAAATTATACAAAATAATTTACAGCAAGATCTATGTGCTACATCACCGGCAAAGGTACCTGACCATAATACCAGGCACATGAATTATAATCATGCATGGGCCAGGAAGCATCTAATTTAGATGAGGGCCGGTGGGCCACAGTGCAATTCATTAATGAAAGTTGATTCATGCTGAGTAGAAATGATGGCCCCAATGATGTTGGAGATGTTGAGGAGAGTGCTATGCACCAGCCACTATTGTCACCAGAAGAGCCTTTGGAGATGGTATTGTTACAGCGTAGAAAAGTATGTCTATTCAATACCAAACTGCCCTACACTTTGTGAATGGTACAGTGACAAGGCCATACTACTTAAATAACATCATTGTACCTTTGTATGAACAACAGAGGCCTAATATCATTTTCAGGGACATTAATGTGCATTGAGGTCATTAAGGTCTCAAATGGTGTTGCCTGTGCTATCCAGAACGGTCCGCTAAGTTACTGTGCAGAGGCGCTTAACTCTGTACCTCACAACCTCATTCACCTGAGGGCCCTTTTCACGCATGTGATGCCACCTCTGGATACAATTAGTCAACTTTTGATCAGCACAAGACATTGTAAAGCTGAATATCTCTAACTTTTAGTGAGTAGTGTACTGTAGTACTGTTGACTTTCACATGCTATAAAAAAAGAGGAAGGAACACTCATTGAAATATGGTACTTCTATATAATAAGCAACTTCCGGTTTCATAGAAAGGTAAAAAAAACTAAAGTGGATCAGCTTTTGTTCAAAGGAAAAAGGAAGAAATCAGGAGTTCCACAACTATACTGCTCAAAAAAATAAAGGGGACACTCAAATAATGCATTCTAGATCTGAATGAAATATTCTCATTGAATACTTTGTTCTGTACAAAGTTGAATGTGCTGACAATAAAATTACAAAAAAATCATCAATGGAAAAAAATATATTAACCAATGGAGGCCTGGATTTGGAGTCAACCACAAAATTATAGTGGAAAAACACATTACAGGCTGATCCAACTTTGATGAAATGTCCTTAAAACAAGTCAACATGAGGCTCAGTATTCTGTTTGCCCTCTCTCTACAACACCTCAGCATGCTCCTAATGAGTTTGTGGATGGTCTCCTGAGGGATCTCCTCAGACCTGGAGTAAAGCATCCGTCAACTCCTGGACAGTTTGTTGTCCAACTTGAGGTTGGTGCATGGAGCAAGATATGATGTCCCAGATGTGTTTAATCAGATCAGGTCTGGGGAACGAGCGGTGCACAAAAGTGGAAGTAGCGGTCTGACTTTGTGCAAGAAGGAACAGAAAAAGCACTGCCAGAGGCCTACAAAATGACCTCCAGAAGGCCACAAATGTGCATGTGTCTGCACAAAAGAAAGAAACCGACTCCATGAGGGTGGTATGAGGGCCCGACGTCCACTAATGTGGGGGTTGTGCGCACAGCCCAACGCTGTGGAGGACGCTTGGCATTTGCCAGAGAACACCAGAATTGGAAAATTCTCCACTGCCACTCTGTGCGCTTCACGGATGAAAGCAGGTTCGCACTGGGCACATGTGAAAGAGGTGAAAGAGTCTGGAGACGCTGTGGAGAGCAATCTGTTGCCTGCAACATCCTTCAGAATGACCAGTTTTGCAGTGGGTTAGTGATGGCGTGGGGTGGCATTTTTTTAAAAGGGCCGCACAGCTCTCCAAGTGCTCGCCAGAGGTATCCTGACTGCATTAGGTATCGAGATGAGATCCTAGACCCCTTGTGACACCATATGCTGGTGCTCTTGGCCCCAGGTTCCTCCTAATGCAGGACAATGCTAGGCCTCATGTGGCTGGAGTGTGCCAGCAGTTCCTGCAAGATGAAAGCATTAAAGCTATGGACTGGCCCACTCATTCCCCAGACCTGAATCCAAATGAGCACATCCTGGACATCACGTCTTGCTCCAACCACCAACGTCATCCACCAATTGCACCACAAACTGTCCGTCCAGGAGTTGGCGGATGCCTTAGTCCAGGTCTGGGAGGAGATCCCTCAGGAGACCATCTGCAACCTCATCGGGAGTATGCCTAGGCATTTTAGGGAGGTCATACAGGCACGTGGAGGCCACACACAATACTGAGCCTCATTTTGACTTGTTTTAAGGACTTTTCATCAAAGTTGGATCAGTCTGTAGTGGGTGTTCCACTTTATTTGTGGGTGACTCTAAATCCAGGCCTCCATTGGTGAATAAATTTGATTTCCATTGTTTTTTTTATTATTTTATTGTCAGCACATTCAACTTTGTACAGAACAAAATATTCAATGAAAATATTTCATTCATTCAGATAAAGGATGTGTTATTTGGGTGTCCCCTTTATTTTTTTGAGCAGTGTATTTTACCTCAATAATCATAGCTTACAAAGATAAGACAAAATATTAAAATTGAGAGTTCCACAGTACGGTCTGTTAGGGATATTTTATGCAGGGCCTCAACAGCCCTCTTGACTTTTGTAAGGTGAGTCCTAATTAACCCTTTGAGGGAGGATGAGATAGCTGCCGGCAGCGAGCTGACAGAGTAAATGCAAGACACAGTCCAGTCTTTAGATTCACTCAAATCAAACTGTTTATTTCAAACAGATACAGCTATATTTTAGCCCATAGAAATCAGCATTTGGGGTGTTGATAAGGCACTTAGATTCTATTGGCCATTATGTTTTTGTACCAGCACATTCTGGGAAAAATGACTAGGCCTTGTTTACAGCCATGCTTATCTACACAATGGCTCCTAGAAGCTTCTTCATAACCAAAATAAATAACAAGAATACAGAGGCCCGAAGGACGGTAGGAAATGCCAAGGATATTCTGAAAAGGCAAACAACAGTTTAAATGAGAAAAATAGCTGAATTAAAACATTTAACTCTATAGCTTCTAAAAGGGAAGCATACCCAAGGTGGCCGCTGTATCTAAGATGGCGGACAGTAGTCAAGATGGCGTCCGAAACCAGTGCGACCTCCTTAACAGGTCTCACCCAGTTCCTTATAGATCGGAGATTGAAGAAATTTCCTCAGTAATTCCTCCTGTCACGATGTTCACTTCTCTATACTGGATCATGTGGGAGACCACGCTACACTCTTGTGGCCTGTATCAGGAAAAATGTGGACAGATTGTGCAGATCACCAAGGATAAGAGTAAAAACTATTTTATTCCAGCATACTCACAAACAGAATATTAAAAGCGCGCATATCACAATGGTTAAAAAACGCCAGAGGACCTCATGCCCGACCTAGGTTTCGCCCTTTCAGCTTCATCTGGGGCCATTAAGTATGGTCCATTTTTTCACCACCCATTTGGCTTGAATTGTACATATAGGCCTGGGAAAACTGCCTTTTATTTATCTCTTCCTACCTTATATCACTTCCAAATTTGTTCTAGCTCTTGAGCAAGTTTGGCAAAATCTCTGGGGTTGGTGGTGAATCATCGTAAATTGTTGGCCTCAAATCAGTCTTCCTACACAGACTGTGAAAATAATACATATTAAGTTTGAGTTCCCTTTGGCCTCCCAAGTGCTTCCTTATCTTGGTATCAAACTGACCAAAACGGTAACATCTTTGTACAAGGCCAATTTTCCTTCTCTACTTTGTAAGCTGTCAGTCCTGGTCTAAATATCCTTTATCATGGATGAGACACGTTCTGGCCCGCACTTGAAGTACTTATTTAGTACTTCCTATAATGTTCCCAAGTAGGGATTTAGTTTTATTTCAAGCAAGGATTATGCAATTTATCTTGTGGGATAAGCATCTCCAAATAATATGCAATATGCTTTATTCTCCCGAAATCTCCAGTTGCTTGGAGGTACCAAAATCATTGAAATATTACAACACGGTTAGGATAGCAGACATGACTTCTATTTATACCCACACTTACCATCCACAGTGGGTGGAGATTGAATCTAGAGCCTCACTTCTGGTCCTGGTCGAAACTATACTGTGGTTAAAACCACAACACTGCCCTCTGATCTTGTCACCTATGACGGCCCATTAGGATAATCTCCTGAAACAATATGTCCTAATTTTTACTCAAACACTACAGCTCAAAAGTTTGGGGTCACCCAGAAAATTTTGTGTTTTCCATGAAAACTCACACTTTTATTTTTCAAATAAGTTGCAAAATGAATAGAAAATGTCACGGGAGCTCCTGCAACCCATGTCTCGGGTCGCTAGCGCACCCGTGTGCCTCCGTGTGGATGTATCTCAACGCGGGGTCTTCAGGCAGACTTGCCTGTCCTCACTCCAATGATGGCTTCTACGGTTGGGCTAATTGGGCAAGCCGGCTGCTGCCCTGCTATATAGCTCTACCTCTTCCTTTGACCCCTGCCGAATCTCTGTGCCTTAATGCCTAAGAGAAAGCTAGTTTTGAAACTAGCGATTATCCGCTGTGACCTCTGCTTGTTCCCAACCTTGATTCCCTGCTGCCTGTCTTGACCTTCTGCAACGTCCCCGACTCAGATTCTGAGCTGCCTGTCCTGACCTCCTGCCTGACTATGACTCTGATTCCGCCTGCTTTTTCTGTACCTCGCATTGGTCACTAAAGTGAGCTCTGGTGAATACCAGGTGCCACTTAGACTCCGCTCCCAGGTATTGGCTTACGTCATTGCTTGTGGTGGTACAGTGGGTGAACCACCACCGACCCTGATAGAAAATATTGTCCAGACATTGACAAGGTTTGAAATATAATTTTTTTTTCATTTGAAATAATTATGTTCTCCTGCAAACTTGCTTTCACCAAAGAATTCTCTCTTTGCTGCAATTACAGCATTGCAGACTTTTTGCATTCTCTGTTAATCTGCTGAGGTAATCTGGAGAAATTTCACCCCCTGCTTCCAGAAGTCCCTCCCACAAGGTGGATCATTTTGATCAGCACTTTTTGCATACCATACAGTCAAGCTGCTCTCACAACAGCTCAAAGGGGTTGATCTGGTGACTGGGCTGGCCACTCCATTAGAGATAGAATACCAGCTGCTTGCTTCTTCCCTAAATAGTTCATGCATCATTTGGAGATGTGCTTTGGGTCATTGTCCTGTTTTAGGATGAAATTGGCTCCAATCAAGCACTATCCACAGGGTATGGCATCATAAAACGTTGTGGTAGCCTTCCTTATTCAAAATCCCCTATGGCTCTTATACTCGTGTAACCTCCCTTGTTATCTGCACCAAAGCAACCCCAGACCATCATATGACCTCCACCATGCTTGAATCCACCGTCTTTCCAGTTGTTCTGTGTCTCACAAATATTTTTCTCAAACTTAGATTTGCCTGTCCATAACACATTTTTCCAATCTTCCTCTGTCCAATGCCTGTACTCTTTTGCCAAAATTAATCTTTTCCTTTTATTAGCCAGTCTCAGATATGGGGTTTTCTTGCAACTCTGCCCTGAAGGCCAGCATCATGGAGTCACCTCTTCACTGGTGGTTGACACTGGTGTTTGGTGGGTACTATTCAATGAAGCTGCCAGTTGAGGATCTTTAAGGTTTTAGTTCCTCAAATTAGAGACTCTAATGTACTTGTCTTGTTGCTTAGTTGTGCAGCACTTCTCATTCTGGTTAGAGCCTCTTTGTGCTCTCCTCTGAAGGGAGTAGTACACACCATTGTAGGAAATATATAGTTTCTTGGCAATTTGTCTCACTGAATGGCCTTCATTTCTAAGAACAAGAATAGACTGTCGAGTTTCACATGAAAGTTCTTTTTTTCTTTTCCATTGTGAGAGTTTCATAGAACAAACAAATGTGATGCTCCAGATTCTCAACCAGCTCAAGGGAAGGTCAGTTTAATAGCTTCTCTAATCAGCCAAACTGTTTTCATCTTTGCTAGCATAATTGAACAAGGGTTTTCGATGGTTTTCTAAACATCCATTATCCTTCTTACTCAAATAGCAAACACCAAGTACCATTAAATCACAGGAGTGGTGGTTGTTGGAAAGGGGCCTATATACACCTATGTAGATATTGCATTAAAAACTAGACATTTGCATCTAGAATAGTCATTTACCACATTAACAATGTATAGAGTGTATTTATGATTCATTTAATGTTAGCTTCATTAAAAGAAAATGTGCTTTTCTTTCAAAAATAAGGAAATACATGGAATACATATGTCACACCCCGACAGTGGAGGTTAAGATTTTTCTTTTATACTCCCATCTAACAACATCCCCGGCAAGTTACCCTACATGCTCTGGGAGTAGGAACTGGGGATGGAGTTGGAGCTCCCTAAATGGAGGGATTTGGCATTTTCAATTACTAAAATATCCACCAACACATCCATAGTGGAGGCCAGTTATAAATGCCATGTACGCATATGCTTATGCGACAGTACATGGTCCCGACTAGGCTATTATGCTATTGATGATTGTGCTCAGGGTTATGGACAAGAAGGCATGTTCTGCCACATATCGTGGTCGCAATATTTTGGTCGGCAGTTTTGGACCCTATACGTAATTTAACAGGGATTACACCACCTATGGAGCCCTTACTAGCGTTACTGAATGATACTGTACCAGAAATCCCCAAGTATAAATGTAAATTTATTCAATATGTCTGGCGACAAGGATAGCGATTGCTAGAGTGTAGAATTCTGATCTATACCAATGGTGAACTTGAAGACAAAAGTTACTTGGAATATGGTTAACGATCATTTGAGCAGCCTACTAGATGGCACCACTGATACATTTTAAACAATCTGGGGGCCATGATGCTCTTCTCCCCCTGACGCTCGTTAGACATGGGAGATTGGTTATCTTGTAATGCATATGGCCGCAATAGCATATATTAGTTTGCTTAACAGTGATCCTCATACAGTCCCTAGTCCCCCATACACCCCCCTTCACCCTCTCTGTCTTGTCTTCTATGTTCACTTGTGTGTTGGAAAGGCGTACCATTGGTATGGCTTTCCAATTTCTTTTCATATACAGTGAAGATATAAGATACCATTTTTGCTTTGTCAATGCTATGCTGTTAGGTTCTTCCTCCATATGGACATGTGAAATCTCTTACAGAGTTGTGAAGATTTGGACTATATTTTTTCCATATAAAATTGACCTTATCCCTCCCTTGTAGTGGATATAGCTGTACAGGCAGTCCCCGGGTTACATACAAGATAGGGTCTGGAGGTTTGTTCTTAAGTTGAATTTGTATGTAAGTCGAAACTGTATATTTTATAATGGAAGTTCTAGACAATTATTTTTCTTTTGCCCCAGTGACAATTGGAGTTTCAAAATTTTTGGTGTAATTGGACCAAGAATTATCAATAAAGCTTCATTACAGACATCTTACAGCTGATCATTGCAGTCTGGGACTATAGTAAAGCATCCAGAGAGCTTCACCAGAGGTCACAGTGGGCAAAGGGGTCCGTCTGTAACTATGGGTTGTCTGTAAGTCGGGTGTCCTTAAGTAGGGGACCGCCTGTATTGTGTAATGTTGTGTGTTTGGGCCTTTTTTTATTAATTATGTTTCTCTGGTGCTCTGGGGACTAATAAAAGTGAGTTGAAAACAAATTAGGACATGCACTAGTTTCTAATGGAACAAACACACAGTCTATTACAAAAAACAAGGTATGAAATGATCCGTTAAATTGTTTTTTTTTAGGAAAGCCATGTGAATTAAAAATAAAAAAAGATGGCATTATAGAGCATAAGCCCTTAAATAAAAGCCCCATGTAACAATACTTTGTGTGCAGGGCTGTGAATAACCCATTTATATTCCAGGGTTGTAGCTAGACTTGGAGCACTCTGGTACACTGGTGTGTGAGATATCCTCACTGAACACAAACACAACGTCTCCCCTTTAATAACTGCTGCAGTATTCAAAAGGATTTCACAAAGCTGTGCACCAGAATATTCCAAATACAGCTACAATCCTTTTTTTCAACCTCCTCTTTTCCTAAATCTAATTAGCATATTGGGTGCCTAAACAAATGGCAATAAGTCTTACCTATTAAGTGAATAGAAGTTGCTAAAGGTGATGATCTCGGATGATTATAAATGGTGATGTTTAGACAGCGAATATCTTTTCTATTTTGTCTTTCTATATTTTCCAGGGTGATTTCAAATACTTTCACATGGATCTTCCAAACAATGGGAAAGTTTTGTTGTCTAGGACAGTTGATTATGAAACTATACAGGAACTGGAGGTTATCATACATGCTGTGGTAAGATATTTGGGTGCAAAACATTTGATTTACAAGTTAGTATTTCAATATCATGATCTTAATATTTCATCATAAAACACTGCTGAATATCGGAGAGACAGATGGCTATGAACACATTACATGACCAATTCATTAGCACCTAGACGTGACTTAAATGGATAGTAATCTTTAGAAGAGGTGTCCCCCTCACGCTAGCAGTAATCACATTTACTTTTAATCTCTTGGAGATTATACCATGTCACACCACCACCAATCACGGACTGGTCACTGGTTCTGGCCGGTAAGGGTGGGAGGCTCCTCCTATCACCTTCAAGCTTTAAGCTTAACTTTCTGATCTTCGCACATAAGGGATTGATGTGGAGCTAATACATAGTGACAAACAGACCCTTAATATTATGTCATTCTTAGTGGAAAGTAAAAATAGAACAGCTAAACTCAGGGTGACTTTTGCCTGTACTTTAATCCTTGCCAAGTCATCTGCATGATGCATGAAGGATAGTTAATGTGATGGATGTGCTGTGTGAACAGTCAGTGCCAATTTTACTGCTACTAGAATGTGAAAACATAGAGAAATATGAGCTATTGATATTTGGTACATTTAATATAAATTTGGTATAAATACTTTATAAAAATCTATGGGACAGAGAGAGTTGGGCCACTATTAATGAGAATGGAAATAGTGGGAAACAATGCTTTCTTCTAGAAGCCATTACTGTCCAATAGTTGTTATTAGAATCGTTGATCAGCGCCATTGAGGTGACAGCTGAGCTGCAATGCTACATGTTACATAGGGAGGGGGTTGCACTGTTTTTATGCTTTTTACTCTTGTATGAAGCCATTGATGTTTAATAATAAGGCTAAGAAGGCTTTGTTTACATATCATTTTTGGACATGTTCAATGTGTATGCTAGGAAAGTTCACTGAGTACATCTTAAATGTGCCCATAGATTTATAGTGTCAGAGATTGGCCTTTTTTTGGCCTATGTCTGATCAGTATACATCCCACAAGCTGAAAACACAATATAAAAAAACTTTTAGACTAAGCTTTTTCATCCTGAAGCTTTCAAAAGAAGTTTACATTACGTGGAGGCCTATGGCAGATAGATGCCACTAAATAGCATTCATCCCCAGCCTCCACTGAACATACACTGTCTGTGTGATAGAACAGTCCAAATATGAGACACCCTGAACATCAATAACAGTAAATCACTTCCGGCTGTATACTATAAGCATTGAGTGAGATACATTACATCCCTCCTTTGCAAGGATACTTTGGAAGGGTTCTCAACCTTACATTGGAAGGTGAAAACAAGATATGAAAGTAGCCTAAGTTATGGTTGTGTCTTTGTGTAACATTGAAATTAATAGAGCCACTTTTTACCAGTTTCACAAACTCCAACTATTAATAGGCTCTACCTCATTGATTCCAGTGCAGTTAACTTTTTGCTTTAGTCATCACCTTTCATGAGCACCATTACCTTTAGCTAAGGAACCCAAAAAGATAATAGGACTGCAGATGGCTATTGAGATAGCATGGACCTGCCAACCTGACATAAAATTATAGCTAATTAGCATATTGGGCGCCAAAATTAAAAGTACTGATTTCCTGAGGATAAGGGAATAGCTTTGCCAGTATCAGTGAAGCAAAGCCTACAAAGAAGGATGCAAATGTCTGAGTTGGTGAAGGTGGTGGTTATGTAAGAGACAAGGTGGAAGTCACTTCATGCAGACCATGCATATGGTGTACAATACTAGTGCCCTTCCTTCAAAGTTTCTATACCATAGAGGCTTACGCATTAATGTCTGCTTTTGCATTAATACCACCTGATGCTAATGCTGCCAATGCTGTTAAACTTCTGTCAGTAAATGCAGCCAGGAGCAGATAGAAATAGTTTATACATGTAGCTCATATAAACTAAGACATGGTCATGCATCTTTTCTAACAGGAAATGACAACTAGAGAGAGACAGCGCACCACCACCAGAGTGCGGGTTGTTGTGCTTGATGGAGATGATCAGTACCCACAGTTCCTTCCCTGTCAATACATGTCCCATGATGGTCTTCGGGTCTGTGTCAGTCCAGTATACTCAGTTAACATCACAGCAGGAGAAGAGCCAGTGAGTTTTTGAAGGATTTGAATTTTCATGAATATAAATTTGCTATTTCCTAGGATAGGTTTAACCCCTAGACAACAGATATATATGTGAAACAAGATTTCTCACTTGTTGTCAGACTGGACCATTTGTGTTCTCTCCCGGCCCCATATATGCTGAAGATGGTGACAAAGGAATAATGACTCCAATCTCCTATTCTATATTGTCAGGTACAGTAATTGAGATTATACCTTTTCATTTCTCTATTTTCCTTATGTTAATATAATGTCCTGTGCAATTTGGATTACTTATTACTTAATAAAAAATGTCCATATCTTTAAAATTGTTATTATTAATACAATTAAATCATATACAGGCAGTAACCGAGATACGTACAAGATAAGGTTTGTTCTTAAGTTGAATTTGTATGTAAGTTGGAGCTGTACATTTTATAATAGTAGCTTTGGACAAAAAAAATATTTATCCCTGTGCAATTCAATTTTTAAAGTTTTTGATGCCATGGGAACAAGGGTTATCAATAAAATCTCCAGACACCTTACAGGCACCTTACAGACACCTTACAGATGATCATTGCAGCCTGGGACTAAAGTAAAGCATCCAGAGACCTTCACTAGAAGTCACAGTGGGTGGAGAGGTTTGTCTGTAACTAGGGGTCATCTGTAAATTGTGTGTCCTTAAGTCGGAACCGCCTGTATTATAATAAGGTTATTAAAGGGGTTTATTGTTGCATGCTCCATTCAACAGTATACTTACAATAACATTGTAAAAATATTATTTTTCTCATTTTTAAACTTATATCTATGTTATCAATATTTTATCTGATAGATTAACAATAGATGTGTTTTAAAAGTGTAAAGAAAATTGGTTTTAACTTTTGCAAATTAAAACCTTGAAAACTGCCTTGATTTATACCATTCCATTGTAGCTTTGGCTGTATGTTTAGGGTTGGTGTCCTGCTGAAAGGTGAACTCGTGCCAAATCTCAAGTCTCTTGCAGCCTCTTGCTGTTTTCCTGCAGGATAGCCCTATATTTAGGTCCAAATTTCTTCTCATCAACTCTGACCAGCATCCCACTCCCAACTGAAACAAAGAATCTCTACAGTATGATACTGCTACCAACATGCTTCATAATGATGATGGTGTGTTCAGTGCGATATGCAGTGTAGGATTTCCTCCACAAATTAACATTTCAGACAAAATGTTTAGTTTCTCCCAAGTTTGAAAACCATGGTTGTTTTCTTCGAAAAACAGTGGCACACATGATCATGGGTAGTGCATGGTATTGCAACTAATCTTCATTCATTTCTATACAGCTGAGCTGCAATACCTGCACAAACCATGGTCAGGTGTGGCGCTGTTTATGGAAGAAAGCAGCCAGGTTTTCCAACCTCGGGAGAACCCCTTTAGCCTTTTTCCATATGTTTGTTGTGTCTCCTATGTGGTCTTTTGCAAACTGCAACTGGCATTGCTCCTACACTTCCACGAAAGTCGTATTTGTGGAGCTCTTCTCCCATCTGAGCTGTGGATCCCTGTAGCTCCTAAATAGTGACCCTGGACTTCTTGTTTGTTTCTTAAATTACTGCTTGTCTGGCTGTTAATTTAGGTTTTCGGCCATGTCTAGGTAGGTTACCATGAAGGTTATGGTTAAGGGAAGGGGCTTAGATTGACAACTCTTTTTCCAGCAGACTTCAGAACTTGCTCTGCATTTCCTACTTCATGGATCAGAAATGGGAGGTTTGACAGAAGGTACCAAGTAGAGCCAAACCATCCCAACTACTAAGAAATATGGTAGAATAGGTTAGTACCAGAAAATGGTTGTTATTACATGTACATGATGAGTCTTATTTTTGTGCAGGTCCTGGCAGTGAATTGTTCCAGATTGATAATATTACAGGTTCTGTTTCCCATATAAACACACTTGAAAGCATGCCTGGTCCTGCAATGTTTCATATCAAAGTTATGGTGAGTTTTTTATATTCTGTTACATTATTCATTCAGCAAGGTTATGTTTTGGTCCATTCCCACTACAGCCAATTAGAAATTAGATCCTTTCATTTCAACTGCTGTATGATACAATGTAAAGATTTAAAGAGGACAACAGATCTGATCACTTGGAAACCCAGTGATCGTGAGCCCAGGGACCAGCAAGTTCTCTTCGATATTTCCTTATTTTAATTCTAGGACCAATCTACCATCTACAGTATAATAAATAACAGCTTCAGTTTGCGTGAGCAACGTATTGTCTAGGGAAAACCTGAGTTAAACATGAAAGTCCATTACTGCACACACTTTTTACCAATTGCTCTGTCCATTGACCTATATTCCTACGTACACTGGGCATTACTTTGTTTTTGTGCAGTGCCTTTTGTCTCTAATGGGGCTGCTGCTGACAGAAAATGTTTTTTTTTCAATGAGGCTTCAAACAACAGAATTTATTCTGATGGCATCTAAAGTAATGAGATTAAATAATAATGAGACTCCCTACTACATGCCCTAAACACAGTTATGATTGAGGATTGGTGACATACCATATATACTCGAGTATAAGCCGAAACCCCTAATTTTACCACCAAAAACTAAGAAAACCTATTGACTGGAGTATAAGCTGAGGGAAATACATTGGTCACAACCCCCTGTAGCATATAGCCAGCCAGCCCCCTTTAGTATACAGCCAGCCCCCTTTAGTATACAGCCAGCCCCCTTTAGTAGCCAGACAGACCCCTTTAATAGCCTGCCAGACCCCAGTGTGCCCAGCACATAAAATAAATAAACGTACATACTCACCTTCGGGCGGTCCCGATGATCGGCGCAGCTCCCCCAATGCTACCGTCCCCACGGCTCCTCTTCTCTCTGCTGTAACAGCTGGCAAAGACACAGCCATGCACTGTGTTGGCCGGCGCATACTATGACATCAGCGGCTGCATCACAGTGTGTGCCGGCCAGTAGAGCACATGGCCGCGGCTCTGCCAGCCGTTACAGCAGAAAGGAGAAAGAAGAGGAGCCATGGTGATGGGGGATGGGGAAGCCGCGCTGAGCATCAGGGGCCCCAGAAGGTGAGTATGTAAGTTTATTTTTTTATTGACTCGTGTTTAAGCCGAGGTGAGGTTTTTCAGCACTCAGCTTATACACGAGCATATATGGTATACAAATATAATATTACATCACAGTCCAAACAGTACAAACAGTCACATGTAACAATAAGAGTGAGGGCCCTGCTCACAAGTACTTACAAGTCTATGAGGATTAGTGCATGGGCAGACATACCACTGGTGCACCTATGCAGCGTCAGAAGGACCAGTAGGCAACGGGGCCCACTGTACCATAGAGCAACTTCCTACTGTCTACTGCATTGTATGCAATGCCTAAACTTGCCCTAATATTAATGGGCCATAAAAAATGATATATTGTGAGAGAGACAAAGTAATAGTGCCGCTCCTCCACAGTGTCCCTTTCCTCTCTCTTTTCACCACTGATGTAGTATTATTTTCTTGAGTGCCTACTTGGAAGTAAACTTTATTGCAAAAGCAGATAGAATAGGTGCAACAGTTATTCCGTCATTTGGTTTCTCATTGACTTCATTGTTAAACTTTCCTCCACCTTGACTACAAAGCCAATTTAAAGCTCTCTTTAAAGTAGATTTTCTGGATGATGCTACCACACTGGGACATGAAAGAAACATAAACTAGAAGATGCTTGACAACACATGATGACAGGTTCCCTTTAATGCTATCAGTCCCATGTACTAAAATGTTTTTATTCCTGTTTTTTAATACTTTCTTAAATTTAGCTTATTTTATTGTAAACAACAATCTGTTAATTATCACAGGCATCACAAGTTTGTGACTCCAGAAAATTTTCCTTGGCAGAGGTAAAAATCCGAGTGCTGGCACCTAACAAGTATGCCCCCCGCTTTACTGCCTCTCAGTATAAGGCATTTGTGCAGGAGGATAACAATCCTGTGGCCCTTGTCAGCACATATAATGGCCGTGTGCTTAACCTTATGCCTTCTGATGGAGATTTCCCTAATGTAAGTAGCACACATCTTATTTCCTATCATTATGCATGGTTGTTATAGTACAGAACCTTTAAAACTGCAAAGAACAGATACAACAATATATTAAAGAATTATATAAGATTATTCCTACAATCAATAACCTTTATTTGCAGAACAGGAATATACCTTTAAGGATGTTTGCTTTTCTCAACAGCTCATATTCTAAATTATCTAAATTTTGAGTATTGAAATAGTTTTTCATTTTTATTGTTGCACTCTTAACACTATAATTTTTTTATAACTTAATGTTGTAATTTCAGGGAACCAATCCACGGATCCAGCTTAGTCTTGCAAATATATCCAATCATAGTAAGCTATTTCAGATAACGCAGAGTGGCTTTCTTATAGCAAGAGCAAATCTGCTGCAGGCACCACAGACCTTTAATGTGAAAGTGAGTTTGAAAGCTACCGTAATATAGTCATAATGAATAATACTGCTAGTTTTACTGATGGATAAATGTTTATAGTTATCATATTACTATACCTATGTTCTATAAGAATGTACATTAATACATTACATTTTGGTTATATAATGAATGCAATGGGGGGAATCCATTCAGATTGGTGTTTCCCCCACTGGCAGTCCAGCGCCCTTATCCACTAAGAAGTTCTGGTAAATACAGGCGCAAACTTTGCCAGGTCAGACATGTGGATCAGGTCTGAACTGGCGAAGTTTCTTTCTGCTTTTCATTTAATCTTCCAAGATATAATCTAAGTATGGTGTCAGAATACATGGAATGAAATCATTTTTAATTAACAATTGAACTGGTTAGAAACATAATAGAAACTTAAAAGGGAATGTTTTCTTGTATATGTATAAAGGTCATTGCAAGAGATGAAGAGTCAGGGGAAACGGCTAATTCTTCACTTATTATAACAGTCTTGGCACGTGGGCAGGCAGGTAAGAAATTTTTAAAATATTAGTTATCACCAAACATTCAAACCTCTAAATGTTCAGTTCAGAAAGATCAGAGAACTAAGTATAGAATACTACCTGTAGCACCTGACGTTACCTGGGATATTAAATAACTGCTTTCAGCTATAACAAAATCTATGTCTGTCTATCTGCATGTTTGTCTTTTTATATATCTTTTTATCTGTTTGTCTGTCTATCTTTATGTTTGTCTATATATCTGTATGTCTGTCCATCTATCTTTTTGTCTGTCTATCTGTATGTCTGTCTATTTAATTGTATGTCTGTCTATTTATCTGTATATCTATCTGTATGTCTGTGTGTATGTTTGTATATTTGTCTATCGTCTTTTTATCTGTTTGTATGGATATCTATAGATATATAGAGGTATATCAAATGACCTCGCATATGACCTTACCTTACACCTAACCTGTATTATAGGCATTACCTATAGTAACCAATCACAGCTCACAGCTCATATTAATGACCTGTGGCAAAATAGAAGCTGAGCTCTGATTGGTTGCTTATTGCCAGAGTGGACAATGGCTGCTGTATATGGTGGTTATCATATTACCACATATTACCTCAAATATTACTTCCCCTCACACCTAAGCTGTATTATAATCATTGCCTATAGTAACCAATCACAGCTCAGAGCTCATATTAATGACCTGTGGCAAAATAGATTGGTTGCTTATTGCCACAACAGACAATGGCTCCTGTATATGGTGGTTATCATATTACCTCACATATTACTTTACATATTACTTCACATCTTACCTCACACCTAAGACTGCGTTCACATGTTAAATTTTGTTTGTGTTAACGCATGTGTTTTGAAACACATCACTACAGTTGAGAAAAGGAGATTTGCCTAATTTTATTGCTATCAATTGTGTTAACGCAAACAAAACACAGCATGTGAACACAGCCAAAGCTGTATTATATTCATTGCCTATAGTAACCTATAAAAGCTCAGAGCTCATATTAATGACCTGTGACAGAACAGTAGTCAGCTTACAACTGCCACAGCAGAAGCAGACAGTGGCTCCTGTATATGGTGGTCATCATAATACCTCATATTACCTCACATCTTACCTCACACATAAGCTGTATTATACTCATTGCCTATAGTAACCAATCAAAGCTCTAAGCTTACACTCACCGGCCACTTTATTAGGTACACCATGCTAGTAACGAGTTGAACCCCCTTTTGCCTTCAGAAGTGCCTCAATTCTTTGAGGCATAGATTCAACAAGGTGCTGGAAGCATTCCTCAGAGATTTTGGTCCATATTGACATGATGGCATCACACAGTTGCCGCAGATTTGTCGGCTGCACATCCATGATGCGAATCTCCCGTTCCACCGCATCCCAAAGATGCTCTATTGGATTGAGATCTGATGACTGTGGAGGCCATTTGAGTACAGTGAACTCATTGTCATGTTCAAGAAACCAGTCTGAGATGATTCCAGCTTTATGACATGGCGCATTATCCTGCTGAAAGTAGCCATCAGATGTTGGGTACATTGTGGTCATAAAGGGATGGACATGGTCAGCAACAATACTCAGGTAGGCTGTGGCGTTGCAACGATGCTCAATTGGTACCAAGGGGCCCAAAGAGTGCCAAGAAAATATTCCCCACACCATGACACCACCACCAGCCTGAACCGTTGATACAAGGCAGGATGGATCCATGCTTTCATGTTGTTGACGCCAAATTCTGACCCTACCATCCGAATGTCGCAGCAGAAATCGAGACTCATCAGACCAGGCAACGTT
Source organism: Engystomops pustulosus (assembly GCF_040894005.1). Lineage (NCBI taxonomy): Eukaryota > Metazoa > Chordata > Amphibia > Anura > Leptodactylidae > Engystomops > Engystomops pustulosus. Next base: position 134,463,061 of record NC_092414.1, read on the forward strand.
TTTCCAATCTTCTACTGTCCAATTTCGATGAGCTTGTGCAAATTGTAGCCTCAGTTTCTTGTTCTTAGCTGAAAGGAGTGGCACCCCGTGTGGGCTTCTGCTGCTGTAGCCCATCTGCCTCAAAGTTCGACGTACTGTGCGTTCAGAGATGCTCTTCTGCCTACCTTGGTTGTAACGGGTGGCGATTTGAGTCACTGTTGCCTTTCTATCAGCTCGAACCAGTCTGCCCATTCTCCTCTGACCTCTGGCATCAACAAGGCATTTCCGCCCACAGAACTGCCGCTCACTGGATGGTTTTTCTTTTTCGGACCATTCTCTGTAAACCCTAGAGATGGTTGTGCGTGAAAATCCCAGTAGATCAGCAGTTTCTGAAATACTCAGACCAGCCCTTCTGGCACCAACAACCATGCCACATTCAAAGGCACTCAAATCACCTTTCTTCCCCATACTGATGCTCGGTTTGAACTGCAGGAGATTGTCTTGACCATGTCTACATGCCTAAATGCACTGAGTTGCCGCCATGTGATTGGCTGATTAGAAATTAAGTGTTAACGAGCAGTTGGAAAGGTCTACCTAATAAAGTGGCCGGTGAGTGTATATTAAATATTTGTGTCAAAATAGAAGCTGAGCTGTGATTAGTTGCTTATTGTCACAGAAGACAATGGCTTCTGTAAATGTTGGTTATCATCTTACCTCACACCTAAGCTGTATTATACTCATTGCCTATAGTAAGCTATCACAGCTTAGAGCTCATATCAATAACCTGTGGCAAAAGAGCAACCAATCACAACTCAGCTTCCAACTGCCACAGCAGCAGCAAATGGCTTCTGTATATAGTGGGTATAGTGGATTTTAGAAAGCGTGGGGTGGAAATTTCAGCTCAAATCCGAGTCTATGACGTTCCCTGAGTCCCACCGAGCGGCTGTGCAAAATTTGGTGACTGTAAATAGTGCAGATTCCTTTAGAGGACCTAAATACATACACACACACAGCTTTATATATTAGACACATGTTATATTGAGCTTGTGATCTGCTTAGATGCTACTGCTCTAGAACATGCTGAGGGCAGAGTAGACACTTTTCATGTTCAAGGGTTCCCTTTAGGCTTTTCTCACAAATTTTAATTTTTATTATGTCAGTCATATTAAAATCAAATTTTGCTTATTTTGGGTGGGGAAAGGTCTGGTCCTATTAAATGACATTGGAGCTAATCCTTGTTTAAATCCACAACAGTGCAAACCAGGACAGCCCAGCATTTAACTCCACTGTAGTTAAAAGATTTATTGCATGCAAGCAACTGTATAAGGGAAAACATAAATCACCTTTTAAATAACTTTCTGCTAAGCAGTGGTAGTCCGGCCCCTGCAGATTGAAGTCCAGGCTGGAAGTGATGATATTAAAGGGCTTGTCCCACAAACCAAGGTAGACATGAATGGAGCAGAATGGTCTTGCTCGGCCATCTCCTCCATTACTCTCCCGGAGCGACGAGGGTCCAACATAGTTATCTGGGACCCCATCGGACCCCGATCTTTCTTGTGATCTGTGGAGGTCTCATCACTGATCAGCACGTTAGGCCCCATAGTGTGCTTGGTTCGTGGGACAACCCTTTTATGTTCATTGGCGGTTGACCACTAGTTATATTCCATTCATGTATAATAACATATATTTGTGTTTCTTATTTTGATCTTAACGTTTTTTTTAATCAATCATTTTGTAAGCACCAAGGGATCCCTCGGAGCCACAACCCCTCTTTCCTCAGCCAGACCTCCCCATCATAGCAGCTGGACTTGGAGTTCTTGGACTATTATTTGCAATCCTGTTGTTCCTTTTAATACGGCTAGTAAAGAGCCATCGACTACAGCAACAGCAGATGAGCCAGACGTCACTTATGACTGAGAAGCATCCCACCGTGGTAATTTATATTGTAACTTTTGTTTAATGAACTCATTATACATCTAATATCATGTGAAAGGGATTTAACAGTTGTCCTTAAAAATGTAGTGGATCTTGGGGCTGCAGGGCATTTCATTAGAGGGGGCTGCAGTCCATTTCATTATTGGGGGGTTTCAGGGCATTTAATTATTAGGGGAGCTGCAGGGCATTTCATTATTAGGGGGGCTGCAGGGCATTTCATTACAGGGGGGTGCATGGAGCATTTCTTTATTGGGTGATGGCTGCTTGAGGCATTTGACTGAAGGAGGGCTGCATAGCGCATTTCATTACTGGGGGAGGCTGCAGGGCATTACATTACTCTGGGTGGCAATGACTTCCGCCAACCTTCTGTTGTTATTTTCCATTACCCTCGCCGTAAACGGAGAGTGTAACCAAAACTCCATACGTGTGAACTGAGCCTAACTGGGAAATGAAAAAGCAGCAGTGCTTCTCCAATGATCAGTTCCCAACTGATATATACTGTAGGACTGGCAACATAGAAAATGACTCATTGTTGTAGCGTGGAATTTATTTACCATAGACAACCCCATTACTCATTTCCTATTATTTGAGTTGACTTTCCTGCTATTTTAGTAGGTATATTTTTTAGATCATTTTATAAAGAAAATAATAATTGGCCATGCGGTCTGGATAGGACCTATACTTCTGGTGGGTGCAGAGGCCTTGTTGGGTCCATCCTCATTATTTGTGATGAGGTATGTGGCTCATTATAAATTAGGTGCATGCTGCACCAGCACAGGGGGACATCAAGAACAGTATAAAAATGTCTAGAAACATATCCCCCGCTGAGCCCACACAGCATAGCAGAAATGGAGCGTCAGATATGAAATGATCATAGTAAACTTAAAGGAAACCTACCATTTCAAATGGTCGGTGTAAGCTGTAAACACCGAGCACCAGCTCAGGGTGACTTGGTGCCGGTGCTTAGTTTCGTTTGTGTTATACACCGCGGTATCGTGGTTTTAACACTTTTTAAACTTTACAGCAGAAACTGCTTCGGCGCTGCGTGCGCACAATCGTGCGCGCGCCTACATAGGAAATGCCGCAGGCGTTGCGCGCGCACGGTCACGCGCAGCGCCGAAGCAGCTTCTGCTATAAAGTTTAAAAAGTGTTAAAACCGCGATACCGCGGTTTATAACACTAACGAAACTAAGCACCGGCACCAGCTCACCCTGAGCTGGTGCTCGGTGTTTACAGCTTACACCGACCATTTGAAATGGTAGGTTTCCTTTAATAGGTAAGAATTTTTCAGTATTCATTAAGTTGGTATAACAACGTTTAAAGCCAATTACCCACTACAAAGAAAAGTCAAAAAGCCAATGCTGTTATCATATACTGTGCCGCACATTTAAAGGGAATTTGTCTCTGATCCCTGTTCTCTGGTTCCATAATGACTATAGTTTCTGTACTTTGGTGATTTGACCATATTAAAATGCATATGTTTTCTCCACTGCTGCCAAAAAGAGCTTAAAGTGGTTTCAATCGGTAAGTACTAGAAGAATGAATAATTAGTTAGACATCTAACTGGACTTAAAGGGGATGTTCAATTCATTTTCTTTTATGCAGCAGCATTATACAGGGAGGCTTCACAGATTTACATAAAAACAATTACAAAAATAAGTATTAAAGGGGTTTCCCCACAAACAAATGTTAGGCCCTATCCATGGGATAAGGCCTAACTTGCTGATCAGTGGGGGTCTCAGTGCTGAAACCCCCACAGATTGCTGGAGATGGATTCTATGGAGATGCACTGGGATAGATGCACTGTGCTCGGCGATCTCCACTAGCTACATAGAGATTAATGGAGCAGAACGGCCATGCGCGGCTGTCTGCTCCATTAATCTGGCGGATTGACTAGGGGTTGGCCGGACCCCTCGTTCTCGCGATCTGTGGGGGTCTCAGCACTGAGACCCCCCACTGATCAGCAAATTAGGCCCTATCCCGTTGATAGACTTGGCACTCCAAATTAGGGTGGCAATCCAAATTAACATCCAACTTTGAGCGGATGTGTCCGCTATTCCTCTCCGCGCTCTAGTACCGCATACTTGTCATAGTACCGCATACTTGCCTTTATTCCCCTAAATATCTTGCAATCCGTGCCTGATGAAGGTCTGATGTGTATAGACCAAAACGTTGCATGTTAATTTGGATTGCCACCCTAATTTTCACTTGAATAAAATATGTTATTTTGAAAAACACATCTATTGAGGAGTGTCAAGTCTTCTTGAAAATACTGTATGCTATTGTAACCTAATGGAGCACCCAATGTAGGAAACCATAGGATTGACGTGTATTATCTCTACTATCCCGTGGATAGGGCCCAACTGTAGTTCATGGGAAAACCCCTTTAACCCCTTCCCGATGCGCGCCGTACTAGCACCGATCGCAGGTGTTTTCTCCGCATGGGCGCCGCCATCTTGTCGTGGATCGCTGCTCCCCGATGACGTCACGGGGAGCGGCGATCCGTCGCCATGGTAACCGCGGGTGTTCCGAACACCCGAGGCTACTTCGTTTTAACCCATGCATTATAATGTGCTAATTGCACATTGTAATGCATGGGGAGTAAAATCCACATATACTGCCATACTGTAGTATGGCAGTATATGATAGGATCGATCAGACTACCTAGGGTTAGAGTACCCTAGGGCAGTGATGGGCAACCTTTTGAACTTGGTGTGTCAAAATTCGCCAAAAAAACATCCATAACTCGGGTGGTGTGTCACCTTTAGAAAAAAAACCCTTATTTTGTGATATTTAGAGTTTAAATAACAAATATGTGTAGTTATTTAACTTACCTGCTTAGTGACTTCTTTGTTAATCTGCCAGTTGGTTTCTTTTGTTGATCTTGCTGTTATTTAACTTGTGTGGGGTGCCATGAACTAAGATAAGTGAGGGGGAGGGGGAATTATTCCAGTGATGGCGAACCTGTGGCAGTCCAGCAACAGCTAGTTTTAAGGACATTTGTGCCCCCCAAAGCAGTGTACATCACAGCCCAGCCGAGCTCAACTCAATCAATTAACTTACCTAACTGGCACAGGCTCCAACAACACCACGGACCTCCGTTACTCCTCTTCAGGCCGCTTCAGCTCCTGTGTAGATGTTCCCGCGGAGGCACAGCATAGGTTTCGTCCCTGCAAGCTGTGACTGCTCCACTCTGGAGTCATTGCGCGGCCTCCGCAGAGCAGGATTGGAGGACAGGATCAGCAGCTGCGATCTCTCTGACTGAGATGCAGCCGCTCGCTGCAGACCACATCACTGACCGACGGCCTGACCAGCCCCAGGAAACTGCACTACAGCAATTTTTCTCCAGCAGCCGTGTGTCACTGAAAATGGCTACGTGTGTCAGTGTTGACACGCGTGTCATAGGTTGGCCATCACTGCCCTAGGGAGTCTGAAAAATAGTAAAAGTAAAAATAAAAAAAAGTTTAAAAAAAAAAAAATTATAAAAAAAAAACCTAAAAATTCAAATCACCCCCCTTTCCCTAGAACTGATATAAAAATAAATAAACAGTAAAAATCATAAACACATTAGGTATCGCCGCGTCCGAAAATGCCCGATCTATCAAAATATGATAATGTTTTTTCACTATGTTTATCCCCGTAACGGAAAATAGCGTCCAAAGTCGAAAATGGCATTTTTTTGCTATTTTGAAAAATATAAAAAAATTAATAAAAAGTGATCAAAAGGTCGCACAGTCCCAAAAATTATAGTAGTGAAAACGGCATCAAAATTCACAAAAAATGACACTATCCACAGCTCCATACACCAAAGTATGAAAAAGTTATTGGCCCCAGAAGATGGCAAAATAAAAAAAAAAATATTTTGTACAGGAGGTTTTAATTTTTTTAAATGTATGAAAACATTATAAAACCTATACAAATTTGGTATCCACGTGATCGTACTGACCCAAAGAATAAAGTAGACATGTCATTTGGGACGCTGTAAAATCCAAGCCCACAAGAAAACGTCACAAATGTGGTTTTTCACCATTTTCACTGCATTTGGAATTTTTTTCCCGCTTCCCAGTACACACCATAGAACAGTGGTGGCGAACCTATGGCACTGGTGCCAGAGGCGGCACTCGGAGCCCTCTCTGTGGGCACCCAGGCCATCAACCCAGAATGAAGTTCACCAGACAGAACTCAAAGAATCTGCCTGCAGAATCTTCCCACAATGATACAAGAATTTGCCCTCCTCCTTTCAACTGCGTTGGTGTCCTTGGGAGGCTGAAGGATTGAAAGTTGTCAATGAACAAGGAGAAATAAATTACTGCTTAAATTTCTGTGCTGGCACTTTGCAATAAATTAGTGACTTTTGGTTGAAGTCTGGGCACTCAGGCTCTAAAAGGTTCGCCATCACTGCCATAGAATATTAAATACCGTCACTATGAAGTGCAATTTGTTACACAGAAAATAAGCCATAACAGAGCTCTTTATGTGGAAAAATAAAAAAGTTATAGATTTTTGAAGTTGGTGAGTGAAAAATGGAAGTGAAAAAACTAAAAAAGGCCAAGTTGTGAAGGGGTTAAGATTATTACAATTAATAAGATATTTTCTTTTACTATTCTGAAATTTACAGGTTAATCCTAGCAAATCTTCACCACAGGGAGAAGAGCAAGGTTACCAAAATGCAGCTTATACTGAGACCCCTGGGGAGGAAAACCCTGGCCTAGAAGAGGCAAGACTAGTGCCGGCTAAGACAGATGGACAGTCAGTGAAGCAGCAAAAAAGGATGCCAGCTGTGGCTGTTATTTCACCTGGGAACCAATGTATTGGAAATTCTCCATGCAGGAATAAACAGGAATTATCGGGTAAGTCCTTTACCGTACAATACTTAAGGCTATTTTATTGACATGCATTTATACAATTGTGAATAACACTTTTATGTTAAACATTTTAAAGAACTTTGGAGATTTTTATTTTATCAGTTGCAGAAAAAAATCCAAAATTGTTTTCACTCTGATCTCTAAGTATTATTATAGACTGACTGTATTCTCACTTTCTGTAGCCATGTGATAATCATAACAGGCAGAATTACAATGAAAGCTTTAATCCATTATGCACAATAGGTGATGTTATATACTTCCCCTCCTCTGCATGGGTCACAGAGCATGTTTAGAACTGCTGTAATGTGTATAGATCCTGCTAGGCGACATAGTTTGTAATGCTGCATTTGCTTGCACTGGAGAAATATCTACTTACTACTAGGGACTTTATTCTAGGTATATTTGCCCTATAAATCCCAACCCTTTCATTTTCTGTAGCTGAGCCTTTGAATAGAATGCACTGTACCCACCAGGAGGCGATAGTGACCATGGAACACCAATCCAAGGCTGTGGGGATGACCCAAGCAATGATGGAAGAAGAGGACATCAGTCAACTGAAGCCTCCGCCAGTGGAAAGCAACAATAGCAGTCTACAGATGACCAGTGACCAATGCGTTGATGCTGACCAAGAGTTGACAGAAATCCAAGATGGAGCAGGAATGTGGCCTGATCCCCCATTGCCCTCTAGACTACCCATTGTGGTGGAAGTGAATGAGGAAATGGTAGAATCTGATGGAGAACTGGTTCATCATGCTCCCATGGGGAGTGAGATCATTACTCCAGGTTCACTTATGCAGTTACTAGAAGACTCAATTGAATGTTAACCCCTTAATGCCTTGGTATCATATTTCCTTTTGAGTGTTGTGGAAATATTCTTGTTTTGTGGGACACAACAGGTGTCAGAAATCAGAAAAAATTTGTTTGCTCCATTCCCTCCAGGAATAGTGCCACTCCTGTCTTTTTAATGTGTCTAAAATTGCAGCCAGCCCTATTCAGGTCATTGGAATTGAACTAGAGTAACAGCAAAAGCAATAGAGAGGTGTGGTGCTGTTTTTGGAAATCAAGATTGTCTTTCTCAGATGGTCCCTTAGGTCAGGGACACACAGAGAGGGTTCACTGCAGTGGAAATGTACACATAGAACATGCAGTAAATAATACTAGCAGCATAAGGGAAGGGTATTACATAATCCAATCCACGGGGGGGTTTAGAATTGGAAGCATGTTATTCAAAGAGCAAAATTCAACCTTTACAATGCAAAAATTAAGTAGCACCCCCTGTCGAGGCAAATTAAAAAAAGTTTGTTTCTGCTGTCGACAGAATTACAATACAATACTGAGCCGCCTGTCCTTGGTCTTCAATTGGGTCTCCGTTAAAGGGGTTTTCCAGCTTCAGCAAATCAATGTTATTGTTTATATAGTGAAACGTTATACCAATTTCCAATATACTTTCTTTAGCAATTCCTCACGGTTTCCTAGATCTCCGCTTGCTGTCATTCTATAGAAAGCTTCTATATTTACCTGTGGATAACAATCTGTCCATGGTCTTGTGATGTCACACAGGTGCACAAGATGTTATAACACACAGCTGTAATTACACTGATTCTGACGAGTCATGCACCTGTGTGACATCACATGATCATGGACTGGTTTTTATCCACAAAAAGTAAAAAATTAAATAACAGCAAGCAGAGATCTAAAAAACTGTGAGGAATTGATAAAGAGAGTATATTAGAAAATTGTATACATTTTCTATATAGAAACAATAACATTTATTTGTGGAAACTTGGAAACCACTTAACCAAAATTTTCTCACTATCCACAGGCCTTTAATGGTCAGAGATTCAGCACTAATAAGGTAGATAATACCCTGTTTCCCCGAAAATAAGACAGTGTCTTATATTGATTTTTGCTCCTAAAGAGGCGCTAGGTCTTATTTTCAGGGGATGTCTTATTTTAAAGGAAACAGGGTACGATTTAATTATGATGAAGCCTTATAATACCAGCCATTCTATACAAACCATTGGCTTCATTATCTGCACCCTTACATACACAGACGTCCCATAGTTGTGTACATATTAATGGGGTTTTCCAGGAATAGTAAAATATACTTAAGGGTGGTGGCACACGTGCCGTTCGGGCTGTGTTTGCAAACGCAGACCAAACCACACCCGCCGAGGAGGCCGGCGGCCCGATCGCATCAGCGTTTCTATGGTAACTCCTGCGATCGGGAACGAGCTGCCGGTGTTTTGCGCTAATTTAATGCAAAACACCGGTGGCTCATTACCATAGAAATGCCGATGTGATCCAGCCGCGGGCCGCCCAGGGGGGTGCGGTTTGGTCTGTGTTTGCGTTTGCAAACGCAGCCCGAATGCCACGTGTGCCACCACCCTAAAGCAACAAAGAATGGCAACTCTACATATTAAATAAAAACTGCAGCAACAGGAGTGGTGGAGGTTTGAGGAGAGGCGAGTACTGTTTTGCTTATTTTGTAATGAGCCCCATGTTTTAGGTATATTTTCCTGTTCTTTGAAGACCCCTATAATTCCCTTGCTATACCTACACTGTAAACTACACTTGGATTACAACTCAAAGCTAAATGAAAATTAAGGCTTCAGTATTAACAATTTGTGTTCCAGATAAAACAATATACTTTGGAAATATTCTACGGATGTAGCAAGTGGCCACTCTATAGAGTATAAGGCCAGTGGGTTTGAGAGTTTTACTATGCTTTACTAACAGCTGAATCTGATATGAGTTGTATGAATATTAGTGCACACAGGCTGAATAGCTGCTAACCACCTTTATCAATATACATAGCAGTCATAATAAGTAAGAAGCACCCCTATATCACTTGTTACATGTATTATCTGCCCATTGAGCCAGATGTTAAAGGGTCACTGTCACCGGGTTTTGCTCTATGTAACTAGTGCCACAGTATAATATATCCTTTGTAGAATTCTATCTTTTGTGTTACATATTTCCTGTTCACATATAAAAAAATTTCCTTCAAGGTCATATACAAGCAGAGAAGATTCACATTTTCCCTGAAACTACTCACTTTAAGCGGCTTCATTTCAGACACCCCTTTCTTAGCTTCCTAGAAATGTGGTTTTGTTATCATATTGTAGAAAAGAATCTTCTCTTTCAAATCATACCAGTCCTGTGGTTCTGGTAAGGTACTGTCTGTATCTCTGAGTCCGGCTCACAGAACCAAGAACCTGTGATTTGAAAGAGGATATTCTTTTATTTAATATGATACCAGACCCATGTTATTAATTGATATAGCTCCTGAGATAGGGGTGCCATAAATTATGCTCTCATTTAGCTTCCAAAAGTGACTCATCTCTGCTCATTTGCATATGACCTTTTTTTATATGTAAACAAAAGATAAACAAAAAATAGGAAATTATAGAAACGATATATAATACCCTATATGAGTCATTACATAAGATAAAACCTTGCGACAGAGCCGCTTTAAAGAGATTTTCCAGGGGAATGAAAATATGTTTAAAATATCTAATAAAGGGGGCTCAAACATAGAAAAGCACCCATTTACTGCGAATCAGAAGACATTAGAGGATGTGGTGTGGCAGCATAACTGCTGACATATAATTATATACAGGCGGTCCCCTACTTAAGAACACTCGACTTACATACGACCCCTAGTTACAAACGGACCTCTGGATATTGGTAATTTATTGTACTTTAGTCCTAGGCTACAATAATCAGCTGTAAGAGTTATCACAGGCGTCTGTAATGAAGCTTTAGTGTTAATATTGATTCTTATGACAACCCAACATTTTTAAAATCCAATTGTCGCAGAGACCAAAAAAGTTCTGGCTGGGGTTACAATGATAAAATATACAGTTCCTACTTACATACAAATTCAACTTAAGAACAAACCTACAGATCCTATCTTGTATGTAACCCGGGGACTGCCTGTATATATATATATATTAGCGGTGGGTGCAGAAGCCGGTGATCCCTTGGCCAGGGTCTCCAAAATAGGTTCAGTGAAGAGGCAGCACTCCTTGTAGTGGTGAAAGGGGTGAAGCTTTATTCCATAAAAAGCGACGTTTCGGTGTACCATTACACATGCTTGATAAAGGTGTAACAGTACACCGAAATGTCGCTTTTTATGGAATAAAGCTTCACCCCTTTCACCACTACAAGGAGTGCTGCCTCTTCACTATATTATACATATTTATATTTAACATAAATATAAACATATAAACATATAATTTTATATTTGTGTATATATTTTCTATTTTTTTCGTTCTCCTAGAAAACTCTGTTAATACTGTTGCTTGACATTAACATATGGTAATTTTTTTAATTTTTAACTAAAATATACCTAAAATGACCTAATGTAACAAATGCATTACAGTGTATTAGTAGACAATCTGAATGTTTTCTCTAATCTTATTACCTCAGAAATGTGATACCCAGCTTCCAAATTCCTAATCCTTTCAGTGTTTTATCTAGTAATATCCTGTTGTGTGACATATACTGTCGATGTAAGTTGAACTTTTTTTTTACCATAAATAAATATTTTCTAATTACATACAAATATAAAAGCCATCTACATGTTTCCTGTTTTCATTGCTAGTCTTGTATCCTACATGACACCTTAAGATATTATTAAAGTGAAGTCTTCTTTTGTTTGTACAACAAAGAAAGAATCTAGAGAAAAATATCTTCCACGCAATGAATCTCAATGTAAATGTCCAATCTTTTTTTTTTTGTTTACTATAATAGGTCTACGATTGTGTGATTGTGTGGATCTTCTTATAAAAATTGGGCTGAAAACATGAAACATTCCTTCTCGAAGAATCACATATTTTGACTCTACAACAAAAACTGCACGTGTGATTGTAGACACCTAGGAGATGGGATTTTTGACCTCAGGAAATATATAATATGAATGTGCACAGCATGTTGGACCTGGAACTATTGTATGGTACTAAACTATAAACAGTGGCTTTTAATGTTAACCTATGGCCAACTTACATGTCAGTAGATATGGTAAAGCCTTTGACAAGGGAATACAATGCAGGTGCAGCAATGAACATTAGTTTGGTTACAAAGCAATTACTCAGTTACCTATTCACTGATCTTTAGCTACTGTATGCAAGCAATTTGTGTGAATAGACTGTTTGGCACCCGGATATACTCGTTGTATGTATCATCATATGAATGGTCTTACAGGCCTCAACATGCAGAACCTGAATGCAGCGCATAGGGGGACATTTACTATGGCGTTTCCGCCAGTTTTGTGGCGCTCTCACCACATGTTCTGCTCTCCGACCTATTTATTAGCTGTCGGGGACAGAAAAAATGCCTTTTTCCGTCTGCTCCGACTCTTCTCCGAAAAGGGGCGTGGCTTTGGCGGAGTGGAAACTCAGACACAATTACTATGTGTCGCAGCCCTTTTTGGGCGGTGTAAACTGACGGAAAGTAGACCAAAAGAAAACTGGTCTAGCAGGGACTGTTGGACACATTTCTGGTGCTCGGGACAGATTTTGTCCCAGGGACAGAAAATAGTCTCGGCGCCAGAAATGTCTCTGCACAGCTCCACAATATTAAATGTGTATCTTCTGACCAAGAGCAGGTCGGTAACAAAGCCAATGCAGACACCGACACTGTAAGTAAATGTCCCCCATAGTGTAGTATGGGTGGATCAGCTGTAAAACCTGCTGGAACATGATGGCCAGAGTCTGCACTGACAAAACCACAGAATTGGGCAGTCAGATGAATCTGTACAGAGTAGTTCAGAGCTCTGCTTCTTGTCCCTGACCAAACCTAAGAAGGTAGCTAGACATGTATTAATATCATTAAATATAGTTTCAAGAACAGGAATATTTTTCTAAATTAAAAAAATAGATGGTTTGATATTAGAATATGCTCTAGAAAACCAAAAGTTCTGCTAAAGATTACTGCTTTTTTTTTTTTAAAGAACTTTGGGGCAGGTTTGCCAGGCAGTCTTAAGATGGAAATAAAAGAAGAACATAGTAAAAGTTTGTCTAATTGTATGCTATCTTTAGGTTGCTATAGTTTGATTGCTGTATGTTTACCCCTTTCCAGCAATTAAACTACCCATCTTCATAGGGTGTTTACTGCAGCCAGGGCCTGGCTAGGCCAATGGGGGTTGCTATTTAAGGGTGTTTAAGGATCTATTTTTTACTGCTACATTAAAGGGCTAAATGTTAGGGTGCAGTCACACGTCACGTCTAACGCATGCGTTTCAAAATGCATTGCACCAGCTGGAGAGAGATTAGCCTCCGGGTGATGGCACACGTTCAGTTTTTCAGATGCAGTTTTTGAAGCCAAAAACAGGTGTGGATCATAATTGGTGAGACAAATAATTGAAAAGTGCTGCTCCTCCGTCTACTTTTACTCCTGGTTTGGGCATCACAAACTGCATCTGAAAAACTGAATTTGTGACATCACCCTAATTAAACAGCTGTTAACATTAGCATTTACAAAATGCAAGTGTTAACACAATGTTAATCATCTGTTAACATTGTAGCAACATATGTTCTTGATAACACTTTGCTAATGCAAACGTTAACACAAGTGTTTATATTTGTGTTTTATAAGCGCAAGTGTTAAGAGCTGTTTAATTAGGCAAATTTCTCTCCAGCTGCTGCAATGCGCTTTGAAACACATGCGTTCAGAGGGTGCGTTCACACATTGCAGTTAAAACTGAATCGCAATCAGCTTTGAGGTGGTTTTAGGTGCAGCTTTGTCAATTGAACAGGTGAATGACATTTGTGGAGCAGGTTTCCCCTTCAGAATCAAATTCACTTGTTCAGTTCATGTCTTTCACCTTTCACCTTCAATTGACAAAACTGCACCTAAAACCACCTCAAAGCTGATTGAGATGCAGTTTTAAACTGCAACATGTGAACGCACCCTTAAAGGAAACCTACCACTTAGAATGGTAGGGGTAAGCTGTAAGTACCGAGCACCAGCTCAGGGTGAGCTGGTGCCGGTACTTACTTACGTTAGTGCTATAAACCGCGGTATCGCGGTTTTAACACTTTTTAAACTTTGGAGCAGAAGGGGCAGAACGTCTCCGGCATTTCCTATGTAGGCGCGGGCATAATCGTGCGCACGCAGTTTAAAAAGTGTTAAAACCGCGATACAGCGGTTATTAACACTAACGAAAGTAAGTACCGGCACCAGCTCACCCTGAGCTGGTGCTCGGTACTTACAGCTTACCCCTACCATTCTAAGTGGTAGGTTTCCTTTAAGGGTAAACCCTGAGCTGGTGCTCGGTACTTACAGCTTACCCCTGCCATTCTAAGTGGTAGGTTTCCTTTAATGGAAACCTACCATCACAGATCTACCTAATTAGATCCGGTGGCAGGTTCCTGTATTTATGGGCAGCCCAATGTATTTTTTTTTTGTTAAAACTTTTAGTCCCCCAGATATGTACAAAAAGTTTATTTTATAAATATCCTAATTTTCTTTGGAAGCTGCTGGGGTGTGGAGTAGCCCGGAGCTACAGCTACTCCATGCCCCTGTAGCCTCTTTTAATACCTCATACAGGCAGTCTTCAGCTCATTCTGCACATGCGCAGTGGTCCCGGCTTCGCAGATGATTGCAGGCAGCTGCAGCTATGCAACCTTGTGTGCATAGAACGAGCCACTGTGTATGCATATAACTCGTACCAGTAGCCTCCAAAGAAATTTTGCATATTTATGAAAAACTTTATTTATAGCTGGGGGATTTTTTTTAATAAAACACCATCGGGCTTTCCCTAAATACATATATATTCCCTGCCACCAGATCTACCTTATTAGGTAGATCCATGATTAATACATTTCCTTTAATGTGTGCACTACTTCTGAATTACGAGGCCCATATATTGTCGCCTTTTGTGACTCTTGTTTCCCCACCACAAAGCCAATCAGATTTTCAATTTTTTTTGCTGCCATGGAAACAAAGATTATAAATAAAACTTCATTGCAGACACCTTAAAACTGATCATTGCGGCTTGGGCAGAGAGGTCCCTCTGTAACTAGGGGTCATCTGTAAGTAACTGTCCTTTTAAGTCTGAGACCATCTGTACATTATACTGTATATAGATAGTCCCCAGGTTACATAGAAGATGTGTTGTCATCGAAATAAGGATTAACTATAAAGCTTTGTTGAAGACACCTTTGATAACAATTGATTGTTACAACCTAGGGCTAAGATACACTAAATTACCATCATCCAGAGCTATGTCTGTAATTAGGAGTCATCTGTAAGTTGGGTGTCCTTAAAGAGAACCTACCACCATGAATCTACCTATAAAGGTAGATCGGGTGGTAGGTGGATGTAAGGGACGTGAGGATAGCTCTTTTTAGAGCCAATCCTCACGTCCCCGCTAACTTTTGGGAAACTTTATTAACCTAATATGTAAATTTAGTTATGCGGTTACTGGGGCGTGGAGTAGCCGGCACGAGTAGCCGGCATGCGCAGAACGCCGGCTGAGCAGTCCCAGCTCCGAGGCCGGAGCTACTACGCATGGGTAGGAGGAGTAATGTGGCTACTGGGACGTGGAGTAGCCGCGCCGTGTAGCCTCGTGCCGGCTACTCCACGCCCCAGTAGCCGCATAACTAAATTTACATATTAGGTTAATAAAGTTTCCTAAAAGTTAGCAGGGACGTGAGGATTAGCTCTAAAAAGAGCTCTCCTCACGTCCCTTACATCCACCTACCACCCGATCTACCTTTATAGGTAAATTCGTGGTGGTCGGTTCCCTTTAATTCAGGGACTTCCTGTATTGTTGGCAACAATGAATACACCCTCTCATGGTGTCCAGAGGTGGAGCTCATCCTGGTATAGCTAATTAGCAGTACAGAACATGCTTCACCATAACCAGCCTCAGACTGGTTCACTAGTGTACTGGTGAATATATCGGTGGGCTCAGATACCTGTAGAGAGGGGCCTACATCCTTATAGGAGAGCCCTGCCAGTGATAATGATAGTATTCAATATTTTATTCAATGCGGAAAGACCAGCCACAGTCAATAGCATTTGTGTCTTTAAGACACAGATGCCATTGAATATAAAAACAGAACATAAAAAGGATGCCCTGGAACTGGAGAGCATACAACAAAGAGCCACAAAAATTATGAGGGGTATAAAGGGTCTCAGTTATGAGGAAAGAATGAGTGAAATAGATTTTAGTCTCAAAAAGAGACAACTAAGGGGGATCTGGATTTCTTTATGTAAATATATGAATGGTCCATACAAAATATGGTGGAAAGTTGTTCGAGGTTAAATTAAATCAAAAGACAAGGGGCTCGGTCTCTGTCTGGAGAAAAAAAAAGTTTAATCTCCAGAGGTGAAAAGGTTTTTTCACTGTAAGAACTGTGAATCTGTGGAATAGTCTGCCTCAGGTGCTGGTCAGGGACAGCTGAGAGATTCAACAAGGGTCTAGATGTCTTTTTACATCAAAATAACATTGATGGTTATAGAATATAGAATTGTGTTCCCTTACATCTCTTCCTCATTTAATCCCATTGCTTCCTTGGTTGAATGATGGACATATGTCTTTTTTCAATCATACTATGTAACTATATTGGCTATTTTGCAGGCCCTGTTACTATATCGGCTACCGTTGTTGGATACTGTGGTGGAACTGTGACTGTATTGGCTACTGTGGAGGCATTGTTACTAAATTGGCTACTGTGGGGGGCATAATAGTGATCTCTAGGGGCAGTGGCGTAACTAGGAGAAGCAGGGCCCCATAGCAGATTTTTGCATTGGACCCCCCTTAAAAATATTCATACATACGCACGTTTATACAATCACTAACATTTACACACTTAAATACACAACATAACATTCTACACTCACTTTTATACACTCGTCCACACAAACATACGTATACACTCATATGCACACATTTATATACTCATATATACATTTATACACTAATACATACAGTATATACAAACTCCCTGTACATACATACAGTATATATGCATCATACTGTTTATATACACACATACTGTGTATATATACAGTATATACACACACAAAATGCATATACATACAGCATATAATCACACATTCAGTATATGCACCATATACACACAAACAACATACACACACACACAGCATATACACACACACACACACCATATACACACACACACCATATACACACACACACCATATACACACACACACACACACAGCATATATACACACACACAGCACACAGCATTAACGCAGCATACACACACACATATATACACACCCACCCACCATATACTGTGTATATATACAGTATATACACACACAAAATGCATATACATACAGCATATAATCACACATTCAGTATATGCAGCATATACACACAAACAATATACACACACACAAACAATATACACACACACAGCATATACACACACAGCATATACACACACACCATATACACACACCATATACACACACACACACCATATACACACACACACCATATACACACACACACAGCATATACACACACACCATATACACACACAGCATATACACACACACAGCACACACACACACAGCATATACACACACAGCATTAACACAGCATACACACACACATATACACACACACCCACCATATACACACACACCCAGCATACACACACACCCAGCATACACACACACACAGCATACATACACACACAGCATACACACAGCATACACACACAGCATATACACACACCATACACACACACAGCATACACACAGCATATACACACACATACACATATATAGCATACAATCATTAACTATACACACATATTTAGGGACTTACATTTCTTGCAGACCGGCTGATGTGTAGTGGGGTGGGTCGGTTAGGCATCCTGCCAGCCTAGGAAGTGTGCCGGCCGGGCAGCCACGGCAGCAACATGGCGGCCGAGGAAGCAGTGTGGAGGAAGGGCGGCCGCGGGACCAGGGTGCCAGGACGGGCGGCCGCGGGAGCAGCATTGAGGGCGGTGAGCCTCGGGAGCAGCATTGAGTGCCGGCGGACAGCTCCCGGACCAGTGTGCCGGCCGGACGGCTGCAGGAGAAGTGTTCCGGCCGAGTAGCCGTGACAGAATCATGCCAGCGGGGCAGCAGTGTGCCGGCCGCGTGGCCTTAGGACCAGGCTACCGGAGCAGTGTGGAGGGCGGATGGGCAGCTGCGGGAGCAGTGTGTCAGGCGCGGGACCAGGGTACCATCGTGGCGGCCAGGCAGCCGCGGAAGCAGTGTAGAGGACCGGGGGGCAGCTCCCGGACCAGTGTGCCGGCTGGGCAGCCGCGAGAGCATCGTGCCGGCCGGGCAGCCGCGGGAGCATTGGGGAGGACCGGGCACCCGTGGAAACAGCGTGCGAACGGTCAGGCCGTACCGGCCGGCAGCGGTGGCCGCAGTAGCAGCGGGGCGGGCCGGATGGGTCAGAAACTCTGGGGCGGGCGGGATAAAGAGGGGGCGGGCCATGGGATTGATCTTTACCTTAATGCGCCGTATAGCAGGGCCCGGGCGCCGTTCAGACCCGGTACGGAAATGCAGCGCAGTTGCAGACAATGTGATTGTGCCACTGCCCGGGCCCCTGAAGCTCACGGGCCCCGTAGCAACCGCTACGGCTGCTACGGCGGTAGTTACGCCACTGTCTAGGGGAGAAAGAGAACAGTATTAAGTTTGTGATAAGATGGTGGACATAATGGGGCAAATTTACTTACCCGGCCCATTCGCGATCCAGCGGCGCGTTCTCTGCTCTGGATTCGGGTCCGGCCGGGATTCATGAAGGCAGTTCCTCCGCCGTCCACCAGGTGGCGCTGCTGCGCTGAAAATCATCTCCACGCGCCGGAATGCACCACCTCGGACCAGGTGAAGGTAAGCGGTCACCAAGCGACACTTTTTCGGTTTTTAAATGCGGCGGTTTTTCCGAATACGTCGGGTTTTCGTTCGGCCACGCCCCCCGATTTCCGTCGCGCGCATGCCGGCGCCGATGCGCCACAATCCGATCGCGTGCGACACAATCCCGGGGCAATTCAGGTACAATCGGCGCAAATCGGAAATATTCGGGTAACACGTCGGGAAAACGCGATTCGGGCCCTTAGTAAATGACCCCCAATGTTGGAGTGAGGAACCTAAAATGTCATGTTGCTAAATCTTCAGAGATGAGTCATGGCTTGAACAAGCTGACATGACAGTCTACATAGAAGAATAAACGAAAGAGAACTCTCCAATCAATTTTACAGTAAGTGCTTGCATTACCCATGACCTCACAATTATGCAACATCTCCCCTGTGCTGTGACTGTTATCTTCTCCTATAAGGGGGAAGTAACATGGAGACCGTTTTATACTATGTTGGATTTATTATACATTTCACTGGTTGCCGAGGCCACAAATTCTTTTGAAGTTCTGATTTGGTGACAGTCTGCACAAGATATGCTTCTAAATGTCCCATTTGGCTTTCTTGTCACCCACTTGTCTTTGGGTGGGGGGGTCTCTTGTAATGACCTCTACCCTTCCAGTAGGTGATGAGTGGTTTTGCACGCAAGAGGACATTCAAGTTTGCTGTGCAATGAGCAGCATATAGAAAGAATGAGGGCACATCTACACGACGGGTGTGGGGATGTGTATCCGGCCACAAACTTACGCCCCATAGACGGCTGTGGTGACCCGTACCGTACACGGGGAAAAGATAAAGCATGCTCTTTCTTTGCGTTTGTGTATGTGTGTAACTGTTTCCTATGGGGTGAGCAGTGCTCATCCCTCCTCCTATTGAGCTGGCCGACGTGTATTCGCCTGGGCCACACTCAGGTGAGCACACATTTTTGTGAATGTACTCTTAAACATATATTTGAGATGAGGTGGAGTAGTTGAAGATGGGAAAATAATGTGGGGAGGAGGCACAAACTTTACCAGGCACCCCAAAATGTCTAGAGACAGCCCTACCTGCAGTCACTGTTACACTCAAAGAGACAATCAAAAAGACATTACTTCATTTTTATTTCACGGTCTCCGCCGCAAGGGCCTAGAAATTCCCAGATACTGCGCATTTATAGAATTTTCTTTTCATTTTGCTTAAATATTATAGTAAATCTGGTATTGAAGTTCAGTAGAATATAGGACATGCTTGTAACATATTTTCTTATTACAAGACTAAATACACATATTACATACATCTGCTTGACCTTTTGTAGACTTGTTTCACAATTTAAGACAAATCCCATGCTTGCTAGATGCTGATACAGAATGGGTGTGTGTTTATTTTGGCTAAGCTGGGACATGCATGCCTCAAATCTGAACTTCATATAACAGGAAGCAGCTTTCATGTCATCTATTTTTATGGAACACATTGGCATAATATGTCAATAACTGGATAGTCAAGGTCCTGACGCATTAAAAAAATATTTACATTGTTTTACAGGCAAGCATTTAATTGTTTTAGCTAGCCATGAGTAATACAGCCATCTAGCCAATGTTTAGGTTTTCCGCAAAACTGTTGATCATGAGTACATGATATAAATAAAAGGTTTATTATGGCGTTCTCAATTGCGAAAATCTATTGATGTGACAAATTTTCCTGATCTGGGACACTACAAAAAAAAACTCCCCCAGTTCAGATTGGCAGTCATGTCATTGTCATGTGACTGGGGCCAAATACAATGCTGAGTATTTTATTGGTCTAATCTAAGCCATGCTTTTACTCCACCCCTCAGTATAATTCCCCCCTCTTCACAGTTTTTGAAATGTGAATACAGGACAATTAGCAATGGGCAGCTGATTGGTGCATGGCATTCGATTCTTTTTAAAGAAGGGGCACAATGTGCCAGGACAAGGTGTTGTCAAAACCGTCTTGGAGCACCGGTCTTGACAGATGCCTCCAATGCGTGATACACATTTATGATTTGTGAGCTCTGGCTTGACCCCAGCTCTGCTGTTCTGTATAATTCTGTGTGTACAGGACAGTAGACCTGCAGTTAGGTGGGAATGCTGTGCACCATGGAGCATTTCAGTTCCCCATACAGGGAGTTCAGTTCAGGCAAGCTATGGTCACTTCCAGGTATGTGACCGTAACACATTTCATGTTTCCCATCATACTTACAAATAAAATACAGCATAAATAGAGCAACAAATTACTAACAATAACTAATCAAAAATCTGATGTACTGTATATACTCGAGTATAAGCCGACCCGAGTATAAGCCGAGACCCCTAATTTTACCACCAAAAACTGGGAAAAAGTACTGACTCGAGTATAAGCCGAGGGTGGGAAATGCATTGGTCAAACCCCCCCAGTAGTATACAGCCTGCCAGCACCCAGTAGTATACAGCCTGCCAGCCCCCATGTAGTATTTAGCAGCCCCCATGTAGTATTTAGCAGCCCCCATGTAGTATACAGCAGCCCCCTAGTAGTATACAGCAGCGCCCTAGTAATATACAGCAGCCCCCTAGTAGTATACAGCAGCCCCCTAGTAGTATACAGCAGCCCCCTAGTAGTATACAGCCAGTCTGCCCCCACGGCCCTTAAAAAATAAACTTATATACTCACCCTCCGATGTCGGCGCGACTTACCGATGTTCCCGATGTCAGCGCGTCCCGTCTTCTTTCTTCTCCGCGGCTCCAAGTCAGGAAGAAAACTGGTGCAAACGCCTTAATAAATGTGAGCCATTTGCACCATTAAAGGGGTTTTCCCACAAAACAAGATAGGCTCTATCCAAAGGATGGGGGCTAACTTGCTGAGAGGTGGGGGTCTCAAAGATTATGCCAGCAACGATTGCAGGTGCCAACACAAGGTGTCTGCTGCAGTATGCAGCAAACACCTGGTCTGTATTGAAAGGGCTCAGCCCGTGAGCCCTCTCTACACACCCCTTGCCGGATGCTGATGCAACATCCCCCACCGGGGCCTAGCCTTTTTCTTGGGGCCTGGAGTCAGCCGGGGCCCGCAGTACCTGAGTGGCTGGCGGTTGCGGCCTAGGCACGCGAGTGTCACGGGGCTTGGTATGGGGAACTGGAGGGCTGTCCTACAGCCTGGCAGGTCTCCAGCAGGGTGGTGTTGGCAAGAAATGATGAGGGAGAGGCTGCTATAGCGGTTCTCCCTGGGGCGACCCTTTGGTGTCTAGAATATGAGTCTCTGTGTGGTGGACAGGGTGCCCGTGATGGTGACAGCCGTAGTAGCAGGGACCAGACGGAGGCAGACGTTGAACAAAAACAACTTACAGTTCTTTATTGGAACCGACAGGAACCGTAGCAACGTGCCTTAACAGAATGGTAGAATGCTGGAGATGCAGTTGGAGGGAGCCACAGGATGGAGATCATCAGCCTGGATGCAACGGCAGGCTGGAAGATAGCTGTGTCCTAGCAGGATGCTTCAGCTTGTCCTGGATTGCTTCAGGTATCACCCTTGAAGGTAGGATGAAACCCCTTTCCTCTCACTAACTAGCTATTAGCTCCACTCCTCAGGCAGGGAGCTGGGCTCACCTGCTCTGGTCTGGTGTGCTGGCTGCACAGACTTGCTTAGCTGAACTGAGCTGTGTCAGCTCTAGCCTAAGGCCGGCGCCACACGTGGCGCTTTGTCTGCGCTTGCAAACGCAGACAAAGTCGCGCCCACCGGGGCGGGCCTCAGCCCGATCGCATCAGCGTTTCTATGGAAATGCCTGCGATCGGGAACGAGCCGCCGGTGTTTTGCGTGTTTTGTTACTTCCACTGGTCAGGTGGTGGCTACTCCTCCAATTACATCTCAGCTCACAGAAACAGAGTGTAACACATGTGATTGGCTGCTGGAATTACATCACAGAAAACAATTAACTCCTGCCTTACCAGGCAGGCTCTACCTCTGAAGTGCTCATGTGTGTTATGTAGTGACCTGCTGTGGGGTTGATCAGACCCTTCACAGGCTGCAAGCTACATGATGGGACGTATTCGCAACAACCACTCTGCCTTGCATCGGCGAGGGTGTTGCACTGACTTACTACTACATCGGGTTGTGGCAAGGGGTTAAGGAAATTTGCACCAATTACGAGATTAACATTGAAAACTTGCAGGTATCTAAAGGTGTCTTCAAATTTGGATCAGTGGTCTCTTACATTTATATTCTGAGCTTTAGAATGTGTACAATTTATGAAATAAAGTTAAAATACTGCTATTTTACTCATTTAGGTATATATTTACATAGCACTACACAATGCCTTTCACATTTAGGAAATTGTGTGTTGTTCTCAAATTTTGAAGAAGATGAAAGAATGCCATATGAACTAAGTCTAATAGGCATAAGCTAGTATCCCCACGTGATAGCACCAGGAGCCACTGCACTTGCATATGGTCTCACATTGGGTCTGAGGATCTTATCCCTGTACCTAATCACAGTCAGGGGACCCCAGGCTAGCACATGGAGGGTTGTGTGGCCCTACAAATAAATACCTCCCCACGCGGTTACTGACCTGCTGACAAACCATTTATGCTGGAAGATGTAGTAGGCAGCAGAACTGGTGTATCCAGACTCAGCGTGAATCTGCTATTAGCTATGAAGAGCACATGCGCTATTCTTTGTGATTTCTGGCAAATGGCAATTGCCCTGTACAGTGTTTTGCTATAGGCTCAACAATTGCCACAACACTTGCCAATTGCTAATTATTTATACCTGTTGTCTTTTCCATTTGCACAACAGCCGAAGAAATCAGTATTAATCGATATTTGGAAAGCAGGATTTCACAGAAGTGTCAATGACTTGGAGTTACATAGTGTTTTTTAAATGTTCCCTTTGAACTGTGTACAACAGTACACTAGTCACTACACAGGTTGCATCTTAGCTTACTAATATATAATGCAGCCTTTTTACTGAATAGATTACTGATATAATCTATTCAGTAAAAAGGCTGCATTATATATTAGTACACTAGTCACTGCGCAGGCTGCATTATATATTAGTACACTAGTCACTGCGCAGGCTGCACTATATATTAGTACACTAGTCACTGTGCAGGCTGCACCATATATTAGTACACTAATCACTGCGCAAGCTACACCATATATATTAGTACACTAGTCACTGCGCAAGCTGCACTATATATTAGTACACTAGTCCCTGCGCAGGTTGCACTATATATTAGTACACTAGCCAATGCGCAGGCTGCACTATATATTAGTACACTAGTCACTGCGCAGGCTGCACAATATATCAGTAGACTAGTCACTGTGCAGGCTGCACTATATATTAATACACTAGTCACTGCGCAGGCTGCACAATATATTAGTACACTAGTCACTGCGCAGGCTGCACTATATATTAGTACACTAGCCACTGCGCAGGCTGCACTATATATTAGTATGCTAGTCACTGTGCAGGCTGCACTATATATCAGTACACTAGTCACTGCGTAGGCTGCACTATATATCAGTACACTAGTCACTGCGTAGGCTGCACTATATATTAGTACACTAGTCACTGCACAGGCTGCACTATATATCAGTACACTAGTCACTGTGCAGGCTGCACTATATATTAGTACACTAGTCACTGCGCAGGCTGCACTATATATTAGTACACTTGTCACTGCGCAGGCTGCACTATATACTAGTACACTAGCCAATGCGCAGGCTGCACTATATATTAGTACACTAGTCACTGTGCAGGCTGCACTATATATCAGTACACTAGTCACTGCGCAGGCTGCACAATATATTAGTACACTAGTCACTGCGCAGGCTGCACTATATATTAGTACACTAGTCACTGTGCAGGCTGCACTATAAATTAGTCCGCTAGTCACTGCGCAGGCTGCACTATATATTAGTACACTAGTCACTGCGCAGGCTGCACTACATATTAGTACACTAGTCACTGCGCAGGCTGCACTATATACTAGTACACTAGTCACTGTGCAGGCTGCATTATATATTAGTACACTAGTCACTGTGCAGGCTGCACTATATATTAGTACACTAGCCAATGCGCAGGCTGCACTATATATTAGTACACTAGTCACTGTGCAGGCTGCACTATATATTAGTACACTAGTCACTGCGCAAGCTGCACTATATATTAGTACACTAGTCACTGCGCAAGCTGCACTATATATATCAGTACACTAGTCACTGCGCAAGCTGCACTATATATTAGTACACTAGTCACTGCGCAGGCTGCACTATATATTAGTACACTAGTCACTGTGCAAGCTGCACTATATATCAGTACACTAGTCACTGCGCAGGCTGCACTATATATTAGTACACGAGTCACTGCGCAGGCTGCACAATATATTAGTACACTAGTCACTGCGCAGGCTGCACTATATATTAGTACACTAGTCACAGCGCAGGCTACACTATATATTAGTACACTAGTCACTGAGCAGGCTGCACAATATATTAGTACACTAGTCACTGCGCAGGCTGCA
Organism: Engystomops pustulosus; assembly: GCF_040894005.1. Taxonomy (NCBI): domain Eukaryota; kingdom Metazoa; phylum Chordata; class Amphibia; order Anura; family Leptodactylidae; genus Engystomops; species Engystomops pustulosus. Next base: position 134,488,230 of record NC_092414.1, read on the forward strand.
CTATATATCAGTACACTAGTCACTGCGCAAGCTGCACTATATATTAGTACACTAGTCACTGCGCAGGCTGCACAATATATCAGTACACTAGTCACTGTGCAGGCTGCACTATATATTAGTACACTAGTCACTGTGCAGGCTGCACTATATATTAGTACACGAGTCACTGCGCAGGCTGCACTATATATCAGTACACTAGTCACTGTGCAGGCTGCACTATATATTAGTACACTAGTCACTGCGCAGGCTGCACAATATATCAGTACACTAGTCACTGTGCAGGCTGCACTATATATTAGTACACTAGTCACTGCGCAGGCTGCACTATATATTAGTACACGAGTCACTGCGCAGGCTGCACTATATATCAGTACACTAGTCACTGCGCAGGCTGCACTATATATTAGTACACTAGCCAATGCGCAGGCTGCACTATATATTAGTACACTAGTCACTGTGCAGGCTGCACTATATATTAGTACACGAGTCACTGCGCAGGCTGCACTATATATTAGTATGCTAGTCACTGTGCAGGCTGCACTATATATCAGTACACTAGTCAACGCGGAGGCTGCATTATACAGGTGTACACTAGTCACTACACAGGCTGCAGTATATTGGAGTACACTAGTCACTACACAGGCTACAGTATCCAGTTGTTCACTAGTCACTACACAGGCTGCAGTATACAGGTGTACACTAGTCACTACACAGGCTGCATTATACAGGTTTACACTAGTCACTACACAGGCTGCATTATACAGGTGTACACTAGTCACTACACAGGCTGCATTATACAGGTGTACACTAGTCACTACACAGGCTGCAGTATAAAGGTGTACACTAGTCACTACACAGGATGCAGTATACAGGTGTACACTAGTCACTACACAGGCTGCATTATACAGGTGTACACTAGCCACTACACAGGCTGCAATATACAGGTGTACGCTAGTCACTACACAGGCTGCATTATACAGGTGTACGCTAGTCACTACACAGGCTGCAGTATACAGGTGTACACTAGTCACTACACAGGCTGCAGTATACAGGTGTACACTAGTCACTACACAGGCTGCAGTATACAGGTGTACACTAGTCACTACACAGGCTGCAGTATACAGGTGTACACTAGTCACTACACAGGCTGCAGTATACAGGTGTACACTAGTCCCTACACAGGCTGCATTATACAGGTGTACACTAGTCACTACACAGGCTGCAGTATACAGGTGTACACTAGTCACTACACAGGCTGCAGTATACAGGTGTACAGTAGTCACTACACAGGCTGCAGTATACAGGTGTACACTAGTCACTACACAGGCTGCAGTATACAGGTGTACACTAGTCACTACACAGGCTGCAGTATACAGGTGTACACTAGTCACTACACAGGCTGCAGTATACAGGTGTACACTAGTCACTACACAGGCTGCAGTATACAGGTGTACACTAGTCACTACACAGGCTGCATTATACAAGTGTACACTAGTCACTACACAGGCTGCATTATACAGGTGTACACTAGTCACTACACAGGCTGTGATATACAGGTGTACACTAGTCACTACACAGGCTGCATTATACAGGTGTACACTAGTCACTACACAGGCTGCGATATACAGGAGTACACTAGTCACTACACAGGCTGCAGTATACAGGTGTACACTAGTCACTACACAGGTGTACACTAGTCACTACACAGGCTGCATTATACAGGTGTACACTAGTCACTACACAGGCTGCAGTATACAGGTGTACACTAGTCACTACACAGGCTGCATTATACAGGTGTACACTAGTCACTACACAGGCTGCAATATACAGGTGTACACTAGTCACTACAGAGGCTGCAGTATACAGGTGTACACTAGTCACTACACAGGCTGCAGTATACAGGTGTACACTAGTCACTACACAGGCTGCATTATACAGGTGTACACTAGTCACTACACAGGCTGCATTATACAGGTGTACACTAGTCACTACACAGGCTGCATTATACAGGTGTACACTAGTCACTACACAGGCTGCAATATACAGGTGTACGCTAGTCACTACACAGGCTGCATTATACAGGTGTACACTAGTCACTACACAGGCTGCAGTATACAGGTGTACACTAGTCACTACACAGGCTGCATTATACAGGTGTACACTAGTCACTACACAGGCTGCAGTATACAGGTGTACACTAGTCACTACACAGGCTGCAGTATACAGGTGTACACTAGTCACTACACATGCTGCATTATACAGGTGTACACTAGTCACTACACAGGCTGCAGTATACAGGTGTACACTAGTCACTACACAGGCTGCAGTATACAGGTGTACACTAGCACTACACAGGCTGCAGTATACAGGTGTACACTAGCACTACACAGGCTGCAGTATACAGGTGTACACTAGCACTACACAGGCTGCATTATACAGGTGTACACTAGTCACTACACAGGCTGCAATATACAGGTGTACGCTAGTCACTACACAGGCTGCATTATACAGGTGTACACTAGTCACTACACAGGCTGCAATATACAGGTGTACACTAGTCACTACACAGGCTGCATTATACAGGTGTACACTAGTCACTACACAGGCTGCATTATACAGGTGTACACTAGTCACTACACAGGCTGCAGTATACAGGTGTACACTAGTCACTACACAGGCTGCAGTATATTGGTTTACATTAGTCACTACACAGGCTACAGTATCCAGTTGTTCACTAGTCACTACACAGGCTGCAGTATACAGGTGTACACTAGTCACTACACAGGCTGCAATATACAGGTGTACACTAGTCACTACACAGGCTGCAGTATCCAGTTGTTCACTAGTCACTACACAGGCTGCATTATACAGGTGTACACTAGTCACTACACAGGCTGCAGTATACAGGTTTACACTAGTCACTACACAGGCTGCAGTATATTGGAGTACACTAGTCACTACACAGGCTACAGTATCCAGTTGTTCACTAGTCACTACACAGGCTGCAGTATACAGGTGTACACTAGTCACTACACAGGCTGCAGTATACAGGTGTACACTAGTCACTACACAGGCTGCAGTATATATTGGTGTACACTAGTCACTACACAGGCTGCAGTATCCAGTTGTTCACTAGTCACTACAGAGGCTGCAGTAAATTGGTGTGCACTAGTCACTACAAAGGCTGCAGGTAGACATAGCAGCAGACAGAGCAGAGGTTAGTTTCGGGCGCTACCACTTCCGGAAGGGAGGGGTTTCTATCACCTGTAACCCGGTCCCTGCCCTCTGCTTCTCCGTGACAAGCTGTCTGGACCAGGAAGTGGCTCCCCCTCCTTCTGCTTTCACATGTAGCTTCTGCTTTTTTGTTTATTTGCAGTGTCTTCCTGAACTTGTGAATGTGAGGAGACGTCCCCTCCGCGCTGGGATCCCCTCACAGTATGACTGCCGGGAGGGACAGCTGAGGCGCCGCGGGGACAGGTAAGAAGTCACTTGTCGCCTGCTTTTCATGGGCGTGCGATACTTATTATGTGTTTGATGTTAGAATTGTCATCTTCCATCGCTTCTCCGTGGCTGACATGCCATTCAGGACCCCGGGAAAGCTGCATGAGAGCTGAATAATTGTAAAGACCAGTACTGCCGCTAATGTTTGACCAGATGGTGACCAGAGGGTCAGTCATTATCTATGGCTTGTCTCCTGCCAGTGTATAGCATTCATACATATAAGCCTGTGTTCACACTACCACTAAACTGGTCACATGACAGATGGCACCGATGCCCAGCTGGCAGCATTCACTTCTAATAGTATCCTGGCTAGCAGTGACTACATTGGTGGCCCACTAAACCGTGTCGGGCTAAGCAGTGGGCATTGATGGATAGAAGTTTCTGGTCCCTGTGTGTGCCCCCTGTGCCCGCTGGCAGCAGTGAGAGTGGCACTGACTGTAACCACCATGACAAATGACTTCTCTCTTCTGCTTCTGATCATCAGTGACCAGAGCTCCATCTTCAAGGGGGTTTCCAGAGCTGCTCTACAGTAACATGGGTACAGGCGGTCCGCCAATTAAGAACACCTGACTTACATACGACTCCTAGTTACAAAAGGAGCACTGGATTTTGGTAATTTACTGTATTTTAGTCCTAGGCTACAATAAACATCTATAACAGTTATCACAGGCGTCTGTATTGAAGCTTTACCGTTAATCCTGGTTCTTATGACAATCCAACATTTTTAAAATCCAATTGTCACAAAGACCATAAGATTTTTGACTGGGGTTACAATAAGTCCGTTTCGACTTACATACAAACTTAACTTAAGAACAGACCTACAGAACCTATCTTGTATGTAACCCGGGGACTGCCTGTATATCTCTTGTGACAGTGGGGGCTTGGACCCGTGGCATTTAGACCCATGGCTGTCCTGGTACAATGGATGAGGGAGAACCTGAACTTGAGCTGTAGATATTCAGGTTTTGTTATAAAACACTGGACCATGGACACAAAGTAACAGAAATGCTGAAGGTGGGAGGCCGTGGCTGCAGGTATCACCTATAGTCTCCAGTATACGGCCATACATCTGGTGTGGGGTTATTACTACCTGACCTTGTAGAGGGGCATTGGATTGTACGGCGGCTCAGTATTTGATGTGTTGTGCCTCATCTATACATCCAGTTATATCTATGAATGTGGTCAGTTTTGTGTATTAGGCTTTTATTTGTTCCACAGCCAATAGCTGAGGCAGCCCATGCTCTTACTATTCAGTGGTCTGTGAAGCGTGTGGGACATGGATGATTGTCATGAATTGCTGTTATCTGTATCTAATGCCCTTTTTGGTGTGTTGGGCCCATATGGACCTAGTTGAACACCAGTTAATGTTTTGATGAAAAATCACAGATATAAGGCTCATTCAGACATGATTTTTTCATGTCTGGATAATTTCCTCAGATAGAATACTGACCCTTTATTTCCTGTGTGGCTCAGTGGTTAGCATCACAGCCTTGCAGCGCTGGGGTCCTGGGTTCTAGTCCCAGGTCAACATCTGCAAAGAGTTTGTATGTTCTCTCCCTCTTTGCGTGGGTTTCCTCCCACACTCCAAAAGATACTGGTAGGTTGATTAGATGGGGACAGGGACCGATTTGGCAAACTGTGCAGCGCTGCGTAATCTGTGTGCACTACATAAATAAAGAATTATTATGATGAGCTGCGTTCTGCACTTGCACCATTTTATTCTCGTTTGCGGACCACAGATTTCTGTAGAGAGAGGCTGCAGTGATACATGAAGGGTTAATAACATGGTGTTTGATGCCATGGATGTTATTTCCTTTCCCTGTGCATAAAAGTATGTGTAGAGGAATAATCCTGAACTATTCTGTAAATGCTGCTTTCACACTGCTTTCTGTTGGATTTATGACTCATTTGTTTTTTAACAAATTGAAATACAGTAAATCCATAATCCTTTTTCTTTTTGTTTCATGAAGATCTCCTGAAGTTACTAATGTCTATTGAAGTCAATGGGAAAGGTTTGCTATGCTATTGTAGAACAGAATGTCAATCGCTTTTTGAGGGCAGCTTTAAGACGGAAGCTAAAAGGAAAAATTTTCACCTCCTGATAATGTTTGGGTATAGAGGGCTCATGCGCCCCTATTACAGTACTCTGGTAGTGCTACCCTAATACGGCCATATATTCATGTGCGCCAAAGTGTACTTTCTTTGCCTGAATGCAACAATGTTGTGTTATTACTTGTATCCTTCATAAATAACAATCCTAAACTTATTTTCTTAAAACTTCCATATTTTTTCTTTTCTCTTGGGCATTTCTGAATAGTTTGATAACAGCTTATCATTTCCTTTGTCCAAAGGACACTTTCCCAAAGTCTGATGTTAGTGGCACTGCTTGATGTGTAGGTAACACCCATTTGTCACTCCTACATATCTAATATGAATACCAGGGAACATTTGTCACTTACTATTACCCCACTAAGCTACTAACCTCCTAAGGTAGGGTATGAAATATCCTTTCTAGAATTTCCTATTTAATGTGAAATCTCGACTGTTTACCTATAAAAACCAATTTCCAAAAGTCATATGAAAATTAGCAGAGATGAGTCATATTATGCAGGAGATGAGTCAAGATTAAAGGATGCAGGGGAAATGTCACTTTAGATCTTGATATGTATAGCAGCAAGAACCATTGTTCTGGTATCTGAATAGAGTAGATACATTTATTTTTCAAACTGCATCTACAAGACCAAAGATATGGGCAAGTAAATTCATAGTTTGTAAGATATATTTAACTCCCTGTATCTCAGGTTTTGTACCTCCGAGAACCACAGGCCTGACAAATACAGTATTTGAAAAATGAGACTCCTCTTTCATATGATACCAGAGCCATGTGCCCAAGCACAATATATGCCCATCTATAATTACGCCAACCCTTCAGCCTTTCAGCCTGACTCATCTCAGGCACAGAGGCTGGAGGGCCGGTGTCACTTTAGATGCCTATATCTCAGGTTTAATAGCAGTGTCAGGCTTATGGAACAATAAGCTACAGAACCGGAGACACATTCAGTTACATTGGATCTTAAACTGCAGCTTGGGATCCACATTCCCAAATAGGAATTTACATGTCAAAATCACCAGTTCTGTAGATGTGGTTTAAAAGATATAGATATTTTCAGAGATGCTTCCCCTCCAGCCTTTTATCTCAAAAAATTTCTCTTCTGCGCTCATTTTCACATGACATTGAATATATTTTTTTTAGTAAAAGGGTTAGATTTCAACTAAAAGAGGGAATTCTATCTATTTTCTGTCTATTTTAAGGATAAGAACAAAATTACATCTTCAATGTCCCAATCCTCAGTGCGATGAGACTCTTATTCCCCTTTATACCAATACAATATTACAATAGTCGTAATTGTAAAACAATGGCCTTGCTTGTTTCTGCTACAAGCTATACCATTTTATGGGTTTATTGACGTGATAGCTTGTGAGACTCCCTGGACTGTCATTAAGCACATCTATATGAGGTTATAGGTCAGTAGAAAATCCCCATAGACTTCAATACTGTAGTATTGCAGTCTATGTTAGGACTGATCTGTCTAAAAATACTGTAAAAAAAAAAACTAAACTTTTTAATTAAAAACCTAAAAAATGGTAAAATGCCCCCCTCCCTTTCCTTAGAACTGATAAACATATTAAATCTTAAACATGTTTGGTATCATTGCGTCCCCAAATCTATCAAAATATAAAAATGGTTATTCCCAACAGTAGCGGAAAATAGCGCCCAAATATCTGAATTGCCGCTTTTCTTGTTATTTTGCAACACATAAAAATTTTAATAAAGTGATTGAAAGGCCAGACAGTCCCCAATATTGTATCAATGAAAACGTCATTTCATCCAGCAAAAAAAACATATATAATCCTGCACCGTACACCGAGGTATGATAAAGTTGATGGCAAAATGAGGAATTTTTTTTGTACAAAAGATTTTAATTTTTGAAATCTGCTAAAACCTAACAAAAGCTACCGTATATAAGATTTGTATCTCTGTGATTGTACTTGCCCAAAGAATGAAGGGGAGTTTGGAGCGCACAGTGAAAGCCGTGAAAACGGGGCCCGAAAGAAAATGGTTTGCTGTTACAATGTTCAAAAATGTAAAATATGCTGCCATATGTATAGAAAGTTTGTTAGTGAAACCTCATCCACGTAATATATGTCAGACATGTCATATGCCGTGTACTCGTGGTCCAGTAGTATATGGCAAGTCTTCACGTATCGGCATAATGCTGGAGATGCAGCGTGTGCAGAGATGTAACTTCTGTTGGTTTGTTGATGAAGTAGATGTTCCATGTCCACATCGGGGGTTCTGAGGTGAGAGCTTCACTTGGTGTTCTGGTACCTGGTAAGGGCAGAGTGAGATGGCACTTATAGGGGCAGAGAGCTGATCACATGATTGGCGTCAAACTCACAGCCCCCATAGACTTCTGTGTCTCTTGATCACGATGTGGTGAGCACATGGTGTCTCCTCTTCCTGTAGAGCAGTGGTTCTCAACCTTTGTAATGCTGTGACCCCGCAATACAGTTACTCATGTTGCGGTGACCCCAAACCATGCGATTTGCAGTAAAAACACAATAAAATCGTGGCTCCGAAGGCTTCAGACGACCCCTGTGTTTTGGTCGTTCGACCCCTGCTGGGGTCACGACCCACAGGTTGAGAACCACTGCTGTAGAGGGTGATGAGCACTCACCCCTCTTCCCCCCGGCCCTGTGCTCGCCTGGGATGAATGAACCCTCAGGCCCGGCACAATGACTCCGCACTGCTGTTCAGTAGTGCCAGGTGACGTGCCCTAGTGATGTTCCGGCTTGATATTATTCCAGCTGGGCGATGCTCCGGCTAGGGAATAATGTTTTTGCTACAATTGATGAAATTATTAGGATTTTCTCAGTTATGACTTCAAATATGTTTTGGAACATTTTAATTAATCCAAAGCTAAACCTCGTTCAAACCTCTATGGCAGGGGGCCGGAGGTGGCACTCGGAGTCCTCTCAGTGGTCACTCAGGCTGTTGCCCCAGAACAGAGTTAACAAGACAGACATTAAAGGCCTTTGTGATGAAACTCCACGGATCACAAGAACAGGGGGTCTGATGTACCCCTGTTAAACCACCAGGACGGCCGGAGCATTCAGTGGCGTATCTCTATGAAGCTGACGGACATTGCTGAGCGGCATACTCGGCAATCTATGTACACTCCATAGAGTTGACCAGGGCAGCCAGGCCATGCACGACGGCTGCTCCTGCCATCTAAGTGGACCCCTGTTCTAGTGATCTGTGGGGGTATCCTTGTCTACCTAAGACTGCAGGAAGAGAGAGAAGTTGTGAAGAGGGTCAGAATATCATTGGACCTCCTGCTCTGTGCCCCATGAGAATCCTCACTTAGGGGGCTCCCAAGAGCTCCAATAGCAATTTAAATTTCCCCTTTTGCTGTCAATGATGTTTGGGTCCTAGGGACCTTAAGAAGAATGGAAAAAGTTTCTGCTTGAATTGCTGCATTGGCACTTTGCAATAAATAAGCAGGCTTTGGGTTGCAGTTTGGGCACCCGGATTATTAAAGGTTGTGCCTGTGTAGCTACAGTATGGAGAGGCTCTGTTAATGCCCCCACAGCTGTTTAGAATCATTTTTACCCCACCGTAAAAAGCCGATATGGCGGTCATTAAGGGTACTTTCTACAGCGGTGCGTCAGAAGAAGATTTTGGGACACCGGGTCCTGCAAGTGCCGGTGTCGGGTTGTGATCTTACAGCCCAGACCCGACACTAACACCCGGGATCGGAAAAACTCTGATCCCGGGTGTTTAACCCCTTACACGCCACGGTCAAGCATGTCCCCCGTGGATCGGACCCCCCCCCCCCCGGTGTGCTTACCGGGGGATCCAATCGGTCCTGCTGCTGCCCCCGGGTCCGGCGAGTGACCCAGGGCTTCCGGCTCCTCTACCCGCCGGGTTCTGCCTTCCTGGCAGGACCCAGCTGTGTGTAACTGAGCATGCGCAAGTGTATTGTAGTGTAAAGGCTTGAGCAAGCGATTGGACGATCGTTTGTTCAAGCCAAGAAGTAGAAAATGTAAAAAAGTAAAAAAAAGATGAAATCATTTTATTATATAATTAAATAAATAAAATAAAAGTCCCATAATCTCCCCAGTTACACATGAAATGCAAATAAAGTATATAAAACACAAAAACACGTACATATTTGGTATCACCGCGTCCGTATTAATCTGTACAATGAATCTAAATCAATACTGAATCCGCTCGGTGAACGACTTAAAAAAAACTCAAAAAACATCCTGTAACAATTTTTCATCAAACACCATCACAAAAAATGTTCTAAAAAGTGATCAAAAAAAGTTACGTTCCCTAATATGATACGACTGAAAAGAACTGTTTTCGCAAAAAATAAGCCCTCAACCAGATCTGACAACAGAAAAATACAGAAGTTATGGCCCTGAAAAGTTGTCAATAGTAAAAACAATGCGATTTTCTCCAATATTGGTTTTGCTCAGGAAAATTGAGCAAAGATAAGAAAAACTATATAAATGAGGTATCACCGCAATCGTAGTGAACCAGAGAATAAAGATAAAATATTATTTTTACGTTATGGTGAGCGGGGGAAAAAAATGCTAAAAATTAGAGATGAGCGAGCACTAAAATGCTCGGGTACTCGTTATTCGAGACGAACTTTTCCCGATGCTCAAGGCTCTGCACAGGGAAGCTTGGCCAAACACCTGGGAACCTCAGAAAAGGATGGAAACACCACGGAAATAGACAGGAAACAGCAGGGGCAGCATGCATGGATGCCTCTGAGGCTGCTTAATCGCACCATTATGCCAAAATTATGGGCAACAGCATGGCCATGACAGAGTGACCGAATGAGGCTAGATAGCATCTAAAACATCCAATAATTGACCCTGACACTATAGGGGACGGCATGCAGAGGCAGCGGCAGCAGCGGCAGGCTAGAGAGTGGCATGGCGACATACTCTAAATGGACTCAGGCTTCAAACCAATGGGTGGCAGAGAGGAACCAAAGGAGGTGAGCAAGAAGCGCTCAAATAATATCGGTACATGATAAAAGTTTGCCAGTATATTTTGTGGATTACACAGCAGGGTGGCGACAAAGTTAACATGGAAGCCATGAAAACAATCCAAAATTCTGCCTGACACAGCTCGTTTGATAAGGGGACCATGTATGGAGGCAGTGAACTAGTAGTAGATTAAAGGTGCTGCAGTTAAAACTATGTTAGTTGGATCTTGGCATGGAGCTGGCGCTCCGCTTCCAGGCGAGCTTTCGCCAATCCAAGCCCCTGTCTCTAGGCTACTCCCCAAACAGCACTTCTAAGAACCTTTTGTATAAGATCAAGTGTAGTAGCGTTCTTATAAGTTTAGGATATGGCGGGTGAGGGGAATGTAAACAGATGCGCAAGAAGCGCTGAAATAATATCCGTAAATGGTAAAAGTTTGCCAGTGTATTTTGTGGATAACACAGCAGGGTGGCGACAAAGTTAACAACTTTGATGTGGAATCCATGAAAACAACCCAAATTTCGGCCTGACACACCTCGTTTGATAAAGGGACGATGTATGGAGGCAGCTATATGGACGACTTTTGGAGGTAGCAATGGAGACAACGTGTGGAGGTAGCAATGGAGACAATTCAATTTGGATAGTGCCTGTATGTGGCAGTCCAAAAAAGTTTTCAAACCAGAGGAGCAGGTAGGTGGCCCTCCAGAAAAATGGAATAGATTGAGTGCCTGTATGTGGCAGTCCAAAAAAGTTTTCAAACCAGAGGAGCAGGTAGGTGGCCCTCCAGAAAAATTGAATAGATTGAGTGCCTGTATGTGGCAGTCCCAAAAAGTTTTCAAACCAGAGGAGCAGGTAGGTGGCCCTCCAGAAAAATGGAATAGATTGAGTGCCTGTATGTGGCAGTCCAAAAAAGTTTTCAAACCAGAGGAGCAGGTAGGTGGCCCTCCAGAAAAATTGAATAGATTGAGTGCCTGTATGTGGCACTCCCAAAAATTGTTTAAAACAGAGGACCGGGTCGGTGGTCCTCCATAAAAATTAAATGCATAAAGTACTATAGCTAGAGCCAGTGGGCCCTGTCAAAAAATAGCCAGTTTCCTCTGCTTTACTGTACAAAGAGGAGGAGAAGGAGGAAAATGAGGAGGAGGAGGAGTGGATAAATTATTCAGGTTGAGCTTCCTTCACCTGGTGGAGATTGGAAATTATGAGAAATCCAGGCTTTATTAATCTTAATAAGCTTCAGCCTGTCAGCGCTGTCAGTCGACAGGCGTGTACGCTTATCGGTGATGATGCCACCAGCTGCACTGAAAACCCGCTCGGACAAGACGCTAGCGGCAGGGCAGGCAAGAACCTCCAAGGCGTACAGCGCCAGTTCGTGCCACATGTCCAGCTTTGAAACCCAGTAGTTGTAGGGAGCTGTGTGATCATTTAGGACGATGGTATGGTCAGCTACGTACTCCCTCACCATCTTTCTGTAAAGATCAGCCCTACTCTGCCGAGACTGGGGACAGGTGACAGTGTCTTGCTGGGGTGACATAAAGCTGGCAAAAGCCTTGTAAAGCGTACCCTTGCCAGTGCTGGACAAGCTACCTGCTCGCCTACTCTCCCTCGCTACTTGTCCCGCAGAACTACGCACTCTGCCGCTAGCGCTGTCAGAAGGGAAATAGTGTTTCAGCTTGTGCACCAGGGCCTGCTGGTATTCATGCATTCTCACACTCCTTTCCTCTGCAGGGATGAGAGTGGAAAGATTTTGCTTGTACCGTGGGTCCAGGAGAGTGAACACCCAGTAATCGGTGCTGGAATAAATTCTTTGAACGCGAGGGTCACGGGATAGGCAGCCTAGCATGAAATCTGCCATATGCGCCAGAGTACCAACGTGTAAGAATTCACTCCCCTCACTGGCCTGACTGTCCATTTCCTCCTCCTCCAACTCCTCCAACTCCTCTTCTTCTGCCCATACACGCTGAACAGTGAAGGACTCAACAATGGTCCCCTCTTGTGTCTCGCCAACATTCTCCTCCTCTTCCTCCTCATCCTCCTCCACCTCCACCTCCTCCGATATGCGCTGAGAAACAGACCTAAGGGTGCTTTGGCTATCAACAAGGGAATCTTCTTCCCCCGTCTCTTGTGAGGAGCGCAAAGCTTCCGACTTCATGCTGACCAGAGAGTTTTTCAACAGGCCAAGCAGCGGGATGGTGAGGCTGATGATGGCGGCATCGCCACTGACCATCTGTGTTGACTCCTCAAAGTTACTCAGCACCTGACAGATATCAGACATCCACGTCCACTCCTCATTGTAGACTTGAGGAAGCTGACTGACCTGACTACCAGTTCTGGTGGAAGTTGACATCTGGCAGTCTACAATCGCTCGGCGCTGCTGGTAAACTCTGGATCACATGGTCAGTGTTGAATTCCACCTCGTGGGCACGTCGCATAACAGTCGGTGAGCGGGCAGTTGGAGGCGGCGCTGCGCTGCCCTGAGAGTGGCAGCATCTGTGCTGGACTTCCTGAAATGCGCACAGATGCGGCGCACCTTCGTGAGCAAATCAGACAGATTGGGGTATGTCTTGAGGAAACGCTGAACTATCAGATTTAACACATGGGCCAGGCATGGCACATGTGTCAGTCTGCCGAGTTGCAGAGCCGCCACCAGGTTACGGCCGTTGTCACACACAACCATGCCTGGCTTCAGGTTCAGCGGTGCCAGCCACAGATCAGTCTGCGCCGTGATGCCCTGTAATAGTTCTTGGGCGGTGTGCCTTTTATCGCCTAGGCTCAGCAGTTTGAGCACCGCCTGCTGTCGCTTAGCGACGGCACTGCTGCTGTGCCTAGAGCTACCGACTGATGGCGCCATGCCCACGGATGGTCGTTCGGAGGAGGAGGTGGAGGAGGGGTGGGAGGAGGAGGAGGCATAGTAGGCCTCAAACACCTGGACCGAGGTAGGCCCCGCAATCCTCGGCGTAGGCAGTATATGACCAGCCGCAGGGTCAGACTCGGTCCCAGCCTCCACCAAGTTAACCCAATGTGCCGTCAGCGATACATAGTGGCCCTGCCCGGCAGCACTCGTCCACGTGTCCGTGGTCAGGTGGACCTTGTCAGAAACGGCGTTGGTCAGGGCACGGATTATGTTGTCTGACACGTGCTGGTGCAGGGCTGGGACGGCACATCGGGAAAAGTAGTGGCGGCTGGGGACCGAATACCGAGGGGCGGCCGCCGCCATGAGGCTGCGAAAGGCCTCGGTCTCTACTAGCCTATAGGGCAGCATCTCCAGGCTTAGCAATCTGGAGATGTGCACATTAAGGGCTTGGGCGTGCGGGTGGGTTGCACTATATTTGCGTTTCCGCTCCAGCGTCTGGGGTATGGAGAGCTGAACGCTGGTGGATGCTGTGGAGGATCGTGGAGGCGACGATGGGGTTTTTGTGGCAGGGTCCTGGGCAGGGGGCTGACTATCAGCTGACACAGGGGAAGGAGCAGTGGTGTGCACGGCCGGAGGTGAACGCGCTTGTTGCCACTGAGTGGGGTGTTTAGCATTCATATGCCTGCGCATACTGGTGGTAGTTAAGCTATTAGTGGTGGAACCCCTGCTGATCCTGGTTTGGCAAATGTGGCACACCACAGTCCGTCGGTCATCCGGTGTTTCCTTAAAGAACCTCCAGACTTCTGAAAATCTAGCCCTCGCCGCAGGAGCCCTCGCCACGGGAGCTTCACTAGTTGACACATTTGGCGCTGATGCACCAGCTCTGGCCCTGCCTCTCCGTCTGGCCCCACCACTGCCTCTTCCAACCTGTTCTGGTCGAGGACTCTCCTCCGTCTCAGAAGCACTGTGTTCACCCGGCCTCTCAACCCAGCTTGGGTCTGTCACCTCATCATCCTCCGATCCCTCAGTCTGCTCCCCCCTCGGACTTCCTGCCCTGACAACAACTTCCCCACTGTCTGACAACCGTGTCTCCTCATCGTCGGACACCTCTTTACACACTTCTTCCAGTACGTCAACAAGGTCATCATCACCCACAGACTGCGACTGGTGGAAAACCTGGGCATCGGAAAATTGCTCATCAGCAACCGGACAAGTGGTTTGTGACTGTGGGAAGGGTCCAGAAAACAGTTCCTCAGAGTATGCCGGTTCAAATGGCAAATTTTGCTGGGAGGGGGCAGACTGGGGGGGAGGAGGCTGAGTTGCAGGAGCTGGAGGAGTGCCGATTTCGGTGACATGGGTGGACTGCGTGGAAGACTGACTGGTGGACAAATTGCTTGAAGCATTGTCGGCAATCCACGACATCACCTGTTCGCACTGTTCTGGCCTCAACAGTGCTCTACCACGAGTCCCAGTAACTTCAGACATGAACCTAGGGAGTGTAGCTCTGCGGCGTTCCCCTGCTCTCTCATAAGCAGGTGGTGTCTCACCCCGCCCAGGACCACGGCCTCTGACCCCTGCAGTAGTTGGACGCCCACGTCCCCGCCCTCGTCCTCTACCCCTAGCCCTCGGGTTAAACATTTTGAAAATGAGAGTTATAACTTTAATTTTTTTTTAACTTTTTTTCGTGTTTTTTTTTTTGTGTGTGTTTTTTAGTTTTTAAAACCAAACGATGCTATCCTATTGCTATGGCTATTTTCTAGCCAAGTATTAAAGCACACTACTATGCCAGATGAGATGACGCTGAGTTATTAAACAAAATAAACGTAAAATAAAAAAGGAAATGGCAGACTGTGCCTAATTGAAATCCAACCCCGGGCCCTAATAAATTTTCCCACTTCGGTCTTTGCGATGGATATGTGCGTCACTAAGCGCAAAACACAGTGGTCGCAAGTCTCACTCCAAATTGCTCACAATTTGCTAGTAGATGCACTGCAGCAACTACAGCCACCAGCAGATCAACCAGAAATCAAATATATATAACGCTACTGTAGGCGTAAGTAAGCCGTTTGGATTCTCCTATGGCTATTTTCTAGCCAAGTATTAAAGCACACTACTATGCCAGATGAGATGACGCTGAGTTATGAAAAAAATAAACGTAAAATAAAAAGAAACTGGCAGACTGTGCCTAATTGAAATCAAACCCCTAATAAATTTTCCCACTTTGGTGTTTGAGGTGGATATGTGTGTCACTAAGAGCTAAACACAACGGTAGCAAGTCCCCCTGCTAATTCCTCACAATATGGTACTAGCTGCACTACTAGTGCCAGCAAGCCCAGCCACAAGCAAATAAAAAAAAAAAGTATAACGTTATTGTAGCCCTAAGAAGGGCTGTTGGGTTCTTGTAGACTCACTCCTGCCTAACACTATTCTAATAGAACACCCTAACGCTTTCCCTGACCAGCAGCAGCTCTCTCCCTAGCGGCATCCATACACAGAATGATCCGAGCAACGCGGGCAGCGGCTAGTCTATCCCAGGGTCACCTGATCTGGCCAGCCAACCACTGCTATCGACGTGTAAGGGTACCACGTCATGCTGGGTGGAGTGCAGAGTCTCCTGGCTTGTGATTGGCTCTGTTTCTGGCCGCCAAAAAGCAAAACGGCGGGAGCTGCCATTTTCTCGAGCTGGCGAAATACTCGTCCGAGCAACGAGCAGTTACGAGTACGCTAATGCTCGATCGAGCATCAAGCTCGGACGAGTATGTTCGCTCATCTCTACTAAAAATCCAAAATAAAAATTGATATTGTTTGTGTCCCCCTTGAAATAGTTAATAAAATCTCATGAATAAGCTTTAGACCCCCAAAATGAATTATCTATACATTGTATCTCATCCCGTAAAAAATAAGCCCTCATATGTTCGCATTACCAAAAAAAATTAAAAATTTATAGGCCGTACAATGTGACAATACAAATCTGCTGTGAATGGCGCCTCCATTCATTCTATACTTGGCCGTGCACCCGTACAGCAGTTTACCACCACATATGGGGTATCAGTACACTCGGGAGGAATTGGGCATTAAGCGTTGCAGTGCGTTTCATCATTTAATTTATTCTGAAACTGTCAGTTTGGCCTAAATGAATGTATTTTCTAAATCACAGGTCCATATTGTTTTAACCCATGTGAAACACTTAAAGGGTTAATAGACTTAATAGAAGTTGTTTTACATACGTTGAGGGGTGAAGTTTCTATAGTGGGGTCATTTATGGGGCTTTCAAAGTCACTTGGAAGCTGAGTTGTCCCTTAAAATGTGAGTTTTGGCAATTTTCATTAAAGTGAGAAAATTCGCACCTAAAGTTCTGCGCCTCATAACATCCTAGAAAAGTGAGAGGACACATAAATTATCATCCCAACATAAAGCAAATGTTAATTATCAAGCTTTTTGGGTAGTTTTACTTCCTGTTTGGAAAGCAGAACATTTCAAACTTGGAAAATTAAGAATTTTTACAAACTTTTGCCAAATTTTCACTTCTTTTCAGAACGAATCGCAAAACTTATCACTTAAATTTTATAACTAACATCAAGTACAATGTGTCACGAGAAAACTTTCTCAAAAACACCCGGATATGTTAAAGCGTTCCGAAGTTATAACCAATTATCGTGAGACATGTCAAATTAGAAAAATCGAGTCTGGTCATTGAGCTGAAAACTAGTGTCGGTGATAAGGGGTTAAAAGTTTTATCAGGAAAGAGGCCATGCTGGATTTCATACATGGTCTTTGGCATGGTTATGTATTCGTTTACATTTTTGCTGCACAAAGAAAACTAATAATTACAGTTATTTTCCTGGCTGCATTTTCTTAGCCTGTTACGCTCAGGACTTGGTCCAACAAACTTTCTCCGTATGTTTGTGGGATTTACTGAGCGGAACCTATAATCACTGAACTGAACACAATATGGTCCAGATCAATGCTTCTAAGTTCTGTCCAGTATGGGCTTCAACAAAGCTTGGTCTGATTCTGGCAAACAGCCTAAAGGCTTCACAGATCCTCCGGTAATGTTATAACATCCACATGAATTTCACTTTAACTTGGATATTCTAAATAACTGTACAATGGGCACGTTACTACATCTTCACATTACTCTGCTTATGACTCTTGATTGTGGTTTCAAATCAAGGATGAGCAGTTTCACTTCCTTCAGTCATCAGAATTGGGCAGAAAAGTCTTTTTTTCACTTTTGTGCAGTTATTGGGGGTAATTAATCATCAGTATTTTTGTCTATGTTTGTTGTGGGTTTTTTCTGCATTATTGTGTACAAGGAAATAGACCATTTCAAGTGATTTTGACCTGTTTTACGTCAAATTCGTTATTCTGTCTTCGCTTATTCCATGCTTTTAGGCTTTTTTGTTAAGCTGCAAAATGACTCCAGTAACCCCTTGGTGTAGAAGTAGGACAACAACCTCTACCAATTTTTTGAGACCAATTGCTCTTCATCTGCGCCAAGAAAAATAACATTTTGCAACAAACGCAAAAAAAGCAATATTATACGACAAAAAAAACAACATACATAGATTAACTTTGATGAATTCAGATAACACAAAAATTGAATTGAACATGAACAACTAAGTCAGAGACAAATTGTAATGTTTAATTACCCCCCATAGTATCCTAACAGTATATTACCTGTTAGGGTATGCTCACACCATGACCTCTATTACACGCCCCGTGGAGCACTTCTCTCACACCTTAAAGTTTATGGTGTGAGCATACCCTAACAGGTAATATACCGAGAGGACGCTATGGGGGTAATTTACCATTACAATTTGTCAATTTGCCTTCGGAGCCCAGAGGGCTCTGGTGATGCCCCCTGGAGCCCTTCCACTTTATATGAATAAAGTTAGTTTGTTTTCTAAGTAAAGGAGCACAGTTCCTAATACACAATCAGTTCTAATCATGTTGCTGGGATCTCCCTAGCAGTGTTAATAAAGTGAAAATCTACTGGTAGAACTTTACTGATGGAGGGCAATCATTACTTAGAGGCAGCGGTAATGTCCTGAGGTCCGCACAGTCAATGCTAAACTCACAGGTCCGTAGTTTCTGGAGCTTTTTGACCCCTTTTAAATATTGGCACCAGAGCCAGGCGGCTGCTGCTAAAGCAAATAAAATTATGAGATGTACCAAGAGAGGAATAGATTCTCATGATAAAGACATAGTTTTGCCCTTATATAAATCCCTGGTCAGACCACACATGGAATATTGTGTACAGTTTTGGGCACCAGTGTATAAAAAGGACATAGTAGAACTGGAACGGGTGCAGAGGAGAGCAACCAGGATTATTAGGGGAATGGGGGGATTAGAATACACATAGACAGATTACTAAACTTGTAAGATTTGCAGCTTAGAAAAAAAAATGTGACCCTCAAAAAGTGGAGACCTTGTTACACTATACAATATCTGAATGGACAGAGAACTTTTATAGCTAGGCCTGTGGCCAGAACAAGACACCGGCTTAGAGATACAAGCTCCTGGATGTCTTTCTTGAGAACAAGAATATCACACGTTATGGGAACAAAACATTTATGGTAGTTAATTTATACATGGACTTGATGAACTTGTGTCTTTTATCACCCTTATATACTACAAAGCAATACAAGCCGTGCAGGGTGGTGATGATCTGCCACACCATTGTTAGAGATCAGGAATGAAAGATCACATGTGTAGGAAACCCAAGGTACATCATTTTATTTATTTCATTTATTTTTTTGGTTTTTATTGTCTAATACTCCCTGTAACATTTACTGACTAGTTGTACAGCTTGTATGGCATCACTGTTACAGAATGGAAATCCCCCTAGAGCACATGATGAAACTGATCCACATGAGATTTCTATGTCTCTATAAATGTAGTGGTATTTAACCACTGGCGCATAGAGAGTCTTATTTAGGTAACTGAGAATTGTAGACCTCACTCCACGGAAATGGCGATGAGACTTTCCGCTACTCTGTTTTCAATGCAAGTGTCCTGTAAGGGGTATATGTGTGGCAGTGGATTTTTGCGACTGCCAGAAACTGAATTCTAGTTAAAGAAAATCTACCATTAAAATCAAGCATGATAAAGCAGCGGCACTTACTCATAGAGCGAGGACTGTGGTAATCTTCTTATATTTGTTATCCATGGCCTTCTTCCTTCTAAAATCAACTTCTAAAATTATGATAATGAAGGGATTCTGTGGGTGTTACCAGAGCCCTTCTGTGCTACAGCTTCACAGACTTCGCAAATTCATATGTTGAACAGCATCCCTTCAGCCCACAAATTAGTGGTAACTCACATATAGTTTGGGGTGCATGCCAGATGTTGATCCTAGTTACCAGAAATCAATTATAGATAAAGTAGAAAAGTCTTTCTTTATTCATCAGAGGTATGGTGTAATGTTTTGACCATCTGTGTATTTATCAAGCAGCTTCACAGACTGTTACAGTGCTCAGCACAGAGGGGCTCTGGTAACACCCGCAGGAACCCTTTAGACTAATTAGCATAATTGTAAAAGTTGATTTTAGAAAGAAGAAGGCCATGAACAACAGGATCAACAAGTAAGTGCTCCTGGTTTTATCGTGCTCAATTTTGATGATAGATAGTCTTTAAAGTTGGACAACCCCTTTAAGTACTGTAGTCTTTAAGTTTAAAGGGAACTTGTCATGAGGATTTAAGTCCACTCACATTACAACCAACCTGTTATCAAGGATGATGACAGGATCTCAACAATGAACTACTATATTCCAGAAGATTTAGCATTGTGCAGAAAAAGATATTTGATCTCTGTATACAATGGAGTAATGGGAGCAGAGGGGAGTCTTGCTGGGATGTCCTATAGTCCAGGTACAACTCAAGGTGGCATTGGTTAGAGGTTATGAAGATAAACTAATATCCCATAGGTAAGGTAAAGTCAGGATGGGTAATTTCATCGCAACTCCACTCATACTCTGTGAGGTCATTTGCAGATTTTAAAGTTCTATTTCCTTGAATCTCAATATTAGATATAAGATATCTGATATCAGTATGTAGGAGGACATCATTGTCATCCTCAATAATAAGTCTGTGGGCCTAAATCCTAATGGTGGTTACCTCCAATGCAAGAATTGGGAAAGCTAAAGGAAGAAAAAAATCTTACCCCACTGCTCTGTTGCCATGCCAAGGTTTAGGTTTTTCAACCCCCACAACCTCTACACAAGCAGCACATGACTGACTGACTCGTGAGAACAGTGCAGTGACGTTACTGATGAGGCTAGTGGTGACCTACCCCAAAGTCACATGATACCAGGCAGCCAGCACTGTTCTTTTCCTAAAGCTTGTCCCAATGCGCCATTAAAGAAGCTTTCTTAATTACAACATTTTAATATTGGAGATCCACTATTAGGATAAATCCTCTCAATCTTTAGCAGTCTGACTCCCATCATCAACATCAACCAGCTGTTTGCAACTGTGCCTCCATCGTGAATAGTGCAGCCTCAGGAAGGCTTTGTGAGCCATACAAGTGTTGTCATAGGCCTGAAAAATGTACCTTGTGCAACCACCCCCTAGATTTAGCTTTCAGACTAAGTACTGTATTGCTATTGGTCTCTTATATATTAACAATTATGCCAGAATGATTTGGAGGTGATGGAGTTTACAAAAGATCCTCTTTAACCCCATAAACATAAATGATGAAATCATTCAACCGAATCCTGGGCATTTTTATATTATGAAAAGTTAATGGCTTTGTGTTCTGCTGCTTCCAGGGCACAATATGGTGATGTGGCTATACCATACCATTTCCATCCTGATATAGTAACAACCCGTTGTGGACATGAACCCACACCCGAGACGAATCCGTCTGAAGCCATGGTTGGTGGCACAAGTGGACAGTGGAAAATACCCTGGGTTACACTGGGAAGGTCCAGATCACAAGATGTTTCGTATACCTTGGCGTCATGCAACACGTCATATACCAACACAAGATGATGAAAACACCATATTTAAGGTTGGTACTGAAAGGCCTTGACATAACTGCAAAATTTGCATACTTTGTGTAGATGCATCATATTACTGGCTTCATTATATGTAAGGGCTATATTTACCATTAACTATTATGGTGAAAGGGAATCTAATTTCCCCCGAATCCTTTCTGAGAATGAAGTTGCACCTACATAACTGCATAACTGAGAACGCACCATAGAAGTGAATGGAGGGTCCGGTGCACTGCTGCTTCATTCACTGGAAGGATTCAGGGAGATGTGTCCATCATGGGAAGTGGTAAGATTGATGCTGTGATGAATAATCCATAAAAAAGGTCTGTTCTTATCTACATATCTTCAGTAGGGCCTTTCAATGCAGAATTTTTCAGGTTGGTACTCTCTACTCAAGTGATGTTTTTAGATAAACCAATAACTTGAAATTCCCTCTCCGTTCATCCTATATATACCCCATGATCTGTAAAGCGCTGTGGAATATGAGTGAGATATATAAAGATGCATTATTATTATCTTATTTAAAAGGCTTGGGCTGTGGAAACTGGGAAATATCAAGAGGGAAAAGATGAGCCTGACCCTGCAAAATGGAAAGCAAACTTGCGATGTGCACTAAACAAAAGCAGAGAGTTCAAACTACTGTACGATGGCACCAAAGAGACCCCCATGCAACCATTCAAGATTTACCAACTTTGTGATCTCCCAGGGCAAAATGAAGGTATGGGTCAATTAACTTTGAATTTAAAGGAATCTGTCAGCAGCTTTCGTCTGCTAATAGCGCTATATATTGCATGGGTAAAGCACTCTATACATGCCGTGCACCTTGCATGTTTTAGAGTCCCGGTGCTGATCCTGACCGTGTCAATCTACCCTCAATGCCCCCAGTGCCATGCAAGGGCCTAGTGGTGTCTGTGGGGAGCACAGTAGATGTAGTGTCGGGGGCAGTAGGATGTAGATTTCTCTTCTCATGCTTTATTAGTTGGTAACATTGTTCTCCCGGCCTCTATATAGCACTTCCAGCAGTTTAGTAGGGTCTATTAGTAATACATTTTGTCCCGGGTTCCTGGCCCTTACTGTTATACTACTCCTTGTTTTTACAGAACCTTTGGTGGATGAAAATGGATGTGAAGATGAGGAAGAGGTAACATTCATAAATATGTATGAGGGTATTACTGGGAAAACTAGGAAGACATTGAAGAAACCCCTTTTCTCCCAAACACCAGTAAAATGTTTTCTATTGAAATGGTGCCTGTGGTGAGGGCAGCATGAAGATGGTGGGCTGCATTTATACTGCTATTATTGCTCTGCCAAATACAGCATATGGACAGGCCGCCTTCATATGGAAGATACAGAAAATAATTACCGTAAATTGTATGTAGTGAGGAAAAATGAATCATCAGTAATGCCACAAGGTCTTGATCTGTTTGCAGGTGTACTTATATAAGGTCATAGCTAGCTGTATCTATTACTAATTTGTATTATTTCTGTATTTTCCAGATTGATCACATGTTCCCAATGCTGGATATCAGTGGTAAGTCCACTTATAAATGGTGATTCTCCTAGTCAGGACCTATGGGAGAGACTCAAACTCAATTGCTTACAGACAAAGAAGTATTTTACATACTGCATAGCTATTGTCACAAATACCAATTGGAATATTTATTTTCCTGAAGTATGAAACCATTGACTATCTATACAGGAGGCGAGGCTCTGGCCTGGTGTAAACCTGCGCTATAGTGTGCAGGTGTGGGGCAGGAACCACCCATGCCAGCCCATTCTGCCTCTGGCTGCACCCCCTTTACACTCCTCCACACCCATTTGCCATGGAGATGGCGTTTGGGGGTAAATGGTTGCAATCCCTGGCTGTATGCCAGAAAGCTGGCGCACAAGCCTTGATTAAATGTGCCTCACAGGGTCTGTATTCTATTAACTGGGGGGTAATGGGACACAATGAAACTTATGAATTCAGTGATAAAGGGGTTGTCCGACGAAGCAAGTTAGGCCCTATCCAAAGTCCACTTACTGATCGTGGGGGTCTCAGTGATCACGCGAACGGGGTTCCGATGTACTCCCGTTGCACCCAGAGATGACATCTTGCTTCGTGGGACAACCCCTTTAAGAGCTGAAGCCGAAATCCATTTGTCCATGTAGTCTATGAAAATAATGAACCCATGACTAGATTAGAAAACATATTTACACTGCTACCTCTTTCTCGTGTTCTCTTTACAGGCTTAGGAAAGAATAATTTCTCCCTGTACCATTCTTTTTTTTACAGATCCACTGCCTCCTTACATCTGGACTAAACCAGAGCCCTCGTTTAACCCCTGTGGAAGCCTGTTACAGCATAACTTGACATCACCTGATGCTGCTGTAAAAGCATCTGCCCCCGGAGGATACCCAGCTGTAGAATTATCCCCCCAGGGCATGGTGCCACAACCAGTAGTCCTACCTCTCTCAGATCTTGTTCCTGCAGGGAGTATGGAGCCAGCTCAAGATCCAGCACTTCCTATAGAAGCTGTGATGACGGCTCCCATTGAACAAGGGATACCTGAGTTGCTTATTAGTCCCCAAATGTTGCCTTGTAAGTAGAACCCTATGGCCACAGTACATTGTATTTTTACCTGTGTGGCTAAGGTCCGATTAAATTTCATGTTCTCTTTAGCCAAACATGTCTTGTATAGGCGTGTCATACGACAAGAAGGATTTAGCCATGACCATTTATGGTCCATTAGAAGAGTAAAAAAGAAATGGTGACTGCCACACACTGCAGTTTCTAGGTAGCATTATTCATATGAGGATGTATGCTGAAGCCCTTCTTTATAACCTTTCTTGTTGCAGTGACTGACCTGGAAATAAAGTTCTTATATAGAGGGAAGCAATCCGGAGCGATGACTGTCAGCAACCCTCATGGCTGCCGCCTTTTTTACAGTAACCTTGAGCCAACCCCAGAGCAGGTAGAACTGTTTGGTCCTACTACTCTGGAACAAGTGCGCTTTCCGGGAACAGATGAGATCAACAGCGAGAAACAGAAGTTCTACACTAACCATCTCTTGGATGTTATGGACCGAGGCCTTATTCTTACCCTGCAAGGGCAGGATATTTATGCCATCCGTTTATGTCAGTGCAAGGTTTTCTGGTCCGGGCCATGTGCAGACAATCTAACTGGA
Organism: Engystomops pustulosus; assembly: GCF_040894005.1. Taxonomy (NCBI): domain Eukaryota; kingdom Metazoa; phylum Chordata; class Amphibia; order Anura; family Leptodactylidae; genus Engystomops; species Engystomops pustulosus. The sequence continues at coordinate 134,512,817 of NC_092414.1, forward strand.
CCCAACCCCATAGAAAGAGAGAAGAGAATCAAAGTATTCAGCTTGGAGACCTTTTTAAATGGTGAGAGCTGGGATTTAGTATACATTGGTGGAAAAGGCAAATTGCTGTCTCAAACTGAATGTCCTACAGGAATATGTCCCTGGTCTTAACAAATAATGTTAAAGAAAAATAAGCCTTGCCTACCTTTCCCCAAGGGATATCAGAACACTTGTCCTTCTCTAGGCTTTTCTGGTTTATTTATACCTAACATTACCTAAATGTTTTTTTCTGGGTAAAAGGTTCTGAGCACCTGCCCGGAGGGTAGGTACTTAAAGGAAACTTACCATTTGATTTCTTACATTATGAAGCAAACATACCTTGAGACTGCTGTAGCTACACTGATGCAGGATCATATCTTGGTTAATCCCTGAGTTGAGTGGTTTTGTTGAAAAATCAATTATACCATTCAGGAACTTGGGAAAGCTGGGTCAGCCTGGCTGCCTACATAAACACATTACATACATAGCTTGGCTTTCGACATGGAGGTTAGTCAAGCATGACTAATCAACCTGAGCTGGATCACTCATACACATCAGCTGGGGGATGGTGCAGCAATTGATTATTCTGCCTTCAGGCACAACCAAGGGATTACATCATCCTGTGTTGCAGTGAATAACTAATGTGTTAGAATCTGCTAGGAGAAGCACTGAACCAGCCATACAAGTGAGAGAGCTTCAATATCATAATGTTACAATTGTTATATCAGCAAAACCACTCAGCACAGGGATTAACCAAGATATGATCCTGCATCAGTGAGGCTACAGCATTCTCAAGCTATGTTTGCTTCATAATGCATCAAATCAAATGGTAGGTTTCCTTTGGTGGGGGATCATCTGTACCTAATACCTGCTAAACAAAGACAAACCTGAAGCTAATGTGGTGCTTGGCTTCTATTCATATGAATGGAAGATGGTCTGCAGCAGTGGCGTAACTAGAAGCTGATGGGCCCAAGTGCAAAATCTGTGCCAGGCCCCCGGACTATAATGTATGGGTTTATAGTAATAGTCTTCTCATATAGGAAAGTGACACCATAAGGCCCCCCTAAACCTCTTGGGCCCAGGTGCGATTGCAACCTCTGCACCCCTTAAAATTACGCCCCTGCAGTAACCAGGTTTGACCATGCCACGGTTAACAGAGCAATGTCCTTTATGTTCTATTCTTAGTCAATAGCTGAGAAAAGCTGATATGTATGGGATGTTGGATGTTAGACCCCTCCAATCTATTTCATTTCATATGTTATCAATATTTTTTGCCTCAAAAATGGTTTGTTCAAGATGTCATGTAAGTGACGGGATTGATTCCATACAACTACTTACAGTGCATTTAACCTTTATTTTAAAATCAAGACTGAAAATGACCCTTGTGAAAAACAAAAGACTACTTTCTTTCACATAACTGTACAATCCATATGTCTGTATACATCATTTACATAGAAGAGTCACAGCTTTACTCCTGACGCTACCAAATCCTATGTCTGCTGATCACTTTCTCCTTACGGGAACAGGCATCATGAGAACATTACACCTACAGTAAAACACTGTAGAGCTTATGTGATTTGGTGGATGCACATTGCTGCCTCTAGAACGGGCAATCCTGCCATCATTGTCAGTGACAAGAATTCTTCTAGCTGGCCTAATTCACATTGTAACAACGATTCATGGCAGTGATTGGTTTCTGTTATTGCTGCTAAATGTGCCCCAACCAGTTATGATCTGTGTATCTGAACTGTATGTGCTCACCCAGGCCTGCCAGCTCACTGGTGACCTATTCATATGGTATGTGCAGAAGACATTCCTATATATAACATATGTGCTGCCTTTAGGTTCATCTGATATTGATGACCTCTCATAAGGATAAGTTATCCACATTAAGGCCTGGAAAGCCCCTTCTATGATTGTCACAGAAATCATGACATGATGTATAGCAACATTGTACAATTATGTATCCACTAGGGCAGTGATGGCAAACCTTTCAGAGACAGAGTGCCCAAACTACAACCAAAATCCACTTATTTACCATGAAGTGCCAACACGGCATTTCTAGCAGTAACTTATTGCTACCTGTTCTTCAACATCTTTCAATTGTATTGGCTCTGCTAAGGCCACCAATGCAGTTAAAAGATGGTGGGCAATTCAGACCATCGCTGTAGCTTCTCTCCAGGAAGAATGGTGGGTCCAGAAGGAGGACCTCCAAAGACAATGCAGTTCTGTCAACACCTTCTCGCTTCTGCAGCCAGTGAAGTGTCGCTTTAAAATAGCAGCAATAGGGAGAGCAGTATCCCTTAAAGGAAACCTACCACTTGTAGTGGCAGGTTTCCGATGGCAATACCGGGCACCAGCTCACCCTGAGCTGGTGCCCGGTATTTCCATCGGAAACCTGCCACTACAAGTGGTAGGTTTCCTTTAAGTTGCTTGGGACTGCAGGAAGATTTGGTGGATGTGATCCTGTTTGGTGAAATTGGGGCTATGGCCTGAGTGCCCACAGAAAGGGCTCTGAGTGCCACAGGTTCGCCACCACTGCACTAGTGTTTCACTACATTATTTCCTAATAAGAGGAAAACCTCTTTAAAGAGCAACTATATAATTTGTAACCATATTGTGTCAGAAATGAATAGAGCAGCGAATAATAGAAAGTTATTACTGTATATACTACATTAAGTAAAGCAGATTCTCTGCGTTTATTTAGCTTCCCCTTCTCCACTGTAACTGGTAGCCTTCTCAGGTTTGTACAAAGCCAAAAATAAGATCAAGAAGAAAATTAACTCTTTCTACCCCTAGCGAATATTTCCCCTGATGATCAAGCGCTGCTTGGAGATTAGACTATCCAGACACGGTGTGAAAAGAGATAAGCCATTAGAAATATTATGAGGTTCCTTTACCTCTCAGCTGTCAGTGGTGTACAGGATGGAAAGCCGATTTACACAGACTGCTTAAATAAGGAAGACAAGCAGAGGAAAAAGGACACAGGAACAGATTTCTTTAGTAAAGTATATTACAAATGTCAAGTTTAAACTTAAAATTTGCACCATGAAATGTGTGGCTGTTGCCGCCCTATGTTAGTCATTCTGGGGCGGAATCCCAAATTGCGTTTTTGTCACATTATTAAACGCATCCAAAACGCAAGTAGGAGGGGGATTGGCCAAAACGCATATACGTTCAAAAACGCCACGTGGGAATCCACCCCAAATGTTGGCACTCAATTTATTGCTGTATGAATTCATGTACATAATGTTTGTATCCTCTTTTCTACAGAGCTCATTGCATGCCAGAAAGGACAGACCAATGTGCTACCCCCTTATGAGATTTTTTTCTGCTTTGGGGAGGAATGGCCAGATCGAAAACCCAAGGAGAAAAAGTTGATTACGGTGCAGGTAATGAACATTATAGAAAATAAATAGCAACAGATGAAAATTCCTGTTTTTTTCTTACTATATGGGGATAATACAAAGCATTCTGCCAAATTCACCCCACCCAGAATTCAGTTATATCTTTACATGCAGTAAGAGAATAGTAGGCACAGTCTTCTCCCCACAGTAAAACTGTGCCGTAGACTTCTTTGTAATAAAACACACAAAAGTCACTAATTAGTGTCTGTAATATGGTTCACATCTGGACAGAACACATTTTCATGTGAAAGTTTAATTAAACATAACCATTTTTTTCTTCACATTTTTGACACTAGGTTATTCCTGTAGCAGCCCGTTTACTGTCTGAAATCTTCACAGGAGAATCTTCCTGGTCTGCAGATAGTATAAAGCTCCAGATCTCGCATCCAGACCTTAAAGATAAGATGGTGGAGCAGTTTAAGGAACTACATCAGCTATGGCAGAGCCAGCAGACCCAAGCTATGGGCCCAGATGCCGGGGCCAATGCTGGAGTACATGTAGACTCTGGCCCCTGGCCTATGCATACAGGGAGCATGCAGTGACCAGACTGTGGAATGGTCTGAAGAATACTGTTACTGAACCACAGAATTCAGTAAAACCTGCTTCAACTACCAGAAGAAAGAAGCGCGAGGTTATGGCATTACCCTACATAGTAAAGGAATATGACCTTGAATCTGCTGCAGGAAATCTCAGGAATAAACTCAAATTTCTCTATGGAGCAACAGTTGAACCAGAGACATTCATGACCAATGGATTTCTATTTTCCATGATGATGTACAGATACATAACTGTTCTTATTATAGACACCCAAAGGAACAGAATACATTTGGATATGTTTTCTAGTTCTACTTCTCTATTCCAAGCTTGACGCCTTCCGTGGAGGAAGTTTTGTGGATCACAATTGTTAAATATAGAATTTTACAACATGAAGAAAATGAAGACAGAATTCTATATTTTATAGATATCTCGTGATGTTTCAAGCTTAAAGGCTGCCTTCACGTGTTTTTAAGTGGAACAGGGAAAAAATTAGACCGATCACTAAACCCCTGTAATCTGGCTAAGCCTCTCACAGTTGTATTTGAATTAAGTTTTCAAATGTGTGAAGAAATTGTGTGTCCGTGATCTTGGGTATTGCAGCTCAGTATCATCCACTTGAATGGGTACAAATGGCAATACCAAGCCCAGGTCTTGGACAGTAAATGTATTGTATATAGAAAAAGGTTCAATGTTATGTGTGCATGGGAGCTTGTACTTTGTATAAGAAGCTCTTTTGGATGAACTTTTATTAGTTCCTGTCAATATGTGGTGGAAATTTAGATTTTATGTAGTCAATTATTTGAGCTCCACTGTACAAATCTTCCATTGTAAACCATCATGCATGATACTGGGCCGCTCTGAAGGATCACGGTCCCAGATTTTGTCATTCACATCTTAGGCAATAAGGTGATTTTAGTTTACTTTTACATGAGAACGTTTTTAAAGCTTGTTGCTACAGATTATAACTGAAGTCTTTTAAAAATACCAACTTCTGTCTGTGGTTAAGTCTGTAAAAAACTGATTTTTTTACAATCACATTCTGGACCCTCTGTATATGTTTTCTGTACAAAAAAAAATTGAAAAAGTGGTTGTTACTTTTTTTTCTGGTATAGGTCTTGTAATCCTAAAGCAGCTCCAAGTATGTTCACATCTCATTAGGAAGTTTACATTTGGGTCTGAAAATGACCCAGGATTTATCATCATGGCTCAGGATGAATGATTAAAATGACAAATATAAGGTCTGTCCAAAACTATTAGTTTCTGCCAAAACTCAGTAATTGGAAGCACATCAAGTTACCCCTTTGTGACATCAAAGAAGCTGAGCTGTTTGCACCTCAATATCGGTGAAAATGTTAAGATATTAAGACAGGTTTACAAACTTAAAAACATCACTAAGCCTTGGTAAAGGGGTATGGCCTAAGTTGTGACAAATACTTTTGATAAATCTGCCCCAGCATCTCTTGCCTCGGATTGGGAAATAAATGAGATCTTTCACCATCATCAGTCAAAATTCTTATTGGAAAACACTTCTTGTGAATGTTCCCTTAATGTGTGTGCATTTTTTAATATAAGGGCAAGTATAATTTTAACACAGTGGGAAAAAAAAAAAAAAATTAAAAACACAGTAGAAAGTTATATTGTGGTATGTACTGTGACAATAGAAATGTTTTTAAGAAATTTCTCCAACAACTATGGTGGAAGTGGCAGTGGATACGTCCATGGTTCCTTCTTGTGACCACTCGTTCTCTGTACCTGAACTTATTACAGACGTAGGTGAGCAGGCTCAGGGTGAACACTGATTTCCTCTTGGCAAACGCAGCTAGAAGAGTGGGAGACCATCAAACCACAATATGAGGCAGTTCCAATGTCATGGCTTCTGCTTGCACTCTATATTCTAATGAAATGTAAGCATTAGGACCCACTGCCAGTCCTGCACCTGTATCCACCAACCTCTTAGTAAATACGGTACAGACTCCTCCAGTTCAACCTCGTGGATCAAATCTGTACTGGCAGGTTATTTTTTTGCTATATAGTAAATGTGGCAGGCCAGGTCACTGCCAGAGATGGCATAATGAGGCTGTCTGCTCATCTGTTGTGCTCAATGATGCTTTCTTGTTTTGATGTGTATATACATGAATACCACATCTTATTACATATAATAAAAGCTCTACTGAAGAGCTTAAAGAGGACATAGACATGTAAAACTGCATTGCTTTATTTTCATTGCTCACCAAACACTTTGTCTAGGATCTAAGAGAAGTTGTAGTGTCTAAACATAGCAGGGGACATTTATCATGCCTTGTATGTCAGGTTTTTTTGGCTTGAAAATGTCGCAATTCCTTGCGCACAGCCAGGAAATTGCAACTCTGCAACACTTTTTCAAAAATGGGAGTGGTGGGGATAATTCCAGCATGTCATGTGCCAGAGTGTACAATGCACCCAGTGAGTGACACATCACCTTTAAAAGGAAACCTGTTGCCACACTGTTCAAAAATACAGCTAATGGCGGGCTCCTATAGAGCCCCAGTAACTAACCAACCTCCTGCTTTTAGCTAAGAATGGTTTCCCTCACATCCTCATAAGATCAGATTTATAAACTTGCCAGGTATCTAGGGATCGATGGGAAACGCCCCACAACTCGTTCTAATGTCATGTGACCAGGGTGACAGAACCTTTCGCCTCTCAACATTAGCAAACTGTACCCCATGCACATATCTGACCACATTTAAAAAAAAAATGCCAGCATGAATTTCTTTTCCTCTACATGCAGGCTAGTGTGATTTGATGTTATATGATATGCTGTGATTTCATGAGATATATGCTTGCTGTACAGTTTACTAATGTTAGGAGGCTAAAGGACATGCGATGATGTCACCCTTGTCACATGAAGAGAAAGCATGGTGAGGAGCTGCTGGATTCAGCCTGAGGAGGCCAAGCCAAACTCATCTCGCTACAGACATCCTTGGATACCAGGTAAAATTATAAAAGTTGAATATATAGGAATCTGGAAACAATTTTTAACTAAAAAAAAAAAGGGGGGGGTATCATTCCGTCACTAGATCTCTATGGGAACCTGCCACTAGCTGTATTTGTGAAAAATCTGGCGACAGGTTCCCTATACAGCATAATCTGGTGGATTTTTCTGCATCTACCCGTTTAGAGAAAGTTGTTGGTCTATGAATTACGGACATGCAAAGACCGAAAAAATTGTAGAGGACAGTACTCATAGTACATCATAGATCTAATTAATGCAAGGATTCCCTTTTACACCACAGAACAGCACATTGCCACACTGACTTCAAGAGTCTGGGTATTTAAATCCTGTCACAATCCTGTCAGTGGAAAAAACAGGCTGGTCCAAACACCAAAAGGAAACTTACATTCACCTCATGAGCTGAGGCTCTCCTGTTTGGTATGCTCTTATACTGTGATGTACCTGAAGATGCTGGCTTCACCATCTGGCACGTTGGTCTCATTCAATAGGCACATGAGTTGCAGTGTGCTACATGCGACAGATTTCCACCCCCTTCCACATGAGGTGCTCCCCTGGTTAGGGTCTCCGAGCCACTCGTCAGGAGAGTGCCCATCCTGGTCCCAGACCTTTGGAGGGAAGGAAGACAGCCTATGTCTTTAAACTTCACCCTGACCTGGAATGGAAACCTCAAGGAAGAAAGGTTTTCTGTGCCTGGGGTGAAGGGAAATAGTTTCCTACTTTCGCAACGCAATAATAGCGTCCATTTACACCTCAGTGGTCTCATTCTCTTCAGTTTTTTGTATGTTCACAACCATATTGTATCAAGCTAAAGCATGCAAAAAGAAGAATAAGAATTGTGAAGAATAGAATTTTCCACACAAAGTAAAACTCATTTTTGTAAGTTTTATTTGCACTTTTTCTTTTCACAGAAAGTTTAGCTGCATATTTTTGTTTGCATTCACGCAAATTTTATTTCCGCCAACCGATGATCTCATCCGACGGCTTGCTTTTTTTTTTGTTTTTTTTCTTATCCATTACATTTTTTTTTAAAGTATTTTCTTGTATTTTTTATTTTATTTTAAAACAAGTCCATCAAGGAAAGCTCTAAACCCTCCTAACCCCACCTTCTTCTCCCCCCCCAATCCCTCCCAGAATGCAAATGTTGCACTTGAGCACACAACATTGCCTGGAGAACCCCATCACCCCCGAATATTAGGACAATGTGGCACTGTGGGGGATTGGGGCACTTCGGGCACGGGTGCTCACCGAGGTTCTTACTACTGTAGAAGATTCTTACAGAAGCCACAGCTATGCAGGGAACAATTGCCTCTGACCAGAAGTGATGGGGTTGAACTTTTACGATTTTTCCCAGTTCTTTACATTATCTTCAGCACACGTAACATAGGGACGCCATCCACAAAGCCTTCTGGTCCTTCTTTCACCTTGCTTTGCGTCCCCCGTTTGGCATCACACACTATGGGGTATAGAAGCCAATCCACAATGGTTCTCTGTTCGGGAGGTGCCGTCTTAGTGGCCTGGGTAACCTGTCTTCACTAAAGAGGAAGCCAAAGAAGAAAAGCCTTATTATGGCAAAGCAACATCAAACATTGACTGATAAAAGTCAAATAACAAATCCCTGTAATGCATTTATTTCTAATGGAAATTTCCAGAAGGCACAAACAAAAAAGCTAGAGGAACCCCGAGTCTTTGCAGCAAACTATGGATTGAAGTGTTGATCAAGATAGTCAGGCTGCTGCATCCAAACATTAAGGGAGGGGCAGACTGCAGTTCACTCACATGCATATACAGTATATAGCAGGCATGGTACAAGAACCAACACTTACTGTGACAGACAGGCTGGGTGGCGTAGGAGCACAGCTATCGGAATAACCTGGTGAAATCTCTCAGAGCCCAACACACCTGTTTACATTCCTCAGCACTGGAACAGAGAGAGAGAGGGGTCAGCACAGTCACCACATGCTCCCTACCTGCAGGCCAATCCCACATAATGACACAAGCAAATATGAAATGCAGGCAGGAAAGCAGAATTGTGCAAGATTCCAAGTGTAATAAGGCCCCTTGGAGTAGCACTAGTAAAACTAATGTGAGTGCAAGTTTCTAGAGGCTGCTCCTGATCCTTCACATCCGTCATGGAGCCTCAATCCAAAAGGATTTATTTTATAACATACTCAATCCAACGTTTCACATTCTCTATGACAGTGATGGCTAACCTATGGCACTGGTGCCAGAGGTGGCACTCAGAGCCCTTTCTGTGGGCACTCAGGCCATCACCAGAGATGACTCCAGGTATCTTCCTGCAGTCCCAGACAGCCCAGGACTTGCTGTGCACAGAGCTATATTAAAGTGACAGCGCTGCCTGGGACTATTTTCTGCTTTATTGGTCCCCTCAGAGTGCTGGTATCAATGAAAACTGTGACAGAGAAGGAAGTATAAATCACAAATTAAATTTCTGTTCTGGCACCTTGCAATAAATAAGCGGGTCATTGTTGTAGTTTGGGCACTCGGCCTCTAAAAGGTTCGCCATCACTGCTCTATGAAGACTTATCAACCAATAGTGTTAGAAGCCCACCAAGGCTTGTACAGACACTACTGCTGAGTGATGTTTCATTCTGGAGGCAATACATCCTCCTGCATGGTCTTTTTCTCACCTTGTGACTTGTTTATGGAAGTCTGTTAACTGTTTGTGAGTTACTGTAATAGCACCCCCTGACATCTCCTTTGGTAAACTCTTCAACGATGTTTCTAGCCACCTGCAAAATGTCTGAAAGGAGAGAACACAAACTGGTTTCACTCATTTATCCTTCAGTCCAAAAAATACAAATTATAAAAAATATCATTACCAAGTAAACAATGCAAAAAATGGTGTTTTTTGCAGATGGCAAATGTTTCAGATGCTGTGTGTGAATGCGGCCTTAGGCTACATTCACATGGATGTATGCCCACCCGGCATAAATCCGGCGCACTGGAAAGTAGGGGTGACTTCTCTCCGCTCCATAGAGATACACGGCCATGCACACGGGGAAAAATAGAACATGTTCTATATTTTCCTTGTGTACGGAGCGGCACAGTGGCACACAAAGAAATGATCTCTTATGAAAGGGGATTCACAGAAACATAATCCTTACTGGCCTGTCGAAGATCATAATCTCCCAGATGACTTCAGCAACATCAGGCAAGGTGTACGGTGGGAGGCAGAAACAGCACGCATGTAGAAGTTGATTAGAAAGTTGCTGACCAAACTGGTTCAGCACTTGATGGATTAGGTCCTTCCGCGCCTCAAAGTTGTCTTCATGCTGGGAAATGAGAGAGATGAGACAAGACTTGAAATCTAATCTAATGGGATCCAGTCTTGTAGTCCAGAACAAGATGTAACATTTTTATAAGTGCCATATCTCAGGACACATTAAAGAAGCTTAAAGTGTCACTGTATAGTTACTTGACAAATAGGTATTGCTGTGATAAAACTATTATATCATGCTTCTTCCTATCCTGGGATACATCTATCAGCCCCAACTGTAAAATCCTATCAGGTTCCCCTGAAGTGGGCGGGCCTTTCTGGTTGTGACTTCAGCTAAGGACACCGAGGCCAGAGAACTGAGAGCAGTCACGTGAACAGGCAACTTCTCCACCATAAAGATATATTAAATCATGTCCTAAACTATAAAATAAACACATGGCAACATCACATATATAATATAAATATTATATACACACACACACACACACACACACACACACAATCAAACAGAGTGAAACCTCTCCAGAAGGCCACCTCTCAAAGATTTTTTTTTTTATTTAATCACTGATTTTTAATAGTTTTTTGCCATTATACATTATGGTTGCTGCCACCCCTTTGCTGTGCTGTGTATTTAGGATATGATGCCATTCATTAGAACTGATGAGGAGCCTGTGCTCTCTCTGTTTGTGCCTTCAAACCTTCACAAATCTGCAACCAGTCTTCTACATACCATTCCTGAGCTAGTATTAAGAGACTTCCTCCTTATAATTGGATAACTCAAGATCCTGGAGTTATTACATGTGCCCGGAGCAGCTACAGATCTCGTCATAGGACCCCTCCCAACAAGACCCACACACCCTCCGTTCATCTCCAGAGTACAAATACATACAAAGACAGGGATAGCAACAAGGGAGACAAGCAGAGGTCGCACTAACATTTTTCCAGAAGGGTTATAATACTCCTCTCACATTTTTTGAGGAGTATTTTTAACCCAGGAGGAGTACGAAATTTTCACTAATAAATGTAGAACTCTCAGGCGTATATATAGTGTTAAGAGACTTCTATTAATACAAAGAAAAAGTTACAGCTCCTGTTTTCTGTGCTTAAAACGGTTTTCCCACAAATTCAAGTTAGGCCCTATCCACGGGATAGGGTCTAATTTGAATTCTCGGGGAAACCCCTTTAGGGAGCATTCACACCTTTTTTATGTGTTTTTGACATATCCAAAGGCTTCACGTGCTGAAGTAACATTGCGTTTCAGCATATGCAATGGAAACAGAATGTTACTTCAACATCTGATCAAGGCTGAAGCCTTTGGAATGCGTCAAAAAGGCAACGCATCGTGTGAATGCGCCCTCAAATAGCAAGTATGTATTAAACGAGTGGTGCACAACATTTTTATGGTGTGTTCGCACATGGTGTTTTCAAACACATCAGAACAGCTGAGAAGAGATTTGCCGAATTACATTGCTGTCCAAACACATGCATCAACGCAATTTTATTGTGAGCGTTTTGTAACGAAATGTTGACAGCAATGTAATTAGGCAAATCTCTTCTCAGCTGTTGTGATGCGTTTGGAGGACGTATGTACGGCCGCAAGCTTGTGGCTGTACATATGTCCCCAAGAGATGGCAATGGCCGCACGGATACCGCTCCATACACGGGAAAATGACAGGTCTTTCCCTGTGTTACGGCCAGTACCCAATGCATTTCAATGCATTTCTCCATGGCACCGAGCGCATGCCTGCACGGCTACGGCCTGGCGGGCATACGTTTGTGTGAATGCAGCCTTATTGTCTACAGAGCGGACTGTGGCTGACGGCAGCCCCAGACCAGTCTGGGGCCAATGCTGCTGAAATTCATTTTCTGCGGTTTGGGAACATAACTCTTTTTTTTGTTTTTTATTTTTTGTCTACAGAGGCACATTTAGGAAGGAACACATAATATATGCGTTCCTAGCTTTACTCAAATATAGATGACATAACAGTGATCTAATGGTAAGAGCCCATTGGATCACTGTCATCAGTGACCTGTATACAGAGACATGCAGAGAGGATGCATACAGCACCTTCCCTGCAGCCTCTCGCTGTATACAGGGGCTGCTGTGACAGGAGACTGATAATAATCGGGCCCCTGTCACAGTACACGATCGGGCTGTCACATAGACAGCACGATCCTATTACTGGCTGTGTGCACGATCGCACACAGATCAGGAGCACAGCACCGGCAACAGATATGCCGCTCCGCCCCCACCCCTCGCTCGGCTCCGCCCCCACCCCTCGCTCGGCTCCGCCATCTCTCCCCTATCTCTCGGCGCCCCGCGGGAAAGACTCAGACTGTAAGCATGAAATCCCTCCCTGTCCTGCCTCCAGCCACTCAGCGCTGCGATCCTGCAGAGAATATCTTGCAGGATCGCAGCCGGCACCATCACCTCTTGGAAGCGGCAGCTCACAGAAAAATCACCAAACAGCTGCAGATAGCAAATGAGAGTAAATTAGAGAATTGCTTATTTCAGAGAACAACTGTTTTTGCCCAACTCTTCACTAAGCTAAGTGTATATGCACATTTTCTAGATTGTCATGAAAAAATATAACATGCAAATCCACACAAAAACATTTAATGTGTGCATATTTTATGCAAATTTGTGTCTTGTGTGTGTCCCTGAAGCAGATTTAAAAGAAAAAAAGCACTCAAAAATTAAAACCCACATTGTGTACATTGCTTTCTGCAGATCACATTCACTCTAATGCTACTGTATTACACTGCAGAATATCCCACAAAAACATGTATAAGACACAACATGTGCGGGTATCTTTAAGCTGCACACAGTGTGTATTATGCACGGAGTTATAAGCCACAGATTGTCTCTGTTGTGAATTTCAGTGAAGGAGTTAACCATGATGCAACGTTTCGCCTATTCAATCAAGCTTGAGAATGTCTTGATTGAATAGGCGAAACATCGTATCATTATGGTGGAATAAATTTCTTGCTTTACATTTACCGGAGTGCTGCTTTATACCTGACTGTTTTTAATCCTATTCCTTAAGTGCTCAAGGTCAGTGAATAGAAAACAAGATAAGGTTTATAACATTTACCCTGTAGTTCTTGTAACTGGTAAAACGTGACCGTTTTTTTGGTCATCGAGCCATATTGGAAATAATATATATCTGTTAATAACTGAGACCTTAAAATTCAGGTGTCATCTGGTCACAGGAACGGGTAACCTCCAAGTAGGAGGTTGAAATAAAAGAGTAGTAACAATCTTCAGAGTAGGACAGGTCCCATATACTTTGCTTTTAAAGGCTAGGAAGGTCAAATGTAATGGCCAGGAAATAAATGAAACATCTCATTCTACAATGTACATTCTGTAACAGTTCCTTGCAGCTTTCTAGATCTCTGCTTGTGCATTATTGCTTGTTCCCAGGGCATAATGTGATGTCACCACTCGTCACAGGACGGAGCTGTGCACATGTGCGACATCCAAGATTTTTATCCTTGGGGGGGAAAAAAAACACTTTCTACTGGATAACAGCAAGAAGAGAATTGGGGAATGATACAGAAAGTACATTGGAAAATCGTAATGCTTATTTGTTAAAAACTGATCAACCCATTTAGGTGCAATGACACTAAAGGGAATCTGCCAGCATACCTTTGCATATATAAGTAGCAGCAGGACTGTTTCAAATGAAGGTGTACAGTGAGCACTCTGGTGTAGTAATGTGTGAAATCAGAGCACAGCCACTCCCATCTGCTACGAGTCACTACTGTAGAAGGCTTCAGTCTAAACACTACAGCAGAAACTCATAGCAGGAGCGAGGTGCACTGCTGTGTACAGTGAAGATATATCAGACACCAGTGGAGCAGGGTGCTCTGAATCCAATTACAATCCTGGAATATAAATTTTGATCGTCTTAGCACTGGCATGAGTACACAGCTCTTCAGGGATACTACCCTACACTGTCTGCAGCTTTGTATGGTCTAAAAGGTTTTCAGATTTCCTTTAAGATGTATGAATATATGGTTTTCTTGGGATACTACTGTAAAAATCTAAATATAACAATGACAAGAATACAGGTAAGAATTCTTAGGCTTTGTGCACAGCCTTGTGTATAGTACATGTTTAGTGCAGATCTGAGTCACTAGAGAAAGAATGATTACATGGCATCAGGCTGTGAAGACTTACATCATTGGCCACCCCAGCATGGACAAGATCACGGAGAAACTTCATGACACTACAATTGGCATCTCGATGGTCTAGTAAAGTGGCAGCAATAGCCCACTGCAAAACATGCACCACCACCTGACTGCGCAGCAGGACAACAGGACAACGCTGAATAAACCTAAGGGAGCATACACACAAGATAACCTTATGAGTGTAACACCTGGTTAATGACAGATATTTATTTACCCTTTAGAGAATCATAGGTGTAAAATCAGCAGAATTAAGAGTAGCAGCAAAGTGAATGTGATTTTTCAATCTCTAATCAATGCCCTTAATTTAAAAAAAAATGTGCAGCGGAAGTGACCCTGCAGAGCAGATTTGCTTCATGTCAATTCATGGAGTGTTTAACCTCAGATTTATCCCTTTTCAAAGCATAGGATGAAATCTGTGGAAACTCACAAATACACAAAATGGAAAATAAGTAACTATCCATTGTACACATATCCACAGGCTGCCCTCATTCTGGAGAGCCACTCCCCAGTATAAAAACGAGTAAAAGAAGCCTAAACAACATAGTGATGAATAATGTACATTAATCCAACCCTGGAAAGAATTGTAGTAAGATAGCCATTGCTGAATCATAAGTGATATAATGTACTCATTGCACATTACCTTGTTAAGAGTCGGAACATGTCATCTACTGTATCCGGGTGATTACGCAGCCCATTTGGTTGCTCAAGTAGTTGAAAGGTGGGAACACATAGAGCCTGGTATTAAACATAAGGAAAATATCAGGAAAGGTTAGTATAAGGAATAACCATCAAAATTAGTACTACACATAACATCTAAAAAACAGTGATGCAAAAGAGACGGAACCCTTTTCATCCTATAGATGGGGAGAGGCTCACCTGCAGCATATCGAGCAAGCCTTGTTGACAACCTTCTTCCATTCCATACTCATCCACCAGAATGCTGCCCAAGTAGAGGAAGCATGAGTGCTGGTGCATCTGGTACACATTTACCATCTAGAATACACAGATCTAAGATTAGTTCAGATACAAACTCTTCAACGGTGATCACACAGTTCTGGAAAAACAAAATGGCAGCTTGCTATATAAATAAAGATGATTATTATTATTATTATTGATAATATAATTGAACTCCAGACACACAAAGAATGTAAAAAACTATTTTTCATTCTGATCCTAAAAAAAAAAAAAAATAATAATTTTACAAATAAGTATAGAAGCCTAGATTTCCTGTAACGGTTTCCCTATAAACTGTGCGCAGATTCCCCTGGAAAAATCCCATTTCAAAGTAATTACAAAAGTTCCACTGCGAATTGTAAAATAAAAGCATACAACAAGTGTCTCTCTTTCTGTGGCTACTGGGGCATGGAGCAGCCCAGCTGGGAAAGGCTACGTCATGCCCCATTAGCCTCTGCAGCCAATTTACATAGGACTTTATTAACCCCTTAAGGACGGAGGGTTTTTCGGCTCATTTCTCGCTCTCCAACTTCAAAAATCCATAACTTTTTCATTTTTCCGTGTACAGACCTGTGTGAGGGCTTATTTTGTGCGTAACAAATTTTACTTTCCCGTAATGTTATTTATTTTAACATGCCGTGTACTGCGAAGCTGAAAAAAAATTCCAAATGTGGAAAAATTGAAAAAAAAAATGCACGTGTGTCACGTTCTTGTGGGCTCAGTTTTCACTCTTCGCTCCAAATAACACGCCTACTTTATTCTTTGGTTCGGTGCGATCGTGGTGATACCAAATTTATATAGGTTTTATTGTGTTTTAATACATTTTCAAAAATTAAACGAATGTGTACAAAAAAAAAAAATTTTTTTGCCATCTTCTGACGCTAATAACTTTTTCATACTTTTGCGCACGGAGATGTGTGAGGGGTCATTTTTTGCGAAATGAGGCGACGTTTTCATTGCTACCATTTTGAGGTCTGTGCGACATTTTGATCATTTTTTATGTTATGTAAAAAGGTGTAAAAGTCGCATTTCGGACATTTGGGCGCCATTTCCCGCCTCGGAGGTCACCACAGCCTGTAACCGTTTTTATATTTTGATAGATCGGGCATTTTGGGACGCGGCGATACCTAATATGTCTGTGATTTTTACTGTTTATTATGTTTTATATCCGTTCTAGGGAAAGGGGGGTGATTTTTTTATTTTGTTTAAACTTTTTTTTTTCTTTTTTTTTTCACTATCTTTTAGACCATCTAGGGTACATTAACCCTAGATGGTCAGATCGTTCCTACCATATGCTGCAATACTTCTGTATTGCAATATATGGCATTTTTGCAGCACATTCATTACAATGAGCCACTGGCTCATTGTAACGAATCTGCAGCTGCCAGACAGCCTCGTGTCAAAAGAAGACACGAGGCTACCATGGCAACCGATCGCCGCCCCCCGATGACGTTCGGGGGCGTGGCGATCGAAAAAAAAGATGGCGACTTTGCCGGCGGCAACGGGGGGGGGGGGGGGGTTAATAGCCGCGTTCGGTGCTAGCACCGACCGCGGTCATTAGCGGTGGGGGTTTTATGCATTTTGCAAAAACCCCCACCTTTGTATGAAGAGGACTCAGCCCGTGAGCCCTTTTCATACATCCCTTATACCTCTGCGCCGTAGAGCTACGGCACAGAGCGTTAAGGGGTTAAAAAGTTTTTAAAACGTTATGTTAGGGTTCAGGATTGGTAAAAATAAAATTTGGGGCAGAGGTAGGCAGGAGAAATCTACCTTCAGGTCTTCTTCTGCTGGTAGATTCCTTAGGGTAGGTTTCCTTTAACAGAATATGCAAGGTGTGCACCAGTTTTTAACATAGCTTTTGTCACATAAGGAGTTCATGAGACTTAAGACTCCCATGGACCTCTATAGGACAAGAGGATAAAATACAACTTTATTTAGTGCCTTGTGTATAACAACAGCTAAAGGGAATTTCCAACATCAGCAACTAAGTTTATGTTTGTATGTTATCAAAATGTCAATATATTTCAATACATTTCTCAGTTTTCTATATCTCTGCTTGCTGTCATTCTTTGGAAGCTTCATTGTTTACTTCCTGTAGAAAAATACCGGTCCATGGTCATGTGATGTCACACAGAGATCCCAAAAAACTGCGGGGACTGGATACAAGAAGCATATTGGAAAATCGTATAACTTTTCTTCCATAAATATATATACACTGAAAGTGAACAACTCCTTTAATTGTAATCACATGTTCACATAGCATACAGAACCATGGTTATAGACCCATATTCCGTGTTAGCAGTTTTATATTAAACAATACCTGAGTTACAAGAGGCTGCAAGAGGGCAGCAGATCCTTTCCCAACACACCGCACGGCAAAGCGTAGACATCGGCAACAGCGCTCCACAACGCGATTGTCTGCACGATGCTTATTTAATGTTTCAGACATCACAGGCCATATCTGCGAATGAATGAAATACATTTACGATGTGTATGTGTCCTCTATTAGAGGAAGCTAGTGTACATGCACAAACAGGCCCATGCAGAAAACAGCAAGCCCACCTTTGGTACTTACTTCTTGAATTACTTTTTGACATGGGTGTGTCTGCCCGTTCTCCACTGTGGGAGCTGTATGCCTTTATTAAAAAAAAACAAACAAAAAACACAGTTTTAGTTCAATGCATTTTCTTCTCTTTATTTTACTTTTGCCTCAGTATTAGGAAACTTACATGTCAAAATGTGAACAAGTGATATGATTGATGGAGGAAGCCACAGCGCTATCAAGCTTGATAAAGATTCAATGGGAATCGGAACATCATGTTTTTATGCCTGGATGACATGTGAATAAAGCTTTTTGGAATTTAAACTTCTGGGTGAGGTGGCTTCCTCTATCAATAGTGCCTGATTTTGGGTTTGAGCACGAGAACCTCCAGCTTTGAGCACCAGCCTTTACAAGCTACCGTGCAGGACTGCGATTGCTGCCTTACTACTCTCCCCTTTACAAGTGATATGAAACCTGCAGGTTAATTTACAAGATTAAAATGTATGTCCAGGATTAGAAAAACAATGAAGAAATGGTGCTACACCTGTACATGGGCTGTGCCCATTAACCCCTGAAGCCACTTTTCACCTTCCCGACAAGGCCCATTTTTTAAAATCTGCCCTATGTCACTCTAAGGCTACATTCACACTACTGTATGGAGGACATACATACGGCCGACGTATATACGGCCGATATACGTCCTCCATAGACAGCGGCACCGTACCGCTCCGTACCCGGGAAAAAGATAGGACCTGTCCTATCTTTTCCCGTAATACGGCGCTGTGCGCCATGCATCTCTATGGAGAGGGGCGGGAGTGAGCTGCGCTCACCTCCTCCTCTCCCCTTGCACTGCCGTTGCCCGGTACGGTACGGGCGGGCAACGGCAGTGTGAATATAGCCTAAGTGGTTAGAACTTTGGGACTCTTCAACATTACTCCGTTCAGCTTGATGTAAAAGTACTGCATGATGCGGGAACGGACCTCCCGTCATGTAGTACTATCACGGGAGGGGGTTAATGCTTGGTGGTGCCAGTGGGTGGAAGTTTTAGGACAATATCAACCATACTTTACTATTCCTGGATAACATGTGCAGAATTATAGGAGTTCCTACAAACTTACCTAAATATGACTGCCAGTCTGTCCAGAAACAGTGTGGGGTCAGAGGATATACCATTATTAGGGTCTTGAGAGAGAAGCTGTGGCAAGGGAAAGAAAAAACATCTCATAAGAAAATAAAAAGGTCATACCAGAGAAAGATACACACTTGTGGCAAGGAACAAATAGAGATAATGGTCTATTTTAAAAAAATATTGCTGTTGGGCTATCTTCATGGTAGGTTATCAATAGTTGATCGGTGGGGGAACGATCAGAAGTTTGGCACCATGTAAGCAAAGGGATGGAGATGAAAAATTTGGCATCACTGCAGATGCTGATCTCATTAACAAAACGAACCATGGCGAGTTCCAGACTTCTCCTTTTAGTAGCAATTCCCGGTCATCCCCTCTAAAGGAAACCCATCACCAGGAGACCCATTTATAGCACTCCCCCCCCCCCCCCCCAGACCCCATAGAGCATACACTGGCAAACAGTTTTTGTATTAAAAAAAGAAAATCAGTTTTACAGACAAAAAAAGATGTTCTATATTGCCTTACAATGCCATATGATCAGTGACTACTCCGTTCATCCCCTGGATGTGGCTATATAAGAGCCATTGCCCTCCCACTCTTTGGAAACCGCTCCTCCAGGTGTCATTTTAGGCTTTAATTTTGCCAAATACATCCACTGACAAAACAATAAAGACTATATACTATACTCTTACAACATAAGTAACCAGTAAACCAATTAGAAATGTTTTGTTTTCAGTGGCTTCAGAAATCCACATGAGGAATTAAACCAGTGACAATTATCAAAGAGACAGATTTCTTCTCTTACCTTCTTAAGTGATTCAACCTGGACAGAACAAAGCTCACTCAAGCACTCCGAGATCTTGTCCAAAGGCAAACGGGTGAGGACTAATGCCGTGCCTAAAGTGGTGAGCAATACACAATATTAACATTTTCAGCAAGGTTTACTCTACGTTGCGGAAAGTGCAAGGATACAAAATTGATAAAAAGTGCAGTGCAGAGACTCTGCTCTCTCTTAGGCTACATTCACACGAACGCGTGTCCGCCATACCGCAGCAAAGCGGGCACATGGCAGGAGTAGGAGGGGGTAAGCGTTGCTCGCCCCTCTCCATAGAGATGCATGGCGCACGGCACGCATCTGCACCGTACCGATACGTGCACCCATTGCCGACCTATGGGGGACATATAAAGGGGGGGCCGTATATACGTCTCCTAATGGTCGTGTGAATGTAGCCTTAGATCAGGTCAAGCACAGATTTGAACAGTTTCATAGTTTCATAGTTTATACGGTTGAAAAAAGACACTTGTCCATCAAGTTCAACCGAGGAAGGGTAGGGATTGGATGAGGAAGGGATTTAGGGGAAACAATCCTATATAGCATAACAATCAATGTTATTTAGGTGTAAAATGGCATCTAGACCCTTCTTGAAGCTCTCCCCTGTCCCTGCTGTGACCAGCGCCTGAGGCAGCCTATTCCACAGATTGACAGTTCTCATAGTAAAAAAGCCCTGTTGCCTCCGGTGATTAAACCTTGGTTTCTCCAAACGGAGACAGTGCCCCCTCGTCTTTTGATTTGATTTAATCTGGAACAACTTACCACCATATTTTTTGTATGGACCATTCATATATTTATATAAATTAATCATGTCCCCACGTAGTCGTCTCTTTTCCAGACTAAATAAATCTAGTTGTTTTAATCTTTCCTCAGAACAGTGATTAGCCACAGGAAATCCTGGTAATCAGGGCAAGACACGAGGCTCGTTAGCTCATCCCTGAACGCCCAATGTCAGTGGACACATCTCCCGAGTCTACAGCGACATCTTTGGACATCACTGTAATATTCTCCTGCTCCCAAGGGAGAAAGACCAGGTCTTCGGCTGTCAGACACAGCCGGAGACACTAGGGAGAAGGCAGAAGCAGTTTATTAACACTTCTTCCTTCTCCACTCCTAAATGCATAGTGCTGAAGCAGTGTGGTCCAGTTAGGAACAGAGCCAGGTAAGTGTTGATAAAACATCTGCCTTCACAGGGGGTTGTTTTCTCTTATAGATGCCCAACTCAAAGGGGAAAATCAGAAAATGACTGTTACACACTAGGGCAGTAATGGCGAACCTTTTAGAGACCGAGTGCCCAAACTACAACAAAGACCCGCTTATTTATCGCAAAGTGCCAACACAGAAATGTAATTTGTGGTTTATACTCCCTTCTCTGTCACAGCTTTCATTGATACCAGCAGCGAGGACACCAATAAAAAAGAAAATAGTCTCAGGTACAGCTGTCACTTTAATATAGCTCTGTGCACAGCAAGTCCTGGGCTGTCTGGGACTGCAGGAAGATACCTGGAGTCATCTCTGGTGATGGCCTGAGTGCCCACAGAAAGGGCTCCGAGTGCCACCTCTGGCACCAGTGCCATAGGTTAGCCATCACTGCACTAGGGAATTCATTTATAATGGTCATTTTTAGCTAATTTGAAAACTGGAAAAAAAACACTTTGCATTACAATATATCATTCATATATAAACACACATTTCTATTTTTCTTTTCTCCAGTTTTTTTTAACCCCTTAAACCACTTTTCACCTTCCTGACATGGCCCATTTTTTTCAAATCTGCCCTGTGTCACTATCAGTGGTTATAACTTCGGAATGCTTTAACATATCCGGGGATTGATTTCTTGTGACTTTTGGTGGAATGTTTTGCATTAATTTATGAGACAATCAGATATTTGGTGAAAATCTGGAAAAAATTCTCAATTTTCGAAATTCAAAATGTTCTACCTCTTTCACACAGTCATAACAGCAAAAAAAAAAAAAAAAAAAAAAAAAAAAAAAAAAAAAAAAAAACACGTAATAACTAACATTCATCGAATGTCTGCTTTATGTGTACATGGTTTTTTTTATGCATCCTCTCATTTTTATAGGATGTTCTGGGGATTTGAACGTCGGTGCAATTTTTCGCATTTTCATTAAAAAACGTAAAATCCTGCTACTGAGGGACCTGCTCAGGTTTCAAGTACCTTTGAGAGGCCTAAATAAAAGTAAAACCCCATAAATTACCCCATTATAGAAACTACAACCCTCAACAAACATAAAACAACTTTTATGAAGTTTGTTAACCTTTTAATTGTTTTACAGTAGTTGAAACAAAATCGGATGCAATTGTGAAATTAAAATTTTTGAGCTAAATGAATGTGTTTTTCATCAAATGTACACATTCTCAGTGGATAAAACACCAAAACGCACCACAAAGTTTGATACCCAATCTCTCACGAGTATAACAATACCCCATATACAGTGATACCTCATTTATATAATTGTTTTATATATATTTTTACAATTTTACTGAAAAAAAAAACCTTATACACAATTGGTGGGTCCGGTTAACATGAGATGCCCGTGACCGCGGTGTGTAAGGGGTTAACACCC
Organism: Engystomops pustulosus; assembly: GCF_040894005.1. Taxonomy (NCBI): domain Eukaryota; kingdom Metazoa; phylum Chordata; class Amphibia; order Anura; family Leptodactylidae; genus Engystomops; species Engystomops pustulosus. The sequence continues at coordinate 134,535,248 of NC_092414.1, forward strand.
GCAATCGGAGGAATCTCTGATCTGGGTGTTAGCTATAATATATAGCTGGCACCCTCAGCTTCTGACGTCATCCCCGTTTAGGAGCCGGCGCCAGAAGCTTGACGTAATAGTACTGCAAAATGCTGCAACGTACCTCCCACCATGCAGTACTATTACGTCAAATGTCGGGAAGGGGTTAAACCAATAAGTATGAAAATTTGATGAAAATGCCCCAGTCATTAAAACCTTTTAAGGCCCGGTCACAAAGCAGTTAATAGGGTTACATTTTTTATTACAAGTAACTTGTCTCACAGACCATGGTTACCTGTAATCTGATGTTTCACTGTACTTGCTACAATTAGATGTTATTAATTTCAGGCATTTTATTCCCTAAGATACAATAAACCTTGCTATATATTAGTGAAATACCTTTTAGAAGTCCCACAGAGGCCTCAGGTGGCAGAGTAAAAGAATCCAAGGATTTTGCAATACCAAGAAGTCCGCTAAAGTGCTGTGCCATGTGGTCTCTACACACAGAGCAAATATTCTGGATGGCTTTGGCAGATGGGGAAGCCAAGGTTGGCTGACACAAGCCTTTCATTAGGTAAGATAACACAGGATCTATAACAAGAGATGTATTGTGGAAGGTCACAGATAAGCATGTTGAAAAAAAACCCACAAAATGTAAATCTTGGTTATGGTCATTAGGACACAGAATGGCCACCTTACTAAAGCACCCATGTAAGACTGAAGCCGAACAATTGACTGGTTCATGAAACCGGATTGTACGCTTTCCGGATTTCACAGACTGAGCAGAGTGCTAGAGAAGGGACTCCTAGCATCATAGTAATTTATGATGCAAGGAGCAACCGCTCCTGGCTGAACAGCAGCGGTTACACTATATCACATTTTATCTTAGGAGAAAAGCAGAAAATTGTCTAGATCTGCATTCTGGGAAAGGGGTCAAGGGGAAAAAATAAGGGATTTATCCCAATGTTTCTGTCCCAAGAAGGGGCCGTATAGTTGCATGATAGTGTTCCTCTGAGTAAAGGGACATGGTCAGAGAGAGACCAATGCATTACTACAAGGTATGTTTAAGAAATAACATTCTTAGCAGACAAATTAGAAGTCTCTAGAAGTGGCAATTCAGTGTAACATTACTGTAGGACATGTATAAAATTAGCTATGCAACAACCAAAGACAGATGTACACAGGCCGTGTGCTATACTTTACAGCTAAAATAATGAGTATATCGTAAGCATCGCTTCAAAGACTCACCAAGAAATTGAGGGTTTCTGTCAACTACTTCGCTCATTTCCCCTACTAGCTCAATGCTTGTATACCGCACAGCTACATGCACAGATTCAGGAAGCCTGACCACACCTTCTAACACCTCGATTAAGGTTGGGTTATTTTCCCTGAAAGATAAATAGTCATGAGGCACAAAGTGGACCCACAAACAGAAAAGAGTAATAAAAAATAACAGTAACACATTTTTATACTTATCTTATTAATATTTATCACTTAGGATGAGTGACTAAATCCCAGTCACTGAGGGCCCAACTCCTAGTACCCCAACTGATAACCCGAACAGAAGTCCCCATATATAAGTAGTGTAGCATTGGATCATGGGTTTTTCTGCTGTATTGAGAGTCAATACTGCTGCTAAAGATATTTAATGCACTCTGGAAGTGTGATAGAGATGAATGGAGGAGCAGAAGCAACAGGTTAACATGGTTAAAGGGGTAAAAATGCATCCAGGAGGGAATACACAACAGCATTTCCCATCAACTAGGTCAGCAATTGCAGCAACAGCCACCAGCAACTCCCCAACACCGTTTCCATAATTCCCATAGAGGAGTTACAGACATAGTGTAGCCGAGAGAGCTGTGGCATGTGTGTAACCTCTATTCCCCTCTGTGAGAGTTACGCGATTTGAATAATGTTTTGCTTTTTTTGTCATTTCACACCACCCGAGAGAGTTGGAAAGAGGGTTATTCTCATCCAACCACAATATTAAAGTATAACCCCTTTTCTCATTAATTCAGGGACAGGTGAACCTTTTACATCTCTTAAAAGTTAAAACTTTGTGAAATTCTAAAAATTAAAAGAAAAGTGCATTCAGTATTGAGGTGAACACATTTATTGATCCTTGTGATGTCCCCCATCCTCTTGTTGCTCCATGAGGCTTTGTTATGCTGAAGACCGTTTGTTACCAATTCTTTCAAACAATTAAATTTTCCATGCACAGGAATACTTACGGATCTATACTTTTGGCAATTGATGCCATGATGAACAACACAGCCTCTGTGACTTCCCAGGGTGGATTACTGTCTTTCAAGGTAGAATACAACTGTAGAAATAAAAATTGTATAAAATTATGAAGAGAAAAACCTCTCCTTGCTGGGCTCTTCCTGATTTTTAGGCAAGGGCACAATGTAGTTCTCTGAATGTGAGGAGCTTCTCAGCGGTGACTACTTTCAGGCCTTCAAGGTAATTTATCTAGTAGATTATTTAAAGGGAACCTGTCAGCAGGCAAATCACTAAAAAAACACATTACGTACCTTGTATGGACAGTTGCATGTGTGCTGGACATTTCTTTATAAATTGAGAATGCTGCCTGCAGCCAGAAAAATTTACTTATATTTATGGTCCGCTAACAGTCAGGGAATGGGGTTTTGGGCACAGCAATCAACGTGGCGCTGGCCCTCACTGCCGCATCTTTACACAACCGCACCTCCTCATCTCCTTGTAGCCGCAGCAGGTCCTGCCTCCTGCCTTCTTGTCCTCTCCTTGGCCTGCCTCAGTCTCGTCTCAATTCTCGTGCATGTACAGTGCACCTTTCTCCCTCCGCATACATGCAGGGTCTGAGCAGAGATGAGCAGCACAGGCACGAGAATTGAGATGAGACAGATTACAGGGAGATAAGGAGGTGCGGTTATGTAAAGATATGGCCGTGAGGGCTAGCACCCCCTTGAGTGCTGTGCCTGGAACCGCGCCTCCCCCCTCCCCCGGAAAGGCAGTGGTGCATGAATATAAGTACATTTTTCAGGTTGCAGGCAGCGGTCTCAATTTATAAATGACATGTCCAGTGCATATGCAACCGACCATACAAGGTACTTATGGTCGTTTCATATCGATTCAAATGGTGACAGGATCTCCAACTTTTTCCTCGTAAAAATAACTGTTTTTCTATAATAAAATTAGGGATATTACATGTGGATTCAGTTTTGAATTTGCTTTGGACTTCACCCAATATATTGAATTGTAAAATCCACTGAAAAATACGCAGAAAATTGCCAGTCTGCTGATATCCAGTGTGTGAGACTTAGGATTTTGCATAAAGAAACTTCTCAGTAAATTTCCTCCAAGTATTCCCTCTAGATGTGAGGGTACTCCACACTTACACTGCTAGCATTGGCAAAGAGTAAGACTATTTGCTCCCATAAGTACATATAGCAATAGAGATGTGTGAGCTTAACGGAATTGTTTAAACACACCTGAGCAAAACACTCAACAGAGCCCACCAGGAAGATCAGATCCTTCACCAAGTCAGAAACTCTCATCCGAAATTCTCCAAAATCATCAGTTTCCTCCGGAACTCCCTCCTGGGAAGGTAAACAAAGGGATAAACATTAATGTCACTTTATACGAAGATATAAATATTAAAGGGGTATTCCAGGAATCAGCATAATTCATATACAAGTGGGCACTCAAAATATAAGCTAATGTGTAATTAGTTGTTATTTAAAATTTTGCTCCGCTTAGGAGAAAATGCTGTTGACAAAGACTGTAATGAAGAATTAAAATGCTACCGGCCCTTTAATCAGTCCATTAATTTCCTCCGCGCGGTCCGTCGCAGAAAAGAAGATGGCCGCTGGTCACATGTCCACATCACATGTCCTGTACCTGCCTGGGCAGGGTCATGTGATCACCACTACGTTTGGTTGTAGTCGGTTGGTTGCAGTGCATCCAGTATGGTCAGTGTTGTGGTGATGGCAGTTACACATCATTACTATGGTAACAGAGCAAGAAAACCTGTTACATCATCACTGTTAGCAGAGCATAAGAGGGAGGACCAGATACTGAGAACTAAAGGATCATGGAACTTGTAATTTCCAGCGGCGGCCATCTTGGTGATAACTCCACCTACTTTAGAGAGGCCATAAATTTTGTAAATCATAAAATCATATTATTTCAGCTCCGTTTTGTGACTAATGACACTGAGTATTGTTGTATTCATTTATTTATATCATCAAGGGTTTTTGTGTCAGACGTTCATATTCCCGGAATACCCCTTTAAAGGAAACCTACCATTTCAAATGGTAGGTTTAAGCTGTAAACACCGAGCACCAGCTCAGGGTGAGCTGGTGCCGGTGCTTAGTTTCGTTAGTGTTAAAACCGTGGTATCGCGGTTTTAACACTTTTTAAACTTTATAGCAGAAGCCGCTTCGGCGCTGCGCGCGACCGTGCGCGCGCAACGCCTGCGGCATTTCCTATGTAGGCGCGCGCACGATCGTGCGCACGCAGCGCCGAAGCAGTTTATGCTATAAATTTTAAAAAGTGTTAAAACCGCGATACCGCGGTTTTAACACTAACGAAACTAAGCACCGGCACCAGCTCACCCTGAGCTGGTGCTCGGTGTTTACAGCTTAAACCTACCATTTGAAATGGTAGGTTTCCTTTAAGGACATATGTAAATAGGTGGTGAGGTAGTCCATCATATAAAACATTTGTACTTGCCTTCAGGTCATGTCAGCTTCCTCGCAGTCAACAGGCTTAAAGTTAAGTAGCACTGACTGTTGCATCATCTAGTTTCTTAGTAGTGTCTAGACTAAATATTTTTTGGGATTCCCTGTAACATGACATTTGAATCGTTTGAGTTGTTATGGCTAGGTAAAACTAAGCATTATGTCTGACCATAGTGCACGCGGGTGGGCCAACAGTATGGCCTCTCTGTGCTGCCTGTTCATAGAGTAATGGTGGGTGAAGGCCTTGTAGGCACAGTCATGGTCGAGCAGTGCCCATCTCCCCTTATGTTGCAGCAGGGAAAATAAATAAACAGGATCATACTTTTTCGGATATAATTTTGCTAAAGCAAATTGTAGATGTGATAAAGGGAGGGGAAAAAAAAAATAAAAAAAACTTGGCGTAACAACCAAAGCAGTAGTATTCCTGCCTACACCCCTAGTCTAAGGGCCAGCTAGGGAAACAGTCCTTGTAGAGGTATTTCACTATGACAATTCATCTCCTGATAATTATATCTATGGCTTTAAAGAACTAAAAATGCTACTTACATGATCTGGATCAAGCTGACAGTGCCGGGCCAATGCATGCAGAAGCCTCTGGATGTAAGGTTTGAAGATGCTGTGTAGCACAACGTCATTTATCTTGTATAGATGTTCTCCCAGTCTATACCAGAAGTTAAACGAGATTTCAACTACCTAAAAGGCAATGAATATTCTTCAGACTTGCTACACATAAGTATTCCTTTACCTCATCTCAAAAGCCACAAGCCTCCGTAGATACATCAGCACTTCAAAGAAAACAATACATGGGGGGTGAATAACAGTGTGTACATGTGAAGGTAAGGCCTCATGAATGTTGTTTTAGTCCGTGTGCTAGCTGTTGACTCAGTGGACAGCACACAGACACATTCATTTCTATGAGCTTGTGCACACAGCCATGACTTTTACGGATCCATTTGTGAGACAACGGAGTCTCAAAACACCAAGTAACAGAGTATGCAGCTCAGACAGTCTTTGCTGCGGTTAATGGTATGTGAGCAGGCCCGTGAGACGAGTGTGTTGCATGTACATTGTGCATCTGTTGCGTTTTGTCTCCTATTTTGTTTTAAGAGACGTTTTAACATTGGTTCGAAAACAAAACACCTAGCTCCCCAGCCTCATCAGTGAAAAAGAAACGACCCGTCTTCAGGTTTTTTCTGTGATCCGCAAAAGTGAATAACATTGGACAAGTTTAAAAAAAATTTCCACAGACAACAGATCCTTGGGGGGGGGGGGGGGGGGGGGGGGGGGCTAATGTGGAAAACCCATTAAAAACAATGGTTCAGTAAAGCATCAGTAAAAAACCACCACTCTTTTCCATCCTAATTTTCGTTGTGCGGGGAAATGAATCTTTTACAGACAGCTCCTGGATAGTCTAAATTATCTAATTATCTAATGAAATATCCTATATGGAAAGCGTTAAATCATTAGAAGCCTTTCCTCATCTCTGCGCTTCTTGGGGAATTTCAGGTACACTACAGGAGAAAGAAGGGGCATGAAAAAGACAGAACACTGTTTACTATTAGTTTATTTTTACATTTCAGTCACTTTACGAGTAATTAAATTACACTTTAACCTCTTAAAGGGGTTTTCCCAAGAATCAAAGTGAGGCCCCATTGAGGGGAAAACCCCCTTTTAGGGGGCTAAGGTGTCATTTAATTAAAGTCAAAAGATCTCGCTGCAGACTGCAGACCTGCATCATTTATGTGATGAAGCAACACAAAATATCAGATACAGGTAAAGTATAAGATACCTGTTTTTGCAAATAAAAAAAAAAACAAATGTGTAGCATTCTTATGTATTCAGTCAATACATTAAAGGCCCATCCTTTAGCTGTAATGATACCAGCAAGTATGTTGGGGTAGGTCTCGATCACCGTTGAATATCTATAAAATATGGGGCTCAGTTACTGATCAGATCTAATTTAATCTAATCTAATCTAATCCGAATTGCTGTATGCCGTTATTCTCCAACAAATCTGTCAGTGATAAAGCTATTTTGTTGGGTATATGTACCTACTTGTTTTGCACATCTTGCAGAGTTACTGCTGTCATTGCAGATTAGGTGGTCCTACAAATTTCCTCATGGGGGGCTGACATGTACACAGAACACGTTCAGTTCTTTCATTTTTTTTTTATGCAACATTTTAAGTGCATCTAAACTTTTAACAAAATGGCATCAATGTTTCCTAATCAATTTGCTAATACCTCATATTGGGGGTGACCAGCACATATCAAGAGAAGATCCAGCGTTCTTAGGTTTCCAAGCTCGTGGCCTGGAGTAGAAACAATCTTCTCCAGAAAGGTTTCACACAGTTCTGTAAACATCCTGCAATAATTCAACACCCTAAAATATAAAAGAAATCAGAATAAATGTATGCAAATTTATAAAAATCACTAAGAGAAGCAATGTTTTTTAACTCTATGTCACAAGTCACAAACATATCTGACCCACAGCCACATTACCCATTCATGCTGCACGTGTGCTAGAAAAACTACTCTAACATAATACAGGAACACCGTTTCTAATCTGAACCCACACACAAGTTCACTTTCTAACCCTGGATCCAGTAATATAACCTAGCTGGAATAGACGCTACATTCCTGAATGATTGATGTGCTGAATGCTCTCTAGAAGGATCATGTGGCCTGGGTCTGATGTTTTTATGTACATCTAAGGTTCCCTCTGTTAGCAGACCCTCAAGTCAGTGCAGCTTGTACCCCACAAGGACACTGGCACATTTCATGCACACAGCGTAGATGTGTATTGTCAGCAAGTTTTTGTCATTGTGCACATACAATAAAAATGACACTTGCGTATACATACAGAGTCAAGAGACAACCTCTCCCCTCTGTGGTTCTTTGGTTTTACATATGAGAATACGTTAATAGATTAAAATATGGTGTATACAAAAGATTCCACCGTAACATTAGGCCAAATTGGAGTAGCGGGTTGTGAAAATTAAGAACACCCTTAGGGCTTGGCCACACGGCCGTATTTGGGCCCCGATATTTCCTGGGATGCACAGAGTGGAAAACTTGCAGAGCTATAGTTATCTATGATGCTAGGCGTCATTACCTCCCCGCTAAACTGTTGTCCTATACTAAAATCTTCTTCTACAGTAAGAAAGATTTAAGACATAGCTTCCCAGGAATTGACAACTTTCTAGAGTGAACATGGCAGCTTGGCATTAGCGTGCAAACCCGTGTCTGAACAAATCACAAGACTTCTGGAACAATCGCCACAACCATGCTAGGTCTGTGCATCTCCAACCATGCGGTGGCTGGATTTCACAGACCAGACACAGGACTCCAGGCTACATAGTGATATATGATGCAAGGAAGCAGGGAGTCATTGAATCATATTACTATGTGTTTAATGTCTTATACCAGCTGTCAAGCTCAGTGGCAATTGGTGCTTGCTTCACTGGCACAGAACCCGGGCACAAAACACTCATGGAAATGACCACTATCTACAGCAGAATGGCTAAAAGATAAGAGGAAAAAAATGCAGCAGTAGCCCTGGAGAGGCACATGTATCACAATCTTATTTATCTATACAAGAGCTTCATAAATGTGTTCCAAAAAAGTTTTCTGAACAGCCATGTGAAGGCAACCTTTATACAGAACATCTCAGCAACCGAAAATGTGCTAGCTACAACAATATAAAGAAAAAAAAACACTCATGACATAGAAACTACAATGACCAATAAAACAAAATGAAGTTAAAAAGCTGTAGCAGTGGAAACGTGAAGGTGTGTGTGTGTGTGTGTGTGTGTGTGTGTGTGTGTGTGTGTGTGTGTGTGTGTGTGTGTGTGTGTGTGTGTGTTCAGAACAGGCTCCCATCACTGATGTGTCTCTTGTACAGCAGGACATGTTACTACTGAGAACTATGTGATGCATGTTGCTCATTCATAATTCCAGGCTTATGCTTAGAAGGTTTATGTCCCTTTTATACCCACCAAATACTTGTTCCTGTTTTCTGAGTGCATGAATTTGCTGATGACCACAAAAGATTAGCGGAAGTCTTTTCTCACTTGCATTCTAAAATAGCATGACCAGGGCCTGGTGCCATCAGCTATATAATATGGAGCTAGACAGATGAAAGGGGCTTAACAAAAACTCTGCATCAGCAGGCAGACAACACTGGATCCAGCGGACCTTTCCAGGTTATCATTTTCATGCATTTGTTTGAATAAAACATTTGAGTGAGTTCTCCAACAACACCCCTAGCTGCAGCTCTATGTAATAGTATAGAAAGATGGGTAGCTATTAGAAAATCAACACAATCTAATCAGGGTGTCAGGTACCGAGGGCTAGCTACTAACATGGCCCAGAGCCATCTACCCAGATTTAATCACAAACATACACAAAGTACATCTCAATAGGTCGATATAAGTGGAGGACATGATTGCGCAGGTTTTATGATATATGGTTAGCTTATGGCTCAAAGTACACAAAAAAACCCATAGATCTTCACACAAAATCCAAGTACGCATGGGAATCCCCAGACTTCTGGTCCACCAGTTCCATGTCACAGCAACTGGTACAAAAATATAGCTACCAAGACTAGAGTCACTTAGTGCATGATTGCCGGCAGCTTACCAGCATGGATGTTGTCCCAGCAATGGATGGGGTTTATTCAAATCCCATCCACATAATTAAAAAGACCCTGCAGGATGTCAATAGTCACTGCAGATTTCCATCTTTCCAATAGAACGGGAGCTAAGCTGTAGTTATGGGGCCTGGCCATTCCCCACAGAACAAAGCTGATATTCAGAGTCTGTTCTCAGTGTGGATTCTAGCTGATCTGTGGGGTTACTGAGTGTCTGACCCCCAAAAATATGATGATGGTGCACCCTATGGACAGTTTTGTTTCAATCACTTGAAAATATAAATATTTTTCTGTTTTGTGGCTTGAAAATTCTTGTTAACAGCTATACTGGATGTCACATTTACATGAATCTAGTAAACTCGTTGCTACCGATTGAATATCTTACTTGTCCATGTCCTCTCGAGCAACAGCCATATGATATGCTGGTTCAAGTGTGAGAACGCCCTGGAAGAGCTGTGATCCCAGGTTCAGATGGGTCTCCACATTTTCAATAGCGTAGAGCGCAGAACAGACACAGTCAGAAGCAGCTTCATGCAGATTGGAAGGGGTCTGGTCCTGTTGCTGCAAACACAAAACACCTCATGTGGTCAGATATATAAAGCCTTAGGAAATAATTGTATTCCTCATGATACAACATAGTGTCGTACTGAGGGTTAAAAGGGTTGGCCACTTTACCTCATTTTTTTAAATTTGTGTTTAAAGGGGGGGGGGGGGGTTTATGTAAAGTAAAGCCTCCTTTCTTTTACCTCATCAGCCAGATGTTCCTGTCCATAAAATGGCCGCAGAAGGGGGAGGCATGTGATCTCTAACTGCCGATTGCTCATGGACAAATAGAGATCACATGCCCCCCCTTCTGCGGCCATTTTATGGACAAGAATCTCTGGATAATGAGGTAGAAGACAGGAGGATTCACTTTACATATCAAAAAAAGCAGAACACAACATTTAATAGATATTGGTGAATTACCCAATACCCTGCACACCCACACACATTACAAAAGACATGAGGTATAGTGGCCAACCCCTTTAAACTTTAACAGAAAATAACGTTTAGTATGCTTGTGGTTTGCACCTTTGCCCACAGATGTTGCAGCTGGGTCTGTAGATTCTTCACACTTCTAGAGTGCCAAGCTAGTCCCATAAATGCTTGTCTGAGGTACGGGCTGCAGTGTTTACCTTTTAAATGTAACTATAAGGCCTCCTGCAATCAAAAGTATGGGGTTCCCTGACACGGCCCCCATAGAGATCTATGGCACATGGTCATGGTGTTGCGAGCACACAAAATCTCCCCACACAGTGACCAACCTCATATACCAATAGAGATGGCAGGGGTGAGGAGTAGTTTTTCCAAAAGCTGAGAACTACATTTTTTTTTCAATATACTTTTGCACCTTATTGCAACAGTTTCTTCACCAACTCTCAGTTTTTTGCCTGCCTCAGCCCCTCTACCTTCTGCCCTGCATTCTGGTTGGTAAGAAAAGTCAGTTGAAACTATGGACCCGAGGGTCAGGAAAGGGTGAAGGGGTGGGGCTATACTGTGTGCTCCTCCCTCTCTGCTCAGTGGTCCCAGGAAGCAGCCGCCTCACATCTGCTCTCTCCACACTCTGCTTTCATGTTCCCACACACAGTACAACTCCCCATGCAGCTTCTTAGTTTAATAATCTAGTATGCACAGAATAAATCGTTTTACAGGGCTATCATCAGGTCAGTAAAGAAAAGGTAGGAACAGCACAACAATATGATACACAGGATGAAGACTATTAACTTATGTGCATGCTATGACTCCTCCATTCCTTGTACTCCTCTCCCCCCCCCCCAACCCTCCTCCACTATCCTGGGATGATGGGAGAGTATGTAGTGTGTATAGTAGCCATAAGGCCATCAATGTAACAGTGCATAAATGTATACATGTGTAAAATAAACTGTGTATAGGTCACTATTGCATGTTAGTATGGATGTGAGGATGTAAAAGAGACAATAGTTAAAGGAAACCTACCACTTGTAGTGGCAGGTTTCTGATGGAAATACCGAGCTTATTTTTGTTAGTGTTTTAAACCGCGATACCACGGTTTAAAACACTTTTTAAACTTTATAGCTGGCGCAGGGAAGTACGCGCTCAGCGCTTACCGTGCGCGCGGCTACATAGGAAGTGAAGGAGAGCCGCGCGCATGGTAAGCGCCGAGCGCGTACCTGCCTGCGCCGGCTATAAAGTTTAAAAAGTGTTTTAAACCGCGATACTGCAATTTAAAACACTAACAAAAATCAGCTCCGGCACCAGCGCACCCTGAGCTGGTGCCCGGTATTTCCATCAGAAACCTGCCACTACAAGTGGTAGGTTTCCTTTAAGATTTATCAGAAATGTCTGAGGTAAAACTGTTCTAGTTGCCCATGGAAACCAATCAGAAGTTAGATTTAATTTAATAAACAGCTGTGGGAAAATGAAAGTTGAGCTCTGATTGATTTCCATGGGCAACTAGAAAATTTGTGCTCTCAGGCACTTCTGATAAAACTTCCCCAATGAATTTATCTGTCAAGTTAATGTCACATCTGTGTTGTACAGCAGCAACACTATAGACATGATTCAGCCCAATTCCTTGTCCTGATTGGCTGGTCTGCTAGTAATGGTGCATGTGAGGAGAGCTCAGCATTCCTGGAAGGGAGGGAAGCTGCTCTGGCCTTAGTGCCCTTAGAGGATGTTACAACCACCTCAAGAGAAGCTAAAGATGAATTTATAAGTACGGTTGATAGATATATATGAGGCTAGGAAGAAGCCAGCTATTAGCTGTGCTAAAACTATTTTTGACTAGGTAACTTTGGATTTACACTTTAACCTACTGAAAAATGCTTATTGGAAGCCCTGCTATAGGAGGCAACAAATGTGGCACAAGATACCACATATCAACCTCACACCCATAACTATTCTTTATAAAGCTGTGCACCATCCACAGTCTCCAAGAGCTGTTAAAGCACAATCTCCAGCGCGCAACTTTTGGAGGATGTATACCCAGCTGCAAGTTCACAGCCGGATATACATCCTCATAGATGGCTATGGTGCCCGGCAGTATGGCGACATCGTACCAAGCAAAAGGAAAAGATTGGGCATGCTCTTTCTTTCTCTGTATGTACGGCTTGGCGGCATGCATCGCTCCGGCACGCATCTTTAGGCTTGCCCAGCCTTACAAATGTGAAGAATCTGATTAATCATGCTAATTGATAAGGCTACCCCATGGCATGATCATATTGCCTTCCGTTTTTTGCAATTCTTTAGCAGAATCATTAAAATGGTTAGGGCCTCTGACCATATTTTCAACCAATAAAAGGGATAAAAGGTCACGATAATGTCTGCACAGGCAGTTTTGCACAATCATGCATATTCCATGCACTTGAACCAGCCAAAACACTGCTTGACTGCGCAGCTGCACATCATCTTAAGAACCCATGCTCAAATGGTATCAGAGCCAAAACTGTGATTAAAGGAAATGCTCTGCAGCCAGACATAGCCTATCTGCTAATGCAACAGAAGTGACAACATGAGACATAGATCAGTGAGGGGGAAAAGCAGTAGCTACATGGGAAAGACAACATCCGCTTACCCATACACAAGTCAGGAGTATGCTAAGGGAGCAAAGTATGATCTGCTAGAAAAATGTTACTATAAGTAAAGTAGGTGGTTACTTTACTTACAGGTACAACTGCCTTATTCATTACTTAGACATGAAAACCAGTTACCACTACTGTAAATTTGGTAATTCTCCAAGACTAAAACTAGTCTTGAGAAGGGTTCACACTTCTGCACCCTCTGGTTGTTTTCCAAGCCAAACATGAATTCATTGCTAAATTCATATGGATCCGTTTTGATCAGTGACAGCCTGTCAAATGACAGGACATATGAAGGGTTTCATGACATTTGCAAATTTATTTCTGTTTATAACCTAGAAACGTCCAGGCAGGGGTTTTGTAACGGAGGACAATGAAACGAGGTGAACAGCGCATGTTTGTTAGTTGATTAAGTGTTCCTCCCTACAGGTAGGTAATCTGGGCCTTTCTGAGCCTCATAGTGCATGTGCACTCTATCATATATGACATATTCCCCATCTCCTAAGAGCCAGGTCAGAACAGTCCAGTTGGCAAAATCAAATCAAAACAACCGCTTCTTTTAGTCATATGATGCACTCCAAGAGCATTGTATAGGTACGTCTAGAAGGTAAAAGTCTCTGATCGAGTGCTACAGCGCCTCCTTTTTGTTGAAGGAAGCACCTTTCTGCTATGTAGTGTCAAGGACCAGTGCCTGATAAAACCACACCTGGAATTATGTGCATATCAGCTTGCAGACTACTGCAGTAATCTGACATTACTATCTGGGTGTGTTACATTGTAGCTGCTGCACTGTTCTATCAATACCACAGGTATACTCCACTTTCCAGTTTGTTCTGAATGAGAAAGGAGCTGCCCCACTTTGTGTTGGCACACAACTATTAAGGTCCATGCACCAGCCAAACAGGGAGCACCCATGAAGCAGGTTGCTTTTTATGTGCCAACGTGGGCGGGGTGCTTTCATAATTCACTTGGCTCGTCCAACTAGTTCACTGCTTTACACATCAGGCTAAACATTCCAAGACAAAAAGAAATTTGCAATTGTTGCAAGAACTGAAGAGTCATAACCTGATGTGTCAGTAATGTAAAAGGGGAAGCAGCACAATTTACGATGGACTAATGCAAAGGCATAAGCCATGTCAATGCTGAATAAAGAGTTGATGGCCACAGAATAACAAAAATCAAGCTTCATCTAGCCTAAAAAACAACAGCAGTATCGGCAGTAGAAAGGCTTGTGACACAACTTACCAGGACCTGGAAGAGGAGCAGCAAGAGTCGATTGTTTGCCATGAAATTGCTGTCCAGGACTCCCAAGTTAAACCAGCTGCCTAGACACTTAAAGGTTTTAATCAGCATCTTCTCATTGCCAGCAGACTTTTCTACGCAGTTCATCTACAGTTAAAGCAAGAAGATTCATGACCACCATTTGCAGAACACTTATACATATAAATAATGACCATAGCTATATGGTCTAGTTTTTCAGAAACCTTACACGCCACACAATAGTTTCTTAAATATACAATTCTATGCACATATTCCATTCTAAATAAAAAGTCACACAGCAATTCTCAGGAGATTTTCATACCAGAAGAGAAACCACAGTGCTTGAATAATAGGCCAAGTCCTCAATGATTTCAGAACGACGATTAGCACCGATACGTAGGGATCGGCTATGCACCTCCTCTGGCAGCACAGTGAGGATCTCCAGGAGGAAGGGCAACGATGAGGCATCATTACTATACCTGTAAGAAAGATCAGATCAGTGAGGAAAACATCAGAAAACAAATATGCTCATAATAGGGAAGCTCCAAGAAGGGACTTACGTTTCTACAAGTGTTTGTACACAGCCTTTCCAAGAAGCCATCTGCAGGGCAAGATCTGCTATTGCTAAAGCCAGCTAAAGGAGACAAAAACAAACATGGAAGGACGTCTTCTCAACACAATCTTCAAATTATATGCATAATGTCAAAACGGACTATAATTCTTTCTAATACAGCTTTTCCTTTAATAGGGTATTCCAGCACTAAGGTGACCAACATGAAATGGCCAGGGCTCTAACACTCAGGAGTAATTAAAATGGTACATAAAAGGTTAACTTAAATAATATGTGTATGAAACACAATATTTAGTTCCCCTGGTAAAATTTCCACTGAGTTTTATTCACCATGCATAATAGTTATTGGACATACAGGCAGGACACTAAGGAGTCAATTGTTGCAGTCTCTGCTGTGCGTGGAATAGAATTAAGGTGTAGGTAACAATAAGGTACAGTGAGCGCAAAAATATTTGATATGGTTAAGGTCACTCAAGAATATATGGCCATGTTTCTGTGGATCTTGCAACATACTACAAAGTCCGAAGCACATAATTCTCTACAATGTCATTGATGTGGTGCAGTCAGGTGCCTTCTAACCTGTGATGACGGACAGACCAGAGGAGCTTCGCACAGAGACTGAGAGGAGAAGCAAGTAGTTTGGGCAGTACTATGTTAATTCCATACTATATACTTATCTACTTTATTGAAGGGGATGGCCACTAATCACAAACTTCAATAGGGTAAGATAAGACCCTAATAGGGTCACACATATTATGTGTATCAATGTTTAGGTTCAGAATTCGCTGTCGTGGGCTGTGGGTCACGTGATCTCCGGGCAGCAGGACTCCTTGAGAGGACTCGTTTCCTGCTGGCTTCTGGCAGATTATAACCTCTATCATAAGCACTCCCCTATCAGTGGTTGTAGGAGTGTATCGGAGGACTGGTTATGCAAGAGGGGGTGTTCAGACAGTAATGGCTGCCTCCAACCATCGATCAAAATCTGGGCATGGGACGCTACAGGAAGTGCCAAGCCCTGCTGCACAGAGCTCACATGGGCTGCAGTTCCCAGCAGCAAACCATGAATTACAACAGCGTAATTATAATAGGGATTACCATATTGCAGTGATGGCAAACCAGAGACCAAGTGCCCAAACTTTTTGCTCCCAGACACCAATACAGTAACTTGAGAAGAAGAATTGCACTTCCTTCCTCCTCTTGTATTCCAAGGCAGCTGGAGATGAGCCACCTTAACTTAACTTCCTTGATTTTGTGCTGGGTCACAGCCCAAGTGCCCAAAGAGAGGGCCACTACTGCCATCTCTGGCACCTGTTCGCCACCACTGCCCTATTGGGTCCAAGACTTACCTTGTTTGAGTTTCTGGCCAGTAAACCCAAACATAAAAGTTGTTTGACTATTAGAAAAATGTATCTGGTGGACTGGGGAGGGCTTTTTTTACAAAAATAAATCTTTACTCTCCTCCTCCAGTGCTGCTGGTGTCCTGTGCTGAGACCCTTTGGAGACATGACCATTTGTTTACAGGGGCAGAGAAGATCCACTACCTTCCGAGCAGCCTGGCAGCCTATATGTTTCTTGTACCAGCTCTATATCAGGCGCTGGGGCAGGAGACGAGTGGACATGCCAGGCTGCCTGGAAGTTGTCAGAGCAGAGCTTCCGTGGCCATGAAAAAGGGGAAAAAGAAAAAAAAAAAAAAAAAAAAAAACAGGGGCACAGCTCCGTTGTATTGTGGTACAGGACACGAGGAGCGGGGGAGAGTAAAGATTTCTTTAAAAAGCCCATGGATACATTTTTAAGACTATCTGCAAACAATGTACAATGATTGCAGAATTTACACAGTGGTAATTATGCACCCGTTTTTGCAAGCAACAGAAACCAACAACAACTGTTTTATGTTGTGCTTTTATGCCACATTTAAAAAAAAAATTAAAAACCTTCACCAAAAAAGTGCCACGCTGCGAAGTGTGTATGGATACATCAATTGTCTCTCATGCTGGTTACCAAAGAAGACACTTTAGATTTCCATTAGATCCAACCACAGTTGTCGGATATAGCTCTGATATAGTTTTTGAATTTTAAATATTTTAAATAGTAGTACGCAAGATACATTGTGTGTCACCATGCAATTTTCTGCAATGAATTCTCAGTTGGTGCCACATCTCCATTCCTCACCATTCTCTGCAGACAGTAAGTGACTTGTGGACACTCAGCCCTAACACGTCATATGCAGGTCTGTATGCCTGCATAAGCTATGAATTTATGGCTATTTTTGGCGCACGCTACAATAAATATGCTGAGCCGCGATAGGCCAATTTTCCTCCTGTACTGCAGCCACTGTGTGCTACCCATGTATCATCGCCGTGTAATGTTGGATTACACACACCAATGAAAGTGGAGAAGACTGCCTGAACCCCAAACACAGGAGGAACGAGGGAGAAGCTCATGCACAGGCTGTAGAAACCATGGGAAAACACAAAAGGGACATTGAAACAACAATCATGTGCATGATTCACCACCGGGACCACCCAAATTTTTTTTAAAAGTTCAGAGCAGGGCACAAATTCTTCAATGATTGCACATTTTGGCTCAACAGTATGGTATAACATTAATAATAAATCTTCCCTAGTATAATATATCTATTATACAATGATGAGGTACTTGACTGGGGCATGAAAATTGTGTAATCCTGTAAGGTAGTTAAAAAAAACTAATTTTAGATGCAGTATTTGGACTGCAAAATAATTGGGAGGGGTCTCCAATTTCCAACTACCTCAGCTCCAGTTACATCATGCTCCTCAATATATCCCCAGACAAGATGGAATTCCCTGTCCTCCCACAAAAGTTCTTGTTTAGATCAGCTCGACCTTGAGCCCATCAGCATAACTAAATAAATATACACAACTTTTCGGCAGCCAGGTCTGATGTCTGCAGATGCAGCTCACACTTATCAGACAGGAGGCTGTGTTGAACCTTCAAGAAACAATGGGACAAATGTCTTTGCCATGGCTTTGGAGGAAGAATACAATGCCCTAAAACAGTGTGCATTAGAGATGTGGGCAACTGCCCCGAGAACAACACATTTCACAAGATACTATAAAACCTGGAGAATAAAATGGCCAAAAATGAGGAGTGCATCAAGACTTGCATGTGCATGTACCTGAGTTACAATGACAGGTGACAGGTCCTTTAAGTTCTGAATGTGAGACAATAAGGAGTCCCGCAGAGATGCATGAGAGTCTGCAGGTAGTTCATAAAAAGAGGTCTGAATTTTCATTTTCATGGTTTGTGCTGCAAAGTAGCAAGACTCCACATCCTGGCGAATCTGCAGCAACTGGTCGGAGATCTCCCAAGCATACACCTAGGAAAGAGAGAAGAGAAAATAAAAAAAAATTACTACTGAGGTACTATAAATATGGAAAACTACACAAAGTTTTTCAAATTTATGCCATAAAGACAAAAATGTGAGCAAATATGTTAGCCCAAAAAGGGGGCGTGGCAAGGGCAGGGCCATCATTTCTGTTATAAATGATGACGATTACAAGCAGGTCATAAATGAGATGAATCCTCCACCGGCTCAAGGGATCTGACCTGTACAAATAGGGGGAGGGGGGCTCCACCTATCAGGTATTTATGTTGTATAGCAGAATAGGACAAGGAACAGTCACAAAAACTCTGCCTCATTACAATGCCAGAACAAGGCATCCTGCTTCTTTAACATCAACATCTCACTCAATATTTGTTTTGGCAACTTGTCATTTAATTAACCTGTCATTCCTCAATTATGTAATGGTGTGGGATAGGTATTGTATATGAATGACTATTATAAGTAGTGTGGGCACTGCAGTATGAAATTTTAAAAGGTTTTTCTGTTTTGTTTGTCACCTTGATATAATATCTCATCAGTGGTCTGACTCTAGCCACCCAGTGCAGTCACATACATTAGTCATCTGGGCTGTGTGCTGCTTAGCCCCATTACCAGTGAATGGAGTTAAGCTGCAACATGGAAAACTGCACAACTATGGTGTAGCCAGCAGAATTTAAAGAGACCACAGCATTTATCTGAGCTGCCATCTATTCAAAATTCAGATCATGTGAAACCCCTTTAAATGAAGATTTGTAGAATGAGTCCTCAATATTACAATTGTTGGAGTCTGCTGTCCTCAGCAGTTGAAACAGCTAAAATCAGGAGACAGAAAGCTCCGTTTCCTATGTATTGGTCAGTTCACTGCAGATCAGCTTATGTTCATTTACATGGGAGCCAAGTTGCAGCGACTACTCAGAGAATGGAGCTATCTGCTTCTTGCTTAATTTTCAGTTTACCAGCTGATCCATGAAAGTGTCAAGTGTTAGACCCCCAACCATAATAATGGTGGTCTATGTTGAGGAAAGGCAATAATTCTCCCAAAAAGCCCTTTCAACAATCTGGTCATCAGCCAACTTGGGCCTTCAGAGGCAAGCAGACAGTCCAATCCACTGCCGGGGCCCATTGCCTTCTGTACACAATGCCACACGTGTCTATAGGTTGTTTGTGGTATCAACTGCATTACAATGAATGGAGCCAAGGTGCAATACCGCAAAAGTCACATCAACAGGTGTGGTGCTACGTATGAAAGATGCAGCCATGTATGTAAAATCCTTTCATCTTGGTTCTCTCATCCAGGTTCTGTTGGAAACCTCCACACCTTCAGTGAGAAATTATGAACAAAACAAATCCTGCATGTGGCACTTTTCTGTATTGCAAAATGACGGACACCATAAAAAAAAAAAAAAACTGACAGACTTTAGTATAGGTTCTGTTTGTTAGGATTAGGTTTCTATAATGGAACAGAAAACAGAATTCCCTAATGAGATAGAAGGAAGCTTCAGGCTTTTGCTACTCCATTCCAACCTCTTGAACACAACAGCTGCACACAGGCTGCAGGATAGAGGTGTGTGGCATCAGTGGCCTAGGATGCAGAGGTGCTGTGTGTCAGACCCCCATCAACCTTAAATGAATCACCTTTCATAAAAAGAGAAGATAAAGGTTAAAAAATAAACAACCCCTTTAAATGTGTTTTTAGGATTGTAAGCTCTGATATGGCCAGAGCACAACCTCAGTACAGAATATGTTAGCAGGAGTAACAAAGGCATCTGGGCACTTGTGGAATCCTAGAAAGATGGTGCCCAAATATCCTAAGGCATGGATAACTCACTGCATCTGCTCCTTATGTCCCAATGACAACTCTCCTGGTGCAGCCAGGACCTAGTATTTTCCCTAGGGACCTAGAGGTCGTACATGCCTGTGACCAGCCTCATGACTAGACAGGTGTGCCATTCACAAGTCAGGAAAGTTGGGTTCCAGGTAGTGTAATGATTGTGATCTAATAAGCCGTGCAATGAGGAGCTGCCCTGTGACACCCTGCAGTGTAGGACCTGGCCGCACCCACTCATTAGCCGGGCTGCCCAGCACTCCACAGCGCCCTCTGTGCCAGGGCAGATGCCCCCAGTGACCGGTGCCATGCCTCTGCTAGAGGTCCCCTGCAGTTCCTCACACAGCGTGTCCCCCAGGAGCAGCACATGAGGCCTCACCGATCTCTGCAGTTCTCCCAGCCACAGCGATGCCCGCTCTTTCCCGCTCGGGTCCGGGTCGTGGTAGAGCGCCTGCACGGCCTGATAGACGGTCTGCAGGCCCGGCTTCTCCATAGCTCAGCGTGGAGGCTCTATCTCGCAGTGTCTTAGAGCCGCCGCTCCCCAGGACTCATCCTCTTCCTCGGCCGGAACTGTGATTGTGCAGCAGCAACGTGTCCGGCCAGCAATTCCTTCTCAGCGCGGGGACGTTCCGCCTCCTCTCCCCGGAGATGGCAGGGAACAGGAGCCCGGCAGCGCTCTAGACACAGCACCAGCGGGGATTCTCACCCGTCACACGCAGCCTCCCCACCTCTCCAGCACCTCAGGAAGGCGGCTGCTTCCCGGGCAGGACGTACGTCAACAGCCACTTCCTGTTGGTCCGCCGCTAATCTGCGCCCCCCTGTTGTACGGAACCAAGAAAGCGGAAGCAAATGTTGCCCATTGTGTATGTGAGAAGTCTCTGAGAGCCGAGCCCGAATCTCTCAGCACTGCTCATATCCGCACCAGTACGGGGACGTCCTCGGGGACTAAGGGGAGGACGGTCCCTGTGGTAGGCGCCGTGTGAAGCGCTTGGGGGACGTTGCTTTTGAGCTCCCTTCGCATCTAATACTGATCAATGATATACAATGTGATTAGCGGAATACATTGTATGCAGGGCCGTATATACAGCTCATCCTATCTCGGACACTAAATCTGGACACACACCCATAAAAGGCTCCCATACGCTTAGCCCCAATTCACACCTACATGGGGGGTTTCATTACTCTCTCTGTTTTAGGAGAGCAAACACAAGGTGAACAGAAAGTCTTACATTCACTTTCCTTTCTACATTGACTTCAATGTCTAAAAGGTTGTCTTCTGTTAAATAGGACCTTTCACCACCGCACACATACAAAGGTAAAAAAAGATTCAAAAGCCCTTTGAATAGCCCCCATGGTAGTGGAGATATCAATCCCAGTATCTGACCATTATAATCATCTCTACTGTCAGAGAGG
Organism: Engystomops pustulosus; assembly: GCF_040894005.1. Classification (NCBI taxonomy): domain Eukaryota; kingdom Metazoa; phylum Chordata; class Amphibia; order Anura; family Leptodactylidae; genus Engystomops; species Engystomops pustulosus. Next base: position 134,556,654 of record NC_092414.1, read on the forward strand.
AGGTCCTGGGAGGGAACGTGTTTTCTGCTAAACTTCTCTGATAAATAGAATATTAGGATGTGTTCCAGCTCCTCCTCTGTGACAATGGAGATGTTTATATTGATAACCTTACAGTAATAATAAGGCTTTTTATCACCATTATCCAAGTTATTTTGGTAGAACATAAAATATTTTTTTGAATACAAGTCCCAGGGTCAACATCTGCAAAGAGTTTGTATTTACTCTCCATGTTTGCATGGATTTCCTCCTGATCCCCTAGTTTCCTCCCACACTCCAAAACATACTGGTAGGTTGATTAGATTGTGAGCCCCATTGGATACAGGGACCGATTTTTGCAAGCTATGTGTAGTTCTGCGTAATCTGTGTGCGCTATATAAAGGAATTATTATTATTAAGCATGAAATACCCCAAATACTGGGGCCCCCTGACACTGTGGGCCTCATAGCAGCTATCACAGCTGCTTCCCATGTAGTTACGCCCATGCTTTAGATATACTAAGTATTTACCTTAAAGGGAATCTACCATTTGTTTATATGCATTGTGAACCAAACATACCTTGGGAAAGCTGTAGCTACACTGATGCAGAAACATATCTTGTTTAAAGGGAACCTACCACCACAAATCTACCTATAATGGTAGATCGGGTGGTAGGTGGATCAATGGGACGTGAGGATAGCCCTTTTAAGGGCTAATCCTCACGTCCCCGCACTTTTTTTGGAACTTTTATCAAACTTTTATGCCAATTTTATTATGCGGCTACTGGGGCGTGGAGTAGCCGCATCTGAGGTTACACGAGGCGGCTACTCCACGCCCCGGTAGCCTATTTTCTCCTCCTACTCACCATCTTCGGCGCGCAGCTGCTCGTAGCTGCGCGCCCTCGTCCGACAATCCTGCAGTCCGCGCATGCGCAGAACAGCAGGATCGTCGGATGAGGGGGCGCAGCTACGAGCAGCTGAAGATGGTGAGTAACCTCAGATGCGGCTACTCCACGCCCCAGTAGCCGCATAATAAAATTAGCATAAAAGTTCCAAAAAAAGTGCGGGGATGTGAGGATTAGCTCTTAAAAGGGCTATCCTCACGTCCCATTGATCCACCTACCACCCGATCTACCTTTATAGGTAGATTTGTGGTGGTAGGTTCCCTTTAATGCCTGATTTTAGTGGTTTGCTCAAAAAACAATTATAAAATTCAAGACCTAGGGAAAGCTGGGTGCAGACTGGCTGCTGTACATAAACACATTACACAGAGCTTCCTGAACTGTCCAACCTGAGCTGGATGACTCTTGCACAGCAGCTGGGGGATGGTGCAGCGTTTGATGACTGCTTCCTGTCAGGGACAGCACAGTGAATACAGCGTTCTCTATAGCGGTGAAAAATTAGGGTAAGGAGAGTGCCAGGGCAGCCACAGAAGCAACAGAGCTTCATTATCATGATTTTATAATTGTTTTTTTCAGCCAAACCACTCAGTTCAGGGATTAAACAAGTTTCTGCATTATTGCATAAAAGCAAATAGTAGATTTCCTTTGTTCCTGATTTTCTGGTCACTCTAGCAGTGATAGATGAGTGCAAGCATTCCCAGTGCCTATTTACTCTGATCTGCCGAGGTGGAGCTTTACTACTGTGCATCCACATTCATCTTAACCAAAAACCTACATGCTTCGTTCAGGAATAGAACTGACATAGAACTAATTGTAACAATTTATTATATATTTTTGGAGTCGGTCCATTTTATTTCACAGCCCTGTCTCCTGTGTGAGGTGGTGAAAGGTCCTCTTTAAACCAATGTCTTAATAGTGGAAGAAAAGATGTTGGCTGCTGCACTATTTTTGCTATTTGATGATGCAAAGGGGAGTGGACTGGTGTGAACTAAGCTTTATTCATCCCATAACTGACGTCTCACTACTAAAGAATATTACATGTGTAGCTGCATTTCTATTGACTTTCAAAATGACCATTAAACTCCGTGCAACAGATTTATCAAAAGTGTTGTAAAGGAAGCTAGCCCAGAGTTAGACTAGACATTATAAGACTGTGTAGTTGTACGTGACAGTATTAACTTTTTGTCCCAAAGCCTCACACACTTTTTATAGGCCACTCCCTTTTGCCGTACTAATCGTAAAAGTACCTGAAAACTTTCACACTTTTGATAAATGTGGTGCAGAGAGTTATATGGTGCAAATTATGACAGAATTCTGATTGATGAATCTGCCCATATGTCCCCTATATACTGCAACTCCCCTGTAGTCCCACTCTTAGGGCGCGTTCACACGTTCCGCTATCGTCGCGTTAATAACGCGACGCTAGCGCACAGTGGGCGGGGCTCGGGACGATCGCATATGCATTTCCCGGGAAACGCATGCGATTAATAACCCGATCGTATGCGTTTCTCTGGAAACGCATATGCGATCGCCCCAAACCCCGCCCCCTGTGCGCTAGCGTCGCGTTATGAACGCGCCCTTAAAGATAATTAAAGAGGACTTTTCACCACCTCCATCAAACTGAACACCATGCCCAACCACTCCACCACCACCCATGGAAACCTTGACGCACCTCCACTCCGATTTGGTGTATAGGCGGTGTAAACAGGTTGCCAAAAACTGGTGTACAAGCCTTGATAAATGACCCCCAATTACTTACTTTCAGTCCTATTGCGCACAAGTGCATTTGATGTGTGAAACTCGTATCAAACTCACATTGTCTGCTTGCTGGCATGTCTGACCCGAACACTCATAAACCGGAAGTCATCTGACATGTTGACTTCAGTTCTGGTTTATGAGCGTTAGGGCCGGATGTTCCAACGAGAACACAATGGGGGACATTTACTTACAGTGTCGGTGTCTGCATTGGCTTTGTTACCGACCTGCTCTCGGTAAGAAGACACACATTTAATATTGTGGAGCTGTGCAGAGACATTTCTGGCGCCGAGACTATTTTCTGTCCCTGGGACAAAATCTGTCCCGAGCACCAGAAATGTGTCCAACAGTCCCTGCTAGACCAGTTTTCTTTTGGTCTACTTTCCGTCAGTTTACAGCGCCCAAAAAGGGCTGCGACACATAGTAATTGTGTCTGAGTTTCCACTCCGCCAAAGCCACGCCCCTTTTCGGAGAACAGTCGGAGCAGACGGAAAAAGTCATTTTTTCTATCCCCGACAGCTAATAAATAGGTCTGAGAGCAGAACATGTGGTGAGAGCGCCACAAAACTGGCGGAAACGCCATAGTAAATGTCCCCCAATAAGTCACATTTACTAAAGGTCCTCAGAACAATTTTCCATTGGGTTTCCTGAATTTTTCCGTTTTGTGCCGCATTTAACTGGGGTTTTTGGTGCACGCGATCGGATTTTGGTGTATTGGCGCTGGCTTTCAGGCAACACAAATCAGGGGGTGGGCCGTCGGACGATCCAACAGATTTGGACAACGCACAGGATTTAAAGGGGTTCTCCGGTGACAAAGATTGACCTCACTACACCTTATCTCCCCACACTTATCACTTTACTAATTCAGTGTCATTAAATCTTCTGCCCCCTTTTCATGAAATCAAAGTCATTCCTGTGCACTGCCAGCTCCTGCTACACTAACAGCTTCCATAGAAACGACCTGTATACTCTGGTCTGACATGTGCAGTCAGCTCCTTGTTCCCTGCTGTGGGGGTGTGGCTGCACGTTCCTCTGTATGAAGAAGCTGTGCTGACCAGGGGGATTGTGGGAGATGTAGTCTATAAGCAGAATGGGGGCAGCCATCATGGAGTTATGCAGCTGCAGCAGTGAGCTGTGAAGTGACAAGTGAAGGAAAAGAAAGTATACAGCCCAGGGTGGTGAGGTAAGGGTGTGCAACTATAATATATGCAAAAGAACATATAGTGATCGGAGAACCCATTTAACATCTCCAATTGTGTCGCAAGACATGCACTCACATACACCAGGAAGAAGAAGGTGAACTCCGGCGGACCTCAGCGGGGAAGCGACACATGCAGGATATCGGACGCATGATTTCGGTGAATTGCGACGGACTTCATCTTCATCGGACCGCCCAGATCGGGGATCGCGACAGGACCGGGTAATTAAATGTGCCCCAATGTGAGTTTGTTGTGTGTTGCATGCATCAAAGTCGCTTGTGGGCAACAGGCCTAGGGATGATATTAAAATGTTTCTAAAAATAAAAAGAAATATTCTGCTTCAAAGGAGCTGGACAGATAGATTCCACGAGCAGACATGTTTAGCATGGGAAAAACGCTGGCATTACTATACAGGTGATGCAACGTTTTAGGGTTCTGTTCACATTGATGGTATTTGTGATTTTTTTTTTAGAACAACTAAAGTGAACGTAACTGTAGCGCCAGATCTGTTGTACCACCTACAGTCCCTATAATGAGGTTCTTTTCTGCCAACATAATGGCTTTATTTTACATTTCCAACTTGTTTGATGGGATCTAATACCCAGCATTCCTAAAATTTCAGCGCTCCACATGGGATAGGCTGCCAGGGGTTGCAACTCACCCTTTACACCATCTACACCAATTCCTTTACATGGTGGGATTTTGGCATTATATTGTAACCATACTTGACAACTTCTAGGCTACATTACCATGGGACATATATCCATCAGACACTCAGACAAAATGAAATCTAAAGTTTACTTTTTCACCAACTTACTTTGTATCAATAAATACTGCATATACTAATAATTTTTATGTTGGCCTCTAGATGTCAGTAGGTGGATTTGCACAAGTTTCTGTTATTTCAGTTTGCATTATGCAATTTTTTGCTGTATCTGTCCTGGGTGATGCAAGTTTTTCAATACCTCACAGATATGCTGGGTACAGTTGTAGGATTCTAACCCAAATATCCACAAAATAAGAATTCCACACTCCACTTTTTGTTTTTTTTTATTTTATAACCATTTTATTGTCAGTATAAGAAGATGCATGCATACACATGATATAGTAGATTACTCAGTGTTTAATATTCAATGGGGCTTATTTACTAAGAGTCCACGGATTGCATTTCTGTCGGACTTCCCAACGTTTTCCGGCATTGCACGGCCAGGACAGGTATTTAAAAGGGGATTGTGTCATACGCAATCGGATTTTGGTGCAATTGCGCTGGCTGTCATGCGACAGAAATCGGGGGGGCCAGCAGTCGGACTATCTGACGGATTCAGACTGAGCGCGGGTTTTAACTTTCAAATTCTGTCGCAAGACAATGCACTTACACACACCAGAAGCGACACATACAGGATATCGGGCTCACGATCTTAGTGAATTGCGTCAGAGTGCATTATCGTCGGAACAATGCACTTCGGGTGAACTCCCCGGACACGTAAGTAAATGTACCCCAATGTGTCAGCTAATTTTATCCCTGTTAGAAAAGAGGTGTGCAAAGGTCTACCTCATCCTCAATCTCCAAATAAAATGTGGCCTTTTATTTGTTGAGGTAATCCCAGATGCAGGCAAGCATCAAAGAAGCTCCAATTAATATCAATATCATGGTAGATTAGTCTGAATAATGATGCAGGGCCACCATGTTCAATTTACAACCTTACCGTGTTGATTCAGAGGCAGGCCAAAAAAAAAAGAAGTCAGATGCCAATTAACCTATAATGGGGCAGAACAGTTTGGCAGTCAGAATACATTTCTACATAAATATCCTATTTATACATTTGAAAAGTATTTAAAAAAGAATAAATGATTACAAATGACTTAAAACTAGAATGGAAAAATAGGAAGCACAAGCACTCATAGGACAACCCCCTCCTTCACTTTTGTGGAGGAATATAAACTAAGAGATATACGTTTTCAGGGACTATCATCTCATTGGGGCAAATTTACTTACCCGGTCCATTCGCGTTCCAGCGGCGGCTTCTCCGCTCTGGATTCGGGTCCGGCCGGGATTTAATAAGGTAGTTCTTCCGCCGTCCACCAGGTGGCGCTGCTGCGCTGAAAGTAAACTCATCGCGCCGGAATGCACCGAGCTGGACCAGGTGAAGGTAAGCGGTCCTTATGCGACACATTTTCGGTATTTAAATGCGGCGGTTTTTCCGAATACGTCGGGTTTTCGTTCGGCCACGCCCCCCGATTTCCGTCGCGCGCATGCCAGCGCCGATGCGCCACAATCCGATCGCGTGCGCCAAAATCCCGGGGCAATTTAAGTACAAGCGGCGCAAAACGGAAATATTCGGGTAACACGTCGGGAAAACGCGAATCGGGCCCTTAATAAATGACCCCCATTGTGTTTACATCACATAAAAAATGTAATAAAAAGTGATCAAAAGGTCAAACTGTCCTTGAAATGGTAGCACTGGAAACGTCAACTCATTTAGCAAAAAATGACAACTCACACAGCTCCATACACCAAAGTACGAAAAAATTATTAGCACCAGAATGTGGTAAAAATTATAATTTTTTTCCGTACACATTCATTTAATTTTTGAAAATGTATTAAAACGCTATAAAACTATGGAACGCACAGTGAAAGTCATAAAAACTGAGCCCACAGCAAAGTGACGCGAAATGCTTTTTTTTTTTTTTTTTACATTTGTACTTTTTTTCCAGCTATCCTGTACGCGGGATGGAATAATAAATAACGTCACTGAGAAGTAAAATTTAGTACGCAAAAAATAAGTCCTCACACACTGAGAAGATTTTCATACACGCCCCTCCTTCCTACGCTCTCCGTGTCCGTGTCTCTGACAGTGGAGAGGATTATAATGATCAGATACTGGGATTGCCTGTAGGGGCTAGAAAGAAAATTCAAAGTGCCCCCACATTATGTATGTACAGTATCTTAATATTCACATCTGTGAAGTCATCTTTAAAGGTAAAATGTTGCCAAAAGGGCATGCAGGAAGTGGTTGTAGTTCATAGGAGCAATGGAAAAAGAAATAAATATACAATAAAGTTAGTTCTATTATTATATACTTAAAATGTATAATTCACTAGCTGTAGTACCTGGCATTGCCGTGGATGGTAAATAATTGCTCTTTGCTACAACAAAATAGAATTGGTTAACTAAAAAATATTTTGCACATAAAATTACAAGCCAAAGATCGAAATTTTATTACAAAAAATCAAAAAGTAAAGTAATAGAAGCATTTTGCATCATATTAACACCTTAGATATGTAACAATAAATGATTACCCAAGTAATATGAAACAAATCCATAGAGGGCCAATAATCTAAATGGGAGGGTAGATGGAAACAATAGGTGAAGGAGCCTATAAGTAGTTCCCATAACATGTTCCCTCTCGATTTGTCCAGTATCTTAACAATCACAACATACGGCAGCAGTAAGTTTCATAGTCTTACTACTCCTACAGAAAAGAATCCTGTGATTGGCGATGGTGTAGGATGCCCACTTATCATTACAGGTCTAGGTGTAAAAAGATTGGGCAGGATTAGTTGTTACCTGTGACTTGCTGTTACCAGTCTCCCTTGCCAGTGATTGTTATTCTGTGGTGCAGTATCTGCTACTCTTTTGTTCTGTTTGTTTGCTTGTTGTGGCTTTGTACTGTTGACAGTTCTTTTGTATTTCTAATTTGGAACCTCGATTGATATTGCTGTGACTTTGGATTGACTGGCCCAGATTTACTAAAGACCATGCAACAATTTTCTGTCAGACTTTGCACGTTCTAATATGTGCAAACTGCTTGCACATGTATTTAAGAAGGGTCCACGCCAGATATGTGTCCACAAGACCCTTTTGCATCACAGATGCATTATAGGGGGGCATTCTGACGCAGTCGGACCGTTCCCCACATTTATCATGCAAAGTCAAACAGAAATGTGTTGCACACCCTATGTTAAAGGTGCACCAAAATAAAGTTAGTGCACTCTGTCGGACCAGTGCAGAGTGCCAGGTTCATGAAGAACCATCCAGCAACTATCATAGATGTAATGTATTATTTTATTTGTATATGCACCCCATAATTTGTAAAGGAATTTGACCACACCCATCGCTAGCAAACTCTGGCAGAGCTCATAGATAGGCAGTGCTGTGTGTCCGATCCGATCCACGGGGGACACACTTACACACCACGGTAAAACACCCAGGAGATTTTCCAATCCGGGTTGTTAGTGCCGGGTCTGGGCTGTGATGTCACAGCCAGACACCGGCACTTTCGGCACCCAATGTCCCGAAATCTTAAGGGAAGAAGTACCCTCAATCATCGACGTAGATTTCCGATAGGGCGGTCATTAAGGGGTTAACTGAACTCATATTATGTCACATGACCTGAAACCAATTTACCAATTTGAAGGATATTTCATTTTACACATATCACACTATGACAATACAAATAGACGGTTCTCATTGTTTACTCACATTACCTGGAAAGAGAAGCATAAACATGTTCATTCATTTATACTAGTTCCAGATAAGGCTCAACTGTTAACTCCTTAGCGCTCTGCGCCGTAGCTGTACTGCGCTGAGTCCCGCGAATAGCGCTCAGCGCAGTACAGCTACTGCGCAGAGACGATGCCGGTTCAGCGCTGTATAGCAGCCGAACCGGCATCGTTAGCCGCGGGATTTCAACGGTAATCTACCGTTGACATCCCCGGCTATCACCCGCGGTCGGAGTGGGCTCCGATCGCGGGTGTTTAACCTGTTAAATGCCGCGGTCAACGCGACCGCAGCATTTAACATGCCTTCTGGGGGTCTTTACCCCACGATCTGCCCCCCCGCACCGTTTTCGGGGGGGCGATCGCTGTTTTGGCACCTCTGGGGTCCGATCGGGACCCCAGAGAAGCCTGGAGGGTTTACCTTTAAGATGGCGTCTGTGACGTCATCTTAAAGGCAAAGTGTCAGCCTATGCATCTGCATAGGCTGGCACTGATAATACCCTGCAATACATTAGTATTGCAGAGTATTATCAAGAACAAGCAATCAGATGATTGCTTGTTCATATCCCATGGTGGATCATGTAAAAAAAAATGTTTTTCAATAAAAAATTACTTTATAAATCACTAAAAATGCCCATAAGCCCCAAAACATATAAAGAGACATATAACGCTCAAAAAAGTCTAAATCATAACACAAACCCCACATATATAGTATCACCGCGTCCGTAACAATCCATAGAATAAAACAAAATAACTATTGAACCCATATGATGAACGCCGTAAAAAAAAAACGTTAAAAACCCGCCAAAAATTATGATTTTTACCTATTATATCCCACTAAAAATGCAATAAAAAGTGATCAACAAAACATATGTACTCCAGAATGATATTGTTGCAAAGAACAACATGTCCCGCAAAAAACAAGCCATCGACCAGCTCTGTAGCCAAAAACGTAACAATGTTATGCCACTTGGAAGACAGCGATGCAAAAATGATAGATTTTTCCCCACATTAGGGTTTTATTTGGCAAATTTAGTAAAACATAAGAAAAAATATTCATGTCTGGTATCCCCGTAATCGTATCGACCCATAGAATAAAGATAACAGGATTATTAGGATATACGGTGAACACGAAAAAAAAAAAAAGTAAAAAATCCAGTACAGAATTGATGCTTTTCTACTCATGACCTCAAAAAAAGTTCGACAATTTTCAACAATAGGTGATACCAACCCCAAAATGGCAACACTGGAAAAAGCATCTCGTCCCGCAAAAAAAATGCCGTCACATGGCCCAAATAACGGAAAAGCGAAAATTTTATAGCCTTCAAAAGGGGGCAACCAGAAAACTAAAATCCTGGCAGCTGCAGGGTGCTCCTTCCCTTCTACGCCTTGCTGTGCCCCCATAACACAAGTCACAGCCACATGTGGGGGGTCGCTGCACTCAGGAGAAATTGTAGAACAAATTTTATGGTGAGTTTTCTCTTTTTATCTTTTGGAAATGTGTAAATTTTAGGGCTAAATGAACGTATAACCGACAAAATTTGACCATTCTAAATTTCACCGCCATTTTGATTCAATTACTATGAAGATCTCAAGGGGTTAACAATCTTTGTAAATGCTGTTTCTGATAGTTTGTGGGGTGCAGATTTGAAAATGGGTTGGTTATATAGGGGGTTTTGTTGCTAAATATGTAAAATTTGATTTCAAACAGTATTTATCCCCAAAATGGTCAATTCCGAAAATACGGAAAATCGCTATTCGATTTGTAGGCCGCGTGACGTCAAAATAAATTAGCCAAACATTTCAAAAATTATGAAAATGTAAAGTAGACAAATGGGAAATGTTATTCTGCAAGTTATTTAGGTGGTAAATCTATCTGCCTGAAAACGCGGTGATTTAGAATTTCGAAAATGGCAAATTTTTCTAAAAATTCATCATTTTTTCCTTTTTTTGTAAATAAACGCAAAACTTATCAGCCAAAATTTACCACTAAAATGAAGTACAACATGTGGGGAAAAAAACAATCTCAGAATCGCTTTGATAAGTAACAGCGTTCAAAAGTTATTACCACAGGAAGAGACACTGGTCAAATTTCAAAAAAAAGTTGCGAGCCTTAACCTGCAAACAGGCTGCGTCCTTAAGGGGTTAAAGTTGTGTAAATGTTGCTGTGTAGTCATTTTTTGTGTGCCCTGTGAGAAAGTGAGAGGTGTCGTGTGGGAGAACCGCTATCTGCCCTACAGACAGATAAAAAGCACATGGTAAAAGCCCTGGATTTGTCTGCAGTAACCCAAGGATTAATACAGACATGTGGTAAGCAGGAGTAGTCTGTTAGTCTGTGTTGGTCTAGCTAGCATAGACACCTTGTAATGTCTGTACTGGGCCTGCTTATTATGGAGTAGGGGTAGGCTGGTAGTGGGACTCCTACTCCATCCGGGCTTTGGTCCTCGGTTGCTGTATAGCCCACAGGTGCGGGTCACAGACCTCGTTAGAGCCTGATTTAGACTGCAGGCCAGAAGCAGTAGGTGAGGCCCTACCTGGAGAGCTGAAGGCTGGACCGTGTTCACACAGCAAAGGTAACTGAGTGCCTCCTGATATTCTGCTGGCCTTAAGCGTGTGCCAGGCAGCCTGGTACATGTATAGTCAGGTGCTGTTATTGTATTAGGCAGTGCCCAGCCGGGCAGGGTTTATTTTTGTATTTTGTATACGCCTAAGCCAAGGCTGAATTTGTGTTTTGACAAAGAAGTACGAATAAAACACTTAATTTTCAACTTTAACCCTGTGTGTGTTCCTGCTTCCTGCACTGCTACAAGGCATCTACCAGAGCAATTCCCCACAGCCCCCAAACCATTCTCTAGCTCTAGGTAGCAGGGGCCGCCATCTTTTAAACTTAGTTCATCTAAAAAGACTCAGCCAAGGCTTCTGAACCCATTTGATTATTTTCCTTTTCACTACAATAACAAATAACCTGGATTTGCTGCAGCAGCTCCTCACTCGGCATGTTCTGCACCCCGAGCTCCTTCTGGATTTGATGCTCCTATCCTTAGGACACCACGCGGAAGGTGATCAGACTTCCCTAACCTAAAGCCACTACACACCCAAGCGTCCCATACACGAGCCATACAACCACAAATCAAATGTCACCAAGAGCAGCAGAACCAACCCACATCTTAGCCTGTACATAAGTGCAGTATAGTAGTTATATTCCTGTATATAAGAGCAGTATAGTAGTTATATTCCTGTATATACAAGCAGTATAGTAGTTATAATCCTGTAATTGGAGCAGTATAGTAGTTATATTCCTATATATAAGAGCAGTATAGTAGTTTTAATCCTGTATATAAGAGCAGTATAGTAGTTTTAATCCTGTATATAAGAGCAGTATAGTAGTTTTAATCCTGTATATAAGAGCAGTATAGTAGTTATATTCCTGTATATAAGAGCAGTATAGTAGTTATATTCCTGTATATAAGAGCAGTATAGTAGTTATATTCCTGTATATAAGAGCAGTATAGTAGTTATATTCCTGTATATAAGAGCAGTATAGTAGTTTTAATCCTGTATATAAGAGCAGTATAGTAGTTTTAATCCTGTATATAAGAGCAGTATAGTAGTTATATTCCTGTATATAAGAGCAGTATAGTAGTTATATTCCTGTATATAAGAGCAGTATAGTAGTTATATTCCTGTATATAAGAGCAGTATAGTAGTTATATTCCTGTATATAAGAGCAGTATAGTAGTTATATTCCTGTATATAAGAGAAGTATAGTAGTTATAATCCTGTATATAAGAGAAGTATAGTAGTTATATTCCTGTATATAAGAGCAGTATAGTAGTTATAATATTGTGTATATAAGAGCAGTGTAGTAGTTATAATATTGTGTATATAAGAGCAGTATAGTAGTTATAATATTGTGTCATGGGGCACACAGGACATGATGGGGCACACAGGACATGATGGGGCACACAGGACATGAAGGACATGATGGGGCACACAGGACAAGATGGGGCACACAGGACAAGATGGGGCACACAGGACAAGATGGAGCACACAGGACAAGATGGACATGATGGGGGACACAGGACATGAGGGACATGATGGGGCACACAGGACATGATGGGGCACACAGGACATGATGGGGCACACAGGACATGATGGGGCACACAGGACATGAGGGACATGATGGGGAGCACAGTCAGGACATGAGGGACATGATGGGGCACACAGTCAGGACATGAGGGACATGATGGGGCACACAGTCAGGACATGAGGGACATGATGGGGCACACAGTCGGGACATGATGGGGCACACAGTCGGGACATGATGGGGCACACAGTCGGGACATGATGGGGCACACAGTCGGGACATGATGGGGCACACAGCACAAGAGGGACATGATGGGGCACACAGTCGGGACATGATGGGGCACACAGCACAAGAGGGACATGATGGGGCACACAGTCAGGACATGATGGGGCACACAGTCAGGACATGAGGGACATGATGGGGCACACAGTCAGGACATGAGGGACATGATGGGGCACACAGTCAGGACATGAGGGACATGATGGGGCACACAGTCAGTACATGAGGGACATGATGGGGAACACAGGTGTAACCTGGAGACCCGCAGCGCCACGGCCATGGTCTCAGCCATACGTGACATATGACAATCATGCGCTGTAGCTTCTCATTACAGCCAGGAGGGGGCGCTGCTGCAACTCTATGATGCGCGGTGGGAGCACGTGACCGGCCGTTGTGACGCAGACGCCGCAGTTTGGTGTTGGCAGCGGGTGAGTGTATGGTGGCGAGGTGTAAGGAGCGGGTCTGGCGGCCCCACACTGCAGTGAGTACGAGTGTTTCTAATGACTCCGGCTATGTTTGTCTCTAGCAGAATGGCCAGCGCTTCATGTCCCACGTGTTTCAGCTCCGCGCCTGACTTCTGCTCAGATTGTGGCTCGGTGCTGCCCTCTCCTGGCGTTCAGGACACCGTTATCTGTGGCGTCTGCGGGCATTGCACGGAAGTGTCAGGTAAGTTCTCCCATTCAGATGGCGGCTCTGTATATATCCAGCGGCGTCCTGTTGTGTGATCATACCTTCCTCTGTTGTAGTATTCCTGGAGAAATGTATCCAGAGGACGGTGGTATTCAATCACCTCCACAGCATAACAGGCGGACAGGACGAGAGCGAGGATGCTGCAGCTATAAAGGGACCACTGGTAAGACCCCCACAAATACAAAATCACCCCCTGTCTGGCAGAAGATAAGTAGAACATCCAAATAATCGACTTACCATTTTTCCAACCAGATAAATTGATCAAATGGTTATATAGTTCCTAAAAGCCATGACTGAACATGCAGGATGGTCCCCCACACATGTACATGTATTCTTTATACCAGTGATTTTCAACCTTTTTTGAGCCGCGGCACACTTTTTCTACTTAGAAAATCCTGGGGCACACCACCAACCAAAATAGCACAAAATGACACTAAAACAGTCATATTATACATATAGTTAATAACATAGATTTTAAATTTATTTTACTCACTCAGTGTGAAACCTGGGCCTGTTTTGATGAACACAAAAGGGATATCCTCCCTTTCCTGATAAAAAGCCCCTAGGACCTCTCTTTACTAATAAAAAGCTCCTAGCTGCCTCCCTTTACTAATTAAAAGACCCTAGAGGCCTCCCTTAACTAATAAAAGACCCTAGAGGCCCCCCTTTACTAATAAAAAAAGACCCTAGCTGCCTTCCCTATACAAATAATAACCTTATATACTTACCCTCCGGTGATGTCTTCTTCCGCGTACCTTCACTCCTAATAGCGGCTTGGCTCCTCCAGGTTGCACCGCGCGCCTCTGGTCACGTGACTTACACGACCCGACGTCAGGTCGCGTCAGTCACGTGACATGGGCCGCGCGATGCAGGAGGTACAGAAGGTGGGCGGACCGCCGACGCGGGACTTGTAAGTATGGAGGCCAAAACATGGGGGCGCGGCGGCACAGCTACACAGGGGCACCCATGGCCGGCTCCAGGTTTCAGTGGGCCCTTGGGCGACAAAGCCTCAGTGGGCCCCTTTGCAGTAAACTGGCATAGCGGCATTGGATTCATTTTATACAGCCTCTTCACCCTCATAAATTAATTATATGCAGCCCCCCATGAATTAATTATATACAGCCCAGGCCCCTCTCACCACCCATAGTTTAATTATATGCATCCCCCTCATCGCCCATTATATGCAGCCCCCTCCTTTTCTCCAAAACATTACAGGCAGCCCCCTGCATGCACCCCCCATTCATTATATACAGCCCCCTCCTCATGCCCCCATTCGTTATATACAGCCCCCTCCTCATGGCCCCATTCATTATATACAGTCCCCTCCTCATAGCCCCCCCCCCCCTATTCATTATATGTGGCCCGCTCCTCACGCCCCCCCCCCCATTCATTATATACAGCTCCTTCTCATCCCCATGGACTAGTAAATGGGACATTTAAAATAAAAGAATAGTACTCACCTCAGTCTTCTACTCAGATGCGAAGCTTCCAATTCGTTGTCTTCCTCCTCCTGCTGGCAGCCGCACAGCCCTTCACACGCAGCATCCTGCAGCATACCGCGCGCCACTTTACGGCGCTAGCACCCAGCACAGCCAGGCTGCTGGGGATTACACCGCACGGCAGCGTCTTTCGGTAAGCGGAGCGCCGCTTTGCGGTGCCCGCACACGGCACGGGCCGGCTGCAGGGGAATGAGAGGGGTGCTGGCGCCGGCTCTGGGGGCACCATAGTTTGGGGATCTTTCTCCGCGGCACTCTCAACCTTGTGTCGGGGCACACTAGTGTGCGGCGGCACACAGGTTGAAAATCACTGCTTTATACCAAGGTACACTATACTGGGGAATAGGTCATTTTAGGGGTGCTTTTTCCTGTTTAACTTTTGGGGGGAACTTGCACTTGGGATACCATAATACTTCATCTGATAGATTGCAGTACTTCTGATGGAATGTATTGGAATTTTCGATTTAAATTCATTCAATGTCTGCATTGAATATACGTGCAGTATCCAGGGGGTTCTTGGGTTTGAGCAAGCTATTAACATCATTTCCCAACCCTCTGTATTTTATACGGACATGTGAAATATGGATGAAAAATGTCACTTAGGCTACATTCACACGATGTATGCCCGCCGTACCGTAGTACGGCGGGCATACATCGGTGCTGCGGAGAGGAGCAGGGGATGAGCGCAGCTCACCCCCACCCCTCTCCATAGGCATACACAGCGCACGGCGCTGTATCACGCAGGACATGTCTGATCTTTCTACGTGATACGGAGGAGTACGGTGCTGCACGTGTGCTGTGCTGTACCGCTCCCGTACGGTGCAGTGAGCCCATAGAAGTGTATGGGGGAGGTATATCGGCCGTATATAAGTCCCCCATACATGTGTGTGAATGTAGCCTTAGATACGGATTTGTACAGCATGCAAATACAGGACTTGAGAAATCTCACGTTTGTGTTAATATAGCCTAACAGCTCGTGCAACTGCGTGTCCATCACAAGACTTCCATTGGAACATAACAGAACCTCCTCCATGTTTCACAGTATGGACAGTGTTCTTTTTAAGATGCATCATTTTTCCATAGAGCTGATGTGCCTTGCCAAAAAGTTCGATTTTAGTCTCCTCTGTTTATAGGAGATTCTCCCAGAAGCTTTGTGGCTTGTCAACATGTAGATTTGCAAATTCCAGTTTTGCTTTTTTTATTTTTCAGCAATCTTGTCCTCCTTAGTCGTCTCCAATTAAGTCCACTTTGGCTTAAACAACAACAGATTGTGTGATTGATGTTCTGTGAGCTTGAAGTTCACCTTTAACCTGTTGTTACCATTTGTATTAGTCTCTTTGATTTGTCATCAATTTTCCTATTGCGGCCGCATCCAGGGATATTGGCTACAGTCCCATAGATTTAAAATTTCTGAATAATATGTGCAACTATAGTCACAGGAACATCAAGCTGCTTGGAGAAGGTCTTATAACCTTCACCTTTATAATATTTTTTAATAAGCTTTTAAGGCAACTCTTTCTTTCACTTCCTCTGGTCTATATTGAGTGTGTTACACACCATGTGACCAAATACCACAGTGAGTAGCTGTAGCCCTAAATATTTGTAAAATATGCTGTCAGGTGTGTGTGAATAAAGCGTTCCATGCAGTGTAAGCTACGTTTACACAACCGTAGGGGGAACGGCAATGGGCTCACAAAGCTGTACGGTGCTGCACACGTGTGTCACCTTACCGCTCCGTACAAGGGAAAAAGAAAGGACATGTCCTCTCTTACCTTATTTTACAGCGTCGTGGATCGCTATGGAGAATGGAGGTGGTCACCCCAACTCCTTTCCATTGCGTCAGACATATGCCTGCTGTAGACGTGCAAGCATACATTTGTGTGAATGCAGCCTAACTATCCTTGCTTGTTGTACATTTACCTTCTTCCACCTTTAGATAGATAGGCGCTGCAGCCGCTGTGGGTATGAGAAGATGGCCTATCATACAAGGCAGATGCGCTCAGCAGATGAGGGGCAGACTGTTTTCTATACGTGTGTCCAGTGTCGGTGAGTATTTGTGTTCCTTGTACAGTCTTCGCATCTCTGTTACCTCTCTGTTTTGCATCAATTATTTTGAGTCAAAACCAGGCGTGGAGCCCACATAGAAATAAGGAATATTGTGAGGGATTGCACCACTTTTGGTCTTGACAAAAACTGGTGAGATGACTGGTATGTGAACAGGCTCTTGGCAACAGCATATGTTGTTGTTTTTTTTTTTTTTTTTTTAATTCTGTGTCTTTTCCAATTCTTCCTATTACTTTTAAAGTATTGCTGCAGATTTATGGTCTCTACAAAACCAAGTACTGTACAGGTAAAAGCTGTGCTGTAAATGTTTGCTGTGGGCCTAAAAAGATATTTAAAGAGTCCCTGTCAGGTGACTAAAACACTTTACCTGCTCCTACTAAAGTAAGCAGCTCCCTAGCCTTCCCCTAGTTATCACATTGTTAAATCTCTAGCTTCATAGGAACATACCGATAAGCTAGGAAACAATCCACTACGTAGTGATCCGATCAATGGACCTAGCCAACAGAAGTCTTGCGTATTCATGAGGGGGCGGTCCGAGGAGACTGTGACTGACAGTCACAGTCAGCATATGGTGTGGGAGAGGTGCCCCTGGAAGCTGAGGAGAGGGGAGCGCTTCGGACCGCCCCCTCATGAATACACCGGACTGCTGTAAGATGGATCAGACAATCGGACTGCTACGCAGTGGATTGTTTCCTAGCTTATCGGTTTGTTCCAGTAAAACTAGAGATTTAACAATGTGATAACTAGGTAGGGAGCATCTTATCTCAGTATGAACAGCTAAAGTGTTTTATTCACCTGACAGATGATCTTTTTACAGCTTCATTTTATGGGCAGAAAAGTGACAGGGTGTATGAAGGGAAGTTCTATCCCTTCTCAAGTCTTTGCACTAGTACAGCAGGTCACCAGTCTCTATATAATTATATACGTGTAGATGGTGTTCCTTCCAGTCATTGTCTATTGGGTGGCTCTATTCACATGCTGCCTAGACCACTGAATGCTTCATATAGTCTGCACGGGGCTGCCGCACATCACCTTGTTTACACAGTAATGTGCAGGTATCTTTTACACCTCATAAAATCCTTTTTGCTAATAGATGATTTATCAGGAAGACCAATTTTTAAACACCTAGTTCCCAATAACTGGCTCAATTTTACACTAGAAAACTCATAAAACTCTCCCATAGAAAGAGTCGTGGTTGTACATTGCTTGTGTGTTTCATCTATTTATTTATCACTAAATTGTTTCTTTCATATTTCTCTTCTCACAGTTTCCAGGAGAAAGAAGATTCTTGATTCATTTATTTCTTTGTTTAAACGAATTAAGATGCGTTTAGTTTTTTTTTTGGTTTTTAATTAACAATAAAGCATTATATTTTGTTGACTTTTTTCCATTATTACTATTCTTATTTTATTTACAGCTTATATATATCAGTTTATAACAAAGAAAGCTATATTAATTGAGTTACTTTTGTGGCCTTTGAGGCTTTAATTGATTGTTGTGGTGGATCTGCACATGTGGCAGCCTGTTCTTATGTGACATGGGCTAAATGCCAGGCTGCATCAGTTCCTTACCATCTTTTTATGCTGTATTTTTGTTGGAATGGTAAAAATCATAAACTGTCTATATAAACATCATAAAGTAATCCCACAAAGACAAGATTCTTAAATATGCTCAGGATAACAAAATAACACATTCTCTAATTAAATGTTATTAACAAAAATACAAATTTTTACAGATATAATTCCAACCTGTTTCTTTCAGTCCTGGTGTTTACAATTTTGGTTGCCCTGGATCCTACCGTAAATCTTCTAACTATGATCGGATTAGTCTCATAAATAGCTTCTCATCTCTGCACACTGCAGTGCTCTCTGCCTCTTGCCCCTCCCCCCTGCATTACAAGACTAGCTCAGACACAGGCACTTCTTGTCGGCAAGCAGCGGCTTGCAGAGACTTATTCTACTAGCTACAGACCAATAAGGTCTTTATGCAGGAGGGAGGCATATAGCAGTGCTGACACTGTGTGTTATAGATGAGTTAGCAGAGCTGAGTGTGTCATTGTGTTTTATAACCATCTCATGGATCTTATTATCTCTGATCTGTTTCATCTCTCTGTTTCTGTGTCAGAAACTAGTTGAATCTTCAGAAACTATGTCTAAGTCTATATAACCCTGTACCCAGATAATCTAAGCACATTGTCAGAACACAGCATCTCACAGCACTAAGGAAGTGAAGTCTGAAGTCATGAAGTGTCTGCTTAGAGAGTGCCCGCCCTACAATGACCATTACTATATCAGTTATAGGAGCTAAAACGGCAATAAAGCTGAGTACAATTGTAAAGTAAGGGTTTAAAAATTATCTTTATTTTGTTAACATCACAAGGGGATTACAATTTGAGAACTTTCTTTCATGGGAAAACCCCTTTAAAGGGATTTTCAGGGTTAAAAATATTTATAACATATCAAAAGATGAGGTCCTGTATCAGATTGGTAAAGGCCATCTTCCAGAAATCCCTAGATCAGTTCTCTGAGTTGCTTATACATAGAGAATGGAACCGGATGCAGAAAGAGCAATACCCAATACTGCGCCAGATTAATCAAAGTGATACTGGATGATACAGTGGGTACAGAAAGTATTCAGATTCCTTTACATTCTTCACTTTTTGTTTCACTGCAGGAAATTAGTAAGATCAAAAAGTTCTTTTTTTTGTTTATAATGTACACTCTGCACCTCATCTTGACAGAAAAAAACACAAATGTTGATATTATTGCTAATTTATTAAACAAGAAAAACTGAAATATCACATGATCATAATTATTCAGACCCTTTGCTCAGTATTGCGTAGAAGCACTTTTTGAGCTAGTACAGCTATAAGTAGCCTTAGAAATGATGCAACAAGTTCTTCCCACCTGGGTTTGGGGATCCTCTGCTATTCTTCCATACAGATCCTCTGCACTTCCCTCAGTTTGGATGCTGAACGCTGGTGGAGGCCATTTATGTCGGCACACTCTGCCATAGAGTCCCAACTGATGGAGGGCTGCAGTGATGACTATGTGGAACTTTCTCCCAGCTCCCTACTAAATCTATGTAGTTCAGGCACCATGATCTTGGGGTTCCCTCTCTCACCAAGGCTTTTATTCCACGATTGCCTAGTTTGGCTGGATGGCCTGGTTGAGGAAGAGTTTTAGTCCTCCCAACCTTTTTTAATTTAAGGATTATGGAGATTCTTAGGAACCTTAAGTGCTGCAGAAATTCTTTTGTAACCTTGGCCAGATCAGTGCTTTGCCACAATTCTGTCTCTGAACTCCTTGGGCAGTTCCTTAGATATTATGATTCCCATGTGCTCTGACATGCACTGTAAGCTTTGTGGTATTATATAGACTGTAAGGGATTAGATCCGGGATCGTCGCCTCCTGAGGTAGACAGGCAATTCTCCAGCACATAAGTAAGTTCACTGTGCACCTTGGGTACAACTGACCGCAGCCAGTTTTATTCTGCAGTAAAACAAAATAAACAAAACAGCAAAAATAAAGCCTAAGCCTCTTTGATACTAACTATACATAGAGATTCCCTACCTCACCAGGTGCTGGCCTACTGCCAGGCACCCCAAAAACTCACAGTAACAGTTCACTGCCACATCTCCACAGGGCTTTGAAGTAGCCTGTCTCTTCCCCAGGGTGGAGCCGTTGTGGGAAGTCTGCACCAGGTACTTGTGCAGGACTTCCAGCTGGATGCAAATGAAACTTAATCAGACAGACCCAACTTTCCCATCTGTTCAGCTTTTCCTTAGGCAAAATACACCTTTCATGCCCAAAATCTGCTTTAGTGGCAGCTACCCTGCCACAAGACAGATGTGTGCCTTTCTAATCAAGGTCAATCCATTTAATTAAACTCATCTGGACTCCAGTGAAGGAGTAGAAGCATCTCAAAGAGGATCAGAAGAAAATGGACAACATGTGAGTTAAAGGACATCTACCACCAGGATCAAGGATTGTAAACCAAGAATACTGACATACTGGTGTTTGGCTCCTCTGGTAGGACCTGCTGTTCTTTTAGCTTCTTATGCCCTGTTTTTTTAAATTATATAAATTAGCTTGAGGGACTCCAGCCTCCATAGGTGCTAATTTTTTTTAAAGCCGTTTATCCTTAAAAACAAGGGCATAAGAAGCTGAAAGAAGAGTAGATCCTGCCAGAGGGGGCACTCACCAGTATATCAGTGTGCTTGGTTTACAATCCTTGATCCCAATAGTAGATGCCTTTTAAATAAGAGCGTTGCAGCAAAGTGTCTTGTTTCATAAATTAGCAAAACTAATCTACATTTCTGTTTTCTGTGCAGTGTACATTGAGCATAAAAATAGCTTTTTTGATCTTACCAATTGGCTGCAATTAAACAAAGAGTGAAATATTTAAAGGGGTCTGAATACTTTCTGTACCCACTGTAAATCTAGTATAGTTTAAGAATTTCTACTCCTCCTTTGTACCACCTATTAGTTGGCTTGCGGGTTAAAAATCAGCTAGTTCTTGACACTTTTTAGACGTACTTGTGTCACAACTTGAACCATATGCTTTTATTTAAATTTATTTTTCAGAAGGAAGCAGGCCATGAGTAACAAATATAAGAAGTCACAGTACCTTGATGGGGATATTTCCTTTGTACTGTATTTCTCTTACTGCACATTACTTTCATTGTGTGTGTGTGTGTATATATATATATATATATATATATATATATATATCACGTTATACAGTTTTCTGTAAAAACATTTTGAGCATAAGGTCGCTTTGCTAGAAAAACTAAAGAGATAGTGTTGAAAGCCAAACATGTCCTTAAAAGTAGAATTGTTTCTTATTACCTTAGGTGTCATTGTTCTGTGGCTCATTGACCTTGGAGAGAGCGTGTGGCTGCCACTTGTTTCTGTAGCGGATTTGTTGAAGGTACACCGCTCTATAAGCCGCTGTCAGCTCTGTGTGTCATGCGATTACTGTTCCTAACAAAGGCGTTCCACATTGGTTGCAATAACAATGAGCTCAGAGCCTTACATACATAGAACTAATACAGTAACATGGACGCAGATGCGCTGGAACCTGGCCTTTTATTCACAGCTGGTATCCAAAGTGAGGAGAACACTAAAGGGACTGAATGCTCCAGTTGCCAGCACACATTTCTCAGTTTCCAGGGTAACCTATAGACCAGGATTTGTCCAACCCTTTCACATGTACTTATCATTTAACTGTATCACTACTTTTAGATTTGTGAATGTATACAATCATTGACCGTCTAAAGCATGTGTTCATTGTTCTCTGGCCAAGTATTATCAAACTATTGTGCCTAATTGGAGATGGTCCCTTTTTACATTATGCCCTTCCTATCAAATCATCTGGTATGATAGAAACACCGTAGACAGATACCGTTCTGAGGGTACATTCACATACTGTATATGAGATGTGTTTGACCAGCATTTTTACAATGGATAAAGCACTGCATAGAAATAGTATAGTTGAATCAAAAACTCTTAATGCTTTATAATTCACCAGACTTTCTGAAAAGGTTCATCGATTCCAGAACCATTCTGCAAACAAAGCTGAATAAAAAAAACCTAACCTTTTCCAATCTTACCACAACCATAAATTCCTGGCAAAGATCTTGGCCAACTGTCCGATCCCCTTTTTCCTGCCTGTTCTGCCCTCCATTCTGTACCATTTATAGGGTCACCAACTGTGGCAGGGAAATCCCCTTCCCACCTATACATGTGTATACTATGTGGTGTGTATACTGCATGTGTCAAAATATTATGCATATGAACTATATGTATTTGTAAAGGTATTTAATGAGTATATGCTGTACGTTTAAGTGTATAAATGTATACTTCAGTGCAAAAATGTGTGCACATGAGTATATAAATGTGTAACTGCCAAACTTAAACATCAAGTTTCCCCATTCCCTTTATTTTATTAACTCTCTGCTGTTAAATCAAGTTCTGTTAATGACCCTGCCAACATGAGAATTTAAAAAAAATCCACCATCAAAATCAAACATGATAAACCACTAAGGGTGATGGCACACGTGGCGTTTTGAATGCATTTTTGGCCTGTTTTTAAGCAGTCTGTAAAAAAACCACATGCGTTTTTTAACAGACTGCTTAAAAATGGGCCAAAAACGCCACGTGTGCCATCACCCTAACTCTAATCAAGTCAGTGATACACATTACAATTGTGAATTGTCATTCATTTTCTAAACTTTCCTCTGGTTACATGTCAGCCTAGCTGGCACAGTACGGTTTAATCCATAAAATAATAAGGAAAATCCAGCATCCAGGCAAAAAAGAATTATACTGTTAAAAATGCCACATTTATTAAAAAAAAAAATTAAAAACATAATGGTGCCACTGTGAAACATATGAAGTCTGACGCATTTCAGACATCAAGTTGTAGCATGCTTGAGTGCCTGCAAAGTTTGTATTTTAAGACCTGGTGACACACAAAAAGTACAAACCAACTCATTCATTAGTTCTCTGCTGCAAGCTGACAGACAGGGTGGGCACCCCTGGAGCCCTCCCTATAATCTGGCCCTGGTTGTAGATGCATTTTAATAGCAGCAATGCAGGAATATGGCTTTGATAAAACAGAGGTAGTCAATTCCAGCAATTGTCTGATTTATTTGAGTGGCCCCTGCAAGTACATACATACTTTCTGTAGAAGTATTCCCACTGTAATCAATTTGCAGACAAATAAATATGTCTCCATCAAATTTCTCCTATGTGAAAGTATTCTTTCATCCTTCCTGTAAGAACACATTCATTACTCTTTTTCCATGTGTGATAGTATGTGATAGCTGAACATACCAATAAGTCATGTAATAAAAGGTTATCCATCTTATGCACCAAGGATATTATAGCTTTTATTTAAAATTTTTAAAAGGATTTTTCCTAAAAAATATCTATATATATATATAGGACTTTTTTGTTTTTATATTACAAGGTCACATTATATATCAAACAATGATTTACATCTTATATGTTGTTTTCAGCATTTACATCACAAATCACTTTTAAAATGGATGCACCAACGTAACCTATTTGCAGAAAGAACCGAAACAATCCAGAACACAGGATCAGAAGCTAAAACTTAAAGGGGTATTCCAGGAATAAGGTATAAAATAATTCATATACAAATGGATTCTTAAAATGAAAGCTGGTATGTAATTACTGTAGTTGTTATTTAAAATGTTGTTCCCCTTAGCAGAAAATGCTGCTGACATACACTGTAATGAAGAATTAAAATGCTACTAGCCCTTTAACCAGTCCATTGATTTCCTCCGTGCGAAGCAGACACAGCACAGAAGATGGCCACTGGTCACATGTCCACATCACATGTCCTGCACCTGCTTGGGCAGGTCATATGATCATCACTGTGTTTGGCTGTAGTCCGTTGGTTGCATTGCACCCAGTTTGGCCAGTGTTGTGGTGGGACATCATCTCAGTGAGGTCATGTGCAGTGATGGCAGTTACACATCATTACTATGGTGACAGAGCAGGACAGTCTGCTACCTCATCACTGTGAGTAGAGCATAAGAGGGAGGAGGAGTTACTTAGAACTAAAGGATCATGGGTTTGGTAGTTTCCAGTCAAGGCCATCTTGGTGATAACTCCACCTATTTTAGAAAGCCCAAAACATATCATATCAGACTTTCATATTCCTGAAATACCCCTTTAAGAGTCATCAAACAGCTAGCAGAAGTAATAATCACTTTCTAGAAAGTGGTAATAATGGTATTTTTTACACCATCTTTATAAACATTGGACAGTGCATATACTATATTATTCTATAAATGTGGTAAAAATTTGCAATAAAGGACAGCATAAAAGTAAATATGTTTTAACATAAGGTGGAAAGATATATTTGTGCAGGTGCAAATTGTTTTTTTTTTGTGTGTCAAACTTTTTTTGTGTGTAAAGCTTTTAAAAATCACTTTATTTTATTTTTTAATTTAGGTTTGTAGATTTTAGTTTATTTCTGGTCCATGATTATGGAAGCTGCCCTCTTGCAAGAGTTGTACTAACTCACTTAGGTTCATGGACAAGCTCTGTGTAGGGAGGGGGAAGAGATCAGCCGTGACATTATTTATTATCAATAGTAAATTTAATGATGTTTTCTATAGGGGCTGTTCTATTGTATCCTGTCTGTGATATAAATTTGGATAGAAAACCCGTAGAGAATTAAAAAGCACCTGTCTATTCTTTAAAAAAAAATGTATCACCAAATAAAAAACATAATTTTTGTTATTTATGTAAATTGTTTTTTTTAATGTTACTTTACATATTTGAGCAAAACTTTAAAGTGATAGAATATTTACTATTTCCCTCTGCAGCCCACCAGAGGGAGCCTCAGCTGTGTACTGTGTCTATGCACCCAGAACGCAGCCCATAGTTTTGTAGGAACGGAAACCAACCATAGCCTATGCTGCAGTGGTGAACAAGACCTGTGTTGATATCATGATGGGGGAGATGGCGAGTTGATGCCCTGTTACAGGATCTGTAGAGAGCAAAGAACCATCTAAAGTCTCCTACTTTTTCCAAATTTATTTTCCTGTTTTCAGGTGAACATGAGCAAGACACTCAACCCTCCTCAGTCATGAGATCATCAAAGACATTTACCATTGTGTCATCTGTCTTGCATTGATACAGTTCACAGATGCTGTCCCTACTAGTGGCACAAATAATAAGAAATATGTTATGATTTTTAAATATTTCCTAAAATGAGAAAAAATACAAAATACCAGAAATCCTAAAATTAATAGAAATGAACAGAAATTTATATTTATATACTTTCACTATTTTGGCAACTTATTTCCTTTAATCCTAGTGGTTACAGTTGAAAGAAGGATATAGTCTGGATGGTGGTGTGGTATCAGATATGGATGGTGACACAATGGGGGTCATTTACTAAGGGCCCGAATCGCGTTTTCCCGACGTGTTACCCGAATATTTCCGATTTGCGCCGATTGTACCTGAATTGCCCCGGGATTGTGTCGCACGCGATCGGATTGTGGCGCATCGGCGCCGGCATGCGCGCGACGGAAATAGGGGGCCGTGGCCGAACGAAAACCCGACGTATTCGGAAAAACCGCCGCATTTAAAAACCGAAAAAGTGTCGCTTGGGGACCGCTTACCTTCACCTGGTCCGAGGTGGTGCATTCCGGCGCGTGGAGATGATTTTCAGCGCAGCAGCGCCACCTGGTGGACGGCGGAGGAACTGCCTTCATGAATCCCGGCCGGATCCGAATCCAGAGCAGAGAACGCGCCGCTGGATCGCGAATGGGCCGGGTAAGTAAATTTGCCCCAATATTTTTTATTTAAATCATCAAAATTCCTTAAAAACTTTGTAAGGTTTGAGGCACCTGTTTGTCTCCTTAATACCTCTCTTAAGCCAGCAGAAGGCTGAAACGTTGTTAACTTGTTTAATCCGATAGTTAATCAAAGAAAAGTTTTATTCTTACACTGGTGCCTTAGATTCCAAACTTTTCTGCTTGTGTGTGGCCATTAGATAGTAGACACTCCGAAGAGCACGGTGGAAAGAGTAAATTAAAAACTTGGTTAAAAAAAAATTATATTCTGGTGACAAATTTACTTAAATGGAAATAGACCGTTGAGCAAATATATGAAAACATCCTAAATTGACAGAAATGTATCAACTTTACAACATGATATTTACATTTATTATTGTTATGGTTTCAAAAAGATTATTTTCTTTAAAGATGATAGAAATTTAATGATTAAATATATAAAATATGTAAATGCATCTTTTCTTTCTAGAATCAAAAACACACCTATGTATAGAAGTCAGTTCTGACAACAACCACATCTGCCCAGTATATGTGCATCATATGTGAAATGTCTGCTTGACTCATTTTCCCAGCGGGCAAGAAAAATAGTGGTTGAAACCTCTTTATATTTCAATACTGAAATATGTAAGTTAATTTACAAATCAATGGTTTCACTGCAAACGCTCAAAGCATCAATTGGTCCAAAAACATTTATCAAGTCATCTCTTAGATTACATTCTGGTGCAGCTGTATTATCCAATGACTCCTGAGAAGGTTGAGTCAATGCATGGTATACAGCTTTTGATTTGCAACTTGGCTCCTCCTTTCCTTCAAGTTTGCCATTTGAGGGAGCTACATGTTCAGGACTCGAAGAAAGCACCAAAGATGATCCATCCAATGACATTTTGCACAAAGAGCTAGCAGTGCTCTGTTCTCCCTTCCATATGCCTGGAGAGGAGGAAGTAGGAGTGTCATGCCTAGTGCTTGGCATAGGCTGTATTATCGGTAGACCTGCTTCTATCTCCATGCAAGAAGAAGTTCGATAAAGACCCCTATCAGATGCCTTTTCTTTGAAGACACAGTCTTCCATTTGTGTGGAACTTTTTACAGTGAGAGACAAACTACTGGACAAGGCAGTGCCATGAAAAAGACTCTTGGGTATCAAAGATTCACTGAAAAGTGCCTCATCAATGCTACGTCTCAAGTTGATTGGAGACGGAGGGTGGAAATCAACAGTTGAGTCGCTGTCTATTTGCACACTTATATATGATGGTGTGTTGGAACCATGGGGAAGGCTTAAACCATGAACCTCAAGGCTTTTGTTGCTGTGGTAAATTAAGCTCAGGTCCTCTCCATGACTTAAGCGTTTTTCCACTAGAGTGTAGAGTGGGAAAAATTCAGAGTCACTCCTAGCAATGGTATCACACACAAGTAACTTTTCATGCTGAGAAGAAGCCCATTGATGATTGCTTTGTAAAATAGGTGCCTTCATTGTAACATGGCCAGGAGAAAGGCGAAATATCTGTGTCCAGCAATTGGTTCTTCCAATCTCATTGGCACAAAAAATAGGGTATGCTCCTATGAGTGCCAGAGGTAAGCATAGTCCAACTTCACAGAGGCTTGAACTCAACTGAAAAGCCCACCAAGGCCAAGGGCCAAAAACAATAGAGCCACCATAACCTAAGGCATAAAGTACAGCATACAATTGTAATCCAGCATTCAAAATACCAAAACAGGCTGACAACAGAACAACATGGGTTGCTCTGCACCAGTCCTTCAGGTTTGCAAAAGGACATCCACTGATATATTCTGTAGGGGGAGCAGAACTTTTGAGGTCATAGATTTGAGTGCTTTGAGTTCTTGCAATGCAACAAAAGATGAAGAAGGAGAAAGACAGGACGACAGTTAATACAACATAGAATCCTCTAGAGACCAGAAGAAGGAAGGGGAATTGCTGTAAAAGATCAACAACTACAACTGCTCCCCCTGCTGTGATAAAATGAAGAAATGCTGCCGACGCTAAGAGGCAGAGCCGTGGAAAGTTTGGAGATGAATGCTGAAGACGACACCTTGAACATAATAAGAGAAATGCAATACTAAAGCTGGATGTCATACATGGGAAAGCTAAGTCATGCAAGAGCAAAGCAGTGAAAGCTGGGAGACGATCTTGGTGGCCATAGGCATCATAAAAGAGGGAGAAGGCTCGGCTGCTGCCAAATGCTATCAACAGTAGGTGTAAAAGTGAGAAGTAAAAACCACCTGAGGGGCATCTAAACACAAGGCAAAAAATGGAAAGTAAAGCAAGCAGAGCCACTGATCCATAAAGCCCAACAGAGCCATATACCAGGGCCTCCCAAGCAACACCCCAGTCTGCCACAGATGTATTCCAGTCTGCATGCAGTGTAATAAAAATAGCTTGAGAAGAAAGAAGTGGGGATAGTCCTTGAAGAGTGGGGTCTACTTCATGAGGATGCCTCTGAGTCATGCTGAAATCACATTTTTCAGTTCTAGAGTAATCACAGTCCCAAGAAGCAATGTCTGTTGGGGATGCTGAGCCATACGAAGTAAAACCAGCATCTGTAACAAAAAAAAAAAAGAAATACATAGGTAAAATATATATATGACAAAGTAAAATGTATTTTTTAAAATTTTTTTAAATGTTCATTGTGCTCATGTCATAATCCCTAGCAAAACTGCAATATACTTTATTAAATCACTCAAAACCAGGCTCGTACTGGCACACAAGTAAACCGGTAAATACACCAGTGAGTCCCATTTCTGAAATCTGTGCAGCACAGTCTGTTTTTCATTGCTCATCCATGGTAGGGTGCCACCAATCTTTTTTTTTTCTTTAAATTGCAGACCCAACAGTCTTAGGGAAAAAAAATTGAGAGCCGCTGGTACATAAGGACTTGTTGGTGGTTTAGTGTCTAAAAAGGCTTGTGACATGTTTCCTGTAACCCTTTGTCGCAAACCACCGTAATGGTAGGTTGATGTACAGAAAAGGGAGTATTAAGAAGACTGACGTTTTGAGCTTTCTCCATACAGATTTGGTGTGTGCTGCATTTTGCAGCTAACACCTATGATGCTGGCACCGATTTAGGGTGTTAACGGCAAAGCTGCCGACAGCATGTAAGTGTCATTAGAGGGCAATGATCTGTTGCCATGACAGCCTGTCATTAACATTGATCTGTAATGGCTGACACAGATAATATAGAATACTGCCACATGCTACAAAACAGTGGTCTTGCAGTGTGTGGTAGGAGTGGTTAGGGCCTAAAAAATAATAAACAAAAAAAAGGTTAAAAAAAAAATTCAAATGAATATCCTAGAACTGGTATAAAAATAAATAAATGAAATCATAAACATGTTAGGTCCCGTAAATTCCTGATAATATGAAAACGGTTATTCCTGGCAGTGAAAAAATGGCACCCAAATGTCACCATTTTTTTTAAATTAAATGTGATAAATAGGTCATACAGTCCAAAAACTGACACCTTACACAGCTTTGTACACTTAAGCTTGAAAAAGTTAATAGCTTCAGAAGATGGCAAAACTAAGACTTTTTTGTAGAAAAGGTTTTCAAACTTATATAAAACGTATATAAATTTGGTATCCCCTTGATCATACCAAACTAAAGAATTAATGGGAGAAGTCAAAACTGTAAAAACAGAGCCCATGAGCATTTGGAATTTTATTTTCTAGTTTTCCAGTACACGGCATGGAATATAAAATACAGTCTCTAGGAAGTACAGCTCCGTACGCAAAAACATAAAATAGTTATGGATTTTTTAACCTCTTAACGCTCAGCATCCGATATATCGGACGCTGAGCGCAGTGACTTAGCGCTCAGCGTCCGATATATCAGCTCAAGATCTGAGCCGAACCGGCATCGGGAAAGACGGGGTGCCGGCTGTGACTGATAGCCGGCACCCCAGTGTAACACCCGCGATCGGAGTTGTCTCCGATCGCGGGTGCTTAACCCGTTAAATGCCGCGGTCAGCGCGACCGCGGCATCTAACATGTATCTGGGGGATCTTTCCCCCACGATCGGCCCCCCCGAACCGTTTTCAGGGTGCGCCGATCGTTGCTATAGTAACTCTGGGGTCCGATCTGGACCCCAGAGTTACCTGCAAGAATTGCCAGTAAGATGGCGTCTGTGACGTCATCTTACTGGCACAGTGCCAGCCTATGCAAGTGTATAGGCTGACACTGATAATACTCTGCAATACACCAGTATTGCAGAATATTATCATGAAGAAGCAATCAGAAGATTACTTGTTCATGTCCCATGGTATAAAAGTGAAAAAGTAAAAAAAAAAGTTATTCAATAAAAAAATAAAGTCATAAATCACTAAAAATGCCCCAAACCCCCAAAACATATAAAGAGACATATAACTCAAAAAAAAGTCTAAATCATAAGACAAACCCCACATATATAGTATCACCGCGTCCGTAAAAACCCGTAGAATAAAAGTAAATCATTATTGAACCCGCACGATAAACGCCGTAAAAAAAAACTGTTATAAACCCTCCAAAAATTATGATTTTTACCTTTTCAATCCCACAAAAAATGCTATAAAATGTGATCAAAAAACCATATGTACTGCGACATGATACTGGTGCAAAGTACAACATGTCCCGCAAAAAACAAGCCATCAACCAGCTCCGTAGCCAAAAAAGTAACAAAGTTATGCCACTTGGAAGACGGCAATACATAAATGATAGATTTTTCCCCACATTAGGGTTTTGTTTGACAAATTTAGTAAAACGTAAGAAAATATATTCATGTCTGGTATCCCCGTAATCGTATCAACCCATAGAATAAAGATAACATGATTATTAGTCTATACGGTGAACACCAAAAAAAAAAGAAGTAAAAAATCCAGTACAGAATTGATGCTTTTCTACTCCTGTCCTCAAAAAAAGTTCCTAAATTTTCAACAATAGGTGATACAAACCCCAAAATGGTAACATTGGAAAAAGCATCTCATCCCGCAAAAAAAATGGCATCACATGGCCCCAATAACGAAA
Organism: Engystomops pustulosus; assembly: GCF_040894005.1. Lineage (NCBI taxonomy): Eukaryota > Metazoa > Chordata > Amphibia > Anura > Leptodactylidae > Engystomops > Engystomops pustulosus. Next base: position 134,587,954 of record NC_092414.1, read on the forward strand.
AAGCGAAAATTTTATAGCCTTCAAAAGGGGCCAATGAGGAAACTAAAATCCTGGCAGCTGCAGCGCCCTCCTTCCCTTCTGCACCTCGCTGTGCCCCCATAACACAAGTCACAGCCACATGTGGGGGGTCTTTGTACTCAGGAGAAATTGCAGAACAAATTGTATGGTGGGTTTTCTCTTTTTATCTTTTGGAAATGTGTAAATTTTAGGGCTAAATGAACGTATAAGGGAACAATATGACCATTCTAAATTTCACCTCCATTTTGATTCAATTACTATGAAGATCTCAAGGGGTTAACAATCTTCGTAAAAGCTGTTTCTGATAGCTTGAGGGGTGCAGATTTGAAAATGGGTTGGTTATATAGGGGGTTTTGATGCTAAATATGTAAAATTTCATTCCAAACTGTATTTATCCCCAAAATAGTCAATTCTGAAAATCCGGAAAAGCGATATTCTATTTGCAAGCCGCGTGACATCAAAATAAATTATCCAGACATTTCAGAAATTATGAAAATGTAAAGTAGACAAATGGGAAATGTTATTCAGCAACTTATTTAGGTGGTAAATCGATCTGCCTGAAAACGCAATGATTTTGAATTTCGAAAATGGCAAATTTTTCCAAAAATTTATCATATTTTCTTTTTTTTTGTAAATAAACGCAAAACTTATCTGCCAAAATTTACCACTAAAATGAAGTACAACATGTGGGGAAAAAACAATCTCAGAATCGCTTTGATAAGTAACAGTGTTCAAAAGTTATAACCGTATAAAGCGACGCAAGTCAGAATCCAAAAAATCGGGCTGAGCCTTAAGCTACAAAATGGCTGCGTCCTTAAGGGGTTAAAGGAGGGGATTAAAAAAATGGAAACGCAAAAAAGGGTTAAAGGGTTAATATAAATAATGATAATTCATCTAATTCATATCCACGTAAACTTCTCAGACAGTTGGAATTTATTTATAAACCAAACCCATGGTTATTCCGTTCTTATTTCCATAAATGATTACAGAATATGTTGATGTCATATAAATACATTTGTGATCCAGATATGCCATATCCTTCACAATCTGTTGTCTCTCCTCACTTCTAGAGATCGCCATACATTAAAAGTGGATAGTTTGGCTCCTAAGATAAATCCAGTTTTTTCCTTAACACTATTACTAATGAAGACTTAAGGGAAAACCTCCTTGTTCAGTGCAGTACATACCAAATATTAAGATGATCCCAGAGGGTCTCGCTGACAATCCTCCTTCTCTGCCACGTTTTATATTAAAACTGCTGTGTTTATGTTCTAGAATACTGCTGAATTGTCTGGATCTCCCACAAGGAAAGCCAGTTTTCTGCTAAATGCTCCCTTTTGTCTTGCAGTTCCAATATTGCATGGCAGGCAAAGCAAAATGTTCCAGAATGATAACAAATACAACACAGATCTATATGTGCAATGAACAAAAATAAACTATTTGATGAAGGTCCCCAAATTAATATAAGGATGTAATTAGTTTCCATATACAAATAATCTGTAGAAGTACAGTTAAAATATTTCCTGTGCAGCCTATTTTAATAGGCTTGAATCCCAATCCAGGGCCACTACACACTTCAGAGGGCTAAAGATAAAATTGGCACATGACATACTATTGTATTATTATTGAAGTAAGGGAGAGGTTGCTCAGCTCACTGGAGGTACTCTGGTCCCATTCATCTCCTGAACTTGCACTCCATAACATGTATTAGTCTAATCCAAAGCCCATAGACAAAACTCGTACAACATAAATAGAAATGTCTGGAACAGATCACAACTTACAGGGAAAGATGGAAACAGTTACTATTTATTAATGATAATAATTTTATTGTTAATTAAGATGAACCACATACATCCCAACTTTTGGAGTAGAGAAAGAGGGACAAAAGTCCTTCCTCCTTTTTCTCTAAATCACACCCACTGCCTCGCCCATTGCCCCACCCGCAAGCATAGTATAATATCAATGTCCGTTGTCCCTGTCCATCATCCCTCTCATATAGTGGCCTCCTGTCCTCCATTCTCCCTCTCCGTAAAGAGCAGAAACAGAGACATGTTGAGGCAGCAGGATCTGATCCTACCTCTTGGTCTTAGCTCTGCATCGCTAGTGTGCACCTCCCAAAAAATCTCGACTGTCGCGCTGAACTCGGACTGGTTCAGAGCTATGGGACTGTTTACAACATTCTCTGTGAGTTGTGAGCTGTTCCAGGCATGTCATTCCATTAATTCATTTTGTCATTATACAAGTCTTTATGAGAAAACCCCTTTAAATTGCTCTTAGCCTGGGCATTACCTTTCCATAAACAGCTCTGCACTACTCCCAATGTTTTAATACTATGTAGCAGAAGATATTTAATCCCCCTTTTCACTTTTTAGTCTCTGGTTAGTACATAAAGGCAAGCCATGGCACAGATCATTCAAAGTAATTAGATGTCGTTTTTGATGCATTTTTTCAGTTCTTCCTGGATCCGTAACAGATCCTGAATACTTCACCGTGTGAATGGCGCAGAATACTGAATACTATAGCACCACTTATTGTGTAGATCATCAGGGGTTATTTATCATAAGGCAGGTTTGTTGCGATAGTTCTATGTCTGTCATTGGAGCTCCACTAACTTTCTATATTTAAGTGGTTAATAAATGTCTCAATAGAGTCTGCGATTTTTGTTACAATATCAAATACACTAGGAGGGGAGTGGAATGACTATGTAATTTTTTTTAAAGTCATAAATCTGGCTTTACATGACATTACACTAGTAGTGGTTGGATGTTTAAACCTGGCACATGCGATTATTTTGCACAAAAAAGTCAAGAAAATCCTATGATAAATGTTAAGACAGCAACACCTGCTGAACAGGGCCCATCTGCACACCTCCTCTGTGCCTGCCTGTAGAACCGCACAGCTGAACACACTCCCACCCGACAACCGGCACAGCCGAAAGTCTGCCCTATCTCCCACCTGACGGAACAGACAACCGTCCTGCTCCAACCCTGCCTGACGGCACAGTTTACTGCTCCGCAGACCCCCGCTCTCCGAGCGTCAGTACAGCCGACAGCACAGCCACACATCATCACAACCGATCTCCCCTGCCCCCGACCCGTCGGCACAGTTGACGGCAGCCCTCCTCCCAGCCTGCCGGCACAGGTTTGTATTTACTTTATCTATTAGTGTATACATTATATGAGTACATAAATGTATGCCTATAAGTGTATACATGTTTGTATGTGTTTAAAACTATATCAAAGAGAGTGCATGCGTAGAACTTTAAGTGTGTATATAAGCATATAAATGTGTGAATATATGAGTGTATAAATGTGTGTGATTGTATAAATGTGTCTGTACAAACAAATATATTTCTTTTTTTGTTAAGGGGAAAGGGGGGTCACATTCAGAAATCAGCCTCTCCTTGTTAGCCTAGTACCCTCTCCTGTGAACAGGCTATCATACTGATCTAGACTAAAGATATTTTTTTATCAGCCAGTGCTCTACGCCATCAGTTCTTCAAGATAAAGAGAGAAAATATAGTGTGCAATGCTGTGATCAGCCTCCAGTAAAACGCATGTGCACAATATATCGACATTAAAAAAAATTTGGAGTAATTTGATTCTCTTTTCACAGAGAGCAAGAAAACCTTGTTATCAAACGAGGCAAACTCCAATTTCCTGTCTCAAAGAAATAAACCTGGTCCATGTAAAGATGACAGTGACTGGAAAATCCTGATTTTCAGATAATATATGACCTATTTGAGATACATTAGTCCAATTCCCATTAAATTTACTGTAAGGATTTGTAGTAAAAAGAGAAGGACTTTCTCAAATGGAAGCTTCACTTTTGGCATATATACACTGAACATATGTCCCACACACAATGGTTAAAACAAAGGAAAACTACCTCTGGCGGGCAGAGAGCTATAGATTATATGAACGGATCATCCAACGTTGCATTGTTCAGCAATATTATAAAAATTAGGAAAGTCATGTTAAAAAATTGTTTGGCCATCAATTGACCACAGGGGCGGATTAAGACTGCCATAGGCCCTGGGCTGTATTAAAAACCTTTGGAAGACCTTCAGGTCCTGAATTGGCTTTTGTCTACATGCGTATTGAGAGCAGGAATAGATGTATGAGAATTTTGGGTTGTTTGGGTGGCCATGTGCCCCCTAGAAGGCTGAGGCCCTGGGCTACCATCCTAACTGTGTATATTATAATCCACTACTGATTGACCATGTTGGTGCTCATGCTTTCAAATAAGAAGAGGAGAGTAAGTCACACAAAACAGTATCTGACAATTTGAAATGCAAATCATACACATGATTTGATCCTGTAATAATTCTGATGTGTCTGGTTCATTTGAGACCAACATACAACAGTTGCTTTAGTAACTGTTATGCGACAAAAGTCTTTGCACAGCCCCAACCTTGAAACCTGCAAAGCCATAAAAGTACTATTAACAATAATGATCCTTCTTTCTCCTATTGAAAGGTAATGCATTTGCCAGAAAGTATGTCATGTAATTTCTTGGTGCTGCCTGATAACTACCTAATGTCATTTTGTAGAACTGGCAATCCTCCAGTGACGTCATGCTACCTAAGACTCAATAGCCTGTGGAGTTTGCAGAAACAGGCGCACAGACTTCATGAATCTGGCACAGCCTGCACTGCTCTGGAAGTGTGCACCAACTTTTTCTGTGCAAAGTCAGACAGACAAAACGGGTGCAAACACTTTAATAAATGTAGACCAATGCCTTGAAGTTGCCTGTTCAAAAAATGCACAAGAAAAATGCACAAGTTAAAGCTCCACAAATCAATCCTAGAAACATTCTCATCCCCCTTCCTTTCGGCAGAGCAGAACAGATTTTTGCAAATGAAGAAACTGAAAAGTGTGGTGTGCATAAGTATGTGACTGTACCTCTTTTGGACATCTTTGCACATCTAGAGGCTGGAATTTTTTTCCATTCTTCATTGCAAAATAGCTCTAGCTCAGACATACAGATTGAAGAACGTTAGTCAAAAACAATTTTTAGGTCTGAAAAGTGTCTTCTGCAAACCCTTATGCATTCTGCCTTGAGCTAGCAGGCTGAGTAGCTGTTCACATGAAATGGGCATATCTCCTGAACCAGAGGCGTAACTAGGAGAGCTTGGGCCCCATAGCAGATTTCTGCTTGGGCCCCCCCCCCCCTCATCACCAAAAAAAAAAAAAGAAAATACAAATTTGTAAAGACACGTTTATAAAATCACACACATTTACGCACTCATGTACACACATTTGTATTATATACACACATAACGTTTTAAACTCATACTAATTTTTATATACTCTTATACACTTACACGCATTTATGCACTCATGTATAAATTTATACACCAAAACATACAGTATATACAAACTCATACAGAATATACACACATACCGTAAATACACAAATTTGCACATCTACTGTATTCATACATATACTAATATATACAGTAAACACTCACCGTTTATACACATACATGCAGTATAAAACACACTATATACACACACAGAGGGCCATTTATCATATGCTGGTGCACGTGCGCCAGCGTATGACAGCCCTGCCACGGCTCAGCTGGATACATCAAGAGGTGAGGTCCTGGGCAGGGCCTGGCATAGAAATAAACACAGCCGGCAAATTTTCACATGTGAAAATACACCAGCTACAGGGATCCCGCAGGCCCTGGGTCAGGAATGCCCCGAGCCGCCCCACTCCTCGTTGGCCGCACCACACTGGCGTGAAGGAGGGGATTGGGGAAAATAATTGCAAGGGCTAGCTATAAGCTAGCATTTGCAATTATTTTAGGGCTTCTATGCCACCACACACACACCATATACCCATATATACAGACACATACACACACACACCATATACCCATATATACAGACACATACACACACACACACACCATATACCCATATATACAGACACATACACACCATATACCCATATATACAGACACATACACACACACACACACCATATACCCATATATACAGACACATACACACCATATACCCATATATACAGACACATACACACACACACACACCATATACCCATATATACAGACACATACACACACACACCATATACCCATATATACAGACACATACACATACACACCATATACCCATATATACAGACACATACACACACACACCATATACCCATATATACAGACACATACACACACACACCATATACCCATATATACAGACACACACACACACACCATATACCCATATATACAGACACACACACAATATACCCATATATACAGACACATACACACACGCACACCATATACCCATATATACAGACACATACACTCACACACACACACACCATATACCCATACATACAGACACATACACACACACACACCATATACCCATATATACAGACACATACACACACACACCATATACCCATATATACAGACACATATACACACACACACACCATATACCCATATATACAGACACATACACACACACACACCATATACCCATATATACAGACACATACACACACACACACACACCATATACCCATATATACAGACACATACACACACACACACCATATACCCATATATACAGACACACACACACCATATACCCATATATACAGACACACACACACCATATACCCATATATACAGACACACACACACCATATACCCATATTTACAGACACACACACACCATATACCCATGTATACAGACACATACACACCATATACCCATATATACAGACACATACACACACACACACCATATACCCATATATACAGACACACACACACCATATACCCATATATACAGACACACACACACGATATACCCATATATACAGACACACACACACGATATACCCATATATACAGACACATACACACCATATACCCATATATACAGACACATACACACACACACACCATATACCCATATATACAGACACATACACACACACACCATATACCCATATATACAGACACATACACACACACACACACACCATATACCCATATATACAGACACACACACACACCATATACCTATATATACAGACACACACACACACCATATACCCATATATACAGACACACACACACACCATATACCCATATATACAGACACACACACACACCAAATACCCATATATACAGACACATACACACCATATACCCATATATACAGACACATACACACCATATACCCATATATACATACACATACACACCATATACCCATATATACAGACACATACACACCATATACCCATATATACAGACACATACACACCATATACCCATATACACAGACACATACACACACACCATATACCCATATATACAGACACATACACACACACCATATACACATATATACATAAACAAATACAGATAACATTACTTACTTTTTTGGTCTTGGTGGGCTGGTCTCACCTCCTTTAAAATCAGCAGGCTGTGTAGGGAAGGGAGTACGTGTCGGCCGGTTGGTGGTGGGGAGTGCAGGCCGGCGAGAAGAAGTGCAGGGCGGCAAGAGGACGTGTCGGCGAGCAGGTGGAAGGCAATGCCGGCTGGCGGTAGGGCGCATGGGCCGGCAGGCAGGAGGAAGAGCAGGAGATAGTGTCAGCTGCCGAGTGGAGGGAAGTACCGGCCGGCAGGTGAACGTGTCTGACAGCAGGAGGGAGGAAGTGCCGGTCGGCCGGAGGACATGTCGGCTAGTAGGGGGAAGGAACGTGCCGGCAAGCGCGTGGGAGGGAAGGCGTGCCGTCCGCAGGGAGGGAGGATGACGAGGACGTACTGGCGGGCTGGAGGGCGGGTAGGAGAGTGCGGGCAGCACAAGTGGGCAGCTCTGCGTTCGGCACAGTAGGCGGGGCCCGGGAGAACGGCATTAATAAATTTTGGTATTGCCGTCCTTCCCGGGCCACTGTGCAGCACGGGCCCCGTAGCAACCGCTACGGCTGCTACGGCTGTTGTTACGCCACTGTCCTGAACCTAGAAACACAATCTCCACTTTGGTATATTTTTGGGAGATCTGCATTCAATAATCACATTTTTTACTGTAACTGTAACAGTGGATATTTCTGGTTCTGTTTCACCTAGGAACACCATCCTGATATTATATTAAAGGGGAGAAGGGTGTTTCTAGGTGCCACCGTTTAGGAGATATGGCTGATTGAAGTTTGACACTTATAAAAATTCACTGAAAATGCCCCAGTCATTAATCGACTATATATGTCCTATTTGCACGGCATGTGCAAATAGGACATATATGGGCAGATTTGTCAAGCTGTCTGAAAGTCAGAATATTTCTAGTTGCCCATGGCAACTAGGGAGCTGTCATTGGTTGACATGGGCATCTAGAAATATTCTGAATTTCAGACAGCTTGATAAATCTGCCCCATGTAGCCGTTTAATGACTGGGGCATTTTCAGTGAATTTTCATACTTATTGGTCCAAGGGCCATAACTCCTTTTTTTGTGCAATGCCATAAAACATTTTTCAGCAATTTTTCATGACACATAGGGCTAGTTAAAAGTTAAAAAATGTTAAAGGGCTTTTTTCATTTTTAAAAAAATTTTATAAAAAGTATAATTTTTTTTTTAAATGTATAGTATATTTTATATAAAGAGGACCTGTAACCTATACAAAAGCACTTGGAGTTGCTTACTAAAGTACCATTTTGGCGCACATAACTTTTTTTGATCACTTTTTGAAACATTTTTGTGAATGGATTTTATGAAAAATTACATTTTTGGCACATTTTTCAGGTTTTGTTTTTACAGCGGTTACCGAGTGGGTCCAATAATGTTACTGATTTATTGTACAGATAGATATGGAGGTGATACCAAACATGTCGGGTTTTTTCATTATTTTGTGTTTTTTGTGCTTTATTTGGTATGTAAAGGGAATATTGGTGTTTAGGGGACTTTCACTTTATTTAATTAATTCTTTTAATTAAAAAATGTTTTTAAAAAGTAGTTTAAATTTTTTTTTTTTTCAATTTTACAGGTTGGCTCTGATTGCTTGTTCAAGCTCTCATTTATATAACACAGTGTAATACAGATTTTTTACTTTCTTTTATTTCCTTTCAAAATTGATTAATTGAAGTTTTCCCCTGTAACTGGAGCATCTTTAGCGTCCTAAAGCGTCCTAGAGTCCTAATTACAAGGAAAAGGACCCCCAGTGGGGACAAATGCCTGGCGCAGATCTGTACTGGGTCTGAGGAGACCCAGCACCTCTGCTTAACCCTTGCAGACCTGAAGATCCCTTGATTGCCTCCTCTATAGAACCAAAAGACGTCCTGCAGAGGTCCGCATTAGTTGACATAAGAAAACAGTGAGTTCTCAGAGTTTATCATAGTAATGTCATAAATATTTTGCTGATATACCATGAATTATACACTCACCGGCCACTTTTTAGGTACACCTGTCCAACTGCTCGTTAACACTTAATTTCTAATCAGCCAATCACATGGCGGCAACTCAGTGCATTTAGGCATGTAGACATGATCAAGACAATCTCCTGCAGTTCAAACCGAGCATCAGTATGGGGAAGAAAGGTGATTTGAGTGCCTTTGAACGTGGCATGGTTGTTGGTACCAGAAGGGCTGGTCTGAGTATTTCAGAAACTGCTGATCTACTGGGATTTTCATGCACAACCATCTCTAGGGTTTACAGAGAATGGTCTGAAAAAGAAAAAACACCCAGTGAGTGGCAGTTCTGTGGGCGGAAATGCCTTGTTGATGCCAGAGGTCAGAGGAGATCGGGCAGACTGGTTCGAGCTGATAGAAAGGCAACAGTAACTCAAATCGCCACCCGTTACAACCAAGGTAGGCAGAAGAGCATCTCTGAACGCACAGTACGTCGAACTTTGAGGCAGATGGGCTACAGCAGCAGAAGACCACACCGGGTGCCACTCCTTTCAGCTAAGAACAGGAAACTGAGGCTACAATTTGCACAAGCTCATCGAAATTGGACAGTAGAAGATTGGAAAAACGTTGCCTGGTCTGATGAGATTTCTGCTGCGACATTCGGATGGTAGGGTCAGAATTTGGCGTCAACAACATGAAAGCATGGATCCATCCTGCCTTGTATCAACGGTTCAGGCTGGTGGTGGTGGTGTCATGGTGTGGGGAATATTTTCTTGGCACTCTTTGGGACCCTTGGTACCAATTGAGCATTGTTGCAACGCCAAAGCCTACCTGAGTATTGTTGCTGACCATGTCCATCCCTTTATGACCACAATGTACCCAACATCTGTTGGCTACTTTCAGCAGGATAATGCGCCATGTCATAAAGCTGGAATCATTTCAGACTGGTTTCTTGAACATGACAATGAGTTCACTGTACTCAAATGGCCTCCACAGTCACCAGATCTCAATCCAAAAGAGCATCTTTGGGATGTGGTGGAACGGGAGATTCGCATCATGGATGTGCAGCCGACAAATCTGCGGCAACTGTGTGATGCCATCATGTCAATATGGACCAAAATCTCTGAGGAATGCTTCCAGCACCTTGTTGAATCTATGCCATGAAGAATTGAGGCAGTTCTGAAGGCAAAAGGGGGTCCAACCCGTTACTAGCATGGTGTACCTAATAAAGTGGCCGGTGAGTGTATATGCATATATTTATTATTACTCATGTCCACATTGGACCCTTTATCCTGATTTCTATATTTCTACAGATCTTTCAGGGCAGACAAAAGGTCTAAATGTTGTGCGCAACAGTCATATTTGTATTGTCTCCAAAATAGTACATTAGGTTTGACCTTAAACTTTATTTTACATAGATAGGCAAACCATTTTTTCTATATATTATATAAGATGTTTTTGCATGGGTTTTAGAATAAGGGTCTTATTCGGTTATGAAAACATATACAGAATGGTACCCGCTGTCCTGAGCAACTTTCTGCATACAGAAAGGAAAAATGACCTTCATTTAATCAGATAGCTTGTTTAATTTCCAGACCACACAGACTGCGGACGGGAGCCTAAAAGCAATCTACAGTAAATGGTCTCATCGCTCAGTCAGACAAGAGATGACTGAATATTAACATTACCTACTAACCTATTTCCCAAAATTTAAGCCGATGCTTCTACAAACTATGTCTACATATATTGCTTAGGGAATGTTCCTTCACATGACAAGTTTTCATTGGCTACTACAAGATACTAAAAGGAAAATGAAATGATTAAGTATGGAACTGTCACAGAAAAGCATTCCCATTACAGACACACATTTATTATTCATCGACACAAATGAATGTATAAAAAAATGTAAATACTATTTTGAGTCTACAGCCCATATGAAGATCTGTGTGTCTCCACAGTAACAGACTACACATGGATTGTAATCTGAACTTGCAATGATACTTCCTTCAGTCCCCCAAGTCCAACTCTTATTTATGCTTGGTAGGTTTGCAAAAAGCACGGATGGTGATATAACTACAGAATCAGACCACACAGAGTGTTTATTGTAGTTTGTCACCATGGAAACACAGATCTCCATAGGAGCATTAGACACAATACAATAGGGTATTTTTAATTAAGTTACTTCAGTTTTAATTTTAGAGGCAATAGAGAATAAATGTGTCATACAAAAACACCTTTCCATATGTCCCAATAAGGGCATTTGAATATGATATTGGGAATGTTTTCAGAACAGCTAGTAATCTTAAAGGATAAGAAAACATTCAGCAAAGAGTGAGGGAGACATTTGTAGCAAGCTGCATCTTTCCATCCTCTTCCCTCCAGCTGAGCAACATTGCTGAGGCCATTGGATCCTATGGGGGACTGCTGTAAAGTATGGCATCCTTCCCCTGCCTCCACTGAGCGTCCAGTCACTCAGGTCGCCAGTGATGTAACTCTCCTTATAAGGAAACCCTGAACATCTGCAGTTGCCAACCACCGGGGAGAAACATGACGACATAGAAAATCAGGATTTGCCATAGTCCTCCAATATAAGAATTCATTCGGAGTCCTCACAATGTATCCTTACAACGCATCCGTCTGATCCCTGGATATGGCTGTCTACCACCAAGGGCTCCCAATCCATTACCCAGGGACTTATCTTACAGACACTCAGGGGTTGCCCTAGGGAGAACCAGTACATCAGCCTCTCCCTCCATATTTCTTGCACACACCACCTCCCCTCCGGTCCCCATACTAAGCACCGTGACCACAGCGTGCCTAGGCCGCAACCGCCAGCCAATCCAAGAAAAGGCCAGGCCCCGGTGGGGGATGTTGCAACTGTGAGACTATTCTACTCCTTCCTTCCCTCATACTGTGCATAGACATAAAATCAATGCCTGCTGTTGGTGCTCTTGAAAGTTACTTCTACAGAAGTGTAAAGGAACATAAAAAGCAACATCAAAGGACGACGTCTCGGGTAATATGATTTGGTTCAAACCCCTCAGAGAAACATCCACCAAGGAAGGTTCTCACCTGGAGGCCACCTCAAACACAACCCTAAACTGATGGCTACATGTCTTCTGGTTGTGGCAGGGCTATAACAGATGTGCATGCTGGAGCTATACACAGGACACAAGTCAATGGAGTACTGCTTAATACTATTATTTTTATATGCAAAACATTTTATTCTATTTTTTATATGATATTAATATCCTCTTAGTTTATATCCCCTTAAGATAACAAATAACGCAAAACGCACTTCAGGGTTCCAGGAGTGTCAATGTCTACGACAGGTAAGGCGCACAGGGACCATTAAAAGGGTGGCTTGATTTTGTATTTAGTCTTTTCACTAAATATACAATAAGGGATAACAGGATAAGTCTGCTGGTTCTAGGTGTATGCTATAAAAATATTTAGTGACATTTGTGTAATATAAATCATGCAATGATTTACCTGTTCGTATTGTTATTGTTGCACTATACCTGTTTTTTAACTCTTTGTTTTTAATGTTGGATTATTTTTTTGGATATGTACTAAAAGTATGTTTAGTGATTACATACAGTATATAACTTAGTTTTTTGTGTAAAAAAGAGCCAAAATACTGAACACAAACCTAAAACACTAATCTGAACTGAGCCTATGTGCATGTTGGAGATATACACAGTTCCTTTCACAGGACACAAGTCAATGGAGTACTGCTTAATATGCTAAATGCTGTGTGTGAAGAAGCCTGTAAACATACTGACCGTACAGTTACTGTCACACATGGCACTATTCTTCTTTACACATCATTAATTTGCTTGGTTCCCATCTAAATGAACTATTATGACTTGCAATGTCTCTTTTCTTTCATTTATGTTTAAGAACAATTCTTTTCATGTACAAACCACTTACCAAATCACTGCTGCCCCAGACACGACACTGCAGCCCCTTCCACAACCAGCAAAATCCATTCAACTGTCATTATCTGTCACTGTCAATACCCTAAGGCACTTGCCCAACAGCTGCACCACATCATGTGACGCTCATGGCACTCCAGCTATGCAGCCGCAATTCTACCTTCTCGTATACTTTTAAAAGTTTTGGCATCTGTTTGGGTAATGAAGAGAATTAATTCCAAATTCCACATTTGTTGCTCTATGAAAAGGAGAATATTTTGTCTGGGTCTATTGCTTAACTGCTGGATAATGTACAAGCTGTCAATATGCTCTACTACTTGGCCCTAGTAGTGGAATCTATTAGGAAACCTCGGCACAGATTGAGTGAGAAGAACAGGGAAGGGTGGGAGAGAAACCATAATTGAGAGGGAAATCAGACACAACTGAGCCGGAATGGGACACAGATGAGCAGGAAGGGAGATGATTTCTAGCAGACAAAGATAGTTGAAGAAGAAGGGGAAACTAGACAAAATCTCCATCTATTCTACAGAATTTCAGTCTGAATGTGTACATATTACAGTACATCCAGTCATCCTAGCATCAGATCTATGCCTTCCTCCGATGTATCCCAACTCAAATGTGTCTTGTTCTGTCAGTTTTCTATCAGTAAAAAATAAATTATTTGAAGAGGAAGCTAAAATGTGCCACAATATGCTAGTAAAACTTCCATACAAGGTAATATTTTATCAGACACCAGCATCTATTTCATCCCATGTAGTTATTCTGATTTCTGTAGTATATGAATACATCAAACTTGGAGAAAATTTATCAGAATGTGATTCTGTGGCAACATAGTGGGCACACCCCAGTGGCATAGCTACCGGGGGGGGGGGGGGGGGACATGGGGAGTGGGTGCTCCGGGTTCATTGGGCCTCCGGGGGCCTAGAGCTGGGACAAGAGGTAATCGATTGCCTACCCTCTCTGTTGGCATTGTACCAACTATCAGCACACATAGCCGATCACTCAAGTCAGCGATACTACCGCTGTCTGCGTTCATTATCCAGCCCAGGCGACGGCACCTGGGTCATAGAAAGAACTCATCTCTAAGACCCAGACGCCGTCACCAGTATTCAGTTTTTTTTATTTTTTTCAACTGTGCTTATGGGGCATGTGTGGGGGCCACAATATACTGCTGGTACATGTGTGGGGGCCACTATATACTGCTGGGGCATGTGTAGGGGCCACTATATAGTGCTGGGGTATGTGTGGGGGCTACTATATACTGCTGGGGCACGGGTGGGGGGCCACTATATACTGCTGGGGCATGTGTGGGGGCCACTATACACTGCTGGGGCATGGGTGGGGGGGTCACTATATACTGCTGGGGCATGTGTGGGGGCTACTATACACTGCTGGGGCATGGGTGGGGGGCCACTATATACTGCTGGGGCATGTGTGGGGGCCACTATATACTGCTGGGGCATGTGTGGGAGGAATATATATATATATATATATATATATATATATATATATATATATATATATATAGCTGGGGCATGTGTGGGGGCCACTATATACTGCTGGGGTATGTGTGGGGGCTACTATAAATTGCTGGGGCATGTGTGGGGGCCACTATGTACTGCTGGGGCATGTGTGTGGGGGGGCACTATATACTGCTGGGCAGGTTTTGGGGGCCACTATGTACTGCTGGGGCATGTGTGGGGGCTACTATACACTGCTGGGGCATGGGTGGGGGGGGCCACTATATACTGCTGGGGCATGTGTGGGGGCTATTATACACTGCTGGGGCATGGGTGGGGGGCCACTATATAGTGCTGGGGCATGTGTGGGGGCTATTATACACTGCTGGGGCATGGGTGGGGGGCCACTATATACTGCTGGAGCATGTGTGGGGGCCACTATACACTGCTGGGGCATGGGTGGGGGGGTGGGGGGCCACTATATACTGCTGGGGCATATGTGGGGGCTATTATACACTGCTGGGGCATGGGTGGGGGGCCACTATATAGTGCTGGGGCATGTGTGGGAGGAATATATATATATATATATATATATATATAGCTGGGGCATGTGTGGGGGCCACTATCTATGGCTGGGGCATGTGTAGGGGAAACTATATACTGCTGGGGCATGTGGGGGGCACTATATACTTTAGGGGCATGTGTGGGAGCCACTATATACTGCTGGCGCATGTGTGGTGGCCACTATACACTGCTGGGCACGTGTAGGGGTTACTATATACTGCTGGGCATGTGGGGGCTATCTGTATTATTTATTTATAGAGCACTATTAATTCCATGGTACTGTACAATCAGTAAGGGGTTCACATACATTACATTAAGAAAAAAACAAATGCAAGTACTAAATACAAAACTACAGTGATCAGAAGACAAGTGGGATCAGGACCACAATGTATATGGGGTTACGTTGGAGACATGAGGTGAGGGAGGAGAGCAGTACAGTTATTGTGTATAGTAGGCATGTCATGGGTGCTCCTGCGACCCATGTTCTGGGTCGCAGGTGCACCCATGTGCCTCCCCGTGCCCCTGGAGCCTCATGGCAGCACTTACCTTCCCTCGTTCCAGCGGCAGACCCAAGGAGGCGGGGAGGCACGCGCCAGTGTTTTGGAGGCCGGCCACATTCCCTGTTAAATTCCCTTCTTCTCTGCATACCATCTGCAGTCTAATGGACAAGTGGAGAGAGTTAATCAGACTCTGGGCTTCTATCTCTGCCATTTTGTCTCTACCCGACAGGACGACTGCTGTTGCAGTGGGCAGCGTTTTCCTATAATTCCTTGGATTCTGGACCTACCGGCTCCGCTCCCTTCTTCATTGTCTATGGACAGCATCCAGACCCACCTCTTCCTCTTTCTGTGCCTTCTGACGTTCCTGCTGTGGAGGAATTGGGTCAAGATCCTAAGTCTATCTGGAAGAAGACTTGTTTTTCCCCACTTCAGGCATCTGCTCAAACCAAGACCCAGGCTGACAAAAAAACACAGGCTCCCTCCGATTTTCTCTCCGGGTGATAAAGTGTGGCTGTCCTCCAGGTATGTTCAGCTGAAGATATTGGGCGCACGATCTATGTGGATTGCAGCACAGTACATCATCGCCGGAGAGTCCGAATCAGGGATCGCGACTCGGACGGGTAAGTAAATGTGCCCCACAGTGTTAAAACATATCATCATCATTATTATTATACCTTTACTGTGACATCTCTCTGTTCTTCAATCTTGTACTGTGACATCATTATGTTCATGTGGTGAGATTGACATATAATTTTTGCACTGTAATGTTGCTTAGTGGATTGTACTGCGCTATCACTGTTTTTATTATCTGTGTACTGTGGTGTACATTATTCTTTTAGTTTGACGTTATTGTTTCTTATCCCTTTACTGTGATATCACGATTTATGGTATCCCTATACTATTATATCACTATTATATCACATTGTGCCAGTTTTTTGTCAGACTTTGCATTAGAAAGAACATGCAAATTGCTTGTGCATGTAATTATAAAGTTTTATGTCACAGCCGCATTGCGTCCCCCGAGCAACAAAATTTTGCACCTAAAGGATTCAGGTGGCATTTCGGACCATGCACCAAATTTATTACTGGGACTTTACAGAATTGTGTAGCACAGTCTATGTTAAACGTTCACCAAAAAAGAAGTGGTGCACTCTGTCGGAGCAGTGCAAGGGCGCCAGATTCATGAAGAAATCCTGAATCTGGCGCACACTGCACAGACAAACTGCTATTAGTGCAGTTTGAACTGATAGTAAATGTGCCCCAATATGTATTCTCTGTACCTTGAAATCACTGGCCCACATTTATATGCGCCAGTATTCTAGTGTAGTTTGCACATAAATACACATGCAAACTGCTTGCACATCTATTTATGATGTGTGTGCGCCAGTATTGTGTCTCAGATGTACCGTGTCCACCGCAACACAATACCATGCATCTAAAGGTGCATTCTGGTGCACATTCGTATCGGCCGCAACATTAATGTCAGCAAGTCCGACATAATTGTGGTACACACCCATTGAACTAAGTGCGCCAGAGAAAAAACTGTTTATGCACGTTTTGCATGTATGGCATGCGCCAGATTGTTGAAGATCGTGCTCCAGTATTCAATAATCTGGTGCACTCTCCACATTATTGAGGCAAACTACATGTAGTGCAGTGGGCCATTGTGTACATTATCTGTGTAATGTGTCATAACTGTGTGCATTATCCTTGTTTTGTAATCCCTATGCTGTGACTTCCCTATGCTGAGAAATGAAAATTTAGTTTTAGCTCTGTGCTGAGAAATCACAGTTTATGAGCTAATCCTTTTAAAAGGTGAGACTGAACGTGTCATAGTATACCGGAGGCCCCATCTGAAGTTTTTATAAAGCACCCCTTGGTTACTGGTTATGAGCCTGCCCACATACTATTTTCATTGCCATGCAAGGCATGAGAAATTGGTACCTATATGTACACCCAACTTTATATACAGATTGAAGGCTGAAGCTCATAACATTTAAATTCCTACTGCTTTGTCATCAGGGATGCACAATCCATGAGGTCAGTTGAGCTTTTTGCCTCAGGGAGCACCAACTTCAGCAAGATGGGGGTACAGGCTCCTACTATAAAGAAGGACCTACCACCTAAAAATAGTGTCTCTTCACACTCAAGGTCAGCATGAGACATTGAATGGATTAAATAGTAATAATATTTCTGGAGCAGGCGCGTAACTACAGTGGTAGCAGAAATAACAGCCACAATGGGCCTGCAGTCTTAGGGGTCCCAGTCATCTGACCTGACATTAAAGAATGGAGGATGTTCACCATTCTATACATATTATGCTTCACATTGTACAGTATGATCTCTATATAACATATATGTCATGTATATATGTTGTTTATGTTGTATCTGTGATGTGTATATGCTGTATGTGTATAGACCTGAAGGAGGCGGCAAAACAGCTGCGGATGATTCGGCACTGCTTGGGGCACTCTCCAGAGTCACTCACTAACAGTACGGGCCTTCCACTGGGAGTCCATACTGCCCGATTACCATAACTATCAGTGATAGTACAGTGGTGCAGAGCAGCGCAGACCCCTTTGTTTGCGCTTCTCTATGGCTCTAGAGGACAAATGCGGCATATGATGATGTCACACCGCCTGCATCCATGCAAGGAAGAGCTGCCCAGTAGAAGAACTGGGGGAAGAGGAGAGGACCTTGGTGGGAGGAGGAAAGTAAAAGTTTTATTATTTTTAAACTGCCCACATTATTAAAAGAATATTAACTTTTTGGGGGTTGTATACAATAAAAAAGGAGACTTTTTAGGAGATTTAAAGGAAACCTACCATTTAGAATGGCAGTTGTAAGCAGTAAGTACCGAGCACCAGCTCAGGGTGAGCTGGTGCCGGTACTTACTTTCGTTAGTGTTATAAACCGCGGTATCACGGTTTTAACACTTTTTAAACTTTAGAGCAGGAGAGGCTTCGGCGCTGCGAGCTGGTGCTCGGTACTTACAGCTTACCCCTGCCATTCTAAATGGTAGGTTTCCTTTAAAAATTGGAGGGAGGTTTATTAAGCTCTATGTATGGCGAAACCTGGAGGGAGATGACTCACTATGGTGTCCAGGATTAAAATGGGGGTTGAGATCTCTATAAATGAGTACTCTATATAACTAAACTGGGGGTGGAGGGGTCTTTTTATGATGGGATGGATATTGATTGAACTGGAGTGGGGGATGGGCTGATGGGTTACTGTATATAGTTTAAGTGGGGGGGTTGTATATACGGTCAGATCTTATATAAAAGGGGTGCATTTATGGGAAGGTCTGTTATGGAATACTGTAAATAAAGTGGGAGGTTCCATTTATGAAGGGCAAATTTTAATTATGGGAGGGGGCTGTATATAGGGTTCTGTATATAGTTTAAGTAAGGGTTGTATATAAGTTCATTAGGGTGGTGTTTTATATATTAGTTTATTAGGGTGGCACTATTTATTGAATTATTAAGGACCTTTATATTTAATTGTGTAGTTTGTAGTTTATGTTGTTTGCATATTTTAATCAGGTTTTAGATGCTTTTTAAAGATGAAAATTCAGGGGGCTGAATACAGGAGGAGATCAGGGCTAGGATTTTTTTGGGGGGAGGGGGAGGGTAGCATTTCAGTTTTCACCTCAAGCAGCAAAAAAAGCTGGTGTATATACGCTGTATGTCTGTATATGGCACTGTTTGTGTGTCTATATGTGATGTGTATATGCACTATATGTGTGTGTATGTGTGTAAGAGTGCATAAATGTGTGTGTGTCTGAGGGTGCTATTCTATAGCTCGCCTTAGGCAGATTAGAGTTTAGATTCATCCCTGCCTGTCATGTACATGTACTGTGTAGCCATTGTTTATTTTTTGTTATTCCGGGTTATTACACATTGTCCTGGCCAGCTATTACCTGCAATGCTTGAAAAAAAGATTTTAAAAGAATGTATATTATTTTATGTATTTTTATATGTAGATACAATAATGGTTGGGGTTATTATCCACAATATTAAATGCTAAAAAATGGGATCAAACATCACAGCTTCAAGAAAGCACAATGCATTAGGGTGGGATTTATTGCCCCCCATATAAATTCACCTGTACTTAAGGTAAACATTAGCCCACACCCCATTCTTCATGGTTCCTGTCCTCCGTCTACTGTTTATTTATGGTGTCTTCTGTTGAATGTGTCTGTGTTTGCTCTAGAGCAAGTGAGCTCCATTCTTTTCACCCCCCCCCCCAGGAAACTATTCAGACCATTCCTTACTTAAATCCACAGGGCATCATTTAACCCATGGATGTACAACATCCCCCAGTCCCTTAGTGTTTCACTTGCCCCCAGGATCTGGAAACATTGCAGTCCTTTCATTCCTGCTTACATAATCCCCATCTGCAGATAGCTGTCCACATTACCTGCACCTGGTCATTTTCCTTTTAATGACATTAGCTCCCATGTGCCTCTGTCATTATCAGATGGCAATGGTTGGGACAGATCAATGGGTCATAGGTCTTCTCTGAGGGTGTCACTATGGTGGCAGTGACAGATTGACTTAGGCTCCGCTCCTTCTGCCCTTTAATTACTGAGTCAGGACTTTATTATCATGTCCTAAATGTGATTACTATACACAAACCATATCTGCTGACAAACTAATCTAATTGTGAGTTTATTTTCAGATGCTCTAAATAATCACATTATAATAATCATGTTAATGAGACGTTCAGTATCTAGTGCTGTGTGCATCCCTCTGAAGAGAGATAACAATGCATTCGAACCCAAATATCAGCTTATCTTTCTAATGCCAATAACCTTGGTTATACCTGTAGTTTGTTATAGTGGCCCCTGCACATGGGAAGTAAATGTAGCAGATTTTGCACTTGGAATTGTGTGAGGAAACTCTGCTTTGGAATACAGTGTTATAGTAATCAATATTATTATAATGGTTTTGTGCAAGAAATTTCATTGTAGTTATATCCCAGTCTTACCTGCAATTGTGGACATTTACCAACAGATTTACTGATAGTAGACTGTCCCCATTAACATGTTCGTTACCTTGGAAAACATAAAAAAAACTGTTCCCAGTACCCCCTAAGGTAACAGGCATGTCAATGGGGACAGTCTATCACCAGTAAATATTGTGGTAGGTGTCCTTTAAATTCACAATAAATAAGCAACAAGCTTTCCTATAATCATTTGTTCCCAATAATTCACCTGATAAAAGGGCAGTTTTAAGAGGCCTGAAAGGAACACTAGCACCAGCTCTCAACTTACTAAACTAGCAGATCCCCTCAAGGAAGGATTGAAATATCCTGTCTAGAATTCCCTCTTTTATGTTAAATCATACATTGAAATCAGCCAAAAAGAGCCAAAGGAAGCCTGAGATAAGTGATACTGAGCAGAGAAAGTGTGAGTGCTACATAAGGTGCCCATATCCTGGACAATGCCTAGGATCATGTTTCTGGTGTCATATTAAAGGTAAGACTGTCATCTTTCAAATTGTAGCAAAATTGTTACAGAATCAGAAAGCTCACAGAAGCACAAACTGGGTGTGCTTTGAGAGATAATATTCTTATCTTTAATAATAATAATGATAATAATTCCTTTATATAGTGCAGACAAATTACGCAGCACTGCACAACACTTGCCAGATCAGTCCCTGTCCCCAATGGGACACACAATATAATCAATCTACCAATATGTTTTGGAGTGTGGGAGGAAACCAGAGGACCTGAAGGAAACCGGAGCAAACACGAAGAGAACATACAAACTCTTTGCAGATGTTGACTTTAATATGGTACCAAACACATGGTACTACAGACTACAGACACATAATATGGGCCTCTGAATTGAGACTCCCCCTTCAACCTACAAAAGTATTGGAGGAGATATTTTATAGGTAAATGTGCAAGATTTTACATAAAGGAGGAATTCTAAAAAGGATATTTCATATCCTGCCCGGGAGGTCTGGTAGTTTACTTGTGTAAAAGCAGGTGATAACATACCAAAAACTTTATGCTCCATTCAAAAAAAATAGCTTGTAGTCATTACTGTCAACTGCAGGACTGTCCAGGATATCAAAAGTCCTTGATAAAAGTGGCACAAGGCATTTTATACAGTATTCTTGCCTTACAATCTGTTGTAAATAGGTTGCTAAATCTGCCCATTACAACTACATTATTAGACACACAATGGCCCACATTTATAACTTTCAAACACTTTCCAAAATAATTTTGAGATTGTTTTTTTCATGACACATCGGGGCACATTTACTAAAAACAATGACACAAAACTGGCACAGACACTTTGTAAATACATGTGGCAGCAGTTTACACATTCTTTCTAGTGCAAAGTCAGACAGAAAACTGGTGCAAATGATTTAATAAATGTGGGCCAATGTGTAGAGTACTTTTACCGTGTGGAATATCAATTCTAATCTCACCATATTACTTGCCACAAATCCTAGTGGTGAATGATTCATTTCAATGTTGAAGTCATTGGAATAAAGGATTTTAGAGTTGTCATTTGGTAACTCATTAATTTTTTAGTTATCAGCATATGCAAGATGATATTTCAGTCCTATTATGTGGATAAGGTATCAGGTAAAAGAAAGGGAGGATCAGTGACAGCTTTTCAGGTACTTGTGCCAAAGCGAGCATCTAAGCTGAAGATTTGCTAAAATTTGACACAGTCAAATTATCAACAAAGGAAATGATGAACTCTAAAATATCGGAGCTGCTTTTATTACTGTGCTGTGGAATAAACTGTGTATTGGTGCACTTCCTATATAACAGTGAATAATTTGAAGATGAATCAAATATCAAAGAAAATGGTTTAACAATATATTGAAAGCTGGTTGTCAGGTTATCAGAACGAAATATTCTCTTATTAGAGGTCTTCTAGTGGTCCTTGATGGTGTTTGGAGGTTATTGAGGTAAATAAGTGCCTGCAGAATTTGCAAAGAGACAACAGCAGTAACAGGGAGGATGATGGGTAATATGTTTCAACCTGGCCGGAATACAGATGAGCAGAGGGAAAGATTTGTGCGCTACAGCATCATAGCAACATCCACGTCACTGCTGATACAGTAGTCTTCACCAGAGACAGCTTTCCTTACCATCACACAACACAATGGCAAGATACACAGTGCAGTTTGCTTCCTGTGCTGCCCCAATGCACTGCAATATCATCTGTGTGAAATACAAACACAGACTGGCATCCAACAATCAACCAGACCGTACATATATATATATATATATATATATATATATATATATACAGAGCAGCAGGCATGGCTCCGTAATACCCATCCAGAGTAGTGCTGTGCATGCACTAACAAGCCATGAGAAATACTAATATCAAATTGTACCAAAGTCACAAGCTGCAGCGGTCTTATTACACATGACTTCATTTATCCAAGGTAATGCTAGGCATGTTCTGACACCCACAGGATACTACAGGGTAACAATGTGTAACACAGTCCTAATGCCAACAACCCCCCACCCAAGCCCCCCTCTCACTGACCCGCTGTATACACCTGCAGAGGTCATGTTTATATAAAGTACACATTCAGCTTCCCCCACAACTCCCCCAGTAATAACCACCTCCATTCACACACTGTGTAGAAAAAACATCTGCCTATAGGAACAGGCTGAATAAATAAGGGGGCCAATTTCCCACTAGACAAGCTGCCCAGGGGAATGTTACTTGCATCAGTTGGCTGGTTCTCAGCTGGTGTGATCAATAATGCCATGCACTGTATACTGCTGTGCTTTATGAATAAATCTAACAGGACTATTTTGTCAGGATAAGACAGGATTTTACTTAAAGGGATGTTGTCTTTAGAAAATGACCTTTTTTAATAGTTTTATGTATTCTTTTTGTAATTTTTGATTATTTTTATTTTATTTACACCGCCTGTCTGCATAGTGTATGACTATGGCCATGAGGCTGCTATAATGCATATGACAAAATATTGCATATTGCTAAATAAAAAAGAAAAAAAAAGAAACTAATTAGAAAAAAACGCTACATTTTGTTCTGAATTTAATGATTAGGGGAGAAAAATGAGTAACATATTCACTTCAAGCATTTGCATTCCTGGAGGTGCTACCATAGCATTGTACAAAATCCTATGTCACGTTGGGCAGATAAAACCTATTATTAATGTACTGTATCAATAACACATTTTTTGAACACTATTCATTTGATTAAAAAATAAGTTACAGTAAAAATGTTTGTATTAGGGATCGGAGATCAACTAGAAATGTGTAAATGAATGTCTCCTAATGGTCTAATGGTCAATGCCCTTTAAAGGAAATCAACCATCTACAAAACATAAAAAAGGCTATAAATACTCACCTCCGATCCTCTTCACCTTGATCACTAAGCTTGACATGCCAGGATCACCTAAAAAAGAAAGTTGCATTGTGGGGACAAGATGCTGCTAATTATGCACGCTTCACCACCTCCTTCTTAGGTGACGTGACGAAGATGTGCATAATTAGCCGCCCAGAACACCAGACATCTTGGCCCTGCGCTCTGTGCTGCTAATTATAACTCTTTTTTCTAGGTGATCCTGGCGTGTCAAGCTTAGCGACGGACAGTGCCAGGATCAAGGTGAAGATTATCGGAGTAATTGTAGCCTTTTTTTGTTTTGTAGGTGGTTGATTTCCTGAATTTCTGCAAAGTCCCACTTGCCCATCAACAGCCCCCGGAAACCTATTAAAGCGCTTTCATACATCAGCCACCTAATAATTCCATTTCAGAACAAAGGCAGTACACACAGTGCAAGACGGGCAAAACAGGAAGCAGTGGAACATCAGTTGTGATATACTCATCAATTTACAGCCAATGTGATAGGTATACTCATTGATAGCTAGTTATTTGTGAATGGACTTCTCATGGTAAATGCCCTTGGACACTTATTCGTTCCCCGCCGAATATTGTAAGACCTTTCATACATCAACCACCTAAGGTGCCCTACTTCCATGTTAGGTATACCTAAATGGCTATTAGGAAGGAAAGTTTTGTTTAGGAAAAGACTATACTATATAGGGGATGTACAATGGTGGGAAGCACTACTTGAATTAAAGGTTTCTTTATACAGTGACTGAAATTTCACGTATGTGGGGCTTCAGTAAACTTTAACAGGTATTAAGAGTTTTCAAGGTTACTGATAGGAGGAATAGTAATATAAAGTGCAAAGTACTTATATGAAAGGTTAATTTCTGATAAACAAGGTCCATACTATGCAAAAAAAAATCGCCCATAAGTGCCAAAAAAGTGTCCATAAAAATCACTAAATAACAGTTTATGTAAAGCTGTCATAGGAACCCAGACCTGTATTAACTTGTATTTTCTCTTACCGTGTTCACTGCCGTCATTTATAGAGGGCAGCAATGACATTGTAACACTGAAGTATATCTACATAAGACTATATTGACCCAGTAGAAAATGCTTTTTGGGTGTGGCGTGGATGAGAGAATTACAATCTAATTGCCTTATTACTCATTTCCTTTACTCTGATCATCTTTTATAATAATCCCTTGTCAATGATATTTGAAAGGGAATAGTTGAAAGGATGTATTGTGGGGAGTTATCTTTGTTTGAGGTAAATATATTGTTGGTGGATGATATTACAAGTCATGTCAGGACCTATGACTATACACAGCACAGCCATTTAGTATTGTTGAGAAATGTTGATAAACTTATTAAATTCCTCCTCAAAATAGCTTCACACGCAATGAAAAATAACAAAATATAAGGAAAATGTATATTCAATGGAGCTGGGTGCATGTAATTTAACAGTGGTCATTCTGGTATTTGTAGTGAAGTAATATTTCTCAAACATTTTCATGTGTTTTGTAACATTCTTATGTTATGTTAGACATTGTAGTGACACATGACAAGGGGGTGGTAAATATTTTCAGACTATATGATGCTCTTTTAAGCAAGGAGAAACCTGAGGTCCCTGCATCTTATAGTCCAGTGGTGGCTAACCTATGGCACTAGTGCCAGAGGTGGCACTCAGAGCCCTTTCTGTGGGCACCCAGGCCTTCACCAAAAATGATGACTCCAGGTATCTTCCTGCAGTCCTAGACAGCCCAGGACTTGCTGTGCACAGAGCTATTTTAAAGTGACAACGCTATCTGGGACTACTGGAGGAGTGGTAAGGTGTGGACAGACCTGGATTTATCATTGTAGCTCCTACTCTGGCCCTGACAATTCTTCCTGTTTATGGGACCCTGGAGCGAAGCTACAATGATCATCCAAATTTCTTCTATTTTCTGCTTTATTGGTGTCCTCAGGGTGCTGATATGAATGAAAGCTGTGACAGAGCAGGGAGTATAAATCACAAATTAAATTTCTATGTTGGCATTTTGCGATAAATAATTGGGTCTTGGTTGTAGTTTTGGCACTCGGTCTCTAAAAGGTTCGCCATCACTGTTATAGTCCGAAGTCAAAGAGATCCTGCAGCACAGACCCCCCTGAGTACTTCCTTAAATATCAGAAGAGGCACTGATATTTGTCTCTCTCTTTGAGATCAGTGCAGTAGAGAAAGCCGATCAAAAGAGAGTTTAGCTCCTCGTTGTGGTGGGGACTATATGTGAAAGGTGACCCTCTACAAGTCTACATACTCAAGGTTGGTTCCTGGAAGATCCTAGTGTGAAGGACCTTTCATGATGTCATAGACTGGGCATAGGAGAGAGACAGTTTAAAAGTAAGAAGTGGCAGCAATACTACAATAGTATTGCTCTCTGGTGTGGGTATGTATATTGTTGTACTTGGTGAGTTTGTGTGTATATATGTGTGTAGTGTGTGCATGCTGTCTGTGTAGATGTTTTGTTGATACTCAGCCTTTCCATTTCCTTTCATGACCAGGGAATATTAAAAGTATTAATAAATGTTTTCTATTTTCATTCTCTAAATTTTGCAATTCATCCCATAGTCTGTAAAATAATCATATTTAGTAAACTAGGCATGTTGATACACAGGTTTCCCTAATTTCCGCAATTTGTCTCTTACCAGTGACGTTTACTGTCCTTGTCGATGGTAATATAGATACTCCCACATCTGTCTGATGGACAGTTTTCTCTGCCAGATCTTCAAAGATTTCCTCAGGAATTATATCAGATATAACAAATGGAGCATCTTCAGTGGTCGTTACGTCACCCAGGTTTATTTCCTTTAAGGGCACTTCAGAAGACAGTATTTCAGTTGGGGTTTCATTATATACCCGAGAATCGGTAACTGTTTCCTCGTTTATGTCCCAGATATTTGGCAATGAAGGCTCTGCCGAAACATTAATATAAGTCCCTATGCTACTTAAAACTGTTTCATCTACAGGTAGTTCATCTTCCTCTTCAAGGAAAGGGGATAGTGTTTTTTCTAAAGATATCTCCACCTCATCAATGGGCTCCATTAGGGAATTAACAACAGTGGTGATGACAGTGGTTAAGGACAACTCTGAAGAGACCTCAGGCCATGGAGATGCTGATCCATAAGAGTCTATCACAGGAGGCACTGTTGGAGGTGCTACAATAGCCATCTCTTTCACCTCTCTGTCTGTGAGCCCATAACTTGGAGTAACAGTCTGCACAGATTCCTCTGTTTCCTGAACCTTGTCAAGTAACAACATATCTATCTGAAGTTGGTCTGATTCTAGAACTGTCATATTATGGGTTGGAACATGCAAGAGATTTTCGTCAGTGTAACTTTCATTAGAAAATGTTGCTTCATTGACGTTACTCCATTCAGGTGCCACTGAAGAAGGGAATTCTGCTACTGGAGAGACATTATATGATACAATCAGTTCTTCATCTGCCAGTGAGATGTTTTCAGTAGGCGCTACCTCCTGAAAGGTGAGGTGTATCAATGCCAACAGGATAATGTTAATTAATGTCCAGTATGACAAACCCATGATGTGTCTTCTTGTAACAGCATCTACCAGAAGAACACAATGTCACCGTGGTGTTACTTTCCTGTAACAGCAGAAACTACAAAAAGAGAGAAAAATGTATCAAGTAACTTGACAATAAAACATACAAAACACAGCAATCTCACAACAAGAAAGTATAACTATGGCCACCACAAGATACGTGAAAATGTTTGTCACATATTTCTTTACTTTACAGTCTATGTTCAATTATCATCAAAATTACCAGTTAAATAAATATATTCATACATAAAATAACAAAGTTTGTCAAATAGGTTCAACAGAGCTGCATGACTTTCCTATGTATTTGGGAAAGCCAACTCTCTCCCTACAGATATTGTCTCACGGGGAAGGACCTAGTAGGTTGGAAGTCAACTGGTCCAATCCGTATTCTCTTCTTCCCGTTTAGAACACATACATTCTCTAGTGAAGTCAGGAGGAATATCTGCCAAACATTCGGCGTAGCTTATTTTTATCCCACAATACATCTCATATTTATTGACTGATCCAAGAATTTGATGATAATCTTATATGACCATTGAGGTTATTCAGATAGATTTTGATGGATCAGCAAGATAGAATTTACTAAGTGTGGCACCTTATTCTCTGTGCAATAAGCATGCACACCTGGCTAAGTATATAAGGATATAGGTAAATTTGTTATCAGCCAGAAGTATGGTCACAAATGTGCATCCTCTCCACAACACTTGTTTGGCAAAAGTACCAAATTCTGGTAATTTACATTCTGGCAAGTGTAGTCCTTGAAACAGTTTGGTATAGTGACACTATAACTAGTCTACTATCTAGTTCAGACAGATTTGTATTTTAGCATATTGAACTGTAAAGTGTGAGTTGAAAGATAATATTGAACAGCAAAATGTTGAAAGCATCTCTGGACTTTAAAGAGGTGGTCCCAACAAAGATACTTAAAAACTATCCCCTACTGCCCAACTTTTCGAATGCTGAAAGAGACACAA
Source organism: Engystomops pustulosus (assembly GCF_040894005.1). Taxonomy (NCBI): domain Eukaryota; kingdom Metazoa; phylum Chordata; class Amphibia; order Anura; family Leptodactylidae; genus Engystomops; species Engystomops pustulosus. The sequence continues at coordinate 134,616,745 of NC_092414.1, forward strand.
AAACGTAATACTTATCCCCTAACTGTACATCACAGAAAATAATGTCCCCCTCAGTGGCCCCCACATAGTAAAATACCCCATTTGTGTGACTCTCCATCCTGTATAATGCACACTTCTTGCCTCCCCCCATACTATATTTCTTATCTTCTTTCCTTTTTGCTACAAAAAAAAACAACCCCCCGAAAAAAACAGTAATTTCAGATACAGTTGAACCCTTCCATCACCCAGGATTGTAGGACATACCCAAGAACTGACTGATGAAGAATAAGTGATGTCACTGGGGGGGCTGTTGAGGCCACTGAGTGGCTGTGGTGGGTCTTGTGACTGATAAAACTTCTATCTCAGCAGGGACTTTCGGTGAACACATGGCAGGGGTGATGCATAGTAAATTCAGCAGAGTAAATATTCCATACATTTCTGTTTTTTCCCCTTATGCCTGTACCAGTGGTCCAGAATTCATGTGTAAGGCTCAGTTAGTGGCTTCTGTTGCAAATTCAGTCAATAATCACAGATGCTATGTTATGTTAATAATCAATGATGACTAGAGGCCCATAAAAGCCAACTATGTATAAATTTTTTAACCGATATTATACAATGCTCATCTGAATGCGGCCAAAGGACGCATCCACACAAACATATGTCTGCCGGGCCGCAGCATTCTCTCTCCCCTGTCCATAAAGATACATGGTGGCGTAACACGGGGAAAGATAGGACATGACCTATCTTTTCCCCATGTACAGAGCGGTATGATGCCACACATGTGCTGCATCTTACACACATATATATATGTGGTAGAAATGCAGCCTAAATGTGTATGTACAATCGTCTAAGCAACATTTGATTTGTAGTGAGAAGTTCTAAGCCTTATCTATATGCACTGCAGGGATCAGAAGAGAATTCCTCTGTTATCTCACTGGAGACTTAGTGACCAGGTCAACAGATTTCTGAGGGCAAGGATGTGTCTGTGCAAAATCTGCATTCCTTTAGACGTTTATGTACATTCTATATATAAGATGTTTGTTGTGTGGCATTCTGGTGTGCATTACACTGTGAATAGACCCTGAATTCATAGATTATTTATAACCTACATATGAACTTGTAAGCTATAACAAGCTTTTCTTCTCACTATGGGCAATGTTAAACAATGTATTTATAAGCATTTTCCCTATTAAATTGCTTTTGATCTTAGGGAGCCTATTGTCACTAATGCTGTAATGTAAGGCTTCTTTTAGTTTTATTAGCTGCTTCCTGGTTTTAAAGTGACAGACTGATTTCTGTCTGAGACAAATATGTTATTTTTGTTTTTTATGATGGAGGGAAAGTCAGGTCTGTACTACTTTGCTATGTTTTGAGTGTGTATATTATTATCACAGGGAACAGGTTACACAAGCAGTTAAATAGATGAACAAAATATATATACAGTCGTAATCCCAGGTACAGCATTAACATGAAGTTTGCTATAGCTGCTCATACAGTGGGATATATGTTCCTCCCCTCATCCCCGAAAGCGGTAGGAGAAGCAAACATTGGCAGTAGACAGTGGTTGATTGCTGCCAATGTCAGGGGTGTTTCCCCAATGATGTCACTGTCTTTATACTCTCAGCGTAGGTCTGGGATGGATGTAAAGCTGTGTCATCCGGCCCCAAAGGTTATTATGGCAGCCGCTAAACATATACTTTTTGCTGCTGTGTTTTCTGCAGGATCCGGCATATACTGAGGAGGCGGAGGATAAAAGGATACCTCTCTCTGCCAGTAAATGACTATGGATACATTTAGCAAATACACTGGGAGCTTTTCTGGTGTATACGCTGATATATTCATAAAACAAGAAGTGAATATAGCCTCAAGCATGTTTGCACTCTTCTTTCCCAGAATCTCCAGTGGAGTAGGCCTTTGAGACTCCATACAATTGTATAGTTAGCCTGTAAAGGCAAACCTCCATAAGGAGTTAAGCTTCTATTATACATTTAGGCAAGCTTTCCGTCAGTGCCAGACTTGATGAGAAAGGTGTGAACTTGACCAATTCTGTCACATTCAGCATGTACTAAGTCAAAAAGTGGTTAGCGCTACCGCCTTACAGTGCTGGGTCCTGGGTTCAAGTCCCATCCAGGTCAACATCTGCAAAGAGTTTGTATGTTCTCTCTGTGTTTGCGTGTGTTTCCTCCAGGTCCCCCAGTTCCCTCCCACACTCCAAAACATACTTGTAGATTGATTAGACTGTGAGCCCCATTGGGGACAGGGAACGATTTGGCAACCTCTGTGTAGCATGTGTGCTATATAAATAAAGGAATTATTATTAAAAAAAGCAAAAAGGGGTTGCTTTTCGGAAACACTGCCTAGAAAAGTGGACCTCAGGACGTAGGGGATATTCCTGAGTGATGTGGTTTAAAGCACTGATTTTAGCCAATGCAAACGATTGGTAACTATATTTTTTTCTTTGTCGCAGTCTTTGGCATAAGGACCATATTTGCTATAGCGTGCTACGAACTCCATTCGTTCTTCAGATTATACTAATGCCCTTTAGATCAACAACATTTTGTTATTCTTCTTTCTGTCTTATATTCTGGCTCTTGTCATTTGCACCTTATATTATAACCCTGGGTAATGCATGTTTAATCAAAACTGAAACAGAAAATATAAAATGTGCGATTAGTTTTCTCATTTCTATGTACAGGTGGTCCCTGGGTTACATATAGGTTTGTTCTTAAGTTGAATTTGTATGTAAGTTGGAACTTTATATTTTATAATTGTAGCTCCAGAAAAAAAAAATTTTGTCCCAGCGACAATCGTATTTTCAAAATTTCGCATTGGCATATGACCATACATTCATTACAGATACCTTATAGCTGATCATTGCACCCTGGGACTAAAGTAAAGCATCCACAGAGGTCACAGTGGTCAGAGAGGTTTGTCTGTAATTTGGGTGTCGTTAATTAGGGGACCGCCTGTATTACAATAAATGAAAAGCATTCTGGCACGTTTTGATTAAAGATTCTAGCAAAACGATCCGGGTGGAGGGCATGAAGTCAATTGCGTGGAACATATTTAAATGCTAAATAATGCAAAAGGAACACTTGTATGCGTAAATGTTTTATGTGACTCCTGGTGTATGACATGCATGGTGGGTGAGAGCATGCCTCATGTATGGTGTCACGCTGCCTACCTGTTACATACAATGTAACACAAAACAAATTACTGTGTGGGTTGCACTTCGCGATCATTGCTATGATTCATACTCATTTGAATTCAGTTTATGAAAAGCACAAGGACGAAAAAATGTTTAATGTATAACACAGGAGAAGGAGGTGGAATGTTCTATCACTCTGTGCTTGTATGGAGACCTAGATCTGCTCTGAAAATGATTAGTAAACAGCCCTCAACAACCTTTTAGCTGCAGATACTTCAGCAATGAATATAACTGCTAGTCATTACATTCTGCACTTATCATCCAGTTGTATTGTCAGTATTAATCATAGCGTTATTTCTTTGTATTCACTTGTTTTTCAAGCTACTGTCATTTTTCTCAGTGTATTGTATGTTCTATTCATTTTTTTCATGCATATTAACTGCACTTTGATCATTTGCTATAAATGCTATATGCATTGCCATTATTCTACTTGGTACAGGGGTATAACTTATTTTTTAGCTAAATACCCATTGTCATGGCCATACGCATTTGGACATGACTTTACTAAATAAATCCAGTAGGTTTGTATATGCTTTGTATGCTTTAATAAGGCACAGAAGTTACCAATTATCAACCAATCGTTGATTTTAACTGTCCAAGCTGTGCAATCCCCTTAAATGTCGGAAAATCCGACTAAAGTGCGGCTGTGGACCCTTAGTAGATAAGCCCCAATGTGTAAAGATTTGGAAATGACTACTTCCTTATGTTCAGGAGTACAGACTGTATGTAAATGTAATCCCTTGATATATCTTTTTGATCTTTCTCCATGTCTCTTAATATTGTAACTTCCTGTTAAACAAGTTGGTCACTTAACCTCATGTTTTTTGTAATGCAGATGTAAGTGTGGGGTGCAGGATATTAAGTAATTAACTAATGTTCATCTATTAATCAATCTGTTCCGCTCTATTGATATGTAAAGTGGGCCTAGAGTTTAGATGCTGTAAGGCATGGCTTGCACCTGTTGCACACCCAACTAGTCCCCAATTAGTGATCATAGACATGCTTGTCTCTGTTTTTGGTTCATTACATGTATTTCCTTATAACAGTGAAAAGGCATGTAGCCCAAGAGCAGAGACTAGCTTGACTTATGGTCAACTGTTTGGAATTTAGGATACCAATACAACGGAAGAATGGGAGTCTCCTAACCCCTGTGAGAACTCATCATCAGATTACATAGAATTACAATAATGAGAGATGCATTATTACTTTCTGGAATAAAAAAGGGGATGACAGGACCCACATTCTTCCAATAGATTCTATGGGGGAGATTTATCCCCCATAGATAACCCTCTGCTTACATTATGGGCCACTAAATAAATTAAGTAACTAACTTCAACTGTCTTTGCAAATTCTCTTTCTTATTGTACGTCAAGAACAACTTCCCTTGCGGAGGATAGAAAGTTCTCAATAAGCTATCACTGCACTCGTATAATCTGCCAGGCTGGGTAGGTTCATCACTCTTGAAGTCTTCTTGTAGACTTCATTCCGGTCCATTCGCGATCCTGCGGCGCGTTCTCTGCGGTGGATTCGGGTCCGGCCGGGATTCATTAAGGCAGTTCCTCCGACGTCCACCAGGTGGCGCAGCTGCGCTGAAGAGCATCGGAATGCACTCAAGTTCACCGGCCTATTCCTAGTGAAGGTAAGTGCAAGCTCCGCAACCCTTTTTTTTTTTTAAATGCGGCGGTTTTCCCGAATCCGTCGGGTTTTCGTTCGGCCACGATTTCCGTCGCGTGCATGCCAGCGCCGATGCGCCACAATCTGATCGCGTGCGCCAAAATCCTGGGCCAATTCAGGGGAAATCGGCGCAAATCGGAAATATCCAGGTAACACATCGGGAAAACGCGAATCGGGCCCTTAGTAAATGACCCCCATTGTGTTTTGATGACATCCCAGAGACAATGGGGCTTATTTACTAAGGGTCAGCGGATCGAATTTCCATCGGGTTTTCCGACGGTTTGGGGGATTGCGCCACTGGGACAGGTATTTAGCAGGCGATTGTGTCATGCACGGTCGGATTTTGCCGTAATCGCGCCGGCTTTCATGAGAAATCGAGGGGGGGGCTTGGCGTGCCGTCGGATGATACAACGGATTCGGACAAACCACAGGATTTAACTTAAAATTGTGTCGCAAGAAATGCACTTACATACATCGGGAGGAAGGTGGTGAACTCTGGCGGACCTGATCGGGGAAGCGACACATTCAGGATATCGGGTGCACAATCTTATTGAATTGTGGCATAGTGCATTGTCGTCAAACAATGCACTTTTGGGAACTCCTCCGGACCGGGTAAGTAAATATGCCCAAATTGGTGCATAGAGCTTTCAATACATGTGGATGATTGTAGTTGTTAAACAATCATTACAATAGAAGAACCTAACTGAAGACCCAGAATCTCTTTGCTCTTTGCTACCTCAAAGCAGATTGGTGTAAGGAAAAGATGAAATATTTCATAATTCTACATTATAAATGATAATTTTTTACTATGTTGCCAGCCCCAGTGCCCATCAAGAGGGCAATTCCCCTTTAAACAGGTTACAATAAAATTACATAGCTTAGTGCCCTGCACCATCTTCATGTGCCCCTTCATTAGCACCATCATTTCCCTTAGAAATAATCTATAATACTGCCTTATTTTGTTTAAAGATCAGAAAGCATTTATTATCACAATTATGCTCACCGGACAGTCAATACTAATGTCACACTTTCAATTGTGTAGATCCAGCCTACAGCTACAGTCTGTGGAGAAATCATGTTAAAGCCAAAGGGCATGTAGAAGGTATGTGTGTCAGTGATATGTAAAGCAGTCATCATATAAATATTTTAGTATCCACAAGTAAATATATCTTAGGATAAAAGATACATTTATAAATTATACTGTAACTACCCTGGTGTATCCAATTCCACATCTAGCAGTGCTGCAGCCTTTCCAGATTCCATGCCATTACTATGGTCTTTATCCTGATGGCTTTTCTGTCCATCATCAGGAAAAGAAGTTCTTAAGAATTCTATTTGCTGATGATTGCTGTGTAGTTACAGGGCAAAAGTCACATATTTTATTCTCATTTCAAGATGCACGATCAATGGCAAGATATTCCCTTGAATAAACAGGGGATGTGCTGTTGATAAAGTGAATGGAAACACCAACTACAATTTATTGTGAATGAATATTCATTATAGATGGCTTCCTTCTATAAAGGTATTCTAAGTGTTGAGCGGTTAGTGTCTTTTTTCCTTAGGCCAGGAAAACACATTGGCCCACACTTATCAAAACCAATGCAAACTGTGCTAGGTGCAGTTTGCCTGTGTAGTGTGCAGGGTGCGCCAGATTCATGGATCTGGCACACGTTCTTCATGAATCTCAGCCCCCTGCACTGCCCCGACACAATGCACCAACTTTTTTTTGTTGCACCTTTAACATAGGGCGTGCAACACAATTATGTTGGACATTACATGATGATTTGTAAAGTGCTACGGAATTTGATGGCGCTATATAAATAAAGATTATTATTATTATTATTAAAAGTGTAGACAACTGTGCATGCATGGGATTTGCCGTCAACCAGCTGAAGTCACTGACTCAGGAGTCTGAGTGACTGACTGACTCTGGCTGAGGAGTGTGGAGGCGAGCATAGGTGCCAAAGAGAGGCATGCATAGTTAGAAGCCAATGGAAACAGAGGAGGTGACATACACAGGTACCCATGTGGCTCATTTGTATATTTTTAAAAGTCTGTTTTCTCTGAAACCAAGGGATTACCTGCTAAATGTTTCAGTGGGCACACGCCAGAATGTAAGTGTACTTGTCACTGTTGCTCCTGTGACCCATATCCCGGGTCGCAGGCGCACCCGTGCTCCTCCCCGTGCCCCCAGAGCCAGCCTGCAGTCACCTTCCCTAGCTCCAGTGGTGGTCTCCGCGTTCCCAGCGCTCCAGCGTGCCCGTCCCCGTCTCCTAGGACGCAGACGTGTCGGCTCCTCAAGATTTAAAAGGTCAGCATACCGATAATTGCCACTGGCCGGCCGCCTGCCTGGGTAAATTCCCAGCCCCTTCCTGTATGCCCCGCTGGATCTTTGTGCCTTGGAGAAAGCTTGTCTTCTGTGTTCCCTGCGATTATTGTGATTTCCCGTTGAGACCTCGATTCCTGTTCCTGACTCCTATTCTTTGCCGCCTGCCTTAACCTCCTGCCCCGACTCTGATCCCGTGCTGCCTGTCCTGACCTCCTGCCTGTACATGACTCCGTCTTGCCTCATGATTCTGTACTATGCTTCTGCCACCACCGTGGACAAACTCTCGCCAGTGGAGGGACCTATGGTACCACACCGCAGCAAGTCCAACCTGCTTTGCAGCGGGCTCTAGTGAAAACCGGGTGCCACTTTGACTCTGCTCCCACGTGTTGACTTACGTCATCGTCCGCAGTGGTTTAGTGAGTCCACTATCCCTGACCTGTGACAGTACTTTAGTTAAAGGCACTGCAGTTAGACCTGGGCAACATTTTTAACCAGAAACCAAAAGAGCCAAATGGGAGACTTCTTCTTCTTTCAGGCCCTCTTTCATTCACAATAGGTCAAATATATTTGGTTATATATACACTATATATATATATATATATATATATATATATATATATATATATATATAATGCATATTCATAGTTTGCATAGATTAGTAATTACATTACCGATCAAATCTAAAGGTATAGTATACCTGCATGACCTTCATGGGTAATAGAGTGCAAGGTGGAACTGATGACATATTCTCCAGGGTTAGTGCAGCTAGAATTTGTTACTAATACTACACTTTTTAGGGCGTTGTTGCTGTTTTTCAAAAAACATTAAACATTGAAGGAGTCTAAATGGTTCCTAAAGTTAACAGTTATTTGTCCACCCCTGCAGCAATGCAGTGGTCCGCTGTATTTGCCAGATAAGTGAACCCATCTCAAATACAGTTTCCTGGTTATCTTGGTTCTAGTAAATTGTAGCATTTAATTCAATTATTGCAATGGAATATGCATGGACATAGAATGTCTGTGTGACAAATGTATAAGAGTCACATAAGGATACATCATGTAAAGTGTCAGACAGCCGATAACATACACACAAATCAATACATAAGGTTAATTTGCAAATGACTTAAAATACACGCAGTACACAATATATATGGTTTAGTGTACATAGGGCTAACACTGAGCACAGTAACATACGGTGATTTTCCTGTATCAGGTTGCTGTATCTTTCTGTGCAGTATAGTACATGCGTGGTCATGTATGGAGGGTCCATCAGTAGTATATGGCTTATCAGAAAAAGGCAATCACTAAATATTTTTTAGATGCTGCAGAATTGAAGATTATCAAGAATTGTCATTATGGGTTGTGTGGCATGAGAAATCATTGTGTCTATGGGCAGCGGATGTCTTCTGTATGTGAGACATAGACAGCCCTCTCACTAGTAGCGACCACACACATAACTGAGGTATCTGCACACTATGCACTTGTAATACAGTGGTGTGCACAGATATGGCACTGGAGACGTACACAGCTGGATGGCAGAATTTACATTGGCAATGGAAAATGCAGTCAGATTTGTAGAAAGCAATATATATCTCAATCCTGGCAATGTCAGGTAAGTCATATTTAATGCACGGTGATGGGAAGCAAGTAAAGTACCCACACATGTGATAGCCAGGCGTGGGGTGGACATGCAGGAAGGCGAAATCACTCACCCATCCACATCCATGCTGATCCCCTCTGTGTGCTGAGCCCGCTCTCTACACTGCATCCCACCTCATCTCCTCTCAGTAATGCTTTCCATTACCAAACCAACCCCATCTCTGAGTTTCTCCCTCCCCCATCCCACCTCACAGCCATCCCCTCCTCCTCCTCCACTGTGTCACTATATCTCCCTCCAGTTCCCCTCCCAGGCACTGTCTGGGCTGCCTATCGTGTTGCAGATAGTGTATCCATGCCTGTGTGTATTCTCACATATATGCCACTGTGCTGCATCTGCTAGGGATATAGCTATAAGGGTGCGGAGTAGGATATTAGTGTTGGAGGGGCCATGAGAAAAATGCTGTACTATAAGAGCTAGGATATCTTGGTAGAAATAATGCATCTGGACTGGGGAGCTTTAAGTTACACCCTGAACACCATGATGCCAGAGCAAAGCTACATGTGACGGATGCATTTACTTAGAATACATGTTAGGCTTACAATAAACCTAACCTATTACAATGTATTATAATAGATCTCTGCACCACAACCTCCTCCAATCCAACACTGGGGGTGGGGGGAGATTTATTATTACTATCCTAAATATAGACAGAATAAAACTAGAGGAGACAGGCATAAGATGCACCAAATTTATCCCAGCGGCTCATGCTGTGTGATACATATATTTGCATTTTGCTGTATGTATTCCCTTACATTACATCTTTGTTGGCTTACTTTACACTGATATTCAAAGGATAAAGGGGGTAGTTTATTTTTGCGCCTTTTTGCTGCATAATGGCTCTTTTGCGCCTATTTTGCGCTTTTTTGGAATCTTAAGCCTCAATTCGCTGTGTGTTTTGGCGCCCTGTTTGGCATTACATTGCGGCTCTTTACAGATGTTTGCGCCTGATTTATTATACAATTGCGCAATAACACGCCAGTCCTGACTTTGAAAGGGAAAGGTAATGGTGCTATTTTTTAAAATTTAATTTAAATTTAAAAAGAAACCCTGCATTTGACAAAAAGCCAAAATGACAATGAGGTGCAAAAAATAGACTCACAACAGGCGCAAAAAGAGCGCAGAGAAGGGGGAAATAAGATAAATAACCCCCCAAATTGTCCAATACAGAGCTCAATGCAAGATCTTGTTTCAGATGCACTCCAGTCATTGAATAATACAAATCCAAGCACTCCAGATGTGCTGGTGCTCAGTCTATAGACAGCCCAGACATGCATTACACATGCGTCTAGCATTCCTCCCCTACACACCAGTACCACTGGCGGCAATAAACAAAATAATTATTTTCATCACATCTGAAGTGCATGGATTTCTATAGTTGAAACAGAGCCATGCATGTGCCTTTTGCTGAATTTTGTGCCAGAATATGGGCACATTTTGCTTAGTAAATCTTCCCCTGTATACCTTTCAACATCCAGACAGGGGAGGAACATATGGCATATGCAGTACACAGACCTCAACAATGTCATCATAGTGTTCCTAAAAAAACTTACAATTACGGTACCCATAACAAAATAAGCCACAGTATGTCTTTAGCAGTACAATCTATATTAAAGGGGTATTCCCATCTGGGCATTTACATTTAATTTAATTCATTTGCCATATGCAAACATTTCTCCAATTGGATGTTATAAAAAAAGGTTCCTGTGTGAAGATAATTTCTCATAAATGTAGCCATGATGTCCCTTAGAAACGAGATGGCTTCCCCGGATACGACCACGTCACACTCTGACAGCGGTGGCCAGACATGCCCTAGTGAGTCCTGCCTGACCACATGGATTCAGTGTTCATTATTACCGGACCAAAACCTTTTGTTTCTTTGTGCAATCACTACAGCAGAGGTGGTCATATCCAAGGACACAGTCTTGTTTCTATATGAATATGAATACATTTATGAGAAATTATCTTCACACAGGAACATTTTTATTTAGCAACAATTAATTGAAGAAATGTTTATATTTGGCAGATTAATGAAACAGAATGTGAATGCCCAGACGAGAATACCCCTTTAAAGATAACCAGTCAGCCACAGCTTGCCTTTAGCATCATCCACCATGTACCTAAGTCTTACACTACAGGGACAAATGTGTCATTCACAATTAGCCGCAGAGTGCCTCTCAATGAATGAAGAGATTACAGCATATGCCATAAATGCCTTAAAGATGCAGATCCTACCTATCGCAATGATAGAAATCCACTGACTATCTCCCCTGTAGCCACAGCTGTTGTTCATGGTGAGATACATGGTAGCTCTTTCTAATTCCTTCTAGTTTTTTTTATTCTGGTTTCATAGAAGGGTGTGGGTCCAAGTGGTGGATCTACCATAAATGTCAAAAATGAAAATACCCCTATATTTATATATGGGATTCTCTATCCATTTTAGGTACACATTCTTGCATGATATTCTTAAGGGAGAAACATATCCAGCAACAATAATGCAAAAGCAACACCTAAAAACACTAAAAAACATATAGAGAATGTATCATGTATATTTGGAATGTATAGTATGTGTTAGAGTCCCTCAGCAAAATTGGAATGAAATACGATGTACAATAGTTTTGTAATAGTGAGTAGCACTTCTGCCTTGCAGCACTGGGGTCCTGGGTTCGAATCCCACCCAGGTCAACATCTGCAAAGAGTTTGTATGTTCTATCCGTGTTTGCGTGGGTTTCCTCCGGGTACTCCGGTTTCCTCCCACACTTCAAAACATACTGGTAGGTTGTTTAGATTGTGAGCCCCATGGGGACAGGGACCAATTTGACATGCTTTGTACAGCGCTGCGTAACCTGTGTGCGCTATATAAATAAAGAATTATTATTATTATTTATTATTATTAATGGGTCTTGTGTAAGGTTTCAAAGCTCTTACTTAAACGTATTCTGATAACTTTTCAGTTTAAGTGGGGACATGAGGACTTAGTCATGGTGTAGATTACTATCACAGACCTACTACACATTAATGTTTGCAGCAATTGGGTGTATCTCTTGGCCAAATATATTAGAATACACTGCAAACCCTTATCCAAAGTATATACAGATTCTCTAAATTTTGTGATTGCAAAAACTTAAGCTTAAGAAGCTTCCCTTTTCAACAGAATTCTGGGGTAGACAGATTAATAACTCTCTCCCATAAATGTCTGCATTACATTTTGAAACAAACTGCAAACACAACAGGAAAAAAACGCTACTCAACACACATCTGTGATTTTACCATCATTAATAATGATGCGTCTTGCCCAATGTGTTTGCAATGTTTTTCAAAATGTAATTCAAATGCATTGTTTCAGCATGGCCTAAAATACACATATAATAGCAGTATGTAGCACTTGGTTGTCCCACAGAAAATGATGGGCCCTATGCCCCCTAGTCCAACCCTGATGTTATGCTTTACTAAAATAAATCTGACCCCACTCTAAGCAATAGTTTCACCTTCTATGCTGTCCATGAAATATGTATTATCTTAAATGAAAGGTTGCATTTTTTGGTACTTTGTTCGATGCTCTTATGCCCTGAAATGTAACCCCCATAGTGAAGGCTCTTGCAATTTTGTTACCCTCTGAGGAACATTACTGCTTAAAGCTTCAGGTACATCCTGCTCTCATTTCCTTTTCCAATCTCTGATTTCCATGTTGGTGTTATCTCCTGCATCTCGCCCACAGTTATATGACTTTAAATTTATGCAAGCTCCCCACCCAGCACCAGTAGTGCTTTGCTTTGATGTATGTAACCTTTATTGAAAAGGTGATTCACTACCTGTCAAATACCTGAAAGTGGAAGTTTCCTTTATAGTGTTTGCTCTACATGTGTTTCATGCCTGGGGCAAAGGTGCACAAGGTAAGTGGCATGTGGATAAGTGAAATAGTGGACAGGTCTGGAGATATACAGTCATTTTTTTCTGACAGACGTATTTTTAGTAAGCAATTAGCCAAATGCAATGCAAAAAAGCAAAGCAGGGACTTAAATAGAACCTGTCACCGGGACTCCCTTTTCAGTGCAACCACATTTACACATCAGCAATAGTAAGCCTATCTAAAACAGTGGTGTGTCCCGTGTCAGCTGGGTGTGTTCATTGAGGAGCAGTCCCTGCAGATTAAAAAAAAACATGCCCATCACATTACTACCACCATATCCCTTGATTCTCCCCTCCTGAACTCACCTCCTGACATCCCTAGCACACTATGCTAGAAGATGCTAGACCCTAGCGGATTGCACGCATGCACAGATCTTTGCGGAGAGCCGGTGGCCGCCTCCTCTCCATCTGCGTATGTCCGCAAGAATATGCTGACCCAGCAGGCGTGAGAATTTCCTGACATAGTCTCTCTGCAGAAAGAAAGGTAAACTTTCATCTAACTTTAACTTTATTTTAGAAAAAGACAGTTTTATTATAAAATCACTTTGACAATGTGCACACTATTCTCTATGGGGACATGGAAGTCTATACTGACTTCAAATACATCTCAATTTTACAATTGGTATAGCCAGAGAAAATTTTCTACATACTCAGCCCACACACAGCAACACAAGAAGCAATTACAGTTATAAAAAGTTATCTCAAAGGTGACCAAAAGGTCTCCCTTCACAAAAATGACACCATGAAAGCATAACTCAACACAAAAAAATTCCCTCTTGTAGCTGAATAAGTATCTTTAAACTTTTTAATAGACTGTAATTTTTTGGGGGCATTGCTGAACTAGTATCAGCCCAGAAAATATATTATCATGTTGTTTTGCTGTTTAGGCTAAAAGATGAACAACCCAACATTTATTGAGTCGGGAGACAATGGTGTAATTGCTTTTTTTCAATTCTTTTCTAGAAAAAGATAATAAAAGTGGATCAATGGGGATAAATGGCATTGTCAATGAGGCATAAAAGAGACTGGGCAATAAGTGGTTAATGTGTAAATGATTTCCAGTGTGGTTCAAATGAAAAAAAAGGGAATTATTGCAGGTATCCTCTTTTCTGTGTTGAAAGTAATGATAACTAAAGCAAAATTCTCAAGCACATAGATAAGGATGTCCCATCCAACTAATGTATAAAGAGGATAGTGGTTAACTTGCTGATTTGTGGGGGTGTCATTGATGGGACCCCATGATTCGAGAATGGGGGGTCCATTGTACCCCCAATGTACCACAAGATGAAAAGAGCAGCCCATGCGCAGGCTATTCCATTCATCTCTATGGTACTATCAGTGCAGCCAGAACATGCACAACCGTTTGCTTTCATTATGTCAGGGTATGATGGTGGTAGAATGGACCCCCGTTCTCGTGATTCATGGGGGTCCTATCACTGAGATCCCCATCAATCAGCCTGTTAGCCCATAACCTGTGGATACCGGCTAACTTGTATGTCATTAATGGCAACAATGTAACTAGTTTTGAATAGCAGCCAAGTCAGGAAATTCATAACAGAAAAAAAAACTTTTTTATTTCTAAAATGTACAATGTTTTTGTACCTGTCATGAAATCAAATGTGTGAAGCCATGTCTCCATGTAATCCCTGCCAGACGGCGGCAGCTAAAGACAGTGTCACCAGGCAGGACAGTTTGGTACCCATGTCCTAACTCAATGCTATTAGAGACTTATATTATATATGCTAGAACATTGGGACAAAGCTACAGCAGATTTGTAAGGATTTTAAATACAGGAAACACAGTAAGGAACGATGGAAGTGTCATCAAGTTGATCTGGGAGCTATAAAACAAGTTGCCATCTTAAAGAGACAATGGGGCAGATCTACTTACCCGGTCCATTTGCGATCCAGCGGCGTGTTCTGTGTGGAGGATTTGGGTCTTCCCGTGATTCACTAAGGTAGTTTCCCCTACATCCACTAGGTGTCGCTGCTGCGCTGAAGTTCCTCATAATGCACTGAACTTCACCAAGCCGGGCCGAGTGCAGGTAAGCGTGTGTCCAGCGTCACTTTTTTTTTAAAAAATGCGGCGGTTTTTCCGAATCAGTCGGGTTTACGTAGAGCCACACCCCCCGATTTCCATCATGTGCACGCCGGCGCCGATGCGCCACAAACCGATCACGTGCGCCAAAATCACGGGCAATACAGGGAAAATTGGTGCAAAACGGAAATTTTTCGGGTAACCCGTCGTAAAAACGCGATTCGGTCCCTTAGTAAATGACCCCCAATATCCCAGTTTGACACTGAGAACTACATTCATCTTCAAATGTTGTTGGTGATTCGGAAAAGGTAGTCACTAAGCTATCAAATAGACCTTGATGGTTCCTGGGCATCTGTATACAAGACCCTGGGGCAACTATGAAAGCAGTGCTATGGCAAAGTGTACCCCCTTGGTGTACTAGTGATATATTGGTTGAGGAAAAACCTGTAAACTTGCAAATTCTGACCTACAGAGCAGTTAAAGATAAATCAAACAACGTGGGTGGGTGATTTATTAACACTGTTATTATAAACACCAGCAGTAAAATGTATCTAAAAGGTTTCCATGCCAGGCTTCCCTAAGCTGTTCCTGTGGAAGAGAAAGCCCATTAGCGTTTCCAGACGCTTTCCTGTGTGTCTCCAGCGTTCTCATACGCTACTGGTGTGTCCTGTCTTCCAGCGTTTCCAGACACCTTCGTGTCTCCTGTCTCCAGCGTTTCCATACGCTCCTGGTGTTCCTGTCTCTAGCGTTACAAGTGTACCTCCGTGCTCTCCTGCCATCCTGTGTCAAGTCTTCAGTTTGCCTCCGTGCTTCCTGCTGTGCCTCCCAGGGTTCCAGTGCAGCAATGTCTGCAGTCCGTGCCACTGTTACCAGTGTTCCTCTGTGTTGCTGCTGTCATCCCAGGCTTTGACTGTTTCCTGCACATCCCTGTACCTTGCCTGCCACTGCGGGCCTCATACCATCTCCCGCGATGGTCCAGAGGGTCCACTGGTCCACAGACTCCTCCCTCCAGACTCTTCCCATAGAGACTTTTAGTTCTGTTGTCTGTGCGACCTGTTACAGTAAGATCTGGCCATGGACTCCGCCAAGGCCATGGATCCCATCATGGACTGTTCCAAAGACCCATACCAGTTGCTGACAGATGTTCTCGCCCAGCAATCTCATCTGATTTTTTCTTGGGAGAGGATCTAAGCAGGGTTGCCTCCCTGCTCCAACAGCTGCTAGACTCCCGGCTACCACAGGCTCCTGCAGCTTCCCAGTGCTGCTCCAGCTTTCCAAGAGCCACTCTAGCCTGTCTCCATGCCTCAACAGCGGTTTGATTGCCAGCAACCACAAGTCCAGCTTCCATGTTGGCCTCGCTTGGCTCCGGTGTTCCAAAAGCCGGCCGCCGTGCTTCCTCAGCTTTCAAGCTCTAATCTGGTTTTCCAAGAACCACTCCAGCCAGCTGCCATGCTTCCACCGCGTCCAAGTTCTCCTCCGGCTTTCCCAGAAGCCGCTCCAGAGCCTCCGGGCTTCCCAGAGGTCGCTCCAGTGTCTCCACCGGCCTTCCCAGAGGTCGCTCCAGTGTCTCCACCGGCCTTCCCAGAGGTTGCTCCAGTGTCTCCACCAGCCTTCCCAGAGGTTGCTCCAGTGTCTCCACCGGCCTTCCCAGAGGTTGCTCCAGTGTCTCCACCGGCCTTCCCAGGGGTTGCTCCAGTGTCTCCACTGGCCTTCCCAGAGGTTGCTCCAGTGTCTCCACCGGCCTTCCCAGAGGTTGCTCCAGTGTCTCCACAGGCCTTCCCAGAGGTTGCTCCAGTGTCTCCACCGGCCTTCCCAGAGGTTGCTCCAGTGTCTCCACCGGCCTTCCCAGAGGTTGCTCCAGTGTCTCCACCGGCCTTCCCAGAGGTTGCTCCAGTGACTCCACCGGCCTTCCCAGAGGTTGCTCCAGTGTCTCCACCGGCCTTCCCAGAGGTTGCTCCAGTGTCTCCACCGGCCTTCCCAGAGGTTGCTCCAGTGTCTCCACTGGCCTTCCCAGAGGCCGCTCTAGTGTCTCCACCGGCCTTCCCAGAGGCAGCTCCAGTGTCTCCAGAGGCCTTCCCAGAGGCTGCTCCAGTGTCTCCACCGGCCTTCCCTGAGGTTGCTCCAGAGTCTCCGGCTTTCCTAGAAGCCACTCAGGCCTCCGGCTTCCAAGAGCCACTCCAGCCTCCGCAGCTTCCTAAAGCTGTTCCAGCTTTCCAAGAGCTGCTCCTGACTCTGCAGCTTCCCAGTGCTCCTCCGGCTTCCCAAGAGCCACTTCAGCCTCCGGTGGTACTGCTTGCAGAGGAGTCTATACAAGTTTGTGCTGTTTCTGCTTTTCTCCTAAGGTGTTCCATCACCAAGATGAATTGGAGGAGGCGAAAGAAGAGCTGAAGAAGAAAAGAAGAGGGGCCCTAAAGGGGGGGGGGGTACTGTCACGGGTGCTCCCACAATCCATGTCGCGGATCGCGGATACACCCGTGCTCCGCTCCCTGCCGGTCCCCGTCCCCCTGCCCTCACTTACCTCTCCTGGCTCCTGCCTTTGTTCCTACTCCCTGGCGTGTGCCTGCGGTTGCGCACTCTCGCCACTAGGGGGCGCGTGCGGACTTCTCCCAGCCTTAATGGGCCAGCGTCCTGATTGGAGTTCACTAATTCGGCTCGCCCTTATAATCCTTCACCTCCTTCACTCCCCGCCGGATCTTCTCCTAGGATCTCCTATGGTTTCCATGCCAGGCTTCCCTAAGCTGTTCCTGTGGAAGAGAAAGCCCATTAGCGTTTCCAGACGCTTTCCTGTGTTCCTGTGTGTCTCCAGCGTTCTCATACGCTCCTGGTGTGCCCTGTCTTCCAGCGTTTCCAGACGCCTCCGTGTCTCCTGTCACAGCGTTCCCATACGCTCCTGGTGTTCCTGTCTCCAGCGTTACCAGGGTACCTCCGTGTGCTCCTGCCATCCTGTGAAAAGTCTTCAGTTTGCCTCCGTGCTTCCTGCTGTGCCTCCCAGGGATCCAGTCCAGCTGTGTCTGCAGTCCGTGCCAGTGTTACCAGTGTTCCTCTGTGTTGCTGCTGTCATCCCAGGCTTGGACTGTTTCCTGCACATCCCTGTACCTTGGCTGCCACCGCGGGCCTCATACCATCTCCCGCGGTGGTCCAGAGGGTCCACTGGTCCACAGACTCTTCCCATAGAGACTTTTAGTTCTGTTGTCTGTGCGACCCGTTACATCTTAGTACATGCAGATGCGATCTTCTCCAGGTTGGACCTGTTTAGTCAGGTATAGTCTCTGTTGGTTTTCAGCCCCTACGTTATAGCCCCCGAACTGGTGAGGATGGGGAGATTTGCATGTCTTCTTTCCTAGTAAATCTCCCCACTGTGTTCAATGTTGTACCTCCATATATCCTTATCCATTTCCTGGTGTATTGTATTTGACAAATTATACTTATGTAAGGTTCATACTGAGATCAACTGCCCACATCATAATAGTTTCACTACTAACCCATCTCATGTCACAGCCCCAGTTCCAAACTCCTCATAAGCTTCATTCACATCTTGACTCCCCACTGAATAACAATATGGTTGTGGTTACACGTCAATGAGCATTTTATTCATACATTTCAACAAAGCTAGATACAAGCCCTGGGAAAACAGTGAGCAGAGAAGTGAATGGGATGACATCAACCTCTCCCCCCACACTGAACCACTCCCTGAGCACACACCCATTCTGCAAAATCACCACATCCCCCTACTCACTAGTACTGGGATGAGGTCATTGCTCTGCACAAAATAGCACACACATGAGTTTTAAAAGAATATCAAACACCCTATTTTCATAGCGCATTAATACAAATCAGTGATTTAACATATGAACTGTATAATAGTGTCTATTTTATATACATTTTATTGAACTTTGGGCCCTAACTTTAGTGTTTCACCTATTAAATATACAGGGCTTCTCCTAAGACAATGCCAACTTAAAATAAACAGACAAGTAACATGCCGAAAATATGTAAACATGTTTTTATGACTTGTACATTAAAAATATATTGAAATGGTTTCCCTTGACTTATATCAATTGCCATTTTTGACCATACGATATATAAAAGCAGAATATGAATTCAGCTAACTACTTCCCTCTCCTGCACCATACAGTTTTATAGGGCACTTGTAGTAGACATTTTTATAGATCTAAGTATAATGTACATCATGTTATACTTTATGTGCACACATGGCATCAATACTGGAGTATTTCACCTTATATTCTACTCTTGTAATTGGAGTAACCTCTTTCTTTGAATCCCCTTTTTAACCCAATTGATGGTTTGTCAAAATCAGACTTCTAAGAGCACATGCACTAAAAAACCTAAAAATTGATCTGTGGGGCTGCAAATAAGATTCTTTGGATGAAAATATGTTCTGTGAAATAAAGTAACTCTTGTATACATTGAGGCTGGAAGTGTAGCAGGCGCACGGCAGTGGTTGTGACAGAAGTGATGGGTCGTGCTGTGGGTCAACGTGAGTGCCTGTGGAGGTGAGTACATTTCTTTTGGTTTATATAACACCCCCAAACCTTATATACATTTTTTAAAAAGTTTTAACCAATAATCAATAGCTACAAAATTGAGGAGATAATCATGGCTCCACCTTGTGCTTTGCTTCAGTTTGCAAGGCTGTATAGATTTTGCTTTGTCAACCGATCAGTTTCCCCAGTTGATGCTTTGGATGGGTGGGGCATTGGGGGTTGTGTGGGTTCATTAGAATACACTTATTAGAGAGTATGGGTTCATTAGAATACACTTATAGAGAGTATGGGTTCATTAGAATACACTTATAGAGAGTATGGGTTCATTAGAATACACTTATAGAGAGTATGGTTTCATTAGAGTACAGTTAGTGTACTCATATACTCCTATATCATTATAAACAGTGTTTATAAAACAGTATTTTATCCAGTAGGAGTAAATGCTATGTAAACAGCAGGTTCTAGACTGACTTGTGTAATGCACTAGTTTACTGGTAGTCACCGGGTTACGTACAAAAAAGGGTACATAGGTTTGTTCTTTAATTGAATTTGTATGCAAGTCGAAACTGTATATTTTATAATTATAGTTCCAGACAATTTTTTTTTTGCCCCAGTGACAATTGTAGTTTGAAAATTTTTAGCTGGAATGGGACTAAGGGTTATCGATAAAGCTTCATTACAGACACTTTACAGCTGATTATTCCAGTCTGGGACTTAGGTACAGCATTCTGAGAGCTTCTCCAAAGGCCACAGTGGGCAGAGGGGTCCACTGTTCACAGATAAAACTGTTCACAGATGAAACTCTGCATGCTGCACAATCCACAAAACAGACCTGATGAAGCACTTTGTATAGTGAGAAACGCGTTCTCAGCTGAATAAAGAAACCCCTTTTTGTTGAGTACCTGAGCCCCATGAACGCTCTGCAACCTACCCTTCCTATTCATTGCTACACTCCCTTGATACCCAACCCTTGGGTGAGGGTGAAGACGAGGCAGCGGCCACTCACCACAACACCAGTGTTGTGCATGTAAACAGCACAACCAAAAAAGGTGAGTACAAAACCTCACCTATTTACATACCACCAACCTTCCAAGGATAATCTTGTGCTTGGTAGCGCTATTTCTCTCTGTATTCCCGCCGCCCTTTTAACTCCCCAATACCTTAAGTGAGTAATGTACTTGAACAGCTCTTTGATTTATGTTATTTTTACACCTATTTAAAGTAAATTTGCTTTCCAACAGGGTTTTACAGTGTCAATTTGTTGTATGTATAGGACTTCCTTCATCATCCATATCAAGTCAAAAGAAGGTCCTTTAGTCTACACCAGGATTTCTTTTTTATCTATAGTGCAACACTGTAAAGTGCAACAGAGGTAAAGAGTGAGTCTCTGCTGATACTCTAATGACCAAGAAACAGAGCAATGCAAGTACTAATAATATTGACAACAGTATATATACAGTAAGGAGAAAGAGGGGGCTATTTTTAGGTTGCCTATTATTTAATGTTTTAACAATAATAATGGCTTGGTATACTGAGCATATCAGTGCATAATAAATGATATGAGAAAGTCAAAACATTTTTCACAAAAACAGCTAGTGGCAGGTTCATATAGAGCTCTAGTAACTAACACTCTGACACCTTTCTCTTAGGTTTCCCTCACATTCCCATAAAATCTGAGTTTTAAACTTGCCTGATATCTAGAGATCTATAGAGCAAATTGGGGCATGGCTTAATGTCATGTGACCAGGGTGACATCATCACAGGTCCTTTAGCCTCTGAACATTAGCAAACTGTATCCCATGCCTATATCTGACCACATAAAAAAATCACAGCATGCCTGCATAGACTTCTACTCCTCTCTTTTTTATGTGATATGATATGCTGTAATTTTCTGAGATATATGCTTGTTGTACAGTTTGCTAATGTCAGGAGGCTTAAGCACCTACAATGATGTCACCCTGGGCACATGACATTACTGCTGCATGCAGAGAAAGCATGTGGCGGAGCTGTTGGATTCAGCCCGAGGAGACCACACCCACCTCGACTCTCTATAGAGATCCTTGGATACCAGATACACGATCCGCAATATGGATCGCGGGGGCACCCGTGCCATAGTTCCGGACCAGGACCGAGCAGCGCACGGGTGCACCCGCGATCCGAGACATGGATCGCGGAGTCACCCGTGACATGGGGGCTTTGAGTAATATAAGGTCCCTCTCCCCCCCGGTCATATTTATCACATCCCCCTAATTGTTCCATGGGAAAATATTATTTTGTCTTGAATAAAAACAACCCTTCAACTAGTTTTATTGATGAAACAATAAAACGATATAGATTTTTCAATTAAACACTAAAATTCTGAAAAGAAAAGCATATCTTGAAAGTCAAACTGTCTGTGTCCTAAAAAGGTTACGCTGCCAACTATATAACGCAGGCAGAGAATCTTCCTCCATATCACAAAGGGATCAATTCGGGTAACAGCTATGCTATGTTGATGCAATTTCCTATTATATATCTTCAAACACTCTTAAACTTTAATTTACCATTTACATCTGTACATGTAGAAATCCTGCAAGCCAGATGTCGAGAGTTGGTTATATTTTAGTATCTACTGCCCCCTTGTGTTAAACTATGCTAAACACAGGGACAGGGCTCTAGCAAGTAGAATTTGCTTCACTGCAGTGGTACTTCTGTAATGTAAAATGTGCTTGCACGTGCTACAATTTTTTCTTATGATTGGACTATGTGTGCCTTTCAATAGAGACAAAAGCCCTAAGTGGCCTATATGTGCCTCTATATACATGCCAGATCATAATTAAAGGGCACCTACCACCACAAATCTACCTATAAAGGTAGATTGGGTGGTAGGTGCATCAATGGGACGTGAGGATAGCCCTTTTAAGGGCTAATCCTCACGTCCCCTCACTTTTTTGGTAACTTTTATTCCACATATATTTAGAATTACTTATGCGGCTACCGGGGCGTGGAGTAGCCGCATATGAGATTACATGAGGCGGCTACTCCACGCCCCGGTACCCACTTTACCCCTCCTACTCACCCATCTTCGGCGCGCAGCTCCGCATAGCTGCGCGCCCTCGTCCGGCGACCCTGCTGTCTGCGCATGCGCAGAAGAGCAGGCCCGCGCCTGCGCGGTCACTGCTCCGAAACAGGCGCGGGCCTGCTCTTCTGCGCATGCGCAGACGGCAGGGTCGCCGGACGAGGGCGCGCAGCTACGCGGAGCTGCGCGCCGAAGATGGGTGAGTAGGAGGGGTAAAGTGGGTACCGGGGCGTGGAGTAGCCGCCTCATGTAATCTCATATGCGGCTACTCCACGCCCCGGTAGCCGCATAAGTAAATTTAAATATATGTGGAATAAAAGTTACCAAAAAAGTGAGGGGACGTGAGGATTAGCCCTTAAAAGGGCTATCCTCACGTCCCATTGATGCACCTACCACCCAATCTACCTTTATAGGTAGATTTGTGGTGGTAGGTTTCCTTTAAGGCAAGCATCCTTGCCTCCTAGGGCGCGCACGCCCTCTTCTGGAGATTTAAAGGGCCAGCACACCGATAATTGTCGCTGGCCAGCTGCCAATTCCGTTCAATTCCCAGCCCCTTCCTGTGTTCCTTGCCGTACCTTTGTGCTTTGCGATTATTCTGATTTCCAGTTGTGACCTCGATTCTGTCCCTGACTCCGATCCCGTGCTGCCTGTACTGACCTACCGCTACGTCCCCGACTCTGATCCTGTGCTGTCTCCACCTCCTGCCTGTCCCCAACGACAAGTTTGCCTTACAATTTTGTACTCTGCCTTGGCCACCACTGCAGACAAAGTCGTGCCTGTGGAATGACCTGGTGGTACTATGCCACAACAAATCCAACCTGCTTTGCGGCAGGCTCTGGTGAAAACCGGGTACCACTTAGACTCCGGTCCCAGGTGTTGGCTTACGTCATCGTCTGCGGTGGTCCAGTGGGTCAACTATCCTTGGTGCCTGACACTCATCCAAAAAGCTCTGCATAATGCTGCACCTCCCGACCTCTCTTCTCTCATCTAAGTCCATCGCCTAACCCTTGCTCTTCGATCTGCCAGTGATATTAGATTAATCTCTCATAAGTCCCAGTCCTGAGGTCCACTGCTCCACTGCTCTGAGGAGAGCCCTCATGTGGTCAGTCCTGCTGTCAGCAGACCCCCGCTGCAAACTCTGGAGCTTTTTTTGGTAGGACACAGGGGTCAGGTTGTACTGACAGACCAGAACCTGCTTGATATCCTCATAAATAAGGGTGCTCTCGCTAGACAAATAGCCAAATATTAATCCACATGCACATGGTTCTGTTGACAAGTTTTTTTAAAAGCCAGCAAAAAAGTGTCCAAGTCAATACCTTTATCCAGCAAGGGAAAACTCGTAAACTAGTCAAGGCAGCTTGCAAGATGGCCACCAAGCCCATCAGACCATGTGGGTGGGCGGGCAGTGGGCGGTCCAATGTGGGACTGACCACTGGCGACTGGCTCCTTGGGGAGACTGGGCAGAGCCCCCCCCTCCTTTCCCATTTCCTCCTTGTCTAGCTGCAGTATTGCATCATCCGCAGTAATGTCCAAAGCTTGGGCAACATTCTTAATGCCTTTGTTTCTAACGGCCATTCTTACTGCTGTTGGTAACTAACAAAGAACTTGACGTACCTCACACCTTACTGTAATTGCACTCTGCCTGTGTCTAGTGCTGAATTGGTCTTAAGATCACAACACAAATGCTGGTGTTGGTAATCTTTAGTGTCTGGGAGTATGGATCCCACACTCGCACACACTTTTATCTCGATCCCACACTGCTTGTGAAGGAAACCGTGATGTGAAGGATGCACGGGTTCTGAGAGGTGGGGGAAGTGATTTAAAATTGATCACATAAGACCCCTTTTACTAGCCTCAGTGAAACAGAACCTTATCAACCCAATTAAGCTGCCACCAGTTCTCCTTTAATATAAGCATGGTCACTAACAGGATTATATAGGGTGAGGAACCAACCCAGTAGCATGTATATAACCCGAGACATTGGACATTGGGGTTTGTGGATCGAGATAAAAGAGCAACACAAGTTAAATTTTATATCTAATTGCCTTAAGGGCACACTAGACAAACAGTATATACAGTTATATACAGTTAAGCAGAGTAGAAATAACACAGATAGAACTACAAGTATCAGCAATCTGTAAGTTGGGCCTTGCGGTGTTAAAGTACCCTAGAGCAGTGATGGCGAACCTTTTAGAGACCGAGTGCCCAAACTACAACCAAGTCCGACTTATTTATCACAATATGCCAACGCAGAAATTTAATTTGTGATTTATACTTCCTTCTCTCCCACAGCTTACATTGATACCAGCACCCTGAGGACACCGGTAAAGCAGAAAATAGAAGAAATTTGGATGATCACTGTAGCTTCCCTCCAGGGTCCCATAAACAGGAAGAATTGTCAGGGCCGGAGCAGGAGCTACAATGATAATCCAGATCTGTCCACACCTTCCCACTCCTCCAGTATCATAGTATCATAGTATATAAGGCTGGAAAAAGACGCAAGTCCATCAAGTCCAACCTTTAAGAATTAAATAAATGTTTTATCCCCATAACCCGTGATATTTTTGCTCTCCAGAAAGGCATCCAGACCTCTCTTGAACATGTACATAGAGTCCGCCATAACAACCTCCTGCGGCAGAGAGTTCCATAGTCTCACTGCTCTTACAGTAAAGAACCTTTGTCTATGTTGATGGTAGAATCGCCTCTCCTCTAGGCGTAGAGGATGCCCCCTTGTCCTGGTCACAGGCCTAGGTATAAAAAGATCTTTGGAGAGATCCTTGTACTGTCCGTTCAGGTATTTGTACATTGTAATGAGGTCTCCCCTCAGTCGTCTTTTTTCTAAACTGAATAATCCCAAATTTTGTAATCTGTCATTGTATTCTAATCCCCCCATTCCCCTAATAATCCTGGTTGCTCTCCTCTGCACCCGTTCCAGCTCTACTATATCCTTTTTATCAGGGCCGGCTCCAGGTTTCACTGGGCCCCTGGGCGAGAGTGCCTCACTGGGCCCCGTAGCTCATGTGGTGGCATTAAAAATGCAGACCTTAAGAAACCAATATTAATATACAGCCCCCCAGGCTCCATCAATTAATATACACCCCCCCCCAGCAAGGCTCTATTAATTAATATACCCCCCAGGCTCTATTAATTAATATACACCCCCCCAGCCAGGCTCCATTAATTAATTCCCCCCGCCCCCCCCCAGGCTCTATTAATTAATATACTTCCCCCCCCCCCAGCTCTATTAATTAATATACCCCCCCCCCCAGGCTCCATTAATTAATATAACCCCCAGGCTCTATTAATTAATACACCCAACTCCCCCCCCCCCAGACTCCATTAATTAATTAAATACACATTAAAAAAAAATAATAAACGCTAACTTACCTCAAGGGCTGCTCGCATCTTCTTCATCTGCTACATCTTCCTGTGTGAGAGAAGTGTCTATCGTGCAGCAGCAGGGACGCTGGCGGCATGAAGTCATCACGTCGGCCAGCGTCCTGCACACTATTAGACGCAGCAGAAATACATCTGCCGCGCCGATGCAATTATGGTCTGTGAGTGCCCGCTTGCGGTGCCGCCCCCCTGTCAGCCGCGCCGGCACTGTGAGTGCGGCGCTTCCCTCAATTACATCGGCAAAGTATGCCGATGTAATTGAGTTTTCTTATGTTGTCAGTGTGTGCCGTGGGCCCCTCTGGGACCTCTGGGGCCCCGGCACTTGCCCGGGTAAGCCGGGTGCTGGCGCCGGCCATGCTTTTTATACACTGGTGCCCAAAACTGTCCCTAGTCCCTGGTAGCACTGTCACTTTAAAATAGCACTGTGCACAGCAAGTACTGGGCTGTCTGGGACTGCAGGAAGATGCCTGGAGTCCTCTCTGGTGATGGCCTGGGTGCCCACAGAAAGGGCTCCGAGTGCCACCTCTGGCACCCGTGCCATAGGTTCGCCACCACTGCCCTAGAGGGTCTGATAGAATGGTAAAAACATTTAAAAAAAAATGTTTTTAAAAAGTAAAAGTTTAAATCAACCCCCTTTACTTAGAACAGATGTAAAATAAATAAACAGTAAAAATCATAAACATGATAGGTATCGCCAAACTATATAAAATATTATTTCCAGTTGTGAACACCGTAACGGAAAATAGAGCCCAAATGTCTAAATTGCCACTTTTTCCTAAGTTTTCCATCATGAATATTTGAACAAAAAATTATCCATCAGTCATATAGGTCCCAAATTTATATAAATTAATATGCCAGCACATATCGCAAACAATTACACCTTACATAGGTGTGAAGTGTGAAAAAGTTATTAGCCTCTGAATTTGGCAAAATTGCAAATATTTTTTGTGTACAAAAGATTTGAATTTTTTAAAATCTTTTAAAACCTATAGAAACTTGGTATCCCTGTGACCGTAACAACCCAAAGATTAACATTTTTATTTGGAATAAAACCTGTAAAAACAGAGCCCACAAAAATACTCTGCAAGTGTGTTTTTGTCAATTTCACTGCACTTGGCATTTTTTTGCTTCTTTCCAGTACCTTGCATGGAATATTAAATGGCACAAACTAAAGAGTACAATTTGTCCCACAGATAACAATCCCTTACACATCTCTGTAAACATAAAATGAAGGGTTAACATAGGGTGTGCGACACAATCCTCTTGGACTTTGTCAGGACTGGGAGTCCCGGGTTGACGGCAGGAGAATAGCACAGAAAGGCACACTAGGACTCACGTCAGGAATCGCAGGAGCTGGCACACGGATCAGGAACACAGGAACGGACTGGCACACAGGAACGCAGGACAGGAACGGACTGGCACACAGGAACGCAGGAACACAGGAACGGACTGGCACACGGGAACACAGGACTCACAGGAACACAGGAATAACAGGAGAGCTTTCTCTTCAGGGAAGTTTGAAGATCCGGCAAGGGTCAAAGGAAGAGGCAGGAACTTATATCAAGTCAGCGCCAATTATCGGCGCACTGGGCTTTTAAATATTAGGGAGCTGGCGCGCACGCGCACTAAGAGACGGGGACGCGTGCACTGAGCTGTGGGAACAGCGGAGATCGCCGCTGGAGCCAGGCGAGGTAAGCGAGACAGGGATCGCGGGAGCACCGTGACAGTACCCCCCCCCCTTCGGCCTCCCCTCTTCTTCTTGGTCCCAAGAAAGCTCTGGAGGAGAGTCCGATCCAAAATCTTCTCATTTGGCTCCCAGGATCTCTACTCAGGCCCGAACCCCTTCCAGTCTACCATACCTCATGTCACCAGGAGAGAAGACAGGAGGAGCTCGACTTTTCTTATCAGCCTGGATCTTGGTACGGTCTATAGCTTGAAGAAGAGACTGGCGGGTCTGGTCCCAAATAGACTTGAGGTCCTGCACCAAATCCTCTACCGCAGAGACATCAGAGGGAGTAGACAACGGAAGAGGCAGGCGGGGAATACGTCCATAGACCACAAAGAACGGAGCCAATTCCCGAGTCCAGGGAATTGTAGGAAAACTCAGCCAAAGGTAGTAGGTCAGCCCATTTGTCCTGATGGGCTGAGATGAAGTGACGGAGGTAGCAGCCCAAAGTCTGGTTCACCCTCTCCTCTTGACCATTAGATTGCGGGTGGTAGGCAGAAGAAAAGTCAAGGTTGACCTGCTGTTAGTTACAAGGAACGCCAGAATTTTGATACAAACTGGACTCCTCGGACACGATGTGAATCAAAAGACCATGCAGCCGGAAGATGTGTCTGAAGAATAGACTGGCAAGCTGTGGGGAAGACGGAAGACCTGGAAGGGGAACAAAATTGGACATCTTTGAAAACCGGTCCGTCACCATCCGGATGACAGTACTGCCCGAGGAGACAGGCAGGTCGGTGACAAAGTTCATTGCCCCGTAAGACCATGGGCGACTGGGTATCGGCAGCAGCAGTAACAGTTCAGCCGGTTTGAGAAGGGAGGCTTTGTTGCGGGCACAAGAGGAGCCTGATCCCACAAACTCCGGAACATCTTTCACCAGGTCTGGCCACCAGTAGTAGCGGGAGATCAGGGCCACGGTGCATTGCACCCCAGGGTGCCCAGCTACACAAGAAGAATGTCCCCAAGATAAAATCCTGCTCCGGAAAGCAGGTCTAACATGTGTCTTGCCGGGAGGTAGCTGCCAAAGATCCACAGGAGCTGCAACAACAAGCTGGCCCAGAGAAATTATGTGCCGAGGAGACGGTTCTTCTCCAACAACATCCAAAGCTTGGGACAGGGCATCAGCCTTGATATTCTTGTCAGCTGGACGAAAATGGATTAGCAGGTCGAAACGGGAAAAGAACAATGACCACTGGGCTTGCCTGGGATTCAAGCGCTGGGCTGTCTGGAGGTATAACAAGTTTTTGTGGTCAGTGTACACACTCATGGGATGGAGAGCACCTTCCAGAAGATACCGCCATTCTTCTAGCGCAAGCTTGATGGCCAACAGCTCTCTGTCTCCAATCGAATAATTTCTTTCAGATGGAGAAAAGGTCTTGGAAAAGAAGCCACATGTGGAAGTTCGGCCCTTGGGACCTTTCCGGGAGAGCACCGCTCCAGCTCATAGGGAGGATGCATCCACCTCAAGATGAAAGGGTTTGTTCGTATCAGGCCTAGAGAAGACTGGAGCTGAGGCAAAAGCGGACTTCAACTTGGAGAAGGCCTCTTCAGCTGTAGGAGACCAGGCATGTGGATTGGCACCCTTCTTAGTAAGTGCCACAATGGGCATTCGCATTTTCGCGGGATCCATCCGAAGGCCTCGGTCAGAAATTATGTAACCGAGGAATGGAAGGCTGTGCTGGTGAAACAGGCATTTCTCCAGTTTGGCATAGAGATGATTGGCATGAAGTCGACCAAGTACTTGATGTACGTGTGTCTGGTGGAACTCAAGGTCTGGAGAATACACCAAGATGTCATCTAGGTAGACCACAACACACGTATAGAGAAGGTCCCGAAAAATGTTGTTCACACACTCTTGAAAGACAGCAGGAGCGTTACACCGTCTAAAGGGCATTACTAAATATTCAAAGTGCCCGTCTCGGGTATTAAACGCAGTCTTCCACTCGTCACCTTTGCGGATCCGGATGAGATTGTAAGTACCACGGAGATCCAACTTGGAGAACACCCTGGAACCGCGCAGGCGATCAAAGAGTTCTGTAATCAATGGCAGGGGGTATCAGTTTTTAACCGTGATCTTGTTCAGCTACTGATAGTCTATCCAGGGACGCAAGGAGCCGTCTTCTTGGTGACAAAGAAGAAACCTGCGCCAGCTGGAGAGGAGGACTTGCATATGAAACCCCTCTGCAGATTCTCCTTGATGTAGTCGGACATGGCAGCCATCTCGGGTACAGAGAGAGGATAGACACGACCTCTGGGAAGAGTGGCGCCCGGAATGAGATCCACAGGGCAATCATGGGGACGATGTGGTGGAAATGTTTTTAGATAAGACATCTTTAA
The DNA here is from genome assembly GCF_040894005.1 of Engystomops pustulosus. Classification (NCBI taxonomy): domain Eukaryota; kingdom Metazoa; phylum Chordata; class Amphibia; order Anura; family Leptodactylidae; genus Engystomops; species Engystomops pustulosus. Next base: position 134,646,559 of record NC_092414.1, read on the forward strand.
AGTCCCGATAACAAGATGGCAGACCTTCTTAATACTGAGAAGACACAGAGGAGGTCAGGACCGGAAGTGGTGCCACCATGCATCAAGATTGGCCTTCAGGGCCCCAACGCAGGATCTCACCAGTCTTCCAATTGAGGACCGGGGCATGGAGTTGAAGACCCAGAAGAAGAGCTGATGTGGAGCGAGGCAAGACATAGAAGACCAGTCTTTCTTGGTGTAGGACTCCAACTCTAAGATGGATAGGTTCTGTGCGGTACTGGACTGGGTCGGAGAGAAGCTGTCCGCTAACAGAGGAGATGACAAGGGGTTGCTTGAGGGGAACCACTGGAATGCGATGCCGGGAGACCAGAGCGGCATCCACAAAGTTCCCTGCGGAACCAGAGTCAAGGAATGCTGAGAGTGGCACAGGAGCGTTGGCACCGACACTGTGGAACACTGGAATAGTCAGGCATGGAGAAGCTGAATTCACACCTGAGGACGCATCTCCCAGACGTTGGCGTTTCCCGGACGTTGGGGACAGACTGGACAAGACCCGATAAAATGCTTGGGACTGGCACAGTACAGACAGAGGTTCTCTTCAAAACGTCTGGAACGTTCCCCAAGCGTGAGTCGGGCTCTGTCAACCTGCATAGGTTCAGGTGCAGACTGTGCGACCGGGAACTGAAGCGGCTTTTGGAAGACCGGAGCCAGCCAAGACAGACGTGGAGGCCGGACTAGAAGTTGCTCCTGCCGCAACTCTTGAGCTTGTTCCGAGAACCGCACATCTAACCGAGTAGCCAGGGTGATAAGACCACTCAAAGTAGCCGGCAGATCACGGGCAGCCAAAGCATCTTTTACCCGTGAGGACAGTCCTTTCTTAAAAGGCCGCCTTGTACCAACAGAGTTCAGACGCCAAGGTGCGGAACTGGATAGCATATTCACCCATAGATGAGTCTCCTTGGCGTAGGTTCAGTAGTGCTGAGGAGGCACATGCTGGTTCCTCAAACACGAACCGGAACTCTGCCAGGAAGTTGTTAAGGGTGGCAGTGACTGGATCAATCCTGTCCCACAGAGGAGTAACCCAGTCCAGGGCCTTCCCAGTGAGAAGGCTGATGATGAACGCCAACTTGGAGCGCTCGCTGACCAACTGAGATAACATTGACTCTATGTGCAGTGAGCACAGGGTGATGAATCCTCTGCACTGTTTGGGATTGCCATCGTATTTATTAGGCATAGACAGACTCAGCCTAGGCCCTGGTGCCGGTGAACTGTGTCGGTGAACGGTGTCGGGATGACAGGAGAAATCGCAGAGGTAGTCGCTGGAACTGCCGCAGGAGTAGTCTCCAGGGTCTGATGTTGAGGCCGAGAGTCAAGCAGCTGTTGGAGAGTAGAAGCGACTTGGCCTAAAAGTTCTCCCTGGGCAGCAATCTGCTGCGACTGCCGGGCGACAAAACTGTAAAGTTCAGCCAGTATCTGTCGTGGCTCCTTGGCGGGATCTTACTGTCAGGGCTGGGAGTCTGTGGACCCTCTGGACCTCCGTGGGAGATGGTACTAGCCGACCTGGGACCGAAGTCTAAGTGGCACCCGGTCTTCACCAGAGCCTGACGCAAAGCGGGATGGGCTTGCTGCGGCGGGATACCACCAGGTCGTTCCACAGGTGCGACTAGCCCCTGGTGGCTGCCAAGGTAGTAATACAGGAGACAGTCTGTACCCGGGGTGACGGCAGGAGAATAGCACAGGAAGGCACACGGATCAGGAACACCGGAACGGACTGGCACACAGGAACGCAGGACAGGAAAGGACTGGCACAGGAACGCAGGAACACAGGAACGGACTGGCAAACAGGAACGCAGGACTCACAGGAACGCAGGACTCACAGGAACACAGGAATAGCAGGAGAGCTTTCTCTTCAGGGAAGTTTGAAGATTCAGCAAGGGTCACAGGAAGAGGCAGGAATTTATATCAGGCCAGCGGCAATTATCGGCAGCAGCAGCAGCGGAGATGGCTTCTGGAGCCAGGGGAGGTAAGCGGTGCCAGGCTCCGGGGGCACACAGAGAGATACATGATAAATGTGTTGCACGGTATGCACCGGAACGCCCCTTTTATTGCATAAATTTATGTTGCAATGGGAATCCTGCAGCCACGACAAAAATGAGTCGCATGCGGCACATATGGGGCGCGGGCACTTCTTAAATACATGTGCAATTAGTTTTATTAATTAAGTAATTTATTTGTATGTATATATTTTTAAATTTTTTACATTTTTATTAGTTCCACCATGGAATACAAACAAGCAATCATATGATTGCTTGTTCATGATAATACCCTGCAATACTGATGTATTGTACTGAGATACAGGCTGATACTGTTACTGTAAGATCTCATCACTGACAGGGTCTTACAGGAACTGCCTGTGGACAGCACTGGGGTCCTGATCAGATCTCAAGGCTGCCATTGAAACGATTGGTGACCCCAAAGACGGAGTTGGGGTGGGCGATCGTGGAGGAGAGACCCCCAGAAGGAAATTTAAATGCCGTGATCACGTGGGTGTTACACTAACAGCTGACACCCTGTGTATATTGACATACCATACTAATAATCATCTTCATTATAATAATAATAATCGCCATAATAATAAGAATAATAATCACCTCCATAATAATAATTTTTTTTTTTTTTTGCCCAGCTTGGAATTTGAACACACAAATGATGGAGCCTCTATCCACTAGGCTATTGGCCCTGTGGTTACCAATTGGAGGATTTTATGCAACTAAGTCTTTTACTGGTACACAGTGACACAGGCTCTATGCACTGCTATATGGAGATACATTTTCTCAAAAATTACTATTGTAATTATTGAGACTACTATTATTATTATTATTATTATCATGAAGACTATAATTATTATTATAATTTTAATAATAATAATTATCTCAATAACAATTTCAATAATAATCTCAATAATCTCAATACTAATAATCTCAATAATAATAATCTCAATAATAATAATCTCAATAATCTCAATACTAATAATCTCAATAATCTAAATAATAATAATCTCAATAATAATAATCCCAATCTCAATAATTTCAATAATATCAATAATCTCAATCTCAATAATCTCAATAATAATAATCTCAATGATCTCAATAGCAATAATCTCAATAATAATAATCTCAATAATCATCTCAATAATAATAATAATAATCTCAATAATATTCTCAATAATAATAATCTCAATCTCAATAATTTCAATAATATCAATAATCTCAATCTCAATAATAATAATAATCTCAATAATCTCAATAGTAATAATCTCAATTATAATAATCTCCATAATAATAATAATCTCAATAATAATAATAATAATAATAATCTCAATAGTAATCTCTGAGATGATCCCTCTCTATGTACCAGTGTGTCACAATGTAACAGTGAAACTCTTAGTTACATAAAGAGTTTCATCCCCTGAGCTTATAGCCTAGTGGAAAGAGGCTCCTATCTCTATTGCAGAGGGTCTGGGTTTGAATCCTGGGCTGGGAATAAATTTATTTAATTGAATTAAATAAAGAGCTTGTGTCTGGGGAAGCCCTAGGAGACCAGATATGGACAGATGGTGATCTGTACCTGATGACGTGGAACCTGCTCTCCGCTAACCCGACACATTTCTCAAAAGGATTCCCTGCCCGATATCTGCTCTGGGGAACCCTAGGAGATGTGGAGACCCATATATGGACAGATGGTGATGTCTCCATGATGACGCGATCCCTGCTCTGCTCTAACTCTACACATCTCTCAAAAGGATTCCCTGCCCAATGTCTGTAGAAGCCATTCAGTATTGCAGGTTCTGACTTTGAAAGTGTTTACTAGGCGGGACCTGGAGGGAATATCTTGGACAATCTCACAGCTACCCGTGACGGGAGGCAGAGGTAAAAAAATCGGGAATGTCCCGGCCAAAACAAGACGGTATTGATGCTGGTCGAGCTCAGATTACGAGCTGAACCGGCATCAGCTCAGTGACCAATATATCCACCACTGAGCACAAGGGAGTTAACATCCAAATTGTAGTTATGTCAGGCATAGAACTAGAGATACAGGCAATTAAAGACATCGCTGGAAATTTGTGCTTCAGATAAATTTCCAGTTCCTTCCTATTACTCTAAATGCTCATGATGCACATCACCGTTGACGCCTGTACACTTATGTGCATACCAGGGTTAAATTCCACATACCTGTAAGAGAAGGGAGACTTGCTAAGCAGGTTTTTTGTAAATGAATATGTTGTTTCGCTAGGATTTCTCAAGCATAAAAATTGTATTTAAATGCAAATGAGCATGTATTTCTGTCATACAATGATGGTAACATAAAGATCCATTTTTGTTATCATTTATTATGTAACACTTTGGAATACTAATAATATTCGAAAGAATTATTGCCTGTTAATGTTACATTGAGAATTATGGCTTAGTACAGTGGTGGCGAACCTATGGCAAGGGTGCCAGAGGTGGCACTCAGAGCCCTCTTTTTGGCCACTCAAGCCATCAATATAGCACTCGACATAAAACTCAAAGAATCATCCTGCAGTCCCAGGAGACTCGTGAAATGATGCTCTCAGTGCTATTTTAAAGCAACACATTCTTGATTGCTTGGGACTGCAGGGTAGAACAGTTTTACCTTTAGAGCTCCTCTAGGCTACTTCCTGTACAGGGGGACCATAGCGAGATGCTACAACATTAGTCCAAATTTGCCTTTCTTCTTTAAGCTGTTTTGTTGTCCTCTAGAGGCCGATATGATTAAAAGTTGTGGTGGAACAAATAACTACTTAAATTGCCGTGCAGGCACTTTGCAATAAATAAGTGTATTTTGGTTGTAGCTTGGGCACCCGGTCTCTAAACGGTTCGCCATCACTGGCCTAGTAGATATGTTTCATAAGCAGGCTTTCAGAATAGCCCTAAGAAGCACCAGTGATCATGTTTCAGAAAACTTTAAATAGCATTTCAGGGGATAGCTCAGTGTGTTATAGTATATGTCTCACATGCCCACATGCAGTGTTTAGAATAGCATAACCCTTATTGATCCCAAAGGGACACTAAATAGTGACAACAACTCCAAAATACTCATAACAGACAATAGATAGATATCACAACAAATATAAAAAGTAAAAACCAATGAATATCCAAAATGAAAGGAAAGGTGTCAGCAGAAAATAAAGTATGACCTATTAAATATGGATCAAAAACAGGCTGCCGCAATAGCCCAAAATAGGGCCTCATTCACATGGCCATGGGCTCGCCTGGACGGGACCCCAGGCTTAGCACATGCCCAGGTAGAGAAGGGGGGTTGTGAGTGCTCCTCACCCCTCTCCTCTCTGTTTAACCTCTTGACGCTCAGCTATTGGACGCTGAGTGCGGTGACTTATTGCTTAACCCGTTAAATGCCGTGGTTAGGGCGCCATCTAACATGCTTCTGGGGGGTCTTTCCTCCCTGATCTCCCCCCCCCCAAACCGTTTTCGGGGGGCGCCGATCGTTGCTGTGGCATCACTGGGGTCTGATCTGGACCCCAGTGTTGCCTGCAAGTACTGCCAGTAAGATGGTGTCTATGACGTCATCTTACAGGCAGAGTGTCAGACTATGCATGTGCATAAGCTGACACTGCTAATATCCTGCAATACATCAGATGATTGCTTGTTCATGTCCCATGGTGGAAGAAGTGAAAAAGTAAAAAAAAAAAAAAAAAAGTTATTCAATAAAAAATAATGAAAGAAATCAATAAAATGCCCAAAAGCCCCAAAACATATAAAGAGACATATAACTAAAAAAAAAAATCTAAATCATAACACAAACCCCACATATATAGTATCACCGTGTCCATAACAACCCATAAAATAACACTAAATAATTATTGAACCTTCACGATAAACAACGTAAAAAAAACTGTTATAAACCCTCCAAAAATTATGATTTTTACCACAAAAAAATGCTATAAAAAGTGATCAAAAAAACATATGTACTCCAGAATGATACTGGTGCAAAGTACAACATGTCCCACAAAAAACAAGCCATCAACCAGCTCCATAGCCAAAAAAGTAACAATGTTTTAGATTTTTTCCCACATTAGGGTTTTATTTGACAAATTTAGTAAAATGTCAGAAAAAATATTCATGTCTGGTATCCCCGTAATTGTATCGACCCATAAAATAAAAATAACATGATTATTAGGCTAAACGGTGAACACCAATGAAAAAAAAGTAAAAAATCCAGTACAGAATTGATGCTTTTCTACTCCTGCCCTCAAAAAAAAATTCCTAAATTTTCAACAATAGGGGATACAAACCCCAAAATGGTAACACTGGAAAAAGCATCTCATCCCACAAAAAAATGCCATCACATGGCCCCAATAACGAAAAAGCTAAAATTTTTATAGCCTGCAAAAGGAGCCAATGAGGAAACCAAAATCCTGGCAGCTGCCGGGTGCTCTTTCCCTTCTGCGCCTCGCTGTGCACCCATAAAACAAGTCACGGCCACATGTGGGGGATCTCTGTACTCAGGAGAAATTATAGAACAAATTGTATGGTGGGTTTTCTCTTTTTATCTTTTGGAAATGTGTAAATTTTAGGGCTAAATGAACTTATAACCGGCACTATTTGACCATTCTAAATTTCACCTCCATTTTGATTCAATTACTATGAAGATCTCAAGGGGTTAAAAATCTTCGAAAAAGCTGTTTCTGATAGCTTGAGGGGTGCAGATTTGAAAATGGGTTGGTTATATAGGGGGTTTTGATGCTAAATATGTAAAATTTCATTCAAAACAGTATTTATCCCCAAAATAGTCAATTCTGAAAATCCGGAAAAGCGATATTCAATTTGTAAGCCGTGTGACGTCAAAATAAATTATCCAAACATTTCAAAAATTATGAAAATGTAAAGTAGACATATGGGAAATGATATTCAGCCATTTATTTAGGTGGTAAATCTATCTGCCTGTAAACGCAATGATTTTGCGTTTTTTTCACAAAATTCTTCATTTTTTCTTTTTTTTTGTAAATAAACGCAAAACTTATCAGCCAAAATTTACCACCTAAAATGAAGTACAACATGTGGGGAAAAAACAATCTCATAATCGCTTTGATAAGTAACAGTATTCAAAAGTTATAACCATATAAAGCGGCGCAAGTCAGAATCCCAAAAAAACGGGCTGAGCGTTCAGCTACAAAATGGCTGCGTCCTTAAGGGGTTAAAGCAGAGTCACTGTTTGCTCACTGCACCATGACTGGGTCCCATTGACCTCTACGGGGGACTCCATACAGACGTGTGAATGGCGCCTAACCCAGTGATCATGTTTCAGGAAACTTGTGGTATCTCAGGGGATAGCTTTGTGTGGTATATCATGGGCCACATTTATCACTTTTGTGCACCTAAGTGTAGTAGTTGCGCCTAAATTCGGGCGCACTGTTTTGCCAGAAATATCACAAGCTACAACCATCTGTGATAAGTATATTTTCTGCCTCTTATTAATCACTTTACTTTAACACAGTTTAGGCGCAGTTTAGGCGCAATGTTAGATTCGGGCACTTACATGTGATCCTGCTACAAGCTCCTCTCTGCTTCTCCCACAGCCCAGAATGAAGATAACACTCACAGCAGCACCCAGGTGTGTGACACCCTGCACCCAGTGACCTCCTCAGCAGGGGCTTCTCCTGGAGGGGATCCCCCAGTGCTGGTCTCCTGCTGCACCCCTGTAATTCTGCACAGTATCCCCCTCAGACACTGTGCAGAATTACATGGGGGACACTTGTATGTAGTATCTGCAAACTTGTGCAAAGTTCTCTTGCTCTTGCTGTGAGCTCAGCGTTTTGCAGATTGTTTTGTAAATAGAAGGTGATGAACTGTAAATAGAGTCTGCAGCTCCTGTCTGCAGTGTATCTAATGTATCTATTATATGTTCCAGTGTCTGGCTGAGCTCTGCTGCTAGAAATGAGCTCTTCTGCAAAGGGGCTCAGTGCTTTCTTCTCAGATAATGCCACCTTCGGGCTGGAGTGTTTTTGCGCCCGTTTTTGCGCCTAAATGCAAAAGTCGCACGTGATGAATATCATTAGGCGCAGCAAAACATCTGGAAATGAACGATAGATGAGGGAAAGCTGGTTATTTTAGCTGCGCGGCTAATTTGACGTTTAATCGCAAAAATGGCGCAAAAACAACAGAAAAAACAAGTGATAAATGTGGCCCCATATGTCTCTCATGACTACATGCAGTATATAGCACAAATAACCCTTCTTATCTTCTTGACACCAATCACACATGCACTCCATGGATGAAAGGAGTCACAGCCTAAGCCCTAACCATACTGTGGTGGGGGTGACTTCTGTATTATACAATAACTGTCTGTTGGAGGCAGGATTTTATAGTAAAAAAAAAATAGTTTAGAAAAATATTCCAAAAAATTACATAAAAATCGAACAATATGACAAATGTCACAGTCTATGGGAATAGTCAGTGGACTCCCTGGACCTCGGAAGGCTACTGGATTACCGGACCGCCACAGGATACCAGGATCGCCACAGGATACCAGGACCGCCACAGGGTACCAGGACCGCCACAGGACACCAGGACCGCCACAGGACACAGGAACACGGGAACACCACGGAACACGGGAATCACAGAATACACGCGTCTGGAAACGCTCTGGAACACGGAGGGCTTTCTCTTCAGTAACAGGACATGAAGATCCGGCAGGGGATGCTGGGAGTCGCCAGGCTATATAGCAGAGCCTTGATGCCAGCACCAATAAGGAGGACGCTGGCCCTTTAAATTCCTAAAGAGCCGGTAGGAATCAGGAACGCGGCCTCGGAGGAAGCCGGCGTGGGACCCGGACGGGATCGAAGTGGAGCCCGGAGCCAGGTGAGGTGAGTATGGACCTGGGGGAGTGGGGACCATCCGAGACATGGATCGCGGGGTCACCCGTGACAATTAATAAGTATCCCAATGTGCATGGTAGGTTATTGTATTCTGATTTATATATAATATTGATTAAATCAGACACTGAACTCCATTATTATTTAGTAAGTATTTGTAACGGTTGACATTTATCAGAAATAGTGCAAACTGCAAATTGTGAAATTGATGAAAAACAATTTGTGACTTTTTCCTACTTCTGTGTACTGACCTAGGTCAGGTGTCATTTTTTGTGGGATGAGCTGACTTTTTCATTTGGATACTCTACCACCTTTTTACTGAAATGTTTTGAAATGGAGATGTTGGAGCTCATTTACTTACATTCCCGTGGAGTTCACCGAAAGTGCATTGTCCGACGATAATGGGGCTTATTTACAAAGGGTCTGTGGAGCGCACTTTTGTCGGATTTTGTGACAGGTATTTACAAGGGGATTGAGTCGCACGGGATCGGATTTTGGCGCAATCTGTGACAGAAATCGGGGGCCGAACAATCAGACGATCCAACTGATTCAGACTGAGCGCGGGATTTAACTTTAAAATTGTGTGACATGCACTTACATACACCAGGAAGAAGAGGGTGAACTCCGGGGGACGTGAGAGGGTGAAGCGACACATGCAGGAAATCGGGTGCATGATCTAAATGAATGGCAGCACAATGCATTCCAGTCCGACATTCCGGATCGGGGAACGCAACAGGGACTGGTAAGTAAATGTGCCCCAATGTGTCACTTCCCCGCTCATGTCCGACAGAGTTCACCATCTTTTTCGTGGTGTATGTAAGTGCTTGGTCTTGCGACACAATTTGAATGTTAAATCCCGCGCTCAGTCTGAATCAGTCGGATTGTCCGACGGCACACCCCCTAAACTGCTTTGCCAGTGCAGCTGCGCCAAAAAATCGATTGTGTGTGCCAAAATTCCGGCACAGGCGCTTGCTAAATGCCTGTCCAAGCCGTGCAATCCCCGAAAGCGGCACACAGTCCGACGAAAGTGACATCCTTGACCATTAGTAAATGAGTCCACTTGTGTTTCCCATTATGGGGTTGACCAGCAAGAATTTATATTTTAATGGACCAGGTATTCTGGGATGCAGGGGATGCCTATTATATGTATGTTTGTTTATTTATTTATTTATTTATTTATAGATCAGTTGTAGGGAAAGAAAAGTGATTTTTACTTTTAGTTTTTTATAAATTTTTAAAATCTTTTTAGGCCCGTTTGGATACTTGAATCCTAGGGGGTCTGACCTCTTATGACATTTACTGCAATACTACTATATATGATGTACATGGCAGCCAGGAGCACCCAGCTTTCCCAAGGTCCTGAATTTTATAATAGTTTTTTGAGCAGAACCAGTTCAGGGATTAAACGAGATATGTTTCTGCATCAGTGACGCTACAGTGTTCTCAAGGTATGTTTGGTTCACAATGCATAAAAACAAATGGCATATTGCAGCAAAGGCTTACCGGTAACACCCGCGATCAGTGCTAGCACCGATCGCGGGTGTTTGCACAGCGATAGCTGCATGGGCGCCGCCATCTTACCTGGGATCGCCGCTCCCCGTGACGTCATCGGGGGGCGGCGATCCGTCTCCATGGTAGCCTCGGGTCTTCCGAAGACCCGAGGCTATTTCGTTTTAACCCCTTCATTACAATGTGCTGATAGCACATTGTAATGAATGAGGAGGAAAATCCCCATATATTGCCATACTGTAGTATGGCAGTATATGATAGGATCGATCAGACAACCTAGGGTTAAAGTACCCTAGGGAGTCTGAAAAATAGTATAAATAAAAATACAAAAAAGTTTAAAAAAAAAAATTATAATAAAAAAACCTAAAATTTCAAATCACCCCCCTTTCCCTAGAACTGACATAAATATAAATAAACAGTAAAAATCATAAACACATCAGGTATCGACGTGTCCGAAAATGCCCGATCTATCAAAATATGATAATGGTTTTTCAATGCTTTTAACCCCGTAACAGAAAATAGCGCCCAAAGTCGAAAATGCCACTTTTTTGCCATTTTGAAAAATATAAAAAATCTATAAAAAGTGATCAAAAGGTCGTACAGTCCTAAAAATGATATCATTGAAAATATTATCAAATTTCGCAAAAAATGACACCACCCACAGCTCCGTACACTAAAGTATGAAAAAGTTATTAGCGCCAGAAGTTGGCAAAATCAAAAAAATAATTTTAGTACAGGAGGTTTTAATTTTTGTAAAAAACATTATAAACCTATACAAATTTGGTATCCCCTTAATCGTACCGACCCAAAGAATAAAGTAGACAAGTCATTTGGAGCGCTCAGTGAAAGATGCAATATCCAAGCCCACAAGAAAATGGCGCAAATGCGTTTTTTCACCATTTTCATTGCATTTGGAATTTTTTTCCCGCTTCCAAGTACATGGCATGGAATATTAAATACCATCACTATGAAGTGCAATTTGTTACGCAGAAAACAAGCCGTCACACAGCTCTTTACGTGTAAAAATAAAAAAGTTATAGATTTTTGAAGGTGGGGAGTGAAAAATGGACATGAAAAAACAGGAAAGGGCCCGTAACCGGTTAATCCCCTTCCCTCCGGTACTTGAAGAAGATGAAGTCGCCGCTCTGAACGCACTTGGTGCAGGTCAGAGCGGCGACTTCATCTTCTTTGATGGGAGGGACACGGGGAGACAAGTACCGGGGGGGAGGGGGGGGGGTGGAGTGTCCCTGACTGGGCTCAGTGCGGTAGGAGCTTGGGACCCCTCGGTGCACAGGACCGTTCATAGAGAAAACACGTCTCCCAGCTTGGGGCTTTCCTTGCGCTGGGAGACGCCATGACATTTGAATCTGAATAATGATATTTTGTAAGTGCATTTTGTGTGGAAAACTTGATGCGGCCCAGCCTTACCCAGAATCTACCTCCAGCGGCCCCCAGGTAAATTGAGTTTGAGACCCCTGCTGTAGATGGTAGATTTCCTTCAAGACAAACTTGTTACCCCTAAGTTATTTCTGCAACTTCTTGCTGCTCCACAAACTCCCTGTAGAGGAGTAATGTTTTACTTACAGTAATGTAGTTCAAATGTTACTGTTCTAACAATACAATTTAATAGAGAAAGTCACATCTCTATTTTAATGGCCTTCTTTGGGGCCCATTGCCAGTCAACCACTGACAACATTTTATACTGAGAAGGACCTTACCAATGAAATCCTTGTATATCTGTTCCTGCTCACGATACACATGTACACAAGAGCCATTTCAGGACCTTTGAAGGTTCTCTAAAGGTCCTCAAACCGAAGACAGAAAGGAAGCAGGAGGGAAGGGAAGGGATATCCTCTAAAACAGTGATGGCAAACCTTTTAGAGACCGAGTGCCCAAACTAAGACCAAACCCACTTATTTAAATGCAAATTGCCAAGATGGCAATTTAAGCAGTAACATTTTGCTACCTGTTTTGTCTTGGCTTTTAATTGCATTGGTGTCCTGAGGACACCAATATAGTTGAAAGAGGAGAAATTCAGATTAACATTGTAGCTTTTTTCCAGGGTCCCCTGAACAGTTAGAACTGTGGGGCCCAGAGCAAGAGCTCCAATAATAGTGCAGCCTGGTCTGGACCTCCTATCTCCTCCTGTAGTCCCAGGCAGCTACAAGATGTCCCAGAAAGCTAAAGATGTGTAGCTTTAAAATAGCACTGATCACATTACATCCTGGGTGGCCAGGGACAGCAGGCGGAGGTTTTGAGTCCTGTCTGGAAACTCTGTGCTGGGGTAATGGCCTGGGTGCCCACAGAGAGTGCTCCGAGTGCCACCTCTGGCACCCGTGCCATAGGTTCGCCAACACTGCTCTAGAACATGGCATTGTTTGGTCTGTTTTCCACAGAACACTTACAGACGCCGCACGGAAGTAACTGTGTTGTGACATTTATCTGCTTCCCATGATTTAGGCCTTATGCACATTCACTGTATGTAGTTGTGGACATGCACTAGCTTTGTATTGTATTTTCGGGTTCCTATATAGTCCATGGGGGAAAATATTTGAAGAATTCTACTTAGGTCCAATTCTGGTATTAGTCACTTCCATGCAGCTAGCATATGGAACTACACACCATTAAGATGCAATTTTTAATGCCAGAATAAATTCCTAGATTCATATTTTGTGCAAAAAAATTGTCCTAAATTTCCAGTACAGTCATATATTAATGTAGGGGCACGGCACAGCAAGGGTGGAAGGCCTCACACTGTATTTCCTATCCACCCCCAGCCTCAATAGGGAACCTTAGGGAGCGTGTAGCAATGATACTGCCCGTCCGGGGGCATGGGCTCAGCAATTAGTTCCCACAGTAGCCCCAGCTAGAAGTAGATTCTCTATAGGGATAATGTTACTGTAAGCAGTGACAAGCCGCAGCTCCACGAGCCAGCCCTGCTTCTCCTCAATGCCCCTGAGAGTATAATGTCTGCAGTTTTGTTCCTCCTTTTAGAGCAGCTGCTGTGGGAGGAATGTGACTTGCAGACGCTCCCTTACTCAAGGACTACTTGTCTCCAGTGACCCGGGCGAGGGCTGTATGGTGATGGTACTGGAAAGCGTCATGTGTGCACTGCGATACGCTGTCTGCAGCGCTGCATTCTACCTCAGGAAGGTAAGGACAGGCTAAACTAGTGTCTGGGGTCAGAGGGTAAGGGTTGCAGATGCTTTCCTGTTATGAGAGAGCTGCCAAAGAGCAAACAGGAAGTTACACCCAGGCCGGTAAGTGCCTTCACACTGCGGCAGCCTGCCAACTATGAAGTAAGATACATAGGTTATATTGTGTTTCTGTCTGGTTATTAGATACATAGTAGTGTACCTCCATTCATAGGCTTTATCTGTGCTTTCCAGGGATGGGGTCTCCCATGTAATTGTAAGACTGCATTCACACAGCAGTATGGGGGACTTATATACGTTCCCTATAGATGGCATTGGGCGCACGGCGTAGTACGGTACAGTGGCACTGTACCATTCCGTAGCCAGGAGAAAGATAGGGAATATTGTATCTTTACCCGGAATACAGCGCAGTGCCCCATGTATCTCTATGGAGAGCAGCGCTCACCCCCCTCTTCCTCTCCCCGGTGCCGACACGTGCCTGGCGTGCTAAGGTACGGCGGGCACATGTGTGTGTGAATATAGCTTAAGGCTAAAGGGACCGCAACCGTCCTGGGAAGGGGGGGCGTATATGCGGACGCAAATATATAAGTCCCCATAGACGGCAATGGCGGCCCGGCGGTGGTACGCTGCCACAGGTGTGATGGTTATATATGCGTTAACATAGGGTTTTGTAAATGGAAATGTGAATAGCAATTTAATCGGGCAAATCTCCTCTTCTCGGCTGTTGTATTGTTTCAAAACATATTGCATATCGCTTTCATTCTGTTTAGAAACAGAATCAAAACGCACAGGCGCGTATCATGGCCCGATCACATATGGATTTCTATGGAAACACATGCGATTGGTAAGCAGCATTTAAGCATTACAAGACACTGGTTCATGGTTACCAATCACATGCATTTCCATGTGATCGGGCCATGGTACGCCCCCGTGCGCTATGATTATGTGACTGCCCGCTTAGGGCCATACTACAACATGGGTTACAAGCCCATCAAGATTGCAGCAATCTTTAAAATTAATTAACGTGTCACATTTGCATTCAGAGATGCCCTGTGGTGCCCAAAGTTGACAAGTTTTAGATGCACAGGTATAGTCTATGTTCCTTAAAGTAATCAATATTCAGCGCATCTTATACCATAGTTTATACTATGTGAGAACTGCGACTGGTGTGTATTATTTGTCTGTTTGGCTGTAAACTCTGTCATGTGCCCTTTGATTTCTGTACACAGGATCTAGTGCTATGATTAAACATCTCACCTGGGAACATGCCAAAGGCTGCCCTTTCAGACTGTAAAGGAGAATCAACTATATAAATATTTGTCCCCATAGAAACACACAATCCATATATATATATATATATATATATATATGTATGTAGACTGCAACATTTGATTTTAAAAAATAAAAATTGGAGATCATTCTATTTTTTTTTGTTTGTATCTAAATTAGGAGGGATTTACACATAAATTTATCAAATTAATTGATTGTTATTTTTTGCAACTTTTTAGCGTTTTTGAGCCTTTTTTCCGACACTTGTTGCAGTTTCACAAAGTTGGACATGTTGTTGTCCACCCCTGAGGAAGTCTCCACTTGGGAGACGGAACGCGTGGGGAGTCCTCCACGTCCTCCACTACTGCTGAGCCGCCCTGTTGACTTATTGTACTGATGCCTGCCTGCTGACCACTGACTCGTAATGTATACTTACCCATTTATCCTATAGCCGCACTATGATTGTTATGGCAGATTTATCTTCATCTGTTCAGGGTCATTAGACAGCTTGGGCCTTATTCATCCTTCTATTGTAATAGTATCATACTAGGGGCCAGGTTCCACTGTATGGAGGAGGTGTTTGTTTGGTGAACCTTACCTGGTTGTGCCAAACATTTTGACTCATGTATGTTTTTTAATTGTTTTTAACTTGTCCTTCATTCCTTGATGGAGTTTTTCTATTGTTGAAATAAAGATTTATCACTTTTTTACATAATTTTGTTTATTGGCACACCTCTTTTTCTCTTTGAATATTTTATAGCTTGCTTTGTGTGCTGACATTTACTTTGTTTTGGTGGTTGTGCATGGTCCACTCTGTGTTTAGTATTACATGTTGTTGTCAGCGCCTTATTTGTCATGAGTTTTTAAAGTAACACATTTTTGTGCAGTTGCTGTGAAAAGTCAATTTTTTGTGAAAATAACCTCCAATCCAGAGCAGGCGTATACTAGGGGTTTTCTAAACATTTTAGACTTTTGTGAGAGCTTTGTAACAAAGTCTCTAAGGCAAACCTTAGAAACAAAATCTCAAAAACTAAACACGCATTACCAGAATGTTATCCCTCACACCAGTAATATCACCTAAAATTAGCTGCCAGTGAGACACTGTACCTAAATTACAGCCATTTTTATGATATGCAAATTAGCCTTCTTGACTCTTATCTCCTGGATTTGACTCTTCCCTCTCCCCTTATTTTGACTGACCACTCCACATCTCTTCAAATCACTGCCCTACGTCCTTGTACATGGGGACCATCTGCCAGTATCCAACTACAAACATATAAAGCTTTATTTACTTATAAGAAATATTGTCAATTTTTTTGACATGGTGCCTTGTGTTACATTCATGTCATGTAACCATGGCAATGTCATCTAAGGTCCTATATCCTTTACATTTACAAAATCAACCCCATGTATCTGAACACATGAAATCACAGCAGCCTCCATGGAGAGGAGTCCATGTCCTTGAAGGCTGCTGTGATTTCATGTGATCAGATACATACATAGGATACAATTTGCAAATGAAAAGGGTATAGGACTTTAGATAATCCTGGTCACATGAACTGCTGAAAGGTAAGTAGGGATAAGGCATTAGAGGGCCAGCCAAGCTGACACACCCCCTCTAATGCCAGGTAATATAAGATAAAGTTGATTTATGGGGATGTAAGGAAAACTGTTTTTATCTAAAATAAGGGTGTCAGTTAGTTAATAGGGCTCTAAGGGAACCTGTCACTAGCTGTATTTGTGAAAATGTGTTGAGAGGTTCCCTTTAATATAAATGTCCCCCAAAGTTCTCTTTGTATCTGTCAGTAAGGAAAACTCTAGCATAAAACCCAAGAATTGATCCCCCTCTGTTCAACTCCCTGTGATAACCTCGCAATCATGTCTCATGTGATGTTTGGACCAATCCTTGAAGTAACACTCAGGTTTGAGATAAGGGATCTACCCAGACATTATGTTTAACGAACGTGACATCACCACCAGGGATGCCCTCTGGTTGGGTAAGTACAGAAAATTATTAAATTTCCCCTCAAATGCTGGCCCTTAGTGGAAAATCCCTTCATGCCCGTTGTTCAGATACTGTAAGCTGTGTGAGCTTTACAAGGAAAAGTTCTAGAACTTATATAGGCAAAAAGGGTGCAAGTTCTCTCTAAATACATGACTTGATCAAGGGTTAATTGCGGTTAATTGTGTTACATCATCATGACATTTCGATCCGCTGGTCAAAAAGTAGTGCAACTGGAAATGGGATGCTGCAAAGGATATGACCAGTTATCTGTGGGTGTGAGAATTTAGCCGGATCCTCGGCGGCAGCTCCCGATTCTCGGCAGCGGCTCCGCTCCTCTCTTCTTTCTTCATTGGCGGCTCCCGGGCTCTTTGCTTACTTCGCTAGCCGGCAGTCGCGTCCATCCAATCTGCCGACGGGCGCACACTATGATGCGGCGCTGTCGCCGCTAATGACGTCATCGGCGGCGACACTGCCGCATCATAGTGTGCGCCCGCCCGCAGATCGCATGGACGCGACTGCCGGCTAGCGAAGTAAGCAAAGAGCCCGGGAGCCGCCAGTGAAGAAAGAAGAGAGAAGCTGCCACCGAGGTTCGGAAGCCGCCGCCAGGACCGGGAGCCACCGCCGAGGACAGGGAGCCGTGCCGAGCCGAGCATCAAAGGTGAGTATCGTCGGAGGGTGAGTATTAAGTTTGGTTTTTTTATTCACTTGGCATACTGGGGGCAGGCTGTATACTACTATTGGGGCAGGCTGT
This sequence comes from Engystomops pustulosus, assembly GCF_040894005.1. NCBI lineage: Eukaryota > Metazoa > Chordata > Amphibia > Anura > Leptodactylidae > Engystomops > Engystomops pustulosus. The sequence continues at coordinate 134,664,141 of NC_092414.1, forward strand.
ATACTACTATTGGGGAAGGCTGTATACTACTATTGGGGCAGGCTGTATACTACTATTGGGGCAGGCTGTATACTACTATTGGGGCAGGCTGGCTGTCTACTACACCCTCGGCTTATACTCGAGTCAATAGGTTTTTCCAGTTTTTGGAGGTAAAATTAGGGGTCTCGGCTTATACTCGGGTCGGCTTATACTCGAGAATATACGGTACATGTGTTTCCTTTATGCTCCATCTCATCCCTTTTAAGGAGCATTCAAATTACTTTATTTATAGTGAAAAACTGGGACTGCCTCTACCATTCCTCTTAAAACATGACAGGTGACATATCACTACACAGAGTTGTACACTGTCTGTTCTTAGGGAAAGTTGATTGAACAAGCAGAGACACATGGCAATAACTGTATTAAAATACACTTGTTACAATTATAAATTAATCTGCATTCACAACCGTGTCCCAAAAAGGTCCCCCACAGTTCTTTAATTCTGGGTTTATGTGTCTTAGTTGGAACTGTGGACGACATTGTGTGATATCTACATCTACCGTTTCTGAAAATCTTAAATCTCTTTGTTGTATAGTGAGGGCGACATCAGTATGAGGTAATAAATGTGGTAAAATATTTCTAAACTACCCAGATAAGAGCAGGTTGGGAACATGCAGAGTAAGCAAGTTCTCCCATTGTTATCTGCTATTGTGTGTGGATATGAAGCTTTCTAGGAATTCTTCTAGCTTCAGTACATGCAGCAGGTAGGATGGGTTTATAATGTTTACCTAAGCCATGGGAGGGGGAGGCGAGAACACAGACACATTAGATTAGGAAAGCAGAGGAGTGAGGAAGCTGGCAGTTCTGCCTGATAGTCCTGAAATTGTGCCAGGCAGGTAAGGCAAGCTGGGACAAGATGGGACAGCATTCATCTGATAAGGACAGCTTTGGACACGCTGGGAGAAAAACAGAAGTAGCAAATTGTGAAATGTCTTTTGTAATTGGCTGTGGCTCATCTTTAGGTTTTGCTTCACAAAATTTCTTCCTACGTGTCGTCTCCCTAACAGAAGGGCTCCTGATGACAGGTTAGTATGCTACAGAGAGTAATGTTATCGGGAACTAAAAGCAGTAACACTAGTACCTATAGAGATCAACCTATAGAAAACATGACTGTGTTCAAAAGCCTGTGACCTTGCTTCACAAACTGCAGCTAGCTAGATTTCTATTAGGCACATTCATGGTGTGGTGCATGCACGGTGCTCGCTGTACCCTAAATGTGTGGGCCAATCTCTTTTTCAATTCATATGATTGGGGTGAATGTCACCCGGTGGCACACAACAGTGGCACACTGCCTGTTGTTTGTGGTCTGCATACACACCTGGAGGTGTGCGGCAGGCCTATTTGGGTAAAAATTGGGTGAACTGGTACTTACAATGCAGTCTATAAGTTAGAAGATATATGTACCATGCTAGAGAAACCTCAATAAATAAAATGTTGTGGACAATTATAAACTGGGTGAATAGTTTGTGGTGTACCTGGCTGTTTACCCCTATCATGTTTCTCAAGTATAGGTCATAGGTCATTTATTAGTTTTGGGAATTAATGTCAAAAGATGGGTATCACTCATTAATACATAGTAAAGAGGCTGTGGGTAATACCGTATATACAAAAAATATGCAGAAAAAACTCATTTTGGCTTATACACGAGTCAATAAAAAAAATAAACTTACATACTCACCCTTCGGCGTTCCCGATGCTCGTTGCAGCTCCGGATCCTCGTTGCGGCTACTGGCAGCTCCTCTTCTTTCTTCTCTGTGCTGTAATTATCCAGCAGAGTCACGTCCATGTGATCTGCCGGCCGCTGATGATGTCATAGTGTGTGCCGGCCACCTGATCACGTGGACGCGTCTCTGCTGGCTGTTACAAAGAGCAGAAAGAAGAGTAGCCGTGGGGACTGGAACATCGGGGAGCTGCGCCGGGCATCAGGACCGGTGAGTATGTAAATTTTTTTTTTAATTTTTTTTTATGTGCTTGTCTGGCTGGCTGCATACTCCATGGGGCTGGCTGTATACGACCGGGGGCTGGCTGGCTGTATACGACTGGTTGACTGGCTGTATACTGGGGGATGGGGGCTGTGACCAATGCATTTCCCACCCTAGGCTTATACTAGAGTGAATAGGTTTTCCCAGTTTTTGGTGGTAAAATTAGGGGCCTCGGCTTATACTCAAGTAAATACAATAGTCCTGTGTGGAATTTGATGGCGCTATATAAATAAAGATTATTATTATTATTACACATGGGGGGGCCAGCATATGCCATGGCTCCATATAAACTAGTGACCCTTGAATATATGATCCATGCAAACAGTTTAACTTTTGTTATTCAGAAAAAAGTTTAATGTTGGTGGTTGTTTTTTCTGTTACAGGGTCGTTTTTTACAATATCAAGCAAGGACATTACCTATTGACCTAACTATGAAAGCTGCTTCCGGATCTGTCCCTCAGGAAAAAGCTTTGACCAACTCATTGTCTCCTTGTGTGAAAAAATACTCAGAATCGCTCACCCTGTACACCAACCCAGAAGCATCTGAAAATGACCCATCTGCTCGTCCATTGTTACTGTTTCTTCCTTGGCTGGGCTCAAATGCTCGATCTCATGAGAAGTATATCCAGATTTACTTTAAACTGGGCTTTGATGTTTTAGTGGCAGAGAGCTCTTTGTCACATTTTTTATGGCCCAAGACAGGGCTAACTTATGCAGGATGTTTACTAGACAAACTGATGAGAGAAAAGGATCTTTGTTCACGTAAACTTTATCTCCATGCAATGTCCATTGGAGGTTACACATTTGCACAGATGTTGGTGGCGTCTTCCAAGGAGCAGCAGGAAGTGCTAAAAAGGATCCACGGCCAAGTGTTTGACAGCCTGGTAGTTGGCAGTATGGAAAAAATGGCAACAGGTGAATAAGTTTTCAGTGACTTTATGTAAGAGAATGTTATTTATGTCTTTATCTGTCAGAGCCAGTTTACATCTGTTATGTCTTTAGTCATTTTCTTCAGTTACTTGGAGGCAGAACAGGTGCAACTCCTTAGAGAGGTGAGATATAATGCAAAGACCTGTTCTGTGTGCAACCACACCTAGTTTTGGCTGAAAATATCTGGAGACCTGCAGGTGCGTTCATACATGGCGTTAAAGGAAATCCACCACTATACTAAAGTAAAAAACACCTACACACGCTCACCTACTCTCCTCTTCATTTTGATCCCGCTCTTTAATATTAACATTCCGGGCTTACCTCGGAAAATGAGTTATAAAGAGCATCCCGGAGCACAAAAATGCGTTGTCTAGTGCTCCGGGGTGCTAATTATGCACACACCCTGTGTGATGTCACACTCCCTCTCTAACACGGGAGAGGGAGGCATTTAGCAGGCAGAAGGCGTGAATTCATGCCTCTCATGTAATGTAATCTCCTCTCCTAGCATGGTAGTGGAGGTGCGGGGGCGTGCATGATTAGCAGACCGGAGCGCCGCCCTCAAGCTCCGTGCTGCTTTTTATAATTATTGTTTTCCTTTAACGCATGCATTTTAAAACCCATCACAATAGCTGAGAAGTGGGGATTTGCCTAATTACATTGCTGTCAACATTGCGTTTACAAAACACATGCGTTAATGCACTGTTAAAAAATGTGTTAACATAGTGTGACACAGTTATCGCAGTAAGATTTACCATGTTACAACCCACCTACCATCAGATCTACCTTTATATCTTTAAATGTAGAATCATGGCTAGTGTAACACCGTGTAAAGGCAGATTTATGAGAAAAAAAATAATCATCTTTTCACGCATGTATGGCGCAGAGGTGCTGATACTGTATGAAGAGGGCTGACCGGGTATTGCAGCAAACTACCACTACTAATACCCGTGATCGGTGCTAGCACTAATCAAGGGTATTAACCCTTCCGGTGAACGGTTGCCATGACAGCCTCGGGTCTTCGTTTGCTCTGAGGGTGCGTGTCATCTGCAGTTTTGTTCTGCAGTGGCAGAATTGCAGCATCTGCAGTGGCTCATTGTAATGAATACGGTGTAAAAATGTTGTATACTGCTATAGAGTAGTATTGCAGTATATGGTAGGAACGATCAGACCATCTAGGGTTTAAGTACCCTAGAGGTTCTAAAGAAAGAGTAAAAAAATAAAAATTATAATCTTTCCTTAGAACTGATACAAAACATAATAAACAGTAAAAATAACAAGTATATTAGGTATTGTCACGTCTCAAAATGCCTGATTTACCAAAATATAAAAACAGTTATTACTGGTGGGGAACCCCTTAATGGAAAAATAGCACCCAAATGTCTGAAACGCTCCTTTTACACCATTTTACATCACATAAAAATATGATAAAAAGTGATCAAAATGTTGCACAGTCCTCAAAATGGTATCAATGAAAACAACTGCTCATTTTGCTATGTGTACCGAAGTATGAAAAAGTTAGGCTCAGAAGATTGCAAAACAATTTTTAAGTAATTTGTTTAATTTTTGAAAATGTATTAATACAAAATAAAACCTATATAAATCTTGGTATCCCCATGATCGTTCCAAAATAAAGTAGAAGTATCATTTGGAGCGCACAGTGAAAGTTGTAAAAACTGAGCACACAAGAAAGTGACGCAAATGCAAAGGCTATTAGAGATCATCAGTAAATTTGCTATATACTACAATACAGCAGTATTCCAGTATTTGAGCAATCAGACCCTGCAGGGTTAAGGTACCCTAGAGGGTCTTAAATATAATAGTAATAATAAAAAAAGGAAAAGTTTAAATCGCCCCCCTTTCCCTAGAACACATATAAAAATACATGTTTATAATTTTTACAGTTTAAGTAGCGCGTGTCCCAGAACGCCTGTTCTATAAAAATATTTTTAAAAATATAGAAAATAGCACCCAGATGTCCAAATCAACACTTTTTCCATCATTTTGCTGTTTGTTAATACTTGAAACGGTCCCAGTACGTACTGCAACAAACATAGGACCTTACATAGGTCCGCACAGCAAAGTGTGAAAAAGTTACTGGCCTCAGAATTTGGCAAAAAAAAAAAATTTATACAAAAATTTACATTTTTATTTTAAATTGAACAAAACCTATATAAATTTTGTATCCCAGTGGTTGTATAGACCCAAAGAATAAAGAGAGAATGCATTTTGGAGCACAGAACGAAAGCCGTAAAAACAGAGTTCACGAGACAGCGTCACAATTGTGTTTTTTGTCAGTTTTACTGTGCTTGGAGTTTTTCCCAGCTTTCCAGTACATTACATGGAATATTGAATGACTCCACTAAAAAGTACAATTTGTCTCGCTGATAACAAGTCCTTGCACATCTCTCTAAATGTAAAAATAAAAAAGTAATCGCTTTTGGAATGAGGGGAGTAGAAAACAGAAACGTAAAAACAAGGCTGCAAGGGTTAATGAGCGCAATACTCGACAATCTGCAAACACTTCCATAGACAATGAATGGACAAGCCCACTGTGTGGATAACTTTATACTTTAATATACTCAGGACAACCACTTTAACCATATTTTTACAGTTTTGTATGTTATCCCTTCCATGTAAACTTACCCTTAACTTTGTGTTTTTGCAGGTGTGGCACGCATGGTTTCTAAGCCTCTTTTTGAGCCATTACTTGTACGTGTAACACTACTTTACTTCTCACTACTCAAAGCCCATACTGCAGATTACTATGATAAAGGAATTCAAGCCTTTTGGGAAAATCCTGTTAACTGTCCTGCTCTGTTTTTCTACTGCATGAATGACCCGATGAGTGACCATACTACTGTGGATAAGCTCCTACAGGCATGGGAGAAGAAAGGAATCAAAGTACAGGGCAAGAATTGGGAGACCTCAGTACATGCAGGACATCTCCGAAGGCATACACAGGAGTACACAGATATCCTGAATAATTTCATCAATGATCTACAGGCTATAGTGCCAAAAAGCAAACTCTAGCTGGATTTCTGCACAGTTCTTTCACTCCCTAAAGTGTACACTGTTTGAAAGAGGCCAAATTTCTCAGGGCGCTGCTTCTGCATTTTCTACTTCAAATTTCTCCAGTGTCCAAAGACTGCAAACCTAGAATTACTAGTTGTATTGAAAAGTGTTCTCAGAATTGAGATTTACATTTTATAATGATAGTATTGAAATATTACCAATTTTATAGCTAGTTACCACTTAAAATACACTGTAAACTTTGATAGTATTCAGACTTTGCTGAAACCCATTTAAAGTGTCGCCAGGTTGCCAAGAGCGGGGCTAAACTCTTTGAAAGGGAGTCTGCCACCTTTAACAAGTGTTATAATCTGTTGGTACCATGGTGCAGAGAAATTGTGATTTACTCTTATTTTGCCCTATTATGCCAATTCCAAGCTATAAACTGTATATTACTGGTACAGTTGGTACAACCGAGGTGTGCACCTGGAGCACTGAGATTCCAAGCATGTAGGAGTGTTTCAATGTGGACTAGAGTCCCCTGCACCGCCTACCAGGGGTCCAAAGTGTGCCCCGGTTATAATCTACTGAGCATGTTCAATGTGTTACATCACACAGTGCAATATATCCGTATTGCACTGTGTTATATCAATTTGAGCTTTATCAAGCGATCAGAGGACCACTTGTTTAAGCCAACCTGTTAAAGTAAGAAAAAGTTTTTAAACAATTTAAGTTTTTTTAATAAAACAAAATAATTAACACACATCTATTAAAGTACAAAAAACAGATGATAAGATCGCATCAGATGATATCAGAACATATGGCTGCCATATAAGTGCATTGTGCACATGGTGTCGCTGGAAAAAAGATAGAGCATGTGCTATATTTCACTGGAAATATGGTGCAGCTGCACATCTCCCTACGGAGGGGAGAGGAGTAAGGAGCCCCCCTTCTCCAGCTGGCCATAGCTTACGTTCATGTGCACAAGGGCTTAATCTGATATAAAGCTTTAAATGGTTAATTATTCATAATCAATGTACTAGAATAAAAAAACTACATATAATTCCAAGTGTATTGCTTAAAATTTGTATAAAAGGCACACTAGTTGAAATGCAAACCTGTGTTCTAGAACAATTCTGGGTGTCTGAAAATTACTCATTTTCATTGTATTCCTAGAACCTTGCTGGAACCTCCCTTCAGGACAAGGTATAACTCAATGGGGCTGAGTTATCAAGTGTCTGAAAGTCAGAATATTTCCAGTTGCCCATGGCAACCAATCACAGCTCAGCTTTCATTTTACCAGTGCTCATGAATATTTTAAAGGGGAGCTGTGATTGGTTGCCATGGGGAACTGGAAATATTCTGACTTTCAGACACTTAATAAATCTGCCCCAATTAATCAGATTTGACTTGAGTGTTCCTTTAATATCATATAAGGAACGTATTTTATATTAAAGCGAACCTGTCAACAGGTATGTGGCTTTTAGTTGGCAACATGTTGCAATACAGTGCATTACCCATGGATAGAAAGCAGACATGTTTTCAACCTCTTGGTCATGCCTAGGATCCAGCGACGGGTCACTATTTGTTTCCTGGGTGTCTGTGACTTTTGGCTGGCGTTCCGTTGCTACAGTGATGACAATCTGTTCGAAGGGAGTGCTACTGGATCCTGGACTGAATGGAGAGAAAACTTTGTTAGACAAACCCTTTTATTGATATATTGATACGTACACACATTTGTACAGTGTGGGAAAGCACCTGGTATACATTTGTAAATCTATATTTGTATCTGATGGACAGAGTGGAAATTTGGTGACATTTTTCAATTTCTTATCACTACGAGTTTGTATGTTCTCTCCGTGTTTGCGTGGATTTCCTCCTGGTCCTCTGGTTTCTTCCCATACTCCAAAAACATACTGGTTGGTTGATTAGATTGTAAGCCCCATTGGGGACAGTGACCGATTTGGCAACCTCTGTGTAGCGCTGCGTAATCTGTGTGTGCTATATAAATAAAGGAATTATTATTATGATGATTATCACTGCAGCACTAGAAAGTTTTTGTATACAGTAGCTGTAAGCTCTTCCAAATTAAATTGGGAGTAAATAGGGCTTTGTGGAGATTATTAGGGCATGAAAATGGAATTAAGCTTTTTTTTAATGGTGCCATTCATAAGAGTGTGATTTAAAGTATTAGCCTTCAGCTTAATATACTTTAAAATACTTCCAGATCTATTTAATGGGTGTATTTGCTTGTTATGGCTAAACCTTGGCATTCCTTCAAGTTCACTCTGGTGTGACAATAATTACAATTTGACTACAATGACAATGTCACCATATACTAGAATGTAGAATAATGTAAAGATGATATATTTCTTTCCACTAGAGATGGGATGTGTCCGATATAGTTAATGGCTTATGTCATCTGTTTATAACAAAATTAATACCCCTACTGTAATCCTTCTGTAATAGGTTTTCGTTCTGCTGAACTGTAGTTGTCAAGTGCAAAGTACAGTAAGTTCTATTATCTTACCAGGTTATTTTACATTTATCTCAGAAATTTAGTCTATTCAGGTCACTGTGACACTAAGTAAACATGAATGAGAACATTCTGTACAGTTATTGCTTACTAGCTTATGTAATAGCAGTAACAGGTCACTTGTTCAGTACACTTATGTGGCATGTCCTAATGTATTCAACATTCTTTATTCAATACAACAGGATAATAAAAAGTTCAGTGCACCTATACTCGATTAAATCCATTGTTAAACACAAGAGTAACCAGGGAAACTCTAGTTGGTGGCCAGGAATCGGCAGAGCACAAGAAAGATTACAGAGTAATACCATAAAGTACAACCAATACAAGTCAAAGTGATTACAATTGTATCAGGTGATGTACCTTATACACAAAGGTATAGGCACATATTGTACAAAAAGTGGGAAGGATGGCTTGACCCTAAGGGATAGGGTCAGACACAAGAGAAGAGCCAGACACAAAGAAGGGAGGATGGCAGTTCAATTGAATGTAATGAAGGATGGGGACTGTTGAAGTCGGACCATTGGCAGTCGATGTTTCTCACTTGTACAATGAGCATCAGTAGAGTTCGTCCATTTTGGGGAGGATAAGAAGCTCCCTAACAAGGTTGGTAATGGAGGGCATACGCATGGTATTCCACAAGTGAGAAACTAACGAGCGAGCAGCAATGAGGACAAAGCCTATCAAGGAGCATTTCAGGGTGTTTACTGAGAGATGGAATAGAAAGAGCAAGAGAGCAGCAGCATCATAGTTACCTTTTAACCTTTTCCCAAAATGGTTGAAGCAAGGGATAACCCCACCAAATGTGAAGTTTAGTCCCTGTCTTTATCTCCAACATTCCTCGGGACGGGATGGATAAATTGAGTTCAATCTTGCTGGTACCCCGTACCACATGGACAACATTTTAAAATTATTTTCTTGTGCTTTGCATGAAATTGAGAGCTTAAAAATGCTTTGTCCCATTGCTCTTCATCATATATTTTGCCCCACTCCTGCTCTTACATAAGTGGACCCTTATAGTCAAACATGCAGAGGGTTCTGGGCATCCAATTTAATGTCTAAGGCACCTGTTCAGCTACAAATGGCAGTTAAGCAAGGTGATGGCCATGAGAGAGCTAAGGAGCAGTGCAAGGGAAAGATGGTAAAGGGCAAGGAGAGAGTTCATATTCTATTTAAATACAGAGTTTATAATGTCTCTGGTGGAGCCAGTCTAAGACCTGACCTTGCGTAGCTGCAAGTTAGTAACCTTTACAACCCAGTAACCCAGGCCACCTTGTTTATTTCTGCGGATAAGTGTGGATTTTGCTATTCTTGGGTGGGGGAGACCAAAAGAACCGATTCAAAATCCCTGACAATACTGAAAAAAAAATTGGAAAGAGCAAGGGGAATAGTATGGAACAGACAAAGGAGTCTAGGGATGACAGTCATCTTCACACAATTTAACTTCACATGATTGGGCCCAGATTTAGGTGCAAAAAGGTCGCCTCCAGGAACCCCTACCACCCAGTCAAGGTAGAGGATTAATACAGGGAGAGAGGAGTGATTGGGAAGCCATATAAGCAAAAAGGTTTTGAGAGTGTTCTCTCTAGCCTCTATAGTAGGAACAAAACCTACTTTGTCCAGGTGAACCAGGGGCCCAGGAGGCAAGCCAGTTGATTTGCGATCAGTTTGTCATATATGTAGCATCAGAATGGATAAGGAAATGGGCCTCTAGGAATAACAGCAATGTGCAATAGACTATCATTCACGGATTTATAAAAAACCTGTTGTGAAACCAACTGGCCTCCTACTAGATGAGAGGGATTTAACAACATGAGCCAGTTCCTCAGGCGTGAAGGGAACTTCAAGTGCTAAGGAATCATCTGGATAGAGGGTAGGTAAAGCCATGTCTTGGATATATTGGGGGAGATTTTTTACGTCTTCAGACAATGTAAATCTCCCTCTCCGGTCTGGGGTTTGTCCAACCGCATGCCACAATGGGTGTGTTGAGACTGGGCAGGGAGCAGAACAAGCAGAGGGCACATTTACTAGTGTTCTAGTGACAATCTGGTCTAAAGCCTCTGGAAGGAACCTCTTAGTGTATATGGACGGCAGACTGTTGCCGAAAGGAGTCTTAAGACTAGCATTATAATTGCCAGTCTTAATGAATCTGCCCCCATTTTGTGAGAGATTGGAGGGGGAGGGAGCAAGGAAGAAGAGGGTGTCGGAGTTTATACAGTGATCTATAGTATGTGTATAAGGCTTCCGCTATTTATTAGTCCAATGCACCTGAGCCCCCTCTGCATTTTTAATCGTCAGGGTGTAGGTTGAAGCTTTTTATTTTTATCTCTAAGATCTCTTGCAAAGAGTCTGCCAGGCTTATAACTCCAATCATAAGAAGAATGGAAGCATAACTGTCGAAGCTGCTGCTGATTGGCATGCAAAATGGAGCTGATTTTCTACCAAGCCGCTGTAAGTTCTCAGAGGGTGCTCAGCTGCAGAGTGAGTTTGTTTTGGGCTTCTAATATTTGGAGATAAGAGAAGAGCGACTAAAGGGGTTATGGACCACATAATAAAAATAACAGTCATTTCAAGAATGGCAACACTATTTAAAAGGGGCAGCACAGCAAATTATGGTTCTTATTTAGAGTTCATCGGATCTGACAGATGTTTGTCTCCCTGCCAGGCTCAGTGGAGTTTGTTCCTTAACCAATTCAATTTTGTGATCTTTTACAGGCCTGGGTCCAGAAATGCAAAGGCCGATACCTTGTTGAGATTTTATTCCTGAGAGTCTTCTTCAATTGCACCTACAAACATTTTACCAGGTTCTAAGTCCTTGGGGGTAATTCACAACAAGTACTTACTTAAAGAGATAAGGGAGGCCTTTGAGACTGGCGCTGTTCTTTTAGATCCACCAGCTGATCTGTCCCTTAGATTCCAAAATAAAGTAAGCATTTATGTACCTGAAAATAGGAGATTAAAAGTATTAAGATTGACTCATGATTCCAAAATAGCAAATAACAAGGGGATACAGAAGACAAGTGAACTTTTCTTTTGGTGGCCTAATTATCAAAAAGATGTGAAACAATACATTTCTTTGTCATACCTGTGCTATGAATAAAACTCCTCTTCATCTGTGGGACTTTTGCAGCCTTTACCAATTCCATCACATCCATGGGAGTCCATCTATATGTTGATTTGCCAACATCTCATGGGAAAAATGGACTCCCAGCCTTAAAGGGCCAGCGTCCTCCTTATTGGCTCTGGCATTCCTGGCTCGGCTATATAACCTGGCGACTCCCAGCATCCCCTGCCGGATCTTCAGGTCATTCTACTGGAGTGAAAGCCTTCCTGAGCGGTTCCATACGCCTCCGTGTTCCTGTGGCGGTCCTCGTGTTCCTGTGGCGGTCCTGCGTTCCTGTGCTGCTCCTGCGTTCCTGTGGCGGTCCTGCTTTCCTGTGGCGGTCCTGCATTCCTGAGCCGGTCCTGCAATCCTGTGGTGGTCCATTATCTTAGTGCCCTTCAGAGGTCCTGCCGGCCGTCCTTCAGAGGTCCTGCCGGCCGTCCTTCAGAGGTCCTGCTGGCCGTCCTTTAGAGGTCCTGCAGGCCGTTCTGCAGAGGTCCTGCCTGCCTTCCCGTGGTCCCCGTGTCCCTACCTTGGCTGCCGCCGCGGGCCTAGTCGCACCCGCGGAGTGACCTGGTGACTCCCGCCGCAGCAAGAGCATCCTGCTTTGCGGCGGGCTCTGGCGAAGACCAGGAGTTCACTTAGACTCTGCTCCCGGGTGCGGCTAAGGTTGTTATCTCCCGCGGTGGTCCAGGGAGTCCACTTACTTAGTCCTAAGGGACTAATCCCCATAGACTGTGACAATATATATATAAAAAGGACTTGAAAAAACGATTGTGTGTGACACAATTCCAGCGCCAACCCTTAGTAAATAAGCCCCATTGTATCCCGTTACTTAGTGGTATCTGATTCAAGACTGTCTTGACATAAAATTGGTAGATATTTATTCACTATACATATTACTACCTTAAAGTTAGTACTGTATTGAGTGACAAATACCAGTTTACTCTTCAATGGCTGGCCTGGGTTTTTGGTTTAATCTGTCAAATTATGAGAATGATCCTTAGTGTTTGTTTTTTTTCAGTGCTCTGCTACATAACTTCTGGCCATAACCTCTTTTACGTAAACGATTGGTAATGACATACAGTGTCATAAATGTCAACAGTAGATGAGGTTCTTTTGGCTCTAAAGTACTCACCAAGAGGTTAATTTTTTTTTTTTAATCACAATTTTTTTATTAAGTTTTAAAAAACAGGTAAAGTACACATGCGTGGGATCAGCAAGCCCAAGCATGGGATGCTGTCCCTGCGATACAATGATACAAATGTAAAATTGTGCAAACAGTGCAGGGAAATAAACCTGGAGATAACAAAAGGTTGACAAAGTAGGTCAACTTCAACATTGATCAGACAGTCCTTTACTCAATCTTCTGACATATTCATACAACAAGGCTTGGACTTTAGAATTGTTCAAAATACCCATATTATAAATACTAGGTTCCTACACCCTTAAATCTGTTATGATTATTATTTAATTCTCCAGTTCAAGCCATTTGGCCCAGATTCTGGTGTGGTGAGAAGAAGTACCATGCCTGGCGCTAACCAAACCTTCTAGTTCCTTGCACATATTGATTTCTTGGATAATAACATTTATGTTTGGTATCTCAACCGATTTCCACTTTCTAGCCATGTTAAGTCTAGTTGCTGTGAGTATGTGAAAGACCATGAACCTATCTTCTTTCTTGAGAGTTTCTAATTCAAGGTTAAGTAAGGCTACATGAGGCCCCCACGGAGGAGGGAATCTCATTGCTTTTTTGATCAAGGAGAACACCGATACCCATAGAGGTGCTAGTGCCTTACAAGACCACCAAACGTGAAGAAGCGATCCGATTTCTGAGCTACACCTCCAGCACCTCGGAGAGGAGTTGGGGTACATTTTAGATAGCCTGTATGGGGTTAGGTACCACCTGTATAGTAATTTTCGGGAGGATTCCAAGGGATTTGTGCATCTAGATGCTTTAGAGCATAATTCAAGGGCCTCATGCCACTGATCATCTGTGAAGTGTTGGTGCAGTTCCTTTTCCCATTTTTCTCTGGGTAGAAAGGAGCTACTTGAAGGTGGTTTTATGGTGGCAGAATAAGCCAGTGATATCCCCCGCTTTCTTTTATCTTTGGATAAGAAGAATAGTGCATATTTAGAGGAGGTTTGGTTACTAACCGGCCTGGCGCTATTAATGAAATGGCAGAGTTGCAAATATTTAAAGAAGTCTGAATTGGGCAGTGAGTACTTACGTGTTATCTTGTCAAAAGGGAGAAGGATAGAATCTTTAAATAGGTCTTTCACCCATACTATTCCCTTGCGTTCCCATTGCTCGTAATGAATGTCAGGGATCACAGCCTGTAAGTGGGCGATAGGTAAGTTTTTTACATTGAGGGGCAGTATGTCAGGGCGGTTAAGTGTTGTTTTAAAGGTTTTAAATGCTGCCTTCATTGTCGGGGATAGCTCCGTGGGAGTGAATGCCTAGAAGCGAGAAGCCCATAAGGATGCTTGAAGTGAAGAGGTTTTCGCGATATACCTTTCAATATCTACCCATAATTTATCCCGGTCATCTAACCACCAATCTTTCAATTGATCCGTTATGGCAGCTTGATAGTATGCTTCCACTGATGGGCAGCCCAGCCCCCCTTCGTTAACTGGCAGAATTAAGGTAGTTAATGGGGTTCTTGCCTTCTGACCCTTCCATACAAATGAAGTTAAAGCTTTCTGTAGGAGTATTAGATACGACTTTGGCCATATTATCGGGAGGTTACGGAAGAAATAAAGGATTTTAGGCATTACCATCATTTTAAGGGTTGATATTCTTCCTACCCACGGTTGAGGTTATTAAAATTTGTGTTGGCGAGCTTACTAATGGGTGATGTAAGAGTGATACCTAGATATGAAATTGCTTCTTTGACCCATTTGAATGGGTATGACTCCATTAGCCTCTCCTTTGTGTTCCTTGGAATGTGAATCCCTAAAATTGAAGATTTGGAAGCATTAAGTTTATAATAGCTTAGGGTGCCAAATTTCTGTAGTAATGAATATACCTTTGCTAAGGATGACTCTGGTTCTCTAAGGCATAAGACAACATCGTCGGCAAATAGGCCAATGTGGTGTTCCTTATTGCCAATAGGCACTCCTTTTATCACTGGGTCCTTACAAACCGCCTGAGCTAGGGGTTCCATAACTAAGGCAAATATCACCGGAGAAAGAGGACACCCCTGCCTGGTGCCATTTGTAATGTTGAAAGAGCGAGAAATAACCCCTGAATTATAAACTTGGGCTGAGGGGAGAGTATATAGAGACAGAATCGCCTCCAATATTGGGCCTACAATACCAAATACCCCCAATGAACCCGGTCGAACGCCTTCTCCGCATCCAAAGTTAGGAGCAGAGAAGGCGTTCGGCGCGACTCCAAGACTGAGATAATATTTATGAATATTTATGAAGTGTCATCCACTGTCTGGCGACCTTTGATGAATCCTACCTGGTCCGGAGCAATTATTTTGGGTAAGACCTCAGCTAGTCGAGCAGCTAAAATTTTTGCATACAATTTCAAATCGGCATTCAAAAGAGAAATGGGTCAGAAGTTGGCAGGGGAATCACTTGACTTTCCCAGTTTGGGTAAGGTAATAACTAAGGGCTGAAGCATTTCTGCTGGGATAAAGCCTGTGGACATGAAGTCATTGAACAATCTAGTCAGGTATGGGACCAGAATATTTTTGTGTAATTTAAGGTAGTCGTTAGAATAACCATCTGGCCTGGGGCTTTATTCCTCTTAAGAGATGCGATAGCCTTCTCCACTTCTTCCAAAGTGGTTGAATCGATTTTTGGTAAATGAATAGTGTCTAAAAATGCTTGAATATTCACCATCTCGGGTTGAGCAGTAGTTTCATCCTTATGAAGATTATAAAGGGAGCTATAGTAATCTGCGAATATATCTGCAATACCTTGTGGGTCCATAACTTTCACATTATTCTGGTTGATTATATAAGGAATGCGGGATTTAGATTCTCTATTTTTAAGGCACCTGGCTAATACAGCTCCTGGTTTATTCCCTAACCAATAATGAGACCGTTTCAGTTTTTGGAGAGCGAAATCATGCTTGTGTGCGTTCAGTAAATGAAGCTGGGATGTGATAGTTGCAATTTCTTTTGCCCTGTCTGAGGAAAAGTTCTGTTTATTTAGCCTATGCAGGGTAGCCAGGGACACTAACAGAGAGTTTTCTTTAGCTGTGTGCACCTTTTTGGCATGTGACGCTTGTTTAATAAAATGACCTCGAAGTGTAGCTTTGTGTGCACACCACAAAATTGGCTCTGAGACTTTATTGTTATCATTAATGCGAAAGTACTCTTCTAATGCTTGAGAGGTATCAGGATGGTACTCAGCGTGGTGTAATACATAATTGTTAATCCGCCAGACCGACTTAGGAACATAATTGTACTCTTCTCTAAGAACCAGGGTGATGGGAGCGTGGTCTGACCACGAGATTGTCCCTATGGAAACTTCCTCTACTAAGTCTAATAATTGTTTACTTTCTAATCAATAATCTATTCTAGTATAGATCTTATGAGAGTTAGAGAAGAAAGTGAAATCCCTTTCTGTTCGATGGCGTATACACCAAATATCAAATAGGCCATACTTGAATAGGGTACTAGCATATGGGGTGGGCTCGTGGTGGATGGTCCCTGAAGTTGAGTCCATAGACGGCCACAACACCTGGTTGAAGTCCCCTGTTAAAATTAAAGGACCATTGGTGAATTTTTGCTAGCGCTTTTTTCAGAAAGCTATGTTGTTTAGAGTTAGGTCCATATACTGAGACAATTGTATAAGGAGCATTGTTAATGGAACATGAAACAATAAGGTAACGACCCTTTGCGTCTGCTATTATGTCAAGTTGAACAAAGGATAAAGTATCCTTGAAGGCAATGGTGACTCCACACCTCTTGTCTGTCGCATGCGCATGGAAGATAAAAGGGAATTTTTTATTCTTTAGTCTATGGCTATCAACTTGGTTTAGCCTAGTTTCTTGTAGGCAAACAATATCAGCCTGGGCCTTACGGGCTTCTCTCCAAACAGATGTTATTTTGCAGGGTGAATTAAGCCCCTTAACATTAATAGATAAGATTTAAATACCATTTAGAAGGTTTAGATAAGAGGCATACTCACGCTATGACTGATAAGAGGTGGAGTGCCCCCCCGGACTAGAGCACCACACCATATGAAATACAACGGTCTCAAGCCACCAATGAAATGTACATTATAGGATTTGTCTAATCGGTAACGGGGGTAAACATTGAATAACATCAAAGCCTGTGATAAGGCAACTATAACATAAAAACAGAAATAACACAAGAAGTGACTTGCCATACTGGGGACTGGCCTGTGAACGACCATGTAGGAGTCCTCCCGGTGGTAGTGGCAGGACGAGCACAGCCCAAACAAAATGAACGGGCACAAAATAGGAAAGGTGCTTAAGTAGTGCGCTTCTTGTTGTTGTGCACTGTGGACATTCTTCCGTAATTGTGGCAGGTGGATGACGCTTCCTAGCTGATATGGCGTTCTCTGCAACAGTCACGTTCCACTGCTTGCAAAGGTGAATCCCTTCTTCTGGGGTACTCGCTATGGATTTGGAGCCATTCCTGGATATAATCAGCTTCACTGGGAATCCCCTCCGGTACGGGATGTTGTGCGCACGCAGGGTATTCGTGCAGCTTGAGAAAGCTGTCCTCCTCGCCAGTGTTGCCGCCGATAGGTCTGTGTATACGGATATGTCCGCAAAGCGAGACGGAAGACTCGGAGGGGATCTTGCTGCTAATGCAATCTTTTCTTTGATGTGGAAGAATTGGATCCGAGCTATTACATCTCTTGGAGTTGTAGATGTAAGCTGTTTTGGCTTCGGGAGCCTATGTGCTCTGTCTATAGTGAGGTCCAATTTGTTGGCATTGGGAATTAACCAGGTAAAGTAGTCAATGAGATATTCTGTAAGCTCCTCCGGCTTAACACTCTCAGGAATACCCCTAAACCGCAGGTTATTCCTGTGTGAGCGATCTTCAATATCAGCAACTCCTCCTCCATTGAAGTAATCACATCCACAACTTCATTGTGGGCTGATGTCAATTCCGCCATTTTCGTTTCTATAATATAGATGTGCGGTCTCCCAGTGAATTAACTTCTGACCTGAGAGTCTGTATAGAAAGATGGAGCTCCTTGGTGATGTTGGCTTGCAGATCTGCTAATAAAAGTTTCATAGATTGCATAGTTAAAGCTGCTTGATCTGAGACCCCTTCTAGGACAGGCTGGTTAGCAGGGCTGTGTGTAGCTGGGGTTTCCCACATACCTGCCTGGTGATGAGGCTTTTCTGCTAAGTCCAGCTGTGGGGTGGCACATAGCGGCTGAATCGGGGTTACCGGTATCTCTGCATCCAACACCGAATCTTGGCCCACAGGTGAAGCTGGGCTGCTGGCTGAGGAGTCCATCGTTAGCAGCGGCTCCGATAGTAGAAGATCCACTTCAAGTTCCGGAGGAGGTGAAGGAGGCGGCTCACTGTCTAGCTCTGATGCACCTGCCGAGAGCACGCTGCCATCTTGGAACGACTCGGCCGCTGAGAAAAACTTGGTGAGCTTCAGTGGACTTTTCTTTTTCCGCCCTTTAGCCATAACCTCTGCTGTCCCCAAGGTATAGGGAGTGTTCGGGTGAGAAATCTGCCCACGGGCTGAATGCTGAGTGCCGCTGTTAACCACCGTGCAACGGAGCCAGAGTCTCACACATCTGTCTCCATGCACAGCAGGACACGCCCCCCCCCCCAAGAGGTTAATTTTTAACTGTACATGATGGGCGGCAGCTGTGGGGTGTCCTACCAAATGTATATCTAAAATAGAAATGGCAGAGAGTTGATGTTCAAATGTGAACCTGAGGTTAAAATCAAGATATAAAATTGACGACTGCCTCCAAGCAACCTTGCCATATCGGGAGCCAGCCGTTGATGAACCTACCGCATTGTATATGCTACACAAAAGGGTTGTTTTCAGTGAAAAGATATTTTACCTCCTAGGTGGCAATGTAAATGTTAGCTAATGTTGGTGAAAAGCTGGTTCCCATTGAGTAACCCAATTTTTGCAACAAAAAAACTGGAGCCAAACATAAAAGAATTATTACATAAAAGGAAATTTAGCACGTTCACCACAAAATCCAGTAATATGTGAGACAAACTGCTGCATCTCTGAAGATGGAATGCCACAGCTCTGCATGCCCCCCTATGTGCAATGCAGTTGTACAGTGCTGTGACATCACATGTTAGCCCGCGATCACCATCAGTCCAAGACCTATTGTTCACTGCATATAGAACTGATTTAATGTCATGAACGTTCCAGGGAGTCTAAAAACAAAAGGTTCAAGGAGAGTGTGAAGCCATGTGCCAAATCTTTCGAACAAAGAACCCACTCCTGAAACGACGGGTCGAAACCTAGGGTGGAAATGTCCTGTGTTTTAGGTAGTAAATAAAAGTCGAAGATGCCGATGCACACATCCTCTTCAATAAGTTGGATTATCTTTCATTTCACGGTATATTTCTTCATCATGTAATATTTTCATTGCTTCCAAGAAGCACAATTCCTTGTCCAGTTATACAACTGACACCCTCCCCCTTTGTCGGAGGGGGAAAGACAATATTGTTGTGTTGGAGCACTGTGAAGGCTCTATTTATTGTAAGATTTGAATACTAGCTACTAATTTTGTTCTCTTCATGTAGTATTTTTTAATCCCTTTCAACTACCTGTTGATATAAATCCATCTCTGGGGTCCTAGAATTAATAGGATAAAAGGTAGATTTATTTTTTTGAGACAATGGGGCCGCATTTCTGTAAGGTTTTCCGATGTTTTCGGGGATCGTGCCAGGAATTACGCCACACGTGATCGGATTCTGGCGCATTGGTGCAGGCTTTACACGGGACACAAACGGGGGGGCGGGCACTCACATACACCGGGAAGAAGAAGGTGAACTCCGGTGGACCTCAGCGGGGAAGCGACAGATGCAGGATCTCGGGCGCACGATCTTGGTCTCTGGATTCACTCCTGATGATTCTGCATTAGTGTCTGATTCATATTCAGAGGAAGAGAAAGTGACATGGATAACTGAATTCAAGCTATGCTTTCATGTGCGTAATGCTGGTCGAGATCTTCTTCTTTCCCCCTTAATTAGCCGTGGCTCTGTGTGTTTTTCCCTCTGCTTGGCTGTATACCTCCTTTTTGTACTTCAATAAAGAAAATACTACGTTTTTATCTACAACCGGAGTGTCCATGGAGCTGGATTATTTGCATTTTATATAAAAAATTCCTATGTCACATGTGAAAGGTAAAAGAGGTGAATACGCAAAAATTAGTAGTATTATTAGTAGTATTAATGTAAACTCATAATACACATATGAGGAGCAACGCCCAAAAGCCAGAGCAAAAAGCATAGGTTGCTTGCTAGGTGTCCTTGCTGTCTGCAGAGGCCCTTGTGTGGGAACGTGGAGGTCCAGAGATCTCAAATCTACAGACTTTCCTGACTACCTTCCAGATGGTCTTTAAAGAACCTGGTTGCACAGCTTCAGCATCCACCTCTCTGTTACACTTACGTCAAGGTCCCATGACAGTGGATCAGTACGCTATTCAGTTTTGTACTTTTGCTGCAGAGCTTCTTTGAAATGCAATTGACTGTGTTTTGGGAGGGACTCTCCAACAGAATCAAAGATGAACTGGTGGTGATCATCTTTGCACACTGAATGACCTTGAATGACTTTGAAGTCAAGAATATTAATTTTTGTTGCCAGACTGTGTGGCAGGTTCAACTGAGGAGGCATGAGCAGGTTCTTCAAAGACAGATCGAAATTCAGCCAGAACGGTGGTATGGGAAGCCATCACTGGATCGTTTTTGTCCCACATAGGAGTAGCCCAGGCCAGGGAAAGGAGGGCGAGGATGAATGCCACCTTTGAGCATTCAGTGACAGACTAAGTTGGCATAAGTTCAAAGTGCAATGAGCACTGGGTGATGAAATCTCTGCAGAGTTTGGGGTCACCATCAAATTTATCGGGCATAGAAAGTTTGAGTTTTGGCTCTGCTGTTGGAGGAAATGCCGGGGTGGGCGAAGGAGAATCTGGAGTAGATGCAGAAGCCTGTTGCTGGGAATCAAGCTAGAAGTTCTTCTTGAGAAGCAATCTGAGACTGCCGGGCGTCAACACCGAAAAGTTCAGCCAGTATCTGACGTGGCTCCTTGGCGGGGTACATGGCCGGATCTTACTGTCACAACTCTGGAGTAGGAGACTGTAACGGGCAGATGGGTTCTGTAGTCTGTGGACCGGAGTCTAAGTGGCACCTGGTTTTCACCAGAGCCTGCTGCAAAGCGGGATGGTCTTGCTTCGACGGGGTGTAGCTATGGTAGTATGGAGGTGCAGGACACAGTCCGAACCTGGAGTGACAGCAGGAGAGCAGCTTGGAAGGAACCGCTGGAACTCACCGCAGGAACACAGGAGTTGGCACACGGAACAGGCAGGCAGGGACGGACTGGCACACAATGCAGGCAGACAGGGACTAGTAATCAGAACAGGCAGCCAGGAACAGATGACAGGAACATGGAGGAACACTGGAAACGCAGCAACACTGGAGGGCTTTCACTTAGCAGGAAATGATGCTGAAGATTCGGTGAGGCAGGAAGGGAGGTGCTGGATAATAAAGCAGAGCCAGATTAACCAGCGCCAATCAGGAGGATGCTGGCCCTTTAAGTCTTGAAGAGTGCCCTAGTTGGATCCGTAGCAGGAGCGTGGAGTCGTGAGTATAGCCCTGGGAGCACACCCCTGATATTTTCGGGAACTTTTTATTATTGTCTACCTGGTAACATTCTAATTTATTCTCCAGACTTGGTTACGTATATTTGATCCGACAATGCTTGAAAGAAAACCGTCTGTTTGCCAAACTCGAAAAATAAGTATTCAAAAAATCCTCCATGCCATTTCTTGGATACATTATATCTGATACGGGATAACGAATGGATCTGGAGTAACTGAATGCGGTACTGAACTGGCCCCATCAGAAAAGGGGCGACTGCTAAGAATTAGACTCCTAAAGCCGAAACTGCCTTTATTCAGTTAAAAAAAAAGCTTTGCTTCCACCCCTGTCCAGCGTCACCCAGACGTCTCCAATCAATTTTTTTGATGCCTCCTTCATAGTTGCTGGTGCTGTTCTATTACAGAAAATTCCAAGGGTAGAAGGTTGACCTGTGGCTTCTTTTTTGAGTGCTTCTCCCCAACTGAAAAAAACTGTTGTATAGGAGATAGGGAGCTATTGGCCATCAAGCTAGCCTTGGAGGATTGGCGTTATCTTCTGGAGGGCACATGGTGGTAATCCACACGGACCACAAAAATCTTACTTATTTTGCATAAATGTTTATGCAGGCAAGAGAAGAAAGCCTCCCCAGCTCTCTCCTGGAAATAGGGTTTGGCTTTCCTCAAAATACATTTGCTTGAAAATCCCTAGTTTCACATTTGCTCCTAGATTCCTTGGACCATTGTAATGGTAAAAATGAGGTTACTTATAAACTACGTTTACATTCTTCTATGTGGATTCCCAACTTATTCCATGTATCCTTGTTGAAACCTGTTGTTTGTAACGCTTCTCCTCTGTTCCTTATACTTCCGCCCCGATGACTGGAGATTCTGACAATGTCTTCGAGGTCAAAGACATCCTGAACATCAAGAAACGTGACAAGATGACTTATTATCTGGTGGATTGGAAGGGGGACATTCATATTCCTAAGTGAAAAGGAAGGGGGGGGGGGGACTGTAATGGTGGTTGCAGAGCCCCGGTGTTCCCCTACTCACTACTCCAGATCTCGTGTTTGAACGGGCCCTGCCTTGGTCTGCCTTGGCCACCGGACAGTAGCTTTGCAGCACAGGAAGCAGCGCTGACCGGACGACCAGGTGCTTCCCAAGCCTTGCTCCAGTCCGGGATTTCTTTCCTGTTTTATTGGTGTTTCCTGGAGTACATTCCAGAGTTTCCGTTGAGCATGCTCTACACTGGTTTTTGCAGGACCTGCGGTGTGCATCATTTCCTGATGTAACAAGATTGTGGATGCGATCTGTGCAACCAATCCTGGTCCTCTAGCAGGTATTTATAGGATCCTGCCCTCTTCCTTAGTGCCTGAGGGTCCAAGTACCTTGTGTCTGCCTGAAGTGGTGCTGCTGCCTCCCTTCCTGTCCTGCACTGCTGTTCCTCAGTGCTCACATGACATCAGTTTTGGTGTCCACTAGTCCTCCTGGACCAGTTGTCTCAAGGATTCTATCTCCTTGGAGGTGCACCTGCTGTTCCCCTTGGCTTAGTAATCTCCACCATCAGGAGCTCTGTGAAGAACAAAGGGTTAACTTAGATATTGCCCTTTGAGAAGATGGATCTTGGGGCACAGTGGGTTCACACCTCTCACACCGTGACATAGGTTCCTTATTTTAGAGTCAAGGGGGATGTATTTTTGCAGCTATGTCAGTTGTCTTTTTTCACAATATGTAAAAATTGTCTCATCTGCCGATTTCCACTAAATTTGGCTTTTTTTGCCAATCCACTCCACAACTTACTCAAGACATATCGGGGCAGATTTATCAAGTGTCTGAAAGTCAGAATATTTCCAATTGCCCATGGCAACCAATCACAGCTCCCCTTTAAAATATTCATGAGCACTGGTGAAATGAAAGCTGAGCTGTGATTGGTTGCCATGGGCAATTGGAAATATTCTGACTTTCAGACTGCTTGATAAATCTGCCCCATCATGTGAACCTAGATGTGGTAGACAGTTTTATACCGTGTGACTTTTCAAAAATTGCACATTTAAGCCCTTAATGCCGAAGCCACTTTTCACCTTCCTGACACGGCCCATTTTTTTCAAACCTGCCCTGTGTCACTATAAGTGCTTATAACTTTGGAACGCTTTAACATATCCAAGTGATTTTGAAATAGTTTTTTTCGTGTCACTTTGTACTTCATGTTAGTTGAAAAATTTTAGTGGCATGTGTTGCGTTTATTTGTGAACAAAAACAGATATTTGGTAAAAATTTGGAAAAAGTCTCGATTTTTGAAATTGTAAATGTTCTACTTTTTCCATACGTAGTCATAACATATAAAAAAAACTTGATAACTAACATTAACCAAATGTCTGATTTATGGATCCATGGTTTTTTATCCATACTCTCATTTTAGTAAGATGTTATGGGGTTTTGAACTTTAGGTACGATTTCTCACATTTTCATAAAAAACACAAAATCATGCTTTTGCAGGACCTGCTTAGATTTCAAATCACTTTAAGAGGCCTAAATAAAAGTAAAACCCCATAAATTACCCCATTATAAAAACTACACCCCTTAATGTATGTAAAACAACTTTAATGAAGTTTTTTAACCCTTTAATTATTTTACAGGGGATATAACAAAATCGGATGCAATTTTGAAGTTTACATTTTTTTTTACTAAATAAATGTGTTTTTCAAATAATG
The DNA here is from genome assembly GCF_040894005.1 of Engystomops pustulosus. Classification (NCBI taxonomy): domain Eukaryota; kingdom Metazoa; phylum Chordata; class Amphibia; order Anura; family Leptodactylidae; genus Engystomops; species Engystomops pustulosus. Next base: position 134,688,234 of record NC_092414.1, read on the forward strand.
TACAAATTCTCAGTAGATAAAATACCAAAACGGTCCAGAAAGCCTGATACCCAATTTCTCCTGAGTGTAACAATACGCCATATACGCTGGTAAAGTGCTGTATGGGCACACGCCAGGGCATTGAAACTGCACCATTTAGAGCAGATTATGCACTGTCCCTTTTTATTGCCTATATATTGGCTTTCCTGTATTCAGGAAAAAAAATGAAAATTTTTTGTTTCATTTCTTCTTGTATCTTTTTGGGGCCATTCACCGTACCATAAAAATAACATATTATCTTTATTCTATGGATCACTACGGTTATGGTGATACCTCATTTATATAGTTTTTTATATATTTTTACAATTTTACTGAAGAAAAACTAATACAGAGAAAATCTCATTTATTTTCGTATCGCCATCTTTACTTGAATATAACTCTAATATTTTTTAGTTGACAGAGCTGGTTTAGGGCTTATTTTTTTTTTACGTATTGAGTTGTCCCTTTCAGTGATACCATTTTGGCTTACATAACTTTTTTTTATCACTTTTTAGAACATTTTTGTGAAGGGATTTAATGAAAAATGTAAATTTTTGGCGAGTTTTTCGTGTTTTGTTTTTACGGCGCTCACCAATAAGGATACTGCGTTATTGTACAGATTGTTACGGTCACGCCGATACCAAATGTGTAGGTTTTTTTCTGGTGATTTTGTGTTTTTTTTTAACTTTATTAAATATGTATAATAAATGTTTATGTTAAGAGTTTTTAACTTTTTTTTTTTACTTTTACAGGTTGGCTTGACACCGGCAGACCCCGGGGAATGACAACAGAGGATTGGAACCTCCTGGTAAGCTCCGTTCAGGAGCCGGTGCCAGAAGCATGAAGTAGTAATACTTCAAAATATGGGAACGCACCTCCAGCCATGCAGTATTATCACGTCAAATGTCAGGAAGGGGTTAAGAACAAATCCATGTGCCTCCCAGTGTTGCAAAAAAAACCCCATACAAAATACAATTCAGAAATTGAGACAGTGGGGCAAGGTGTCTGAAAGTCAGAATATTTCTAGCTGCCAATGGCAACCAATCACAGCTTCCCTTTAAAATATTCATGAGCACTGGTAAAATTAAGCTGAGCTGTGATTGGTTGCCATTCTAACTTTCAGACAGCTTGATAAATCTGCCCCAGTATGTGCACCATCCCCCACTGAGGTCTGATCTTTTTGGGCTTGGGGGCAGCTGGATTCCCTGTTACCCGAGAGGCTAGCTTGAGCGCTGCCTAGTGCTAGACTGCGTCCTCCGTCACTTGGTACAGGTGGAAGAGCCTTCGTCCATTTGGGGCAGGTGTCCAACAGGTGGTTTGCAAGAAAAGAAGTGGGAGATACCGCTGATGGTATGGAAACAGTTCTCCCTGGGGCATTTCCTATGTACAGTCATGGCCAAAAGTTTTGAGAATGATAAAAATGTTAATTTTTACAAAGTCTACTGCATCAGGTTTTATAATGGCAATTTGCATATACTCCAGAATGTTATAAAGAGTGATCAGCTTAACAGCAATTAATTGCAAAATATTTGCCTAGAAAATGAACTTTTTCCCCCAAAACACATTTCAACGTCATTGCAGGCCTGCCTTAAAAGGAGCAGCTAACATCGTTTCAGTGATTAACTAATTAACACAGGCGTGGGTGTTGATGAGGACAGGGCTGGAGATCAATCTGTCATGATTAAGTAAGAATCGCACCAATGGACACTTTAACCCCTTTACGCTCTGCGCCGTAGCTCTACGGCGCAGAGGTATAAGGGATGTATGAAGAGGGCTCACGGGCTGAGTCCTCTTCATACAGAGGTGGGGGTTTTTGCATTTTGCACAAAACCCCCACCGCTAATAACCGCGGTCGGTGCTTGCACCGATCGCGGCTATTAACCCTCTAAACGCCGCCCGCAAAGTCGCGGGCGGCGTTTAAAAGACGGCGGCGCGCGGGCGCCGCCATCTTTTTTTCGATCGCCATGCCCCCGAACGTCATCGGGGGGCAGCGATCGGTTACCATGGTAGCCTCGGGTCTTCTCTTGACACGAGGCTACATGGTTTATGCAGGTTCGTTACAATGAGCCAGTGGCTCATTGTAATGTAAGACCTGCAAAAACGCCATATATTGCAATACTGTAGTATTGCAGTATATGGTAGGAGCGATCAGACCATCTAGGGTTAATGTACCCTAGATGGTCTAAAAAATAGTGAAAAAAAAAAGAAAAAAAAAAGTTTAAAAAATAAAAAAAATTAATAAAATATTAAAAGTTCAAATCACCCCCCTTTCCCTAGAACGGATATAAAACATAACAAACAGTAAAAATCACAGACATATTAGGTATTGCCGCGTCCCAAAATGCCCGATCTATCAAAATATAAAAACGGTTACGGCCGGCGGTGACCTCCGAGGCGGGAAATGGCGCCCAAATGTCCGAAATGCGACTTTTACACCTTTTTACATAACATAAAAAATGGAGTAAAAAATGATCAAAATGTCGCACAGACCTCAAAATGGTAGCAATGAAAACGTCGCCTCATTTCGCAAAAAATGACCCCTCACACATTTCCGTGCGCCAAAGTATGAAAAAGTTATTAGCGTCAGAAGATGGCAAAATTTTTTTTTTCTTTTTTGTACACATTCGTTTAATTTTTGAAAATGTATTAAAACACAATAAAACCTATATAAATTTGGTATCACCGCGATCGCACCGAACCAAAGAATAAAGTAGGCGTGTTATTTGGAGCGAAGAGTGAAAGTCGTAAAAACTGAGCCCACAAGAACGTGACACGTGCGGGTTTTTTTCAATTTTTCCACATTTGGAATTTTTTTTCAGCTTCGCAGTACATGGCATGTTAAAATAAATAACATTACGGGAAAGTAAAATTTGTTACGCACAAAATAAGCCCTCACACAGGTCTGTACACGTAAAAATGAAAAAGTTATGGATTTTTGAAGTTGGAGAGCGAGAAATTAGCCGAAAAACCCTCTGTCCTTAAGGGGTTAAAAGGAGGCTGGTGCTTGGCATCATTGTTTCTCTTCTGTTTATCTCTATAGAAACACGTGCAGTCATCATTTCCCTGCACAAAACTGGCCTAACAGGGAAGAGTATCGCAGCTAGAAAGATAACACCTCAGTCAACAATCTATCGCTTCATCAAGGAATTCAAGGAGAGAGGTTCCATTGTTGCCAAAAAGGCTCCAGGCTGCCCAAAAAGGACCAGCAAGTGTCAGGACCATTTCTTAAAAATGTTTCAGCATTGGGATCAGGCTACCAGCAGTGCAGAGCTTGCTCAGGAATGGCAGCAGGCAGGTGTGAGTGAAACTTCCCGCCCTGTGAGGCAAAGAATCTTGGTGCAAGGCCAGGTGTCAAGGAGAGCAGCAAAGAAGCCACTTCTCTCATCAGGGACAGACTGATATTCTGCAAAAGGTACAGAGAGTGGACTGCTGAGGACTAGGGTAAAGTCATTTTCTCTGATGAATCCCCTTTCCGATTGTTTGGAACATCTGGAAAACAGCTTGTTTGGAAAAGACAAGGTGAGCGATGCCAACTGTAAAGCATCCTGCAACCATTCATGTGTGGGGTTGCTTCTCAGCCAAGGGAATCGGCTCTCTCACAGTCTTGCCTAAAAACACATCCATGAAAAAAGAATGGTACCAGAATGTCCTCCAATAGCAACTTCTCCCAACCGTCCAAGAGCAGTTTGGTGATCAACAATGCCTTTTCCAGCATGATGGAGCACCTTGCCATAAAGCAAAGGTGATAACTAAATGGCTCAGGGAACAAAACATAGAGATTTTGGGACCATGGCCTGGAAACTCCCCAGATCTTAAACCCATTGAGAACTTGTGGTCAATCATCAAGAGACGGGTGGACAAAGAAAAACCAACAAATTGCAAGCATTGATTGATTGTGCTATCAGTCAGAATTTGGTCCAGAAGTTGATTGAGAGCTGCCAGGGAGAATTGCAGAGGTTCTGAAGAAGAAGTGTCAACACTGCAAATATTGACTTGCTGCAGTAACTCATTCTAACTATCAATAAAAGCTTGTGTTACTCATAATATGATTGTACTTGTATTTCTGTATGTGATAAAAACATCTGACAAACAGACATAAAAACCAGAGGGCAACAGATCATGTGAAAATATAATATTTGTGTCATTCTCAAAACTTTTGGCCATGACTGTATAGATCTATAGAGGATCTCCTGGTAAATGGTAGAGGGGAGGCCCATGATATTATGCAGCTGCCAGACTAGGACAATGGCACACATTTACTTACACGTCCGGAGTTGTTCACCAAGAGTGCATTATCTGACGATTCACGAAGATTGTGCGCCCGATATCCTGCATGTGTCGCTTCCCTGCTCAGGTCTGTCGGAGTTCACCTTCTTCTTCCTGGTGTATGTAAGTGCATTGGATTAAGACACAATTTGAATGTTAAATCCTGCGCTCAGTCCGAATCAGTCGGACCATCCGACGGCCCGTCCCCCGATTTTTGCCGCATGAAAGCCGACGTAGCTGCGCCAAAGTCTGATCGTGTGCGACACAATCCCTTGCTAAATACCTTTCACGGCTGTGCAATTCCCGAAAATGTCGGAAAATCCGACTAAATTGCAGCCGCGGACCCTTAGTAAACAAGCCCCAATGGATGTGAACATTAACTCACGGTTCCCTGATTCCACAACACTGCAAAGGCAACAGGACAGAATAACAGTTCATCTGGTACAAAGTCGCTGGTGGGATGTATCTGCAAAGGATACTCACAGCCAGGTATTTAGGCAGCTTCAGGCTAGAGAGATTGTAGACTGCTTGTAGCAACTATGATAAACCTTATGTGCAAAAGACATCTAATAAATCTGATCGAACTGCCCCAATATTTCATCTGTGTTACTATAATGAATTTTACATGTTTCAGCAACATTGTAAATGCCCATTCCCCCCATACTGTACTGTTTTCATATGGTTTAATCATATGATATGGTCATATGTAAATCTTATATAATATGACCCCATAGGAAACAAACTGAAGTGACAATAGCCTATAGGTATAAATGCGGATCTCCTCTGAATTCGTAAGAATCCTGTACACTGTTCATGGTATACCCTAGCACTATCTTTAATAGCCACCTTTCACAGATACAGCTTGTACACCTGACAGAAAGTTCATAACATGATGTAATGGGTAAATAAACGCGGCTACGGAACCCGAGTTACAGTGACAGCATGTAGCCGGGGAATGATTACAGGGACGGACTTCCGGTAATATGGCGGCGCCCAGAAGAAGCGTGGTATAGGCTGTACACGGTTTACTCTGTGATGGCAGGGCTTACGTTATTTATCCGGGGGCTCCCGGAAGATGCTACCAATGAGCGGCTGGAGGAGATCTTCAGTAATAGTGGACCTCTCCGGCGGTGCTTCGTGGTCCGGGAGAAGGGTAATGAGCTGCGCCTAACGTTAGATGTATATAACCTGGTGGAGCAATGGCGGTGCCTGAGAATTTTACCTTGGTGTAAATATATTCTATACCGGCGATACCAGTATTGCTAGGCACGTTTGCTGTAGGCTTATACATGTGTGTGCAGAAATAGTGCATCAGAAGTGCAAATGGTTTTTACAGTAGTTCACGTCCCTTTTGCGGAATAAACTTACAGCTAATGGTGAAATTAACCCATGTTGTAGCCCGGTATAAAAAGGTTCCCATTTTTTAACAGTAGCCCCCATTTCACAGAAATACTGTGACTGTTCCTGTATGTATTGGTTAGTCACAGGGACCCATAGCAGACTTTCCTGCTTAAAAATATACATATTACACTTATTTACGTACCTATATACATAAACATGCATTTCTTCTTTCATGCACACACATTTGTACGCTCTCACACACATACGCACACATTTTATACTCAGGGCCATATAGATGTAAAGCATATATACATTAGATATGTTGTATACATATTATGCTGTACAATATGCATATCCTCCATTATTTAGTGTCAGTTTGGATGACAAGGCCGCTCTGACACTGCGGGCCCAATAGCGGCTGCTATTGCTGCTACCCCTGTGGTTATGCCCTTGGTTAGGTAGTTTTCACAACTCTGATCCGGACTTTAGAGAGGGAAAACGGCAATGGAGCCCAGAGAGAACCCCACTATTAGGTTGTATCTTTCAATGGAGCTGGTTTGGTACCATGAACATAACAGTGAATTAAACGTAATGTCAGTTCCACATTGCATTCTTGTATCTTTTTGCAACATAACTAGATGAGTGGACTCAAACTTTAGGTTGGGGCGTCTTACATTCTGCAGCACCGCCTTACCCGGACATGTTGCTTGACGGTCCACTGCAATTTCTGGACCACCTACTGGTCTGATCTCCAACACTAACGGTACTATGAGTCCGATATCACATGTGAAATGGTCCTTAGGTTGCAGTCACATGTACCACTAACGCTCTGTTACTTTTCTACAGAAACGCATGCAATTGGTAACCAGAACAGTGGGCTCTGGTTACTGATCGCTTGGGTTTCCAGAGAAATGCATACGTGTTTGGACCGAGGCCCATCCCTCGTACCCTAGCTGAGGTGCTATTTATCCTGCTATTAATGACAGTATGTGTAAAGGTTCACTGAATAAAGGAAATACTGAAATATAACCTTTATTTGTTGTCTTCATAAAATACACAAAAAATGGGTAATAATAGATGTGTTTCCACTGTGAGAATTAATTCATAGGTCCCACAAGAACCTTGATATAATCAATCTAACATACCGTAACTGTTTATGCACTCTCATTTCTTTCCATAGGGTTTATAGGTTCCCCACTTAAACACACAGATGACTGGTATTTTCTTGGTTTAAATTACACCCAGCGCCTTTCCTCACATCTGTATGTCTTAGTTGATGCACCACCTACAGACTTGTTTGACAGAAACACATACATTTACTCAAAAGTTGGAAAACACAGAATGTTTAAAGGTGTCTGTCAAATGCATGTATGAACTTGGCCATACTAGATAACACATCGGCTAAATAGTTGGGTCTGCGAGAGAGATCACACTTCTTTTTCTTTAAAGGGAATTTGTCAAGGCCTCCAGTCTTCCAAACTGAGATACTTCTTGTAACTCTTTCAATACAAAGTCCAGGCATACTTTTTCATGCTCAGAGTTCTGTATCCCCTCCCTGAAATTGTTTTAATAAATATGATAAGGCAAAACTGCTTTGGTAGGCGTTATTAGAGCCCGTCCGGCACTTTTTATTATGCCCATGCCACACTTAAGGTACGATCTCTGCTTTCTCTAATTCTTTCCTCATTGATTTACATGACTGTCTTCTCTTGCAAGATCGCACGTGTGCAGTAGATCTTGCAGTCTGTAGGCCCAAAGGACCCTAGGAGCCATCTCTCAACAAAGGATATGTTTAATTTTGATGCAAAAAGTTTATTTGGCATCTTAGTTTTAATGTGAAGTTCCTTGCTTTATTTTCCATGTTTCCTTCTCTTAGGCACAGAAAAATGTTGTGGTATTGGCTATGCCTCCTTTTCCATGTTGGAGGATGCACAGAGAGCTATGAAGGAAATCAAAGAGTACGATGGAAAAGAAATCAAGGTGGTGGTGGCCAAGAAAAAGTTGACGGACAAAGATAAAAAGGCAAAAATTAAAGGTACAAGAAGTGTTGGAGAACATGGCATATAAAAACGATTTTGGACATTTCAAATTAGTTTTACCATCAACTGAAAAAAATTCTTTTAGCAGAGGTAAAATAAGCAGTGAGCAGATTTTTAGAAGTACAATTGGAACAAATTTTCTATGACTCTTTTCAGATACTAAACAAAGCAAACCAAAAGGTGTCCAACCTAACAAAGCCAGACTGATCATCCGCAACCTGAGCTTTAAGGTATGGTATAATGTGGAGAGTTTTACTGTTATTTTTTTAGTTAGTTGTTGCTGTGACGACTACCGTTATGTGAGATCCAGGAGGTCTGGTTTTCTTGAGGCTCTACTGTTGCAGTCACAACATAACTTTCATTATGCTGCAGTATAGCTTAATAGTTAAGATATAATCTTAGAATTGGTGTTAAATAGATTGGAAAATAGATGATATAAATAGAAAAAGCGAAACAAAATGTCAGGCTATTTTAATATTGTCTGTTTATTAAAAACCTGTATGTCCCAAAATGCATAAATACATCATACATAAAGCTCTTTAACACAGAATATACATGTACTGTTTGTTGTAACTACTTTGATAAAAAACAAAACAATAAAAAAATAGATACAACATTCAGTGTAGGCCAGCTGCACATGAACTCAGTCTTGGTCTTTAGAAACTGACTCATGTGCTGGTCAGATCCTAAAGATTAGGCACAGTTCAGTGTACAGAAATAGATGTGAGGTGTAACATCTGCACTTCGAGTTGTCAGAAGTTCATGGGGGTCACAGAACCTGCTACTACAAGTGGCCTTCGTTGGTTAAGGGAGTTAATGTACCTTGGTCGAAGGAGGCCGTTTGTTGGCCAACGTGGCTCTTGTGACCTTCTCTGAACTTATGTCCAGGAGCAGTGCCAAAAACCAGAAGGTTTAGTGACACAGGGACCAGAACAGGGTAAGGGGCCTCTCATCTCTAATCATAAATACTAATACATTTATAAATTTAGAAACAAATTATTGTGCTGATTATATGTTATTTTCCATAACAGTGCTCTGATGAAGATCTCAAGACACATTTTTCCACATTTGGATCAGTGTTGGATGTCAATATCCCAAAATATCCAGGTCTGATTCACCTTTTATAAATTAAAAATAAATGTAATTATATATTCTAACTTTGCTAATCTCTCACTGCTGGGAAACCTCTCTGAACTCGTAGGGGACATTATAACTGTTCTGTGTTTATCTGAACCAGACCCTTATGGCCTGGGGTGGTATTTTCTGTATACAGGCAGTCCCCGGGTTACATACAAGATAGGGTCTGGAGGTTTGTTCTTAAGTTGAATTTGTATGTAAGTCGAAACTGTATATTTTATAATGGAAGTTCTAGACAATTTTTTTTCTTTTGCCCCAGTGACAATTGGAGTTTCAAAATTTTTGGTGTAATTGGACCAAGATTTATCAATAAAGCTTCATTACAGACATCTTACAGCTGATCATTGCAGTCTGGGACTATAGTAAAGAATCCAGAGAGCTTCACCAGAGGTCACAGTGGGCAGAGGGGTCCGTCTGTAACTATGGGTTGTCTGTAAGTCGGGTGTCCTTAAGTAGGGGACCGCCTGTAACAGGCAAATGTTATAACAGTGCAGCTGCTGCACTGACTGGACCGGTGCAAAAAAAAAAAAAAACCCAAATCACTAGAGAGACCTTAGCAACACGGCACTCATCACTCACTGATAAAGGTAGAGTTCTGAGAGCTTTACAGGAAACCTGTCACCTGCTTTGAACATTTTCACCTAATGACAGGTTTCCATAGCCTTTTCAATACCTTTACCAATCCGCCCTTACAATCAACATTACTGGTTCCACTACCTTTGAAAAGTTAATAAAAGTTTACCTGGCTGCCGGTTGGCTTATACTCGAGTATATTCGGTATGTTGTCTTTGTACGTTCACAACTCCGTTTTGTCTGACCAATGTGTTATCACTATCACTAGTAAGAGATGTGCTTTGTTTAACAGATGGGAAGATGAAAGGATTTGCTTTTGTGCAGTTTAAGAACATGCTAGAAGCCAGCAAGGCTTTGAAAGGAATGAATATGAAGAATATTAAAGGTGAGCAGACTTCTAGGTTTACTATACTTTGTCAGTATATGATTTATGAAAAGTCTCATTTCACGAATGTTGGGCTACAGGCCAAGGGATAGTATAGGGGTAGGTAGTATTTCTTTAGAGGAGCAACAAATGGATATGTCAAAAAGTTTTTTTGAAAACTTTTTTTTTTATATAGGCCGAACTGTAGCTGTAGACTGGGCTGTTGCAAGAGATAAATATAGAGCTATTCATGAAAATTCTACCGATGGTAAGTAAACTATTTTTGTGGGGTTTCTAGTAGAGGTTTCATACATTATAAATTAAATCGCATATGCAAAAACATTCTTGTGTTTCAGAAACCAAGAAGAGTAACAAGCAGATGGAAAAGAATAAAGACTCATCAGACTCTGAGGATTCATCAGATGACAATGATAAAGTTGGAAGTGACTCTGAGGAAGAAGATTCAAGTAAGCAAGATGACACAGAAAATGAGGAATTGGATACTAAAATGGAAGCTTCACAACAAAAAACTAAAGCCAGTAAAAAGTAAGGAATGAAATAGTGCCATGAAAAAAGGGGTTAATTTTTTATTTAAATTTTGGGATCTTTTTTTCCCTTCAAGACTGTTTGTATTTAGTTTCCGGAGCACTCGCACTGTAATATTACCCACAAATACAGTGGCTATTTTGTTTTTGAATTTTTTTTTATAGGGACAAGATTAGTTTCTTGGGTTTTCATTTTCTTAAAAAAAAAGTTTATTTTAATGATTCCTTTTTTTTTTTTCTTCCCTTAAAAAAATCCATGGCTTCCATGGGACTGCAATGGCAATCCAATCATCCCATGTTGTTGGCAGAATGTTCGTTGGGGTGTCATTTCACCTCCCTCTAGTGATTGCCCTGGCTAAAGGGTTAAACAACTAATCCGTGATAACTGACTTACTAGCAGTGGCGTAAGTTAGACTTCAGTAGACCTTGTTATGAACTTGGGATCGAGGCCCCATATACCTAAACTCCCACCGCCGCCCCTATTTCTTTAGCATCTACTTCAGAATAAACATACCATATATACACTCCACCAACAGGTAAAAATATGCACTGAAGCAGCACTCCAAAAAGTAAGGATTTATTCACCCATGGTGTACAATGCATTGTTCACCACGGGGAGAATAAATCCTAACTTTTTGGAGTGCTACTTCAGTGGATCTTTTTACCAAGTGGATTTCTCATAACCATAGGGTCTGGTTTAGAACCTTGTACCCAGCTTTGAACACTGTCCGCATTTTCATTGTGCTGCTTTATATACTGCTTTGTTTACACTCCATAACCATACTGTATGCACATATATAAATACAGCACCATATATATGCTTTACACACAAACACCAAATATACAAAACACATACACCAAAGAAGCACATATATATATGCCAACACACTATATACAATACTGATAGTATCACAGCAATGAATACACCCCACACATAAATATACTGTACATCAACTGGGAGTATAATGCACATTACTGTATAGCGTCAAAAAATGTATTGCACTCCATGCCTTCCATAAGGCACATATAGACTTTGTTTACTGTACAAATCAGTTGTAGTTCTGAACTTCTACCTCTCTACTGGCCTGGGTTATCCTAGTCTTTGTTTTGGTGGACCCCTCACAGATGATGATAATAATTGGCGCCATCAAATTCCGAAGCGCTTTACAGATTAATTCTTCTATGTCTTGACAGAATACACTACCAATTACCTTCAGCTCCATATATCACATGTCAACACTAAGCCCTTAAATTACCACAGTCAGTCACAGTAATGTCGCCTGGATAAACTTTTTTTTCCTAATTTATATATGGCATTATTTTTTGTAAACATTCCTCAAATAATTTATGTACTACACCACCACCCTTCACTGATATATATGCAGCACCCATTCATTAATATTAAGCGAAACAGTAATAGTAATAGTACGTCACATGCCGGGTCCCGGTGCATGGAGAGGGCTCGCGGGCCGAGCCCTCTCCATAGCCGGTAAGTCTTTGCTGCATATTGCAGCAAAGGCTTACCGGTAACACCCGCAATCGGTGCCGCCATCTTTCCGAGGAATCGGTGCCGCCATCTTCCGTTGGGTCTCACGAAGACCCGAAGCTACTTCAGGTTAACCCATTCATTACAATGTGCTATCAGCACATTGTAATGTATGAGGAGTAAAATCCCCATATACTCCCAAATTAAAAAAAAAAAGTAAAGAAAAAAATTATAATAAAAAAACCATCAAATTCAAATCACCCCCCTTTCCCTAGAACTGATATAAATATAAACAGTAAAAATCATAAACACATTAGGTATCGCCGTTTTTTTTACCATTTTAAAAAATATAAAAAATTCTATAAAAAGTGATCAAAAGGTCGTACAGGCTTAAAAATGATAACATTGTAAACGTCATCAAAACTGCAAAAAAACGGCACCACCCTCAGCTCCATATACCAAAGTATAAAAAAAAGTTATTAGCGCCAGAAGATAAAATCCCCCCAAAATTTTTTGTACAGGAGGTTTTAATTTTTTTAAATGTATGAAAACATTATAAAACCTATATAAATTTGTTATCCCCGTAATCGTACCGACCCAAAGAATGAAGTAGACATGTCATTTGGGGCGTACAGTGAAATCCGTAAAATCCAAGCCCACAAGAATACGCCACAAATGTGTTTTTTTTTTTTTACCAATTTCACTGCATTTGGAATTTTTTTTCCCGCTTCCCAGTACACGGCATGGAATATTAAATACCACCATTTTGAAGTGTAATTTGTTACGCAGAAAGTAAGCTGTCACACAGCTCTGTACATGGAAAAATAAAAAAGTTACAGATTTTTGAATGTGGGGAGTGAAAAATGAAAACGCAAAAACGAAAAAGGGCTGCGGCGGGAAGGGGTTAAAAATCATTTGTAACATTGCAACCCTATTTATTAGTTAATACAGTGTTCAGTAACCCCTCCTCTTTTAATATAATGTCCAAGAAACCGCTGCCCCCCACCTTAGCCATGCCTCCGTATATACTGTCCAGCAGCCTGCTTACAAATATCCAGCAGCAGCCAGGTCTATATATACACAGACACTGTCCAACAGCATATATTGCGTCCAGTACACATTACTTGCCTTCCTCACTCCAGTGATCCCGCAGCTCCCACTTCTCCCCGGGCCTGAACAGCAGTGTAGGTAGAGACATGTCCGCTTGCTCTGCCTACGCAAACACCCAGCGGTGGCGTGATGTCGTCATGCTACTGACAAAGCTTGGAGTGTGTGCAGACAGAGGGTGGGGATGTGTCTCTGCCAGAGCGCTCTGGTGATCAATTATATGTGTGTCTAAAAGACACACATATAATTGATTATCTATATCCCTTCTCTCGGGCCCGGAGCTGCCAGCCCCTCCAGCACGAAGCCCAGTCGCACCCCCTGGGATCTCGCTACTGTTTTCAAATGAGTAGAGTGATATTGCACATGCTTGACCTTCTCTCCACTAAGACTTCTCCTCAGTGTGGTATCATGAGGCGTATCTGGGGATGTGAAATGTATAATGGGGTCACAGTGGTCTCCCAGCGATCAGAGATTTATCATGTATCATGTGGATATTTGATGAATGTCAATTGTCAATTGTGGGACAACCCCTTCAAATAAATCTCTGTGCTTTTTTTCAGAACCAAAATGGAGGAGGATAGTGATGAGGAAGATGAGGACGACGATGATGAGGAAGATGATGACGATGATGAGGATGTTTCTGACGACTCTGGTCAGAGTGATGTGGAAGATGAATCGGGAGACTCTGACTTTGAGAGTAAAAAGAAAGGTATAAAATAATGTATCAATACAAGTTGGAACTTCCACACCTCTTCTTTGTTATCTGTGAGTTTGTGCTCAAAAGTTTACATCCCCTTGCATTTTGACTTTAACTTTTTTTCAGAGAATATGAACAACACAAACTTTTTTTTTTTCCCCACTCATGGTTAGGGCTCATGCACACTAACGCTATGTGGCTGCATATCTGTACCTATTGACTTCTATGGCATCTGGTCACAGTGCGGTGAGCACACGGCGTCTGAACGCACCATTATCGTCCACAGCCAAACATATCCCCCATTTAAAAAAATAAAAAAAAAACTATTTATTTTATTATATCTGATGGAGGCAGACCATGAAGCCTATCCTGTAATAACACTTACACCCCGCAATGTGCCACTATTTTAGGCCTCTTTCACACGAACATACAGCCCGGATGAGCATACAACCGCAGGCTGGAGCACTGCTCATCCCTCCCCTCTCAATATGGAGGAGTGTGGCATCCACAGAGCTCATTCTCTTCATAATCTCTTAAATACTGTGGTCATCCCCAGTCTGTGTAAATCTGTGTAACAAAGTTAATGTGGGTTTAGGAGGGTCGTATCCGGCACATGAAGGAACTCATTGACTTGGACATCAACTTGTTGGAAACCTACCTACTCTATTATGTTTAGGGACTCCCCTGCTTTTTCCAACTGGCTCCAGATGGCTCCTTAGGGCTTGTTCTATCATTTGAGCTACACCCATTCACTCTATTATTCACTGAGGAACATCTCCCCCCCCCCCCCCCCCTCCCCCTTTTCTGTCCCTTTATAACCTATAAACCTATTGTACCATAAATTCCATGGTCACTATGGATCACATGATCTAAAACATCGTTGCAGTACCATCTATTGGTCATACAAGTCCGGGTGGTCCAACTATGTACTTATAGGTACAGTTGTACAGACTCCATCTTCTAACTGTTCTCTCTGTTTCAACCACCCTGGTTTCTGATGTGCCCATCAACAAACTTGCCTAAATAAAATCTTTACTGTAAGCAAGGAATACAGTTCCCAGAGTTGTACTAATCCTAAAACCACTGTAATAAGACATTGTGGCTGTGCTTGTGTAGCTGACTATTGTGAACTGACAAAATGTCATTTTTATATTTTAGTTAAAAATAAAGTAAAGAAGAAACAATTACCATCGGATGTAAAAGAAGGAAAAACATTATTTATAAGGTGATTTAACAAAGTGCATGAACAAGAGAAAACTAAATTGTACTAATATTTGCTTTCAAAACACTCTTCTGAGTATAGATCCTAAAGGTACACGGCTAGGGGATAGTTCTCAAATTATTTCTGGAATAAACGGGCTTGCTCAAATCCCTCACTTCCTGTAATCCCGGATAGCTTGGTTATATTGAGGTCAAAGCTCTTTGAGGGCAATATCATCGCTTACAGGATAACTACTTCTTCTCTGCACTAAAGATGGTTTTTAACCCCTTCCTGCTGTAGCAGTACGCTTTGGTTAATGAATTCCTGCAAACTACCACTCTATTATGGAATGCTTCTGGCATCTCCTCATAAGAGGAGCCGGAGAAGCAACAAGTGTCAGCGGTTTATTGCAGCTGACACCGTGCCCTAACACCCACGATCGGAGATGCCTCCAATTGCGGCTATTAACCTTTTACACGTGCACAGTCACGCTTGACTGAGTGTCTAAGTGTATTAGCCCCTTAATGCATTTAGACATTCATGTACGTCAGGAACTGTGGTCTGTTGTCCCATCCTGACTTGTTTGTACTTACAGATCGTACAGGCTCAGAAGCAGAGCCTGTGCTATCACTGCAGGAGCCTGGCTGTGTGTAACAGCTGGGTTCCCCCACTAACAGCTAAGGATACTCAACATCCTGGCTGTTTTAACCCTAAAGACTCTGCATTCTTGGTGACTTTGGCGTTTATAGTGCACCTTCCATGCCAGGCACCGGCGGTGGGGGGGGGGGGGGGTGTACCAATCGCTCTCATGGCATCCCTTGGCATTCCTTCAGCAGATGCCTGTTAGATTGTGCTGAACGTTGCATGGAGTGAATAAACGTGTATAGATTTTTTTTACATTTATTTTTTTAGCCCTCCCCAGCCCACATGTTAAATATTTCTAATAGTCGGATAACATATATGTATTTTTGGGCCATTGTCCCAAAATACAACTCTACACTTGTTATTTAAGTTTCTACTTTGCATCATTTTTTGCACGCCTGCCTAATATGTTCACATGTTTCCTTGTTTGTCTTAGAAATCTGTCTTTCAACTCTGAAGAAGAAGATTTAGAAGAGTTGTTACTGCGGTTTGGAGAAATTAAATATGTCAAAATAGTGTTACACCCTGATACAGAGCATTCTAAAGGTAAGGCCAAATGTCAATGCGTGTATATATTTAGGAGATTTACCCAGGGTAAAACCATATGTTGAAGTTGGTCTTGAGGCAAGTGCCAAAAATGCTCGCTTCTGGTAAATACACTGATTTTAAATTTTTTTTTAGAGTAATAAGTAGGCCCTACTTTAAAGAAAAATGTAAAATAATATTTTAGTAAAAGGGATCCTCTCACCATATTTTCCCAAATACAGCTAGTGACAGGTTCCCATGGAGCCCTATTGACTGACTTGAACTTACTGACACCCTTCTTTTACCTAAAAACTGTTTCCTTCATATCCCCATAAATCAACTCTATAATACTGGTTGTAAATCCTGGCATTGCCGGATATAGTACATACCTGCTCTTAGCTTTAACGAAATTCTATCTAATTCTAGATAACTAATAACTAATTCTATCTACGCATCAATGCCTGCCTGCCTGTCTGTCATTCTCCCTGTCTGCCTTCATCAATCCTACCTCATACGTAAGCATCTTATGCTCACGGCCTATAGTACCCAATCAGAGCTCAGAGTGGAAAAACAGCTACCAATCACGGCTCAGCTTCTAACTGCCGCAGTAGACAATGGCTCCTGTATTTGGTTGTTAATAAGTGGATTTAGGAAAGATTTTGTAAAAAATTTTGGCTCAAAACTTAGTCTATGAAGTTCCTGGAGTCAGAGAGCGGCTGTGCAGAATTTGGTGGTTGTAAACGTGACGGTGCAGACAAGCATAAAAAAATGAAGAAAAAAAAGCTGTGTTTTTAGGCACAAAAATACATTCAGCAATAAAATTCCAAGTGATATTTTCAAGGTCCACAACAGATGGTCATTTGAAAATGTATTTCTTTCGTTAAAAAAATCCATCTATAGCGCATATAATATACAATGAATATATGACCTGTTTCGGGCCCACAGAATTACCCTTTCCCAGATACAAATACAATGACCAGTAAATAGCAATAATTCATAGATATATACAAATCAATGTCCAGGAAATGGATCAAGTCGGCACACCCACTAACAACATGAACCAATGAACAGGGTACAGTGAGTAAAAAAAAAAGAACCGGAAATTACGTGAGGCTGACTTTATGGGGTGACATGTCACACCTCTCTGTGACGCTCAGGGGCATGTGTTTAGCTATAGCCCTCTGACATGATGTTCACGGGTTACCTAGCAACATAAGAGCTGCCAGAAAGGTAAGTATATGTCAGTGAGTCAGTCTCATCACTTCTGGTTATGGTCTCCTGCTGCACCAGAAACCATTGCACAGCAAAGAAATTATATTCCCAACATGTAAGAAATTAAATATATGTTTTATATGGATATGGTCTATCTGATCACGTTGCAGTATAATGGAATTATCACAGCATGCCTCCATGGACTTCTACTACTCCCCATGGAGGCTGCTTGGATTTCCTGTGATCAGATACATACATTGGGTAAACTGGGCACTTAATGTCATGTGAACAGGGTGATGTCAAAGAAGGTCCTGTTACATTTGCACAATGATTTAGCAGCATGTTCTGAAGCAGTTACATTTGCACAATGATTTTTTTTTTTAACCTTGCAGCCATGGAAGTGAACCATTTCCCCCATCGGTGGCAGTGCTGAGGGACAGAGATTAGACAGTGTAACAACCTATGAAGCCAGAGCATGGAGGAGCTCTGGTGAAGACCCCCCAGAGCCCTTCAGGCTCTTTAGCATATTTATTTTTTTAATATTGGTTTTAAACATGAAGTTAAGAGAGACGTCAACATACTCAAGTACATAGTAATATTACAGTAATATACCCGGACATATCACATTGGCCAAGAACTAGGTTACATTTTTCGTAACAGGGTTAAAAAGGGGGTATTAAGGTGGGAGCTGGATTGGTGATAGTCCAAATGGTCTTCTTAAGCGAGGTGTATATAGTCCGCCAGCTATGAGTGAGGGGAATGTGGGTGGGGAGGGGGGAAGGATCGACTGGGAGGTGTGATATGTTAAGTAGGCGAATTGTTAAGTATATGTTGAAGTCACATTACAGCAATAGGTTATCAAAGAACAAATAACGGTGAACTGTTAACAGGGTGGTCCGTGTGCCGTACAGAGCGATGTAGGTGT
Organism: Engystomops pustulosus; assembly: GCF_040894005.1. Lineage (NCBI taxonomy): Eukaryota > Metazoa > Chordata > Amphibia > Anura > Leptodactylidae > Engystomops > Engystomops pustulosus. Next base: position 134,706,312 of record NC_092414.1, read on the forward strand.
TGTACATGTGATGTTGTCTTGGTTTTGATATTCATCAGGTTCCAGTATTTTAAGGTGTCTCTCAAGTAATCTGGCGTGTGGATAGCCTTGGACATGTTAGAAGCATCCATGTCTAGTTATTGGGGATGGGTCTGTGACTTTATCTCTGAACTTTTGACCAGGGTTCCCTAATTCTATAGAACTTATGGTATGTCCTCATCTCCCAGTGGACTAGTTCCTCCAGGCAATATAGGCTATCTACCCTGGCCAGCCAGTCTAAAGCGGCGGTGGGTCTTGTTTTAGCCATTTGGGTGGTAGGCTCATTAGCATACTTGAAAAAGTTTTAGAATGAAGGAGGCCATGAGTAATAAATATAAGACGGTTACCACAATCACAGTGCCTGGATCTATGAGCCAGTATCCCTGGTTTAGCATGCTGGATTTTTATGGTAGATTTCCTTTAACCCTGCCCCACTTTCCAGGATTTCCCTGTTGTAAATCGATTCCCTAAATGGTTGAGATTGCTCAAGATGTGTCGCTGTACAGGCAGTCCCCAGGTTACGTACAGGATAAGTGCTTTAGGTTTGATCTTAGAGGGGTTATCCGGGTGTTAAAAAATTCTTAGGGCCGGGCTGGGGTGGGCTAGTTAAACATAATACACATGTAATTACCTCGTCCGGCCGCGGTCAGTCTCTGCTGTGCACTGGTTTGTATACAGGGGAGCACAGGGAGCTTCCAGCCAGTCGGAAGCTCCCATCCGACACCATCTCCCAGCGTTTACAACGCTGAGAGATAGGGATGGATGAGAGGAGTCGGCCACATCGCGGACCGGAAGTTCCCTGTGCGCGGCTTCTGTGCCCCTGTAAACAAACAGGGGCACAGATCGAAGGGACATCGGCGGCAGGAGGTAAGTACATGTTTATTATGTTTAACTAGCCCATCCCAGCCCGGCCATAAGTAATTTTTAACAGCCGGATAACCCCTTTAAGTTGAATTTGTATGCAAGTCTGAACTGTATATTTTATAATTGTAGTTCCAGGCTTTTTTTTTTTTTTTGGCTCGGTGATAATTGGATTTATAAAATGTTTGCTTGTCATAAGAACCAGGATTTACAATGAAGCTTAATTGTAGACATATTTGATTACGGTACTGTTATTGCTGTTTATTGTGCAGAAAATGTAACTAGTGTGTTTTTGTAAGTCAGGTGTTCTTAAGCCAGGAAGTGCCTGTATTTGTCTGGTTGCATATAGATATTTTTAAGGGGTGGCAGGTACGTTTTAATACCTTAATGACATGTGACATACCAGCACTGATGGCTAGTGTTTAACATGTAAATGCCACTGGCAGTGTGTAGGTGCTGTCATCTTAGAGGGATTGGCGCTCCCAGTTATGGCTGTATTGCCATTTACAGCTATATTGCATTGAAGTATCCTAGAAGGTCTGCAAATACAGTAAAAAAAAAAATGAAAAAAAATAAATCAAATCGCCTCCCTTTTCCTAGAACTGATAAAAAAAAAAGCCTGAACATGTTTGGTATTGGCAGATCCCAAAAGTGCCAGTGCCTATCAATATATGAAATTTGTGGTTAACATGGTTGACTTCTCTTCTAAAGATCTAATGTAGTTTAACGGTGTTTAGGGAGGATTCAGTAGGAACAGTATCTGCGGTTCTCTGTTTTGCGCTTTCCTTTAAATTTCTTTTGAAATCTATCATTACACTTGGACTTTTTGTTTTTAGGTTGTGCCTTTGTTCAGTTTATGGATAAAGAGTCTGCAGAGAAATGCCTAGCTGCTGCCAAGGATGAATCTGAGGTATAACTGTTCTATCCAGCAGCCAGCATTTTTGTGAAGAATCTACTTAAATGTTTGTTTGTTTGGTCCATCTTTTGACATCCTGCACATCAACTGTTTGGAGGGGCTGTGGCACTTGGGGCTGACATGGGTGGGTCTATTTGCGCACATTTATACTAGCGTCTGTGCAGGGTAATGCAGATTTTATGCCATATACATGTAAGCAGCTGTTTGACCTGCACTGCTCTTATATACCGGTAAAGGTCTATCATAACATCAATACCCTGATCCCAAAAAAAAACCTTAAATGGCACATTGCTAAGATATGCTGAAGTAATGATTCTTACAACTTGGCTTTGTCTTTAATACCTTATAAATATTTTTAACTTTTTAAAATGTATATTTTATACACTATTGGGGGATTATTTTATGTGATGTTTGCTAGTCTTGCAGTGACTGTACTTGATTTCCATTGCTTAACCTAGAACGGAGGGCTAAAACTTGATGGAAGGAAGCTATTTGTAGACCTGGCTGTGAGTCGGGAGGAAGCTGGAAATCTAACTCAAAAGAAAACTAAAAAACCTAAAGGGACCAGGAACCTGTACTTGGCAAGAGAAGGATGTGAGTACATGAAAATACGCTCTCCTAAAATTTTTATTCTGTTTTTTATAGGACCAATGGGAACAACTGAATGTTCTATTTGAGTGTTTTCGCAAGCCCCATAAACAATGAATGGTGCAGATATCTTATAGCGAGAAGGAATGTTAAGCTCTTAAACATCATTCTAAAAATTGTATAGGTTCTGCCATTGGGTTTCCGTGTGATCAAACATTTATCACTTATTCTGATCTCTCATTATCCTTTAGCACGAATACATAAAATGGCATTCTGGGGGAGCAAGGGTTCACAAGGGAAGGTACTTCCACTAATTATACAGTGATGTCATACAAAATGCCCAAAAATAGGCCACCCATGAAAAATTCTCGAAAAATGTTTTCTCAACTAAAAGCCTTTTGAAATCTAGATGGTTGGTAATTAAAAATGTCCCCCTTTTTTGAGTATGTGGAGTCGCATTGTCTGTTTTCTGTCATTGAAAAGTGTAGCAGTGCATGCACAGTTCCTCTACATAGAAATAAATAACCGTATATACCTATTCCATGATTGTCTCCTCCGGTTTCAATTACTGTTCCCTTATTTACTCTCTACCCCTAGTGATTCGTGAAGGAACTAAAGCTGCGGAAGGAGTGAGTCCAGAAGATATGGCAAAAAGAAATCGGGTAAGAGCTGTAATACAATAAACACTCTAACTATTTCTCCAGATTTTTAAATATTCAGCAGTTGTGGCCATTTTCAAGTCTCTTCCTCTTTCCCCTACATGACCATAGTGACCCATCAAATACTTGATGCATACTGTGCAAGAGTATTCTGAAGGTAGCCTCCTGTTGCTGGAATGGCAAATGTGAGACATGTATGATACATCCCCTTTATTCTAGGGGTTTTTATAATCACACAGATTCATTTATATTCTTTAATGTACTTTTGTTAATACTTTGTTAATACCCGTTTTTCAAGTAACAAGAAGTACAAAGTGTCACGAGAAAACAATTTCAAAATCACTTGGATATGTTAAAGTGTTCTGAAGTTATAACCAACTACAGTGACACAGGGCAGATTTGAAAAAAATGACCTTGTCAGGAAGGTGAAAAGTGGCTTCGGCAGTAAGGGGTTAATGCTACATGCCGTATACTGGGAAGCTGATGAAATTGATGAAAAAAATTCATGTTCTTTCGAACCCTGTTTTTAAAGCTTTCACAGTGAACATCAAATGACACCTCTGCTTTATTTTTTGTGTTGGTATGATCACAAAGATACCAAATTTATGTACTGTATATACTCGAGTATAAGTCAAGTTCTTCAGCACAATATTTGTGCTGAATACACCCCAGTCGGTTTATAAAAAATATAAACTGAGTACTCACCATTTCGATGCCCCCGGCAGCTCCTCTTCTATCTTCATGTGTGCTGGTGCTGGCTGCAGGTCCGCGACAGCTCCTTGCGCACGGCACGGCTGGCGCACGAAGCTGTCGCGGACCTGTAGCCGGCACCAGCACACATGAAGATTGAAGAGGAGCTGCCCGGGGCATCGGAATGGTGAGTACTCAGTTTATTTTTTAATGTGCTGGCCATACTGGGGGCTTGCTGGCAGGCTATATCCTGGGGAGGCTGTGAGCAATTCATTTCCCACCCTTTGCTTTTACTCAAGTCAATATGTTTTCCCAGTTTTTGGTTGTAAAATTAGGTACATCGGCTTATACTCGAGTATATATGGTAGGTTTTATAGTAGAATAAAAAAAAAAATTATCTTTTTTTTTTCCCAAAGATTTTTTTTCATTTTGCCATATTCTGAGGCCAATAATGGTTTTTATACTTTGGTGGGTGGAGCTGTGCTGAATGACAGGCCCACATAGACTCCTAGCTGTCACAATAGCAGATCTTTCCCCTGAACCGGCCCAAGATGGTGGTGCTTAAACTGCGCCAACCTTTAAAGGACACCTGTCATCAGGTTTCTGTCACTAGTCCTGTCACTACTACCTGTTGGAGCAGCTCACAACGATCCAATCCCAGTCTTTATCTAGTCAATTCATACATTAATCATTTTAAAATAATATTTTCTTTATTACGTAAATGAGGCTGGTCACGTGGTCAGAGGTGGTGATGTTACCCCTCCCCTCTCCTTCCCCTGCTCATGTCTGTGTGTAATGTATAGTAAAGCATTGCTAGTGTCTGTGTCTTATCTGCTGACATGCTGCATCCTCCTAATACACATGTGTGAGACACAGACATCAGCTACACAAGTACCTGACATGTTCTGCTATAACATTGCTGCCTGGAGCTGTTGTATCTCTCCTATACACACAGACTGCAGGGGGTATAGCCGGCAGAAAGCACATGGAGTAGCCATTACACCATTACACAGGCTGTCAGTCAAGCACTGGGGTGTGTGGCTGTGCCTCCCACTCATGAATAAGCTGGACAGTTTGAATATGCTAATGACTCATTGGACATTTCACAGGTCATTTGCATACAGCTTTAGGACCTCATTGCTTAGGTTTACAGGCGTGTAGAGGAACAATGAAGGTATAGAGGCAATGCTTTCTAATGGCAGTTTATGAAAATATATTTAGATTAGGGGGTTATTTTGCATGACGGGTTCTCTTTAAATGGTCAACACTCATGTTTTGTGCCAGCACCGATTGCAGCTGTTTGATGCATTATGCATTTGCTGCTGCACTAAAATCTAGTTGGGAAATGTCCTGGTGTGTCAAGATGTTAAAGTTTTGATTCCTGTTATTTTTTTTATCAGAAAAATAACTTTAATAGACTGAAAGAATAGGACCCCTCCCTATTGCAAAATTGGTCAACTGCTTTATAATTTTTTCTTTTTTTTTTTTTTTCCCTCCAGTTTGCAGCGCTAAAACGACAAAAGTTAAGCAGTCAGAATATTTTTGTCTCCAGGACTCGTCTGTGTGTGCACAACATGCCAAAGTCGGTGGATGACAAAAAATTACGCCAGATGTGTTTCAATGCAGCTGGTGGGGAGCGCTCAGTAAAAATCAAAGAGGTAATAACAATAAATCTATCAAATAAAACTTGGCAATGTTATAAGCAGAAGTATTTTCATAGTTATGGGTATATAGTATTTTTTTTGTTCTGTCTTTGTCTTATGTACAGTGTCGTGTGATGAGAGACTTGAAAGGTGCAGGAGGAAAAGTTAAGGGTCTGTCTCTGGGCTATGGCTTTGTGGAATTTGTCAAGCATGAACATGCACTGGCAGCCCTGAGACAGCTGAACAACAATCCAGATCTATTTGGACCTAAAAAGGTGAGATTTCATTCATTAAAATGACTTCATATTCACACGGTCCCCTACTTAAGGACACCCGACTTACAGACGACTCATAGTTATAGACAGACCCCTCTGACCTCTGGTGAAGCTTTCTGAATGCTTTAATATAGTCCCAGATTGCAATAATCAGCTGTAAGGTGTCTGTAATGAAGCTTTATTGATGATCCTTGGTCCCATTACATCAAAAAAATTTTAAATTCCAATTGTCACTGGGGCCCAAATTTTTTTTTGGTCTGGATCTACAATTGTAAAATATACAGTTTCGACTTGCATACAAATTCAAGTTAAGAACAAACCTCCGGACCCTATCTTGTACATAACCCGGGGACTGCCTGTAAGTGGATTCGTAGATAAAGGGCTATCTCGTACATATACACTTACATTTATAATACAGTGGTATAGGGTTATTTTATGTATTGCACATCTCTACGATAATCTTTCACTTGTTACTGAAAACAGAATCCTATTGACTTCAATGGCAGACGTTTGCAATAATTTGTTATGATCCCCATATCTACTTGAGTCATTTTATATATTTTATGTATTAATTATTTTTTTCATTAAATGTACTAATTACAGAGGCCAATTGTGGAATTCTCCTTGGAGGATCTGAATAAATTGAAGATAAAGGAGCAGAGAAAGCAACGTAGTCTAGTAAGCACCTTGGTTTCAGGTTTTATAAAAAATTTTTTTGGTCCAGCTTTAAGTGTCTATTTAACCAGTTTGAGGTGTAATAAAATAGTGTAAGTTTGGATTGACTAGGACTAGGTTCACATAAGTGTCATCTGCTCCATTAGATGCCTTTGTCACAGATTTCTTCAGAAATCCTAGGCGGAATGTTTCACACATTACTTTTTATGTCTGGAAAAAATATGCTCACATCCAGAAACCCAGCAGATACCATTATAGTCTGTGGATCTTTTGGATCCTTTTGAGGCCCATCATTTTGATCAGGTCCTCTGATTTTGCAGGTTTTTGTAATGGAGCAGAAAAATAGAAATTGCAGGCAGTGCTGTAAACCTAGTCTTATTCGAAAAGCTTGGCCATGTCTGAATGACTTGTCAAGCTAAGCAGTCAGTTGTCTGGCTGTTCAGATCTGTAGCAGTGCATGTACTGATGCTTATAAAATGATTTTTTGGAAAGTAAGCATTTTTACAAAACAGGTTTAAAATATTTTAAAGGGTTGGCATAACATGTTCTGGTTCCATCACTTTTTGTGATGACTTCATAATATGGAACATGTGATTACAGCCAATAATTTGCTTGACCTTCTATTGCCAGTGTATACCTAAGGCAGTCACTTGTCCAGGATGGACCTTAGGGGGCAGATATATAGAGGGTACATATTCAGACTGTCTAGACCTTTTTTGTTAGCTTTGTAAATGCTTGCACAATGCTCCCCCCCCCACAAAAATAAGTACTATTCACATTTCTTCATGCTCAATTGTTGCCAGGGATAGCTTCTGCTCACCCTCTTTTAGTTATCTCAACTCTCTTCAGCACTAGTGAATATAATGTGGTATAAGTAAATTCCAATGCATTTAATTTGCAGGAGGTCCTAAAGCAAAAACAGGCGAAAGCACAGGCATACAATAGTAATGTGGCAAATCCTGGCCAGACTAATGCAAAAAAGCAACAGAAAAAAAAGAAAGGAAAAAATCCTCAGACAGTCTCGGAAAAAAAAATAGATTCAAATACTAAAAACGGCATTGATGCACACAAGACGGCCACCGCAAATCCAGGAATCTCATCTGAGTCACAACCAACTCATTCAAATACTCAAAAAACCACGAAGAAACCATTCACAGCTTTTACCATGGGACTTCCATCGGAAGGAACATTTGGGTCATCTGGTAAACAGTGGTCAGGTTTTCAAACTAAGGAGGAAATTGAACAAGAAGAGCTTCCAGATGGAAAGAAGAGAAGGAAAGTTTTACCCATGCCTTCTCATACAGGTCCTAAGAAAAGGTATGTAGCAAGTGGGTCATTCAATACTGATAACTCCTCTTTAGGATACTCTTATGATCTTATAATTTTAATAATGGCGATAATGGCAATTTGCGTAGTTTTATTAAAAAAAATAAAATTTATGTCCTGAGCTACATCTGTAGGTGAGAATTGTGGATACCTTGCTAAAATAACATTCTATATGAAGTCATGAGAAAAAGCAAGTATATCCTTTTTGAATATGGACATCTAGTACTTTGTACTTAGGTCTTAAAATTAGGTACATACAACTACAGATGTCCTATTGTGGCCTTAAATATAAAACCACAGAATTCAAAGAGGGAGTACTCAAACGTTCAACACACTGACGAAATGGCTATATACTTAAGTGCTGTCTGAGAATTATCCTACCACCTCCTTTACATCTAGCCATGTCTGAGAGTTGGAACTGAGGAGTGGCAGTCACTAAAAAATAGACTAGAAAAAACATTACTGTTTTTTATTTTTTTGGCAGGTTAAAATAGATGGATATAGATATATTAATATATTATTATTTTATAATTTTACCATATATACTGGAGCATAAGCCTAGTTTTTCAGCACAAAAAAATGTGCTGAAAACCTAAACTCTGGATATTTTTTTTTCCCAAGTATAAGCAAACTCACCTTTCTGGCTTCCCCCGGGGCTGGCTATTTACTGGGGCAGGGGGCTGGCTATTTACTGGGGCAGGGGGCTGGCTATTTACTGGGGCAGGGGGCTGGCTATTTACTGGGGCAGGGGGCTGGCTATTTACTGGGGCAGGGGGCTGGCTATTTACTGGGGCAGGGGGCTGGCTATTTACTGGGACAGGGGGCTGGCTATTTACTGGGGCAGATATACGATGGGGCAGGGTCCGGCAGGCTATATACTTGGGATGCTGTGATCAATGCATTTACCACCCTCAGCTTATACTCGAGTCAATAGGTTTTCCCAGGTTTCTGTAGTAAAATTAGGGGCCTCTGCTTATACTTGGGTCGGCTTATACTCGAGTATATACGGTATAATATATGCTGCCTTTCACTCTTTAAAATTGTGTGGCTTTTATGTACTAAGCCCCGTGGTCAGCAAGAATTTTCCACTTTCTTCTGGGAATGTGGTTTCACTTATTGTATTGTTTTATTTAAGAAGTGAGGCGGTGAAGGCTAAAATCTGATAGACAAGCCACATATTTCTGACACATCAGAAATGTTAAGTTCATATCATGATAAGTTTCACACAGGTTAAATACAAGTCTTCTGCTTTATTTTACTTGTGGTAGTCCATTTGTCTACAGAAGAAGATGTGTTTGGAATGCTTATTTACAATGTAACATGGAGAAAAATGGAGCAAATTGCAACTTTGCAGGTTATGCTACTGCGTTGCCAGTTTGCACTACTATAGTTCTGTGTGCTCTATGGTGTAATACATTTGAGATCGGTACAGAGGTTAATTATAAGTCTGACTGTATAGGCCCCAAAAAGATTTAAATCTTAATTCTGCAAGTGAGAAATATAGCGTACTTGCCTTGATCCAGCTCCAACTTATGTCGTAGTGGTCTTCTGTGCTCAGACAATCCTGGATCGACCGAAAGTGTTGGGTCATTGAACCCACTGCAACTTTTGAGTAGCATGGAATTTATATTTTTCTTTCCTGGCTCCGATGTAGTTTTCCAAGATTCTTGAAAAATCCTTTTCGGTGTGGGCTAGGATCTGAATGCCATTTCATTTTTAGGACTAACCAGAGATTACCTTCTCAGATTATTTATTTAGATCCCCCCCATGTGTTCACTAATGTAATTAAAAATCAATTTTAACTTGTAAATGTAAAAAGCGTTACTGAGAACATCTCTTTCCTTCTAGGGCACGTGACAAGGGTAAAGTTCAACAACTACCAACAAAGAAACCTAAACCTCAAGGGCAGAGCCAAATGCATAAAAAGTTGATGCCAGCAGTAAAACAGGTGTGTCTGAGTTACTTAAGCTCGCAGGCAAAGTGTTCATATGACTATTCTTACTCTGACCTCTTTTGCCGTATATAGCAGCCACCCTATTGGCATGTATGAAATATTGTACCTCCACCTTGAGCCATCTTTTCTGTGATCTTGTATCTAAAATTTTGAATCCTTGCTTTTAGGAACCTTCAAAGAAAAAGAAGCCAGGAAGAGACACGTTTTAACCAACTGGTGGAACAGTACAAGCGCAAGATCCTTGGAAAACCCAGTAGTACTGCTCCTGTCAAGAGAAGCAAATGGTTTGCAGACTGAGTCTCCCTGCAATATTTCCACCCGTTACCTTGCACAGAATGGATTTTGTTTTAAAGTTTGACTTGTCTATACTAAAATGTAGTGGTTTTCCAAGTAAGGACTTGTCACCAACGTTTGACTAGATGGAGACCCATCAATGTGGCAACTGGAAGGCACCTTTCTTTAAAAATTGACTGCATAAATCTAAAAGAAAGTCTTTTAATATGTCTGTTCCTATGTTTCCATTGGAAACAAACGGTATTCTCTGTGTGCACATCTTCCAGATATCCTGCCTGTCTAATATCCCCCATTACAGACCTGTACAAGTTTTAGAACGCTGTCAATGTAAAGTCGTCTTTTTAAAAAAAAAAAAAAAAGAAAAAAGCCTTTTGTTTTATATAGTTACGAAGACATTTTTGATGCCGAAACTCTCTTATATGTTGTGTATGTGCAATAAGAAATCCCAGTTTCTGCATCCCTTTTGTACTCGGTAAGAAGTTAAGTGCGTAGAGTCTGGATAGGTCTGCTGGCAATTGAATTCTCAGGTAGGTGATGCTCTGCGACGCCCTAATGTGTTTACGGTTTATATCCGTTCTAGGGAATGTGGGGTGATTTGAATTTTTAGGGTTTTTTTTAATTATAATTTTTTTAATGAACTTTTTTTTTAATTTTTAATTTCACTATTTTTCAGACTCCCTAGTGTACTTTAACCCTAGGTTGTCTGTCTGATCCTATCATATACTGCCATACTGTATTGTAGTATGTCAGGATATGGGCATTTTCCTCCACATTCATTGCAATGTGATGATTGCACATTGTAATGAAAGGGTTAAAATGAGACAGCCTTGGATCTTCTGAAGACCCGAGGCTGTTATGGCAAACGATTACCTCTCCCCCGTGACATAATGGGGGCTGGAAGAGAGAGAAAGTCCTGTATTCTATTTTGTATTTACCTCTGTGCGGGAGCGTGGTCGAGATTCTATAGGGACTGGTAGTATACAATGGTCATCAGTGGGCGTATGTTTGTGATGTCTCCCAACTCCTTAATAAGAGTTATCTCTCTGGCTTTTTCTCGTTTCAGACGAGAGCCACGGGTTGTACTTTGTGGGTATATTTTGGATGTTTGTAAGCCGTAGGTATACTTCGGATACTTCGGTAGCCATGGGTATACTTTTGAATTTTATGTTTGTGGCCTTCCCACACAATGCATGGATCAATACCCTCCTCCGAGGTCCTGGCAAAGTGTGTCCAAAAAGATTCCCGTATTTCATCCATGATCACTGCATCCTCCAGGAGTGGCGTGTTCAATTTCCACTGCCACTGAAAGTCAGTTGTGTCAGGCAGGTTGAGTACCATGGAGACCATTGCATGGTCTGAAAATGTGATATTTCATGTTGGTTCAAGTATGGAAAAGTAAAAACACTACACCTTATAATAAGAAAATAAATGCATAAAAATGTAAGCCCCTAAAATGTCACTTTCCCATAAAACACTTAATAAAGTATAAAAAACACAAAAAACCCCACAAATATGTGGCAATACAATCTGTATAATAAAACAGAATCGTTACTGGACCCGCACGGTAAACGCAGAGGAAAAAAAAACGCAAAAAACATTCCGAAATAGTTTTTTTTAATTAATATCTTTTTAAAAAATGCTCTAAAAAGTGATAAAAAAAATGTTCCACACTCTACAATAAGCCCACTAACAAGAACAACTGTTCTTGCAAAAAGTAAGCCCCTATCCAGATTTGTCAGCCGAAAAATAAAAAAAAGTTACGCATGTGAAAAGATGTTGATGCTAAAATGAACACTATTTTCTCCAAATTATTTTTTATTCAGTACAATTGAATAAAATGCACAAAACCTCCACATATTTGGTATCGCTGCGTCCGTATCGATCTGCATAATAAAACAGAATTGTTATTGGATCCGCAAAGTGAATCCCGTAACACACCCCCCCCCCCAAAAAAAAATAAACACTCCAAAAAAAGATAATTTTTAATTAATACCCTATAAAAAATGCTCTAAAAAGTGATTTCAAAAAATGTTATGCACTCTAAAATAAGACCACTAAAAAGAACAATCCTTCCCGCAAAAAATAAGCTCATAAATAGAGGCGAAAAATAAAAAAATTATACGTATGAAAGGCGGTGATGCTAAAATTAACAACATTTTTGCCAAATTACTTCTTATTCAGTAAAAATGGGAAAAAAATAAAAAATCTATATTCGGAATTGTGGTGACCCATAGAATAAATATAGTATACTATTTTTATGGTATGGTTAACGGACAAAAAAAACCCAAACATTTTCCTAAAAAAATTATGATTTTCATTTCCTCCACCAACAAAGAGTTAATAAAATCTCACCAATTAGCTATAGATTCCCGAAAAATTACGTACCAGAAAAGAGCATTGCATGTGCCAAAAGAAATAAGCCCCTATAGGTTTACATTAAAAAAAGAAAAAAAAATTATAGCCTGTACAATGTGAAAAAGCAAATCTGATCTGGATGGCGCCTTCTTCCCTATGCCCGGCCGTGTGCCCATACAGTAGGTTACCACCAAATATAGGGTTTCGGTGTACTCGGGAGAAATTGGGTATCAAACTTTGTGGAGCCTTTTTTCATTTAATCCATTGTAAATATTTAATTTTCTACCCAAAATGAGTTTTATTGTGAAAAAATATTACAATTTCCAGACTGCACCTCCATTTTGTTTTAACCCCTATAAAACACCTAAAGGGTTAACAAACTTCTTAAAAGTGGTTTTTCATACGTTGAGGGGTGAAGTTTCCATAATGGGGTAATTTATGAGTCTAGCTATTATTTAGGCCTCTCAGTGTCAATTAGAAGTTGAGCAGGTCCATCTAAATACAGGTTTTGGTGATTTTACAAAAAATGTGAAAAATGATACCTAAATTCTGAGCCTCATAACATTCTAGTAAAATATGTGGAATCTTAAAAAACCATGCCAACATAAAGCAGACATTTGGGAAATGTAAGTTATAAATTTATTTTGGTGCTATGACTATCATCAAAGTAGAGAATTTGGAACGTTGAAAATAAAGAATTTTTCCAAATTTAGTTTTTCTGGTCATAACTAAACACAAAAGATTTCATCCAAATTTTTCAACTAATCTGAAGTACAATCTCAAAATCCCCTGAATATCTCATAGCGTTCCAAAGCTATAACTACTTATAGAGACACAGGGCAGATTTGAAAAATGGGGCCGCGTCCTTAAGGCCAAAAGAGGCTGAGTCCCGTAGGGGTTCCAAATATTGACTTCACACTGGAACCCTTTAACGGAACTATGACATGTTATGACATTACATTGCAATTTTATAACCTCACAATGTAACATTATGACTTATGATAGCCAGACCCAAACCGCATAATAGCAGATGTTAACTCTTCAAATGCTACTGACAAAGTTGCCAGCAGCATTCAAATAGCTAAACCATGTGGGTATCACTGGTGGGGGTCTGGATTTGGTAATTGGTCTTTTACTAATTATGACATCTCAGTGAAACCCTGTGACTTCACTGTGGAACATATTGATGTCACCGTGGAATATTATCACATCACAATGGAACCCTATAACGTTACAGTGGAACATGGGCATTTCAATAGAAAATAATCACAATGGAATCTTATTACCTAAAAAATTGAACCCTAAGGCATAACACTAGAATCCTATAACATCACAATTGGACAGCACATTCAATTTGTGGGACTCTTGGGCTTGGAATTGTCCCATTCTTGCGCCTAATAAGTCCCAAAACAGAGCATGCTAGACCCAGACTTACTTTTGGTACTAAATAGAGTACTATTTGAGACTAAAAAGTCGGACATCACAAAAAAAAAAATCTCAAAAGTGAGACTAAACAGGTCATCACATGTATCACAAGGGGAAAACGTAAGATACATTGCAATGTTTAAGTAGGCCAACTTCAGGAAACTCGAAAAAAAAGTGGCAGCCGAAAAACTATGATACATGTGCCCCATAGTCTGCCAAGCCTGGTAGCAGGGTTTTAGTTAGCTGCTGAATGCAAGTCCTGAGGGGGGAGGTACAATCTTTAGTATTACATGCTCAGTGATTCCTGTGGGTTTACTATGCTTGTGTATAGTTTGTATCCAAGACATCTCTACCATAACATACAGAAGTGCCTTATTTTGGAACTGCAGTTACTGATGACTCAGGATTTCTATATTTTTTTGAAATTATGAAAATTTCTGCGCACTGGTAGCAGTTCTTTTATTTGTAAGTGCTAAGTTTGCTCTTTGCTATAATGTCAGAATAACAAAGGCACTGCAAGTCTCTACTTTCTCCTCTAGATGGCACTCCAGATTCATTCTTTCATCAACTTACCTGTCTAACTTGCTGTTGTAAATTATTTATGCGTAAAAGCAAAAAATGCTTGTAGAAATTAACATATAAAGTGATACAATGCATAAAGATAAGTTCACTTTGTGCTAAACAAATACACAGCAGACTAATCCCTGTTCTAAATAGATGTGCAGCATGTGAGTTTCCTAAGTGATAGACATACAAGCGGTTGTTTCAAATCGGCATACATTGCGCTACTAATGCTGTACGGTTTTAGAATTCTTGCAGATTTTCAGCTATGTGGCTTAGTATATACATTGCTGCAGTATGGGTGGCAGAGGTAAGTCCTTGTTTCATAGTTTGGTATAATTCAAGGACACCCCTTCTGTACAAGGTGTGCAGTCTGTGACAACAGGATTATATTCAGGGGTTCAGTGCGGGAGTCCTTATTGAGCAAAGGACTGTGATCCAGTAAGTAAATCTATATGTACGTAATCATGAAGAGATTAGAATGGGAAAAGTGGAAAGGTTTCAATGTGCCAGTAGTGAATCTATGGGGCCTCATTTAGAAATATGATCAGAAAAGAAAAAGGTGATGATTATTTGGTGTTACTTGTAATGAAAAAGTACAAATAGATGTAACAGTTAAAAGTATCTTTCAGTTAAAGGAGGACAAATAGTTTCCACTCACATCCTGAGGTCACATGTGGTATTTGAATAGTGTTTTGTAACGCAATTAATGAAACATGCAGGGGCTTGGCCCAAAGCCATATGTGTTTCCTCTGAAACACATGCAATTGGTTCTTACATGCAAAGCATTGCCCCTGACATATGCAATAATAGGATCTGCTCTGAGTTTTGAGGTTTGATCAGTCGGCTCACACATGGGGGGGGGGGGGGGGGGAACCACAGAAATACATGTGATCATGTACTATCCATGGAAACAACATTTACGTGCAGTGGGTCTTACACATCTGGGAGGCTTTTATAATGGATTGTACATCAGTTTTGACACCGGCTATAGCAAAATTCTATGCCAAAGAAGCATGCGGCGGCTGGAGACTTTTAGTATATCAGGTGCACCGTTTGCTATAGGGGGAATGTCTCAATTGGCGCACAATGATTGTCTACACTCTGTTTGGAAATGATCTCTGCACACAATTGTGGAAGGGCAGCCAATGAACTTTTGATGTTTTCGATGCATCTGATGAGAAAAGGCTTCCCTACTGGTTCTACAGATAGGATGAGGTATCTCTATTTCCTAAAAAGTTAATGCTGGCTATGATAGAAAGGAATTCGAAAGCTGCATAGCACCTGAATGCTTATACCATCCGTACAGGAAAGAATCAAGACTAGTCCCTGGAGCTGTCTTGTGGAATCTATTGAAATACAGTCAAGGTCAAAAGTTTTGAGAATGGGGGGGCGTGGCTAGGCAGCCGGAGTGAATGGTCGCACACTAGCTGAGCTCCGCTCCGAGAACAGGGCCCAAAGCGACTAAAAAAGCACAAAAGTTGACGATCCTAGCAGGGGAAGAGGTGGAATACCTACCATGGTGACCAAAAGGAAAAAGCAAGGGGCGAAACCACGAAAACTTACGGAGTTCTTTGGTGCCGCAGACCGGGACCCTATCCAACATGGCGATGGGACATGTGCGCAGATGGTAACAGCATCTCAACCTCCTCCGGAGTCGCAAAGTCAGAGTCCCGCGGAATTGCGGAGAACGAGCTCAGCCCCGTCGCTGCCCCGACTGGCTGGAGCAGCGGAGATAGCGGAGACCGACGGGTATACCATAGGCGCAGGAGAAGCCATAGCAGACCATTTCCCGCCATTGACCTCCTCCCGCTCATCACCACGCTCGGCGCCATCTTCACAAAGTGGAAGTCCCGCAAAACAGAAACCGCGACTCTGGTCGGATAGTGGCAGTGAGAACTCCCCGGAACAAAGCCCAAAGAAAAACGAGGCAGAAGGTGAGAACTCTGATATCTTTGACAATTTACCAGCCTCAGATGCAAGTATAACCGAGGCCTCTATGAGGGGCATGTTATTGATATTAAGACGCACATTTAAAGACGATGTGGCACAGCTCGTAAGACCATTACAGGAATCTGTAACACACCTAGGCAGCAGAGTAGACCACATTGAAAATAAAATGGGGGATGTTGTGTCTTCCCACAACGAGTTAATAGACGCACACTATGAGCTAGAAGATGAGATGACACAGTTGAGAGCAAAAGTGGCGGATCTAGAGGATAGATCTCGGAGAAACAACATTAAGCTGCGAGGTATACCAGAGTCTATCTCCCCCAAAGATTTAATGCAGTACCTACATCAACTAATGAAAATCCTTCTTCCAGACTTAACAGCACAAGAGATGGCAGTAGATAGAATACACAGGGTACCGAGACCAAGCCACCTGCCGGAAAATACCCCGAGGGATGTCCTTGCCAGGATCCATTTTTACCAAACAAAGGATCGCATAATGCTAGCTGCAAGGAAGATAGCCCAGCTACCAGCCCCATATCACAATCTGGCGATATATGCTGACCTATCAGCTGCAACCCTACAACATCGCAGGTCATTACTCCCGATAACAAAAGCTCTACGTGATAAGCAACTCGCCTACAAATGGGGGTTCCCTACACGTCTCATCATCTCCAGAGATAATAAAACCTACATCATACACAATCTGGAAGAAGGCAAAGCTCTCCTGAGTCGTTGGAATGTGCAAGTGGTAGCAGATCCTCCAAAAGAGAAGCAGAAGCCACCGCTGGAAGCAGAATGGCAGCAGAGGAAGAAGAGGGATCGCAGATGAATGGATTGTTTGCCCTGGAGGATGGAGAATCCTCTCTTTCACTGGAACCGGCCTCTACATGACTGGTACCCTGATCCCGCACCATTGGGTGCGCGTTATATCCTTTTCTAGAGCGCATAGTGCTCTTTTGATTTTTGTTACTGTTTACTCACTTGGTTTTTGGGATGTGTATGTTCAAAACAGGGGGGCAGGGGGAGGGGGGAACCTCTTAAGAAATAAGGTAGCGAAACTCCTACTGATCCGATGTATATGCATAAAGTGCCTGAGGGATAAGAATATATATAAAACGAAGTAAGATGGTTCTTAAATTTGCTTCACTAAATGTTAAAGGATTAAACACCCCACAAAAGAGATCATACCTGTGGTCTGAAATAAAAAATCTTGCATGTGACATATTTTGTGCTCAGGAAACGCACCTGATTTCAAAAGATGCGCACCGTATCTCACATCCAGGATTCCCTTTGATATACCATTCCCATTTCAATACCAAAAAAAGGGGAGTGATGCTAATGATAAAAAATAATGTGGCAGTACATGAGGAGAAAGTGCTACTAGATACTAAAGGAAGGTATATTATTTTTGTGGGAACATTGAATAATGTCCAACATACAATTGTAAATATTTATGCTCCTAATAAAGGACAACAGGGTTTCCTCCAGAAGGTCTTAAGGCTGGTCGAATCTGTGAAGCAAGGTCGCACTGTGTTCTGCGGAGATTTCAATAGTATTCCAGACTCTTCCATAGATTGTACCCCCTTAGCGTTTTCTAAGCGATACTGTTTAAATAACTGGATCTGGAAAACAGAGTTATATGATGTGTGGAGGATACTACACACCACAGAACGAGACTACTCTTTCCATTCTGCAGTCCATAACAGTTACTCCCGCATAGACTTATTCCTAGTGGACAGACAAATATTGCCATTAGCTACAGCAGCTACAATTGAAATGATAAAATGGTCGGATCATGCCGCGATTACATTAACCTTGGCAGAACAAGAGGACCAGCCTCGAGCCTTCATGTGGAGGAGCAATACGTATATTATGTCACATACTAAATACAGACCACTAATAGAAAGGGATATGAGAGAATTCATAAAATTTAATGAGGGCTCTGTAAAACCTGAGATTTTCTGGAACGCATATAAGATGTTTGTGAGAGGCATTCTAAGAAAATATGGTCACATTGATAAAAAAATCAGATCACAAGAAATCTCTAACCTCCTTAGTAAACTACAAACATTGGAGTCCTCTAACAAAATATCCCCATCTCCTGCAATAGCTACCCAACTGATGGAAGTACGACATAAACTACAACACCTTTTGTTACATGCCTATGAGTTCAAATTGAGGAAAACCAAAACACAACATTATGCACAAGGAAATAAGGCAGGGAAATTACTAGCGGCAAAACTGAAGGCCAAACAAACGCAAACTAGAATTCCATACATGCTACAAAAGGATGGCAAGTCTAAATTATATGGCCCTAGGGATATCGCCAATAGATTTAAAGAGTTTTACTCCTCACTATATAATCTAAAACAAGACCCTTTTACGGCTGAACCGGAGTTAACAGAAATTAGATCCTTTTTGAGATCTGCTAAATTACCCGAGCTAACACCAGAACAATTAGACTCACTGAACAAACCCATTACATCTGAGGAAGTCTCCAAAATCATTAACTCACTGCCAGCAGGGAAAGCTCCAGGCCCAGATGGAATTCGCAATGAATTCTATAAAATATTTCAACACATTTTCATGTCCCCATTGTGCCAAGCTATGCAGAATGCAATGCAAACAGGTGTCCTTCCATCAGAAAACCAAGAAGCATTAGTGGTCACAATCCCTAAACCGGGGAAAGTATCAAATATCCCACAAAACTTCAGACCCATATCATTGTTAAACTCAGACCTGAAAATTTATGCAAAGCTATTAGCATGGAGATTGGCACCGATGATCCCCAATTTAATTAAGGCCGATCAAACAGGATTCGTAAAGGGGCGGTTGGCCCAGGACAACACGAGGAGAATTTTAAATGTACAACATTTTGTAGAAAAGAAAGGGACTCCGACAGTCATGTTGGCTTTGGATGCTGAGAAGGCGTTTGACCGAGTAAAATGGTCATTCGCCTTCTCGGCACTTGAGGAAATGGGTATAACCGGAAGCATATTGGATGCTATTAAAGCGTTATATTCCTCCCCCTCAGCTAGGGTTTTTGTAAATGGAACCATATCTGACACATTTGAAATAACCAATGGAACTAGACAGGGGTGCCCTCTGTCCCCTTTAGTATTTATTCTCTCCATTGAACCATTAGCACAACTTCTCAGAATGGATAGTCGGATTAAGGGAGTGGAGATAGGAGGCCAATATCACACTATATCACTATATGCAGATGATATAATTCTCACCCTGGCAGATCCAGAGAGATCCTTAGAAGCAGCGATGGAGCTCATAAACCACTTTGGCAGGCTCTCTCTCTATAAACTAAACACACAAAAAACTCAGGCCCTCCCCCTGAATATAGATGAAGAAACACAATATGCCATGAAAGAAAAATACAAGTTTGATTGGCAATCTCAGAAAATAACATATCTAGGAACCTCCATATCCACCCCTTTTAACTCTATATATAAACAGAACTATGTTCCGCTGTTGGAATCTGTCAAAGGGGAAATGTTAAGACTATCTAAAACTGAAGTCTCGTGGCTAGGAAGAATAGCAGCTTTTAAAATGTTACTATTGCCCAGGTTGCTTTATCTTTTCAACACGCTTCCAGTCCAGGTTCCCAGAAGTTTTTTTATCTCCATGCAAGCAGCTCTCACAAAATACGTGTGGGCCAATAAACCACCCCGACTGAATAAAGCTATATTATACAAACACAGACTAGTGGGTGGAATAGGATTACCTAACATATATCACTACTATTTAGCATCAAGCATCAAACAGATGTCTTGTTGGTATCAAGACCAAACGGATAAGCCATGGCTCCAAATAGAGAAATATCTTGCCTTACCACTAAAACTTACGTCTTTGACGTCAATAGCCTTCACAAACAACCCATACCCACCATTAACTTCCCCCCTAACCAAAACCTCAGTAGAAATATGGCGAACAACCCACAAACTAATTGGTAGTCCAACCCAAGTAGATACTAGCTCCATAAGCCTGGATATAGCTAAGATGAGTATTCCAGATATCCAGACTATATCATGGGAAAGTAAAGGAATGAACAATATCAAACAGGTGTTAGAATCCACACACATAGACAACTTCACAAAAACACGTATCCAGCACTACACTAGGAAATACAGAAACATAAAGCAATTATTCCACCATGGACTTTTAGACCAAATCCGGAAGCAATCACAAAACTTACGCATATACTATGATATGATCTCACAAACCAGACTCTTTCATAAATCACACCCATTTAAAAGCTGGGAGAGAGCCTTGCAAAGATCAATATCAGAAGAAGAATGGGTGAGCGCCATAGCGATAAATGCCAAAGCACTCGCATGCATAACGCATATAGAAGTAGCAACTAAAGTTCTCTTGCGATGGTATAGAACACCTGATATACTACACAACATATTCCCACAAACTACAGATAGATGCTGGAGAGGGTGCGGTCTAAAGGGTACCCTGGCACACATTTTTTGGGAGTGCCCTTATATACAGAAATATTGGATAGATACATTTCATTTATTATCCTCCCTGGTAGGGAAAACAATCAAAGGCAACCTAGCTATAGCTTTGCTGTCATTAGATTTAAGTGGAATGCATAAATCCCATAGAATCTTGGTAAGCAAAATACTTACCATGGCAAAACTAATATTAGCTCGAAATTGGAAGAGCACTACGGTACCCACTATAGGTGATCTACATAAAGAGATTAATGTCACATATAGCTATGAGAAAACTATTGCATGGGGAAATGGTACTATAACCAAATTACAGGAGATCTGGGACTCCTGGACTGGACACGTAGCACACATTAGGATTTAGAGGAAAAACAAACACCCCCCCACCTCACCCCTCGCGCCGCCCATTCACTGGGTTACGCGCTTAGGATATTGCCCAGAAACACAAGAGCATAATGTTACCAAGGTTGATGTTATGAATGTTCTGTTATACTACAAGTGTTAAATGAGAGTATAGAGATACATAAAATGCAGAGACAAGTAAGGGACGCGATAGACATATTCTCTTCGGAGGAATAAGATAGCAGTATAGACGTTCTTATATTCTTTATTCTTTATTCTTTATCTTTGAAATTCGACGTGGTCTATGCAATGCACTCAGCAACAAGAGCGATAACTGCTGAACATAATGTACACTTGAAACACCATCTTAATATATATCACTGTGTATAACATGCTTGTCTTAAGGTATAGAGTGACTGCGATCACTCATGATACTCTCTGCTTATGATTAATGTATATACTATACTAAAAAATTTCAATAAAAACTTATTGTTGGAAAAGTTTTGAGAATGATACAAATATTATATTTTCACGTGATCTGTTGCCCTCTGGTTTTTATGTGTGTTTGTCAGAAGTTTTTATCACATACAGAAATACAAGTACAATCATATTATGAGTAACAAAAGCTTTTATTGACAGAATAAGTTAATGCAGCAAGTCAATATTTGCAGTGTTGACCCTTCTTCTTCAAGACCTCTGCAATTCTCCCTGGCATGCTCTCAATCAACTTCTGGACCAAATCCTGACTGATAGCCGTCCATTCTTGCACAATCAATGCTTGTATTTGGTCACAATTTGTTGGTGTTTGTTTGTCCACTCGTGTCTTGATGATTCCACAAGTTCTCAATGGGATTAATATCTGGGGAGTTTCCAGGCCATGGTCCCAAAATCTCTATGTTTTGTTCTCTGAGCCATTTAGTTATCACCTTTGCTTTATGGCAAGGTGCTCCATCATGCTGGAAAAGGCATTTTTGATCACCAAACTGCTCTTGGACGGTTGGGAGAAGTTGCTCTTGGAGGACATTCTGGTACCATTCCTTTTTTATGGATGTGTTTTTAGGCAAGACTGTGAGAGACCCGATGCCATTGGCTGAGAAGCAACCCCACACATGAATGGTTGCAGGATGCTTTACAGTTGGCATGAGACAAGACTGTTGGTATCGCTCATCTTGTCTTCTCCGAACAAGCTGTTTTCCAGATGTTCCAAACAATCGGAAAGGGGATTCATCAGAGAAAATGACTTTCCCCCAGTCCTCAGCAGGCCACTCCCTGTACCTTTTGCAGAATACCAGTCTGTCCCTGATGTTTTTTTCTGGAGAGAAGTGGCTTCTTTGCTGCCCTCCTTGACACCAGGCCTTGCTCCAAGAGTCTCTGCCTCACAGTGCGTGCAGATGCACTCACACCTGCCTGCTGCCGTTCCTGAGTAAGCTCTGCACTGCTGGTAGCCCGATCCTGAAGCTGAAACACTTTTAAGAGATGTTCCTGGTTGTTACTTAATCATGATCTCCAGCCTTGTCCTCATCAACACCCACACCTGTGTTAATGGAGCAATCACTGAAACGATGTTAGCTGCTCCTTTTAAGGCAGGCCTGCAATGAAGTTGAAATGTGTTTTGGGGGGAAAAGTTCATTTTCTAGGAAAATATTGACTTTGTTAAGAGCTGCTCACTCCTTATAACATTCTGGAGTATATGCAAATTGCCATTATAAAACCTGATGCAGTAGACTTTGTAAAAATTAACATTTGTGTCATTCTTAAAACTTTTGGCCATGACTGTAGGTGGCACCAGGATGCACTACAATATTATGGTGTTCGCAATTTCAATGTTTTATTTTAATGTGTTTGATGTAAAAAAAAATCATTATGTGTATCAATGCAAAAAAAGTGTATTGACTATTTTATCATATTTTTTTCTTTGTATGTTGGCTACAATAAGTAGTTCTCTCTAAAACTGTAAGTGATGTATAAATATTTTATGTGAAAGCTGAAGTATAAATGGCTTTGTAAAAATATTCTGTCAGCAGTTTTGGCTTGCGTTTTAAGAAAAAGAGGGAGAATTGCTTTTATCATCCTGTGTCAAGTAAGATGCTACACGGTCCCAAAATTGAGACTGATAGCCAACATTATAAACAGCCCACCAGTTTTAAGGGGTGCACTTGATATTAATATCTGAAACCTCGGCGTTGAATTGCATCTGGCATCACATATTAACTCATGAAATGAGAATTAATCAAAATGATTATGTGTACAGGCGGTCCCCTACTTAAGGACACCCGACTTACAGACAACCCATAGTTACAGACAGACCCCTCTGCCCACTGTGACCTCTGGTGCAGCTCTCTGGATGCTTTAAAATAGTCCCAGACTGCAATAATCAGCTTAAAATTGTCTGCAATGAAGCTTTATTGATAATTCTTGGTCCTATTACAGCAAAAAAATTTGAAACTCCAATTGTCACTGGGGCAAAAAAAAAAATTGTCGGGAACTACAATGATAAAATATACAGTTTCGACTTACATACAAATTCAACTTAAGAACAAACCTACAGTCCCTATCTTGTATGTAACCCGGGGACTGCCTGTATTGCAAAAGAAGGAATCAAAATATAAAAATATGGATGCCTATGCATCAAAAATAAAATGTGCAAAAGTACAATTTATCAATGAAAATAAGTGCATAGCTCTGTATGTAATTAAACAAAAAAGGAACATGAGGAACAATACGAATATGTAAAACCAGTAGCATCAAAAATCATGGTGACTGTAAGACACATGAGTAGCCTCCTTGGACCAGGGAACAACATAGGATCTTATCTCCCATGATTGACTCAAGTACAGAAATTATAAGTGTTTGTGTATATTTATGTTACAGTAGTGAGGTTAATTGCACTTATGCAGATTGCCCCAGTTTTCATTTATTTGGGCCAATGTGCTGCAAAAACTTTGGATGTAACACATTTTTTTTTTTTGGTGAATATATATATTCCACATAACTATAAATTACAATTCTAGATAAACTCTATTTTGTGGTGTTCTTCTGTTATTCCCCTTGAAAATGTATAACTAAATTGACAACTTAGGGCTTTGATTTACACGGAATCTCAGAAATGTAACTCACTTTCATTGTTTTATTACCAGTCACAGCACGGGGCACTACATTTGGTGCTGAATACAAATCAATTAATGTACAGTGGGTACGAAAAGTATTCAGACCCTTTACATTTTTCACTATTTGTTTCATTGTATCAAAAAAAAAAAAGTTTTTTTTTTGCTCATTAATGTACACTGCACCTCATCTTGACAGAAAAAAACAGAAATGAAAATATTTTGCTAATTTATTAAACAAGAAAAACTGAAATATCAAATGGTCAGAGAGGTAAAGAAGAACCCCAACATCACGGTGGCTGGGCTCCAGAGATGCAGTAGGGAGATGGGAGAATGTTCCACAAAGTCAACTATCACTGCAGCCTCCACCAGTTGGGGCTTTATGGCAGAGTGTGCTTCGGAAGCCATTTCGACATACGAAAGCTGCATACAGTTTGTAACCAAAAAAAGATTAAAACTTTTGGTCTTAATACTAAGTGGTATGTGTGGAGAAACCAGACAGAGATATCCTGGATGGAAACCTCTTCCAGAGTGTTCTGGACCTCAGACTAGGCTGAAGGTTCACCTTCCAACAAGACAGTGACCCTAAGCACGGAGCTAAAATAATAAAGCTTCAGAACAACTCTGTGACCATTCCTGACTGGTCCAGCCAGAGCCCTGACCTAAACTCAATTGAGCATCTCTGGAGAGACTCGAAAATGATTTCCACCAGCATTCACCATCCAACCTGAGGGAGGTGCAGAGGATCTGCAAGGAAGAGGCAGAGGATCCCCAAACCCAGGTGTGATAAACCTGTTACATCATTCCCAAGATGGCTGTACTAGCTCAAAAAGTGCTTCTACTCAATACTGAGCAAAGGGGCTGAATACTTATGATATTTCAGTTTTTCTTGTTTAATAAATTAAAAAATGAACATTTTTGGTCCAACTATACACTGGAACGCCCCTTTCAGTGCAGAATTTTGTGCTGCTTCGGGTATAGTGCAGCTGTGAGACAAATCTGTCGCATGCAAAAAAAAATGTAATGTGGACACTTTATAAATACATGTACAAGTACTTTGCACTGAAAAGAAAGTGCAAAGTCTGTAAAAAAAAAACTGGTACAGTTTAATAAATGTGGGCCATTGTGTTCACCCACTGTAAGTGACTGTAATTTTTTATTTAGTTGCACAAGTTGGAGATGTGCTGCACAGAGCTGAAGACATCTGGGGGTGAATACAACAGTGATAAATCATAGCCATAGCAGCCTGAAGTTTCAGACCTGAATATTGCTTGATGCCATCATTATTTCTATGGAGATTGATATCTTGATATTTGATATATTTTCAATTCTCTAAAGTCTATAACTATAACTTTAATCTACAGCAGAGTTCTCAACATTTATGGGAGTTTTTGTAGTAGTTGAAACAAATTGATTTCTAGGAATCCGTTGGCTCAGGTCCCTTACAAGAAGATTTGATAAGCCGTTTTAATTTTCTTTAGATTTTTCAGTGTATTTCCTCACATTTCCTCATCTATTTCCTAACATCTCACTATTTATGGAATGTGTATGAATGTCAATTATGTGACCTTGTTTTATCAGTTTTCACATTGCTGCATTTGATCTCTATATCACAGTGGCCGGAGAGTCATAAATCATATCTCTGGATTGTGTGCGAATGTGCAAGTTTTCCATCTGGTGAGCGCAGATTTTGTGGATCTAACAATGTTGGTGGTCAAGGGACATGTTCCCTTGCTAACTGATAATGATAATAAAGAATGTGTTAACTAACAGAAGCTGACAATCTGAAGGTCAGAAACACTGGATGAAGTCATTACAGTGAATTTATTCTTAAAAGTCAAACTGACATAGGAGGCTGCTTCATACATTAGAATATATGTAAATTTGTACATTTATTTGAATGGAAATATACATTGATGCATCCATTGTTCTCCTGGCCAAATGCCAATTCATGCCATAAAAATTTCAAATCTGGATCCAAGCCCATTATCCTTCCAAGGTTGGTTATACTTTGATTATGAGACACTTAGATTATTGGCCTCCGTTGGCAGTATAAAGGAGGAGGTAGTGATAGTGGCAATTCTATTTTATGTCATTAGAATATAAAATCTAAAAATACTAAGGTGAAGCTTGTGTAATGGAATAGCATAAATTACCAATTTCATAAATAATTTAATGACTGGCCATACGACTTGTCCATCTTGTTGTCTGTGCTTAAAGTTTTAGTTTTGAGTTTGATATTATAAACAAGTGATTTTGATGTTTGATAAAAATATGTAAATGTCTAGTAGCCATAAATGAATATGAGACATTGGTTGCCCTAATGGGTTGGTTTCATCTTTCAATTATGCTAAGCTTTCAGATCTTCTAGGGTTGGGAATAATATACTGGCAATAGATGCCATGCTTGATGTTCCCCAAGCGTGCCGGATATACCAGGAGGCAGAGTGGAGTTTGAGTAAGGTGGGAAATAGTCCCATTATTAGGGTTGCACCAGGAATAGCGATTTTGTCAGCTTTTGTAAACCTTAAAACTAGCATAAAATCCCTTATAAATGCCCCCCAAAGATTATATGCTGATTGAATAAGAGCATTGTATTCTAATTTCTTTCAAGTGATATCAATAATTTTATTTCCATTATATTGTTTCTATTTTTGATAATAATGTAACAAACAGATAAACATACATTGCATTCTGGTTGTTGGAATGGACAAAAAAGGGCATAGTTATAAACAGCCTTACAAAGACCTAATTCTGAGAAATCCTGATATACAGCATTCCAGTGGAAATTTTCATACACTTACAAAATAATGAAATACAATGACCATAACATCTCTCTTTCCCTTCCCCACCTCCCAACCAACCCAGAGTCCACCCCAAAGTTTGCCAACCCTGATATTCTTAGCCTCCCTTATCTCTGTATAATTACCTAATGAGTCAAGGAAAGTTGGTATCACAGGCTTGCCCTAAGTTGCAGCAACAATTGCAACGGCAGTCCTGGCGTGTCTATCCATTTCCCCCAAATTTTTTCACATTTAGCTATGGAGTTTCTTTTCAGGTATGAACCATACTCCAGTCTGAGTACATTATTCTCCTTATTCACGGAGGCCTTTGTTTTATCCAGTTTGCAGCAATCAATGTTCTAACTTTATACAGGGAGCGCTGGATCTATTGTTTGAGGCTGATAAGTTTTCAATATCCAATATACCCAGCAAACAGGAGATCCCTACACTCTCACAACATGTACATTATACCCACATCTTGGACAGTTAGAGTCCTCACGGGCCCCTAAGTAGTCGCAGTGATTTGTTTTCTCTTCATAGCGTAGGGAAATTAGACATTCTATAAGACTAGCTAAGAGGCAGGATAGGCACAATTTCCAAACTGTCAGACAATTGTTCATCTGAGATGGGTCCTATTTTCTTTTCCCATTCGGCTTTTGATAAGTACACTCACCGGCCACTTTATTAGGTACACCATGCTAGTAACGGGTTGGACCCCCTTTTGCCTTCAGAACTGCCTCAATTCTTCATGGCATAGATTGAACAAGGTGCTGGAAGCATTCCTCAGAGATTTTGGTCCATATTGACATGATGGCATCACACAGTTGCCGCAGATTTGTCGGCTGCACATCCATGATGCGAATCTCCCGTTCCACCACATCCCAAAGATGCTCTATTGAATTGAGATCTGGTGACTGTGGAGGCCATTTGAGTACAGTGAACTCATTGTCATGTTCAAGAAACCAGTCTGAGATGATTCCAGCTTTAAGACATGGCGCATTATCCTGCTGAAAGTAGCCATCAGATGTTGGGTACATTGTGGTCATAAAGGGATGGACATGGTCAGCAACAATACTCAGGTAGGCTGTGGCGTTGCAACGATGCTCAATTGGTACCAAGGGGCCCAAAGAGTACCAAGAAAATATTCCCCACACCATGACACCACCACCACCAGCCTGAACCGTTGATACAAGGCAGGATGGATCCATGCTTTCATGTTGTTGACGCCAAATTCTGACCCTACCATCCGAATGTCGCAGCAGAAATCGAGACTCATCAGACCAGGCAACGTTTTTCCAATCTTCTACTGTCCAATTTCGATGAGCTTGTGCAAATTGTAGCCTCAGTTTCCTGTTCTTAGCTGAAAGGAGTGGCACCCGGTGTGGTCTTCTGCTGCTGTAGCCCATCTGCCTCAAAGTTCGATTTCCTGTGCGTTCAGAGATGCTCTTCTGCCTACCTTGGTTGTAACGGGTGGTGATTTGAGTCACTGTTGCCTTTCTATCAGCTCGAACCAGTCTGCCCATTCTCCTCTGACCTCTGGCATCAACAAGGCATTTCCGCCCACAGAACTGCCGTTCACTGGATGTTTTTTCTTTTTCGGACCATTCTCTGTAAAGCCTAGAGATGGTTGTGTGTGAAAATCCCAATAGATCAGCAGTTTCTGAAATACTTAGACCAGCCCTTCTGGCACCAACAACCATGCCACGTTCAAAGGCACTCAAATCACCTTTCTTCCCCATACTGATGCTCGGTTTGAACTGCAGGAGATTGTCTTGACCATGTCTACATGCCTAAATGCACTGAGTTGCCGCCATGTGATTGGCTGATTAGAAATTAAGTGTTAATGAGCAGTTGGACAGGTGTACCTAATAAAGTGGCCGGTGAGTGTATGTTACGTATTGATTTATTCAGTAAAACCACATTAAAAAAGGAGATCAATCCCTTAGTTTTAGTGGATAATAACACTCTGTTCAGGGCGCCACATGGCCCAATCGTAATCGGCGTCCTCTGATTCTGCGTATTGTACAGATGCTGCAACTATAGGTGTTGATAAAACCACGCCTGGGGGAGTTGATAAGTTGTACGTAAATCTTCCACTGTTTTGCATATTCCATTAGAGCACAGGTTTTCTATGGTGACAACCCCTATAGCTTCCCATGGCCTCAAGGGGGATTCCACCAAATAGGACTATATGGAGTAAGATTAGAGAGTCCCAGGATAGCTTTCACCTTGGTCCAGACTTTCCCCATGAGTAATAATGTAGACTTACGGCTTTGCGGGCTACCTCCATATAACAAATTCTGACATTTACCTTCAGATATGGGGAATGGAAAATATTTTCAATAAATATCTTTTCCTCAACTTGGCGAAGAGAGTGGTTGTGCCAGGGACTTGGAGCTCTGCATCAGAATAATACAAGTCCTACATATGTCATAGGACATACATTAACATATTGGATACTTTGTTATGGAATTATCAGATAGGTTTCTCATTCACTAGATTACTTACTCAGTCAATCATTTGAAAGTTACTTTTCTAGATGGTGAATCAACATCTGCTTAATTATGTCTATCCATGAACACATTGGGAAATTTATTAATCTCTCTATGAAAGAATTCTTTCGTAGTTTGCAGCACCACATTAATAAAGGGTTTTAGACAGTTTTCTACAATCTTTCCTACTTCTAGCTTGACAAAAGGGCGTGGCCTTGCACCAAAAAGGTTCATGTGCGATAAATACTGCTGACCCGACAAAATTTTGTCCTAACTTTCTGGCGTAAAGTAAGCCAACTAATAGGAGGTGCAGAGTACGACTAGACTGTCTTATACTAGGACATATTTATCATCCAGCACCAGACACTTAGATGAATCTGGTAAAAAATAAGACTGTCTAGTCTAACTCTGCACTGTTTAACCTTAGGACACTTTTTCTAAATCTCCCCAATTGATCAATGTATGAACATATGTAAGAGAAATACCTGCACTATTAATAGCAGATTGATAAAAAATCATTATAAACGAAATGTATATTTGTCAAAATATATTTGAAGTCTACTCAAAGCTGAAAGAATAATGTAATCATCAAGTTAGAGATGGTACAGTAATCTACAATAATGTTCACGTATCACAAGTGGTGGATGTGGAATGAATAGTGACAACTATGTCTAGGGAATTTGATGAATTACAGCACAGTTTCCTGTACACTGAAACTGTTTTTCTTCTCATGTTTCGAGAGAGTTCAAAATTGTAAAAAAGGGGATGACCGGCAAGTCAGTGAACCATAGCAAAATCCACTTTACTGGGAAATTTTCAGTAAAACATACAATAAGAACAGCAAGGACATTTCTCTAAGCATGCACCTTTCCTGTGGTACATTGGAGTGCCTGCTGCTTCCTCCTTTTTTTGCTGGTCTGCAGTCTCAGGCCTCATGCACATGAACATGCTTGGGCCCTGAGCTAGCCGCACAACCGTGGCTAACTCACTCCTCCATAACCTTCTATTGGGCAGGTTCATGGTGCGGTGAAGCAGAATGTGTGCACTGTGTCTCAACGCATCGTTAACATAGAGATCAGCTGTTGTCATTCATTGTCTGGAATTGGTGGTGGTCTGTGCCTGTTTTTATTTATTTTTTACGTTTCTATTTCTATTTTTTCAATAGCAAAAAAAAAAAGAACTGTAGAGACAAACAGACACATACTATACAATGAAGCGTGTATTCCATGTACACAGCCATAGAGGTATAGAGCATCCTGGATATGTAAGTCGAAGGGGATAATCAAGAGCACATATTACCCAAAGAGTCAAAAAGTAAGTTTACATATATTAAGGGCTGTGTTTGCCAAGGTCACTCATTGGACCTGCTTTCATCATTCATTAGAGACTTCTCCAGGTTTCCAGTAATAGTGTTTTTGTAGCATAGAATATACGTAGCTGCATCAGTATCCTCTCAAATTTGGTGTGCACCAAATATAACACCAGACTCGGAAATCTAATCAAAGAGAAGCACAGTTTCTCTGACAAATAAGAGTGTCCTAAGTAACGAAATCTTGCTATCATAAGGCATGCCCAGAACATATGTTTCCCGCCACTCCTTACAACCTGTTACATCTCATGCAGGCATTTATTTGAGGTCTTCACACCTGCCTAAGACTCTTCAGGGTAAGGTATGTTCTATGCAACCACTCAACCTGTATAGTAGGCAGTAAGCCTCCAGCTCCCCAGTTCGTGGATATAAAAAAAAAACCCTGCCTCAATGGAGGAGGCAGAGTAGCTATCAGTCCTTTGTAGAATTCGGAGACAGGTTGCAAGAGACTGTCTTTAGATATCATAGTCCACAAGAAACTGCATGCCTGTCAACATCTTATCTTGATCGGGAGAATAAACTACCAGGTACTGTCTTATTCTAATTCTTCATACGATGGCCAGGCTGCTCAGCCTCTTGTTGGGCCTGAGGAACTGGTCCATTTGCTGAGACTTAAAACGCCTTAGATAGAAGCACCCTCAGTCAATCCCAGTGGATCTCCTCCCTACAGGAAGTTATCCGAGCATTATGTGTTTATGTTGAGTCTTGATGTCCTACCCTCAGTACTGATCTTAAATCTTTGCTGCCCTCCGTGATCTTTGGACTACTTAAAATGCTTTGTAACCTCATTGCAGTGAAGATCTGGTAAACCAAATGGGTTGCTTGGCTATGGGAGAATTCAATGCCGTATATGCTGGGTGAAGGGTGCGTTTCCACAACCCACTTTTTGTAACAGTGACTTTCAATTCTATGCCAGCACCTAGTTTGCAGAGATTTCAGATAATGTGCGTAGAAAATGAAAATGCATAGGCATATATTTTACACCATCAGTGCTTCAGCTTATGTTAAACATAAGTGTACAATATAAGTGGTGGAACAAACCAAACCTGTGTGGGAAAGACCAAAGTGTTCAGTAGTAAAAGTACCCCTTTGTTAAAATTAACATATCTCGGATTAGGAAAACGTATTAACACAAAGTTTCATTTTGTGCTTAGTGCTCTAATAACTGACCCATTTAAGCTTTTCTTTTCTCAGTGTCATTATGCAACTAAAATTACTTGTCATGGATTTGTGATAATCCTCAGTCATTTCTATAAGTGATCATGGTGAATAATGATACAGTCATCTAATAATTGCCTTGTGTACACATCATGTTAATGAAGAGGTTAACCCAACTGTGTAAAGAACAAAGAGGATACAGACACATTGCTAGGAATAGCATCCAGTTAGTCTCTTAGACCTTTGTGTAGTGGGAACTGGTTATGACAGCTGCAGCCAGTGTTAGAATATGTAGAATCATGGACGTTCCAGGAAATCACAGCTCTATTAACAATATGTGTTATTTATTTAGTTCTCTCACAGTGATTGCTACATTTAGAATCTCCATCAGACCGATACACATTGAATCGATCGGCAGTGTATGAGTGACCATAAGTCCTCTTTAATGGCTTCAAATGGGTTTTTTTTATAAGGAACAGAAATGGCGATTTAAAATATTTAATTTATTACTACGAGCAAGATAAAAAAGAGACACCACACAATTTCTAAATATCAAGGTCATTGTGTAGTTCCATGTGAATATACCCTAACATAAGTAAAATAGCAGTGCTTTAAGCTTATTTCATGAAATATATAGTAAAGCAGCACAGAATAAAGATGTAAATGAAAAAAAAAAACACTGATCTAAATTAGACAGCACTTTTGGATACCTGCAAGTTATTGGCGTTATTCTGGCACCTGGTGCTAATTTCGGTAAGTATCTGACAAACCCTATTTAACTGCCAGCCTAACTTTCCAGTATTCACTAACTTTGCAAATCTGGTGTGCTGTTCCAAAGTGATTGAAACCCTCTGGCAGCAGGTTGTACAGATGAAGGCCATATCAGCTATATCAAGAGAAGTTGGTGGTTTCTGTATCTTTACAACATCACAAACTCATTCAAGTCCCCCAAGAACGCTGAATGCGTATGTTTTGGTGTTTTGGTAACACTGTTATATTGGCATAGTGTAGTCCCCTTACAAAAATCCATCAAATGTTGATCAATGGAGATTAAATTATTTCTGAAAAAATCAAATCATCATCCATTGTTTTCAAATTCCAATCTCCAGTGTAGGTATGCACTGGTGCAACATTTTGGTGTTAGCATAACATCTATGCAAAATCTATCAAAATGAATCACACCTTTTGAAGAGTATGATACATTATACCCACATAATAAAATAACTTTTAAAGGGATATTCCAGAAATCAGCATAATTCATATACAAATGAGTCAGTAAAATATAAGCTAATGTGTAATTAGTTGTTATTTAAAATTTTGCTTCCCTTAGCAGAAAATGCTGATGACATAGACTGTAACGAAGCATTAAAATGCTACTGGCCCTTTAATCAGTCTGTTAATTTCCGCCGCGTGGAGAAGGATAGAAAATGGCCGCTGGTCACATGTCCACATCACTTGTCCGGTGGCTGCCTGGGCAGGTCATGTAATCTTCACTAAGTTTGGCTGCAGTCGGTTGGTTGCAGTGCATCCAGTATGGCCATGATTACACATCATTACTATGGTAAAAGAGCAGGACAGTCTGTTACATCATCACTGGGGGGCAGAGCATAAGAGGGAGGAGGAATTCCTGAGAACTAAAGGATCTTGGGACTTGTAGTTTCCAGTGGTGGAAATCTTGGTTATTACTTCACCTTCTTTATAGAGGTCTTAAAATTTTGTGAATCATAAAATCAAACCATTTAAGCTCCATTTTGTGACATTGAGTTTTCTTATATTCATTTATTTATATCATCATGGGTTTTTGTATCAGACGTTCATATTCCCGCAATACCCCGTTAAGATTTCCTCCCTGCCTTGTTTGACATGTCAAAATTGTCAAAATATTGTTTAAGATGATGATGAGATGGGTTCCATTTAATATTTTAGAATGAAGGTGGAATGCATGTGTGGCCATTCATGTTGTAACATTTGAAAAGACTTCACTACAACAATTGGTGGGAACTTTTTAGGACCAGTATTTTATCTGCTAGTCCTTATCTAAACCCTGCAGGGGTCAGATTTTAACAATTAACGATTAACAACACAAAGCTTTGTTAAATACTTTATTTTATTGTATTTTACACAAATAAAATGTATTGAAAATGTTATCATCCTGTGCTTTATGCCAATGGACCTTCTCAGGACGCTCTATACCATTGTTGAATGTACATCACAAAGAACAACAAGAAGATATAGGTTGCACTCACCTACGTTCAAGCCCTGAATCATTTTTTGAGCGTTTTGAGCGTGTCTTGTATTTGACTATTTGCCTACAATGCTTAAATACAAATTCACGACTTGAAATTCTACATTATACCATATGAACATTGGCTGGAATTTAGTTGGCCAATATTGCAGACATTTAGTTATTCTTCCAGTATTTCATTATGTCTTTCCTGGCCAAAAACAGGTTTATATTAGCAACAATTAAAGAATTTTCCCCCAACATACATGTACCAATATCTAATTAACCCCTTAACTACTACCTTAGCCATTTTGCACCTTCCTGAAACGGCCATTGTTTCAAATCTGACATGTCATTATAACTGGTTATAGCTTTTGAAGACTTTAACTTTTCCAGGGAATTTTGGAAAAATTTTTGGAATTCAAATTTTTCTCCTTTTCTACATTTTTGTAGGATGTTATGAGGTTAGAAATTTAGTTGCGATTTTTCACATAATTCTTTTGCTGGACCTGCTCAGCTTTCAAGTCACTCTGAGAGGCCTAAATAATAGTAAAAACCCATAAATTACACCATTTAAGAAACTACACCACTCAGTGTATGTCAAATAACTTTTATGAAGTTTGTTACCCCTTTAATGTTTTACAGAGGTTAAAACTAAATCATGTGCAATATTGAAATTTCAGTTATTTTTGGCTAAATGAATGTATTTTTCAAAAAAATTACACAGGTAATTGATGAGGTTTTATTAACTCTAGAATGTATGGAGGAAAAGAAAATCATCAATTCTGTTTCAGGATTTTTTTTGCTTTTTTGGGGGGCTATTCGTGGAACCATTAAAATAATATGTTATCTTTATTCAACAGTTCAGTTTAGCTGACTTTTACTTTATGTAATTTTTTTTTGTTTATGTAATTGTTTATTATTAAAAAACTATATTAATTGTTTGAAACTTTTTTTTATTACATCAATTGCTTAATCAAGCTCTTATTGAGCCAACACAGTGCAATACAGATGCTCAGTAAGTTACAGCTGGGTCCTGTCTAAAGGCAGGGACCAACAGAGAAGGACATTGTGCTGCCCTAGGGAACTGGTTGGACCCTGAGGTTGTCAACAGAGGATCACACTTGCTATCAACAGAGCCTGAAGCTCTTCTGGTGCTTAGACCTTTAGTAAACCATGTTTATTGTTACTACTAATATAACTACAAATATTATATTTGTATTTATTAAAGGAAGTCTTCCAGCAGTTTATACCATACAATTAGGTAATGTTCCTGGAGATCTGAGTAGCCAAAACTTTGTATGTGCTGTTAGTAGCAGCATGGCTTTGAAAACTGCATTTTATTTCCAGCTGGACTTGGAGCACTGGGTGTACTGTTGTATGAGTTCTTTTTACAGAACACAGCACAGCAGTACAGTATAGAGTACTCAGCAGTCCACACGATTTTCTGAATCCAGCAACAGCCCTGGACTATGGAGTACTACTGAGGGGCTTTTTGGCACTTTAGATGACATCTTTAATGTCATCTTAATTTCAGCCTACTGGAGTTCACAAGGCCATATGTAAATAATCCATATCTCATATAATTCAGTCTGCTTCTTCAGATGGTAATAACTTTGCCCATGTGGTAGTTAACCTATCTGAGTATAGCAAATATGAAAACAACATGATTTCTGACAAACATTGGTTCCCTGTAACATGCAGCTTGTTTATGTGGTATCCTGGGAGCTGATGGGAACAATACAAATGTGTATGATCAGCTTGACTATAGAGACAAAGTCCATTTATTAGAAATTTCCGTGTTCTGCTATTATTGCGTAATAACAATTCCCAGACTCTGACATTCCTGTAAAATTTTCTCTGGTATAATCGAAATCATTTGCACACAATTGGAAAAATATTGTACAAACCATTTACATAACTAGTGCAGATAAAAATGGTGGTGCTATCAGTCAGAATTAATTATGTGGAAGTAACATAATTGTGCATTTTCCACTTTGTAATCATAGGAGCACAGTGTCATTAGCTGCCTGGGGAGACTACCAGCAAGGTAGCTATTCAGAATTTTTCGGCACAGAGATTTTTCACAAAACAGTTTTTATTTGACCAATCATTTTATTAGAATGCTTACAGTTTTACATAGATGTTAGGGAAAAGAACACATTGGGGGTCATTTACTAAGGGCCCGAATCGCGTTTTCCCGACGTGTTACCCGAATATTTCCGATTTGCGCCGATTGTACCTGAATTGCCCCGGGATTGTGTCGCACGCGATCGGATTGTGGCGCATCGGCGCCGGCATGCGCGCGACGGAAATCGGGGGGCGTGGCCGAACGAAAACCCGACGTATTCGGAAAAACCGCCGCATTTAAAACCCGAAAAAGTGTCGCTTGGTGACCGCTTACCTTCACCTGGTCCGAGGTGGTGCATTCCGGCGCGTGGAGATGATTTTCAGCGCAGCAGCGCCACCTGGTGGACGGCGGAGGAACTACCTTCATGAATCCCGGCCGGACCCGAATCCAGAGCAGAGAACGCGCCGCTGGATCGCGAATGGGCCGGGTAAGTAAATTTGCCCCATTGTCTCACCAAGAGCTGAAGTGACCACTTGTTAAATAACATGGTGTCTAATAATGTAGATGCCATTAGGCTTCAGTCAAAATGACGTGTGCTGTGGTTTGGAACATACAGTAAGTCAGTTTTGGCAATGGAAATCTCTAAAAAACTACTAATAAATGTACTGTTATTTTCTATTATGTGATCCAGTGTTATATAGCTAATTCCATAGGATCCACAACTGTCTGGTGGGCAGAATCTATAGATGTCTCCAATATGTGCTGCTTTTCTTGCATTTCACTGGATATATTTGGGAAGCTAAATGGGTCTTCCCATGAAACAAGTTATGGCCTAACTTACTGATTTGTGGGGGTCTCGGTGATAGAACCCCCTCAGGGGTGCGATATATACCCCAGTGGCCTGTTTCCCTATGGCTTTTAGAGAGTAATTTCACATATTCAGCTTTCTGATTGGCTGATTCCCTCTGCGTGGTCTTTGTGCATGGGAAGTTGTATTTCATATGAATTTATAGGGGGTGCCAGTTTACCTGCAACCAAGTACAAGAGTTCCATTCATCCGCTATTGACAATTAAAGGAGACTAAAAGAGGGATGCAAACATGGACCTGATCTGTTTTTTATTTATGGAGCTGTGGAATCAATGGCTAGCACCAGTTATAATTTCCTCATTGTGTGCATGAGCCCTTACTCAGAGGGGCTAAGAGCATAAGTCTCACTTATGGGAAAACCTCTTATATCAAGACTCTCACAAATGACAATTTTTTTCAATTTCCCTTCTTTCCACAACAAAAAAATTCTCAACTTGCTTTATACCACCCTCACCTGACATCTGGGAAATTTGATTAAAAATCTCTTGTGAAAGAGTTATTATTATGAAACCATGATATTGGATAGAAATGATCATTTTTCTCATCATACTGTATTAAGCTTAGTCATGTTTTAGTGGACAGCCTGGGAAATGTGTACACTTTGAGTTTGTGAAACAGATTTCACAAGTTAATATAGAGATTTGCAAAAATTGTCAACCACAGATATTTGGATTGGATGTAAGCTTGCTCAAATTCTTCAGTCTCTTCACAACTCCAGGACTTATCATCTTTTCCAGGAATCCTTGTTCTTTCTGTTGACATTTTTTGGGGTTGTTTGGGGATTGTTGTCCAACCCTAGGATAAACAGGCTGTTCTTTCCCTTTCTTATGGTTCAACAACAGATTTTATTAGATGTTGCATACTGAAAAGGGATATTACACAATGTTACATAGTTTGAGATGTTCAAATATAGGTGCATACAGGAATTATTGAAGTATGTGCTTACAGATAAGCAGAACACATCTAGGTAGGCAGAGGAAATAAAGAATAGGTCCAGGCAGTCCTATTTTAGGTCATCTAAGTCTATCTAAGAGCTACTGTCCTTATGTGGAGAAAAGGGAAGCTATAACCTGTGGAGCCCACATAATGTATAGCTTGTCAAAGAGTATCCATATTTCGCCTATGTGTGAATTCAAGTTTCGCTGATCTCTCTTCTTGGAGCGAATATGTACTTGCCAGCTTCATATGGGTTCCTGTGACATAATTGCTTGAGTTACCATTGATGGGTAAGATGGAGATGGGGAGGCCACTGACCAGGGTGGGGATGATCCATAAAGCGCATCTGGGCTGAAATCAAGTTGGGGGGGGGGGGGGGGGGGCTGCTGAGGTGCAACTTGGCTTAGGCCAGAAATTAGGCTGCAGGCTTGCCAGGATGTCTGAGCCTCAGGCAGGAGGTGTCTGTATGGCCTCCATCATTCTCCTGGTCAATGATAAACATTCAAAGTCAAAGGAATCTAAACATGACTGTTTTGTTTCATCATATGGATTTTGAGTAGTTCAAGAACCAGAATAAGCCAAGAAATAAAGTGACCATGAGAAGAAAAATGTGCTTTTCAACAGTCAAGAAATGTTCATTTTTTTAAAAATAAAACATAACATGGACATGCTGTAAGGGAAATGCTTCCCATTCGGTATCATAAAGTTTGCTCTACATTCAGTCTGTAACATATGCCATCCCACAGCATGCAAACAATAAGGCCATTTCTATTCTCAGCACACTGAACACTAGCGCCTACATAGATAACAGATGTTGTCAATGTTTTCTAATGAGATGTCTGATCTCCCTCTAGTTTACAGTGAGCAAAGAAATGCACTTCTTATCTATCATTTTCAAGAATGAGAATGTAAAGATTATAATCTTTGGAAATATTTAGAAAAGATAGGAGCTATTTTCTTGAAATCTTATATTAGTAAGACATTTAACTCCATTCAGATTTTTTTTTCCAAAATAAAGTTTAGTTAGAATCCCAGACGTTTGTGCAAGCTAGCGGCATATTGGAAAACATAATGGGGGGCAATATTTGGCATAAGGCACAAGTATATTGATAAATGTGCACAAATGTAATAGTTCCTGTGCAATGAATTTGGTGTATGCCTTTTTCAAATAGTGAAAAGTAGCTAGCCTCAAGCATTATTGTACATAGCAATATCTAGTGTACATTGTAAGTATATGCCACTGGCATCTGAGGCAGAGTCCAGGAAAACTTATACTCTGACTGATGCCAATATACACAGAAGACACCTGAGAGGACACGCTGACGTAGCCCACCTAAATCAGCCCTAGTGCCCTGCTTTTTGAGCAAGTAAACATTTGATCCATGAAGCAGGGCGGTGGAGATGGGGAGGGATGAGGGCTCCATGTCCATAGGAGCCGGCCGCCAGTCACAGGTCAGTCACGGTGGGGTGAGACATGGTGCACTTCCCAAACTGTGACTGTGCACAATAGACCTCAATGGTGGCAGTGAGCTAGCTACCATTTTTGTGACTAAGTCACAGACAATACATGCTGTTGCATACATGAGGCGTTGAATCCTGCAGCATTTTCTTTTTGGCGCGATCTGGCTCTGCCATAGGTTGTGATTATAATACTTTTATGCCAATATCAGAATTCTTAATTATCACAAAGTGACAATATCTTTCAAACTGTTCAAATTCCTTTTATCTGTATCGTGAACACATTTGCCACATTTTCACAGAATTCTGTGTATATTATATGACAAATTCTTTCACATATTTTTGTTGGCTTATATGGGCTTTTGGATTGTAGAGGTTCTATGTCATTTTTTTGAAAAATTTTCTTAAAGGACAACTACCACCAGGATCAAGGATTGTAAATCAAACCCATTAAGGGGGTGGGGGTGCCAGGCTTTACAGTGTGCCAATGTGGGGTGTTGCTGACCCGCATCTGCGCACTGTCTGTATGCAGACCTGACATAGAAGTGCTGCCAGCCTCCTAGATTTATGAGGAGGTCAGAGTTGGATTCACTGAGTAGTGGGAATTGCGACTTCTACCTCCCTGTATGCCAGGTGGGTGTGGAGAGGTCGGTGTGCGCTGTGCAGTGGTTGCTGCCCTTCACCTGCACACTGCCTGTTCAGGCTATGACGCTATTCTATGCCAGGTCAGACCAAACATAGAAAAGCTCTTACGCTATGCTGCCGAATTTATCAGTAGGCTGAAGCAAGCTCTTCAGCTATTGCAGCAATGCAAAAAAATGTATGAACTTTACAGTTACACTTAAATGATCCCCATGGAATGCAACATACTGTATTTTAAGCTGATCTCATATTCAGTACAACATTGTCATTTGAAAATGACCCTAAACTTAGACCTGAGAAACAATGGTTCCATATGTATTTAAGGGCATATGTTTATAGGCTGGTGTCCTCAGCTAAACTTTTCCTTCAGTATTGCTGAATAATACATTACAGTTCACAGTAATGGTCACATTAGTCTGGAAACTCTACCAGTCAAACAAATCTTTATTTTTTTACATTAAAGATCCTTCATCAGACAGGCTTTTTTATTTGATCATCTAACATCTCTGAAAATAAACCCAGAAAAGAATGACATACTCCCAAATGGTCAAATTATAGTTTTAGAATTGCAGTTTGGTTTTCCATAAGCCAAAGATTTGCAAACCACAAGGTTATGATCCTGAATTTCCAGCAGAGAATGGGAAAGAGAACACTCACGTCAGTCACATCAACACACTTGGCAGACAAAAAAGGTTGGAATTATTCAGTGGGGTATTGCTGACATTAAAGAGGTAAGAGTATAAAAATTCAGTCTCGTACAGCATGCCGGCTGTATGGGAGTACAGAGAGCTGCCATATATCTTCATATTCCAGCACAGTACCTATTATTTCTAATGTAATGTATGCCTAACAGAGCTCATTTCATATAAACTTAAAATCCCAAAGCAGATCTGTATGAATGAGTTCCTAGAATCATTTCAGTCTATTTGGCTCTATAAAAACAAGCAAGCACTGTTTTATGACATTAATAAACTTTTTCATAAGGGAACGCATGTTTTTACACTTAGATTTGAAAAGCTTTTGCAATGGGTTATGCATATGACTGCAAATGTCTGGCCTTTGGACTAATTTTAGCTGGAAATAATAGTTGCTGTAAGAAAACTCATCAATTATTAAGGTGCTTTATTGTTGGGATGGTAGGGTTGGGACAAAGGCTGTTGGAGGGTAATGCAGTAATTGTAGAACGTAATTCTTGGTTGGTTCCTAAATTTCAGAAATTAAGCTGTTGGATGGGCAGGGTTTCATTGACCTACTCGTTGGTGGTTCTTTCCAGGCTAATTCTATGTTCTCTACACTTTCAGAAATGAAGCTGTTGGCTGGGCAGGGTTTCATGGTCCTGCTTGCTGCTGGGTCTTTCCAGGCTAATGCTATGTTCTCCACAATTTCAGAAATTAATCTGTTGGATGGGCAGCGCTTCATTGACCTTCTCGCTGGTGGATCCCTCCAGGCTAATGCAAGGTTCTCTTCACTGTAGCTGCCTTCTCATCTGCTACCTGGAGTCCCTACCTACTACTTCTGAAGTCCTGGAGTGTATGCTCTCTTAAGATGCTATGAGAAATAAAGTCATCATGTGGATAGCAACTGCATGACCTAAGATTTGGTAAAGACTATAAGAACAGATATGTGAAAGACTTGACTAGTGACCACAAAAATATGCAAGGTGAAATATATGCTGAAAACCCAGGTTCATTAGCCAGTATGAATGAAGAACAATTGTATGCTAAATCCTGGCTATGCAACTAAAGGGTGTTTTGTCCATAAATGTTGATGACATTTTTTTTTTCCATGTAATCTATGTAATTGCGCATTAAATACTAAAATACATCACTAACACATGGCCTATTGACAGTCATTTTTATTTCTATCACAGAGCTTGGTAAATGAAAATGTAGTTTGTGGTGAAGAAAAATGGAAAAATCTAATAATTTTAACAATAATATTTGGTTGTATGCAGACACTACTCAAAATAGTAATCTGTAGACGTGCTGTAAAATTCCATTTTTAGAGATGTCAAAATATTGCGTAGGTGAAGTTAAAATGCCATAAAAAAACAACCTTGAATTCAACCTTTAGCTTGCATAAAGCTTGCCCTATGTTTAATAGCAAGTTGCAGACTATAGACAAAAGTTAGATTGGCTCATCTGGAAACCACGAGAGATCAGGAGCTAAGACAATACTGAATCCCGGTTTTAATATTTTTATGGATTTAGAAAGCCAATTTTTTTTTTGTAAAGCCATACATAGTTGGAAACCAATTTTACACTTATTGACAAGATACATTATTCTGAACAGATACATTCATTTTTGCAGGTCCATCAGAGGGAGGTGAAAAGGGGTTGTAGTTATGCAAAAATGGTGAATATTGTAAAAATGTGCAATCTCTTTCCCTGCTGTGATACAAGTCATATAACCTTATTTAATACTGGCGAGTATCATTTGGCACAATGCCTGCTGTCAACTATTGGGTCTGTGTTGACATTGAAGGAGCTTTCCCTATGTATGGTTGTGCACTGCACAAAATAGTTTCCTAAAAAAGTTAATCCATCTTCTGTTGGGGCTTAGGCAGATGATATGTAATAAAATATATATTTGAGCTTACAAACCAAAACCTGCTTTTAATATTGAGACATAAAAATGTCACGTCGACTGTTCTTGGGTTGCTGTAAAAAGTTTCAGCATTCTTGGTCCATTTTGTCATCTCCATAGATAGTAGGGGTAAAGTAAGAGCCTGATTAGGACTTCAAAGCTTTATAAAGTTACTGACCTCATTACTGGTTTGTTGCCAAGCTCAGACATTATATTGCATTTAATGCACAATAATTTATTGAAGTATATTAACACTCAAGGCCGATGATAGCCTTTTTGCTGCGTTAAGGGCAATCTTAAATGATGCCACCCCCCAGCACACTACCCCTGATGCCCTGCTGTATTCGTCCCACTAAATTTACAAACAAATCAGTGCCCACAAACGGATCATTACTGACAAGAGTAATAATGACTGGTACTACACATGTAGAGACCTTAGTAGATCAGTCAGTGACACACATCCGGATCCTTAAAGCCTGTGTCAAAGCATATTTACGGCATGCACTCTAGAAGGCAGCCCAAGCGAATGGACAGCCAACTGTCAGATCCTCTGCTGTAGGGGACCCCTGTGGAGAAGCAATATATCAATTGAAGGCTTTTCAGAGAATAAAGACTAGGATCGCTGGGATGCCGATGTTAGGAGGCTGCTGCTGGGTCTACACCCAATACAGCCCCAATAGTCCCCTGGAGCTGCAGAGAAATCCTTGTTAAAATAAATAAAACCTAAAAAAAGACAATATTAGTTACAGAGGGAAAAAGGAAAAGTTATGAACGTGCTTAAAGTTGAAACATAACCTTTATTTTATTTCTTTAAGGAAAGAGTCCACCTTGGGGGTGGTTCGTGAGGTGACATTTAGATCATTGCACACAGACTAGGCTTGGGTACTACTACACCATCACAATATTTCCATTGCCGCATACAAAAAGTCTCTGGTTCG
This sequence comes from Engystomops pustulosus, assembly GCF_040894005.1. Lineage (NCBI taxonomy): Eukaryota > Metazoa > Chordata > Amphibia > Anura > Leptodactylidae > Engystomops > Engystomops pustulosus. Next base: position 134,749,947 of record NC_092414.1, read on the forward strand.
GCACCTGCTGAATGCCACCAAAGTGCACATTTCAGCCTGTTGGTGATCACCTGATCCTCCCTTTCTGTACCAATGAATGGGATGGGTTAATGAACTTCATAGGGTGGATGAACATGGACCCCAAGAAGAGACTCTTGCTTTCAGAAAACCTGGTCTCACCGGTCCATCTTAATTCCTCCACTCGCTATCATAACTTGGCACGTGATTCACCAGCAGAGACAAAGGAACCCTAGGACACCAGTATGCTGAGGTTCCAAGGTTTCTTGCCCAATTGGTAGGTGACAAGTAGGCAATGTTCCTGTTAGAGAACAGAATAATTTTCTGTATGTAGTCTCCATTTTGTCTTCACACTCCTATATTATCTGCAAGCTACATCTGTATATAGACCCTTCCCCTGCGCATTCCAGAGTTATCTCAGTTTACTTTATAAGTACAACATCCTGTTCAATGAAAAAATATGTGAAAATTAGTAAAAAGAAAGCCCCTCCTCAGTGAAAATAAAGTGAATCATCTAGGGAGTGTGTGAGTTCAATCATGGTTCTTCAAGGAGCTCGCAATTTGGACCCACATCACATTAGAGATAGAGACAATGGGGCATATTTATCAGGACCTTTGCGCAACGCCAGTGGCACAGAGGCCCTGAAATAATCGCAAATGCTAGCTTATTGCTAGCACTTGCGATTATTTGCCCCGATCCGCCACCTTCACGCCAGTTTCTGTTTTCTATCATTTTTTTTATTTCCAGCAGTCATTAAAAAGTTTTCAAAAATAGAAAACTTTTATTTGATTTCTTCATCTGAGAATAATAAAATCTATAATTGTACACACAGTAGTGAACATGGTATAAATATTCAGTGTTGTCTTTAGGTCAATAAATTGTATTTAATATCCAAAGGAATCTATGAAGGAAATCTACCATTAAAATCCTTCATGACATTGTGACAATATCTTCTTATATTTATTATCTATAGTCTCCTTCCTTCTAAAGTCAACTTGCATATTGGCCCAAAGGGCTTTGAGGAGGTGTTTCCAGAGCCCCTCAGTGCTGTAGCTTCCAAGGCTGCTACAATGAGTAAAGCAGGTCTCCACTTCCCCTGCACTTCCTGGAACTGCTATATTACAAAGGAAGAGGGAGGATAGAGAGAGAGCAAGGGGGATGAGACATGTTTTGCTCATTGTAACAGCCTTGGTAATGCCCCAGAGCCCTTAAGGTTAATTAGCATAATTTTTGGTTGATTCATCACAGTTTACAGTGTGTGGATCTATGAGTAAGTGTCCCTGGTTTATCATGATGGATTTTGACGGTAGATTTTCTTTCATGATTAGAATTGTTGTGTAGTTAAGGAACGCTTTCTCAGTATATATTCAGTATATATGAACAGTTGAATCAGAAACATTGGGAGCATGCCAAGATTTTATATTAGTGAATCATCAGATACTTTTTGTTTCTGTTCCTCAGTAACTCGTGGTGCATCTGGTTTGAGTTGGACTACACTGACGACTAAACTGTTGCTCTTACGGTAAGTCCAACTGATTCTATAATATGAAACAGTACATGTAATATTCCCATGTAGTAAACAATAAAGGAACTTTTTAGTTTATTTATTGAGCATTGATGTTGCTTATTTTCCTGTGCTAAGGAATTTGTTTTGCAGGACAGGTAGAAGATTTTTATGGGGCCATTTTTGAGTACTAATAATATGCAATAAATAAGAATAATTCATGTTTTTTGTAAAAGTGGCATACACAGAATATATTTGTTCTCTGGAACCATGTAATTACAGTGATACCAAATACAAATAAGCCCACATTTATTAACCCCTCAACGATGTGGCCATTTTTTGTTTTTTCATTTCCATTTTTCCCTCCCCACCTTCAAAAATCTATAACTTTTTATTCGAACACGTAAAGAGCTCTGTCATGGCTTGTTTTCTGCATAACAAATTTCACTTTATAGTGATACAGTGTAAATGGTGAAAAACCACATTTGCAAAGTTTTCTTGTGTCCTTGGATTTTACGGCTTTTACTGTGCGCCCCAAATTACATATCTACTTTATTCTTTGGGTTGGTACAATCACGGTGATAGCAAATTTGTATAGGATTTATAATGTGTTCATACATTTACAAAAATTAAAACCTACTGTACAAATTCTTTTTTTTTTGTCTTTGGGCTCTATTTTCCGTTACGGGGTTAAACTCAGTGGAAAAAACAATTTATTATGATTTTTACTGTTTATTTATATCAGTTCTAGGGAAAGGGGGGTGATTTGAATTTTTAGGTTTTTTAATTATAATTTATTTTTTAATATTTTAACATTTTTTACTTTCACTATTTTTCTGACCCCCTTTGGTACTTTAACCCTAGGTTGTCTGTAAGATCCTACCTTATTCTGCCATACTGCAGTAATGCAGTATATGGGGATTTTTCAACTCATTCATTACAATGTGCAAATCGCACATTGTAATGAAGGGGTTAAAATGAGACAGCATTGGGTCTTTGGGTCATGGCGACCGATTGCCGTTCCCCGATAACGTCATGGGGAGCGACAATCGGCACCAAGCTGCCGGCAGCTTTGCTGGCTGGAATCGACGGGAAAACACTGGTTTTACCGAAAACACTTACCGGCTATGGAGAGGGCTCAGCCCGTGATACTGTTATAGTGCACCTTTGGAAAGGGTTATAGTGTTTGCACCAATTTTCTGTCTGACTTTGCATTAAAAAAAATGTGCAAACTGCTTTCACATGTATTTATAAAGTCTACACCAGTTTTGTGTAACATCTGCACTGTGTATGACAGAATGTGCACCAAAAGTGACATGTTAGGGTTTAGTCGGACCGTGCTCCACAATTCTGTCCGATGTGGTGCACGTTGGACAGAACTTAAACCATAAACTTGGTGTCCCATATTTATCAAAAAGTGTGGAGAGTTCAGGGTGTGCCAGATTTATGAACTGTGTTTCACATTGATCATGAATCTGGTGCTCCCTGTATTGAATTTTTTTGGTGCACTTTGGTGCATGCTGTAGAACTGTGGCGCATACACAATTGTGGAGCATGTCGGACACAATTATGGCGCGTGGTCCATCTAAGCACTAACATGCCACAAACGCTTTGATAAATGTGGGTCAGTATTTTTCCATTGACACCTATGTATAAACGCTTTCTATTTGCTAGAATTTTTTTTATTGGTACCGCCTTGGTGTGTTTATACCTTCCCTTGGTTCTATGGCCAATCGTGGTCTTTTAAGCTTGTTTTTTATATTCCTCAGATGTTCTTATTATTGCTGGCATGATGATGCAGCTTGTAGAGATAAAGATTTTGTTAGTATAAGTAGTTTTTTTTAGTATTAGCAATGAGATGCCTTTAACTGCAAATAAGATGTTTCATTATCTATATTTTATATGTATCATCCACATCATCTATTTGAGCAATCAATAAAATTGATTGTCTTGAAGTTGTCTTGTAATGCAAGTTTTATACTGAACAGGGATATTGGATCACAGCTATAGTGTTCAGTAAGTATGTATCTGCAGAAATAAATTGTGTTGCCCTTAACAAATTCAGTTAAGTGGAAAAAAGCCTTATGTGTGTGAGTAAGAACAACAGGAGTTAATAAGGAAATTTATTTTACAGTTGAATATTTTCAAACTGTTCATCTAACACATTTAGATGTATGCCTTCTTAAAAGGCCTCAAAAGTTTGTAATTAGGGATAAGTATACCTGTTCAAGTTTGGATCAGACTAAAAGTTTGGTACGGGTACTGAACCGAACCCTACCTACTTCCCTATCCTACCTTAGACAGTATGTGATAACGGGTCGGCCTTGCCTTCCTCCAACCTCACAACAATTCTTGGATTACATATAGGCAAATCTTAGCACTAGACAGAACAACACATTTGAATAAACACAGGCCTCATCTCTATTACCACAATCCCTACGTACTGCGACACATGATGGACATATTGGGGCCCCTTTCCCACGAGGAAACACCCACCTCCAAGAAGGCCTTCTTAATCAGACAAGACGGGAAAGAGCCAAAAATTGGCCTAAAAGCCTTGATAACTGTGGTGCAAAGCACTTTAGACAGTGTTTTTGGTGCAAAAGCGCCAGAATTGGGGTGCAACGGCGTTTATAAATCCCCCCCAATGCGTGCAACACACTTCTGACGGACTTTGCTTGTGAAATCTGGCACACGGTCCAACTGAGCACCGGACTGCCCCCTTCAGTGCAGAAATTTGTGTCTTATGAAGAATAGTGCAGCTGCGCCACAAAAAAGTCACGTGCAACACAAATGTAGTGCAGACACTTCTGAAATACCTAGGCAAGCAGTTTGCACTAGAAAGAATGTGCAAAATCCAACAGAAAACTGGCGCAAAGCCCTTAGTAAATATGCCTCAGTGTGCTTCTATGATATTCCTGCCACAAATAGTGAGACCAGGTGAACTAAATAAAAATGTCAGATTTACTTATCTTATATGACTGGTTAGGTGAGTATAAAATTAGTTCACCCTGTTAAGGTGTTGCACACTGACAATAGATTTCCTCATGAGACTCAGTATGACAGAATGAATACTTTGGAACACCCATAGATAATTTGATCCTACAGTGGTTTTATTAGTGGTGTGTTACTAAAGCTTATGTCATGCTGTTCAAAAAGACTCAGATAAAACCGTGTTTCATTCATTCTTTATTAAATCATTTGCTTGTCATTATTCAGAGTTTTTTGGTCAGTTCAGAAGAAAGCTTGTTCAGTGTTTGGAGGGTTGTGTGAATGAGCCAGTGACATGGGAGTGCATACAGTAATGAGTACAGGTTAGCGCTCAACCCCCCTGACCTGCAGGAAATACCAAAGGACAAGTGGAAGATCTAACGAAAAAGAGAAAGTTAGACAGTCTTATACTTCACCACATCCATCAAAGTGTCTGATGCTGAGTGATAAATCTGGCATAGCTTAAGACTCTGCACTTACTATTAGTTGGGTTAGTTGCAGTTTTACACTACTTTGGGTGCAGTTTAACACTTCAAAAACTGCATAAAACTAAGTAAATGTAGTGCAAAGTGTTTTAGAAAGATTTCTGGTGTGAATTATGACATGAACATATTAATAAATCTGCCCAAATATACTCAACTGTTTATATTAATGCTGAATGCTGCAATTCTTGACGTCTCATACAGTTGCTTTTCTACCATGAACTACACCTATATAGTATTTACTCAGAGGACATCCATCCAGCCAGCCACAGAACTGCCTGCTATCTGCCATGTTAAGAATAGCCCTGACAACGTGTGAAGCGTCAAACAGTGTCTGTAGTGTCTGGAAAGTAGTAAACGTATCTTCACAGATTTCCCAGATATTTTAGCTGTTATGATTTTATATGTACTTTGGGAAAGTCATTTACTCTTGTTGACCAATTTTTCTGAGACCAGAACAACGATAAAGACGGTCTTTGTCAGTGAAGAACATACTGACTATTTTGTGATCTCACCTTGTTTATTTCTCTGGTTTTGTAGTGGATGCTCCATAAAATAACTGGAGAATGAAATTAGGAAATTGTGTGAAATAAAGAATCATATTTTTCTGATCTTTGCTAATAAGATCTAAACTCCTTATAATTTACTAGATAGTAAATGGTTTTGATACACATAGGGGCTCATTTACTAAGGGTCCGCGGACCACACTATCGTTGGATATTCTGACGATTTCCAATTTGTAACGCATTTAGCAGGGGATTTTGGCGAACGTGATCGAATTCTGATGCATCAGCGCCGGCTTTCATACGACACCAATTGGGGGGGGTGGGGGGGCGTCGGACAATCCGACTGATTCGGACTAAGCGCGGGATTTAACATTTAAATTGTCTTGCAAGACATGCACTGACATACACCAGGAAAAAGATGGTGAGCTCCGGCGGACTTGAGCGGGGAGCTGCACTCTTTCGGCAAAGTGCCGGGGGCGCCAGATTCATGAAGAACTGGCACCAGAAATCCTGAATCTGGCACAATCTGCACTATACACAGGCAAACTGCACATAATCTCACTGCACATATTAGTAAATGTGCCCCATTATCTATGAAAATTAGAATATTTTTTATGACTGTAAAAAACTGTAAAAAAAGTTTGAACACAGAACTACTGTATTAGCCAAATGAAAATTGTATACGTTAAATGCACTCAATACTTGGTCATGGCTCTTTTTGTATGCATGAATCCACCAATGCGGCATGGCCTGAAGGTGATCAGCTGATGACCCTGCAAAGATGGAAATCCAAGTGGCTTTGATGGCAGCCTTAGACCATTTCCACACTACGGTTTTTACAAGTGTGTTCTGTGCCTGTTTTTTTTACGTGCAGAACTCACATTGCACTCTGTCCCATTGTATTAAATCGGTTTTGTCAGACTTGCATTTTTAACGTGCATGAAACTCTCAGCATGCTCAACTTCACACACATGAAAAATAACCCATGCATGTCTGTGGAAACGCATCAAAATCTCATTGATCTATAAGACACATGCAATTGCAATGCCTTTTTCACTGATCAATTGCCATAGAAATGGTAAACCACATTTATCAGTCTTTTTTTTCATGCGCCTGTTATGTCTGCAAAAAACAAATGGAAAACAAATTGAAATGTAAATACCCTATAGATTCTCTATTAAGGAGTTTGCTGGACTTTCAAGCACAGTGATACTTATTAAACCAGCTATTGGTACTTTTGACAGTGTGGACAGATTCCTGCTGGAAAATGAAAATTCCATCTCCAAAAAGATTGTCGGCAGAAGGAAGCATGAAGTGCTCTAAAATTTCCTGGTAGATGGCTGCACTGACTTAGTCCTGATAATACACAGTGGACCTACACCAGCAGATGAAATGGATCCCCAAACCATCACTGATTATGGAAACTTCACACTAGACCTCAAGCAGCTTGGACTGTGCCTCTCCACTCTTCCTCCTAACTCTGTGACTTTGATTTCCAAATGAAATGCAAAATTTACTTTGATCTGAAAACAGCACCTTGGACCACTGATCAACAGTTCAGTTTTTTTTTCTCCTTGGCCCCGGAAAGAGGCTTATGGGGTTGTCTATTGGTCAGGAAGGGCTCGACACATGGAAGGCAGCAGTGACTCCAGCATTGTTGATTCACTATACTTGATTGTTTTATGCAATTTGTTGAAGGTTTTAGTGACTCTTTAACATCAGAGGCTTAAAGCAATTATTTAGGGGAGTGGTATAATAAATAAAAGAAACTACTTTTTTCTTGGATTTTTATTTTCCATGGGGGACATGTATCACTCCTATTGCTTCCTTTTTTGGTGAGACTTTTTGCGAGACTTTTTGCAGTCTGAGACTTTTTAGGTGCTAAATCAAGCAGCATACCAAAGTTTGCTGCCTCAAGGATTTAGTGCAGTGTGATGTATTTATCTTTGTAGCCCAGATGTTTTTTCAACTTGTGCGACTTTTGGGCATGGAATTATCCCATATTTGCGCCTAATAAGTCCCAAAACAGAGCAAGCTAGACCCAGACCTACTTTTGGTAAACTACTATTTGGGACTAAAAAGTTGCACACCACAAAAAGTCTCAAAAGTAAGACTAAACAGGCAACTCATCACATGTATCACAAAGGAGAAAAACTTAATATACATTACAATGATTAAGTAGGACAACTTCAGGAAACTTAAAAAAGTGGCAGCTAAATAACTATGATACATTTGCCCCCATGACTATTTTTTAAGCTCGTGCACCAAAGAATAGATGAAGCTGAGCTATAATACCAGGTGCATCTCATGGTAGAGAAAATATATTTTTTTCTTATTCCAGCTAACCACTATAAAGAACATCCTAATTATTCTCCAATTCCTTAGAAGGATAAAAAGCGACATTTCCTGATCTATGAATCAGTGAATCCCACAAGCTAGATCATCTCTCGGATAGCAACGTGACTCAGCATCTTTATCCATGTACTGTAGCTTAGCTTCTGAATTTTGTTTTTATTTTGCAATTTCCTCTACATCTCCATTTTCATTTAGTTCTTATTTCATGCTGATTCATATGTAATGATGCTTATTACCAATTCAGGTTTCCTTTGGATTTCTTTACAGTTTGCCTTGTTCTAAGCTGAGAAGTGAATGTAGTTGTATCCAGTCTCTACAATGCAAAATGGTCTATGAGCTCAATTTATAGGATACAGATCTTCCCTCACATAACTATTCTTGACTCTGGGCAGTTTAGCTAAAAGCTAAGTAAATAAAAAAAATCTATTCCTTATTTTGATAACCCAGACTGGGTTTTATTACAAGTTCTTGCGTCACCTCTGGGCATACAGACTTCAACAAGTTTAACTTCTCGGAAGGGCTTAGTCTGCCAGGAGTCTGGTGCGACACTCACATGTAACACGTTCTAAGGTCAGAAAGGTTACGGCTTAGAAGTATTGCCCTGGAAAAGTACTATAGAGAAACAGCCTTATTATGTGGCTTCTGTTCCTTGATGAATGATATACTGTCTTTGTGATTAAATGAAAACTTCTTTTTGCAGTTTTTGCAAGAGGTGACTGTGCTACTTTACAGAATTTAGGAATTTTATGTTATATATCTCCCACTTGTTCAGCTTTTGGTTTGTCAGAATTTTTATAATGCTTAAGTTGATCATAAAAATTAGATGAGTAATTATATCAGAAATGTATTCCCTCCAAAGGACTGTAAATTATCATCAAGTGATTTTATAGAAGGAACTCAGAGCTAGGCAATGAAAATGTATAATGTAATGTGCACTCTACATATCGTCACACTTTAAATGTCAGACGTTTCAGTTAAAAGACCCTTTTCAATGAGTTATCTGTGAAGCCACAGACAACTTATTGAGAAAGGTCTTGTGACCGAAATGCCTGACATTTGAAGTGTAATATGCATATTGAACTTAATATACATTTTCAACGCCTAGTTCTGAAATCCTTCCATAAAATCATTTGATGATAAATTACAGTCCTTGGGAGTTACCATAGATACATTTGGCATGGATAAGTCTTTCCCAAGCAACTGACCCTGTACCGGTGTTCAGAAGCTTTATATTTCCAAGACATTTATCAATTGTGGTAGATGTAATTATTTTTTTATGGTGTTATGGTATATTTAATCCAGTTACTAGTTTAGGTCTATAGGTTTTCTAGTCTGACCCTTCCACTGTGCAATCTTCAAGCGTGCTATAATTAATTATTATTTACTTTTACTGTCTATAGTTATTATATTGCAAAACAGATCTATATACCGTATATACTCCAGTATAAGCCGAGGTACCTGATTTTAACATAAAGAAAAGGGAAAAATCTATAAAGTATAAGCCTAGGGTGGGAAATGCATTGGGGACAGCCTCCAATATATATATTATAACTAACTAGTCCTCTTCCCCTTCATTATATAGCCAGCCCATTTCCTCTAGTATATAGGTAACCATTTTATGCCCTCTAGTATATAGATAGCCTGCCCATGCCCTCTAGTATATAGCTATCCAGCCCATATCCCCATATATAGGCTCCCAGCACCTGCCTGAAGTATATAGCCAGCCCCTGCCCCCCAGTATAAAGCCAGCCCTTGAAACCCAGTATATAACCAGCCAGCCCCTGCCACCTAGTATATAACCTGCCCGCTCTTGCCCCTAGTATATAGCATGCCAGCCCCTGCCCCCAGTATATAGCCAGCCAGCCCATGGCCCAAGTATATAGTCAGCCATGCCATGCCACCAGTATATAGCCAGCCTATGCCCCCAGTGTATAGCCTGCCAGCCCATGCCCCCCCAGTATGTAACTTGCCAGCCCTTGTGTGCCCACCAATAAAAACTCTGTTCTCACTATTCCGACACACCCCGCAGGTCTGCTTCTTGCTTCCAGTGCTCCGGCTCCATCTTCGGGCACACACACTGCAGCTTTCCAAATTCATTGTGCGCTGCTGGCAAGGGGATAAATTCATAATGTAAGTGCCGGCATCGCACAAGGACCCAAAGATGGAGCTGAAGCACTGGAAGCAAGAAGAGGACCTGTGGGGGGCATCGGGATGCTGAGTACAGTGTTAATTTTTTTATAGACTCCAGTATAAGCTGAGTTAGGTTTAGTCATCATAGTTTTTGTCCTGAAAAACTCGGCTTATACTCAAGTATATACGGTAAATATTTTGGGTCTTGTTTTTTTGGCTTTTACTTGCCCAATATGGCAAAAATGCAACCCAGCCCCCATTATTTCTTTCTCATCACCTTTTTTAAAGGATGACACACAGCTTCACTCAATACTTTTAGGCAGCTGTTAAATTACAACCTAGGGCGCACTCTAGTCTAATTTTTCATGGTTTACTGATATAGGGGTCATTTATATTCGGACTTTTGACTTCCCAATTGTTCAGCTCCATTCACACATCCATTTGAGCAACTGTGGGCTACAACTCATGCAGAGAAGGAGGGGATGAGTGCTGTTCAATCCTCCCTTTTTCATAGTGCTGCAAATCTGGCCAGGAATAGGGCACAACCTTTTTTGAGGCTGGCTCATGGCCGCCATTTGTGGACATGTGAATGGAGCCTTTACTGTATTTATTTTGCAGAAATAAGGGTGGTATAAAAGGAAAATAAAAGCTCTGATGAGTAAGCTTACATGCACATGGATGTAAAATACAAATGTGTGCCAACTGTATTTTTTGCAGTTCCTGAATCCTTATGCACAAGGCCATGGATTTCACGACCCTGTGCATGAGCTAAATGCCTGTGTCACGGGTGCTCCTGCGACTCACGTCCCCCTCAGATCACTCACCTCGCCTCGATCTAGAGCTGACTCCGCCAGTACGTAGCGCCCATCCCCCATCCTTGGGCGCGCTCCGGCTTCCTGAGATTTAAAGGGCCAGTGCACTGATAATTGGCACTGGCCGATTGCCCTTTCTGCTTAAATACCAGCCCCTTCCTATGTCCCCTGCCGGATCTTTGTGCCTTAGAAAAAGCTATGTTCCATGCCCTTTGCTGTTATTGTGATTTCCTGTTGTGACCCCAGTTCTGTTCCCGACTACGCTCCTCTGCTGCCTTGACCTATTGCTAAATCTCCGACTCTGATCCCGGGTCTGCCCGCCCTGCCTGTCCCCGACTATGATTTTGCTCAACGTCTGTGTACTTCACCTTGGCTGCCACCGCAGAGAAAGTCGCACCTGTGGAACAACCTGTGGTACCACGACGCAGCAAGTCCAACCCGATTTGCAGTGGGCTCTGGTGAAAACCGGGTGCCACTTAAATTCCAGTCCCAGGTGTCGGCTTACATCATCGTCTGCGGTGGTCCAGAGGGTCCACTACCCCAGAAGCCTGACAGCCTGGGCTTCAAAAGATAGAGCAGGGTCTATTCCTACATGTATTGTGGTTCATTCACTCCTTTTTTATTGTCATCGGTGTGAGAGTGGCACTCACCTGTCGATTAACTTTGTTTGCGTTCCATGGAATGGCACATGCTCTTTGTGTGTAGCCTTAAGCACAATTTTTTCCACTAACTTCTTATCATTTTCTGGGGGTAGGGGGGTCTGAGGGTTCTGGTGCCTTTTTCCTCATAAGAAAAGAAAACCAGTAAGTACCAAGATTCATCTGGGCTTGGTATAAATTCTTTTTTATTCATATTTAAATTAAAATCAGGTAAAATCATAGTATAGTTGTTGGAAAAATATTAACCTGGGTTTTAGAAGGGATATATCATCTACATATGTATGTACCAACACAAAACTTCAACAACTGCAAAAATGTTAAAACCTGACTCATGTGTTTAATGAGGTTCTAATGTAATAAACTTCCAAATCCGGCATTGCTAATAGGCAAGTACAGACTTACATTAGTATACAGCCTTTAAAATGTATTAAGTTGGAATATACTGTATGAATTGCATGAAATGATGAGGGAAGTTTAAAAAATCTATAATATTTTACATAGTGGTGTGAAAAACAAGTATTCAAAAGCCACATCACAAAACCGACCTTTGTGGGGAAGTTCTGTCTCTCACTGCCTAAGGTGTGCAAATGTGGATTCACCAATGACTTCTTTAACCTTCAAAGAGTAACCAATGCATTCAGTCTAGATAATTTATAACATGGTCTGATTTAACACTAGTGTGATAAATTATCTAGAGCAGTAGTAGAGCTTGGTGCTGGATTAATCTTTATCATAGATTACATGTAAAGGACAGAGGATGTTAACCAGTACAAGTAAAGTCAAGAGAGACAAGATAACACTCTCTTTCAAACCCTCTTTAAATTCTATGGTTTTTGAATCAGATATAATAAGAAACATCTCGTCATTAGGATGTTTTAAATTAGGTAAATACACCTCAGATGAACAATTACATAGAACAGATTTCAATGTGTCATTATTTAACAAAAAACAGTATGTAAAAAAAATAAGGGCTCTCTTACTGCTTTTCTAGGACTCTTGTATTTCTCTGATTATCAGCAATTATGACCACCTCTATAAAAGCTGATTTTTAACAGTTTTTGAGCATTCAGGCATGTACCAATGCCTAGAAGGAACGCCATCAGCAATCATCTTGCTCCCCATGAATCTGGGAAGGATGAATTCAATCTTTCTACAATAAAAGCTTTAAATGGAAAACTACAATAGTTGAAAATCTTCCCAGAAAGGGATGGTCAAACAAACTTATACCATTTTCCAGAGTACACTTTAATGCTACATGTCAGACGCTACAGACATTAGACGTTTAACCCCTTAACGACTTGACCTTGTTTTGAGTTTGTGATCCATTTTTCCCTCCCCACCTCAAAAAACCATCCCTTTCTTATTTCTGTGGGCTTGATTTCTATGGCTTTCGCAGTGCACCCTAAATGACATTGTCAGCACCTGTCCAGCAAACGCGCAACCACAACCAGGCTTGGCGCTAGCTGTCAGACTACGTAAGTACTGGCGAACTCACCCTGAGACGTCCCTGCGGGCTAAGGCCCTGCCTAAAGCAGATAAACGCGGACATTACAGACATGTCTCCTTTATTCTACGGGTGGGTACTTACATAGGTTTTATTGTGTTTTGATACATTTTACAGACGTAAAACTTTCTGTACAAATTGTACTTTCTGTTTTTCTTTTTCGGCATCATTTGACACAAATAACTTTTATATATGGAGCTTTGTGAGGTATAATTTTTTGTGGGATGTGCTGACGTTTTTATTGCTACCATTTTGGGGATGGTATGACCTTTTCATCACTTTTTATAAATGTTTTTTTAAATAAAAATTAATAAAATGTTTCAAATTGGTGAAAAGGTAGGACTTCGGTCATTTGGGCGCTATTTTTTGTTACAGGAATAACCATTTTATTTAGATTTTTTTTTTGTCTATTTTTATATCAGTTCAAGGTAAAGGGAACTTTTATTTATTTGTTTATTTTTTTAAACCATTTTTTTAACTATTTTTTAGACCCCCTAGGGTATTCTAACCCTAGGTTGTCTGATTGATTTTACCATATACTGTCATACTACAGTACGGCAGTATATGGGGACTCTGCACATCATCTGTTACAATGTGCCACACTGTAACAGTTCTTCAGAAACTAATAGCATTGTGACAGATCATCGCACCATACTCGCTGCTGACTTTTGACAGCAATCAGATGGTTAATACCTGTGATCATGGGTGTTGCTCCCGTAACCAACATTTGTCATACTAATACGTCAAATGGGGGTAAGAGGTTAACTTCATGACAACTGGGAAAAATTAAGTATGGCTTATTGTATGGGTTGCCAGGAGACAGATGATTTAAAAAAAAAAAAAATTATATGGCAGTACAAGATACATTTGCATAGTGACATCTATGAAACCACAAAGGTTCACAAACAATGTGCAAGACCAAAGTGGAATCACAATACACAGCACCAAAATCAATACAAAGCATATTAGGGCTAAAATGTATGCCCAGTGTATGACCAATGTGTGCCCAGGCCTGTTGATGGCTAATGATTTGATTTCTTTTATAGTGACAGGACCTGGACACTTTGCAAGTCATTGGGTCCAACATGAAGTCTTCTGTATACCATAGCATTCTAGTCGATTTGAGTTGTAAAATTTTGTTTATATGCATTATTGTCCTTCCATTTACACAATGCTTCACATAATCATGATAACAAGTGTAACATAGTCTTTTGATTCCAGAAATACGAGAAGCTTAATAAGTCCCATTATTTCATTGCCAATGAGGCTCTGTCAGATTTTGTTATATCATCTAATTACTATTATGAAGAGAGACATCGGAATGTTCTAATTTGATCTCTTAGCTGAAAACAGCACATTCTTCATATTTTAATCAATACATGCATCATCTTTTTATAAGAAGTAGATTGAATATCCGGCACTCGTGATCATTAGTAAAAATCAATTTTATTTAATATAAATCCATTAAAAGTGAAAAATATAACATGTAGAAAAAATGCTAACTTACATATAAAAAAGGCATCTTTTTATATAGACAGAGACCATTATATTGGTGCTTGGGCATTGAAGCTACAATAAATTGTAAAGTATATGGAGGCCCCTTTAAAACTACTAAAACACTAATGTACATTTCACCTTTCATGTTGACAATCAAATATATTAAAGGGGTTGTCTTATGAATCTGGCCCACTGCTTATCCTTATTTTTCACATTTCTCTTCTTACAGCTTGTTGCCAGTAAAAGCTATAACTGTCCATTTTCCATTTATTACTAGGTGTCTATTAGAAAATAAAAATGGATGTCGCTTTAATAGATGGATGAGTCCAAGTCCATATCTCTTACTAATCAAAATGGGTCTTGAGCGGAAGTCCTCCGTTATGAAGAAGAGATCCAAAAGGGAGGTTCCCCTCTAAGATATAAAATGGATGTACTGTGTTGGGGATTTTGGTTGACGGAACATAGACTTTGCAACAAGGTATAACACTGGGAATCAGTGTTTCTCAAAATGTTATTTTGTATAACATCTGACTGAAGCAATGTTCTATGAACGATGATTCTGTTTCAGATCCATGTAAACATTTCTTACATTGATGACATTTCTCTGAAAAAGAAAAAAAAATATATATATATATTAACAGATTATATGTGATACACATGTTTTAACGCAGCATTTTATGGTTATGAACGAGGAATTTCAGAGGCAAAGATAAATCTTCACTTCTTAGACAAACCATGATGACTTCATTTACAAAAGCATCAAAGTAACCAGATTAAACTGACCACAAAATAAAAACTGTCGACCCCTAGGACAAATTTGTGGTTTTCTTGAATCAGTTGATAGGTTACATTGTACTTCACTTTAAAAGTTATTCTAAGTATAATTTCAAGTTTCCATTTTTACTATAATACATATTTTTGATAAATGTGGCAATGGAAGACCTATCCTAACGTAAAAGAAATCATGCTGTAAAGAACAGTTTATTATTTTAAGCACATCTACCACCAGAATAAAGGATTGAAAAGGAATGACATACTGGTGTGTGCCCCCTCTGGCGGGATATGTTTTTCTGTAAGCTTATGTTCTTGTTTTTAAGAAGAAAAAAAATTGTGCAATCTGAAGGGCTCAAGGCCCCATTAACACCAACACAGCCTGGGGCCTGTTAAGCTCATTTGCATAATTTTAAAAGTCTTTTTTTTTTTAAACCATGGCATAAGACAATAAAAGAAGAGCAGATACCCCCAGGGGGGGGGGTAGGTGTCCTTTAATGTTTTACCAAATGAATTGGCTTCATATTTTAGGTAGGCAGTTTATTTGCAAAAGGCCTTTTAAGACATGTTTTCCTATTTAGCCTTTACGCCCTAGGTTCCTGATTACTTCTTACTTTATAGCTGTAATGTTGTGCACTGTTTGTGGTGGGTGCTGTGTCCTCTTACCAGTGTCTGACTATCTTTTTGAAACCAAACCTCTCCCTTTGGGGTACTTACTGTCTGATTTTATAGTTATACAGTAAGTACCGCAGAGGTGTATCTTATTTAAAGAGTAATGTACAGGCGGTCCCCTACTTAAGAACACCTGACTTACATACGACCCCTAGTTACAAACGGACCTCTGGATGTTGGCAATTTACTGTACTTTATTCTTAGGCTACAATAAACAGCTATAACAGTTATCACTGGTGTCTACAATGAAGCTTTAGTGTTAATCCTGGTTCTTATGACAATCCAACATTTTTAAAATCCAACTGTCACAGAGACCAAAAAAAATTTGGCTGGGGTTACAATGATAAAGTATACAGTTCCGATTTACATACAAATTCAACTTAAGAACAAACCTTCAGACCCTATCTTGTATGTAACCCGGGGACTGCCTGTACTTAATTTTAAATGGATTCTGTCTGCAAATGAAACCACTACCATTACCTCAACATGAAGACCCTCCTTTTGGAGCACCAGAACAGGTATGGGAAGTCATATTGGTCAAGCTCAGTTTCTCCATGAACAGAGTTAATCTGCATATGATTGATTAGGGATGAAGGAGAATTAGGGAAACAAGATACTATTTTTTTAATAAAAGTTTTCTTTTGTAAATCCTTTGTGTAAGTCTAATGAGAAATGAAAGTGAATCCTAGGCCTGTGATGGTGGGATCTCAAAGACTGATCACTGTCCTGGGGATGCAAGGAGTCATCAAATCCCTCGGACAACAGTGCCACATTGCAATCATGGTTACAGCTTTGCACCATTGCTTTGCTTGAAAACAGGGACACCTTGCATTATATACATCATATATAACAATGTTCCTCAACACAGTGTTCAGTCCATGAAATCTGTCCACCACCTGAGATTCACAGACCATGCACATTTGTGTCTTTTTACCATAATGTAGGAAACTTCTGAAGGTTGGTCAGGTCAGGATAGGGTCACTTCACATATTCTCTTTACACTTTTGGGTCATTTTTCACATATATGCCTTTAAAAATATTTAATTACAAATGACATTGCAACTATACAACTTTTAAAATATTGTTGTATTTTAAACTTATGGCCATTTTCACATGAAGATACTGTTGTCAGTATTTTTCATAAGCATTTGTAATATAAAACTAGAAAAAGTTGTAGTGCGCGAGTTATAAATTTACCTCACTATTAGGAACAACATTGTAAAGGGAATTTTATAAGCTTCATAGACTTAGAAACCTTACATTTTATAGAAAATGTATCTTTATATATTTATTTTGATGCTAATAAGCTGCACAAAGAATGGGATCATGCCTGCTGGTGCAGCCATACATACTTTCTATGAGCCAGGGATAGAAACATTAATTTACTTAAAGGCAAGAATATTTGTTTACAATGACAGATTTCTGGGAAATAGAAATTCAAAACAAAGTTGCAGCACCAGATAAAAATTGTTAAAACTTTACTTTTAATAGTAATAACATAGTTAAAAATATTTAGGGGAGCACAAATTAAAATTCATGCTTCTGCATTTCATACTTTAGCCTTTACCTTACTCGTAAGAAGAGGAAAAACTCTTGCTACAAGACTAAAACTTAAAGAGGACCTGTCAACCTGTATAAGCCCGTTAGGAGCTGCTTACTAATATAAGCAACCCCTAGCCCTACTCCAGATGTAGCAGTGTTAAACTGCTAGCTTTATTGGAACTTAGCTAACAAACACTGCAGTACATAGAGCTGTGAACTCTGGACCTAGCTTACAGCGGTCCGACGTATTTGTAAGGGGGCAGTTCGGGGCGCTCCCTTCTCCTGTTCTTCTTCCCCGCAAGTGTCAGTCACCGATTCCTCGTACCGTCCCCCTCATGAATATACTGCACCGCTGTAAGCTCGGTTCAGTGTTTGCGGCGCTATGTAAGGCAGTGTTTGCTAGCTTTTTAAAAGGGTCAGATAAAGCTAGCAGTTAACACTGCTACTTCTGGAGTAGCGGGCTTATACAGGGTGACAGGTCCTCTTTAAGGATTCAAATAAGCAAATTATAATTTAATCTAATTGTTTTATTCATATGGTATATTCTCAGATACCAGAATCTTCACGTTTACATACTTATCTTAATGACAAAATATGAAAAAAGATTTGCATCAGTTTATAATTCCCTTCTGGCAAACATTATTCATTTATTCAGATTTATTCAGATTTCCTTGTAAATATGCCTGCTTACTAAACTGTCTATTAGAATACTCTTCATACAAATTAGTAAAGTATATTGTTCCAATTATTTCCTGAATAAAAGACATCAGCACATTCACTGGTGTAATATTCCTCCAGATAGTTTTTTATTTGAACCGATTATCATATTTTGTAATTTGCTACATTTTTTTTACTTTGTAGATACAATATTCTGCTTTTTTAATGCTCGGAAATTCAGTTCCACACATTCTATTTATTAATGCATAAGCAAATATATGGCTTATGATGCATACATCATATTAAAACAATGTACCTTGATGAGTCAAAATGTATTTCCAAATGTCTTAGGTCAAAGGAATGTAAGTAAAATACAAGATTGCAAGCCCTGTATCATGTTCTCAATCATTCTAATGCAGCTCCAATGTTACTATCCAGACTGTGATGAATAATTATTTATTTTCCATGTTCTTCCAATAAATACAATTTCTCCAGGATGTTCACACGGAATCCTAATTCCAGAGGTTATAAGTCACCTGCAGAAGGTGACTGACTCATTGTGAGGTGTTGACCATTTATAAACTGCCAGGCAATATATGTGCCACCAATTGTTTCATTGTTTCATAATCAAGAATGAGGAATGCAATAACTAACAATTGGGAAAACTCCACAATATGTGTCGATGTGTTAGTGTGACATGTTGAAAAGGAGAAAAATAAGCGCATGTTAAAAGTAGGTTATTAAAAACATATATATATATATATTTTTTTTACCATATTTGTGTTTTATTTATATGCTGGGAAAATTGTTAATCGGTCATAAGTACTTTGGACAGTATTGAGACAAAAAAATTAAACTGTGTCATTCATTACCCTTCCCTTACAACTGTATTCTGAAAATATTAACCCCTTGTAGCCAATGGTTAAATGTTACAGATAGATCAAATAATTTCAATGATTTGGTGCCTAAGTTATTTTATATTTCTTAGATACTCAGATGGATTCCTTCAATTTTCTGCAGGAAACAACTCAGACCCACATCCCGCAATGTATTACAGGTCACTTGCTTAATTTATGGCTGGTTGTGGTAGAGCAAATGTTTTTTCAATCCCTTTGTTACCAATGAGGCTGTGTTATAAGCAGTTGAAACAGGGCAATGGATGGCACTAAGAAGCAGGTGGTCATTCATTAGGGTTTCCAGGAAATCCCTTCTAAAAACAGAGGTTCCAGTAAAGGCCCATCATAATAGCTTTCTGGTTGGTTATTCAGCACTCAACAGAAATTACAAGCTTTTGTCCTTCTCAAGCTGTCAATACATTTATACTGAGCATTTTATTAACTTGTGTCTGAAGACAAATTTATTGTCCTCCTACAATAGTTATACTTGAAAGAATGACTTCAAGAAGAATGGGATAGATTACAAAGCGATAACCCAAAGAATGGTGTATTACGTAGGGATTTAGACTTGTGCTGTGATGTTATTACAATTGTGAGTTCATTGGACAAAAAGAAAAGTTTTAATATGATACAATACAAACCATACTAAAGAAAGGATACAGTGAAAAGAATGTCTGTACATGAGATCAATATTTGTTGGCCCAAACTGGATGCAGTTTGTAAACAGTATAGTAAACAAGAGACACAAGACAGACAACTGGGCAAAGTCAAACAAACTGGGTTAAACCAACAAGGTATTAAATTGATTAATAGGAAAAAAAACTGTATCACAGCAAACAGTAGAGTTAACAGAATCTCAAAGAGCAATACAAGTCTTAACAGGCATCTTTACATGGGTCCTACAGAAATATATGGAGTGACTGGACACCACCACTGCAGCTGATAAATAAAGCACTCCAGCACTCTCATAGGACTGTGTACACACACATTGCCAGCTTACAGAGGTTGCTCACTTGTCAAATTAACCAACTCTTTGCAGAACATACAACTGGGTGTCATGCTCAGCCAGGTAAACTGAATCTACTGAGAAACTTCCTGCAGAAGTTCTGACAACAGTTGAAAGCCTAATACCCACATAACACTTCACCAAAGGGTAGGGTAGGAAGAGAAAGAAAGAGAAAGAAAAACTACAAAGGCAGAAAAACATGAATAAGTTAGTGAGGTGGCAGGCTGATTTTATCCAATGCTTTGTGTGAACACTTGGCAAATGGCTTTAACAGTTCCTACTAAAATTACTTGCCATGGTGCCAATTATGACAGATGTCATTTTAGATATTTGTCAATATACATCATTATGCTAACGCCTCATTAATCCATCATATATCAGGACATAGCCTTGAGTAACTGGCCACGTTGAATAATACCATAATCTTAGTGTTAAAACAATTCTAGATAGTGGAGATGATTTATGAAAATTGTAGGAAAACCAGTTATGTTGCCCACAGCGACGATCACTTCAGCTGCCAGTTAGCAAACTATTCTAGAAAAGCCAAGCTATGCTGTGATGAGTTACTATAAGCAACAGTAGAGTTTTCTGTTAAACAATTTTGATAAATTTTGCGCATAATATATTAAACATAGATTTAAAGCTTAACAAAAATACTATGGAGGTCATATGATTAGTTGCTGTGGTCTAGGTTAGAGTTTTACTGCACTTGTAGACCATTTTAAAAATTTGACAATTAAATAACCTTACAGATCAAGATAAAGTAACTTAAATAATACCCCGTATATCAAAGCCTGTACCCAATGGGACTAATTATTCAGAATGGTTTTGGAGATTGTGAAGAATTTAAACCCATAATCAAGGGAGAACATAGAAATCCCATGCAGATGTTCTCCATGGTCATAATCCAATTATCTTATAATTCTAAAGCTAAGAATTCATAGATACACAGTACATGGCAACAGGGATTAAACATCTGGATAGACACTATCAATGCTGAGCAGTATTTTTAGGTATTACAGCAACAGATTCAGAAAACATTGCTTGCATATTTTAACAAGCCTATGGGAAACCAAAAAATGTCTCCATAGCAACAGCATGGCTTGACAGAAGAATAGTCTTGGTGCTTATCTGACCTGTCTGCAGTCCTGATCTTTCACCAATAAAAACACATGGGACCCAATAAAAAAAATATAAGAAGACTCAAACCCAGGTTGTGCATATACAATTCTGCAGGAGGCAAGACTGAATCAATATTCCTCTCCCAAAGTTCCAGCCACAGTGGATTCTACTCAATGGTACACATGGTAATGTCCCAACTATTTTTATATGCATTCCTGCCATTAACTTCTAAAATGGTTACTTTTCCTGAAATGGCAAAAAGTTTGCCTTTCAATATCTGCCATGTGTTCTAGGATCTATTATATTTTCAGTTTATTAGGCTTACATTTTCATTTAGAAATAAGGTTTTACAATTGGGCACATTTACTGAGGGCCGCGCGCTGCACTTTTGTCGGACGGTGCAACTTCTTCATGGCAAATGTCTGGTATTTTAGAAGTGTTTGTGCTGCAATTGTGTCGCACGCAACTCTTTTGTGGCGCAGCTGAGCTGGCTTCCATGCAACACAAATTAGAGGTCAGCATCGGAATCAAGATAAAGAGGAGCGGAGGTGAGTATTTTTTTTTTGTTTTTGCAACTGGTTGATTTAATTTAAGAATATATGTTGTCGTTAGAGATGAGTGAATCATTCAATATTAGTTTTTCTGAAGCTTCACCGATTTAGGACCTTTTATTTTTCATAAAAATAAGTGTTTTAGAGGATTAGAGTGGGTTTTATCCAAATTTTCAGGACCACAAGTGCAACATTAATTTATCTGAAACTAATCAGAAAAAAATTGGATTTGATACTGTCGGAAAATTGGCAGATTCCACTTAATCTATGAATCAACAGAAATATTCTCATCTTAAATTGTCATAAACATTTATGACAGTTTTCATAGTCATAAAAGATCTAAAGGGTATCTGTGAGGGTGATTTGGGACATTAAATCACCCAAAGGTCCTTATGGACTGATGGATTAGTGTCCTAAATCACATGGTTAATTTTTTCAGCGATCGTTTAACTTTATACTTACCTCAAAAATCCAGAAAGTCAGTGCTCTACTTACCAATTATTGAAACGAAGCATTAAAAGTGAAAAAAATTATTGAAAAACATTGGCACCTTATAACTAATGATCCTATTTTGAATAATGCTGTTAATTATAGACCAGTTGTAGTGATTAAAAAGGCAAATAAGATTAAGGATATTATTCTGTCTATATAAATGAAGAAGAGTATAGGAAAATTAAGATGCAGTGATTTTATAAAAGGTATGCCTGACTATAGAATTGGCTATGAGAGAGGGGCCGAATGTGGTTGTGCGTTCGTCAGTTTGTTCCTTAGTGATTGGTTCCTGAGATTACAATAGGAAACTCATAAGGTTCTCTAGCGGGATTTTGAAATAGAAGGCAATATAAAAAAAGAATGAATTTCTTACATTAAGAACACAATGGGGCAGATTTATCAAGCTGTCTGAAAGTCAGAATATTTCTAGTTGCCCATGGCAACCAATCCCAGCTCAGCTTTCATTTCACCAGTGCTCATGAATATTTTAAACGGGAGCTGTGATTGGTTGCCATGGGCAACTAGAAATATTCTGACTTTCAGACAGCTTGATAAATCTGCCCCCTTGTTTGGAATATGAAATTTGGAATAACATGGAACTAGTGTTTACGAAACCACGGAATATGATTTGTAATCTAAAATATGATTGTCTTAAATATTGATGATGTAATGTATATTGTTAAGGATTGCATAGGATGTAAGCAATTTTTTATTTAAATGTCAGTGATTGCATCAATGCAATGCCCCAGAAGAAACCTGGAGAAGCAAAACCTAGGTCGGGCAAGGTGTTTGGTGTTTTTTTATACTTTTATGCTTTCACTGGTGCTCTTGCGATCCTCCACTTGGCCATGCCATGTGGCATGCTCACTCACTTGTCCGTTTTCCAGCGCTGTCTCCGGCTATCCGGTGCACGCACCAGCCACCTAGTGCTTCTCAAGATTTAAAGGGCCAGCACGCCGCTAATTGGCTGGCCACCTGGCAGTTAAATAAATAGCCAGCCCCTTCCTACAGACCATGCTGGATCTTGTGCCTTGAGAAAGCTTGTCCCTTATGCCTCGTGATTGTCTTGAGAATTCCCGTTGTGATCCCGGATCCGTTCCTGACTACGCTTTTTTGCTGCCTGCCCTGACCTTGTGCTTTGCCTTTGACGTTAATCCCGTGCTGCCTGTCTCAAACTCCAGCCTGTCCCCAACCAGGGTTCAGCCTCATGACTCACACCTGCCATTTATACTCATCTCTTACGTCACCACCCGTGGTGGTACAATGGGTCCACTACCCTTGGTTTCTGACATATGCGTTATTTCAACTTCTGATTGTTAGTATACCAGTAAATGATTTTATTACATTGCCTTGTGATCTGCACGATCTGTTCGCTTTTCCGTGTAGGATCTGCAACTGACTTCGGACACAAAGATGGTCTGCAGTGGTGTCTTATATAGGAAGCGGAGAATGAATAAAATACTACTGATGAATGTTACATTTTAGTTTTCATATTCTCGGAATTCCCCTTTAGTGGTTTATTGATGGAGTAGAATACAGACTTTCTGGCTATTGCGGGAGTGTGCCTGGTCATCTCAAGAGGAGATGCCAGCATGGGATCTGACAATGTGATTCCCATGTGCCTCATTGGATACACATCTAGTTAAGTATAAATGTTAATTTTTAAAAATTTTCCCCACATACAGCCCTTATACAGGTTGATTTGGGACCCTAAACCACAGGTCCGTAAGGACCTGTAGTTGGATAGGGTCCCAAATCAACGTAGCAGGTCCTTTTTAATTTATAATTTAATTTAATGTAGTTTTAGGGATACAAAATATTTTTGCATTGCTGTTTTATGCTGCAGTTTTGTAATTTCAGACAAAGCTATTAATCTACTGGTTGCATGGGAGATGTGCACAGATTATTGTATTATACATATTGCAGTCACATCTTAGGTTTTTTTTAACATACCTGTATTTCATACATCGTCTGCTGTGATATAAACATTTCTCAACAATGGTTTACGATTACAGGATCTTACAATATTACAACGTTTGGATTTAATCATTTCAGGCTAGACCTATCGACTACAATTTATAGTACTTACCATAAACTATTATAGCAAAGCCTTTGCTAAATGCTGATTGGAGTCATTGTAAAGTGAGGCAAATTAAGGAGAGTTTCTAATTGATTATTATCTTATAAAATCTGTTCCTGGCAATGTGCTCACTATACAGAAATGTTATTTGTTTTGTGGGCTGGATGCATGCAAAGTGTTTTGTTCTACAGGGCCTGGTGCTTTATTTGACAAATGCTAAATTTAGTTTTCTTTTTTATCTTGATTAAATGAGAATGTTGTTATATCTTACATGATGTCATAGTTCAGCTTAATAATACAGAGATAGTTTAATTATCTGTATCCTACATTATATGGTGCATATAAAAAAGTAAATCAATTACTGGTACTTCTGTTTAGAATTGAACCTTTTGGGATTTTTACTTAAATCATCAAAGCATTTTTAAAGCTTTTTAGCTAATCCATGATATTGGTTTCTGTTGGTCACTTGTAGTAAAACATGGAAATTAGTAAGATTCTTCTTGTAGTATAAGACACCTCAGTAAGGACCTTAATATGTTTAAGGCTACATTCACACTACAGTATGAGGGATGTATATAGGGCCGACGTATATACGGCCGATATACGTCCCCCATAGACGGCACGTGCGGCACCGTACCGCTCCGTGCCCGGGAAAAAGATAGGACCTGTCATATCTTTACCCATAATACGGCGCCGTGCGCCATGTATCCCTATGGAGAGGGGCGGGGGTGAGCTGCGCTCACCTCCTCCTCCTCTCCCCGTGCACTGCCGTTGCCCGCTACAGTACGGTACAGGCGGGCAACGGCAGTGTGAATGTAGCCTAAATGTTATCGTATATACATGAGTATAAGCTGAGTTGTATGTAGTTTGGGTATTGCAGCGATAAATATAAAAGCCGATGAAGAAATCTACTATTCTCTGTGATGTCAAAGATAACTTTGTCATATGTTCTAAAAAATATAGAAAATTATATAAAAGCTGAAATTTGCTTGTATGAACTTGAGCTCAATCTTCTTACCAAATTCTAGTATAAAACATAGGAAAGTGAGCACTAGTGGGATAAGAAGAGAAATAAGTTGAATATTTATTTGAATATTTATTATACCAAATATTTTACATTTTACAAAAAACCTCAATGCAACTACTTTGAGAGTTTTTTATGCCAAAAAAGCTGAGGAAAACCAATGATAAATAAGCCCAAGCGCTCAATTTGCAGATAATATTATCCCCCTTTCATGTATTTATAGCACAATGGTTTGCAAGGGCCAGAACACTGACACAAGTAGTGACACTTCAACACTATCTAACCAAATTCTAACTGAAAACATATCTGGGACTATATATATTTTTTTCCCAACTTAAACAATGTATCAAGCATGATTCTTAGAGTAGTGTTTTACTGTTTTTGTGTGCATAATAGTATAGCGCTGTATATGGAAGTTAGTTTTACAAGCTGGTGTAGAAACTAAATATCTTCATAACTAAACAGGTTACTGTAGCTCATAGGAATGTCAGTAGCTTTTGCACCTCTAGGCTTCCAGCACCCACATAGTAAGCGTGAGGGGTCCTTTCTACCTCTCCCTCTTTTAGGTTGACACTTTTTCATCTACCTTTAAACGGTCTCATCCGGCATCATATGCAAATGAGCTTAGAAGAGTCACCTTTCAGACCCATGTATCATGGGTATTCCGTAAATATAGATGATGGCTAGTGATGGCACAGGCAGCATTATGTATTTATATATCTTATCCCCTATAAATAATGGCTGAACCATTGTACAAGCATTGTTAACCCCCTGTGTCATCCCTTCATCATCACAGATTGTAAGCTCTTGTGAGCACTGCCTGCTCACCTATTGTTATATATATATATATATATATATATATATATATATATATATATATATATATTGTTTATTAATATATATTAATTTCAATTGTAGGTATCTTTCTTGAGAGTTACTTTTATATATATATTAAATAAATGACAAGGGGAAAGTAATGAGTTTCTGAAACATATAAATGACTCATAAAAATAACATGTTAGAGGAAACCAAAGATTTATTCTTGGCGTTTAGGCTTCTTGGATTCACAGCAGAAACAGGTTGTGGCATTGAAAAGCTTACACAATTCTTTCAGTCCAGTTGCCATTGAGGGTCAGGAGGAGAAATTTTCTCCTATGTGTATGACCAGCTTTATGGGTCAACCCACATGGAATGTGACTAGTGGAAAAATCACATTGAAAATGCATATGTTACATAAAATAAACTGTTCATATTTTAGGTTTAGCACATTTTGCTGTAGTAGTAGTCCCGGGGTAGTGATAGTTACCTTCTCATTTTCTATGTACAGTACTGGGCAATTTGAACATCACAAGGCAGATTACATTGTCTCGCCTGTCTGAGTTTGTCATCACTTTATAAGAATAAAAGGTGAAGAATATTTGGTAAATTTGCCACATTCACAAGTTGACAAGTTGATTTTGGTTGTACTTTTATTCATAGCATGTACCTCATATTAACTACTATGTTTAACAGTACTCACTAATGAACTTCATACACACATACAATACAACACAAACAGAACTTCATTCTGTGCTTTCTATCATACTAAAATGTGTATTGTATTTTATAGATGTTCATAGTAAACCCTTCACATACACTAAAGATTTATTACTTACTATTGGATTCATTTTATCAGAATAATCCTAATACACAGCACAAATATAATAGCAGAACCTCAGAAAGTCTTTGTATCTCCCAAGAAATGTTCAACAGTTTCACAACATAACATGTATAAAAATATCATAGTACAAACTTTGCTGTATTATTGCTCTTGAGAGATGACTTAATACTTATGCATGTGATTGTGAAAAAAGTACACAAAAAATAATAAACATTTACATGGTCCTGAAAAACGAGTTAATGTCTTTGAGGAGTGAGTAAGAAGGTCAAAAAATGAAGTGACATGTGTGACATCGTACGTTGCATTAGGCATTGGATGAGTAATATTATGTCTCAGCTGTGCCTATATAAAGACAGGAAAAGATGGGCTATCCATCACACTTCATTCAATCTAAGACTAACTTGAAAAGGTAAGGAGACTTTTGGATTCTTATTTCTAGAATTAAAATTTGCTTTGTCAGGATTATTCCAGTATCCTAGAATTTGTCAAACTACAGCAAAGATTCACAGATTTTACTTTTGAGGATAGGAATTCTGGCTTGAAGATATTCATAGAAATGTAGGAATTATGCCTATGGTTGGGTCCGTATGTTTAATATACTCTTATAGATAATATTTTCTGCATTTACATGGCATTTTATGCTTAACTTCACTTAACGTTGGTATACACAGAATAATACATTTTTGTCATCTAGAGTATTTTAATTGATAAATTTAAGATTGTCCCTATCAACACATTGCACACAGACATTGAGCCTTCAATAAAATAAACTAATAGTCTTGTTGGACACACATTCCTCATCACTGTCAATGAGCTGTATGCAGTCATTGCTGCAGCAAGTCTTCAGTAGCAGAGGCTGACTCATTCATTCGAGCTTCTATTCATTCTTCATTTACTATACTGCACAATCTGAATGCAGCCATATGCCAATACTTTACTATATCAGTATCAGTCTAGTTTTCAGATTTGTATTAGACAGCAGTGAAAAATAGACATTTGACATATGTCTGTGTAAGAAGGCCTAGAAATCAAAGCATGCTTACTCCTACAATTATGTTTAAAGGAACCAAGACTGATTTATTACATGCTTATTTATACAAAGTAAAGAATATGCCAGTCTAAACTTAGGCACATATTTTATAACCATGTCTTATTGTTATGGACAAACTAGTGTATTGATCAAGGCTACTTAGCCTTAAGTATTCTTCCCAATACGTCAAATATTAAATAATTCTTATGTTTTCATATTTGAACATTATGAAAATAAATATCTGTACTCTGCAATAACCATCATAAGGTTAAGCACCTACACCCAATGCCAGTCATACTTTTAGGTATATGTTTGGCTTAGAAATACAAGGTTTTCCTATGTACTACAGTTGGGTAGAAAGTCAAATTGGTTGTTGCATCCTTTAATATTTATATTTTAAATACCTTAAGTTGCTTAAGGTAGGATTAGCTAATGGATATGGGTTTACTATGCGTCCATGCATCTTTTTCAAATGCACTGATGCCAGCTCATGCCAACTGTCCATGGTGTCAAGTCTGCAGTGCACATTACTACATAAACAGTAATATAGCGAAATCTACCGGTATCTATCAATCTATCTATCTATTATGTATCTATCTATCTATTATCTATCTCTATTACTATTTCTCTCTATCTCAAATTAGACATCTCCATTGACCTCACTTCTTGGTATTTCTGCTGGCATCCGTTCCCATATAATCCTGTTTTCTTCTATTAAATTAATCATTTCCTTTTAATACCCCTAAGGATTCTCCTTAGAAGAATTCAAGGCAGAGTTCTGGCAATAGACATATTGCTCAATCTCTAGTTTGTTTTGACACAAAACAAAGCTTTTTTCTTATTATATTTTGGCTTCTATCATAATAACTTAATATTTGTCATGTTTTACACACTGAGGGATTTCCACAATAGGAAATGAACTCTTAATATAAACCATTACCTTACTTGACCCCCTTCCCCTTAACATGCATGTATTAATGGATAATAGAGTATATAAGAAATTATACCTTTTCTGTAGGGTTATAAAGCAGGAAGGGTAACAATCCTTCTGAAACTGCCGAAGAAGTTCTGGGAAACTCTTTAATACTCCAAATTGTTCACTTTTTCTGCTTAGAAGCCTCTGTCTATTCCCAAATACAGATTCTTGCTTTCAGAGTAACTTTCCAAATATTAGCACACTGTAAAATTCATAGAAGCATGAAAGTAGAGAGACAGTCACTTCCCAGCAAAGGGGAAGGCAAAGGCTTGTGTGACTCACTCCAGCTAGAAGATACGCATGTACAAAAAAAGAGACCTGTACTCATGAGGTCATAGTGAATATAAACTCTCTTACTCACTGTAAAGTGTAGCCATAAACTGCAGAGAAATGTTGAAAACACAATACAAACCAAATAACCAAAATAAGCCAATGGGTGAATAAATGAATACATTTCATAAAACATAAACCCTAAATTACTTCTTTACACAGAGAAATAGGCTAATATTTGAAAGCAGAATTAATTTTCTTTTAACATGTGCTTGTTGTGACCGCAGTAGCCTTTATTTTGTAAATTGATAGACCTGTATATTGCTAGCTGTTACTAAACTAGCATAAACTAGCATTCCCAGCATGAAAGTCACAGCATGATTGGAATGACAAACACTTGTAAACCTCTGCTGTAAATCAATGGGTTGTCTGAACAATGTTGGAGCATCACTGCTCTCTCCATTGACAGAATACAGACTGCCATAAATGGTGCCTGCTTTCACTGATTGAGCCAGAAGGAGATTCACAAGAAAGATGATGTCATTGTCACTGCTCTCTCCTATAGCCAGCTCATTAATAGGAGCAGTAGAAATGTATAGGAAGGTTATTGATCTTTAAAAAAAACATTAAACATTAAAAATATAACACTCTGCAGTGGAAGGAAATGAGCAGATTGCTAAATAATTTTGTAGGTTGATATACAGTATTTTGTAATCGCCTTATTCTTGGTTCATTTTTTAAACCCATGGGATATACTGCTCAGTGACTGAATGTTAATACATACAGGTAAACAGGTAGGACCTCCCACCAGGCACCTATGGTCAGAATGAGCAGAGACTTAGCTCATCACCTATTACTGAATCTTTTCCTACTAAGCTGTGTATAAATCTGTTCAGCTCCCCCGCTCTGTTACATTCTGCTGGCCAATTAGTCTGGTGACAAGATCACTTTCAGAAAAGTTCATTATCAAGTAGTTTTCTTTGCCTAAAACATTACGTTTATGTTCATAAACCCTAATTTCACCTATGACTCTTTATGTGAATGCCAGTTCATTATTGATAATTGGGAAGATGAAAATTAAGGAATAAGTATCACTTCAGGCTCTTCTGAATATGGTAATTATATAGAACATTTAAAATATTTGTATGTCGCTTTTAAAAACATTTGCCTGTTACTATACAAGTCTGGACATTTCGAGGTGACTTAAGGATAAGACAGGTTTTTCTGCCTTTTTGTGTTTGTTTAATAGAGTCTTCCATCAAAGATGCAAACAAGAAGCTCTTATGATATGATAGAAACATTGGATATAAATTCTGAACAAATATATTTTCATTCTTGACACGAAACACAGTTCACTTAATGTATTTTGACATGTAAAAATCTGTCTTTCATTACCTCCAGAATCACATCACATGACCTAGCTTTATGTGGAATCTGTATGGAACTCTCATATAACTCAATTACAGCTCAAATCTGCAAAAAACCTGCGGAAAAAAAATAGAAGCTGATTTTTTTTTTTAGTTTAAATGGACCTTGTTGTTTTACAACATATTAGTTGTATGATAAATTGTAATTTTGAGCTTAAATACTTCAGCATTTTAATACTCTCTTTCTGCAGTTATATCATATACTGTGACCCTGTCCAAGCCTGTCCTGTTCACTTATTTGCTATGTTTATGACAGTTTATCAGTTTGGCTATTCCTAGTGAGATCAGCACATAAGCCACTTTTTTCCTCATTCTGTACTGAACTACAACCCTGAAAGCCTAAAAAGCCTATAAGCTGCAGGCATTCAGGCCTGGTTCTCACATATAAGTAATGAACGTGTTTCATTCACTGACTGAATTGATCACAGAAATGGGATGTATAATGTCAATCAGCAATGTAACAACCACCTTTGAAGGTATTTTTGCAGATTCTTGTGGGGCTGTGATCTATTTATTTTTAAGCCAAATAAAGCAAACATCAGGTTATTCAGATATACCCTATTTACCTGTACTTGGCCTGTAGAATGTGATATTTTTATAGATTCAGTTGCAGGTCTCCTGGTTAGAAGTCATGAGTGATCAGCTGTCCTCATGCATCTTGGGTTATGGTGCTTTGACCATCAGCTGACAGTGACCTTTCCTGTTCACTTAATCACTATCTATAGTGAAAAGAATTTTTACAGCCTGCCCTACCCCCTGAGCTCAGTTAATCTTGTATTAAATACCACAATGGTGATATCATCATGTATTTCATTATGTTCATTAAAGATCTAATCCATGGAGAATCTGACTCAAGCTCTTTTTAGCAACACGTGGTCTTCATAGATATATAGCTCATAAATGGCCATAGAAATATGGTATCTACAGAATCCTAAAACTTTTCAATAGAACTCCCTTTATTGCCCTGTCCTGCCTTTTGATCAGCTTATAAAGGAAAAACAATACCTAGTGCTTCAATTTTACACTAATTTTAATATCTGTTTGCTGTAGTATATGTCAATATACTCATTCAGAATATTTGTTAGTTTTGATGACCTACTCACAGCTCAGTTTAGGGATTTTATCTTGCACTGCAAGAGCCCTGATCTACACGGAAACATTGAGAAAATGTAAAGCATTTATAAATCATGTTTCTTTTACACTGATCCAGTGGCCTATGGTAGTCAATTTAAGTATGAAAGCCTAAGTCCACCTTCAGAGAAATGAAATATTTCACATCATGAACTCAAAATCTGATGAAATGGCCACAGTCCCACCATGATATGCGTATGTGTTATAAGAGGTCATGCGGAAATTCAGATGGCAAAATGATTAACATTGTGACAAAGTCTCATTGAAGGTGGAATAACCCTTTAAAGAGAACCTGGCAACAGGAATGGCATCTTTAGCTGGTGACAGGTTCCAACATGATTTCAAAAATGCCCTTGTCAGCATTCTAAATCATTGCAGTAGTTTATAAAGTTTATACACCTCCCTCCTGGGAACTCACCACTGCTGGGAGGGAGCCAGGTAATGTGAAATAAACTACTTTAAACAGCATAGCCTAGCCTGTTGACAGGTTGTCTTCAAGCATTTAATCTAGCAATATGCTATTGGCATGTATTGTCATGGATATTTGGTGATTTGCTTGTTTATTCCCTTAATTAATGTTATATCACAATGTTTGTCCTTATTGTAGATTGCTGTACAAGAAAAATGCAATACCTTCTACTCTCTGTATGCTGGTTCTTCTGGATGCGACTACCTCAGTGCCATGGGAGGGCATTAAGAACAGATAGACTAAAGGCTGATGTAAAGCTGCTCTCAAAAATTTTAATAACAAGGATCCAGGAGCATCCAATTCGGGTAAGAGAATGGGTGATGTGAAAAACTGTTGAATTCATAACGAAAAAGCACTTACAGCAATTCCAAGTCTAATGGTATCTTTAGTATAAGACCGTCGGTTGTTTGACTCCTGAAATCCGAACTGATTATTTCACAGAAGAAGTTTTTTTAAATGTACTCAGGATAAAAAAATAACACATTCTCTAATTCAATGTTATTAACAAAAGGATAGCATTTAACAGATATTATTCCAACCTGTCTCTATCAGTCCTGATAGATTTTGGTTGCCCCTGGACCTGACCCTGGATCTTCTGAGTTTAGGTTTGGCAGACATCTTGTTTTCTGTCTGACGCTGCACATCATGAGGAGAGTAAAGCTACAGGCAGATAAGGTCTTTATCCACGGGAGGAGGAGAGAATGTCATGTGTAACATGCATCTCATGGATGTCATCATTACTCATCTCTGATCTATCTCTTTATCTATGTGTCAGATACTAGTGAATGTTTAGAAGATAAATGAAAGTGTAGATAAAACTGAACTCTGTTAATCTAGGCACATTGTCAGCACACAGCACTTGAGGAAATATGAACTGTCTGCTTAGAGAGTCCCTGTCCACAATCTGGAATAGAATCTGGATTTATAGGAGCTAAAACAGCAATAAAACTGAGTAAAATTGTAAAGTAAGGGGTTAAAAATGATCTTTATTGTGTAAACATCACTAAAAATTGGAGAATTTTTTTTTACCGGCAAACCCCTTTAATAAAAGTCTGACCCTCTGTCTTTTAGACCAAGCACAGTGCAGTATAGTACATTTAATAGTGTATCTGACTAGGGCTGAATGGGTGGACCTTCATTACCAGTCATAACAACCACCCAATTTAAATGGTTATCAGCAGTTTTTAAAGCCAAAAGCATTTGTGGATCATAATGAAAATGAACAAGAACACATAATTGAGAAGTGCTATTATATAGTGCTCCTATAATTTTCACTCCACTGCTGGTTTGGACATTAAAAACTGCATCAGAAAACCTCAATGTACTCTAAGAAGGACAACTGCTAAATAATTTGGAACACTAACCCTTCGGGTGCCTAGTGCCCTCCGAACTGACACCAATCAGTTATCCTTATAATAATAATCTTTATTTATATAGCGCAATCAAATTCCGTAGCACTTTACAAATCATAGGGTACATATTCAAATATAATATTACATTCTGAGTACAAACATTCATATGGAACAGTAGGAGGGAGGGCCCTGCTCGCAAGAGCTAACATTCTATGAGGATGAAGGGTTTGACACATGGTCCAGCCATTCTTTATAAGGATCCCTAAATAATTCCTTTGTGTTAATTGTTTTTAATAAATGTATTTTTTCACTGCTTTCCCTTATTTAGCTCAATCACCCCAGCAGTTTGAAAATCAGTGGCTTGGACTTTATTCCTGATGAAGAGATATTGGAAAGTCTGGAAAAGATGGATGAAACTCTTGAAACATTTCATAATATTCTATCCAGCATCCCAATGGAACATGCAGAACAAATGCTGAGCGATATTGAGAATCTTCGCAGCCTGTTGCAAATTCTTAATCGTATTACTGGTTGTGCGGCCAGAGAACCGAAACAGACCAAGTCATTGGAGTACTTTAAGGAGCAGCATGAAAATGCATCGTATACAATGGAAAAAGTGACGCTTGATCGTCTAGAGAAAACTTTAGATAACATTGTAAAACATCTGGACGACATCACAAGCTGTTAAAGCAGCACAAACACTAGGCTATCTTACTTTATACTTGAAAATGCTGGAGTGTCCCCCTTCTGGAGATGCAACTCTACCACCCATGTCTATTATTTTAAGTCCCTAATCTACGAACCAATTAAGCTTTGTTTGAGTCAACTATCTTGTATCAGAGACATACCTCTTGTAGGGCATTGTCGATCCTTCGATTTCAAGTCTTTGCAACCTAAGAATGGAAAACAGACAAGCAATATTCTGAAGTCAATACTGACGACCACTTTTCATTTGGGACCAACGAAAAATGACATGCTGCAATACTTGATATAATATTGATATAGATAATAATGATAATAATGATATAGACTTTAACATTTCTGAATAAATTGCACTAAATACTGTAGCGTTGACATCTTCCCAATGTTATATTTGGGACCAAGCCATTACATCATCATTTCCCATTGTCTATTTTGCAATAATTGTTCTGTATTTACTATTTAACGTAACAGCCTATTTATAATGTACTTATGTAATTTATATTGCATGTACTAGCTGTGTCAAATTTATCACCATAGCACTCATGCACCAAGCCAATTTCGGCTATATAGAACACTAATAGGGGCACTATGGTACTCCATTGTGGTACATTGTACCTAGCTATTCCTTCAGTTTTGCAGTTAAGGTTTTGTATATGAGAGACTACTGTCTCTCATTTATATATAGAGAGAGTTGTACATGAAATGTCTTTGGCTCATAAAAAAATTCTGGACTATTTAAAAAAAAGCAATAAATGGCTTAAAATTACTTTTTTTTTACATTTAGTACCCAAATAGAGAAAAAAACTGAGTATATAAGCAATAAGACACATACAATTATATATTAAGTCAAAAAGCCTGTATCATTCATCAAATCTAACAATGTATTGAACATATCGGTAATTCATCAATCCTTATTTCTAAGATATTAATTCTTTCTTACACTGGGGCTGGTCCCCTTATACCAAAGAAATTACAATAAGGATATATGGATATATCTCACAGTAGTTAGGACAATTACACCCACGTATTGAGTTTACAATTGCAGTTTTGCATTGTTTTTAGAGTGTTAAAATATTAACTTATAAAATTGTATTTATTTGTTGCCTCACCTTAGAAATCAAGATTTTCCTTTAATATATTTATATTGTTTATTTAAAATTCAAAGTTTACAGTTTTATATTTTTGCTATATAATATGACAATTCTTAATATTTATTTATTTATGATGAAAACTCTTTTTCCTAAAATAAACTAGTTTTATAATTAGCCAAAATGTATGGTTTATTCATTTTGTTGTATTACCCATAACACTGGCCTAGTACATTGAACAAGACGCGGAAATTGATGTGGTGGTGGTGGTGGGGGGTGGGAGGGGGGGTAAAACCCATTTGAGTGAGTCTCAAACTATCCATATGTAAATTACCAGCATAAAGTGAGCATATAGTGGTAAATACAAGTTCTACAGTACACATCATTTTAGTGTAAATCACAGAGGGTATTTAGCAACTAATAGATGACAACTACTTTTTTTTTATTATCAATATGCAAAGTGTACATCAATATAAAATGTAACATTAATTATTATCAACAATTCTTACTTTCATTAATAAATATATAACAATTTACAATTTCCATTTTTATTATCTATATATTCCCTCCCCACCCCAACCCTCCCATGGTGATTGATGACCTCTTATATCTATTCCTTTAAATAATCTGCAGCAAGTAAAAAATCTCTAGTACTCCCAAAAATCATCCAAGTATCTAGTTTCTTTATTGCACCCTACCCTACTTTTAGTATATGTGAGCTCTTGTAAACCATTTTTTTCTTAATTTTTCCATTTCGGTTCCTTTACCTATTTTTTCTAGCTGTTCTGCATGAAGTAAAACATCCATTCTCTCTTCCCATTCTCGCACGTTTGGGGTATTATTTTTCTTCCAGTTGAATAAAATTAATTTTCTTGCTAATAACATGCCCTTCATCACATAGAGCACACTACTAGGAGACCCTATCACTCCAATTTTAGAACCCAAGATACACACCACCTCTTCGACTGGAATTATGCAGCCGAATAATGATGCTAATCTTTCCAAAACTTGGTTCCAATATAAGTGGAGTTTAGGGCATTGCCACAACATATGTATTAGATCTGCATCCATTAGGTTACATTTTGGGCATTTTTCATCTCTTGTGTTCCTAAATCTATTAACTCTTTTTGGGGTGTAGTGGGCTTTATGGAAGATGAATACTTGGGAAATAATGTGAGACAAATTTCTTGTGGTTTTTTTTATTCATTTTGAGTGCATCTACCCATGCTTCCTTGGATAAATTGGGGATCACTTTTCCCCATTCATCAAATCCTCCTTTAGCTGGGAGTGTTTCTTGATTGTTTAATAGGGCTTTGTATACTCTAGACACTATGGGGGACATTAATCATAGTCAGTTAGACTGTTTTGAGCGACTTTTAGCGCTAAAATCTGGCGCATCTCGTTAATTAGGCGCATTTATGCGCCATTTTCTGGCGCACGGCAAAGTTCGGCACTTAGTGGTTTTGAGTCCCTGCGCCTTATCTGACATAGTGAGTGCGTCCTATACAGATGTTTGCACGGGATCTATCACAAAAGTGCGCCTAAAAAGGCACAAAATAGGCGCAGAATATGCACCTGCTCTGAGCAGGTGCACTTCCCAAAAACTTCCCTTTTCATTACTAAAAACATACATTTTAGGTTCCCAAATGAAGAATAACCTCTATGCAACATGGAAAATACTTTGGAGCAGTTTTAAAATGTAAAATTTCTCCAGTAATGACTTCATCACTTTCTATGGGATCATCTCTGTGAGTGATTATTGTCTTATTGTACAGTTCTGAGAATATTATCAGTCTCCATTTCATGTAAATTATAAAAAAAAGGCAAAGACTCATTTCAGCAAGAATTTTTTTTTTTTTTACATCTCTGTAACTTTTAGTCCCTGCATTTGCATCATAATGATAGTTTTTTTTTTTTAGCAGAGATGAAGCCCTGAACTTTCTGTCACATTTTCTCAGTCTCCTTTCATTATTGCTCACAAATGAGATCTAACAATTGCGCCAAATTTGGCGCAAATTTAGGCGCAAATGAATTGGACATGCGACAATTCCAAAGTGCATTTACTAAGGCAGAACTAGATCCATCATAGATCAGGAGCCAAAAAGAAGAGCAAACCAGGCGCAAAAATAGGCGAACCTGAGACCCACTATGATTAATGTCCCCCTATACCTTTTCTCCTTACCTTGCTATCAAAAAGGAAATCCAATGGATGTTTTACCATTAAATATTTATCTCTTTTTCTGTATTCTTTAAAGGCATACCTGAGTTGCACATAGAAATACCAGTCCCTTCCATCTAGATTGAATTCCTTGGTCATCTCCTCAAAAGGCTTTAAGTCGCCCTTATTTAGTATTTGTGCAAAAAAACACACTTCTTTCCCCACCCAAAATTTAGAGTAGTTCAAAGGTCTTAGATTTTTACTTGTGTAGCCCCACAGCGGTGAACTATCTAGATATCCTTTATAGTGTACTTTTTCTTTAGATTTTTCCCAAACCCAATTCATCAGTTCAAATATAGGGTGTTGTGCTTTAAATTCTTTTTTTGCAAAAACACCTGTTTCTAATAGTGACCAAATATTGTAGCTATGCAAAATCCTATAGTTTAATTTTAATGTGAATTTTATCATAAAAATATCGTGATCCAATATATTTTGCCATTGTGCTGCTATAAAGTAAGAAGAGAAATCCGGTAGTGCCAGTCCTCCTTCATCAATTTGTGAATATAGTTTAATTAATTAATTTTATTCGTGCAGATTTCCCGTTCCATATAAATTCCCTCAATAAAGTGTTTAATGTATTCCTAATTTTAGTTGGGATAATAACAGGGCTATTTTGTAGTCTGAAGAGTATCTGGGGCAGCACTGTCATTTTAAACACCACCACTCTGGCGGCCATTGATAAATTCATTTTCCTCCATACTGCAACCTTGTGTCTTATATCTTGGATGAGGGGGCTGATGTTTAGAGGGATATAGTCCTTAAAGTTTTTACTAATAATTATTCCCAAGTATCTCATCTTATCAACCACTGGAAGTTGATCCAAAATCCAATCTGATTGGACAACTGAAACCAGAGGTAGGCATGATGATTTGCTCCAGTTAATACAGATGCCCGAGACTTTACCATGTAGTCTAATCAATTCAAGAAGTTCTTTAATACTTTCCTCATAGTTGTTAAGAAAGAGAAGCATATCATCTGCATATAACTGGAGTTTACTCTCTTTTGTCCCCCACTTAAAGCCCGAGATTCTATTTGACGCTCTTATATTGCACGCTAAAGGTTCAAGTGCGAGTGCAAATAAGAGTGGATAGAGAGGACATCCTTGTCTCGTGCCCCTATATAGTTGCAGAGACGCAGATGCCCTCCCATTAACACTGACTCTTGCCGATACCCCCCTTGTAAAGGATTCTAACCCAGTCAATAAACTGGGAACCAAATCCCATCTTCTCCAGGGTGGCCCAGACGTAGTTCCACTCGACGCGGTCAAATGCCTTGACCGCATCCAGTGAAACCACCATCTGCCCACCCCCAGGCTCGCCTGGGGTTTTTAAACTCCACCAGAGCCGCAGAATATTGTCTCGGACCGATCTCCCCGGCATGAACCCTGATTGATCACTATGCACAATTGATTTAATTACTCTCATAAGTCTTGTTGCCAAGACTTTAGCTAAGAGCTTATAGTCAGAGTTCAGCAGGGAGATCGGCCTATACGCATCTAACTCTAGTGGATTTTTACCCTTTTTGGGGATCAATATAATAATTGCCTCTCTCATAGACTCCGGTAACTGTCCCTTCACAAGTGAGTAATTATAAACCCTTAGTAGCATAGGCAGTAAAATATCGGCATAGTTTGTTATTACTTCTAAGGGGATTCCATCTGTACCTACCGCTTTCCCTTTCGGGGAGTCTCTAAGGGCTGATATTAATTCTTCTAGGGATAGTGGCTGATCTAATAGAGCCCTTTCTTCTGATGACAACCGGGGAATTTCTAGATTAGTTAGAACCTCTTTTATCTCTTCTACTGTTGCTGAGCTCCCTGAGGTGTATAAATCTGCAAAGAACTGCTTAAATTGTTCCCTTATCTCTTCTTGTGTTGTTACAATTTTACCATCTTTTCCTTTAATTGCTCTTATGGTATTATTTTCTTGCTGCCTTTTTAATAACTTGGCTAGTTTCTTCATTGACGAGTACTGTCCCAAGATACTCTTTTGACAGCGAAGTCTATCATCCCTAGCCACCTTCTCTATACAGTGCATTCTTACACAATTCTGTGCCTCTATCCATAATCCCTTATTCACCGCTGTGGGGTTATCAACAAATTCCTTTTCCCGGACCATAACTTTTGCCTTGAGGTCATCCAATGCCTGGGTCTTATTTTTTTGGAAGTAAGATATCTGTCTTTTAATGAGCCCTCTCAAGTATGCCTTTAGTGTGTCCCATACCGTGTCAATATTCTGAGGGTTTATGTTTATATTCAAGAAGCTCTGAATCTCAGCATGGATATCTACACTCTCTTTCACCAGATCGAACCAGAAAGGTTTGATTTTATAAAAAACCAGACCAGTTGATGGGGGTTTCTTAATTAGAGCCCATAGTGGAATATGGTCGGACATACCCCTGGCACCCATTCCCATTCCCACTATCATATCACCACCCAATTTGTTGGTTAGGATAAAATCTATTCTGGAGAGGGTATCATGAGACTTTGAATAGCAAGTATACGCCCTTTTGTTTGGATTTCTTTCTCTCCATACATCCCTGAAGCCCAATACAAGCATTAATCTGCCAAATATTGTACTGTACTGCCTGTACTGATGGGTTACCGAGTGCCCTGTTCTTCCTCTATCTAGCACCTTATTAAATACTTGGTTGAAATCTCCCATCCAAAGGATGGGGGCCTCCTCATATTTCTCGGTTTTCTCAGCGATATTGGTCAATACCTCCAAAGGGGCAGTCGGCGGGAGATATGTATACAGAAATAAATAATAAAATATCCAGGAAAGATGGAAGATGTAACATACAAAATATGGAGGAGCCACTAATACGGCATACTCCCGTATATGCCACAAAGTCACAGAGTCAAAGATATAAAATTAGTGCTCTACTCCTTATACTGTTTGTCAAATGGCTAGAGCCTCTCACCACCTCTTCATGGACTGGAAATAAAAGATATCCCCGACTCCTTGCATCGCCAATCGTCCTCCTTTAGTGGGTTGAAACACAATCCTCGTCTCTTTACCGTGTCCACGGTGTGTTCCCAATCCTACATCAGGAGGTATGCGAAAGGATAGTGCAGATTGCCAGGTTCAAAAAGGAAATAGTATTTATTGTATATACTCACACATTCCAATTTAAAAGCGCGCATATAGTAAAAGCATAAGACGCCTAAAACACCTCGCCCGACCCAGGTTTCGCCTATTCAGGCTTCTTCCGGTGCATGGTGTTTGGCATCATCACTGGTGTTTTTATACCAAAATCACATACACCGACACAAAACCACTTCCCCCCCTAACTCAGGGAGACCAAGACCTTCCATCCGCATAAACAAGATGTCATGTATTGCCATACAAGCCGATGTTAATTTGCATATAAAAATACAAAAATACACAAAAGCTTACTTACATGTAAACAAATTTTAAAAAACAAATTTAAAAAACTTTAAATGTTCGTTCAATATTGGTGTTTTACATATTAAGATCGCCTCCTTCATTCCTATATCAGCATTGAAACATTATACAGTCTCGCTGGTTGATATTAGTAGCTATTACCAAGCCGGGACTGCATGGTCCAATCAGCTTTTGAGCTCGATACACCCCTCACCCACCTCTCCTCAGTCTACATAAACAGAAACACAGATGCAAATGTTACAATTTTTGCATCTGTGTTTCTGTTTATGTAGACTGAGGAGAGGTGGGTGAGGGGTGTATCGAGCTCAAAAGCTGATCGGACCATGCAGTCCCGGCTTGGTAATAGCTACTACTATCAACCAGCGAGACTGTATGTTTCAATGCTGATATAGGAATGAAGGAGGCGATCTTAATATGTAAAGCACCAATATTGAACGAACATTTAAAGTTTTTTAAATTTGTTTTTTAAAATTTGTTTACATGTAAGTAAGCTTTTGTGTATTTTTATATGCACATTAACATCCGCTTGTATGGCAATACATGACATCATGTTTATGCGGATGGAAGGTCTTGGTCTCCCTGAGTTAGGGGGGAAGTGGTTTTGTGTCGGTGTATGTGATTTTAGTATAAAAACACCAGTGATGACGCCAAACACCATGCACCGGAAGAAGCCTGAATAGGCGAAACCTGGGTTGGGCGAGGTGTTTTAGGCGTCTTATGCTTTTACTATATGCGCGCTTTTAAATTGGAATGTGTGAGTATATACAATAAATACTATTTCCTTTTTGAACCTGGCAATCTGCACTATCCTTTCGCACACCTCCTGATGTAGGATTGTGAACACACAGTGGACACTGTAAAGAGACGAGGATTGTGTTTCAACCCACTAAAGGAGGACGATTGGCGATGCAAGGAGTCGGGGATATCTTTTATTTCCAGTCCATGAAGAGGTGGTGAGAGGCTCTAGCCATTTGACAAACAGTATAAGGAGTAGAGCACTAATTTTATATCTTTGACGGTGGGAGATATGTGCCTATTAATACCATCCTTACCCCATTTATCCTAACGTGCATTATTATATATCTGCCAAGAGAATCTATTATGGCATCTAATTCCTGGAAATCCACATTTTTCCTTATTAAAATACTCACACCACAAGCATAGGAAGAAAACGTAGCATTATAATAATACCCTAACCAGGGTTTACATAGCATCCCACATGATTCTTTTATCAAGTGGGTTTCCTGTAGGCAGATAACATCGGGTCGATAGGACCAACAAAGGTCAAATATAGCTTTACGCTTTAATCTGTCATTTAATCCCCTCACATTCCGGGATACAAACTTGGTCATTTATGTCTTGTCTAAAAAAAAAAAACATTTGCTGCAGTAAAAAATACAAATAATACCTTCTTGTCGTCAACCACCATCCCCTCCCCCAACCCTTAACCCCCCCATCCTCTTGTCCAGAGACTGTGCAACCCTGAACTCTTCCTAGAGCAAAGTACATACTGGAGTAATTATGCTCCGTCCGGAGTCTTTCTAATAAATTAGCTTCGAGAGGAGATACAATTTACATTTTAAGGATACAACTAAACAACCTCAAATTTTTAAGACTCTCTCCAACCACTCATTTGCCTCACCGGAGTTTTCAAAAAAAAGAGCTTTCCCTTCGTGGATCAATTTCAATTTTACGGGGTATAATAAGTAGTAGTTAACACCCTTTTCTCTTAACCGTTTTTTAATGCCAGTGTAGCTCATCCTTTTTTTTTGGACTTCTTGGGGATAGTCCGGAAATAACATGATTGGGGCATTATTATACTGTAGTTGAGATATGGTTCTTGCATTTCTAAGGATGTTGTCTCTATCTTTTGGGGAGAGGAGGCGCACCAAGATGTTTCTGGGTCTCTCCGCTACGGGGGGAGCTCTAGCGGGAACACGATGTGCACGGTCGACCAAGAAGACCCTGGTACGAACCTCCTCTGAGAAGGTGGCCTCCAACCAATCTGAAACAAATTTAGTAACATCCTTCCCTTCTGATCCCTCCGGGATCCCAACTATTCGCAAATTGTTTCTACGTGAACGGTTTTCTAGATCCAAGATTTTTTCCCTGAGTCCCTTCTCATTACTTTCCAGCGTTTTAACTTTAGAAATAAGCACCTCCACCTTATCCTCAACATTTTCCACCCTTACTTCAGCTTCTTCTGTGCGTTTTCTAAGATTCTGCATCTCTTCCTTTATAGATACTACATCTGTTTTCAAAAAAACAATCTCTTTTAAAACATTACCAACCACATTAAGGCATTGGGTTAGCTGGGAGGATATATCTTTAAGGGAGATCTCCGAATCCCTTGTTTCCCCGGCATCTACATTATCTCCAGAAATTTCTATGGCGTCTAGCTCCTCTTGTGAAGTAGTTGGGCCCTTATTTTTTTCACCACTTTTTTTTGCCTTATTCTGTGCAGACACTGGCGACTGGAGAAAGCTATCCATTTTACCATCTTTCCTTTTCTCTTCAGGGGAGCGCCCCCCCCTCAGAGAGTCGGGATTTGGGGTTATTGTTTTTGGTCTGTCTCTTACTTGCCATCTTCTTATTTATTATCAACCACTTAAAGGTCTTATTCTATGCGTGTGCTAATTACAGGTATAAGATGTACACAGAAAAAGAAGAATATTCTGTTATAGGTATAGCCACGATCTCAATAGGACAATCAACAATTGATAACTGACATTGAACAAATTCCTATAGCAAGGCAAATTATCGAAACCATAATAATTCTGTTGGAAAACATGCAATTTAACAAATGTACTACCTTAATATTTTCCCCCAGCACTATTTTTAGATGTTTTTAATTCTAAGGGTCCCAAAAAGTCCACTTTACAGTAGGTGGTGCAGTTAATGGCACGATTAAGCATGAT
This sequence comes from Engystomops pustulosus, assembly GCF_040894005.1. Classification (NCBI taxonomy): domain Eukaryota; kingdom Metazoa; phylum Chordata; class Amphibia; order Anura; family Leptodactylidae; genus Engystomops; species Engystomops pustulosus. The sequence continues at coordinate 134,793,846 of NC_092414.1, forward strand.
GGGGGGAAAAATATATAACACACATATAACACACTTCACAGCCAAGCAAGTAGTAATATAAAGCACAGAGTGGTTACTTTGTGAAGTCATTAGTTAGTAGTTAGTTACTATTAGTTTCCAAGTAGAGGGAAAAATGTTGAGTTCCCCAAGAGGGTTCACAGTATGGTTAGTCAATTAGCTGGGAGCCAAATAGTTCATCAAACAGGGTTAGGCAGCATAGTTAGCGGTTAATGAAGCACAAGTACGGATCATATATTTCACCACTCCTTGGGCATCACGCATCGAAATGGAGCAGTGGATGCTGGAGCACTGATTCCCATGTGAAGCCTTATCCAAACGACAGAGGGAGCTGAGGTACCGTTTCACGTGTAGGCTGTATCCATGTGGAGATAGACGCTAAAGCTGCGTCCCACGTGGAGACTGTTTCCCTGTAGCGGTAATCACTGGAGCCGTATTTCACATACAAGCAATCTCTGTATAGTCATCCGGGATGAAGATATTATCCTCAGCTGGGAAGGCCACATCGGCGAGGTACACTCACAGGCGGGTCGTCCCAGTCACAGAAGATCCAATGTCCTTCTTACACCGGCATTCTTAGGATGGATACACCGTCCATTACAGCCCCAGAAACATGTTGCTATCGCTCGGGTCCGCGCTTTTACTATCCGGCAGGCACTTCAGAGATGCAGCACCACGCGCTCCACTGACCCATTGCTGGTTGTTCACCTCCGATCAGCCCTCAAACGATAGCGGGCAGACGTGCGACAGACTCCGGCGCTGGCATGATCACTCCAGTATCGTGCGCATTCCGTCGCGAGCTCACGTGCTTACGTGGCACGCTGCGCGCTTCATGCTCCTCCCTCTCCTTTACAGGCATTTATGATGACAACTACTTTGATTGGGGTCAGTCATAATTTTTGTCTCATCTAGGTAAGCCCACCACGACAATGTCATCCAGCCGTGACAATGTTCTCTAAATATTTCGCCTTTACATAATGCCCTTTATACAGTATATTGACCTCCTTATATAATTCCCCCAAAATATATAAATACTGTCACAACTAAAATTATTCAGCAAAATATAAATATTGATTACCTTATTTAATGACTCCAAAATAAATGCTGCTCCCCTTTTATGACCTACTTATTTAAATACTTTCCCTTTCCCTAATGCACAATGCTTTTTTATGCTCTTTGTTCCCTATATGTCCTCCTGAATAAGAAAAATAATCACCTACCTTCAATTCCTCATCTTTTAAGCTTACAGCAAGAAGGTGTTGGGAACACTGATGAAGGTTATGCGCTCCATACTTAATTTGGTGGATTCTGCAGCCATGACCCTAGAAGCCAAAGAGCCTCGCCATTCGTGCTTTGGGATCATGTTCTGCGAAAAAGCGCCAAGCTGGTTGATTGACTGCTGAGCTCTGTTTACATGGCTTTCATTCTGTGCTCCAAAAGACACTTCCTCTTTATTCTTTGGGTTGGTATGATCACATTTTTACCAAATTTATATAGGTTTTAATGGGTTTTAGTTTGAAAAAATTTTAATATTTTGTGCAAAAAAAATATTTGCCATTTTGCCAAATTTGGAGGCCAATAACTTTTCCCAGTTTGGTGTACGGACCATGTAGGTGTAATTTTTTTGCTGTATATTCATTTTTTATTCAAATATTCATGGATGAAAAAATGGTGAAAAAGTGGCGATTCGAACATTTGGGCAATGTGTACGTTCACAGCCGGGAATAATCTTTTTAAAATTTTTATAGAACGGGCATTTTAGGACGTGGCAATATATAGCATGTGTATGATTTTCACAGTTTATTAATTTTTTTATAAGTGTTCTAGGGAAAGGGGGGGGGGTTACTTTTTATTTTAATTTTTAAAAGTTTTCTTTTACTGTTATTTAAGACACTCTAGAGTTCTTTTACCTTGAAGGATCTGAATGCTCATACTATATAATGCAATATTATTGTATTGCAGTATATACCAATTTTACTGCTGATCTCTAAAAGCCTGCCATTAGCAGACTATTGGAGATCATAATGCATGGCAGGCCTTCGATTCTCTACGAGACTGTAGGCTGCTATTGCAATTGATCAACATCTTCAGATGACATCACAAAGGGTAGTAATTGGCCATACAAGATGGCGACATCCATCGGCAGCTCATTTCGGTGTCGTAGTTGTGTTTGACCGTAGTACTTTACACAAGGTGGCAATTGGGATTAAAATATTCTCCGAAGGGAGGCCAGGTGGATTTACAGAGTAGATACAGTGGCCCTGAATGGCCCAAAGCTACACTTGTATTATGCGTGTTTTATATAGCCTTACCTCCCAGCCTATGAGAGATACATATTCTGAATACTCCGGGATATAAACTGTACATTTAAGTGGCACCCGCAAAGCAGGTTGGACTTACTATGGGGATACCACCAGGTCGGCCCGCAGGCGCGACTTTACCCAGAGTGGTGGCAAAGGTGAGGTACAGAATAATGAGAATCCAACCATTTCTGACAATTGAAAGTTCTAAAATGCTAATTGTTGCGCTTATTCACTCTCGACTAGACTACTGTAACTCCCGACTAATCAGTCTTCCACTCACTAAACTCTCTCCTCTACAATCTATTCTTAGTGCAGCAGCCAGGCTCATCTTTCAGACCAAACGCTACATGGATACCTCCAGTTTGTGCCAATCACTGCACTGGTTGTCTGTCTCCTTCTGTATTCACTTTAAAATAATAACCCTCATCCACAAAGCTTTGAATAATGCTGCACCTCCACATCTCTCTTTTCTCATCTCATTCTATGGCCCTTCCCATTCTCTTCGACTTGCCAGTCATATTAGATTAATCTCTACCATAATTCGAACCTCTCATGCCCGTCTCTAGGACTTCTCTTTAGTCATACCAATTCTCTGGAATTCCCTTTCCCATGCTCTTAAAACTCTTCTTTTAAGGCAAGCCTATCACACTCACTAACTGCATGAAACATCAACTCACCCTTTATTAATCCATCCTATGTCCTATCTCCCATCTGTCTGCCTTCTCTGCAGTCTTTTCCACCTTGGACCCTGTAAATAAGATGGCGGCTGATGGCTCGTTCAAGTAGCAGAATTTTTATTGATTAAGTTATTTATTAAATTATTTTCTATTGTTCCCTTATAAAGAATGACTGGACCTTTTATACACTCACCGGCCACTTTATTAGGTACACCTGTCCAACTGCTCGTTAACACTTAATTTTTAATCAGCCAATCACATGGCGGCAACTCAGTGCATTTAGGCATGTAGACATGGTCAAGACAATCTCCTGTAGTTCAAACCGAGCATCAGTATGGGGAAGAAAGGTGATTTGAGTGCCTTTGAACGTGGCATGGTTGTTGGTGCCAGAAGGTCTGAGTATTTCAGAAACTGCTGATCTACTGGGATTTTCACGCACAACCATCTCTAGGGTTTACAGAGAATGGTCCGAAAAAGAAAAAACATCCAGTGAGCGGCAGGTCTGTGGGCGGAAATGCCTTGTTGATGCCAGAGGTCAGAGGAGAATGGGCAGACGGGTTCGAACTTTGAGGCAGATGGGCTACAGCAGCAGAAGACCACACCGGGTGCCACTCCTTTCAGCTAAGAACAGGAAACTGAGGCTACAATTTGCACAAGCTCATCGAAATTGGACAGTAGAAGATTGGAAAAACATTGCCTGGTCTGATGAGTCTCGATTTCTGCTGCGACATTCGGATGGTAGGGTCCGAATTTGTGGTCAACAACATGAAAGCATGGATCCATCCTGCCTTGTATCAACGGTTCAGGCTGGTGGTGGTGGTGTCATGGTGTGGGGAATAATTTCTTGGCACTCTTTGGGCCCCTTGGTACCAATTGAGCATCGTTGCAACGCCACAGCCTACCTGAGTATTATTGCTGACCATATCCATCCCTTTATGACCACAATGTACCCAACATCTGATGGCTACTTTCAGCAGGATAATGCGCCATGTCATAAAGCTGGAATCATCTCAGACTGGTTTCTTGAACATGAAAATGAGTTCACTGTACTCAAATGGCCTCCACAGTCACCAGATCTCAATCCAATAGAGCATCTTTGGGATGTGGAGGAACGGGAGATTCGCATCATGGATGTGCAGCCGACAAATCCGCGGCAACTGTGTAATGCCATCATGTAAATATGGACCAAAATCTCTGAGGAATGCTTCCAGCACCTTGTTGAATCTATGCCACGAAGAATTGAGGCAGTTCTGAAGGCAAAAGGGGGTCCAACCCGTTACTAGCATGGTGTACCTAATAAAGTGGCCGGTGAGTGTACAATCTCTTTTACCTCTTGTGTCAACACCCTGTAAGCTCTTGTGAGCAGGGCCCTCACTCCTTCTGTTCCAAATGACTGTTTGTACTTTGTAATATAATATTATAGTTGTATATGTCCGCTATGATCTGTAAAGTGCTATGGAATTTGATGGCTCTATATAAATAAAGATTATTATTATCATCATCTGTTACCACTGCCCATAGTACCGCCCTTATGGGGGCGTCACCGTTTCCTAGAGTGTGGGCAATCACTCCATTCACTCCAGTAGAGTCATAGGCAATTAACTTCAAGGACTTGAGAGATCACATTCTCCATGTGATAGCAAACATGGCCACTGGGGCTCAGACAAAAGTAAACTGTTCTAAGATGGCCACCGCTGAAGGATGGTAGGGCGTGTCATCTTCTCTAATCACCGGATACAGGGGTGTGACTAGTGACATAATGTGGGAAGAAACTGGGGCACCACAATTATAACAAGTCTCTCCTGATTACCTGAATCCACACCTCTGCTGATATGGGTTAAGGGGGTGAAGACTTAGGGTGCTGTTTTGGATCCTAGATGCCATATTTTTTCCTTTTTTTAGGGAGGCAGTTGATGCATTCCACAGCCTTAAGCTGGCAAATCCTGTCTGCCCCGGTCCTAGGCACACCCCGTTGATCCTTTTGTTTTGTTTTGCACTGAGTATCTAGGCCACGCCACAGGTGTCCTAGCCAAGGAATGTGGTGGCCTCCTCAGTGGCCCATTATTAAGCCCAGTTAGACTCAGTAATGAGGGGAGCCCCTCTTGTGTCAGTAGCTGCAGCCAGAATCTGCTTAGCAAGGCCGGTGAGTTGATCCTTGTTCCTAGATCACTCAGTAACTGTGTAAACCCCACATGACTGGCACAATGTCCTCACCCAAGTACAGCCCAAACATCTGAGCAATGGCCAGACAGCTCAGACTCCAGTGTGTACTCCCAGAGCATCGCACTGACAAGGTGCACAGGATTCAGAAAAGGGGGGGGGGGAGAGAGGTGATTAACCCAGATGTTGAGTTTTTTTCTCATAGATGGCTCTAGGTCTGCAGGAGAAGACAGACGGTTCTACACTGAATATACAGTGGTCACTGGTGCACATGAGGTAGTAAAAGCAGAACCACTCCCTCCACACAGGTCAGTGCAGGAGGTGGAGTTGACGGCACTCAGGGAAGTGCTACAGCTGGCAGAAGGTAAAAGGGCAAACATCTATACTCAAGGGGTAGTTTTGGGGTCTAAACACGACTATAAACCCATATGGAAGGCTACAGAATTCCTCACCTCTGCAGGGACCCCCTTTAAGCATGGCCCACTGACTACAGAGCTCATGGATGTTCTCTGACTTCCTTAAGAGGGGGGGGGGGGGGGATAGTAAAAGTAAAAACACACACAATTGGTAACTCCACAAGCCAAGGGCAAGGATGTTGCTGATAGGGTGGCGAAGGCAGCTGCACAGATGGAACCCAGAGACTGTCCTGAAGTCTCAGTGGTGAGTGTTGAGCTAAAAAGTTTGATCCACAGGCGTTCCATTCCATGGTGGCCCGAATGTCATCAGAAGAGAAGGAATGACGTACCCCCGTCTCTTTACCCATTAGTAAAAAATCAATCATCTGCCATTAGTTCACCTGTCTCGGCGTGCCGGTTGGAGTAAAGGCTGAATGCTCCCCTGAGCAATCCAGGCATAGGCAGGCCTATGAATAATACCATGTGCCTTTCACTCGAATTTACATAAACACTTTGACTCTATTGATTGTTGCGGTATTGCATGGCGTCTGCCGCTTCTGTGGTGCGGTGCTGGTGGGAGCCTGGAGCCATGGAGGTTATGCCTGCCAGTATGGGTGCTGGGGGCAACCGGGTCTTGGTCCCTGCCGGCGCTGTGCTGCAGCGGTGGTGGACGCCATGTGATGCCGCACACAATAGCGCAGGGACCCCCCCATAAAGAGGTCACCGTGAAGTGGTTAGTGGGCTTATACAATTTGATCTAAATGTAACTAAGAACCTCAAGTTCATTATATTATGTAGCCTAGCGGCAGTAGATCATTGTGTGATGTGTGGATGTGCGGTCCAGTTCTTTTTCTCTCCCCATATTGATTGGGATTGTTTGCAGTTTATACTAGGTACATGGGGTTTTGGCAATAAGTTATACACGCCAGGGCTACGATCTTTCCCCTATACTTTTTATCCCTGCCATGTAACCCTTGGCCCATCTGATCAGGTGGAATAAGAATGTGAAAAGGTTAGAGGTTGACGGGGTGTCGCATAAATGCGGTCTTTTTGCAGACGACATCCAATTTACGTTATCTTACGTTATCGACATCCAAATTACGTTATCTTCCCACTCACCTCGGTCTCCAATTTATTCCAGATATTAAATGAGTTTTCGGCTCTGTCAGGCTTGAAGGCTAACCACGATAAATCAAGAGTCTGACCCAAAGGATGTTATCCCTGCTCTCAACAAGACCCTCCCTCCTCCATATTCCCCTTCTCTTCCCTGCTTTTCCTTCCCCTTCCCTCCTGTCTTATACTTATAATAGTTGCTCTTGTGGAGTTATAATGTAACTGGTTGGTTTTCCTGTTTTAAAATGACAGTCTTGTTGGACCAGCTGTATTGTGATCATTAATATGTACATGTTTTGCATATGACCTCCCCTCCCTCTAGAAATTCTAGAAAAACTTAATAAAAATATTGTGAAATACCTCTCTGAGGAGATTTTCTTTCCTTAACCCCCAGAACAGATCTAATTTTACGTATTTATGTATGAATAAACCTTAATTATCACATTGAAGGTTTACGACCAGTAATTTTCGATAGTTGGTAAATATCCTTGGTAAATAGAGCCACAACTTTTGCCAATATTTTTTCTCTGCTTTTCTGTACATTTGATCCCAAGTTCCATATTTTTGGGGACTTTCTGGGAAACCTACTTTGGCTAGTGGCTGCTGTATGTCAGGGCTGGGAGTCTGTGGACCCTCTTGACCACTGTGGCAGATGGTACTAGCCAACACCTGGGGCTGGAGTCTAAGTGGCACCCGGTCTTCACTAGAGCCCACCGCAAAGCGGGGGGATGGACTTGCTGCAGCGGCGTACCACCAGGTCATTCCACAGGTGCGACTAGCCCGCAGTGGATGCCAAGGTAGTAATTCAGGAGACAGTCTGTACCCGGGGTGACGGAGAAGGAGAATAGCACAGGAAGGAACACTAGGATTAATGTCAGGAATTGCAGGAGCTGGCACACAGGATCAGGAACACAGGAACGGACTGGCACACAGGAACGCAAAATTCACAGGAACGGACTGACACTCAGGAACGCAGGATACACTGGAACGGACTTGCACACAGGAACGCAGGATACACAGGAACGGACTGGCACACAGGAACGCAGGATACACAGGAACGGACTGGCACACAGGAACGCAGGATACACAGGAACAGACTGGCACACAGGAACGCAGGATACATAGGGGAGCTTTTGCTTCAGAGGATGGCTTGAAGATCCGGCAAGGGTCACAGGAAGGGGCAGGTTATCGCCCTAGGAGACAGGGACGCGCGGCAAGCCATGGGAGCAGCAGAGATTGCTGCTGCAGCCAGGGGAGGTAAGAACCTGGGGGCACATGGAGGGACACGGGTGCACCTGCAGTCCCAGACAGGGATCGTGGGAGCACCTGTGACACTGTACTATACCAGGATCCAACTTGTCCAGATAAAAGGAATATCTCCTACCTTCAGGACCCCTAAATTGGGGTAATTCACCTTAAGACAAGACATCGATAAGTGAGCACCCATATTGGGGCGGGCTTACTTTTCACTCTTGCTGGAATGTATCACCTGAGGCGCCGTTCTATGTTTTTCTGTTTTTTCTACATTGTTCTAATTTTACTCTGGAAGGGATGGATATTTTTAAATATAAATGTACCGTAAAAGTACTCACTGACCAGGACTTGGATTTCCTCAGCTCCATTGCCATTTTAGCTCAGGGTCCTCAGATCAATGCTTTAAGTTGTAGTCACACTTACCCAAGGCATGTTCAGGCTTCCGAGCGCAGAAATGTAAAATTTAGCGCCTTCTAGTGACCACTTCTGGTCTGGCACCATGCTGTTTCCGTCTGCATGCCGCATGTGTCCGAATGGTTCCAGAGCACCGGACCTGCTTAGGTGAATTGTCAGGGCAACCTGCCTCATCGCCCCACTTCTAGACACCTGATGTCCCTCTGCATTGGCCTCTGAGTGTATACCCCCCCCCCCACCTGGAGTAGAGGGTTACTCTTTCAACCTATCCCCTGTAGGGACAGCACTGGTGAGGGGTTGCTAGGGAGCCGAATTTAAACTCTCTTGACTTCATGTCCCTATAGGCAATGAAGCAACCTCTAGGTTGGGCTGTCATGGGGGATGCAACAGAAAATATTGGTGTACAACAGCAGCTTTGTTAGTCAGAATGCACCACCTGCTACCAGAGAATTCATGCAGGCAGCAACTGAGTCATGGTTTCACAGTTAAACTAAGATGTATATTCCAGAGCAGATCTTCCTTACAAAGCAGCTCATAGCAAGTTCTCAGTCCACAGGGAATATCAGTGTACAACCTTAACTGCATACCTCCCAACTTGTGTGAGAGAAAGAGGGACAAAAAGTCTCATGCCCCACCCACAAGCATAGTATCATTTTGACTTATATTCTATCCTCCCTCATATTGTGGCCCCCTGTCCTGTAGCTTCCTGTCCTCTAGCCTCCTCCTGGGCCATCTGCTGTTAGCTCCACTCCTTGGATGGCCTTTGTCACCTCAGAGCCCCAGGGAGAGGAGGTAGCAGGACTGTGGAGAAAAAATGGAAAGGTAAATAAAGTTTTTTTCTTGGGAGCTGTTATATTTCTGAAATATTAAAGTTGAAACTGAGATCATAAATTGGACATATAATATGGACACTGGCAAAATCTTATCACGAGATGGACATTTCCTGACGTCTTGCAGTTGTGTTGTATAAGACTCCGATAATAGGCCATAGACCATTTATGTGTTGTTTCTCAAGGAACACATGCTAGTATCTATGGGAATCTCCACAGGAGAAGGGTTAATCAACACCTTGGGGCAAAAACCATAGCTGTCAATATCCTGTTTGTCAGGAAAACTGTATTGTTTCAGGCCCAGTTCCATTGATTCAGGAGGCCAATAAACAAACCCTTTCCCATCTGAGGTCCATGTTGTTTCAAATGGACAGTAAATATCACCCTGGGGAAATCAAGACCATTTGGGACAAAGGCCTGATGAATGAATAACCATTCCAAATACGAGAGCGCCATCTTGTAAACGACTACACCAAGGAAGCCTATATCCTATTAATAGAAGTTTGGTTAGAGATGAATCATCATAAAGACTGGAAGTATGGGTGGAGTCATGGACCTTTGTGGGTGAGATTGTAATAGCTGTTTGAGATATATGTATAGTCATATATATATATGGTCAGTTTGAAGTCCTGTTGTTAGATCTTATGTGTATCTGTTAATTCCAGATTAGAACATTTAGGAGGCATATTATTTTATATATTATCCTTTTTTTTCTTACTTCATCATCTATTATACCTTTTAATTAGGTATCTCCAAGTTTGGACTTCTTTAAGATACAAATTCAGCAGTTAGAAGAACAACCCACTTATTACATTATTATAGGAGCTAAACATCTCACAGCATTCCACTTGCTACCAGAGAATTCACACAGGCATCGGCCAGATCATTGATTTACATCTTGACTTACATATATGTTCCAGAGCAGGACTTCCTTGAGAAGCAGCTCACAGCTAATTCACAAACAATGTCAGTGTACAAAAGCATCTGTGTATTGCACAGAGCACTCCACCTGCTACCAGCGAATTCACACAGGCAATTGCTGAGTGATGGATTCACAGTTTAACTAAGATGTATATTCCAGAGCAGGCCTTCCTTACAAAGCAGCTTGTAGCAAGTTCTTTGTCCACTGGGAATATCCAGGTAGACCAGTATATGTGTTACTCACAGCACTTCACCTGCTACCAAAGAATTCACACAGGCATTGGCCTGATCATGGGTTCACAGATTGACCTAGAAGTAAATTTCAGAGCAAGACTTCCTTACAAAGCAGCTCACAGATAATCATCAGCCCACTGTCAATAACAGTGTACAACAGCATCTGTATTGCTCAGAGCACTCCACCTTCACTCACACAGGCATCGGTATTGCAAGTTACCTCTAAGAGACAACAGAGCCTGGTAATTACCATAACTCTTGCTCTCCACCACCATGAGCAGCATGAGGAAACCCCAGCATCCGACACGGGACCCCTTAAGAAGACAAAAGCATCGGTCCTTGAGCTGGAAACAGACACAGTTGGGACAGTGCAAGGAGATGCCAGGAGACAGCACACATGGAAGGTGCATAGGCAAGAGGTAAGGGGTAGAGATGAGGAGCAGGCAAATGGAGGAAGGGTGTTTGTGTGGTGTTGGTTGAGTGAGGAGGAGGAAATATGGAAGTTACAGGCTAATGGAGGAGCAGTGGTGTTGGTGGGTTGAAATCTCAGTTAGGAGGAGGAACCTAGGGGAATGACCCTTCTTTTAATCATCCATCAAACCAAAAATGATTTTAAATGTAATCAAAAAGCTTTATGAACCCCAAAGCATAAGTGTATGAAGCATGATAAAAACAGTAGCACTCAACAATTAAAAGTCCACAATGTCTATTCAAAGGTCCTTCATAAAAACACCAGCCGATCAGGTGGAGCAGCTTATACTGCTGAGCACCACAGGATTAAATTGATGTGTTTGTCTCTAATCTAAGCTGTAAACGTCTTACCAGTGGTTTAAAGGGACCAAAGTTTTTCTTTGGTGTTGGGGCTTTGGTGTTGGCTGTGCCACCTAGAACATCTTTAAGTTCTCCCTGTTCTCCCACTTCTTAGACTACACCCCAAAATCTACTCCCACAGCTGATTTTAAACACTCTCTACTCCTTTCCACAACTGCACCATCTCCCTCATCCCCATAGGACCTGTTCCCAAACTCTATAGAGTTATACAGAAGGAGATCTCTCTAGATGCGATTTTAAAACGTTTTTCATTAAATAAACTAAATTGAATTTAAAAACAAATGATTTACTTGTAGAGCACCATTAAGAGGACCCTGTACATGAGGGCTCACAATGTTTGTGGGAGTATAAATGGAGACAGTGATTGTGTCTTGTTGGCAATCATGCACATGTGAGTTTTCTGTTTATGTTTGAATGATTGGAAGGTGGGAAACACTATGGGGAGTATGGGTGAGATGTCATTAGTGGAAAAGAAAGGTTGAGATAGTGGCAACAAGTAGAAGCAGAATAGAGAATTTTCAAAGCCAAAATGTTTTGCTTACATAAGCGTCAGCAGAGGTCATTAGGTGAGTGAACAGAGGAGATGATTATATATTGAGAATTCTTTAGCAGGTGGTAGAATATTGGGACAAAAGAGGAGATTTGAGAAAGGCGAAAATATCATCAATGCTAAAAAAACATTAATAATGGGAAAAAGGTAAGTGATGGATTAGGATATAATGTGTTTAGTTCAAACCTGGTTCAATTCTGGATTAATTCTGGTATAATTCAGTTGGTGCACTTAAGAGCTGCACTTAGGAGAGTGCACTGTGTGAGACCAAGGTCAAGTGAGACCAATAATCAGAAATTTATAGAGCCAAGACAAATTAGTAACAACTAGCAGGTGTAAAAGACAATAGACAGAGACTGCAGAAATCAGCAGGGAATTAAGTATGTATTGACAACTAAGGAGTTAAGGGATGAGGGATGAGGAGGAGTCAAAGTGGGAGCTATGGGCTAAGGGAGGAGTTCAGAAAAAGGGAGAAGGAGGGAAAATGGGGTGGGTCCAGGTTAAAGGAGGAGGAGTCAAAATAGGGGGTACAGGCCAAAGGAGGAAGGAGGGGGGAGGGGGGGGGAGGAAAATGGGGGGGGGGTCCAGGTTAAAGGAGGAGGAGGAGTCAAAATAGGGGGTACAGGCCAAAGGAGGAAGGAGGGGGGGTGAGGAAAATGGGGGGGGGGGGGGTCCAGGTTAAAGGAGGAGGAGGAGTCAAAATAGGGGGTACAGGCTGTGGGAGCAGGAGGAGGGAAAGTGAGGGGGAGGGGTCCAGGTAAAGGAGGAGGAGGAGGAGTCAAAATAGTGGGTACAGGCCAAGGGTGGAGGGAAAATGGGGCGGGTACAGGTTAAAGGAGGAGGAGTCAAAATAGGGGGTACAGGCTGTGGGAGGAAGTGAGAGGAAGAGGACGGAATTTGGGGGTGAACGGGGGGGGGGTCCAGGTTAAAGGAGGAGGAGGAGTCAAAATAGGGGGTACAGGCTGTGGGAGGAAGTGAGAGGAGGAGGAGGACGGAATTTGGGGGTGAACGGGGGGGGGGTCCAGGTTAAAGGAGGAGGAGTCAAAATAGGGGGTACAGGCTGTGAGAGGAGGAGGAGGGAATGTTTGGGGGGGGGGGTGCAAGTTAATGGAGGAGGAGGAGGGAATGTTGGGGGTACAGGTTGAAGGAGGAATCAAAGTGGGAGGTAGAGGCCTAAGGGATTAATTGGGAAAGGGGGGGATGCAGGATTACGGAGGAGAGAAAGTTTGGATACTGAGTATGGTGGAGACCGTGGAAACTTGGGGAGGAACCTTCTTTTTGGTAGTGTGTGTTGGGTGGGTGGGGGTGGGGGGGGGGTATAGGATAAGGGGGGAAGGAGGAGGCGTAGGATGAGGGAATGTGGGGGTACAGGCTGGGCGGACTGGAGGAGTCAAAAGGTATAACCTAAAATGATATATCCTCAACTGTCCCTCCCTTAGCCTGTCCTGCCCCCACTTTAACTCCTCCTCCCTTAGGCTATCTCTCCGCTGTACCTCCCTTAGCCTGTCCTGCCCCCACTTTAACTCCTCCTCCCTTAGGCTATCTCTCCACTATCTCTCCCTTAGCCTGTCCTGCCCCCACTTTAACTCCTCCTCCCTTAGGCTATCTCTCCCCTACCTCTTCCTTAGCCTGTCCTGCCCCCACTTTAACTCCTCCTCCCTTAGGCTATCTCTCCACTAGCTCTCCCTTAGCCTGTCCTGCCCCCACTTTAACTCCTCCTCCCTTAGGCTATCTCTCCCCTACCTCTTCCTTAGCCTGTCCTGCCCCCACTTTAACTCCTCCTCCCTTAGGCTATCTCTCCACTTTCCCTCCCTTAGCCTGTCCTGCCCCCACTTTAACTCCTCCTCCCTTAGGCTAGCTCTCCACTTTCCCTCCCTTAGCCTCTCCTGCCCCCACTTTAACTCCTCCTCCCTTAGGCTATCTCTCCGCTGTACCTCCCTTAGCCTGTCCTGTCCCCACTTTAACTCCTCCTCCCTTAGGCTATCTCTCCGCTGTACCTCCCTTAGCCTGTCCTGCCCCCACTTTAACTCCTCCTCCCTTAGGCTATCTCTCCACTATCTCTCCCTTAGCCTGTCCTGCCCCCACTTTAACTCCTCCTCCCTTAGGCTATCTCTCCACTTTCCCTCCCTTAGCCTGTCCCGCCCCCACTTTAACTCCTCCTCCCTTAGGCTATCTCTCCACTTTCCCTCCCTTAGCCTGTCCTGCCCCCACTTTAACTCCTCCTCCCTTAGCCTAGCTCTCCACTTTCCCTCCCTTAGCCTGTCCTGCCCCTTCTTTAACTCCTCCTCCCCTATCTCTCCACCCCTTAACCATTTTCCCAACGCTTCCTCTTCCCTTAAGCTTTAATCCCCCACATGCCTTACTCTCCAAGTAGACTGTACCACACACACTTACCTTAAGGATGAGCTCCTTGGATATGTCATTTTCAGAGGACAACATCATGCGGCACCGACGGGATTCGAACCCACGACCTTGAGCACGGCAGGCGAGAGCCTTACCAGTGAGCTATAGACTCAGCTACTGTGTAGGGCCCGATTTTCTTTAAACAAAAGTTTCAATACTGCAAGTTTGACTGGAAGCTAATACACTGGCCTACAGAGCTGTATCTTCTCGGATATCTAGCTTTATGCAAGCATATTGTCAATTTTATAAAGTATTTGAAAAAATCAACTAAAATGAATTCATCAAAAGAGAACCTCGCCATGCACGCCTAAGCGAATAGGCTCCGGGAACACGTCCAATTCTGCAAGTCAACATGTGGCACTGATGGGATTCGAACTCACGACCTCGAGCATGGCAGACATGAGCATTACCAGTGAGCTATACAGAGATGTACCATTTTTGGAGATCTTTTTTGCTATAAAATGAAATCAACCAAAACAACTGTGAAGGACCTGATTTTCTTAAAACAAAAGTTTCAATACTGCAAGTTTGACTGGAAGCTAATACACTGGCCTACAGAGCTGTATCTTCTCGGATATCTAGCTTTATGCAAGCATATTGTCAATTTTATAAAGTATTTGAAAAAATCTACTAAAATGAATTCATAAAAAGAGAGACTTGCTAGGCATGCCTAATAAAATAGGCTCTGGAACCATGTCCATTGTTGCAAGTCAACATGCAGCACTGATGGGATTCGAACTCACGACCTTGAGCATGGCAGACAGGAGCATTACCAGTGAGCTACACAGAGTTGCACCTTTTTTTGGAGATCTTTTTTTGCTATAAAATTAAATCAACTTCTGTATACATAAAAAATACACAGCTTAATACATAGTCTCTGGGGACATGTAAGATTCAAAAGTCAATAGCAGTACTGACAGGTTTCGAACCAATGACCCTGAGCATGGCAGGCGAGAACATTACCGGCGAGCTAAGTCCAATACATCTTAATAGGTTGACAGTACTTGAGTATAGCTCATTGGTAAGGTTCCCGCCTGCCGTGCTCAAGGTCGTGAGTTCGAATCCCGCCAGTGCACCAAAATATAATATCATATGATTAATGTCATGACCCACCGTCCTGTTTAACAACCATTGGGTAGTTGTTAAAAAATGTATGGGGCTGGAATGTGGTGGGGTACAGGTTAAGGGAGGAGGAGTCAAAGTGGGAGCTATGGGCTAAGGGAGGAGTTTAGAAAGTGGGAGAGGGAGGGAAAATGGGGTGGGTACAGGTTAAAGGAGGAGGAGTCAAAATAGGGGGTACAGGCTGTGGGAGCAGGAGGAGGGAAAGCGAGGGGGAGGGGTCCAGGTAAAGGAGGAGGAGGAGGAGTCAAAATAGTGGGTACAGGCCAAGGGTGGAGGGAAAATGGGGCGGGTCCAGGTCAAAGGAGGAGGAGTCAAAATAGGGGGTACAGGCTGTGGGAGGAAGTGAGAGGAGGAGGACGGAATTTGGGGGTGAACGGGGGGGGGGGGGTCCAGGTTAAAGGAGGAGGAGGAGTCAAAATAGGGGGTACAGGCTGTGGGAGGAAGTGAGAGGAGGAGGACGGAATTTGGGGGTGAACGGGGGGGGGGGTCCAGGTTAAAGGAGGAGGAGGAGTCAAAATAGGGGGTACAGGCTGTGGGAGGAAGTGAGAGGAGGAGGACGGAATTTGGGGGTGAACGGGGGGGGGGGGGTTCCAGGTTAAAGGAGGAGGAGTCAAAATAGGGGGTACAGGCCAAAGGAGGAAGGAGGGGGGGTGAGGAAAATGGGGGGTCCAGGTTAAAGGAGGAGGAGGAGTCAAAATAGGGGGTACAGGCTGTGGGAGCAGGAGGAGGGAAAGTGAGGGGGAGGGGTCCAGGTTAAAGGAGGAGGAGGAGTCAAAATAGGGGGTACAGGCTGTGGGAGGAAGTGAGAGGAGGAGGACGGAATTTGGGGGTGAACGGGGGGGGGGGGTTCCAGGTTAAAGGAGGAGGAGTCAAAATAGGGGGTACAGGCCAAAGGAGGAAGGAGGGGGGGTGAGGAAAATGGGGGGGGGGGGGGGGTCCAGGTTAAAGGAGGAGGAGGAGTCAAAATAGGGGGTACAGGCTGTGGGAGCAGGAGGAGGGAAAGTGAGGGGGAGGGGTCCAGGTAAAGGAGGAGGAGGAGGAGTCAAAATAGTGGGTACAGGCCAAGGGTGGAGGGAAAATGGGGCGGGTACAGGTTAAAGGAGGAGGAGTCAAAATAGGGGGTACAGGCTGTGGGAGGAAGTGAGAGGAGGAGGACGGAATTTGGGGGTGGAGGGGGGAGGTACAGGTTAAAGGAGGAGGAGTCAAAATAGGGGGTACAGGCCAAAGGAGGGGGGAGGGGGGGTGAGGAAAATGGGGGGGGGGGTCCAGGTTAAAGGAGGAGGAGGAGTCAAAATAGGGGGTACAGGCTGTGGGAGGAAGTGAGAGGAAGAGGACGGAATTTGGGGGTGAACGGGGGGGGGGGGGGGGTCCAGGTTAAAGGAGGAGGAGGAGTCAAAATAGGGGGTAAAGGCTGTGGGAGGAAGTGAGAGGAGGAGGACGGAATTTGGGGGTGAACGGGGGGGGGGGTTCCAGGTTAAAGGAGGAGGAGTCAAAATAGGGGGTACAGGCCAAAGGAGGAAGGAGGGGGGGTGAGGAAAATGGGGGGGGGGGTCCAGGTTAAAGGAGGAGGAGGAGTCAAAATAGGGGGTACAGGCTGTGGGAGCAGGAGGAGGGAAAGTGAGGGGGAGGGGTCCAGGTAAAGGAGGAGGAGTCAAAATAGTGGGTACAGGCCAAGGGTGGAGGGAAAATGGGGCGGGTACAGGTTAAAGGAGGAGGAGTCAAAATAGGGGGTACAGGCTGTGGGAGGAAGTGAGAGGAAGAGGAGGACGGAATTTGGGGGTGAACGGGGGGGGGGGTCCAGGTTAAAGGAGGAGGAGTCAAAATAGGGGGTACAGGCTGTGAGAGGAGGAGGAGGGAATGTTTGGGGGGGGGGGTGCAAGTTAATGGAGGAGGAGGAGGGAATGTTGGGGGTACAGGTTGAAGGAGGAATCAAAGTGGGAGGTAGAGGCCTAAGGGATTAATTGGGAAAGGGGGGGATGCAGGATTACGGAGGAGAGAAAGTTTGGATACTGAGTATGGTGGAGACCGTGGAAACTTGGGGAGGAACCTTCTTTTTGGTAGTGTGTGTTGGGTGGGTGGGGGTGGGGGGGGGGTATAGGATAAGGGGGGAAGGAGGAGGCGTAGGATGAGGGAATGTGGGGGTACAGGCTGGGCGGACTGGAGGAGTCAAAAGGTATAACCTAAAATGATATATCCTCAACTGTCCCTCCCTTAGCCTGTCCTGCCCCCACTTTAACTCCTCCTCCCTTAGGCTATCTCTCCGCTGTACCTCCCTTAGCCTGTCCTGCCCCCACTTTAACTCCTCCTCCCTTAGGCTATCTCTCCACTATCTCTCCCTTAGCCTGTCCTGCCCCCACTTTAACTCCTCCTCCCTTAGGCTATCTCTCCCCTACCTCTTCCTTAGCCTGTCCTGCCCCCACTTTAACTCCTCCTCCCTTAGGCTATCTCTCCACTAGCTCTCCCTTAGCCTGTCCTGCCCCCACTTTAACTCCTCCTCCCTTAGGCTATCTCTCCCCTACCTCTTCCTTAGCCTGTCCTGCCCCCACTTTAACTCCTCCTCCCTTAGGCTATCTCTCCACTTTCCCTCCCTTAGCCTGTCCTGCCCCCACTTTAACTCCTCCTCCCTTAGGCTAGCTCTCCACTTTCCCTCCCTTAGCCTCTCCTGCCCCCACTTTAACTCCTCCTCCCTTAGGCTATCTCTCCGCTGTACCTCCCTTAGCCTGTCCTGTCCCCACTTTAACTCCTCCTCCCTTAGGCTATCTCTCCGCTGTACCTCCCTTAGCCTGTCCTGCCCCCACTTTAACTCCTCCTCCCTTAGGCTATCTCTCCACTATCTCTCCCTTAGCCTGTCCTGCCCCCACTTTAACTCCTCCTCCCTTAGGCTATCTCTCCACTTTCCCTCCCTTAGCCTGTCCCGCCCCCACTTTAACTCCTCCTCCCTTAGGCTATCTCTCCACTTTCCCTCCCTTAGCCTGTCCTGCCCCCACTTTAACTCCTCCTCCCTTAGCCTAGCTCTCCACTTTCCCTCCCTTAGCCTGTCCTGCCCCTTCTTTAACTCCTCCTCCCCTATCTCTCCACCCCTTAACCATTTTCCCAACGCTTCCTCTTCCCTTAAGCTTTAATCCCCCACATGCCTTACTCTCCAAGTAGACTGTACCACACACACTTACCTTAAGGATGAGCTCCTTGGATATGTCATTTTCAGAGGACAACATCATGCGGCACCGACGGGATTCGAACCCACGACCTTGAGCACGGCAGGCGAGAGCCTTACCAGTGAGCTATAGACTCAGCTACTGTGTAGGGCCCGATTTTCTTTAAACAAAAGTTTCAATACTGCAAGTTTGACTGGAAGCTAATACACTGGCCTACAGAGCTGTATCTTCTCGGATATCTAGCTTTATGCAAGCATATTGTCAATTTTATAAAGTATTTGAAAAAATCTACTAAAATGAATTCATCAAAAGAGAACCTCGCCATGCACGCCTAAGCGAATAGGCTCCGGGAACACGTCCAATTCTGCAAGTCAACATGTGGCACTGATGGGATTCGAACTCACGACCTCGAGCATGGCAGACATGAGCATTACCAGTGAGCTATACAGAGATGTACCATTTTTGGAGATCTTTTTTGCTATAAAATGAAATCAACCAAAACAACTGTGAAGGACCTGATTTTCTTAAAACAAAAGTTTCAATACTGCAAGTTTGACTGGAAGCTAATACACTGGCCTACAGAGCTGTATCTTCTCGGATATCTAGCTTTATGCAAGCATATTGTCAATTTTATAAAGTATTTGAAAAAATCTACTAAAATGAATTCATAAAAAGAGAGACTTGCTAGGCATGCCTAATAAAATAGGCTCTGGAACCATGTCCATTGTTGCAAGTCAACATGCAGCACTGATGGGATTCGAACTCACGACCTTGAGCATGGCAGACAGGAGCATTACCAGTGAGCTACACAGAGTTGCACCTTTTTTTGGAGATCTTTTTTTGCTATAAAATTAAATCAACTTCTGTATACATAAAAAATACACAGCTTAATACATAGTCTCTGGGGACATGTAAGATTCAAAAGTCAATAGCAGTACTGACAGGTTTCGAACCAATGACCCTGAGCATGGCAGGCGAGAACATTACCGGCGAGCTAAGTCCAATACATCTTAATAGGTTGACAGTACTTGAGTATAGCTCATTGGTAAGGTTCCCGCCTGCCGTGCTCAAGGTCGTGAGTTCGAATCCCGCCAGTGCACCAAAATATAATATCATATGATTAATGTCATGACCCACCGTCCTGTTTAACAACCATTGGGTAGTTGTTAAAAAATGTATGGGGCTGGAATGTGGTGGGGTACAGGTTAAGGGAGGAGGAGTCAAAGTGGGAGCTATGGGCTAAGGGAGGAGTTTAGAAAGTGGGAGAGGGAGGGAAAATGGGGTGGGTACAGGTTAAAGGAGGAGGAGTCAAAATAGGGGGTACAGGCTGTGGGAGCAGGAGGAGGGAAAGCGAGGGGGAGGGGTCCAGGTAAAGGAGGAGGAGGAGGAGTCAAAATAGTGGGTACAGGCCAAGGGTGGAGGGAAAATGGGGCGGGTCCAGGTCAAAGGAGGAGGAGTCAAAATAGGGGGTACAGGCTGTGGGAGGAAGTGAGAGGAGGAGGACGGAATTTGGGGGTGAACGGGGGGGGGGGGGTCCAGGTTAAAGGAGGAGGAGGAGTCAAAATAGGGGGTACAGGCTGTGGGAGGAAGTGAGAGGAGGAGGACGGAATTTGGGGGTGAACGGGGGGGGGGGTCCAGGTTAAAGGAGGAGGAGGAGTCAAAATAGGGGGTACAGGCTGTGGGAGGAAGTGAGAGGAGGAGGACGGAATTTGGGGGTGAACGGGGGGGGGGGGGTTCCAGGTTAAAGGAGGAGGAGTCAAAATAGGGGGTACAGGCCAAAGGAGGAAGGAGGGGGGGTGAGGAAAATGGGGGGTCCAGGTTAAAGGAGGAGGAGGAGTCAAAATAGGGGGTACAGGCTGTGGGAGCAGGAGGAGGGAAAGTGAGGGGGAGGGGTCCAGGTTAAAGGAGGAGGAGGAGTCAAAATAGGGGGTACAGGCTGTGGGAGGAAGTGAGAGGAGGAGGACGGAATTTGGGGGTGAACGGGGGGGGGGGGTTCCAGGTTAAAGGAGGAGGAGTCAAAATAGGGGGTACAGGCCAAAGGAGGAAGGAGGGGGGGTGAGGAAAATGGGGGGGGGGGGGGGGTCCAGGTTAAAGGAGGAGGAGGAGTCAAAATAGGGGGTACAGGCTGTGGGAGCAGGAGGAGGGAAAGTGAGGGGGAGGGGTCCAGGTAAAGGAGGAGGAGGAGGAGTCAAAATAGTGGGTACAGGCCAAGGGTGGAGGGAAAATGGGGCGGGTACAGGTTAAAGGAGGAGGAGTCAAAATAGGGGGTACAGGCTGTGGGAGGAAGTGAGAGGAGGAGGACGGAATTTGGGGGTGGAGGGGGGAGGTACAGGTTAAAGGAGGAGGAGTCAAAATAGGGGGTACAGGCCAAAGGAGGGGGGAGGGGGGGTGAGGAAAATGGGGGGGGGGGTCCAGGTTAAAGGAGGAGGAGGAGTCAAAATAGGGGGTACAGGCTGTGGGAGGA
The DNA here is from genome assembly GCF_040894005.1 of Engystomops pustulosus. NCBI lineage: Eukaryota > Metazoa > Chordata > Amphibia > Anura > Leptodactylidae > Engystomops > Engystomops pustulosus. The sequence goes on from NC_092414.1 coordinate 134,814,690, forward strand.
AGTGAGAGGAAGAGGACGGAATTTGGGGGTGAACGGGGGGGGGGGGGGGTCCAGGTTAAAGGAGGAGGAGGAGTCAAAATAGGGGGTAAAGGCTGTGGGAGGAAGTGAGAGGAGGAGGACGGAATTTGGGGGTGAACGGGGGGGGGGTTCCAGGTTAAAGGAGGAGGAGTCAAAATAGGGGGTACAGGCCAAAGGAGGAAGGAGGGGGGGTGAGGAAAATGGGGGGGGGGGTCCAGGTTAAAGGAGGAGGAGGAGTCAAAATAGGGGGTACAGGCTGTGGGAGCAGGAGGAGGGAAAGTGAGGGGGAGGGGTCCAGGTAAAGGAGGAGGAGTCAAAATAGTGGGTACAGGCCAAGGGTGGAGGGAAAATGGGGCGGGTACAGGTTAAAGGAGGAGGAGTCAAAATAGGGGGTACAGGCTGTGGGAGGAAGTGAGAGGAAGAGGAGGACGGAATTTGGGGGTGAACGGGGGGGGGGGTCCAGGTTAAAGGAGGAGGAGTCAAAATAGGGGGTACAGGCTGTGAGAGGAGGAGGAGGGAATGTTTGGGGGGGGGGGTGCAAGTTAATGGAGGAGGAGGAGGGAATGTTGGGGGTACAGGTTGAAGGAGGAATCAAAGTGGGAGGTAGAGGCCTAAGGGATTAATTGGGAAAGGGGGGGATGCAGGATTACGGAGGAGAGAAAGTTTGGATACTGAGTATGGTGGAGACCGTGGAAACTTGGGGAGGAACCTTCTTTTTGGTAGTGTGTGTTGGGTGGGTGGGGGTGGGGGGGGGGTATAGGATAAGGGGGGAAGGAGGAGGCGTAGGATGAGGGAATGTGGGGGTACAGGCTGGGCGGACTGGAGGAGTCAAAAGGTATAACCTAAAATGATATATCCTCAACTGTCCCTCCCTTAGCCTGTCCTGCCCCCACTTTAACTCCTCCTCCCTTAGGCTATCTCTCCGCTGTACCTCCCTTAGCCTGTCCTGCCCCCACTTTAACTCCTCCTCCCTTAGGCTATCTCTCCACTATCTCTCCCTTAGCCTGTCCTGCCCCCACTTTAACTCCTCCTCCCTTAGGCTATCTCTCCCCTACCTCTTCCTTAGCCTGTCCTGCCCCCACTTTAACTCCTCCTCCCTTAGGCTATCTCTCCACTAGCTCTCCCTTAGCCTGTCCTGCCCCCACTTTAACTCCTCCTCCCTTAGGCTATCTCTCCCCTACCTCTTCCTTAGCCTGTCCTGCCCCCACTTTAACTCCTCCTCCCTTAGGCTATCTCTCCACTTTCCCTCCCTTAGCCTGTCCTGCCCCCACTTTAACTCCTCCTCCCTTAGGCTAGCTCTCCACTTTCCCTCCCTTAGCCTCTCCTGCCCCCACTTTAACTCCTCCTCCCTTAGGCTATCTCTCCGCTGTACCTCCCTTAGCCTGTCCTGTCCCCACTTTAACTCCTCCTCCCTTAGGCTATCTCTCCGCTGTACCTCCCTTAGCCTGTCCTGCCCCCACTTTAACTCCTCCTCCCTTAGGCTATCTCTCCACTATCTCTCCCTTAGCCTGTCCTGCCCCCACTTTAACTCCTCCTCCCTTAGGCTATCTCTCCACTTTCCCTCCCTTAGCCTGTCCCGCCCCCACTTTAACTCCTCCTCCCTTAGGCTATCTCTCCACTTTCCCTCCCTTAGCCTGTCCTGCCCCCACTTTAACTCCTCCTCCCTTAGCCTAGCTCTCCACTTTCCCTCCCTTAGCCTGTCCTGCCCCTTCTTTAACTCCTCCTCCCCTATCTCTCCACCCCTTAACCATTTTCCCAACGCTTCCTCTTCCCTTAAGCTTTAATCCCCCACATGCCTTACTCTCCAAGTAGACTGTACCACACACACTTACCTTAAGGATGAGCTCCTTGGATATGTCATTTTCAGAGGACAACATCATGCGGCACCGACGGGATTCGAACCCACGACCTTGAGCACGGCAGGCGAGAGCCTTACCAGTGAGCTATAGACTCAGCTACTGTGTAGGGCCCGATTTTCTTTAAACAAAAGTTTCAATACTGCAAGTTTGACTGGAAGCTAATACACTGGCCTACAGAGCTGTATCTTCTCGGATATCTAGCTTTATGCAAGCATATTGTCAATTTTATAAAGTATTTGAAAAAATCTACTAAAATGAATTCATAAAAAGAGAGACTTGCTAGGCATGCCTAATAAAATAGGCTCTGGAACCATGTCCATTGTTGCAAGTCAACATGCAGCACTGATGGGATTCGAACTCACGACCTTGAGCATGGCAGACAGGAGCATTACCAGTGAGCTACACAGAGTTGCACCTTTTTTTGGAGATCTTTTTTTGCTATAAAATTAAATCAACTTCTGTATACATAAAAAATACACAGCTTAATACATAGTCTCTGGGGACATGTAAGATTCAAAAGTCAACAGCAGTACTGACAGGTTTCGAACCAATGACCCTGAGCATGGCAGGCGAGAACATTACCGGCGAGCTAAGTCCAATACATCTTAATAGGTTGACAGTACTTGAGTATAGCTCATTGGTAAGGTTCCCGCCTGCCGTGCTCAAGGTCGTGAGTTCGAATCCCGCCAGTGCACCAAAATATAATATCATATGATTAATGTCATGACCCACCGTCCTGTTTAACAACCATTGGGTAGTTGTTAAAAAATGTATGGGGCTGGAATGTGGTGGGGTACAGGTTAAGGGAGGAGGAGTCAAAGTGGGAGCTATGGGCTAAGGGAGGAGTTTAGAAAGTGGGAGAGGGAGGGAAAATGGGGTGGGTACAGGTTAAAGGAGGAGGAGTCAAAATAGGGGGTACAGGCTGTGGGAGCAGGAGGAGGGAAAGCGAGGGGGAGGGGTCCAGGTAAAGGAGGAGGAGGAGGAGTCAAAATAGTGGGTACAGGCCAAGGGTGGAGGGAAAATGGGGCGGGTCCAGGTCAAAGGAGGAGGAGTCAAAATAGGGGGTACAGGCTGTGGGAGGAAGTGAGAGGAGGAGGACGGAATTTGGGGGTGAACGGGGGGGGGGGGGGTCCAGGTTAAAGGAGGAGGAGGAGTCAAAATAGGGGGTACAGGCTGTGGGAGGAAGTGAGAGGAGGAGGACGGAATTTGGGGGTGAACGGGGGGGGGGGTCCAGGTTAAAGGAGGAGGAGGAGTCAAAATAGGGGGTACAGGCTGTGGGAGGAAGTGAGAGGAGGAGGACGGAATTTGGGGGTGAACGGGGGGGGGGGGGGTTCCAGGTTAAAGGAGGAGGAGTCAAAATAGGGGGTACAGGCCAAAGGAGGAAGGAGGGGGGGTGAGGAAAATGGGGGGTCCAGGTTAAAGGAGGAGGAGGAGTCAAAATAGGGGGTACAGGCTGTGGGAGCAGGAGGAGGGAAAGTGAGGGGGAGGGGTCCAGGTTAAAGGAGGAGGAGGAGTCAAAATAGGGGGTACAGGCTGTGGGAGGAAGTGAGAGGAGGAGGACGGAATTTGGGGGTGAACGGGGGGGGGGGGGTTCCAGGTTAAAGGAGGAGGAGTCAAAATAGGGGGTACAGGCCAAAGGAGGAAGGAGGGGGGGTGAGGAAAATGGGGGGGGGGGGGGTCCAGGTTAAAGGAGGAGGAGGAGTCAAAATAGGGGGTACAGGCTGTGGGAGCAGGAGGAGGGAAAGTGAGGGGGAGGGGTCCAGGTAAAGGAGGAGGAGGAGGAGTCAAAATAGTGGGTACAGGCCAAGGGTGGAGGGAAAATGGGGCGGGTACAGGTTAAAGGAGGAGGAGTCAAAATAGGGGGTACAGGCTGTGGGAGGAAGTGAGAGGAGGAGGACGGAATTTGGGGGTGGAGGGGGGAGGTACAGGTTAAAGGAGGAGGAGTCAAAATAGGGGGTACAGGCCAAAGGAGGGGGGAGGGGGGGTGAGGAAAATGGGGGGGGGGGTCCAGGTTAAAGGAGGAGGAGGAGTCAAAATAGGGGGTACAGGCTGTGGGAGGAAGTGAGAGGAAGAGGACGGAATTTGGGGGTGAACGGGGGGGGGGGGGGTCCAGGTTAAAGGAGGAGGAGGAGTCAAAATAGGGGGTAAAGGCTGTGGGAGGAAGTGAGAGGAGGAGGACGGAATTTGGGGGTGAACGGGGGGGGGGTTCCAGGTTAAAGGAGGAGGAGTCAAAATAGGGGGTACAGGCCAAAGGAGGAAGGAGGGGGGGTGAGGAAAATGGGGGGGGGGGGTCCAGGTTAAAGGAGGAGGAGGAGTCAAAATAGGGGGTACAGGCTGTGGGAGCAGGAGGAGGGAAAGTGAGGGGGAGGGGTCCAGGTAAAGGAGGAGGAGTCAAAATAGTGGGTACAGGCCAAGGGTGGAGGGAAAATGGGGCGGGTACAGGTTAAAGGAGGAGGAGTCAAAATAGGGGGTACAGGCTGTGGGAGGAAGTGAGAGGAAGAGGACGGAATTTGGGGGTGAACGGGGGGGGGGTCCAGGTTAAAGGAGGAGGAGGAGTCAAAATAGGGGGTACAGGCTGTGGGAGGAAGTGAGAGGAGGAGGAGGACGGAATTTGGGGGTGAACGGGGGGGGGGGTCCAGGTTAAAGGAGGAGGAGTCAAAATAGGGGGTACAGGCTGTGAGAGGAGGAGGAGGGAATGTTTGGGGGGGGGGGTGCAAGTTAATGGAGGAGGAGGAGGGAATGTTGGGGGTACAGGTTGAAGGAGGAATCAAAGTGGGAGGTAGAGGCCTAAGGGATTAATTGGGAAAGGGGGGGATGCAGGATTACGGAGGAGAGAAAGTTTGGATACTGAGTATGGTGGAGACCGTGGAAACTTGGGGAGGAACCTTCTTTTTGGTAGTGTGTGTTGGGTGGGTGGGGGTGGGGGGGGGGTATAGGATAAGGGGGGAAGGAGGAGGCGTAGGATGAGGGAATGTGGGGGTACAGGCTGGGCGGACTGGAGGAGTCAAAAGGTATAACCTAAAATGATATATCCTCAACTGTCCCTCCCTTAGCCTGTCCTGCCCCCACTTTAACTCCTCCTCCCTTAGGCTATCTCTCCGCTGTACCTCCCTTAGCCTGTCCTGCCCCCACTTTAACTCCTCCTCCCTTAGGCTATCTCTCCACTATCTCTCCCTTAGCCTGTCCTGCCCCCACTTTAACTCCTCCTCCCTTAGGCTATCTCTCCCCTACCTCTTCCTTAGCCTGTCCTGCCCCCACTTTAACTCCTCCTCCCTTAGGCTATCTCTCCACTAGCTCTCCCTTAGCCTGTCCTGCCCCCACTTTAACTCCTCCTCCCTTAGGCTATCTCTCCCCTACCTCTTCCTTAGCCTGTCCTGCCCCCACTTTAACTCCTCCTCCCTTAGGCTATCTCTCCACTTTCCCTCCCTTAGCCTGTCCTGCCCCCACTTTAACTCCTCCTCCCTTAGGCTAGCTCTCCACTTTCCCTCCCTTAGCCTCTCCTGCCCCCACTTTAACTCCTCCTCCCTTAGGCTATCTCTCCGCTGTACCTCCCTTAGCCTGTCCTGTCCCCACTTTAACTCCTCCTCCCTTAGGCTATCTCTCCGCTGTACCTCCCTTAGCCTGTCCTGCCCCCACTTTAACTCCTCCTCCCTTAGGCTATCTCTCCACTTTCCCTCCCTTAGCCTGTCCCGCCCCCACTTTAACTCCTCCTCCCTTAGGCTATCTCTCCACTTTCCCTCCCTTAGCCTGTCCTGCCCCCACTTTAACTCCTCCTCCCTTAGCCTAGCTCTCCACTTTCCCTCCCTTAGCCTGTCCTGCCCCTTCTTTAACTCCTCCTCCCCTATCTCTCCACCCCTTAACCATTTTCCCAACGCTTCCTCTTCCCTTAAGCTTTAATCCCCCACATGCCTTACTCTCCAAGTAGACTGTACCACACACACTTACCTTAAGGATGAGCTCCTTGGATATGTCATTTTCAGAGGACAACATCATGCGGCACCGACGGGATTCGAACCCACGACCTTGAGCACGGCAGGCGAGAGCCTTACCAGTGAGCTATAGACTCAGCTACTGTGTAGGGCCCGATTTTCTTTAAACAAAAGTTTCAATACTGCAAGTTTGACTGGAAGCTAATACACTGGCCTACAGAGCTGTATCTTCTCGGATATCTAGCTTTATGCAAGCATATTGTCAATTTTATAAAGTATTTGAAAAAATCAACTAAAATGAATTCATCAAAAGAGAACCTCGCCATGCACGCCTAAGCGAATAGGCTCCGGGAACACGTCCAATTCTGCAAGTCAACATGTGGCACTGATGGGATTCGAACTCACGACCTCGAGCATGGCAGACATGAGCATTACCAGTGAGCTATACAGAGATGTACCATTTTTGGAGATCTTTTTTGCTATAAAATGAAATCAACCAAAACAACTGTGAAGGACCTGATTTTCTTAAAACAAAAGTTTCAATACTGCAAGTTTGACTGGAAGCTAATACACTGGCCTACAGAGCTGTATCTTCTCGGATATCTAGCTTTATGCAAGCATATTGTCAATTTTATAAAGTATTTGAAAAAATCTACTAAAATGAATTCATAAAAAGAGAGACTTGCTAGGCATGCCTAATAAAATAGGCTCTGGAACCATGTCCATTGTTGCAAGTCAACATGCAGCACTGATGGGATTCGAACTCACGACCTTGAGCATGGCAGACAGGAGCATTACCAGTGAGCTACACAGAGTTGCACCTTTTTTTGGAGATCTTTTTTTGCTATAAAATTAAATCAACTTCTGTATACATAAAAAATACACAGCTTAATACATAGTCTCTGGGGACATGTAAGATTCAAAAGTCAATAGCAGTACTGACAGGTTTCGAACCAATGACCCTGAGCATGGCAGGCGAGAACATTACCGGCGAGCTAAGTCCAATACATCTTAATAGGTTGACAGTACTTGAGTATAGCTCATTGGTAAGGTTCCCGCCTGCCGTGCTCAAGGTCGTGAGTTCGAATCCCGCCAGTGCACCAAAATATAATATCATATGATTAATGTCATGACCCACCGTCCTGTTTAACAACCATTGGGTAGTTGTTAAAAAATGTATGGGGCTGGAATGTGGTGGGGTACAGGTTAAGGGAGGAGGAGTCAAAGTGGGAGCTATGGGCTAAGGGAGGAGTTTAGAAAGTGGGAGAGGGAGGGAAAATGGGGTGGGTACAGGTTAAAGGAGGAGGAGTCAAAATAGGGGGTACAGGCTGTGGGAGCAGGAGGAGGGAAAGCGAGGGGGAGGGGTCCAGGTAAAGGAGGAGGAGGAGGAGTCAAAATAGTGGGTACAGGCCAAGGGTGGAGGGAAAATGGGGCGGGTCCAGGTCAAAGGAGGAGGAGTCAAAATAGGGGGTACAGGCTGTGGGAGGAAGTGAGAGGAGGAGGACGGAATTTGGGGGTGAACGGGGGGGGGGGGGTCCAGGTTAAAGGAGGAGGAGGAGTCAAAATAGGGGGTACAGGCTGTGGGAGGAAGTGAGAGGAGGAGGACGGAATTTGGGGGTGAACGGGGGGGGGGGGGGGTTCCAGGTTAAAGGAGGAGGAGTCAAAATAGGGGGTACAGGCCAAAGGAGGAAGGAGGGGGGGTGAGGAAAATGGGGGGTCCAGGTTAAAGGAGGAGGAGGAGTCAAAATAGGGGGTACAGGCTGTGGGAGCAGGAGGAGGGAAAGTGAGGGGGAGGGGTCCAGGTTAAAGGAGGAGGAGGAGTCAAAATAGGGGGTACAGGCTGTGGGAGGAAGTGAGAGGAGGAGGACGGAATTTGGGGGTGAACGGGGGGGGGGGGGTTCCAGGTTAAAGGAGGAGGAGTCAAAATAGGGGGTACAGGCCAAAGGAGGAAGGAGGGGGGGTGAGGAAAATGGGGGGGGGGGGGGGGTCCAGGTTAAAGGAGGAGGAGGAGTCAAAATAGGGGGTACAGGCTGTGGGAGCAGGAGGAGGGAAAGTGAGGGGGAGGGGTCCAGGTAAAGGAGGAGGAGGAGGAGTCAAAATAGTGGGTACAGGCCAAGGGTGGAGGGAAAATGGGGCGGGTACAGGTTAAAGGAGGAGGAGTCAAAATAGGGGGTACAGGCTGTGGGAGGAAGTGAGAGGAGGAGGACGGAATTTGGGGGTGGAGGGGGGAGGTACAGGTTAAAGGAGGAGGAGTCAAAATAGGGGGTACAGGCCAAAGGAGGGGGAGGGGGGTGAGGAAAATGGGGGGGGGGGTCCAGGTTAAAGGAGGAGGAGGAGTCAAAATAGGGGGTACAGGCTGTGGGAGGAAGTGAGAGGAAGAGGACGGAATTTGGGGGTGAACGGGGGGGGGGGGGGGTCCAGGTTAAAGGAGGAGGAGGAGTCAAAATAGGGGGTAAAGGCTGTGGGAGGAAGTGAGAGGAGGAGGACGGAATTTGGGGGTGAACGGGGGGGGGGGTTCCAGGTTAAAGGAGGAGGAGTCAAAATAGGGGGTACAGGCCAAAGGAGGAAGGAGGGGGGGTGAGGAAAATGGGGGGGGGGGTCCAGGTTAAAGGAGGAGGAGGAGTCAAAATAGGGGGTACAGGCTGTGGGAGCAGGAGGAGGGAAAGTGAGGGGGAGGGGTCCAGGTAAAGGAGGAGGAGTCAAAATAGTGGGTACAGGCCAAGGGTGGAGGGAAAATGGGGCGGGTACAGGTTAAAGGAGGAGGAGTCAAAATAGGGGGTACAGGCTGTGGGAGGAAGTGAGAGGAAGAGGAGGACGGAATTTGGGGGTGAACGGGGGGGGGGGTCCAGGTTAAAGGAGGAGGAGTCAAAATAGGGGGTACAGGCTGTGAGAGGAGGAGGAGGGAATGTTTGGGGGGGGGGGTGCAAGTTAATGGAGGAGGAGGAGGGAATGTTGGGGGTACAGGTTGAAGGAGGAATCAAAGTGGGAGGTAGAGGCCTAAGGGATTAATTGGGAAAGGGGGGGATGCAGGATTACGGAGGAGAGAAAGTTTGGATACTGAGTATGGTGGAGACCGTGGAAACTTGGGGAGGAACCTTCTTTTTGGTAGTGTGTGTTGGGTGGGTGGGGGTGGGGGGGGGGTATAGGATAAGGGGGGAAGGAGGAGGCGTAGGATGAGGGAATGTGGGGGTACAGGCTGGGCGGACTGGAGGAGTCAAAAGGTATAACCTAAAATGATATATCCTCAACTGTCCCTCCCTTAGCCTGTCCTGCCCCCACTTTAACTCCTCCTCCCTTAGGCTATCTCTCCGCTGTACCTCCCTTAGCCTGTCCTGCCCCCACTTTAACTCCTCCTCCCTTAGGCTATCTCTCCACTATCTCTCCCTTAGCCTGTCCTGCCCCCACTTTAACTCCTCCTCCCTTAGGCTATCTCTCCCCTACCTCTTCCTTAGCCTGTCCTGCCCCCACTTTAACTCCTCCTCCCTTAGGCTATCTCTCCACTAGCTCTCCCTTAGCCTGTCCTGCCCCCACTTTAACTCCTCCTCCCTTAGGCTATCTCTCCCCTACCTCTTCCTTAGCCTGTCCTGCCCCCACTTTAACTCCTCCTCCCTTAGGCTATCTCTCCACTTTCCCTCCCTTAGCCTGTCCTGCCCCCACTTTAACTCCTCCTCCCTTAGGCTAGCTCTCCACTTTCCCTCCCTTAGCCTCTCCTGCCCCCACTTTAACTCCTCCTCCCTTAGGCTATCTCTCCGCTGTACCTCCCTTAGCCTGTCCTGTCCCCACTTTAACTCCTCCTCCCTTAGGCTATCTCTCCGCTGTACCTCCCTTAGCCTGTCCTGCCCCCACTTTAACTCCTCCTCCCTTAGGCTATCTCTCCACTATCTCTCCCTTAGCCTGTCCTGCCCCCACTTTAACTCCTCCTCCCTTAGGCTATCTCTCCACTTTCCCTCCCTTAGCCTGTCCCGCCCCCACTTTAACTCCTCCTCCCTTAGGCTATCTCTCCACTTTCCCTCCCTTAGCCTGTCCTGCCCCCACTTTAACTCCTCCTCCCTTAGCCTAGCTCTCCACTTTCCCTCCCTTAGCCTGTCCTGCCCCTTCTTTAACTCCTCCTCCCCTATCTCTCCACCCCTTAACCATTTTCCCAACGCTTCCTCTTCCCTTAAGCTTTAATCCCCCACATGCCTTACTCTCCAAGTAGACTGTACCACACACACTTACCTTAAGGATGAGCTCCTTGGATATGTCATTTTCAGAGGACAACATCATGCGGCACCGACGGGATTCGAACCCACGACCTTGAGCACGGCAGGCGAGAGCCTTACCAGTGAGCTATAGACTCAGCTACTGTGTAGGGCCCGATTTTCTTTAAACAAAAGTTTCAATACTGCAAGTTTGACTGGAAGCTAATACACTGGCCTACAGAGCTGTATCTTCTCGGATATCTAGCTTTATGCAAGCATATTGTCAATTTTATAAAGTATTTGAAAAAATCTACTAAAATGAATTCATAAAAAGAGAGACTTGCTAGGCATGCCTAATAAAATAGGCTCTGGAACCATGTCCATTGTTGCAAGTCAACATGCAGCACTGATGGGATTCGAACTCACGACCTTGAGCATGGCAGACAGGAGCATTACCAGTGAGCTACACAGAGTTGCACCTTTTTTTGGAGATCTTTTTTTGCTATAAAATTAAATCAACTTCTGTATACATAAAAAATACACAGCTTAATACATAGTCTCTGGGGACATGTAAGATTCAAAAGTCAACAGCAGTACTGACAGGTTTCGAACCAATGACCCTGAGCATGGCAGGCGAGAACATTACCGGCGAGCTAAGTCCAATACATCTTAATAGGTTGACAGTACTTGAGTATAGCTCATTGGTAAGGTTCCCGCCTGCCGTGCTCAAGGTCGTGAGTTCGAATCCCGCCAGTGCACCAAAATATAATATCATATGATTAATGTCATGACCCACCGTCCTGTTTAACAACCATTGGGTAGTTGTTAAAAAATGTATGGGGCTGGAATGTGGTGGGGTACAGGTTAAGGGAGGAGGAGTCAAAGTGGGAGCTATGGGCTAAGGGAGGAGTTTAGAAAGTGGGAGAGGGAGGGAAAATGGGGTGGGTACAGGTTAAAGGAGGAGGAGTCAAAATAGGGGGTACAGGCTGTGGGAGCAGGAGGAGGGAAAGCGAGGGGGAGGGGTCCAGGTAAAGGAGGAGGAGGAGGAGTCAAAATAGTGGGTACAGGCCAAGGGTGGAGGGAAAATGGGGCGGGTCCAGGTCAAAGGAGGAGGAGTCAAAATAGGGGGTACAGGCTGTGGGAGGAAGTGAGAGGAGGAGGACGGAATTTGGGGGTGAACGGGGGGGGGGGGGGTCCAGGTTAAAGGAGGAGGAGGAGTCAAAATAGGGGGTACAGGCTGTGGGAGGAAGTGAGAGGAGGAGGACGGAATTTGGGGGTGAACGGGGGGGGGGGTCCAGGTTAAAGGAGGAGGAGGAGTCAAAATAGGGGGTACAGGCTGTGGGAGGAAGTGAGAGGAGGAGGACGGAATTTGGGGGTGAACGGGGGGGGGGGGGGTTCCAGGTTAAAGGAGGAGGAGTCAAAATAGGGGGTACAGGCCAAAGGAGGAAGGAGGGGGGGTGAGGAAAATGGGGGGTCCAGGTTAAAGGAGGAGGAGGAGTCAAAATAGGGGGTACAGGCTGTGGGAGCAGGAGGAGGGAAAGTGAGGGGGAGGGGTCCAGGTTAAAGGAGGAGGAGGAGTCAAAATAGGGGGTACAGGCTGTGGGAGGAAGTGAGAGGAGGAGGACGGAATTTGGGGGTGAACGGGGGGGGGGGGTTCCAGGTTAAAGGAGGAGGAGTCAAAATAGGGGGTACAGGCCAAAGGAGGAAGGAGGGGGGGTGAGGAAAATGGGGGGGGGGGGGGTCCAGGTTAAAGGAGGAGGAGGAGTCAAAATAGGGGGTACAGGCTGTGGGAGCAGGAGGAGGGAAAGTGAGGGGGAGGGGTCCAGGTAAAGGAGGAGGAGGAGGAGTCAAAATAGTGGGTACAGGCCAAGGGTGGAGGGAAAATGGGGCGGGTACAGGTTAAAGGAGGAGGAGTCAAAATAGGGGGTACAGGCTGTGGGAGGAAGTGAGAGGAGGAGGACGGAATTTGGGGGTGGAGGGGGGAGGTACAGGTTAAAGGAGGAGGAGTCAAAATAGGGGGTACAGGCCAAAGGAGGGGGGAGGGGGGGTGAGGAAAATGGGGGGGGGGGTCCAGGTTAAAGGAGGAGGAGGAGTCAAAATAGGGGGTACAGGCTGTGGGAGGAAGTGAGAGGAAGAGGACGGAATTTGGGGGTGAACGGGGGGGGGGGGGGTCCAGGTTAAAGGAGGAGGAGGAGTCAAAATAGGGGGTAAAGGCTGTGGGAGGAAGTGAGAGGAGGAGGACGGAATTTGGGGGTGAACGGGGGGGGGGTTCCAGGTTAAAGGAGGAGGAGTCAAAATAGGGGGTACAGGCCAAAGGAGGAAGGAGGGGGGGTGAGGAAAATGGGGGGGGGGGGGTCCAGGTTAAAGGAGGAGGAGGAGTCAAAATAGGGGGTACAGGCTGTGGGAGCAGGAGGAGGGAAAGTGAGGGGGAGGGGTCCAGGTAAAGGAGGAGGAGTCAAAATAGTGGGTACAGGCCAAGGGTGGAGGGAAAATGGGGCGGGTACAGGTTAAAGGAGGAGGAGTCAAAATAGGGGGTACAGGCTGTGGGAGGAAGTGAGAGGAAGAGGACGGAATTTGGGGGTGAACGGGGGGGGGGTCCAGGTTAAAGGAGGAGGAGGAGTCAAAATAGGGGGTACAGGCTGTGGGAGGAAGTGAGAGGAGGAGGAGGACGGAATTTGGGGGTGAACGGGGGGGGGGGTCCAGGTTAAAGGAGGAGGAGTCAAAATAGGGGGTACAGGCTGTGAGAGGAGGAGGAGGGAATGTTTGGGGGGGGGGTGCAAGTTAATGGAGGAGGAGGAGGGAATGTTGGGGGTACAGGTTGAAGGAGGAATCAAAGTGGGAGGTAGAGGCCTAAGGGATTAATTGGGAAAGGGGGGGATGCAGGATTACGGAGGAGAGAAAGTTTGGATACTGAGTATGGTGGAGACCGTGGAAACTTGGGGAGGAACCTTCTTTTTGGTAGTGTGTGTTGGGTGGGTGGGGGTGGGGGGGGGGTATAGGATAAGGGGGGAAGGAGGAGGCGTAGGATGAGGGAATGTGGGGGTACAGGCTGGGCGGACTGGAGGAGTCAAAAGGTATAACCTAAAATGATATATCCTCAACTGTCCCTCCCTTAGCCTGTCCTGCCCCCACTTTAACTCCTCCTCCCTTAGGCTATCTCTCCGCTGTACCTCCCTTAGCCTGTCCTGCCCCCACTTTAACTCCTCCTCCCTTAGGCTATCTCTCCACTATCTCTCCCTTAGCCTGTCCTGCCCCCACTTTAACTCCTCCTCCCTTAGGCTATCTCTCCCCTACCTCTTCCTTAGCCTGTCCTGCCCCCACTTTAACTCCTCCTCCCTTAGGCTATCTCTCCACTAGCTCTCCCTTAGCCTGTCCTGCCCCCACTTTAACTCCTCCTCCCTTAGGCTATCTCTCCCCTACCTCTTCCTTAGCCTGTCCTGCCCCCACTTTAACTCCTCCTCCCTTAGGCTATCTCTCCACTTTCCCTCCCTTAGCCTGTCCTGCCCCCACTTTAACTCCTCCTCCCTTAGGCTAGCTCTCCACTTTCCCTCCCTTAGCCTCTCCTGCCCCCACTTTAACTCCTCCTCCCTTAGGCTATCTCTCCGCTGTACCTCCCTTAGCCTGTCCTGTCCCCACTTTAACTCCTCCTCCCTTAGGCTATCTCTCCGCTGTACCTCCCTTAGCCTGTCCTGCCCCCACTTTAACTCCTCCTCCCTTAGGCTATCTCTCCACTATCTCTCCCTTAGCCTGTCCTGCCCCCACTTTAACTCCTCCTCCCTTAGGCTATCTCTCCACTTTCCCTCCCTTAGCCTGTCCCGCCCCCACTTTAACTCCTCCTCCCTTAGGCTATCTCTCCACTTTCCCTCCCTTAGCCTGTCCTGCCCCCACTTTAACTCCTCCTCCCTTAGCCTAGCTCTCCACTTTCCCTCCCTTAGCCTGTCCTGCCCCTTCTTTAACTCCTCCTCCCCTATCTCTCCACCCCTTAACCATTTTCCCAACGCTTCCTCTTCCCTTAAGCTTTAATCCCCCACATGCCTTACTCTCCAAGTAGACTGTACCACACACACTTACCTTAAGGATGAGCTCCTTGGATATGTCATTTTCAGAGGACAACATCATGCGGCACCGACGGGATTCGAACCCACGACCTTGAGCACGGCAGGCGAGAGCCTTACCAGTGAGCTATAGACTCAGCTACTGTGTAGGGCCCGATTTTCTTTAAACAAAAGTTTCAATACTGCAAGTTTGACTGGAAGCTAATACACTGGCCTACAGAGCTGTATCTTCTCGGATATCTAGCTTTATGCAAGCATATTGTCAATTTTATAAAGTATTTGAAAAAATCAACTAAAATGAATTCATCAAAAGAGAACCTCGCCATGCACGCCTAAGCGAATAGGCTCCGGGAACACGTCCAATTCTGCAAGTCAACATGTGGCACTGATGGGATTCGAACTCACGACCTCGAGCATGGCAGACATGAGCATTACCAGTGAGCTATACAGAGATGTACCATTTTTGGAGATCTTTTTTGCTATAAAATGAAATCAACCAAAACAACTGTGAAGGACCTGATTTTCTTAAAACAAAAGTTTCAATACTGCAAGTTTGACTGGAAGCTAATACACTGGCCTACAGAGCTGTATCTTCTCGGATATCTAGCTTTATGCAAGCATATTGTCAATTTTATAAAGTATTTGAAAAAATCTACTAAAATGAATTCATAAAAAGAGAGACTTGCTAGGCATGCCTAATAAAATAGGCTCTGGAACCATGTCCATTGTTGCAAGTCAACATGCAGCACTGATGGGATTCGAACTCACGACCTTGAGCATGGCAGACAGGAGCATTACCAGTGAGCTACACAGAGTTGCACCTTTTTTTGGAGATCTTTTTTTGCTATAAAATTAAATCAACTTCTGTATACATAAAAAATACACAGCTTAATACATAGTCTCTGGGGACATGTAAGATTCAAAAGTCAATAGCAGTACTGACAGGTTTCGAACCAATGACCCTGAGCATGGCAGGCGAGAACATTACCGGCGAGCTAAGTCCAATACATCTTAATAGGTTGACAGTACTTGAGTATAGCTCATTGGTAAGGTTCCCGCCTGCCGTGCTCAAGGTCGTGAGTTCGAATCCCGCCAGTGCACCAAAATATAATATCATATGATTAATGTCATGACCCACCGTCCTGTTTAACAACCATTGGGTAGTTGTTAAAAAATGTATGGGGCTGGAATGTGGTGGGGTACAGGTTAAGGGAGGAGGAGTCAAAGTGGGAGCTATGGGCTAAGGGAGGAGTTTAGAAAGTGGGAGAGGGAGGGAAAATGGGGTGGGTACAGGTTAAAGGAGGAGGAGTCAAAATAGGGGGTACAGGCTGTGGGAGCAGGAGGAGGGAAAGCGAGGGGGAGGGGTCCAGGTAAAGGAGGAGGAGGAGGAGTCAAAATAGTGGGTACAGGCCAAGGGTGGAGGGAAAATGGGGCGGGTCCAGGTCAAAGGAGGAGGAGTCAAAATAGGGGGTACAGGCTGTGGGAGGAAGTGAGAGGAGGAGGACGGAATTTGGGGGTGAACGGGGGGGGGGGTCCAGGTTAAAGGAGGAGGAGGAGTCAAAATAGGGGGTACAGGCTGTGGGAGGAAGTGAGAGGAGGAGGACGGAATTTGGGGGTGAACGGGGGGGGGGGGTCCAGGTTAAAGGAGGAGGAGGAGTCAAAATAGGGGGTACAGGCTGTGGGAGGAAGTGAGAGGAGGAGGACGGAATTTGGGGGTGAACGGGGGGGGGGGGGTTCCAGGTTAAAGGAGGAGGAGTCAAAATAGGGGGTACAGGCCAAAGGAGGAAGGAGGGGGGGTGAGGAAAATGGGGGGTCCAGGTTAAAGGAGGAGGAGGAGTCAAAATAGGGGGTACAGGCTGTGGGAGCAGGAGGAGGGAAAGTGAGGGGGAGGGGTCCAGGTTAAAGGAGGAGGAGGAGTCAAAATAGGGGGTACAGGCTGTGGGAGGAAGTGAGAGGAGGAGGACGGAATTTGGGGGTGAACGGGGGGGGGGGGGTTCCAGGTTAAAGGAGGAGGAGTCAAAATAGGGGGTACAGGCCAAAGGAGGAAGGAGGGGGGGTGAGGAAAATGGGGGGGGGGGGGTCCAGGTTAAAGGAGGAGGAGGAGTCAAAATAGGGGGTACAGGCTGTGGGAGCAGGAGGAGGGAAAGTGAGGGGGAGGGGTCCAGGTAAAGGAGGAGGAGGAGGAGTCAAAATAGTGGGTACAGGCCAAGGGTGGAGGGAAAATGGGGCGGGTACAGGTTAAAGGAGGAGGAGTCAAAATAGGGGGTACAGGCTGTGGGAGGAAGTGAGAGGAGGAGGACGGAATTTGGGGGTGGAGGGGGGAGGTACAGGTTAAAGGAGGAGGAGTCAAAATAGGGGGTACAGGCCAAAGGAGGGGGGAGGGGGGGTGAGGAAAATGGGGGGGGGGGTCCAGGTTAAAGGAGGAGGAGGAGTCAAAATAGGGGGTACAGGCTGTGGGAGGAAGTGAGAGGAAGAGGACGGAATTTGGGGGTGAACGGGGGGGGGGGGGGGTCCAGGTTAAAGGAGGAGGAGGAGTCAAAATAGGGGGTAAAGGCTGTGGGAGGAAGTGAGAGGAGGAGGACGGAATTTGGGGGTGAACGGGGGGGGGGGGGGTTCCAGGTTAAAGGAGGAGGAGTCAAAATAGGGGGTACAGGCCAAAGGAGGAAGGAGGGGGGGTGAGGAAAATGGGGGGGGGGGGTCCAGGTTAAAGGAGGAGGAGGAGTCAAAATAGGGGGTACAGGCTGTGGGAGCAGGAGGAGGGAAAGTGAGGGGGAGGGGTCCAGGTAAAGGAGGAGGAGTCAAAATAGTGGGTACAGGCCAAGGGTGGAGGGAAAATGGGGCGGGTACAGGTTAAAGGAGGAGGAGTCAAAATAGGGGGTACAGGCTGTGGGAGGAAGTGAGAGGAAGAGGAGGACGGAATTTGGGGGTGAACGGGGGGGGGGGTCCAGGTTAAAGGAGGAGGAGTCAAAATAGGGGGTACAGGCTGTGAGAGGAGGAGGAGGGAATGTTTGGGGGGGGGGGGTGCAAGTTAATGGAGGAGGAGGAGGGAATGTTGGGGGTACAGGTTGAAGGAGGAATCAAAGTGGGAGGTAGAGGCCTAAGGGATTAATTGGGAAAGGGGGGGATGCAGGATTACGGAGGAGAGAAAGTTTGGATACTGAGTATGGTGGAGACCGTGGAAACTTGGGGAGGAACCTTCTTTTTGGTAGTGTGTGTTGGGTGGGTGGGGGTGGGGGGGGGGTATAGGATAAGGGGGGAAGGAGGAGGCGTAGGATGAGGGAATGTGGGGGTACAGGCTGGGCGGACTGGAGGAGTCAAAAGGTATAACCTAAAATGATATATCCTCAACTGTCCCTCCCTTAGCCTGTCCTGCCCCCACTTTAACTCCTCCTCCCTTAGGCTATCTCTCCGCTGTACCTCCCTTAGCCTGTCCTGCCCCCACTTTAACTCCTCCTCCCTTAGGCTATCTCTCCACTATCTCTCCCTTAGCCTGTCCTGCCCCCACTTTAACTCCTCCTCCCTTAGGCTATCTCTCCCCTACCTCTTCCTTAGCCTGTCCTGCCCCCACTTTAACTCCTCCTCCCTTAGGCTATCTCTCCACTAGCTCTCCCTTAGCCTGTCCTGCCCCCACTTTAACTCCTCCTCCCTTAGGCTATCTCTCCCCTACCTCTTCCTTAGCCTGTCCTGCCCCCACTTTAACTCCTCCTCCCTTAGGCTATCTCTCCACTTTCCCTCCCTTAGCCTGTCCTGCCCCCACTTTAACTCCTCCTCCCTTAGGCTAGCTCTCCACTTTCCCTCCCTTAGCCTCTCCTGCCCCCACTTTAACTCCTCCTCCCTTAGGCTATCTCTCCGCTGTACCTCCCTTAGCCTGTCCTGTCCCCACTTTAACTCCTCCTCCCTTAGGCTATCTCTCCGCTGTACCTCCCTTAGCCTGTCCTGCCCCCACTTTAACTCCTCCTCCCTTAGGCTATCTCTCCACTATCTCTCCCTTAGCCTGTCCTGCCCCCACTTTAACTCCTCCTCCCTTAGGCTATCTCTCCACTTTCCCTCCCTTAGCCTGTCCCGCCCCCACTTTAACTCCTCCTCCCTTAGGCTATCTCTCCACTTTCCCTCCCTTAGCCTGTCCTGCCCCCACTTTAACTCCTCCTCCCTTAGCCTAGCTCTCCACTTTCCCTCCCTTAGCCTGTCCTGCCCCTTCTTTAACTCCTCCTCCCCTATCTCTCCACCCCTTAACCATTTTCCCAACGCTTCCTCTTCCCTTAAGCTTTAATCCCCCACATGCCTTACTCTCCAAGTAGACTGTACCACACACACTTACCTTAAGGATGAGCTCCTTGGATATGTCATTTTCAGAGGACAACATCATGCGGCACCGACGGGATTCGAACCCACGACCTTGAGCACGGCAGGCGAGAGCCTTACCAGTGAGCTATAGACTCAGCTACTGTGTAGGGCCCGATTTTCTTTAAACAAAAGTTTCAATACTGCAAGTTTGACTGGAAGCTAATACACTGGCCTACAGAGCTGTATCTTCTCGGATATCTAGCTTTATGCAAGCATATTGTCAATTTTATAAAGTATTTGAAAAAATCTACTAAAATGAATTCATAAAAAGAGAGACTTGCTAGGCATGCCTAATAAAATAGGCTCTGGAACCATGTCCATTGTTGCAAGTCAACATGCAGCACTGATGGGATTCGAACTCACGACCTTGAGCATGGCAGACAGGAGCATTACCAGTGAGCTACACAGAGTTGCACCTTTTTTTGGAGATCTTTTTTTGCTATAAAATTAAATCAACTTCTGTATACATAAAAAATACACAGCTTAATACATAGTCTCTGGGGACATGTAAGATTCAAAAGTCAACAGCAGTACTGACAGGTTTCGAACCAATGACCCTGAGCATGGCAGGCGAGAACATTACCGGCGAGCTAAGTCCAATACATCTTAATAGGTTGACAGTACTTGAGTATAGCTCATTGGTAAGGTTCCCGCCTGCCGTGCTCAAGGTCGTGAGTTCGAATCCCGCCAGTGCACCAAAATATAATATCATATGATTAATGTCATGACCCACCGTCCTGTTTAACAACCATTGGGTAGTTGTTAAAAAATGTATGGGGCTGGAATGTGGTGGGGTACAGGTTAAGGGAGGAGGAGTCAAAGTGGGAGCTATGGGCTAAGGGAGGAGTTTAGAAAGTGGGAGAGGGAGGGAAAATGGGGTGGGTACAGGTTAAAGGAGGAGGAGTCAAAATAGGGGGTACAGGCTGTGGGAGCAGGAGGAGGGAAAGCGAGGGGGAGGGGTCCAGGTAAAGGAGGAGGAGGAGGAGTCAAAATAGT